>NC_071990.2:132535000-133785000 GCF_028885655.2 Pongo abelii
TTAAGACTTTGGGGGACTGTTGGAAGAACATGATTGTGTTTTGAAATTTGAGGATATGAGATTTGGGAAGGACCAGGTTGGAATTATATGATTTGCCTCTGTGTCCCCACTCCAATCTCACCTTGAATTGTAATAATCCCTATGTGTCAAGGGTGGGGCCAGGTGGAGTTAAGTGAATCACGAGGGCAGTTCATCCATGCTGTTCTTGTGATAGTGAGTTCTCACGAGATCTGATGGTTTTATAAGGGGCTTCCCCCTTCAGTTGGCACTCATTCACTCTCCTGCTGCCCTGTGAAGAGCTGCCTTCCCCTATGATTGTAAGCTTCCTGAGGCCTCCCCAGCCATGTGGAATTGTGAGTCAATTAAACCTCTTTTCCTTATAAATTACCCAGTCTCGGGTATTTGTTCATAGCAGCATGAGAACAGACTAATACACAGACCCTTAGCGATTCTCAGAAATCCTATGAGAATTCCCTACTCAATCCACACTCCCAGGCTCTTAGAAACTTATTTCGTACATGTACATATTTCACACCTGTACATAAAGCAAAAAAAAATTACAGACTTAAAAAGATGTAACACTGGTAACTGGATGTTCCCATGTTCTCAGCCATAATCCAACTACAGCTATCCTCCAATAGGAAAAATCTAACCCTGTTTAACAAACTGTTACCCACCCCCACCAAAAAAAACAAAACAAAACAAAACAAAAAACTAGTCATTTAGAAAAAAAGATAAATCTGCCCCGGTAATATTAATAAGTTTAAGGCCACATAACCATTAAAGAATACAAGAAAATTTACTTTCAAAAAGTGCTTTTGTTTTCTCCCCTTTTATGAAAATGTTTGGTAATATTCTCTCTTAATTCTCTTACCAAATCAGTCCATATGCAACTATGTTCTGCCTCCGTAATCACTGATGGGCATAACAGTTTATTGTCCAAATATAATTTGTTCAACCATGCAAACATCTGTGCAATCAGGCATGTTCAATTTGCCAGGGACAAGTCCAATGACATGGCCACAAGTGATAAGCACCAATGCTCTGTTAGTGGGCCTTTTGCTGAAAAAAACAGCTTTTCCCACAATTATCTCTAGATTGAATTCAAGTGTCTGATAAATGCTTTCATGTAATTCAACAAAAACAAAACATGTACATTATAGAGTTACTATTTATTCTAACCCAAGTCACTAACGGTAACGCTAATGCACATAAGCATATAAACGCCAGAGTAAAATGAAGCTGTGTTTTTTCAAATTCAAGGGGCAGTAGAAGTGAAGGCTAAGGAAGCATGTCTGCCCAAAGAGATAGTAAGAAGCACAGCCCAGAATTCCAGGTGCTACAAGAGTGCTGTCATTGTACAATCACTGCTGGACATCAAGGGCCATTTCTATTGCTTTGAAACTCCTTTCTTCCTGAGAGAAATAAAGAATTAATTAATTTTTCTTTTTTTTGGAATGCAGTTTCACTCTGTCACCTAGGCTGGAGTACAGTGGCGCAATCTCAGCCCACTGCAACCTCCGCCTCCTGGGTTCAGGTAATTCTTATGTCTCAGCCTCCCAAGTAGCTGGGATTATGGGTACAAGCCACCATGCCCAGCTAATTTTTTTATTTTTAGTAGAGACGGGGTTTCACCATGTTGGCCAGGCTGGTCTCGAACTCCTGACCTTAAGTGATCCTCCCACCTCAGCCTCCCAGTGTGCTGGAATTACAGGTGTGAGCCACTGCACCTGGCCAGAATTAAATCATCGATTTTTAAAAAACATTCAGATTTGAGTGTGCAAATCCATATACCAGCAAATAGGCAGATCATTCTTCAGCTTGCAGGAACCTCAGGTGAAAAACATTAACACCTCCTGGACCTGCAGATATAGCCAAGACCACACGCTAGCCTGCCAGCCTCCTAGCCTCACTCATCCAGACCTCCAGCATCAAAAAGGAACATGCACAGCACCAAGATGATCAAGCTAAGGCAACAATTCCTACCTTCACTTACTCAGGAGCCCTCCTCAGCACCCTGACTTTTCATCATCCTACCAACCATTTTCCCTTATTCAGTGTTAAGACTGCTAAGATGTTTGCTGCTTCTTCTCCTCTACCATTCATTTACTCAAAATTTAGGGACTGGCTATTATGTAATCAGCACTGTGCCAGGACCTCGTAGCCTAGTAAGGGACACAGAGAGTAAGCGCATAATTACAATCCATTCTGAGAAATATCTACAGAAAGCCACATGCAAAGCAGCATAAGAATAGAGGATGAAGTAGGATAAAACTGGAGCCATTCATAAAGGATGGAGGGAAGAAAGGAGGTACAGATTCCCAAGTACCTGCAAAGGCATCAAGCATAAAAGACCACTACAAGTTGCTCTTTTCAATTTTTCAAATTTAGTCAAAATCACAAAGGGTAGGCCCAAGAACTCCTGAGGTAATAAATCAGTCCATTTTTCCACTAACACGGTGGATATTTTTTAACTGAGAAGTTTATTCAAGATCTTCTGAAAATTCCATGTAACCATATTGTATTTCAGCTTTCAATTTACAAATCAACACTTGACTCTATAGACATGTACTTCAAACTTACGTCTTAATCACAACTGCATTCTCTGGTACTCAATATAATTCTGAGAGGCAGACTAGGACCTTCATCCAAGCCAAAACTGTCTTAAGTGAAATTTATCTTTGGTGGGTATTCCTTTCATTCTTTGGCTTCTCTCCCACCCCAAGCCAAGGTAGTTCAGGTACCACTCTTAACAGGCAGTCAACTATCGTGGCTAATAGAATGGCAGATAACAGTTTAAAGGGTGACCTCCTCTAAGTAGGGGTGAAGACAGGAAGCAAGTGAAAGAGAATCCAGTGTACAGTAAATGGGTGTTAAGTTAGGACTGGGTGAGAAAACAGATGGATATCCTCTTCCTCCACCTCTAGAAGAGAAAAACTTTCCAGGCCAAGTACAGTGGTTCAAGCCTATAATCCAGCACTTTGGGAGACCGAGGCAGGTGGCTCACTTGAGGTCAGGAGTTCAAGACCAGCCTGGCCAACATGGCAATACCCCATCTCTACTAAAAATACAAAAATTAGCTGGGCGTGGTGGCACACGCCTGTAGTCCCAGCTACTCGGGAGGCTGAGGCATGAGAATCACTTTAACCCAGGAGGCAGAGTCTGCAGTGAGCCAAGACTGAGCCACTGTACTCCAGACTGGGCAACTGAGGGAGACTCTGGATGGGGGCGGGGGGAGCTTCCCTAGTTACTACTGAGTTGTTTTGTTATGAAAAAAAATATCATGAAGTCAGAGCTTCTAACGGATTAGATTTAGCCTGGGCCCTGTGTTAGCTAAGTCAGGGTTTCTCAACCTCTGCACTACCAATATTTTATTGTGAGGAGCTGTCCCTGTGATCTGTAGGATGTTTAGCAGCATGGCTGGCTACCATATACTAGATACCACTAGCACACCTTCAAGTTGTGGAAATAAAAAATGTCCCCTAGGGAACATCACCTGGGCTGGGAACCACCATACTAGATAATAAACATCAGGCTACTTATTAACTATACAATGAAGAAGAAACTGATGTTGATGAATAGGACAAAATATTGAGATGAGAAAAAGATTATGCCATATTGGGCTACTGCCTGAATTTTAATGAAAAGCCAATAGATATCCCCAATAGAAGAGGAAAAAAAATCAAAATTAAGTCCAACAAAGTAAAGCAAAGCAAAGTCTGCAGCATTTAAATAAAAACATGATTGAGTGTATGTGATGCTAATTGCTAACTGAGACCGCAAAATTACACTAAATGATTAAGTACACAGGTGCTCAGGTATGGTGGAAGTACAACAAAGAAAGAGTTTAGTGAAAACATTAAAACGAAGTCAAACCAACTCTATCTTCATTCCACATACCCAAGCCCATTCTACAAGAATCTTCTTTAAGTGATTTGATTCTACAAAATGAACACGTGTAATAGTAACTATTTTGTATTAATAATAATTAGCAACACATAGACAGGACTCCAAATCCCAGTTCCAACTATCTTCTAACTACATGACACCCTCTCTAAGCTACTTCCCCTATCCAGAGAAGTAAAAGGTGTAACCAATGTAAGAACATGAGCACAGTGCCTGGCACACTGTAAGTACTAATAAATGGCAATTACCAGTAGTTACACATATTATTTTGTAAACATGTTTTTACCACAAAATGGAAGACATTGCCCAAGTGGAACTACGAAGAAAACACACTTCTAATCAGTTAACTAAAGAAAAAAATATATATATATATAAGACTCAATCCTGTAAAATACATGCCTAAGATGCCAAAATTTACTTCACTCTAAAGGCAGGAAAAAAACATGGATTACCAACCAAGCACATGGCTATAATAAAAGCAAAATATAAATGCTACTTTTTTTTAAGTATCACATCATTTCCCACTTGCACCCACTCCAAAGATATTTCCCCAGACTTTTATCCAGATCAGCTAAAATATCATTTTCAAGGGGTTGAGATTAAAAGTTCACTTTATAAAAGAAATTTTCTATGAAGCCTAATAATCAAGTAGAAAAAAGAGTATTTTCTCACACATATCCAGAGCCAGTTTAGAGTTGCTGTTTTTGCCTCACAGAAGTTGTTTTCCAGCCACAAGCTACTACAGATTGTTCAGACCTTTTGGCAGCAACACAGGAAACTGCCCTTTTCACCCGTTCTCCCACAAAAATGTAGTCAATTTCTAGGCAAGCCCATATCTCAAGGCTACTTTGCTTTATAGAGCCAAATGCACAAAACTTTTCATTTAGCATTAAGAAAGGGCCCTAAATATTTTGCATTTTTGTAAAGAAAATTGAAAGCAAGTCACCAAAGACATACGGGCAAAGTTATTTATTAAATCAGCTCATAAAGTGTGCCACACCAGTATTTGAAATTTATAGGGCATTCGGAATCACAGCTGTTTCTGTTTTAGCCAAATCATCCAGGATGCAATGGGCAACATGTGAAGCTATTTCCTGATGCTTAATTGTGCCTTGGTATCCCACTATTCTCAACTTGCCATGTTTTAAATAAATAGTTAAAATAGGTGTGATTAAAAAAAAAAAAAAACTCAGGCAGCCCACTCACTCACCATATCTTTCATTTGAATCTGAGGTTTTTCTACAATACTATGGATCACATAAAGACATCTGAGCAAGTCACAGGATGAAGCTGAAGTTCTTCTCAGATTTCTTATTCAAGTATACAAAATCAACCCACATTTTTCTCCTTCAGTTATTTAAGGGGAGGTGAGGGTAGGCGGTGGTAAATTATGCAACAGCTATAATGTATTTAATTTCTAAAAATGAAGCCAACGCTTCCTTTTAAATGCAAAATTAAAGACGACCCTTTAAAAACCAGGAATCCCTTTGTATCCCATTTGGCTTAAAATTTCACAGACTGGTCATTTATTTAGAACACAAGGAAGTCCAAATGGTAAAAAGGCATCTGTAATCACTCACAAAATGAAGCTGGATACTACCCTGTCCTGGGAGAGTTGAATGCCAAAATTCAATCTGTGACCCAAGCTCCACAATTCATAGATTGGGGAAAAAGAAAAATCAGCACAATATTTTCCAAGGGACGTTTTCTGTCTCCAAAAATGACTTGCAACTGCAAACAAGTTCCAATAATGACGCAAAGGCAACCTCTCCAAAAGGGTACAATTTCAGAAACTGTCCAAAAACCCCATACACAAAAATGATAAGCAAAGGAACCTCGATTCAATTACACAAGACCCATTACACTGTGATTCAAGAGAAGATAAAAGAGTATTTTTCAGTCAGAGTCCAACATAAACACTAATGTAAAATATGCTCAAATTCAGAACTTCTTTTCAAAGGCACACTTTAAATTATTCCAGCATAATAAATCCTATAGATTACACAGGGAAGAAATCCGGAAAGCAAACCAAGGAATTCAAAATAGAAATTCAAAGGAAAATGTTTGGATGTCTGGTAGGTAAAGAGACCTGCTTGCCTATACCTGGGTACAAAAGGCACATCTTGTTATTTTAGGTAATTTTTCCAACTTAAATAAACTGCACAGTGGAGCAGGAACCAACTGTAAACGTGCTTTCATTCCCTGCTTGCCTTAACAAAATGTTAGTAAACCAGGCTATCTTCCATCTCCATAAACAAAACAGAATATCAAAGAGATTTCACATTATTGTTTAACAGCTTATCAGCATCATCAAAGTACATCTGTAATTGATACTACTTATGAGAAAGCATCTGTGGAAAGAGCAAGAAGAAAAAGTCTGTTGGAAACTCACTCGGGAGGGTCTGAAGGAGTTTTGTGTGCTGTTCATCACTATCATAAAATAGCCTGTAAGACAATCACCGAAGTAAAAACACAGATTTCTTGAGTTAATGGTCCACATCTTCACAAGAATAACTTTCGAATAAGTAAACAACAACAGAACAACTGGGCCAACGTTATCCAGAGGTCTGGCATAAGAAGACAAAGCACTCAAGTTCACAGTTTAAACATGGGTTTCCTGGCCCACAGTAGAAAACTTCAGCCTGGGCAAGATTTACTTCAAATCAAACTAAATGGGCAATTAAGGAATCTCTTTACTACTGTTACATTTTTTAAATTCACCCTATTAGAACACTCATCTTAAAACAAAACTGGACTCTTCTAAAAAACAAGAGATGAAAAATATAGAATTGGTCACTGATTTCTGTTCATTCTCATCCTACTTCCACCTACATTCAATTAATATTTATTGTACAGTTACTATATTAAAAAGCACACAGCTAGTACTGAAGAGGGATAGAGTGAGCAAGACAGAGAGATGTACTTACTGCCAAATAGGCTATGTCTGCATCTGTAATTTGCACACAGTAAGTTCAGGTGTTTTATTTGCTTCCTGGTGTTGTTTTTAAGAATGTCTCTGTGGTTCACTGTTTATATGGCAAAAGCACTGAAGGTCCTTCATGTGTCTAAATGAAAAAGTCTGGACATTTGGCTTCAATAAAGCCATCGCTTTCTTGAAGATAGGTTCCAGCTATGAATCGTCTAGGTTTGTGTGCTGGACAGGGTGAAAAGGGCAATGTTCTGTGTAGCTGCCAATGGGCTGAACAATTCCCAGTAGCTTGTGGCTAAAGAAATCTTCTCCGAGAAGAGAACTGTAACTTCCAAGCTGGCTTGGGATAATTGTTTGAAACAATGTGATTTTTTTCCATTCACTTATTTTCTGTTATACCTTTTCCAGCAAAATTCTTCTGTGGAATTTTAAAATAATCATGTTTTTAAATGATCTTTCAGTAAAAAGAATGTTTCAAAAATAATGCTTAACAGCTTAACTGAAAACCAATTTCAGCACACACTAGAAAGAGCATTGAATTATTTCTAGTATTCTCCATCCACAATTAACACAGTATTCATTTTGTTCAGGTATTCGCTTCTGGAAAGCTCTTCCTGAAATCATCCTGCAAATATTTATTAAGCATTTAATAAGGAAACACTCACACACACACACACTCCACCAGGCTGGTCACTGTGGAGAATACCAAAATGAAAGAAAAACTCACAGCCCTTAACAAACCAACATAATAACAGAGAGAAACAAGGGGGTCAGAGAATCTGTGTTTTTCATAAATTCCCAGGATGATTCCTGTACATACTAAGGTGATGGCATGTGCCTGTAATCCCAGCTACTCGGGAGGCTGAGGCACGAGAATCACTAGAGCCCGGGAGGCGGAGGTTGCAGTGAGCTGAGATCATGCCACTGAACTCCAGCCTGGGCGACATAGGGAGACTCTCTGTCTCCAAAAGAAAAAAAAAAAAAGCACTACTATATTCACACACAAAAAAAACCTGGCAATAAATTAGTAAGCCATTATTTACTTTAAGAGACTCACCATTGGTTCTCTTAAATTAGAAAGCCACTATAGTTATATTTAAAATAACACTTGTTCTAAACACTTATTTGCACATGACTTTTTCAGCAATAAATCTGCTGCATAAATGAAGTATACCTAGACATTAAATTGTGCATTGGAAAAACACTATGAAACTATTATAAAAAGAACTAAACTAGGCATCGGAAAAGGTAAATTCAAGTCCAACTACCATCACTTAATTTGAGTTACAATAAAAATCTTACCTGTCATATTATCTCATCAAGTTATTAGAATACTTAAATAAAAATATACATGAATATGTTTTGCAAAGTGCTTTAAATTTTAACATTATACCACTGGACTAGGAGCAGCTCAGTGGTTTCAGTATCCCAGCAGGTAAAACCTTGTTGGGAATAAAACAAACTAACATTGGCTGGATTTTAAAAATCAATTTTTAGGCTTCCAGAAAATTCGCTGATGAGTAGAAATCATTTATCAGAGTTTGCACATCTCTTAATGGATGGTAACAGTACTTCACATAGTTTCATTATTGTTTTCATATTTTATATAAATTCTCACCATCTTCATAGTTTTTTGTATTTTAGTACATTATGTTAATATATGTAGCTCTATGTAGTTCATATGCAGCTCACTCATTTTAACTCCTATACAGTACTTCATTATAAAATATACTTTATTTTTCCTAATTGAAGGATAGGTTGCTTCCAACATTTTGCTATTATCGATGTGTCAATAAGCATGCCTTCTGAGTTTCCCTTCACCTACAGGTACAGGAATCTCGAGAGTTCATACCTAGTGCAATTGCTAGCTAGTATGGTATGGTCAGTTTTACACTGCCAAACTGTTCTCCAAGATGGTTATGCCAACTTAGGCTCTCACCAACAATGAATCTTCCCCAACACTGGTATTTTTATACTCATACTATGATGGTTATTAAAACGTCTCTATTTTAACTTACATTTGCCTAACTACTAGTGAGACTCAGGGTTATTGGCCATTTGAGTTTCCAGTTCTCTGGATTGTGTACAATTATGCTCTATTTTGCTACTAGGTTATCTGCCTTTTTCTTATTAATTTGTAACAGTTGTTCATATAATCTAGATTTTTAATCCTTGTAGCATATAGGCTATTTTCAACAGGATTGCCACTTGGCCAAGGCTACCTAAAGGCCTAGCTAGAATAGACCCAAGTACATTCTGACTACAAGTACAGGAGTAGTCAAGCCATGGCTGTTGTACATAGTCAAGGATGTCATCAAGGAGGCAAAAGCCTCCTTTTGCCCTCCTGCTCTGCCGTCTTTAACACTAGCCTCATTTTCACCTCTGCAAGACAGCTGCTGCAGCTCTAAAAATTATGTCCACTTCAAGGGTAGGGGAAGAAAGACCAGACCCCATATTCAAGAAGCAAAATTTCCCCAGAAATCCTAAGCTCACATCTCATTGGCCACCACTGAGACCTCTAAAGGACATCAGATGAGACAGCTATTTCTAAATGGGCACAAAATCAAGGGTTGTACTGGTAAAGAAAGGGGAATAGGCGAGGTAGGCAGCTAGCAATGTCTTTCAAACATGCCTTACAAATGTATGACACCAATGTGAACCTTTTGTTTCCACTGTGGTAATTTTCTTGTATGGAAGTTTATTTTAATAGAATCAAATTTCTGAATCCTTTTCTTTATCATGTTCTCTGTGTCCCCCCCCCACTCATCAACAATGCTTATATTTACTGCTAAATATTTTAAAGATTGGCTTCTTGCCTTTAAGTCTAAATGTAATGCATCCATAAATACATCTATAATGCATTTTGTATATGGTATGAAGTAGGGAATGAATTTTTTTTATATAGACCAATCAGTGGATGTTTACCCCATTTATTTAATAGTTTACCTTTCCCTACTAATTTATAACACTGCTCCTATAGTGTAACAAGCTTCGTTATATTTGTTTATATTAAGTTTCTAGGCTTGTATCTGTTTAAATCAGGTTTACTGGTATAATTCTCTATCCTTGCCACAATAGTTTCAACAGCCTTGATATGTGATAGGGACAAAATCTTCCCAACTTGTTCTTCAGAATTATTTTGACTATTCTTCAACACATGCTTATTTGCATATTAACTTTAGGATTGGCTGGCCCAAAAAACCCTACTTGGATTATGCATGAATTTTCACTGAAATTACCCATTCATTTGGGGGAAACTGTTATCTTTACAATATCAAGCATTCCCATTTGTGGACAATGAACATTTCTCCATTTATCCAGCCCTTCTTTCACATCCTTCAGTGTTTCAAGATTTATCCATAAAGATTTTACATAACTTGTTAGATTTGTTCCTAGGAAACAGAGTTTTGCATTTTTAGAAACTGGAAATACGATCTTGATCTTCTTTACATAAATTTTCTAGCTGGTTATTCCTAGACTCACTTAAGTTTTGCACACAGTATATTATATAAACTGCAAAGAATAATTTTGATTCCTCCTTTCCAATATTTATGATCATTTCTATTCTTGTCACATTGTACTGCCAAATTTCAACAACTATATAAATGACTAAAAGTAGTAATTTTGTATCTTGACCTTAAGAAATCTGTGCTATTATCATATTGCTAAGTATAATGTTGGATTTTATTTTCAAAGACATTATTTAGCATGGTAGAGAATTATACTGCATTCCTAATTTAGTTAGCATTTTCCTGAATGAATATTGGAATTTCATAAAATGCTTTATCTAGCAAAACAATTTTATGTTTTCCTTTTAGTTAACAATCAATTCTTTAAAGAAGTGTGAAATTGTATATTATTTCTTCATTCCTAAAATAAATTACAGTTAATATACTACGTATAATAGATTTTTTTTCTGTTTTACTGGGGCATTACATATATTTATGGGTGACATTTACCTGTAATTTTCCTGTTTTCACTGTTCTGGTCAGTACTGTTACCAGGGTTATGTTAGCTTAAAAATTCAAGAATGCTTTAATATATTTCTATTTTCTGGAACAGTGTGGGCGTTTCTCTTCCATGGCAGTATGAAAATACTTTCCCATAGTCTAGGTCCAACAACCACTATTTTTTAGTCTAATAACCATGGAAACATGGTTACTAATTTCCAAGGTTTTCTATTTTTCTGGAGGAAAACATATGTTTCTATTTTGTTGGTATTTTCAAAAGTATTAACATAGATGTATATATTTATATTGTCTTCTAATCTGAGACGGTAAATATTTTTCTCTCCCTTCTTTTTTCTTAGATAAAATGGTAAAGGGTTATCCTTTATTGGGTGATTTGCCTTCTCCCACCCTGCCCAAGAATTAGCACTTTGCATTTTCGCTTTTTTTCATACAATTTTTGTTCATATCATTAACTCCCTCGTATTTATGTACATAAATTATTCGTGTTTTTTCTATTGTCTTTAAATGTAAGGCTGAGCTCCTTTACATTTTTTTCATTTAATATGTCTGTAATTTAAAGCTGAGCATTTGATATCAGTTTCTGCAGCCTCTCTCAAGTTTTGCTATGTAGTGTTCTCACTGTTACTGTGTTCTAAATCATCTGCAAGTCTACCTTTTACATTCTCCTTGACCCAAAGTGATTCCCTCTATCTACTGCTTCCACATATTTCAAGATATTCCCATCATTGGAGTTATTCACAGTTGAATGAAATGACAGTGAAAAGACTGATGGATTGATTTTTCATGCTAGATATCTAAAGTTTATTTGGTGAGAGATGCCAATCATTAATTTTGGCTCATTCTTTAGATGGGCTCAACCAAGCCATTACTGATGATTTCCATCAAAGTTGCTCAGTTCACTGAGGGGGGTTTCCCGTGAGTCTTCAGCTCTTCAGCACTCATTGTGCCAGTAATGCTCTTGGAACAATTTTTTTGTTGTTAAGAGACAGAGTCTTGTTCTGTCACCCAGGCTGGAATGCAGTAGCATGATTATAGCTTACTAAAGCCTTGAATTCCTGGACTCAAGCGATCCTCCCGCCTCAGCCTCCCAAGGAGCTGGAACTACAGGCATGTGCCACCCCACCAGGCTAATTTTTTTTTTTTTTAAGTTTTTTTGTAGAGACAGGGTCTTGTTTTATTTCCCAAGCTGGTCTCAAACTCCTAGCCTCAAGTGATCCTTCTGCCTTGGCCTCCCACAGCACTGGGATTACAGGTGTGAGCCACTGCACTAGGCTTGGAACAATTCTTAAGTTCACTCTGACCTCTCCCTTTCTTATCACTTCATGGGAGTTTAGTGAGTGCTGTGATCTTTCCACAGAAGGAGCTCATGCAGAAGAATATCATTTCAACAAACATCATTTCAAGACTGCAGGACTTCCTAGGTTACAACACCTACTGATGGCTCTATTAGCAGGTATAGCAAACGAGAATTAATGGAAAACATTTAAAAACCCACATAAACTTAAAGAACTGCACACCACTACCCTCTGAACAAAATGCTGGCCAAAACCTCCCAATTGATACAAAACAATAAAATGAATCAGGGAAGCAAGCAAGGTATACACCCCAAAATATGGCAACTTTTTCAAAATAAAAACCCTCAGGAAAAAGGGAATCCAATTTAAAAATGGCAATAAACAAAAAATTAGGCAGGCATGGTGGCAGGTGCCTGTAATCCCAGCTACTCAGGAGCCTGAGGCAGGAGAATCCCTTGAACCCAGGAGGCGGAGGTTGCAGTGAGCGAAGATCGCACCATTGCACTCCAGCCTGGGCAACAAGAGTGAGATTCCGTCTGAAAAAAAAAAAAGTAATAAAAACAATAATAGCAAGAGCATTAGCTAACACTTCCTATGCACCATTCTGTTGTATATACTAATTTAATCCTTACAAAAACCCTATGAAGTAAAAACTATTCTTACTCTCATTTTATAGATGAAACTAAGGCACCTAGTTGGTAAGGACGAACCCAGACAGTCAAGCTCCAGTAGTGCTCATAATTACCACACTATAAGCCGGCAGTCCCAACCTTTTTGGTACCAGGGACTGGTTTCGTGGAAGATAATTTTTCCACAGACCAGGGTTGGGGGATGGTTTTGGGATGATTTAAGTGCATTACATTTATTGTGCACTTTATTTCTATTATTATTACATTGTAATATATAATGAAATAATTACACAACTCACCATAATGTAGAATCAGTGGGACCCTTGGACTTGTTTTCCTACAACTAGGCAGTCCCATCACGGCGGTGATGGGAGACAGTTACTGATCATCAGGCATTAGATTTTCATAAGGAGTATGCAACCTAGATCCCTCACATGTGCAGTTCACAATAGGGTTCATGCTCCTATGAGACTCTAATGCCACTGACAAGAGGCAGAGTTCAGGAGGTAACGGCCACCTACCCCTTACCTCCTGCTGTGCAGTCCATGGCCTGGAGACTGGGAACCCCTGCTACTCCTGTCACATGGTAATGTGACACTGCATTCTTTCTACTACATTCTTTCTACTCCTAGTTATCTATAGGAGCTATCTATCTCCTATCTATAGATAACCCTCCACCAGCTTTATATTCAAATCTTCACTAAGTCTCTTATTAAAGGGAAAAATCTCTCCATTGCTTTATTTTGAACAATAAATTACTAACAGGCTTGAGTTCAAATCCTGGCTCCATATTTACCTGCTGTGCAAGTGATTTAATCTCCTTGCCTTGGTTTCCTCAACTGTAAAAGGAAAATAACTGATAGCACCTATGTCAAAATTAAGTGTGGGGTTCAAATGAATCAAAGCACTCTAGTTATATTACTGGGCCAGGTAAGTAAATTGTGTTCGCTGCTATTATAAAAACAGTGTCATCATCATCATCATCCAGTGCTAGTGCTCCTAGGTTATTATTTCCTTTAAACTGTAAATAATACCATTGTACATAAGCCTTTTAAAAATATTTTTTAAATGGAATTCTGTAACACTAACCTCTTGGAGATATCGTAGATATTAAGTAATCAAACATGTTTCTGGATAAAATTCTTGTGACATCATCATACCAGACTCAACGCTAGAAGATGATTTCCACAAGGGCAGGAATTTTTGTCTGTTTTGTAAACCACCTTATTTCCATTACCTACAATATTGCTTGGCATCAATATATGTTTGTTGAATAAATTAGTAAAAAGTATTGAATCTCAAACAATATAAAAGAAAATGAATATAGTATGTCCTAAAAAACTACGTTAGATAAGTTTTACACAATTTTACATAAAGTTTCATAAAATAATGCAAAGTATTCCTTCCATATAATGATATATTGCTATTTTCACATGTGTATGTGACTACTACGTAATAAATCCAATATTTAAAGATTTTATTATTTCATCTGCTACCTTAAAAGTTTATAAAGCGTTCTTAGGATGTTAATGGCCTAATTTATTTCCTATTATTTCTTATTTATTTTCCTGTGTTGTCCTTCATCTTCCCTCCAAAATTAATTCCATCTACTATTTAGTAAGCCAAAGATTTCAGTAGATTAAAATATAGGCTGAGCACGGTGGCTCATGCCTGTAATCCCAGCACTTTGGGAGGCCGAGGCGGGTGGATCACAAGGTCAGAAGTTCGAGACCAGCCTGACCAACATGGGGAAACCCTGTCTCTACTAAAAATACAAAAATTAGCCAGGCGTGGTGGTGCACACGCCTGTAATCCCAGCTATTCAGGAGGCTGAGGCAGGAGAATCGCTTGAACTCGGGAGGCAGAGGTTGCAGTGAGCCAAGATCGTGCTACTGCACTCCAGCCTGGGCGACAGAGTGAGACTTCGTCTCAAAAACAGAAGAAGAAAAAATGTGTGTGTGTGTGTGTGTGTATATATATATATATATCCCTTTCCTGAAAAGAACTCTATGTCTATAGGAGTATTTAACTCTTTTTTCCCATATCAAATAAACAAACCTTTTTAAAACAAATATTGGAGAAAACTGTCATTTTCTGAGAGACAGTCAGCCATTATTATTTCACTTATTCAGGATCCGTGTATTGGATACTCCCCCTATGACTCAGGCATTAGGCTGAACACTGGGAAAAAAAAGGAGGAAAGCGGACAAAGCCCTGCAGTCACTGTGAAAGATAGACATGGAAACACATAATTTTACAGAGCTCTACATCTACAACAGAGGCAGAATCACAGAGGAAGGAGAAGCCAAATGCTGTAAGGGGGAGGGCAGGCCAAAAACTCAGGAGAGTGAACACTTTTTTTTTTTTTTTTTTTTTTTTTTTTTTTTTTTTTTTTTATTTTTTTTTTTTTTTTTTTTTGACTTTTTTTTTTTTTTTTTTTTTTTATTATTATTATTATTATACTTTAGGCTCTATGGTACATGTGCACAATGTGCAGGTAAGTTACATATGTATACAACACTTTTTTATTTTAACTAAACTCTGAAGAGCAGCAGAAGGTTGACAGGTGAGAAGAGAAAACAGGCAGAGGGAGGAACAAATATACAAAAGCCCATGTGCGATGAAACAATATGGCATGCTGAAGAAGTAAATGAGTCATTTGATGTCACTCGTGTGTTAGGTTTATGGTTGAGATTGTGGCAGAGCTGCCGGGAAAGAGGGGTGTTCATTATAAGGGGTCTTGTATCCAGGCCAAGGAAGAGGTGTGGCACAGCTAAGCCTTCCAGCTGCAAGAGGTTCCCAAAACTAAGCATCTCTGTTGTAGAATGGCACGTCATAAACCCTTCTATGACAGAAATAAGGAGGAGCACAAGCCAAAGCACCACATCAACCACGAGAGCTATTCACCAGCACACAGTAATTTATTTATGCTTTAACAATCAAATCCCCCGACTGCACCAAGAGCTCTTTGAGCGCAAGGACCGACCGTGTCTTACTCAAGTTATCTCCCAAATGTCTACTAACATAATTCCCTTACTTAACAAATGCCAAGCACATCGACGCACTAGGTGTTATACTAAACACTGGGTAGTCACAGATCTTAGACTACCCTGTCCCAACTAAGCTTAGAGCCTTCTCTGAGAAACTGATACCTGAGAATAAAAAAAGGTTAGCTTCTAGAATTTTTGGTTCCTACCCTCTCCTTATATCCTCAGCTGATGTTTAACATTAAATCTCCTCTTTAATACACTTTTATTTGGGTTCAAAGTCATTCTTCCCTTAATTCCCTTTATTCTCCTAAGAACAGTCTTCTTCCTCTCTATTCTTCATTCTATGGGTATCATTCCAAAACTCAGTTCAGCCCACCATCTTCTCATTGGAGGCCTCACTCTACTCTGCTTATTTCAGAGTTTTTTTTTTAAGCCATATGCTTTTTAGATTGCTTTTATATAAATTATCTGAGGGGAAATGCAGTGTAGTAGTTAAGAGTAGTAGCCAGATACCCACAAGTTCCAAGACGACTCTTGGTAACGGTGACTGTAGGTGCCTTTCTAAGCCTGTTTCCCCTCCGGTATGACTGGGACAACTGAATCCAATTCCTAACTTGTTTTGAAGACTAAATGAGATACTACATCCAAAAGTACTTGGCATAATACCACAATAGTGCTAGCTATTTTATTATTAATCATGAAACCAACATCCTAAGGAACTTACAGCATGAATTGTTGCCTTTTTTATAGACTTGTTTTAAAGATGCTCAGAAAAAATAACAGATTTGATCGAGATCAGACGCGATTATTTCATATTACATTGCCCAAATGTACATTTCTGGCCTTGATCAATCGGCAAAGTCACAGTATCAAACCACACCAAACCACTGGCCTATAATCATCTCCACTTGGATGATCTACTGTGGCTCTGTCAAAAATTAATCATCTTCCCACAAAACTGACTCCCCCTTGGGCTTTCACTCCAGAGTTGCCTCTGACGCCATCCTTTCTTTAAAACACATTTGTCCTCATTAGTGTCTGTCATCTATTCCTTGCGAAGGTTGGTAGATTGATCCCTGTCTTTGTTCCTATAGCAAACTCTCTACTCCAAACCCCCTGAAGTATGGAAATACTGTACAAGCAGCAAAGCAAGCTCACAGTCAGAAGCTGAACCGATGAGCTGACTTCCTGGTTTACTTCCCTGCCAGCAATCTTGGTCCATTTCAAATTGTATGCAGTACATAGGGGCAAAATGAAATCTAAATGTAAGATTATCCTTTAAGAGTATACAAAAGTCATCACAAAGTGGATCAAAGCAAAGCTGTGCAAAGTCACCTAAAAAAATACCAAACAGCCCCCAGGTCACTGACACTGAAGACACTATGATTGAAATTATTAAAAAGACTTTTTATATGTTTGTAAATCTGAAGAGTGGCCAGCAATGAGGAAAGAGAGAAGGAATTTAGGAACTTAGTCCCTTCTAGCAAAAATAGCCTTATTGAGTAGATAGGCAAGGGCAGGGACTAGATTCGTTTTGTTGAAGCTGTATGAACAAGAGGAAGCACCTAGCCCAGGAACAAACAGATAACAGATCCAAGAAATAACAAGGAATTTCTCATAAGCTCTATCATTATAACCAACCTTCCAGTTCTGATTCAACCCCCATAATACACCATCTGACAATGTGCCATGTGGCCAACAAGCAGAACACACACAGTAGACAAGATGATGTGTATATTTATTGGCATTCTAATTCATACCCTCCCATCTCCTCTAAAGGCTCATTATTTGTTTGTGGGAGTTGGGTTTTCGGTTTTTGTTTTTCTTGCTTGGGAGAGAGCAGGAAGGGAATGGTTCAGCTTTCCTAAGCCCTATTAACAAGACGCTGACAAGACTGAATTTGTGTATCTAAACCAGAGGCTCAAACAAACCATACTGGACATCTCTGCAAATGCTATTCATTTGTTTCAATGCTACTTTCACTGTGCCACACCTTAACAGCTACAATGGAATCCCTATGGCCTGCAGATGAAATTTTAACTCCTCTAGTCGTATGGAAAGCCATACAGCCCTCTACGATATATGCAAGATGGCCCCTCTGCATTCATCTCACTTCCATTCTTCTCTTCCCTTGCCTTTTCTAGCCCCATTCATCAATGTTTCCCAGACTTCTTCCCTTACTACATATTCCTTTAGGTACCTCAATGCATGTAATACATCTTACTGGTCTAAAACTTACTCTGTCATTGTTTTATCTATATAACTCATTTGTCTGACTTACTAAATAAGCTCAAGTACAAGAATGCTTATGACTTTTACAGCCCTCATTCCAAATACATATACTACGTAAGAGATTGAGCAGGCAAAATACATTGGAAAAAACACATTTTTCCTAATAAATGGAAATTATTTGATAACTAAATATTTAAAAAGTTAAATTTTCTATCTATATCAGGGCTGGGTTTGGAGTTATTGGTTTTTTTGCTTGTTTTTGTCTTTTCTTTCTGCAAGCCAGAACCATCAGGTGTAACTGATTCTATTAAATCTGAAATATACTGTCATAACAGCAAGCCTTACAAGTTAGACTCACATCTAAATGTGCATCACCCACATCCAAGTGTGTATTTTAATACAATAAAAGCTGACAATAAGGCAAACAAGCTTCCTTTCCACAGGGACAGGCCCCAGCATAGCTATTATAGCTCCCCCTGGAACACAACAGATTGGGTCTCAGCAGGCTGTTGCCTAGCAAGTCCAACAATTACCCATTACCTCACAAACCTGCAGAGACTCAAACGTTTGCCAAAAAGATACAAGGCCAATGCTTAATGCAGCCAATGATTAATAGTGGCACCAGGAGCCAACCGTCATAGCAATAGGGCTGGCATCATTCTGAAAAGTTTATATGAAACTTTTATAACACAGAGAATAAATGCTTGAAGGAATGGATACCCCATTGTCCATGATGTGATTATTTCACATTGCATGCCTATAAAAACATCTCATGTACCCCATAAACATATATACCAACTACGTACCCACAAAAATTTAAAATTTTTAAAAATTTTAAAAATTAAAACCAAACTGCAAGGACTTGAAATATTCCCAAGGAAGGCAAAATGAAAATTTTACGTTATAACTTCTCTCATAAGTGCCTAAGCAAAATTCAAATATCCAACATACAATATACTTATTTGGTGTCTGCCGAGATCATTTCAAAAGACCTGACAAAATGCAAATACCAGTAAACAGAAAGCAAGGTTTCAGCATGTTTTAAAATTAGATATCTGAGTTTAAAAGTTAGCAGTTATAATACATGAAGTCAATCTACCCCTCATTACCACTATCAGTAAAAAGATGATGTCAATTCACCAACTAACACTACCAATCTAGAGCAACATCAGGATTACCGACACCTTCTAAGAATTAACGTGTTTTAAAATACTATTTCTGGAGTGGACAAAATGATTATTAGGCCACTTAGAAGAGTATATGCCAAACAAGCCTTTCATGATGGGCACAAAGCAGTTTTCTAGGCTGGTACAGAACTCATTTCCCCTTCTGAGCCTACCTGGCCATGTTCTATTTATTTGTCACGACTGGATTGGGTCATCCCTTAGTGCAACAATTTTGCTCTCCAAGGAATAAAGCAATGAACTAAAAATATCCCAGTGTCTGATGCTCGGGACGTACTAGACTATATAAAAGGTTGACTCTAGCTGTGTTATTATTTTAAAAGAGAAAATGTTAATTACACATATGATCAAATCATTAAATCTGATTCCACACTTTGAACACTATAATACTACATTGTCTAAGTACACATACCTCACTGAAGTAGCCCTCAAACAACACAAGTTTTTTGTTCCCATAATCACAAGAAAAAAAGATCATACAGTCTCTAAATCATATACCAAATTATCTAAATATGTATTAATATTACATAACACCAGTTTCATGGAAAATTCTTCAGGGTACATTACCTACCACAGATAAGTATGTATTTATATATACATGTTTTTCTCTTCATTATTGACCTCCAATCATACTTGGGTAACTAGGTGACTCAAATGCTCTAAGTAATAATTATCTAAAGCAACGTTTCTCACTCTAAAATAATCTACATTTGCCATGTCTTCATTCCTTTTATCCCCATGTATACATACGAATGCTATAAAACCCTTGCTGCATTTTTGAATAGTCAGATTACTAAGGGTACACCAAAATGACTGATCAACTGGGCTTTAGAGGGTTACAAAGAATTCTGCAAAGCTACCACAATTCTCTCTGGGAGATCAGTTGCTTTTATCAAATAGCAAACGTTTCGACCTTCTCATCTTCCACTCAGTATAACTCATCAGTGGTAACAATGGACAGAGAATACTAAAGGGAAAAAAGTCTTGAATATTTCATATTTGCATGGGTATTTTCCTCCCTGACATCTCTCTACTTCCCAAAATTCCGGTAAAGAAATACAAGACTTTGTCTCCGTATAACTTCCTCCTTTAGTGGGCTATACTTGGGAAAAGCATCAAGGGAATACTGATGTTTTTTTCTGTTTTGCTTAGGACTGAAAAGCATAACAGTTTAGGGTTTTGCAAAAACCTGAAAATATCACACCCACCCTATTTGAGCATTTGTTTAAAAAAAAAAAAAAAGCATGCTTAATTCCACTAGTCAAATTCTGAAAACCACCTGGCTAAATAGCACATTAATAACTGTCCTTTTAGAAGCTATATTTACATTCTACAATTTCATTCTATAGAAATAATTTTTTAAATACGCAGAAAGGATTCAACATTAGAGCTATCACAGCTCTATTTTTAAACTGCCAAATTAATTCCAGAAATTAAAAGTTCATTCTCCCACCTCAACCCCCATGGAATCCTGAATGTGATTTACATGTCAAAGGTTGACTTAGATTTAATACATTTACTTCGGAAAAACTTAGAGATGCCTGTCAAATTACAAAGCAATTGCCTAAACATTCCAGTGACATTTAACTGCTATCAAACAGCCCAAAGTTGATCTTTAACAGAATACAGCTGTTGGTGCCACAATACCTAAAAGCCCAAAGCAAGATCTGATTGTTCTGAGCCCTTTAGCCAACAATGAAATCCTCAGGGGAGGATTTTTCTTTTTTTTTTTTTTTTTAAATGCAACATCCCAGCCTGCACAATTGGACTGTGGCTTTCCACACATGTACAGTTTCAATCACAGTTTCACACACACTAAAAACTATTCAGGACCACTGTTTGCAGCTCCTCAATGACTTTAACAAATGGTTCAGGGCCCTACTGTTATCTGCTCCCTACAAGGACCCCGTGCTCTATGCTTACAGCAACCCTAAGAGAAACCAGAGGCTCTGCCAAGTGACTCGCTCAAGAATAAAGTCAGCAAGAGGCAAAGGCAGTGTGACTGCAGGGCCTGATCCCTTCCTTGACCAATGGATAGAGGAACCTCTCACAGCACAACATGGCCGGGCTGAGATGGGCTGCAGGGCCCTCCTTGGGGATGGAACATCCTGGTCTCACCACTGCCTCTCAGAAAACCAACTACTTGAGCAAGTGCTCCATAAACTGGCAAATTTCTACCAATAGGTTTTTAATGAAAGTGTTTCTCAACTGACTAAATAGCCAGGACCTGGCTAAAAGACTAATATATCTTCTTCAGAAAGCAGAAAGTGACAAATCATTTCTATGTAAGCTTTCTTTTGGATGGTAATAAGATCAAACTAGAATATGCAGCCTTCTCTGTATATTTTAGATCCTCAAATAGTAACTCTTTAAAATGCACTGCATTTTTAAATAGACAATTTTTCAAGCGCTTACCTCAGTATGAAACAATTTTCTTAATCTGAATTAAGTCAATCTGAACCATTTATATTATGATTCCACTAGGCCCATTTTGTAAAGATGCATTTGTAGTCAAACGTAATTACATGTATACAGCAACAGCTGCTCATAAATTAATTGTGGTCCTCTGCCTAGAGGTACCAAAGGGTCTGATGTATTAAATAGTGTATGGAGAGGCAGGGCATGGTGTGTCTCACGCCTGTAATCCCAGCACTTTGGGAGGCCAAGGCAGGTGGATCACTTGAGCTCAGGAGCTTGAGGACCAGCCTGGGCAACATGGCAAAATCCCATCTCTACAGAAAAAAAAAAAAAAGTACAAAAATTAGCAAGGCATGGCAGTGGCATGCACCGGTAGTCCCAGCTACTCAGGAGGCTGAGGTGGGGGGATAGCCTGAGCCCAAGAGGTTAAGGATGCAATGAGCCGAGATGGCGCCACTGCACTCCAGTCTGGGCAATGGAGGGAGATCCTGTCTAAAAAAAAAGTTTATAGTGAATGGTAAGAAATATTAAAATGCAGCACAATTAAATATCTAGTAGGCACTACCCACCCCAGAAAAGACAAAATAACTGAATCATTGGCTTAAGTATTCAACTTAAAAGCCAAATTACCTAAATGTCAATTTAGACTAATGGATAGAAAAGTAAGCAAACGAGTAAGAATGAGAAAATATACAGAGATTTCTTTTTTTAAAAAGCCATAATAGAGTAAGCTATAAGTGATAACAATGAACAAAAAATTGCCATAGAAACAGCTGATAGGGTACCAAAAAAGGCTCCAAGATAATCATATATAGTTAGTAAATTCAATTGAATAGTTTTGTACCAAGGAGCATGCTGAAAGAATACACAGTAACCTATAAATATTAGAATTATCTTATTTAATTAACTGGAAATTTTACTAATAAATTAAATCCAACTCCTGGCAAATGTTACAGTTCAAAACTTCCTAATTTCCTCATTCAATTCTTCTGTCATATGAATTGCCACACAAAAAAGAAAATAACTTATAAGCACACTAGCTGAAAATTCAGTAGAATTGTAAACATTTACAATCAAAAGAAATAAATAATCCAATCTGTGAGATAGTAATTGTCACTATAAAATGAATCTTTTGACCATGATGCTCTGATAATATATATTTTCTATCTCAACCTTTCTCCAATTCTGAAGGTGGCATTTATCAATGTACACAAATGAGAACTAGAAAAAAATTAGAAAAAGAAATGCTATGTTAATATGAACATTGGCAGAAGATAATATTTTCCTCTTTAAATGCTATGAAATTCTTTCTTGAAGAGAGCATAGCTATACTTACTCCAAAGTGAAGAGGGTATAAAAGGGAGAGGAAGCAAGGCATTTGTTTAAACTATAGCAAATTTCAAAATGGCTTCAACCCTGAGAAAATACCCCTAAAAACACATTTGAAGAGAAAACTACTCAAAGAAATGCTTATCAGATAAGCCCATAAACCAAGTTTACATCAGTTATAGTCCCATATAGTCTCATATATCATATATAATATTCTATATATTACCATGTCAAGAACCACAGAGACAGCCCTAGCCAGCACAATAAAGTCTTGCTTGAAGAGGGACTGGTACAGTGGCTTACAAAGCTATGGAAAAATACAAGGGTTTCATCCTTCCTTCAGTTTTTTCATCCCTAAGATGTAGTAGCATTTATCTTCTTTCAGCTCCCGAGAATGTAAAGGGAATAAATGAAATAATTTTGGTTCTTTTAAAGACAAGTGCTACATAAACCTTCACTTTTTTCCCTCTTGATTAAAAACTCGCTTGCACAGAGGGTCACAGTATCTCAGTGGGCCAAAGTAAAAAATAAAAATTGGCATTATTCAGTTCACAAAGCACTTTCAGATTTATACTTTAATCTCAAGAACCAGTAGTGAGGCAGAGTGACCATCATCCCAGGATATTACAAGGTAAGCTCACTTGCTAGGTTAACTTGCCCAAGGCATGGACTCGAGCCTGGAACTTTACAGAAAAGTAACAGAAAAAAATTCTGTTTACTACATCACTTAATGTCTCAAGTCACAAAAGAATTATTATTTGTGAAAAACTGTATGAAAGAGGATGTATTCTTATCTACCAGTCCTGCCAAAATAATAACCATAAGGTAACAATTTTATATATACCAATGCTGAAGTTAAGTGTACTAACCTCGTAATGGTACCTCTTTATTCAATGTTACATTTAAAAATCAAAGACTAACAATAACAAAAAAAAATTTAAGGCTGGGCACGGTGGCTCACGCTTGAAATCCCAGCACTCTGGGAAATCCCAGCACTTTGGGAGTGCAGTGGCGCGATCTCAGCTCACTGCAACCTCTGCCACCTGGATTCAAGCAATTCTCCTGCCTCAGCCTCCCGAGTAGCTGGGATTACAGGCGCTTGCCACCACACCTGGCTAATTTTTGTAGTTTTAGTAGAGACAGGGTTTCACCATCTTGGCAAGGCTGGTCTTGAACTCCTGACCTCGTGATCCACCTTCCTCAGCCTCCAAAAGTGCTAGGATTACATGCGTGAGCCACTGTGCCTGGCCAGGATGGCCATGATTTAAAAAAGAAAAAAAAGAGACAGAGAAAGGCAAAGAAAGAAAAGAGAGAGAGAAAGAAAGAAGGGAAGGAGGGAGAGGGAAAGAAGGAAGGAAGGAAGGAGCAAAACAAGTATAGGCAAGGAGGTAGAGGAAATAAAACCCTTATGAGTTGCTGGCAGGAATACAGAATGAACGGCACATCCCTTGTAGAACTGTCTGTTTGTTCCCCACAAATTTAAGAATTACCATATGACCTAGCAACTCCACACATAAGTATGCACTCAAAAGAAGTGAAAGCAGGGACCCAAACAGATATTTGTGCACCAATGTTCATAACAGCATTATTCACAATAGACAAAAGGTAGAAACAAAAATGTCCAACAATAGATGAATGGATAAGTAAGACATATACATACAATAAAATATCATTCAGCCTTAAAAAGGAATAAAATTCTGACACATGCTACGACATGAATGAACTTTGAAAACACTATGCTAAGTGAAATAAGCCAGATAAAGAAAGACAAATATTGTATGATTCCACTTTTATGAAGTACTGAGAATAGGCAAATTCATAGAAACAGAAAGTAAAATAAAAGTTACCTGGGGCTGCGAGGAAAAAGGAAGAGGAGTTACTGTTTAATGGGTACAGAGTCTGTGTTTGTGACGATGAAAAAGTTCTGGAAATAGATAGTGGTGATGGTTGCACAGCATTGTGAACATACTTCATGCTTCTGAGCTGCACTGTACAAATGGTTAAAATGGCAAATTTTTTACATATTTTTGTATCGTTTTTAATATATCTTTATATGTATTTTACCACAATAAAAAATGAAACTGAAGGGCTAAATCTATCATCACCAACAATTACTTGAAGACATAAGCATAGAAAGAGCTTATGACTGGTAAAACATCTAATGAATATGGAGAACCATAAAGTCAGCATGCCAGTTTCTGAACATACTACAAGGTGTAATACTACTGCAAGTTGACACTAGAGACCTATTTTCTTAACCACACAAAGGGAATGTTAACTATGGTTTCTTATCTATGAGAAACAAACTGAATTTGGGGTCTGAGACCAGTAAACATATTGGGGGTCAGGGGGGACAGTATAATATAATCCAACTCATTAAAAGTTTAGAAATGATGAAAACTGGTCAGGTGTAGTGTCATACGCCTGTAATCCCAGAACTTTGGGAAGCCAAGGCAAGCAGATTGCCTGAGCCCAGGAATTCAAGATCAGTCTGGGCAGCAAGGTGAAACCTCGTCTCTACAAAAAGTACAAAAATTAGCCGGGGCTGCAGTGAGCCAAGATGGCGCCACTCCATTCCAGCCTGGGCAACAAATTGAGACCCTGTGTCAAAAAAGGAAATGAAGAAAATTAAACTCAAAATTACTTTTCCAAAATCATACAACTGGTTATAACAAAATAAGGACTAGAACAACTCAGGTCTCTTATCCCTAGACTGGTGTTCTTCCTACACTTAGTTTGGCTTGAACATGTCACTTATCCTCGCTTTCAAGTAATGGCATTCATTTTAAAAAGGTTATTCAAATGTCCTGAAAACTATACTTCAAAGATCACCCTACAACTCTTGAATCTATCTGAAGGTTGGGTTCATTCCCATATTCCTGTGATCACTAAAGAATTAAGCTGGCACAATATCCTACAGGGGTTAGTTCAAAAGAACAAACAAGACTAAACTTAAATCCTAGAAAAATGGAAAATCAATATGCTTAAACAGCTTAAGGGTTTCACTTTCCTAACACGCAGAAGAAGGGAGAAAAGATTCTTCACACCTAACTGCCTGACTACAAAAGGACAATCATTCACACATCCCACATCCACAAGAAAATGACTTGCACAGCTTAAGCATGCTACCAGTTTGGGAGCTCTTAGTTAAGAAGACAAAGTTCAAGATCCTACCTAAGAAAAGCAACCGAGACCTCTGTTGGCTAAAACAACCAACCTTACAAGGAAAGGTATTTGTTAATACTCTTGTTGTGAGACAGTTTCAGGACTACTTAAGGAAGGAAATGCCAAATACAACAGTGAGCAAAGCCAGCAATGACAATGGCAACTGAGATGCTATCGCAAACTCTTACAGGTGAATCAATGTGTAATGTTGGGTTACCACCAGCAAATGAGGAAAGTTATGAACCTCTGCTGTCCATATCATTCCAAAGAAACTTCAATCACCTCCACACCTTTGTCTCCTTCCTAGATCTAGAGCCTAAATGTAGTCCTACTCTTGTACTTCCCATCTCCCCTTCTGCTTCCTTCCCTGACATACACCAACAACTTTATCTTCAAGATGCGGTCAAAAGTTATGATCTTTCCAATTGAAGTCAATAAATATTTACTGAGCTCTTCTGGGATAGATGTAGTAGAAAATTCAAAGACATTTAGTGACCTATTTATTGTTATCCAGAGCCTTACATTTCAAACTTTCTGTGTAAAAGAATACAATACAGGGTATTGAGTCCAGTTCTGTGACCAGATAGACCTGGATTCAAATCTAAACTTCGATCCTTTAAGACTTTTACCTCTCTAAATTTCAGCTTCCTTACTTCTATAATGTGGATAACAATATCTATGTGTGCTTGTGAGGTTAAATGAGATAAGCAATATGCTTAACAGTCCAGAGTTCAGAAGTGAGAGGTTAGCAATATCACTGCTAATTATTACTACAATAGAAAGCACAAATGCTGCCATGATTAAAAAAATGGCACCAAAGTTTAGAGGCCAAAATAGACCCTCTAAGTTGATCAGAGAAGGTTTGAGAGAAACAGTCAAATCTCAGTTACATCTTCAAAGTGAAAAGTGAACAGAGAGACATTAGTTATAACCTGGATCTGAGGCTAATTTGCTTTGTGACCTGGGTGATGGGCAGTGGGGGATCATTTAAAATTTCAGGGTCTCAATTTTTCTATTTGCAATTTCAAAAACTGACTTAAAGGATGATTATAATCTTCTAGAGCTAACATTCTGTAATTTGGTGTAGGAACCAGGTAGGCAAAGTGAAAGGAGGAAGGAATTCCAGGTACAGTTTATGGAATGTTGTAAAATTCTCAAAAATATATAGCTGTATAGAAGTCAGGAAAGGATCCCCTAGCTACAGCATAAGATCCAATGGGGGGAAAAGGGAGGAGAGAACATGAACTGCTCATTTTTACCTCCACCATAGGTAGAAAGGAGCTACTAGAGGTTACTGAGCAAGAGAGTGGCATAATAAAACAATAATAGCATCTTAAAGAGCAGAAGACGGATGTAATTAAAAAAACAGCATAAAGAGTAGAATAAACTGGGAAAAGGAAAGTAAGAGGATGAAAACCAATGAGAAACCAAACGAATGGGATTCAACGATTCTGGGACAATGGGATGGGAATGGCAACCACAGTTCTTGCCTCAAGTTTTTAGACTAATTAGAAGCATTAGCTCAGAAAAGTCCCCTAAAGTCTCTAAGTCTCAATTCCTTCATAAAATAACTTTTATCTCCTCCAACTATGATTCTAAGATCCTGATACAATTTATCTGGATTGAGGCCCAAGTTTTTTTTAAGATCCCCAAATGTTTCTATTGTACAAGCCAGGGTTGAATACCATTGTCTAAACAAAGGGGAAAAAAACCAGTTATGGGTTAATTAATAGGATATCTGAGAATAGGCCAGAAGTGAAGAGACAGAATTCTAGGGCACAGCCAGGATAAGCGTACTTATGCACAGACTGAAACAAGGTCATCTTTTCCACTGAGAGGGGCAGGAAAGAGGTATCGTTGGGTAAGTCGCTGTTAGGTTGCAAAGCAGAAGTTGTGAGCTGATCACCTCCACCTTCTCCATTGAAGAATCTGTCTCAAATTCAACTATAAGCCAATTCACATTACGATTAGCACTTCAGAAATTTCTGTACAATAAAAATATTGCCAAAAGCAGCTAATGTATTTGCTTATTCCAAAACAAGCAAACCATTAAACAATCTGAACTTTATTACAACTTTCATTTCATTTACTGGTTTTCATTCATTCCACAAGCATCTACAGAACGCCTTACTATATGCTGATCATTGGGAATACATGAATAAATTAGGGCTGCTGCCCTGAAAAAATTTATATATGTGGAGAAAACTGACATTTTTAGGATTTCAAAATCCAACCTGGTAAGTGCCACAAAAGACAGAGGTATTAACGCTACTTGTGGGAGTTAGAAAAGACTTAGAAAAGCTGACATATGAGCTGTGCCTTAGATGATATGACTCACGTACACAGGGCCCAGGGTTTGAAAAAAAGTGGCTCTAAAACATATAAATGCTTATAAAATGCTTTAATAAAATAAAACTGAAAAAATTAGTCTCAGCTATTAATTATGGTAATTTTTTTTTCAAAAATGTTATTCATCTTTATACTTTGAAAACCTAAAACTTTTTTTTTTTTTTTTTTTTAGATGGAGTCTCACTCTGTCGCACAGGCTGGAGTACAGTGGTGCAACCTTGGCTCACTGCAACCTCCACTTCCTGGGCTCAAGCGATTCTCCTGCCTCAGCCTCCAGAGTAGCTGGGACAACAAGCATGCGTCACCACACCTGACTAGTTTTTCTAATTTTTGTAGTGACAGGGTTTCACCATCTTGGCCAAGCTGGTCTCAAACTCTTGAGCTCAAGTGATTTGCACAGCTCGGCCTCCAAAACTGCCAGGATTACAGGCGTGAGCCATCACACCCAGCCCTAAAAACCTAAAACATTTAAGGATTATATTCAAGGGGGAAAAAATCTGCAAAAATTTACAGTAGACATTTCAGAGAAGAGAGATTTATCAAGCATTACGTCTTTTAAAAATATTTCTTGTATATATACATACAAAAATACACGTAAACAGAGTATCAATAAACACATATGTGGATCTTCATTTTTATATTTCTTTTTATTTTTAATGTATTTCAGCTTGATTTGTTTTGAAGGCCAGGTACCTTCAAAATAAAAAAGAAATATAAGCAATTTAAGCAATATAATAAAATTTTAAGCAATTTTATCATAGTTATTCCCTATTCAATGCCTTAAATCCTTCATACAGTGATGCAGAAAATAACTACCTCTCTAAAAATATATACTGGTATTTCTCATTTAAGAAACACCAAGCCTGTAGAGTCTTATATGGGACAATCCAGTGCAGATTTTAATTGTACTAATTCACAATTCATTAATATCATGAATGAGACAGAAATGATGAATCAAATTATTCTAGTTGCTATCACCATCTGGAAAATTCATAGAATAACTTTATTTACTAGATATAACAGTATTCACAGTTAAAGCAATTTCACACATTTTTTAAATGCTAGTTCTTTAAAAATAAGTAATGGTCTACTTATAGTTATAAAAATAATCTTGTAAAGTTATTTCACAAATCAACCATGCCTCCTAACACTGAAAAGAAATAATTTTAACTAAAATACAGTATAACCTTTTATTTACTCCAAAATGTAAGTCACTGGTAAATAAATACAGAATTCCATAATACTTCTTTCATTCTTGGAGAAGAAATGGTTTTTCAAGGCACAGCATTTTGTTTTTATTAGTATGGTAAGCAGCTGTATTATTTGTACTGCTGCCCAACATTCAGTAAGTGTTCAAAGTATTTCAAACCGGCAATTCGTATTTAATGCCTAACAAAAGAGTCATGATAGTGACTATTGGGAGCATAAGGATAAAACTGAGCCACATTTATTCTGGGGAAAAAACTTACAAAACTGACAAGAGTGACCATTTTCCACATTAAACTCTACATTAGGAAAAGAAAAGTCAATTTACAAAACCAACATTTTTTTTAAGTGTCAGACAGTGACTTCCCAGAGGCTTAGAAACATGATATAAGTATTATGTTATTCCATTAGAAAACGGTTCTTCACAAATTCAGTTATATATTTAAACTCTCGATGAATCCTCATCTATTTACCCAAACCAGAGGAAATAAAGCTGTCTGCAGGAAACAAGACAGCAGCTTATTGATCCAGCATTACAAGGTTGACCTTCTCTCAACAGAATGTTTAGCTATGTTATGTTGGAATAAAAGGCAAAGGTTAGGACGCAAACCCCTTCTCACTTCCTCTGGGTATGGACTTTGTAACTGTAAAATATGTGGGAACTCCTACATTTCCAAATTTCCAATCCTTTAATCCATGGCCCAGGAAACTATCAGAATAGGAAGAAAGCAATGAAGATGCTGTTTAACACAAAATTTAACAACACGCAAACCCTTGAAATATTTTGTTCCAAAAATAACCAAATAGCGAAACAGTTTTATAGGTAGTAAAAGATCACAGACCAGAGGCCTTAGAGATCATCTAACTTTACCCTGTTTTTCCATTTGCTGAATTAGGGCCTCAGTATCAAGGTTTCACCGTGCTCTGTAGCACCTTCCTATAATGTAAATGCTTTCTGTGCCACGATCAATGGAGATTTGATGTTATTCCCCAAAAGAAATATTACTGCCTTTAAATAAACATACACCTTGCTTCCAAGGCCTGACAAGGTTGTGTCAAAAGGATACAGGAGCCAGTTTGAAGAGGATGGCCAAAGTTGGGACAATCTGAACATCAAAAAGAATGCCTGTAATTGACTGAAACACTGAATATATAAAAATCCTTAAGTCAAAAATGATACTCAAAAAGAGAATCACAACCAAAAAAAAAAAAAACTTGAGATAACTATTATACCAACAGCTTATTCTGAAATTTGATAAAGGGGAAAATTAAGTATTTATCCTGCATTTCAAATAAAGGGCTGTATTTCACAGTAATCAAATAGCCCACATTAATGAGGGAAAGCTATTTTGCTCAGAAAATTGCAACCTAATGAAATTGAAGAAATAATAAAACTTAAAAATTCCATTTTAGGGTATACAGTGTTAATGTTGCAAGAGTTCCAGAGACTGGTTGCACAACATTGTGAATGTGTTTACCCCTACTAAACTATATACTTAAAAATGGCTGAGATGGTGGCCGGGTGCAGTGGCTCACACCTGTAATTCCAGCACTTTGGGTGGCCAAGGCAGGCAGATCACCTGAGGCCAGGGATTCGAGACCAGGCTGACCAACATGGCGAAACCCCATCTCTACTAAAAATACAACGAATTAGTCAGGTGTGGAGGTGCGCACCTGTAATCCCAGCTGCTTGGGAGGCTGAGGCATGAGAATCGCTTGAAACCAGGAGGCAGAGGTTGCAGTGAGCTGGGATTGCGCCACTGCACTCCAGCCTGGGCAACAGAACGAGACTCTGTCTCCAAATAAAAAAGGCTACAATGGTTAATTTTAGGTATGTGTATTTTACCACAATTCTTTAAAAATCCCATTTTATCACCATTTTGCTATTCCCAAAGAGATAACTGATTCAGGTAAAATCACCAATGGATACTAACACTATCATGTCAAAGACGTCAAGGAACTAACTATTTGTATGGTACCAACATCTCACTCCTCCCAGATTATATGCCAGTATCAAAGGGAAAACTATAATTTTACAACGGGGAGATCTGTCATCACCTTACTCAATCTTAGCTTCACTAATAGATAACTGCATTATGTGGTGCCTGATATGAAGCAATGTAAACCATACAAATTGGCTATGAAAACACTCTTACCAAAAATGTTTGTTCTGAGTCTAATCAAGAATTTAGATCTAAATTCTACTTTACAGAAAATACAGAGTTTAGACGAATAAATTAAATACCTCACCAAGAAAAACAAAGATTCTCCAAGACCTGTAACATCTTGCATCTCTCCAACAGCTCACCGTCATGAAAAGGGAATGAAAAAGGAAGGGGAAGAACTATTTTAGATTGTAAGTGACTTAGTGAGATAACCACAACTAAATGCAATACGTGCTCCTTGGCAGGATCCCAGTTTGCCAAACACACTATATAAGACATCATGGGAATGACTGGAGAGACTTTAACGTAGCACAGATATTAGAAAATATTAGAGAACTACTGTCAACTGATTAATATAATAGTGTGCTGGTTAAACGGGAAACTGTCCATGTTTTTTACAAATACATAACAAAAAAGTTAGCGCTGAAATGTGATGTTTCATAATTTAAATTACTTCAGGAAAAAACATATGGGAAAAAGTTAATGTAAGGAAATAATGTATCTAGGCAATAATCACCAATGGCTGTTAAAAACCATTAGGCAAAAAAGCTTAATGGGAAATCAAGCTTTTCCCATCAGACTGATGGATGGATCAGTCCAGCTAGAAACACCTGAGCTCACTGATCAATCTTCATTCCAAAAAGAAAACTAATCCTACATTGTATCACTTGATAGGAAGCAGTAAGAAATATACACTAATAACTAGGAAGGATTCTATACTCCTAACTCCCAATTAATCTTGAATCTGATTAAGCCCCAGATCTACTACCAATTTATAGGAAATTCAGAAGAGAGAAACATATTAAACAGCACCACAGGCAGGGATGCAATCAACAAATTCCAGAATGTGGGAAACTCTATAGAGCAAACAATAGAGTTTCAACAAATCAATTGAATATAGAACAAACAACACAGCTTCAACAAATAAACTGAAAGAAAAAGAAGAGAAACAAAGTACATATTAAGATACTGTGTTCAAGAGACATATAAACCAAACATAATATAGATCTTATTTGGATTCTAACTTTAACTATGAAAGCATTTATGAAACAACTGGATAAATATGAACACACATTGAATATTTGATAATTTAAGAAAGTAAGTTTTTTAGATGTAACAACAGTATTGTGGTTTTCATTTTGTTTAATGCTTACTCATCACAGACCTATTTTAAAAAGGGTGAATGAAGTGATAAACTGTGCTTTAAGACAATCCAGCATGGAACAGGGAGCATGGGTTTGGAAGGTCCACAGATGAAAACTGGCCATATGGGAGTAATTAGTTGGAAGGCGGGTACGTGGGGATTCATTATTCTACTCTATGTTTGCATAAACCTCCATTATACAAAGTATTTTTTTAAAAAGAAACTCAGTAAGAATGCAGGGAATGAACCCTAATCCCAGCATCTTCACCTCATCATAGAATCTTCATCTAATACTTAGCAAAATGAGTACCAGCCAAAAGACCTTAAAATAAAAACTAGCAAAAGATTTACCAGCATTAACAAAAGAAAGAAAAAGATGTAAAACCTACACTACAAGCCTGATACAACAAATGAAATAATAGGGAAGATTCCAGTGAATAGCAGTGTGACTTCATCCCCATCTCTTAATGCACTAAACATTAGGGGAAAAACAAGGTGGTGAGGAAATGTATGGTATTATTCTGCCCTCTTTATTTATACATAGGAGAATTTCCACAATAAGAAGTAAAAACAAATGATTACAAATTCCTTCAAAGGATCACTATAGAACACATTTATTTGATTTCCCACATAAATTGGTTGCTTTCTGATTTCACATCTTCTCACTTTTATCCTTCTACTTCTAACTGTCAAGGAAGAAGAGGGGGAAAAAAAGAGTCACCAAGGATACTTGCTTACTGGGTGAGAAATCTAACTAGCAAAACCAAAAAGTTTCCATCATTGTGCTAGAAAAATCAAGACTGATTTTACTGTAAAATGTCTCACTTGAACTGAAAACCTGGTTTGTGGTACACGGAAATTACTAAGACAGCTGCTTTCTCCCTTTCTTTTTTGGAAATGAAGCTGGAGTAGAAATTCTTGTGTAATCTGTATTTGGATGTGGTGTTTGCAGAGGATTATTATCTTCCCAAATTTCTAAGTGGTTCCATCTGTTTTTATGGGGAATTTGGCTTAGGCTGATTTTAAAAACGAAGAACCAAGTAAGAAATCCGAGGCTGGGCAAGGTGGCTCATGCCTGTAAAATCCCAAGTTTGAGAGGCTGAGGCGGGCAGATTACTTGAGGTCAGGAGTTCGAGACCAGCCTGGCAAACATGGCGAAACCCTGTTCTACTAAAAATACAAAAAAATTAGCTGGGTGTAGTGGCACACTCCTGTAATTCCAGCTACTCAGGAGGCTGAGGCAGCAGAATTCCTTGAACCCGGGATGCAGAGGTTGCAGTGAGCCGAAATCGCGCCACTGCACTCCAGCCTGGGTGACAGAGTAAGACTCTGTCTTAAAAAATAAAAATAAATAAATAAATAAATAAATAAATCCAAACATCCTTACATTTAGCATTTAGGTATGCTCTTTGAGTATTAACAACAACAAAATGAAGTATTAACAACAACAAAAAAACCTGAACCAGAAGCTGATGAAAAGCCTCTGCATGTACTACCAATTCATAGGATAAAGGCATAAGTTAAACTACACAGGGATGGAATCAGAAAAACAGAAATTGCAGGAAGGATATAGGACAACCCAATTTCTTCAACAACAACAAAAATTGCAAGGAAATATAAAAGAAAGAAGGGGACAGAACCGATAGATTAAAGAGAATTGAAGAGACCTATCACAATCGCAATGTATGTACCTAACTTGGATCCTGATTCAAATAAGAGACTATGAAAGAAACAAAGACAAATGGAAATCTGAACATAGTGAATATGTGATGACATTAAGGATTTACTGTTAATTTATTTAGTTATTATAATGGTATTCTCAAGAGTCTCATCTTTTATAGATACATACCGAAGTATATGTAGATGGAATGATGACATGCCTGGGAATTGCTTCCAAATAATATAGTAAGAAGTGAAGTGAATAGAGAGATAGATAAAAGAAAGCCAGCCATGAGCTGACAGCTGTTAAAGCCGAATGGTGGGAAAGGAACAGGGAGTCAATATGCTATTCAGTTTAGTTTTGTATATATTTAAAACTTTCTAAATAATGCTCTTTTTTTTTTTTTTTTTTTTGAGACAGGGTCTCACTCTGCTGCCCAGCTTGGAGTGCAGTGGTGCAATCACCACTCACTGCAGCCTTGACCTCCTGGGCTCAGGAGATTCTCCCACCTTAGCCTCCCAAGTAGCTGGGACCACAGGCACTGGTCACCATGCTTAACTAAGTTTATTTTGTATTTTTTGTAGAGACAGAGTTTCACCATGTTGCCCCAGATGGTCTCAAACTCCTGGGCTCAAGTGATCCTCCGGCATCAGCCTCCCAAAGCGCTGGGATCACAGGCATGAGCCACGGCACCCAGCCAATAATGCTTTTCTGTTTAAAAAAAAATTGAAATAATGGAAATGGAAGTAAGTTAATAATGGAAATACAGTTAGCGCACAAAATTCTTAAAACTTTTTAATTTAAAAATTAATTTCTAAAACAATTGAGACATTTTTGACAAAAAAGTAGAATCATGGTAAATAAAATTCAGAATCTTTTTCGTCTTCAAATAACTTTAATCATCTTAAAATTTCAGCAAGTCACAAGATGGGAATCATAAAATCTTAAGCTTGGAAGACACCTTGGTGGTCACAAAGCTCCATCTCCCACCCACTGAATCTTCCTCCCACCTTCCAACAGCCTGTTGCCTGGGTCCTTCAAGCCTTGGGAAAGCACTCCACTCCAAGACAGCCCCATTCCATCGTCAGCCTTCTCCAACTTTTTAAAAGTTCTTCTGCTACCAGGTAGAAAACTTCCCTTCTCCAAATTTCTTAGTTTTATCCACGGAAAAAGAATTTTTCAAATTGCAGTGACAGTCCACTGGTGAGTTGTGAAATTAAGTTAGTGGACTATTGACTGGAATTTTATTATTATTAAGTAGAAAAGAAAATCTCAAAGCACAATACACACAGTAAGGTTAAGAACTAATTTGTGAAATTTGTTTCTGTTATTCATACATGTATATACACATACACACATCCATACTGAATAAAGGGTCAAGATGTAAAATATATTTCTTCCAGCAGATTTTGTCAAAAACAAAATTAGAAAGGCAGTGCTCAAACATCAGCTCTCAACAAGTTGCCCCCCAGTAAGTCTTATCCCTTCAGTTATTTCAACGGCTAGTTCTTCAGGTGCTATAGTTTCTCCTCATCTCAACATCCCAGTAACCCTTCATGGACATGGTTTCCACTCATCTTTATTGAACAAACATCTGTTAGTGCATACTATGTACCCCTTAAAATGAGGTATCTAAATATTCTAAGTCAATGCAAAATAATCCATTACAGCCCACATTTTACACAAAATATTTCATACATTCATTTAAAAATGATGAGATGCTGGCAGAGATTCTTCTAAGTCACTGAAATCCAGAACTCAAGAGAAAGACTTAGCCTGGAGAGACAGATGAGTTAACAGATTAAAATAGGTAAAGTCTTGGGTGATAAAAATTAGGGCTACGAATCAAAGGCTAAGGACAGAACCCTGGGAAACAGGAAAATTGAAAGGACAGTCAGAGGAAAAGAAGTCTGCAAAGAACAGAAGGAAAAGGAGAACAAAGAGCCAAAACATGTCAGGAGAGACTCAAAGACTTTCAAAGACATCCCAACAAATTTCATGTTATTTATTTCAGCCTATTTTGTAGCTAATAAGACAATCTAGGAACAGCTTACTCGGTTTCCCTATAAACTTCTGTGAAATCTGTATATCTGATAAGCAATCCTTGTTTGTTAGTTATCATTAAAAATCACTGGCAAAAATATCTTGGATAGGAGATGACCAAGGTTAAAATTTCAGTAACAAAAACCACAAGAGATTTTTTTCTGAAGTTGTTTATAAAGATATAAAGATACCATGAAAACTTTATCAAATGTTTTGCCAAGATCTACGCCTATATTTTTCTTTCCCTCTTTTATTTTTTTGAGACAGTGTATGACTCTGTCACCAAGGCTAGGGTGCAGTGGCAAGATCATAGTTCACTGTAGCCTCCATCTCTGGAGTTCAAGGAATCCTCCTGCCTCAGTCTCCAAAGCTAATTTTTTTTTTTTTTTTTTTTTTTTTTTGGTAGAGACATGGTTTCACTATGTTGCCCAGGCCAGTCTCAAACTCCTGACTGAAGCAATCCTCCTGCCTCGGCCTCCCAAAGTGCTAGGATTACAGATATGAGCCACTATGCCCTGGCTCTTTCCTTCTTAAAGAAAGGACACTTTAAATCACTTTCTCCACAGACAGAGATGAATGAGCAACAGACATATAAATCAGGATTTATTTCACGGTACCTGAACCACCTAAGAGAAAACAGACACGAAAAGCAACATCACTTGACCACCGTCACACTTAACTAATGAGTGTACTGGGACTTGAGGCTAGAACAATTGTCTTTCCATCCTCTGCTCCTTTCAGAAACAAAAGGGAAAAAACAGTATCAAATACCTGGTTTGTTGAAATTCCGGCCACTACAGATTCAGGATAAATGCCTACAAAAGTCTATACTCAGCAGTACTGACCAACAATGGCCCAATATTCCAATAACACACCTGCCATTTCAAGGTACTCAAGTGAAGACAAATTTTCACCTTTCAATGGTACTGTGAACAACAGGCTTCAACAGCTCCATTGTAACCTGTCAACATTCCAGATAGACTCAACATTCCATTTCTTTTTTAAGGGGGAAGAAGGAAGATGGTAAGGTAGAGGTTATCACCTTATCCTCTACATGCTTCCATTTTCCCACTTCCCCTTTATAACTAAAGCTGGTAAAGGAACATGAGTAGAATCTCATCAGTGCTTTCTAGTTTCTGAATGAAAACTATCCCCTAACGATTAAATTATACCCTAATGCAATAGTGTAGTATTAGCTCTGATTCAAGATAGTTAACCCATGGGGAGGGGAATGCAAATAGGATCGGGGTTTGACGTCGTTTACATATTCTTAGGGATAATATAAGACAGTAGTTATGGCTATAGGCTCTGGAACCAGACAGCCTGGGTTCAAATCTCTGCTCCACCATTAATTGGCTGAGTGACCCTGAGCAAGTTACTTCAAACTGCAGTGCCTCAGTTTTCTTATAGGATACTTAGGATAATAGTACCTACCACAAATAGTTACTACAAGAATTAAATAAATAAATATATGTAAAAGTGCTCATAGATAACCAGCATGGTGGCACACACCTCTAGTCCCAGGTACTCAGGAAGCTGAGACAGAAGGATCACTTGAGCCCAGGAGTTCAAGGCTGTAGTATGCAATGATCACATCCGTGAGTACCCAGTGCACTCCGGCCCAGACAATACAGCAAGACCCCATCTCTAAAAAAAATATTTAAAAATAAAAGTGCCTATAGAACAGTGTCTGATGTATATTGAGTATTCAAAACATGGTGCTTGTTGTTATCAATATTTTATAACTCAATGTCTTTGCAAGGAAATTATATTAAATAATTATATCTTAATTGAAAGTACAAATTAATATATAAAATAAACTATCTCCAACATAAAAATCCTGCCTGTTATTTAGGAAAAGCACTTTGACCATTAAGTGACAACAATTTACATACGATTTCTAAATTAGTGTATCATCAATGTTTAAGGCATGTACCTTCCCCTCGATACTGCCAGACAGAACCATATACAAACAGGTTGCTTTGATTTTATAACTGTATAGTCCCATTAAAATTCAGTCAGCTAAAAAAGAATATTTTGCTTGGTCTAGTTCCAACATATTGCCACTAAACTATGTTAGGCAAAAGAAGGGAAGAAAGAAGTCAGGGTGGGAAGAAGAAAAGAAAAAAGAAAAATCGGCTGGGCGCGGTGGCTCATGCCTGTAATCCCAGCACTTGGGAGGCCGAGGCAGGTGGATCACGAGGTCAGGAGTTCAAAACCAGCCTGGCCAAGATGGTGAAACCCTGTCTCTACTAAAAATACAAAAATAAGCCAGGCATAGTGGCGGGCGCCTGTAATCCCAGCTACTCAGGAGGCTGAGGCAGAACTGCTTGAATCTGGGAGGCAGAGGCTGCAGTGAGCCAAGATCGCGCCACTGTACCTCAGGCCTGGGCGACAGAGCAAGACTCGATCTCAAAAAAAAAAAAAAAAAAAAGAAAAAGAAAAAAGAAAAATCTAAAAACAATAAAATCTAATATAAACATAAGCAGGATTCATAGGAAAAAAAATTATACAACATCAACTTTAACATTACCTTGAGAACATACTAGAATTTGAAGATCAGTTCAGATTTGGTTTAGAAATTGTTGGGGTTTTTGTTGTATTTTTTTGTTTTATGTTCCTTGTTTTTAGCCTGGTTAAAGCATTCTCTATGTCCACAATGCTACATTTAGATGAAACTGCTTTTACTGACTAAAACAATATTCAGATATTTATTCCAAAAACATCACAACAGTATGTCACAAATGATCTGTTTTCTGTTATTCCACAAAATCAGTAATAAATATGAGCTTTATTTGGGAGACCAGGAAGTACATGCCAAGAAAAGGGGAGCAGGGGGAATCTCACTTATTCACAAATAAAATTATATGATGTCTGGAATTTGCTTCAAAATATAGATGAGAGTGGGTCAGGGAGTCAAAGGGAAATACAGATGAAACAAGACTGGTCATGTGACTGGTAACTGTTGAAGCCAGGCGAGGATACGCGAGGTTCATTATACTACTATTCTCTACTTCTGAATATATTGAAAATTTTCCATAATAAAAAGTTTAAAAAAGAAGAACACTTTTCTGTAACTGATAATGGTACATTCTTTCTTCCAAAAACACTTCGATAATCAGATACTACATGGCTTTAAAAAAACCTAACCAAACATGGCTTTAAAAAACCTAACCGGAAAAAAAAAGTCCTTAAAAAAATGCCACATTATCCTTCACTGCTATTACGTGTTCTACACAGAGCAAGTAAAACATAAATCATAGATCTATAGACTATTCTAGAATCTACCCTCTTTCGATTTAAGCTTGCAGCACTGAGGATGAAGGTAAAATGGCCTCAATTGGTAGGAGCCACATCTGCACCACATATGCAGCCCACATCTACGGCTCTTCATTGCAGAGCTGCAAAAGTTTAGAATATCTTCAACATACCTTTATTTTCCTCCTGTTTTCGGGCAGAGGGAGGTGGAGGAAGACGAATGTATTCACATTCCCATATGTGTATAATTTAAAACAGACAATCTTGGCATTAAGGAAATTAAGACGTAGGCTTTACTGATGTTGATTTTAATGGCCAAGATCCAGAAACAGTTCTAGTTACAAGTTCATGGATAAATTTGATTTCTTTGCATTGGACAGACCCAACTCAGTACTTGACATTCTGACCTTTCCCACACACAACTTTTACCCACTTTATTAAGGAAAAAAAGTTTTCCTTTTTCTCTTTAAGAGAAGTGGATTAAAGAAAATTTTCCAAAGAAGATGTTCATTTAGTAGCTTTTCTACCAGAGTCTAGAAGCAATTAAACAGAGTACTGGGAAACAGTAAAAGATTATCATAATAAAAATGGTCCCCAAAAGCGAAGGCTGAATATGAACCATTGTCTAGTGTATAACCACTGCCACATTTGCTTTTCAAATACTTGTGGAGGCATTTGGCATCATTTTCCAATAATCCCATAGGACTTTTACTTCCTTGTTTTTTCAGTAGTATTTCAAAATGTTGACACATTTATTGAACTATTTTTGGAAGACCGAGCTCTGTCTACCTTCAGGGCTCAAGACACAAATATATAAAAGCTACAGGACATCCCTCTAACTATAAAACTTGGCAGACTTCCTGAGTTTTCCAAGAAAATTTCAACTGGCAAAAGTGCACAGTATAGAGAGAACAACTCTGGACACCAAAGATCTTGGCTGTGCCTGAAGCTCCATTAGTAACTGCTCCAGGACTTTGGTTAAGTTTAAACTCTTCGCTCTTCTTACTTGTCAGACCCGTGGTACAAAATTGTTTTAAAAATCAAATGGGGGGCCGGGTGCGGTGGCTCACACCTGTAATCCCAGCACTTTGGGAGGTCAAGGAGGGCAGATCACCTGAGGTCAGGAGTTTGAGACCAGCCTGGCCAACATGGCAAAACCCCATCTCTACTAAAAACACAAAAATTAGCTGGGCGTGGTGGCGGGCACCTGTAATCTCAGCTACTCAGGAGGCTAACGCAGGAGAATCGCTTGAACCCAGGAGGCGGAGGTTGCAGTGAGCCGAGAATGCGCCATTGCACTCCAGCCTGGGCAACACAGCGAGACTCTGTCTCCAAAAAAAAATGAAAGACTCAAATCATTTAGCATACCAACATACTCTGGGGAAATACTTCCCTTATTTATTCCCTGTAACATCTTCTACATTAATGCATAATAGATTTGAATTTCTAAATCTCTAAAACCCACTGGGCAACTAACTTAACCAACACTGATCACATCACAGGCATTAGATCATCCTGTCATTTCCTCAGACCTCACAGTCACTACTGACTCACTACGATATTCAGAACCTTCCTTTTTGTTTTACCATCCCCAAAACCCATACTCAAAAATCCCTAACATCCGTACCTTCACATTAATGTAAATCCCTAATTATGTCCCACCTAGTAATGAAATTTTCGCCCTTACAATATTTAACAGAACCTGCATATGCTCAAAGCTTACTCTAATCCCCAAATCATATTCAAACAATATTCTTTTATTTATTTAATAGAGATGGGGTTTCCCCATGTTGCCCAGGCTGGTCTTGAATTCCTGAGCTTAAGTGATCTGCCCGCCTTGGCCTCCCAAAATGCTGGGATTACAGGCATAAGCCATCGTGCCTGGTCCAAAGAATATTCAAGTATATGTGTGACGACAATATGTCTGTCTAAAGACAGACAAACCAAGATACTCAATAAATCTAAACTAACACTGTCACCTCTGATACATAACAAAAGCAAATTTGGTGAGTATGTATTGTTAAGTCTAGTTCAAGTATATAATATTTCTAAGAGTTTATAATGAACTCCTTGAAAGACCACAGGAAAAAAATATAATACATTTACTGAACTTTTCCTAGGAAGTAGCTTCTTGACCAATAACATATCAGCCATCCACTCCCAGGCACCCTAGATGTTCACTCAATCACCTGACTTTTCCACCTCCCTCTATATAAACGAAGTTCAACCCAGCAGCTGGCATGGGGAAACAAGTATAATTTTATTATGGCTACAGTCCTTACCAAATGTGAGTACCATGGCAATCTTGTGGAATTTTGTTTTTAATCAATTTAAATTCCAAAATCCAATATATTTAACATGAGCTAATTTCTGCTTCCTCCCAGAACCACACTAAAATGACAGTGAGAAGTTTTCTTACAAGGAACAAATTCATAAAAGCAAAGCAAAAAAAACAAAAAACAAAAAAACACACAACAGCAACAATGGGAGGGGTCAGGCCAGCAGATATGTCAACAAAATTTTAGAAGATGGAAAGCAGATGTACAAAGTAACTGACTTAGCAGAGCAGAGGAAGCAGAAAACTGTTACTGTTTTGGTGGGGGGCCTACGAGAAACAAGTTGATTGTTGGAAAAGCCCTGAGAGCCTGAAGAATTGGAGGTTCCAGGTATCTTTGAGGACTGAGGTGAGAGAAAGAGCATCCTTCAAATGGCTTCAGAAGATGCCTTCAAAATTTGAAGGGAAGGTAATCACTAACAGAATTCTATATACAACCAAACTATAAGAGCAATCAAACTGAGAGTGGAGAAAGACATTTTAAGACATGCAAGCCTCAAGAAACTCACCTCCCATTTACACTTTTTTGGGCAACTACTAGAAGTCTTCATTAAGGAAATTAGGATGTAGCCTGTGCTGTGTTGATTTTTTCCTTTTTTTTTTTTTTGAGACGGAGTCTTACTGTGTCGTCCAGGCTGGAGTGCAGTGGCACGATCTCGGCTCACTGCAACCTCCACCTCCTGGGTTCAAGTGATTCTCCTGCCTCAGCCTCCCAAGTAGCTGGGACTACAGGCGCCCACCACCACACCCAGCTGATTTTTATATTTTTAGTACAGATGGGGTTTTGCCATGTTGGCCAGGCTGGTCTCAAACTCCTGACCTCAGGCGATCCAACTGCCTCAGCCTCCCGAAGTGCTAAGATTACAGGCATGAGCCACCACACCCAGCCACTGATGTTGATTTTAATGGACAAGATCCAAAAACAGTTCTGGTTACAAGTTCATGGATAAACTCCTGACTTTGTGTCAATGAACCAAGAAAGAAACATAGAGCCCAGAAAAAGAGGCAAAGGAATTCCCTGCACACAGCTACACAGCAATTCTAGAAATAAAACCAGTCCAGGATGATGGAGGGCCCAGCCAGGAAGGACAGCTTTAACAAAAAAAGAAAATGGAACCAAAAGATTATATCACGTTTGATCCTACTGGCAAGAATTTCACAGTTTCTAACATAGTTTAAAGCTGAACCAAGGATGGGTACAAAGAAAACGAAGAAAATAAGGAAAAGGATAAGGATCAGGATAACTTCAGGATAAAACATAAAGTTGTAAAAGAATGTACATGTAATCAAAGCACTTTACATGACTCAGCTTTTGTATATATGAGTTGGAAAATGGAAGGGGGAGAAAATCGGAAGAGGGAGTTAGGAAGATAACTAGAGGTACAAAGTCAAACAGGTATTACATTTAAAATCTAAAAATCAAGAAACAGGAGTAAGCAGACCTCAGCAAGGTGGCAGAATAGGCTTTTCTAGTGCTTCTCTGCCCCACTCGCCCTGCTAACCTCACCCCTACAGAAACATCAATTTAAACAACTATCTACACACAAAAATATAAAATTTTTTTTTTGAGGCATTTCACTCTCGTTGCCCAGGCTGGAGTGTTATGGTGCGATCTTGGCTCACTGAAACTTCCACCTCCTGGGTTCAAGCGATTCTCCTGTCTCCGCCTCCTGAGCAGCTGGGATTACAGGCATGCACCACCATGCCTGGCTAATTTTGTATTTTTAGTAGAGACAGGGTTTCACCATGTTAGCCAGGCTGGTCTCAAACTCCTGACCTCAGGTGATCTGCCCGCCTCGGCATCCCAAAGTGCTGGGATTACAGGCATGAGTCACCGTGCCCAGCCACTAAACTTTTAACAAATAATAAAACATAAAAATATTCTGTCACTTTAAAAAAATCAAGAAACAAGAAAATCATGTTATTTAAAGACAAAACACCAGAAAATAAAACCAAAACTAGTGAAAGTAGTTGTGGCAGACTGTCATGGTTACTACTTGAGACCATCACTACGACAGTTACTACTTGAGACCCTCATTAGGAGACGGGACAAAGGGACGAACATGGAAATGATAACAAAAAAAAAAAACAAAAGAAACTGTTCTAAAGGAAGGGCCAGGGGAAGAAGAGCTCCCTGCTTCTAGTGAGCAAAGGCAGCTCCCCCTGAGCTTCCACAGCCCTTCGTATTTATTGGGTAACAAGAGCAGGGAGGAGAAGGTAAGGATTGGTCAGCTGCTTAATTGATCACAGTTTCATATTGTTACTAACAGGCTTCAGATGTACCTAATCACAAGAAACACTGCACTTCGGGCGTGACTGCCTTCAGCGTTCCTTCTGGGTGGCATACACAGTTTGTCAGTTTGCCAACATTCTACATTTATGAGAAACAGTTTGTTGCTTACTCATATAGCCTCCAGTGGTATACTGAGTTGATCACAACCCTCATTCTTTCGGCCTCCAACGTTTCTCCCTTTTTGTTTTTGAATTAATTGAGAAAGGCAACTACAGGCTGTGCAGCCCTTAATTGCCAGTTGGTGGTCTAGCTGATCTTACAGATGCACAGGAAACCATGGCCGGCATGGCCACAAACATGGAGTCAGGGGTCTTTGCCTGACCCTGACACTAACAGTGTCTCAGCTTCCTGCATGGTTTTCTTATCTGTCCCCATGTCATGGGGGTTGATGTCAGTGTGACTCCGGTCGGTCCTCGTTCCATCTTCGCATTCAGATTCAACTGGCTCATGGCTCGTATTAGGGGAACCAGGCCTGTAGCTAGAATCCATGGATCTCTCCAGTCTTCCATTCCATGGTCGCACACACCTTGAGGGCACCCACACAGTTTGTTCATCTCCTTATGTTGCTGCCAGCAGACTTGTAATGGGGTTTCTCATTTATCTGGTTAGTTTTAGTTTTTTCTGTTCCAGCAGACCTTCCTCGTTCAAGTCCCTATAGGACCCTGTCTCTATCTGTCCCTGTCTGTCCCTGCAAGTTTCTGCTAGTCTTTGCTAGTCTCTGCTAGTCTTTGCTAGTCTCTGCTAGTCTTTGCTAGTCTTTATCTATCCCTATCTGTCCCTGTCTGTCTCTATGGTCCCTGTTAGTTCCTCCAAGTTGGTGCAAGTCCCTATCTTTCTCTATCTGTCTCTATCTCTATTTATCCCTACTTATCTCTATTTGTCCCTGTAGGCCTCCTCAGGTCTCTTCAGGTCTCTGTTTGTCACTGATAGTCCCTGTTCGGGCGCCACTTGTGGCAGACTGCCACAGTTACTACTTGAGACCTTCACTACAACAGTTACTACTGTTACTACTTGAGACCGTCATTACGAGACCGAAGGAAGGCACAAACGTGGAAATAACAAAAAAACAAAAGAAACTGTTTTAAAGGAAGGGCCAGGGGAAGAAGAAAAGAGCTCCCTGCTTCTAGTGAGCAAAGGCAGCCCCTGAGCTTCCACAGCCCTTCATATTTATTGGGTAACAAGAGCAGGGAGGAGAAGGTAAGGATTGGTCAGCTGCTTAATTGATCACAGGTTCATATTGTTACTAACAGGCTTCAGATGTACCTAATCACAAGAAACACTGTGCTTGGGGTATGACTGCCTTCAGCATTCCTTCTGGGTGGCATACGCAGTTTGTCAGTTTGCCAACATTCTGCATTTATGAAAAACAGTTTGCTGCTTACTCATATAGCCTCCAGTGGTATACTGAGTTGATCATGACCCTCATTCTTTCGGCCTCCAACAAGTAGTTGCCTCAGGGGAGCAGAAATCTGTCAAGAAGGGAGCTAGGGCACTGGTCTGCTGCTTTTCTTCATAATCCCTGCAGTACTACCTGACTTTCTAAATCATATAAAGCACCCTGGGGATGCCATTTGCACTTTAAATGAAAGCAAAAAGTGCAAAACCACAGGAAAGATAGAAACTAAAGGTCGGGGGAGAGCCACATTTTATTCTGATGTGTTTTATCCTCTGGTATATTTTTCTAATATTGAAAAATCAGGCTAGAAACATTACTTTAAATGTTTCTAGTCTGAAAAACAAGATGAAGGGTACTCCCTGTTCCAGCATGATTCAAGAATCACACAACTAAAAGTAGTACTCAGGTCTGCTTCATAATCATACCTTTACACAAAAAACTAGATGGGCGAACCCAGTCAGGTAAGCAATCCTGTCTTTTATAAAAGTTAGATACTGCAGATGCCAACAAATTGCAAAAAACTTCAACTTCTACTGAGTAATAACATCGAACAATTAAAAGCAATAACTGGAACTCAGAAAAAACAAGGGTTTTAGCCATACACAAGCTGGATGCCCTTGAGCCATTTATTCAATTTTTAAGCCTCAGTTTCTTATCCGTAAAATGAGCACACCAGCTACTCCAAGATGGTGCTGCAAAAAAGAAGCAGGGTTATTAACATATGTAAAGTACCAATTACAGCACTTGGTGTATAGTCTGTGCTGCAAAACCATTAGCTTCCTTATTTTTTTTTTTACATGTTTATTAATTATCAATGCTTCAGGCCTTACAGGTTTACTTACAATGGAACCTAGAACAAAGCTAGAACTAAGCATAAAATGCATGCGTCAGGGATAGGTTAAGCAAAGCAGCTGATGCGTGAGAGCACCAGAAGCAAAAGACGCAATAGACCCAGTGGACCCAGTGGGCCCAGTGCTACACCATCATCTAATTTTTCTAGCCTAAAATAAAGACATTTATATGAAACCTGATTTCTTAATGCTGGCAACTAACTTAAGTTAAAACACGATGTTGCTGGAAAATATGCGTGCAGGTATATTTCACACAAAGATTCATAAAGGTTACATTTTAATGCCATATGCAGAGGTTTAAACATTATCAATAAAAATTCTACTCACTAATAGGCTTTTTTCAGCAAGTTTACTGTGGTTATAGAGAGAAGAAGTTAGAACATATGCACACAATTTTACATTTATAATCAGTTACCTCTGGCAACATAACAAAAAAGACTACATTATCCCTGTGTTATTGAAACTAGATCCCAACTGTTTTGCCATATATATGCTCTTTTGTAAATTAACAAAAAGAATGAAGTTAAGACAAGAGTTTCTAAAAGCTCAAACATTATAAATACTGGAGTAAAATTGTTAAAAAGTGGTTTTAACTTGTGATCACCATGGGAAATTACCGTTTCACTTCAAAGACTGTACTTCCACACAGATAATTATTCCTGGCCACTGCAAAAAATCTGCTTACCACATATTCACCAGCAACCAACCCACTAGGTCTCTTCTCAACCTAACAATTTTTACAGATGCCAGGCACTCTGTGAAGCATTTTATAAGCATTAGCTCATTTAATCCTCATGTAACTCTGAGGTAGGTATGATTTTTAACCCCTTACTACAGGAAATGAGGCTTTGAGAAATAATTTGCCCAAGGTCACAATGGCATATGTGGCAGTCTAACCAGCATCAAATAGTGTGGACATGTTACTGATTCCTTCTAATCAATATTCCATCAAAGAAATTTGTGACGAAATAAATGCACATTCATTAAGTTCACAGGTAAGAATATGAGTGGCCAGGATTATATCAGAATTCAGTTTAACCTTGACAATTAGGCAAATGGGGGCCAACTAAATGAATTCAATTGAATGGAAAGAAGTACAATGGGGGTAGGGGAGAATAAATGATGAAAAGTGCAATAGGGTGAAAAAATGGAAAAAAAAAAAGAGAAAAACAAAAGAATACTCTTAAAACTTCCATCTTCTAATCTCGAAAACAAGAACTGAAACATCAGTTCTCAACCTTTTCTGTTTCCCAAAACCCTTTCAAAAACCACTCCTAAAGTTCTCTTTCTCCCTCAACCTGTCTCTCATCCACTTGTGCACACACACACAGAGATGCTGCACACACACACAGAAGTGCATGCACATGGGAACACAATACCTCACTTACAGTCTCAGGCAGTTTATGCACACATGAGGCCCAAGAACCCCACACTCCACCCCAGGTCAGGAGTCTGAACCAAATAATCTCCCCCAAGGTAAATGAATCTAGGGTGAAAAACAAGTAGCTTCTGGACAAAAAGAGAAAGAAACAAAGAATTATGGCAGAGTGTAAATCACATTTTAATTTTATGTCTTCAAGCTACTGGGATATGTACATATATCAGTAGAATGTAGGAAACTCTGAAAAATATGAGTGAATTCAGCACTGTTGTTATAATGGCCCAGCCCTGAAGTTCATCAGCAGGTCTGGAAACTTAAATACAAGGGCTTGGAAAAGGTGACTTCAGAGTTGGTAATCAGAACTATATGACAAGCTTTTTAAAACCACAATTATCCTGGAAAAAGGCAACTGAAGGGTAACATAAGTTTTTAAGTATTTGAAAATTATTTCATGAAGGTTGATGGTGAGGCCCTAAGAGCAAAGCAAGAGGAAACTGGTCTCTTCAGAAAGATTTGGTTTAAATGCATGCTACCCTACCTGACCTAGGCAATAAGGTCCGATAGATGAACAGTGACAAAACCACTTTGGGAGCCTTTCCATGCCTCCAGTTCCTAACCTGGAAAGAACTAAAATGATCCCCATGATGCCGGATTTAGTTATTTATGCAAAATTTCAATTTGGCTATCTAAAGCAAAACCTTACTTAAGATACAGGTCAGATCTCAGGAAAGATTGTTCTTATCCTTCAATTTATTCCAGATTATTTGGGAGACAATCTATGTACTTTTTGACTTTATGGCTCTAATATGCTAGAGTGAAAATATGCAAAATTCAGAGAGGTATCTGTGAAGTGAAAACATGTTTCCATTTTAAAGATAACTGAGAATATGAAATTAGCTCAATTGCAATCTTTGAAGAAAAAATATCCAGAAGCAGTGTGAATGCACTCATAGATAATATGAAATCTATTCCAATGCCAAGAAGTAAGAGATATCACTTTAAAATAAGAAAATTCAGAAAGCCTCTGAAATTCTAATTAAAATTAATACTATCCCAACACCATGGAAATATACAGATTATCTACTCTCCTAGACATGAAAAACATGCCTCTAAGAAACTTACAACACAGATCCCAAGCCAACCACAAAACCAGGAGAAACAATATCAGTGGTTAGAAAAGCAAATAAACATTACCGACGTTATATTTCTACATGAAACATTACCCATTTCTACGTCAACTCTATCAAAGAATCTTCACTAAAGATTCTTCACCTCTAATATATTAAAGGTTCAATGAATTAATTCATCAAATATTTATTAAATACAATGAGTAGGTGCTTCACATCACGAATACATATAATAGTCCCTCTCTCATATGAAATACACACACATACACATACTTTATAGAAAAAGCTACCAAAATCTATTAGCTATAACTATAAACCGGCTGGGTGTGGTGGCTCACACCTGTAATCCCAACACTTTGGGAGGCCAAGTCGGGTGGATCACTTGAGGTCAGGAGTTCAAGACCAGCCTGGTCAACATGGTGAAACTCTGTCTCTACTAAAAATACAAAAATTAGCCGGGCATGGTGGCGCATGCCTGTAATCCCAGCTACTTGGAAGGCTGAAACACGAGAATTACTTGAACTGGGAAGATGGAGGTTGCAGTGAGCCGAGATCACGTCACTGCACTCCAGCCTGAGTGACAGAGTGAAACTGTGTCTCAAAAACAAAACAAAAACAACAACAACAACAAAAAAAAACTATAAATCATTTCTAGATGATAACTGAGATTATTTATTTCTTTCCTTCTTGGCTTACCTGTAACTTCTTTTTTTTTTTTTTTTTTTGAGACGGAGTCTCGCTCCATTGCCCAGGCTGGCATGCAGTGGCGCGATCTCCGCTCACTGCAAGCTCTGCCTCCCGGGTTCACGCCATTCTCCTGCCTCAGCCTCCCGAGTAGCTGGGACTACAGAGGCCTGCCACCACGCCCGGCTAATTTTTTGTATTTTTAGTAGAGATGGGGTTTCACCGTGTTAGCTAGGATGGTCTCGATCTCCTGACCTCATGATCCACCCGCCTCGGCCTCCCAAAGTGCTGGGATTACAGGCGTGAGCCATCGCACCCGGCTATAATTTCTAAATAACTCTAATAGCTAACTTGGAGGCCATTTCCCTATAGTTAATGATACCAGGCATTGACTCCATTTTAGATTTTAGTCTAGGGCACTGCCCACGCAGAGAAATGATACAAATATAATATCAAGTTGCTGGTTTATGCCAAAACATGGCATCCCAAAAGATGTTCTGTCTAGAATCGGTGACAGAATCGCATACAAATCTTCTATTTGCTCAGACATTCCAAAGACATTAGAACTGTTTGCATGTTGAGAGGAAGAGACTAGGGCTAAGAGTGGATCTGCTGACTCCTAACGGTTCAGCCCTGAGATTCCAAGATTCTATAAAAGAGCAGTGAATTAGGGTTTGGCTACTATTTGCTGACTACGAAAGCCAGCATAAACATTTACTTCAGGCTTTGAAATCTGTAAGGGTACCCAGTGGTTAGGTACAGTAATTCTGAATCTGAAAAAAAACAAGCCCACTGGAAATGTTTCTAAATAAAGGTGGGATGGAGGAGGTAGGCACATTTCTATTGTTTTCTCCAAGTAAAAAACACAGATTTTAGAAATGCAAAATGTGACTCAGTGGTATTGATCCCTACAAACTGTTTATTTGCCTTATAAAACTAATAGCAATTCACACTTTTCAATAAAAAGCCCACACACAGCTTTTAAACAGGCTACTTCAGTTCAAAAAAGAAAAAGGCCCATGTCTTCAGCTGGGATTACAGGCGTGCGCCACCATGCCCGGCTAATTTTTGTATTTTTAGTAGAGACAGAGTAGAAACAGAAATAAAACAAAACCTTCAAAAATATTTAGTATTCTGCTATATAAAATATAAACCCTATATTCCTAAATGAAATGGCAAAGATACAACCTTTGTAGTTCACCAGCCACAGTAATATGAGAGGGGTGATTCAGGGCAGAACCTGATGTTAAACATAACTGTACGATATTACTAATTACAGAGAAATTGTACCAATAAATATTTTGGTTGTGGACTGCTTTGTCATCTTTGCAAGTATTTTTAGTTGAAAGCAAGTGGTTGGGTAGTACACGTGGACATGGTTCTGATTTTTAAATACCTATTTTTACATTCTGGTCACTGGTTAGGTTTTCTAAACTCAATTCCTTAGAACTAGTAATTTGGAAAGGGTAAGCCACAAGAATGTTACGTTAAGAAGCCAAGGATCTAACTAGCTCAGCAACTCAGATCAGCACAAAGCTCATTTGGAAACCTCCAAGTGCTCACATTATCTAATGATGGACCCAGGCAGTCAGTAAATCGCTAAGAACAGGTATGAAAGTGAGCAAACTGCCCTAAAGCTATCTCCTGAAAAACAGCAAGAGATATCTGAACTTCCTTTTTATATTTAGATAGTTATTTTTTTGGTGGCCTCTCTTCAGATTCATCCCCGAAATTAAATTTGCTTCTTTCTACTTGGACTTAAATTTCAGATTTGAAATATACATACTCAGTTGCTACAAAATGCTCCCTGGCAGTTTACGTTTTTTACAAAAGTTAGGAAAAATTTTACTGAAATTACAGCTTTGTTAACTGATTTTTTTAAATCACTTTTAATCTTTTTTAACGATCACCATGCAACGTAGATATCAAGAGTTCGAGGGACGTGGCTCAATTCATCCACAAATTTTCTTTCGAAGGTTTTTGCAAAAAGTGCTCTCAGCTACTTGGACTAGTGGTGAAAGATTAAAGAACTGTTATGACTAAGTCTTTCTTACAGAGGGATGTTTTAAAAGGAAAGAAACCGTCCCTTCCCGTTACCCTAAATGAGCAGCCTCTTGTTCTCAGCAGTCTGTCTGCACACAAGACCACTACTGACTTCAGTGGGAATTCTGCCCAAGAAGTGAGGAAGACAGGATAGGATTACATTAGCGCTAAATCCACACCATTGTTCCAAGCCATTACCACTTGCACAGTTCTCCAATAACCTCCAAAGAATAGATATCTGAAGTTTGATGGTGGTTCTTAAATTGAATTAAAAGAATGACCACTCGAGCTCTGACAGGTGACACAGCATAGCTCTTTAAAAGTTGTGTCAAACTCACAGCCTGATGGATGCAGCCAATCGGCCCTTATCACAATTCAAGATTGCATTGCAATGCAGCCCCCATCAGTGGCTGCAACAGCCACCCAGTGATTTCTCACAGCAATGAGTCTGCAAAGGGAAACTGAATAGGATTAAGCACTATTCGTTCCCCACTGAAACCTGTTCAAAGCTTGAGAATTCTAAATCCTAGCCCCTGCAGCACAGAAACTGACTCAGTTTCCCTCAAGTGCAAAGTCCAAGGTGAAATGTGACAGAACACCAACTGAAATGCTAATTCTCAACAGCGTTATAAAGAGACCAGAGAAATAACGTATTCCGTTGAAAAAACAATAAAAACGTAAGGTGGGGGAGGAAATAAAGACTGAAAAAATGAGGGGAAAACCGCGAAAGTCGTTTTTTTAAAACAGCTTAAATAACAGTAACAAGAGCAACAAGACGCCTGGCACACACATGCCATTTCAGAGGCAAGAAGTTCAAGAAACTGGGGAAAGATGTGATTCAGAAAAGTGAAAATATAGCCACAGCTCCTCTAGATTCCACCTTCTCTCCCACCCACCCAGGGATCTTAAAATTAGGGGCAGCTGTGGTGTTGATGGGGCAATTCAATGAAAGACTACCCGGGTCCGTAGGGAGGGCTCCATACGCAGACCCCTCCCCAAAATAATAGACTCTAGGCAGGAGTTCTTCTCACCAAACCTCATTTTATTTATAAAAAAAAAAAAACTTGACCTCAGGGGAGGTGAGCGATCTAGAGAAGCATAACTGATGTCCCACCACAGACCTCAGGCTGCTGGGGGCAGCGTCTGCGCCTGGGGATGGGGTCCCCAGACGCCGACTTCAACCCTGTCGCGCTCCTTTAGGTTCTCCTCACCCTTTCCCGCTGCTCACCTAAAAATGCTCCCAACCCTCGGCCCCCAGTGCAGGAGGAGAAAAAACAAGCCATCTGTGGTGAGATGGCCTGGGTGTGGGAATTGTAAGGATCCCAGCACGAAACACGCGTCCCTCTCCGCAGCTCCCAGACGGCGCAGGCGGCAACCCGGGGCGCGGGCGCGAGCCGACACCGGGCCCGACCCGCACCGCGCGTGGGGCTGGCGCGCCGCCCTCGCCCGGCTTCCCGCAGTCCCCACGCGCGCGGCCGGCCCGCGCTTCCCCTCCTAAAACCTTCCTGCTGAAGGGCGACGCCGCGGCCGAGCCCCTCCCCGCAGGGGGGATGGAGCCGGATTTCTCCCGCTGTTGCTCCACGGGGCCCGGACGCGTGACCTGAGCCCACGGCACCCCGGGGGGGGGACGGCGTCCTCCCCGTGCCCCCGCCTCTCCTGGCTCCGCCGGGACGCGGCCCCGGTCCCCCGGAAGAGGGAAGAGGGGGACCGCGGGGAGCAGCGAAGCCGGGATCCGGCCCGGAGCAACAGGACCCGGACCCCCGGGCAGGAATCGGGTCGGGCAGAGACGGGGAAGGAAAGGAGAGAGGGAGCCGCAGAAAATCCCAAAGCCGGGCCCCCTCTCCCCGCCCCCCATCCCGGTGGGACCGTCCCGCCACCGCTTCCTGCCCGGGATCAGCTTCCCAGCTGCAGCCAGAGGAAAAATCTGAGCCGCCCCTGCAACCCCACACTGACCAGTCGCCCGGCCCGTGCAGCCCCGCACGCCTCCTTACCCCGACGCCGCACCTCAGGAGCTCGCTCGCCGCGGGGACCCGTCCCTCTTCAGTCCCAGCCGCCGGCAGCCGCGCCTGCCTCCTCCCTCCGCTAGGTTTCAAATTGAAATTCCCTGACTGGGGCCGTGAGAGGACTCTGAGCGCCGGCCCCGCCCCCTCGCGGCGGAAGCCCCTCCCGCGCCCCCGCCGGACGAGCCCCCGGCGCGGAAACCCCCGCGGGCGGTCCCGCCCCCGACGCCCAGGCCCCGCCCCTGCGCGGGCGGGGGACCTTTCCCGCGGGATTCGCCGAGCGCGGCCGCGGAGACCCGGGGCTGGAGGACGTCTTTCGCCCTCAGGGCAGCCGGGATGATAGCTAATCCAGGCGTTCTCAACTGCGATTCCCGGCCTTAAATGTCCTCTCAACTTTTAAAAGTTATTTATTCAAAGTGCATTTGCTGACTAAACCTTCATTGAGCGCCTTCCTAGAGGTAGACACTGGAGCAGAGCCTGGAGATGCAGAATAAGGAAAACTGGGTCTCCCTCAGTCTAGAGTGGAAAAAGTGCTTTCACAGAAAGGGCATTGAAAAGGAACCATTTATTCTTCCTGTGGGAGGGACAGGAGGGGTTGGGGAAACCCCGTGGAGGAAAGGCCTCCCCAGAGTAAGTAGGATTTCTCTGGGCAGAGGCCTGGGAATCTGGATTGCAGAGCATGACCACGGGTGAAGAAGAGTCTGGAAAAAACCTAGTTTGGGGCTAAATTGTGGAAAGCCACAAGCACACACACACGCTACCCTTCTGGTTCTTTTCTTTTGTACAATGAGGTCAATATGTTTCAGATTCAATATATTTCACCTTTTTGAAGGTTTGCACGTCAAGCTGGTGTCAAACAACGTGTCCAGCTCACTGCCTCCAGCATCTGCCTCACACGCACCTCTTATCCTTTTTACTCCTCTCACTTTTATTGAGGTCTTTAGTGATTCCACCACAGCCAAAGTCAAGTAAGTCTCCCTTTCTTTCCTAAACAGAACCTTTTCCAAAATTAACAATGTCAAATGAAACCTCAGTAACAATACCTTCCAGTTAACAAAATACATTCACATATTTTATCATCATTTGATCCTCACAATCACCCTATGAAAAAGGCAGGGACATTTGAGCTCCATTACATCAAAAAGATTTGGGAAGATAAATTATTTGCCAAGGTCTTTCTAGTAAATAATACAAATAATAATAGTTAAGGTTGATTGTGTGCTTTATGTGCTAGGCATTGTTCTAACTCCCTTACATGCATTAATTTACTTAATCACAATCCCATATGCTAAGTATACAAGTTAAATTTTATAAGGTGTGCTAAAACAGAGCAGAAATCTGATTAGACAGCAATTCTGGTAAAGGAGACCTGGGAATGTAATGAGAAAATACTATTATTTTCTCATAATAACAAATATGCAGCAGATTTACAACGAAACTAATGAAACAAACTTCGGGATCTCTCATTTTCACAAACCTTGAAACTAACTTTATAATTTTGTATTTCATTTTGTGTTTTTTAAAGAGTCCCTAAAGTCATATAAGCTTTTGGGCCCATAAAACATTGATCTACCCCTGATGGAGCCCCCTTTAAAATGCTAGAGCAAAATAACATAAATATAGGCATAGTCAATAAAATATAATGCCCTTCTCATAAGAAAGGATATGCTTACTATACTCTCTGTTGAAGTACATGAATCACTCCTATATGCCACCTCTTAAGAAGAAATTTTTCCCTCCAAAAGAAAATATTGATAAGCTAAATTATAACCATAAATAGGTGACCTTGAAAATGTGAGAACCAGCAAGATTTAGCCTAAAGAGATGATTAAAGGTGATAAAAAGGTTGTCAAATGTCTAAAGGCTATTGTGTGGAAGAAGAATTGAACTCTGTTTTTAGACACAGCCTTACATAGCCCTAGCATTTTAATGGAATGGAACAGATTCAGTGAGGACCTAGCAGGAACTGAGGGCAGAAAAATCAAGTCCCAGAAGCTATAAGGAAGTGAGGAAAACTGATGGAAGGCGGCACCATAGAGATTTTAGCAAACAACAGGTGGTAGTCCAGACAACCAGGGAAGTCTAACAAGAAGAGAAGAGGGGTTTGAACAGAAAGAAGGACAAAGTCCTGAAATAGGTGATATCCAAAGACTCAGGCAGGTGAAAGTACCGTCAGGACTACCAGGCTGTAGTTCAAGGGCAGAATGTTAATCCCCAGGAAAACACTAGGTAGAACAAGATTGGGTCTTCCTGCTAGACACACTGTAGTAACAGGCAAAGGACTGACACAGAGAACAAGAGAAGAATATAGGTACTAGTCCTGAGAGCTACCACATCCAAATTTACCATAATAGCCTCAATCCTGGGCACTATGTGCAAGCAAAGTTAGTCTGGAAGTATGGACTAGAAATGTACCCAGGACTTCCTTAGTGCCTTTACTTACCAACTCACCCCCATAGGCATGGCCCCTGGAAGAGCTTGATCTCACTATATCCATGAGTCATCATTTTATCTTTGTGCCTTCTGTGTGCCAAGCCCAAACCAGGTTGGAGTGGCTCTGGGTTGAGGACCTGCCCTTCCTTTACGTGGTCCACAGGCAGCAAGACCTGAAAATGCCCTCTTCTACTATTTCTAAGGCATTCTCAAGCTTCATCGTGAATTCATGCAATCCCAGTTCCACTGCCACAGCAACAAACATATCACACAAATGACTGCAAGAGTCACTCTGTCACCTGGCCAACTTCGGCTCAGTTTCAATTGGGCTACAAGACCCTGCTTTAGTGACTTAAAACAACCGTTTTATTGCTTGTGGTTCTTTGGGGCAGGAATTCAAGCAATGCTCAGCTGGGAGGCTCAACTGTGGATAAAGGATCTAAGATGGCTTCACTCACATGTCTGGCAGTTGGTGCTGCCTGTCAACTGGGACACCTAATTTCTCCTCCACATGGACTCTCATCCTCCAGACTCTTTCTCTCTCTTTCTCTCTCCCCCTCTCTCTCTCTTTCTCTGTCTCTCCCTCTCTGTCTCCCTTTGTTTTCTGCACGCGCTCCCTTCCTCCATCCTCTGTGTGGCCTATCTAGTAGGATAACCCAGACTTCTTTACATGACACCCAGCTTCCAAGAGAACAAAAACAAACGCTGCAAGGCCTGCAAGGGCTTGGCCCAGAAGTCACACAGCATCACTTATGCTCCATTCTGTTGGTCAAAGCAAATCAGAGGGCCAGCCCCAGTTGAAGGAGAGGGGTCATAGACTTTGCTTCTTGGTAGGAGGAGTGGAATGTCTGCACAGTGAGGGGGAAAATTGTTGACAGACATCTTGTAAGCAATTCACTACAGACACCATGTTTTTCTCGTCTAGTATTCAAGTTGGCCCTCAAGCAACTCTTTACACAGATTTTTTATCAAAAGCATCACAGGGCCTCCTTTCCATCTAAGACACACTAAGTGATGTCATCTTTGGAAAAACCACTCCCAACTATGGCTAATAACAGGTATATGCATCTCAAGCCTGCCAAACTGAGGTATTCTCTCAATTGTAGTTGGAGTTTTGCCACACACACACACACCCCTACTTAATTAGGCTCAATGACAGAGAAACAGGGATGGACTGGCTGATTCCCTTAAGCTGGAACAGTCTTCAGAGTTGCTCCTCATGACATCTCATAATCAATTGCTCCCTAGAACTGAAAACAGAAATGGTTCAGATCCAATAAAAGTCCCAGAAAAGCTACATTTGGAAAGCACATATGTATATTATTTTGGCGCGTGGCTGCACACACCTGTAATTCCAGCTACTTGGGAGGCTGAGGCAGGAGAATGGCTTCAACCCAGGAGGCAGAGGTTGCAGTGAGACAAGATGGCGCCACTGCACCCCAGCCTGGGCGTCAGAGCCAGACTCCCACTCAAAAAAAAAAAAAACAAAAAAACAAAGAGACATCAAAAGAGAAGGCTCCAGGCTCATTCACAGACACAGTCAAAGCAAAGAGGAGACTCTGAAAAGAGCCTAAAGGGCTCTTTAGATTCCTATTTTGCAGGGAATATGCAGAAGTCCTGCTATGGAAAATGATTGAGACAGAACACCAAACTTTAATAAAAGTGGACTGGCATGTGACCACCGCACTCCACTACATGCCTGCAGTCAGCAGACTGCCCACTTAATTAGATGTGGGGATGAGGAAGGCAAAATGACCTTTAAGCAGTGTCATTGGACTTTGCTGGACAGACAGAATTACCCCCACAATACCATAGACAACTTCTGATGTGGTGTGACAAGGCGAGCCAAATTCCTTGGGCCCACGCTGGGGAGCCTTGCCTGAGGAGCATAATTTGTAAGTGGTCTCAGCAAATGGTGGTGAAACCCATCAACAGCGACAATCAGAGCAGCAGAAGAGGCTGTTGAATTAAAGTACCGGGGGAAAATTAGAAGAGTAATCCCCTGGATTATATCCTTGAAATATTTACATAGCCCAGACTTGATTGGCTAGTTTGTAAAATAGCCCCTGGAAATAGTGGCGACAGTGGGATCGGAGCTGGAATGTTGCCGTTTCTAAGCAAACAAATAAATTCCTCCCTTTGGAAAATGGACCATCTTAGAGAGTGGTCCTTCCTTTATTCAAAACAGATGTGTGGAGGAAGGTTGGTATTAGCAAAGTACCATTCTTCAGTTTAGTTTTGTGTGGTTTCCCAAGGCACACAAATGTGTTCTACTTATTAGAAAACACTTAGAAGGATAGGGGTTTAAGGTTATGTGTATGCTCTTACTGCTTATGATCCCACTCTCTCCAGAGGAAAACCTTCCAGGAGGGTGCAATCGCTGAGAAGAAAAACACACCCAGAAAATGAAAGAGGACGACTCAACCATAGGTTTTGCAAAGGCAGGGACGTCACTTTCTGTACCATTGTATTTTAGTTCCAAGCACAGCAACTCATAAAGGGCTTCTTCATTAAATATTTGTTGAAAGAGTGAACCTAATTGAAAATGAGTGAGGTACCTTCAATTTCCTACAATTTGATAGATCCAGTATTCAGAGGAAAATTCCCAGGGCATAACACCTAAAAATGATGAATGTAATTTTTTAAAGCATTTAAAAAATACATGGCTGAGCCTGGTAGAAAAGGTAAAGTAATTGTGAGAGGCTAGAATCTGTAAGGAAGAGCAAATCCCAAAAGATAAGCAAATGCTAAGCAGGCACAGACTCTGCACACATTGATAAGGCTGTGCCTTGCGCAAGAGCACCCAGTCAAGGTGAACAGTGAAGCGATGTTTAATCCACACTTAGCTTCTCAAGGCTTGACTCAGCCTGGAAGAAGAAATGTGTTTTTTTTTAGATACGTCCCATCAATACCTAATTTAGAACTACAAACCACTGCTCAATGAAATAAAAGAGGATACAAACAAATGGAAGAACATTCCATGCTCATGGGTAGGAAGAATCAATATCATGCAAATGCCATACTGCCCAAGGTAATTTATAGATTCAATGCCATCCCCATCAAGCTACCAATGACTTTCTTCACAGAATTGGAAAAAACTACTTTAAAGTTCATATGGAACCAAAAAAGAGCTCACATCGCCAAGACAATCCTAAGCCAAAAGAACAAAGCTGGAGTCATCATGCTACCTGACTTCAAACTATACTACAAGGCTACAGTAACCAAAACAGCATGGTACTGGTACCAAAACAGAGATATAGATCAAAGGAACAGAACAGAGCCGTCAGAAATAATACCACACATCTACAACCATCTGATCTTTGACAAACCTGAGAAAAACAAGCAATGGGGAAAGGATTCCCTATTTAATAAATGGTGCTGGGAAAACTGGCTAGCCATATGTACAAAGCTGAAACTGGATCCCTTCCTTACACCTTATACAAAAATCAATTCAAGATGGATTAAAGACTTAAATGTTAGACCTAAAACCATAAAAACCCTAGAAGAAAACCTAGGCAATACCATTCAGGACATAGGCATGGGCAAGGACTTTATGTCTAAAACACCAAAAGCAATGGCAACAAAAGCCAAAATTGACAAATGGGATCTAATTAAACTAAAGAGCTTCTGCACAGCAAAAGAAACTATCATCAGAGTGAACAGGCATCCTACAAAATGGGAGAAAATTTTCGCAACCTACTCATCTGACAAAGGGCTAATATCCAGAATCTACAATGAACTCCAACAAATTTACAAGAAAAAAACAAACAACCCCATCAAAAAGTGGGCAAAGGATATGAACAGACACTTCTCAAAAGAAGACATTTATGCAACCTAAAGACACATGAAAAAATGCTCATCATCACTGGCCATCAGAGAAATGCAAATCAAAACCACAGTGAGATACCATCTCACACCAGTTAGAATGGCAATCATTGAAAAGTCAGGAAACAACAGGTGCTGGAGAGGATGTGGAGAAATAGGAACACTTTTACACTGTTTGTGGGACTGTAAACTAGTTCAACCATTGTGGAGGTCAGTGTGGCTATTCCTCAGGGATCTAGAACTAGAAATACCATTTGACCCAGCCATCCCATTACTGGGTATATACCCAAAGGACTATAAATCATGCTGTTATGAAGACACATGCACACGTATGTTTATTGTGGCACTATTCACAATAGCAAAGACTTGGAACCAACCCAAATGTCCAACAATGATAGACTGGATTAAGAAAATGTGGCACATATACACCATGGAATACTATGCAGCCATAAAAAAATGATGAGTTCATGTCCTTTGTAGGGACATGGATGAAATTGGAAATCATCATTCTCAGTAAACTATCGCAAGGACAAAAAACCAAACACCACATGTTCGTTCTCACTCATAGATGGGAATTGAACAATGAGAACACATGGACACAGGAAGGGGAACATCACACTCTGGGGACTGTTGTGGGGTGAGGGGAGAGGGGAGGGATAGCATTAGGAGATATACCCAATGCTAAATGACGAGTTGGTGGGTGCAGCACACCAGCATGGCACATGTATACATATGTAACTAACCTGCACATTGTGCACATGTACCCTAAAACTTGAAGTATAATAATAATAAAAAAAAAAGAGTGAACCCTCAAAAAAAAAGAAAGAAAGAAACGTGTTTTTGATATTCATCCAGCAGGGCACAGTGGCTCATGCCTGTAAACCCAACACTTTGGGAGGCCAAGGGAGGCGGATCACTTGAGATCAGGAGTTCGAGATCAGCCTGGCCAACATAGTGAAACCCTGTCTCTACTAAAAATACAAAAATTAGCTGGGTGTGGTGGCGTCAGCCTATAGCCTTAGCTCCTCGGGAGGCTGAGGCAGGAGACAGAAGTCAATAGGAATACATAAGATTTTTAAAATATAATTAACAATATTGAAATAATGAACATATGTAGAAAATTTCACTCAGCAACTGCAGAATATGCATTCTTCTCAAGCATACAAGGACTCTTTATGAAAATTACATAGGCTATAAAATAAGTTTTAACTAACTACCTTCCTTCCTTTTTTTTTTAAATTTGAAACAGAGTCTCTCTCTATCGCCCAGGCTAGAGGGCAGTTGTGTGATCACCCAACGGTCCCCACAATTCTTCTGGGCTCAGGTGATTCTCCCACTTCAGCCTCCCAAGTAGCTGGGACTACAGGTATGTGCCACCACACAAAGCTAATTTTTTCTTTTTTAAATTTTTTATAGAGACTGGGTCTTGCTCGGTTGCCCAGGCTGGTCTTAAACTCCTGGCCTCAAGTAATCCTATACCACCTGGCCTCCCAAAGTGCTGGATTACAAGCATAAGCAACCGTGCTCAGCCAGTTTACAACTTTCAAATTTCAGGTTTAAACCGAAGTCTCAAATTTCATACAACCGATATAGTATAGCATACCGCACACTGACTTCATTGCAATTAGGTAATGAGTGAATAGTAACTAAATAACTTTTAAAACTGCATTTATTTTCAGGAGGAGGGAACTTCCTAATATTTCATGGGTAGAGAAGAAAAAACATAATAAAAATTATTAAAATGCTCAGAACAACGTAATGACATGATTAGAATGATTGTGGAATTCAGCTAAAACAGTGCTTCGAAAAAAATCATAGCCTTGGATGTATGTAGTAAAAAGAAGGAAGGCTGAAAATTAATAAGATAATCATCCAACTTACAAAATTAGTTTGAAAAGAATATTCCCTAAGAAAGTAATAAATATAAGAGGAAATTAGTGATCTAGAAAACATTGGGAAGAGAGGATCATCAGTCAAAATTTGGTTCTATGAAAACACTTATAAAATTAATAATCTCTGGCAAGACCAATCTAGAAAAAAAGCAGAAAAACTAGAAAAGTGAGATGGCACAAATGAGCAATAGTAGGAATACCAAAAGGGAAAAAGAAGCAGCGATTTAAAAGATAACGCAAAAATACTATTAAGTTTAAGACAAATGTAAAAGCTTAGGGAAAGGGAAAAATTCTTAGAAAAATTATGAATTGCTAAATTCAACTAAAGAAGAAATAGAAAGGCTAATCTTTTCTGTGAACATTATTGAAATTGAATCAGAAGTTTAAAATTTCCCAAAAAGAAAGCACCAGAGTTAGGTAGTTTATAGACGAGATCTACCAAACAGAGTCAAGAAACAAGAAATAACAAATTATCCTTGCTCTGCTGCTACAGTACTGCGTGTTTGGCCTACAGACCACTTGGCTTTTTAGGTGATAGCTTGCTAGATCATGAGAAGCCGTATCTGAAACTGAAGGAGAGGCTGCATATCACCTACAGATCATGTATTTTGAGCTAAATTACATGACATTGTGGGACTTAGGGTTGTTTTCCTTGTGGAAAAGGTGAGTATGTTCTTTGTGTGGAAAGAAGGGGAAGCAGATGTTTCCCTACCAAAAGAAGAGATCACTGGAGACAAGGCTATGTAATCACCAAATCATATTTTCTTTTCCGCTGGAGCACAAAACTATCTATATCTCCCAGCATCCTTTGCATTTAAGTGTGGTCATGTGAGTGGGTTCTCGCCAATGGGATGTGGGTTAGAGATGATGTACACTGTCTGTAGGCCTAGTCCCTATTAAAAAATCTCTTGTATGATCTATCACTCTCTGTCTCTTCCTTTGTTTGTTAAATGCAGAGGACCCAGAGGAGGACTCTGAAGCCCTAGGGGATAATAGATCCTCTAAAATGTAAGAAGCCTGGATCCCTTAATGACTATATGGAGCAGAGTCCTCCCCCATGCCCACCCATAACCGATACTGAAGTGTGAGTAAGAAATGAGGGAAAAATAAACCCTTATATTGTCGAGCCACTAAGATTTGAGGGGTTTTGTTTTGTTGTTGTCGCTGTTGTTTTTAACAGCAGTTAGCCTACCCTGAAAATATAGCAATGCTAAACCAACTCACCCAGAAAACAGGAAAAGAGGAAATACACTCTAAGTCATTTTATAATTCCAAAACACAAGAACACTACAATGAGGAAAACCTTCAAACCAATCTCAACAACAGGGAAATATACACAACAGGGAAAATAGCTAAAATCTGAATTAAAGATATTAGCATAATAAAGAAAGAAATGATAAATTGTGATGAAGAGTATCATGGAAATTTGACAGAGTTGGTGGCTTTTAAGAGGAACTTCATGAGCAAAGGTGTTGAGACTTCAAAGAGGAGCTTGAGTTTGTTCCTGATTGCCTATATGCAATAAGGAATCACTACAGATTTCCAGAAGAATTGTCTTTTATTAAATGTTTTATTCATTTATTACTGTAAATATAGCTGTCCTATAAAGTCTTACTTAAACAAAACTTCAAAGTATAATAACTCAATTCATTAAAGTCTAAATTCAGTAAATTGAGCAAATATTTTTATTGCAATGTGCCATGAGCTAAGTAGACTTGCAAGCCAGTCCCTCCCTCCATCCCTCAAAAAAAACGAGTGCTTGGCTTATAACTTCTTAACCCGTTGCTCAATTATGCCTAAATAAAAAGAGGTTTGGTGAAATTTTACATTAAAAAAATTCAGTTTTTCTCTAAGAGCTTCATATATCCCTTGTGAAAGAATAATACTCATGCTGATATGTTGCTTATGTCAAGTATTTAATATTCCAAAATATCTGCACCCCCCCCCAAAAAAAGAGTGAACTAAGTAGAATCCTCCAAAAGTGGGTGGAGGTGAGCCTTTGGGATAAGTAGGGTCTGACTCTTCATGTGAGCTCAGTGGTGTCAATCACAGCTTTCTTGCCAAGTTAATAACACTAGACATACTACCACCCGGAGTAGGAACACAGTGGGAGAATTTCAGATGCATGAGGTTTTTCCAAGAAGAAAAGTTTAAGATGTGAGAATAGGCTGGTTATGAGATCTATCAAGCAAATTCACCACCAGTCTGAACTGATCTGATCTGCCTGGTCAAACACTTTGCCTTGCTTCCTCGCCAGTATTTCTTCAGATCTCCAAAAGCTCTGACCTCAACAAACAGCTTTCCCAGTTGGCTTCATTTCTAGTTCTAATATTTAAAAATAATTTTTTGTCTGTTTTGGAAAAGGCTAACAGGCAAGAGTAGGCTCCCAAAGATAGAAGTCGTATCTAACATCTTATACCACAAAGAAAATTAACCCACTTATACCAAAGGTTGCAAATTTCTTTTTTGAAAAATCAAACCTTGGCAATGACCTTGAGCAGTAGGACATAAATAACCCCCACAAGCTTAGCATCCCAATAATGGAACACTAGACATAAATGGATTAATTAATTAATCCAGAAGTTAGCTGAGGTTAGGGTTGGGGAAGACAAAACCTGCAGTGAAGAACTCAAACTTCCCCATGAGAAGGGGGCATTTATACCATGCATGCAAACATGACAGAGTGAAAGCAACATATTAATCTGTGTCTTTTTTTCAACAGCTGTATTGTAAAGTTACAATGCATTTAACTTGTCCCTTATTGAATTATATGTAGTTAAAATTTTTTGCTCCTATAAATAATGCTTATAATAAAATTAATATTCTTGTCTAAATGTCTGTAAGTAAAATGTACAAGTATATATGTAGGATAAATTTCCAGAAGTGTAACTACTGGGTGGAAGAATATTTGAAGAAATTCTTCATATGTGTTGCCACATTTGATGACAAATTTTCATGGCAAATTACCTCATAGGTCACTGGCTGGACTGTGGATTGGCTGGAAGGCTGTGGTTCAGATGCTTGGGGATACAATATGGCTGTGCATATACTGGGGGTGAGAGGTGAGGGTGGCAAATTTAACAAGAATATTCCTGCTCAAGGAATATCCTGGGGCCCATTCCCTCTGTAGAAACTGTAAATACTACAGGTACTGTGTTTGAATAGTTCAATATTAGACCCAGGGGAAGATCTGGGTCTTGAATGCCCTAGAACATACAAAGAGAGAACAAGGAAACAGGTTATTTGAATGATTACATTTACTCCAGGCATAATTACCGTGCCAACGCAAAGCTACTTCAAGATGGAGATCTCTTTGGTAGGGTCAGAAAAAGAGTAGACATCTGTGTGTTTAGTCAATTTTGTCTTTATTATATTTGGAAATTTGAATATTCTAAACTTGCTTGTTTTTATGCTTTTGAATTTTTTAAATTGGATTTTGATTTTAGTTTAGATTTATTTTTATTGCTATCTATTTTAAACATCTGCCAGAACTACAGTGAAGGAAAAAAGATAAGGAAAGATTTTGATAAAACCTAAGTAACAGGCCAAGGAAATGGAAAGCCAGTTGCTTCCAGATATAACAGAGACAACATTAGCAGAACATCAGGAGATCCAGAAAACCACAGGAGGCTGACTGCTTGGCACAGTTGTGAGATAAACCTTGTAGGCCAAAGAAAGAAAATTGAGGATGATAGAGATTTCTCTTTTGCTTTCACACACAAGTTTCTTTAACCTTTAGCAAAAGATGGAATTCATTTTGTAGCTGAGGATCTTTAATTGGATGGTATTTAGAAGAAAATATACCTAGTTATTTAATTTCATAAATTCAATTCAGTATCTGTAATTTCTCTAAATGTTTTGTAGTTTTCCACGTAGACATCTTTCTTAGCTTTAACTGTACTTGTTGCTAGGTATTCGATTTTTTTCATGCTATTATAAATAGTATCATTTTGTACATTTTATTTTTTAAGTAATTTATATATTAAATGGAAATGCAATTGATTTTAGTATGTATGCTTTGTATCCTGTGATCTTAATAAATCTACTTTTAATTCTAACAGTTATTCTGTAGACTCTTGATATGGTTTTGGCTTTGTGTCCCTACCCAAATCTCATTTTAAATTATAATCCTCATAATCCCCACATGTCAAGTGTGGGACCTGGTGAGAGGTGACTGGATTATGGGGGTGGTTTCCCCCTGCTGTTCTTGTGATAGTGAGTCAGTTCTCATGAGATCTGATGGTTTTATAGGTGTTTGACATTTCCTCCTACACACGCTCATGATGTCTCTCTCCTGCCACCATGTAAAACATGCTTGCTTCCCCTTCTGCCATGATTGTAAGTCTCCTCAGGCCTCCCCAGCCAAGTGGAACTGTGAGTCAATTAAAACTCTTTCCTTTATAAATTACCCAGTGTCAGATATCTCTTTATAGCAGTGTGAGAACAGACTAATACAACTCTTTTGAATTTTCAGTGTACACTATGATGGTTTTAAAAATCTGCCCGCAGGCCTAGCACAGTGGCTCACAACTATAATCACAGCCCTCTGGGAAGCTCATCACAAGATGAGAGGGTCGCTTGAGCCCGGGAATTGAGACCAGCCTGGGCAACATAGCTGGACCCCATTTCTTTCTTTCTTTTTTTTTTTTTTTTTTTACTTTAAGTTCTGGGATGCATGTGCTGAACGTGCAGGTTTGTTACATACGTATACATGTGCCATGGTGGTTTGATGCACCTACCAACCTGTCATCTAGGTTTTAAGCCCTGCATGCATTACATATTTGTCCTAATCCTTTTTCTCCCCTTGCCCCCAACCCCTCAACAGGCCGCCGTGTGTGATGTTCCCCTCCCTGTGTTGTACCCCTTTTCTACAAAAAAAAAAAAAAAAAAAAAAATCTGCCCACAAATTTTTTAACATACCTTTGTCTGGCAGAGACTAATTTCCTTCCACTGAGTGTGAGACATACTTGGTAACGTGCTTTTAACTAAAGGGATATGGCAGAAAATTACAGAGTATGATTTCCAAGGCAAGATTGTAAAGGATGTTGTGGTTTCTATCTTGCTCTGTCTTAGACCATTGGTTCTGGGAAGCCAGCTGCCATATTGTGAAGACCCTCAAACAGCCCAATGCAGAGGCCCATGTGCCAAAAACCAAGTGAGTGAGCAATCTTAGAAGTGGATCCTGCAGCCCCAGGCAAGCTTTGGATAACTGCAACCCTAACTGATGTCATGAAAGACCTTAAACCAAAACCAATCAGCAAAGCCACTCCCGAATTCCTGACACACAGAACCTGTGAGATAATAAATATTTGTTAGGCCAGGCCCTGTGGCTCATGCCTGTAATCCCAACACTTTGGGAGGCCTAGGTGGGCGGATCACCTGAGCTCAGGAGTTCGAGACCAGCCTGACCTACATGGAGAAACCCCGTCTCTACTAAAAATACAAAAAACAATTAGCCGGGCATGGTGGCGCATGCCTGTAATCCCAGTTACTCGGGAGGCTGAGGCAGGAGAATCACTTGAACCTCAGAGGCGGAGGTTGTGGTGAGCCGAGATCACACCATTGCACTCCAGCCTGGGCAACAAGAGTAAAACTCCATCAAAAAAATAAAAAAATAAAAAAATAAATATTTGTTGCTTCAAGCTGTTAAGTTTTGGGGTAATTTGTTATATAGCAATAGATAATTAAAATGTGTACTACCCACATTTTATTTCAAATAATAGTTTTATTTCATTCTTCTCATTTTCTTCTTTATTCCTTATTCTTCACTTACTATACTAGCTGGGCCAATGTTGAATAGAACTGATGACAATGTGGCTCTATATCTCATTCCTAGTTTCAAGGAGAATATTTCATTCATTATTAAGTACAATGCCTATGTTTAGCTTTTTGGAAAAATACCTTTTATCAAACTAAGAATGTTTCTTTCTAGTCCTAAATTGTGAAGAGTTCTCTTCTTTTTCTTTTTTTAATAATGATTAGCTGTTAAATTTAATCAAATGAGTTTTTTTCCTCTGAATCTATTAAAATGATCATATATGATTTCTTTCCTTTATGAAGCAAATTACATTAATTGATTTTCAAATGTTAAGTCAACTTTGTGCTCCTATAATAAATTCAGTTTAGGCCAGGCATGGTGGCTCACGCCTATAATTCCAGCACTTTGGGAGGTGGGAGGATCACTTGAGCTCAGGAGTTGAAGACCAGCCTAGGCAACATGATGAAACCCTGTCTCTACCAAAAAATACAAAAAATTAGCCAGATGTGGTAGCACATGCCTGTAGTCCCAGCTACTCAAGAGGCTGAGGTGGGAGAATTGCCTAAGCCCGGGAGGCAGAGGTTGCAATGAACTGAGATGGCGCCACTGCACTACAGCCTGGGTGACAGAGCAAGACTCCATCTCAAAAAATAAATAAATAAAAAATAAATTCAATTTGATCATAATGTATTACCTTTGTACACACTGCTATATTCAATTTGTTAATACCGTATTTAGAATTTTTGCATTTTCATTCATGAGAGACATTGAACTGTAATATTTCCTTTTTAGTAATGTCCTTAATCAAATTTTGGTATCAAGGTGATGTTAGCCTTATTAAGTCACAAAGTTTACACTCATTTTCTATTTTCTGAAAGGGTTCTTTCAAGATTGGTGTTATTTTTTCTTAAGTGTATAATAATTTACCAATAAAGACATACAATCTTAGAAATTTTTTGTGGAAAGGTTTTTAATTACAGGGCTTTTTAAATCAAAAAAGGTTTTGGTAAGTTTCGTTTTTAAAGGAATCAAAATTTCTTCTGAATTTTCAAATGTATTGGCATAAATTGTTCATGTTTTTATTAGCCTTTTAATGTCAAAAGGATCTGTAGTGCTGTCTTTTTATTTCTGACCTAGGTCATTGTGCTTTCTCTTTTTGTTGTTGTTTGTTTTGTTTTCTTGAGACAGTCTTACTCTATTGCCCAGGATGGAATGCAGTGGTAAAATCTTGGCTCATTGCAACCTCTGCCTCCTGGGCTCAAGCAATCCTCTCACCTCACCCTGCCAGGTAGCTGGGGCCACAGTGTGTGCCACCACACCCGACTAATTTTTTGTATTTTTTGTAGAGATGAGGTCTCCCTATGTGGCCCAGGCTGGGTGCTTTCTCTTTTTTTCTTGATCAGTCTTGCTGGGGGTTAATCAATTTTATTAGTCATTTTAAAGAAGATCTTTTGGCTTTAATTTTTTTCCCAGTGCCTTTTTTTTAAGAGACAGGGTGTTACTCTGTTGCCCAGGTTTGGGTGCAATAGTGCAGTTATAGTTCACTGAAACCTCAAACTCCTGGGTTCAATTGATACTCTAACCCAAGCCTTCTGAGTAGCTAGGACTACAGGTGCTTGCCACCATGCCTGGCTACATTATTATTGTTTTATAGTGACAGGGTCTTGCTATGTTGCCCAGGGTGGTGTCAAACTCCTGGCTTCAAGCAATCCTCTCACCTCAGCCTCCCAAAGCTCTGGGATTATAGGCATGAGCCACCACGCTCAGTCCCCAGAGTGTTTTTTGTTTGTTTCTTTGTTTGTTTGTTTGAGACGGAGTTTTCGCTCTTGTTACCCAGGCTGGAGTGCAATGGTGCAATCTCGGCTCACCACAACCTCTGCCTCCTGGGCTCAAGTGATTCTCCTGCCTCACCCTCCCGAGTAGCTGGGATTGCAGGTATGCGCCACCATGCCCAGCTAATTATTTTTAATAGAGATGAGGTTTCTCCATGTTAGTTAGGCTGGTCTCAAACTCCCGACCTCAGGTGATCCACCCGCCTAGGCCTCCCAAAATGCTGGGATTACAGGCGAGAGCCACTGCTCCCGGCCGGTGTTTTTTTTTTTTTTAATCTAATTAGTATCTGCCCTTATTATTATTATTTCTTTCATTTGTTGTTCTTCTAAAATCTTCAAAAAGCTACTTAGATTATTGATTTTTCAGTATTTCTTTTTTCCTTATATATGCATTTATGGCTATAAAATTCTTACATCATGAATTTTGATATTATATTTTTGCTTTCATTCAGTTAAAAATATTCTTTTGGTTCAAAATCTGGGTGTATTTGGCAGTATTTGATATCAAGACATATTGTAAAGCTGTAAGATATGTGCTATTGCCAGAAGGATAGACAAATAGGCCACTGGAACAGAACAGAGTGTTGGAAACCAGACCCACACATGTATAGTCACTCAATTTATGAGAAAGGTGCTGCTGCAGGGAAACGGAGAAAGAATGTTCTTATCAAATAAACGGTATTGGGTCTATTGGATATCCATATGGAAAAATAAATGAATCCTGATCCATTCCTCCCTGTCCATATAAAAACCAGTTGTGGCTAGATTGTATAACAGACCTCATGTAAATGGAAATATGTAAAGCTCTTATCTACAAAAGGTAATATGAAAGAATGTCTTCATAATCTTGGGACAGGCAGCAATTTCTTAGAATTAACATATGTGTGCATGTACACACACACGCCCCCCATAAAGAAACAGACTGATCTGTTGCATTCATTCATAATTAAGAACAATTGTTCAGGAGAAGATATCATTAAGAGAGTGAAAAGGCAAGTTGTAGGGTGGAAGTAAATATTTGGAATTCACATATCTGACAAAGTATCCTTATGTAGAATATATAAAGAACATCTACAAATCAATAAAAATAAGCCAAAACACTCAATGGAAAATGGGCCAAAGGCATGGCAACTTCATAAAAACAGGATACTCAAAGGATTAACAAATATATGAAAAGTTTCTCAACATCTAACTCAGGAATGGAAAACCAAACATCGTATGTTTTCACTCATAAGTGGGAGCTAAGCTATGAGGATGCAAAGGCATAGGAATGATACAATGGACTTTGGGGACTTGGGGGAAAGGGTGGGAGTGGGGTAAGGGATAAAATACCACATGTTAGGTACAGGGCATACTGCTCGGGTGATGGGTGCACCGAATCTTACAAATCACCACTAAAGACCTTACTCGTGTAACCAATCACTACCTGTTCCCCCAAATCCTATGGAAATAAAATAAAATAAAAAAGAAAAGTTAACATCATTAGTCACCAGAGGAATGCAAATTAAAATCATGGTGTATTACCACTATGTAGCCACCAAAATGGCTAAAAGTAAAAAGAATGAATACTAAATGTTAAGGATGATGAGAGTCCAAACTGGCAAAACTAATCTGGAAAACTGTCTGGCTGAATACACTAAAGCTGGGCATATGCATATCTTATGGCCCAAAAATTCTACTCCAAGGAATATGTTCTAAAGAAATGTGTACATAAACACACCAAAAGACACATATGCAAATGTGCATAATAGCGTTTTTGAAATAACTCAAATAACAGAATATGCCCAAATAATAGAATTATGGTATGCTCATATAATCAGTTATAATACAGCAATGAAAATGAATAGATTGTTGCTATAATCAAACATGGATGTACCTCAAAAATGTAATGATGAGTGAAAAAAGCCCAATAGAAGAATATACACAATATGAGTCTATATATATAAAGCACAAAAGCAGGCAATAATAATCTATGGTGATATCAATCAAGGATGATGGTTAACAAACCATCGTATGTTTTCACATGTGCATATGTACAAAAACATATTCCTTCACATGCTTGTGAAGGAATGACTGAAAGGGGGTTTTGGGGTGATGTCAGTGATGTATTTTCTGATATGGGTGGTGGTTACACAAGTGCATTAATTTTGTAAAAATTCATTGAGTGGTAGGTTTATAATTTGCGCACTTTTCTGTATGAATGTTATACTTCAAAAATTAGCAGGGCGTTGTGGCGGGGACCTGTAATCCCAGCTACTTGGGAGGCTGAGGCAGGAGAATCGCTTGAACCCAGGAGGCAGAGGTTGCGGTGAGCCGAGATCGCGCCATTGTACTCCAGCCTGGGCAAGAAGAGTGAAACTCCACCTCAAAAAAAAAAAAAAAATGCTAAGGAAAAAATATGCGTCTATACCAACTCTAAGTAGCAGCATTTCTCTGCTTTTATCGTAGGCCTTCCTAGCAGAAAGAATTAAACTACTCACTCTGTGTGTATTTCAAATTGTATTAAAATATTAAATCCATTTAAAAATAATGCATATCCTAACCTTAACATTAGGTTTGATAGGATTGGCCTATCTCCTTAACTCCAACCTGTTAATTACTGTTACCTAAGTAATTACCAACTTTCATTTTCATTTCTGAAAAAATTTTTTTAAAGAAGCAAGCTTGGTTTTCAATATTAAATGTCAAATATTTTTATCCAGCCCTTAATTTTGAAAACCAAATTTGCTTCTTTTTACTTTACTTTTCTTTCGTTTTTGCAACAGTATCTCACTGTCACCCAGGCTGGAGTGTAGTGGTGAGATCATAGCTCACTGCAACCTCCGCCTTCCAGGCTCAAGTGATCCTCCCACCTCAGCCTCCTGAGTAGCTGGGACCACAAGCATGTCCCGCATGCCCGGCTTACTATTTTTTTATTTTTTATTTTTGAAGAGGCAGGGTTTCACCATGTTGCCTAAGCTGGTCTCAGATTCCTGAACTCAAGCGATCTGCCTGCCTCGGCGTCTGAAATTGCTGGGATTACAGGCATGAGCCACCACGACCAGCCTATTTAATGTTTTTCAACAGCAGTTTCACTTTGCATTCAGGGAGATCAATGATGGACTTTAAAATAAATATGCGGGAGAAATGTCCATCTCCAATGTATGTATTCTTTAATTTTCAACATAACAATGTGAATGGGATATGATTGTTCTTGTGAGTAGTTGAGGAATTAGAGCAATAACATAATTATGTTTTTATACATATGCACATGTGAAGAAATATATTTCTCAATAAATATAGGTTATAAAGTAAAAAGTATTTTTAAAAAACTCACTCACAGAATGTGGGTTGCATAGCCTGTGGGAGAACATATGTAGGCAAAGGAAGGCCTGCCTTATTATATCCTCCTTTTTATCCATCAAGAAAAAAAGGGGCTGGACATGGTGGCTCATGTCTGTAATCCCAGCACTTCCAGAGGCCAAGGTAGGAGGATCACTTGAGACCCAGAGTTCAAGACTAGCCTGGGCAATAAAGCAAGACACCATTCCTACACGCACAAAATAATAATAAAAATTAGCTGGGTGTGATGGCACGAGCCTGTAGTCTTAGCTCCTCGGAAGGCTGAGCCAGGAGGATCCTTGAGCCCAGGAGTTCAAGGCTGCAGTAAGCTAGGATTATACTACTGAACACCAGTCTGGGTGACAGAGTGAAATGAGTGAAATCCTGTCTCAAAAAAAAAAAAGAAAGAAAGAAAAGAGAAAAAGAAAGGGAAAAAGGGATAGAAGACAAATCAAGGCAAAAAATAATAGGCTGAGAAAAGTAAACAAGTTATTTTTTCCAGCCTGATGACATGGTCCTTTTATCGGATCATGAAACAATTTTAGTAAAGAGAATTACTAGAGGAAAGGATGAAAAAGATCCAGGAAACAATATGATGAAACCACTGAAAACCACTTCTAAATAAGTATCTAACCAATTGTTTGGAATATAATGGTATTGTCTCTAAGCAGGTGGAATCTTCTACTGCAATAATATTTACAATGTGTGCCTCTTTTTAATTTTTTTAAAGCTACCCTTGAAAAGCAAGTTTACTATGAGAGGGTTTAAGTCTTATTTCTCAACAGTTCTTATTGGCTTAGCGCTAACGTGTAAGTCATATAAAAGAAGTGTGTGTTTTTGTACTCGCACCAATTCATATGGAAGGTAGGTGATGACTAATAAAAAGAACACACCTGTATAACAGAGCTCCATCCAAAAGTGTGGTAATCACAGGAGTTTACCACACACACACAATGGCAACAGCCATGTGTCACTCTCTCTGCCATACTATTACTTAACTGAAGTTCAAGCTATCCCTTTTTGTTGTTGCTATTTTCTGCAGCCTTAAGTTATTATCTCTTTTTAAAACAGAGAAAGCAAAACTTAAAAAGTTTTTCTCTCACCCTCAGTCACAGCCATTTTTGTTTTTTGTTGTTTAAATCAGATCCCTTCTCTAATCTTCAGACTGTAGTGATTTAAAGCATAAACATTGTCTTTAAATGTCTCATTCCTATTTCTCCACCCTTTTTTCAGTTGGTTCCATATTTCTCCTCACCTTTCAGTAACTGTTTTGGGCCAGGCGCAGTGGCTTGCGCCTGTAATCTCAGCAATTTGGGAGGCCTAGGTGGGTGGATGACCTGAGGTCAAGAGTTTGAGACCAGACTGGCCAACATGGTGAAACCCTGTCTCTACTAAAAAAAAAAATTAGCCAGGCATGGTGGCAGGCACCTGTAATCCCAGCTCCTTGGGAGGCTGAGGCAGGAGAATCGCTTGAACCCAGGAGGCAAAGGTTGCAGTGAGCTGAGATCGCACCATTGCACTACAGCCTAGGCAACAAGAGCAAAACTCCATCTCAAAAAAATAAAAATTAAAAATTAAAAAATAAAAAATAATAACTCTTCTGACTGTTAACAAAAGGGAACTTTGCTGTCCATGCCTCCAAACTACAAACCTAGATTTTTTTACTTCCCACTGCACAAATTGTCATTCACTTTATCTGAAGTCCAAGTAAATTGTTTAACTTTATTGCCAGTGATCTGTGAGTTGACAATTAAGGTACTGCACTTGGCCCTTTGTCCTAGAGAAAATATCCTTTGATGTCAATAAGACTTTTCAGTCTATCAAGTTTATCAGCCAATTGGTAAACATTTAAAGGAAGAATATGAACACAGGAAGTCACTTTGTCATTATTTATTTTTAATTTCCTTTATAATCTCACAGAAAAGTCTATAATCCTGTATTTATTATGAGACTATAACCATGTAAACTACTTTGAAGTTATGACTTCAAAAAGTTTTCAACATCATAAAGCCTAACAGGGGAGAGAAGACTTACTTTATTATAAGCACTATTTAAACAGCAAATAACTTCGACAATTTTAAAGATTTTTAAACAAAATTATCCAAACATCTGGAAGCTATTAAAGAACTGAGGAAATTATACCACAGTTACATTTAGAAAGGCATTTTTATTATAAATTCCTTATAAAGTAAGTCTGTGAAAAACAAAGCTAAATTACCATTTTACTCAAATTTCTCATATTAATTAGGCATATTATAATTTTTTTTTTTTGAGATAGAGTCTCACTCTGTTGCCCAGGCTGGAGTACAGTGGTGCAATTTCAGCTCACTGCAACCTCCTCCTCCAAGGTTCAAGAGATTCTTATGCCTCAGCCTCCAGAGTAGCTGGGACTACAGGTGCCCACCACCACACCCAGCTAATTTTTGTATTTGTGGTATAGACGGGATTTCGCCATGTTGGCCAGGCTGGTCTTGAATTCCTGACCTTAAGTGATCTGCCTGCCTTGGCCTCCCAAAGTGCTGGGATTACAGGGGTGAGCCACCATGCCTGGCTGCCATATTATGATTGCAATATAAAATTACTCTGGGAGAACAATGGCATAGTGTTTACCTGGGTAAAGAAGGTGGATAATTAAGATTATGAGAGACAGAAAAAAGTTTATTTTAATAAAAATGTCAGATATTATTTATACACATTTTTATGTCTATTAAACATATTAAATATTACAGTCTTAGAAGTCAGACAAAATCAGCTTTAAATTTCAGCTCCACCACTTACCAGTTGCCAGAACTTAGGTGAGATTCACCAACTTAGAAGTACGACGTTCTCCTCTGTATAGAACAGAGATAACACAAGATGATTAAGTGAGATCATACCTGAAAGTGCCTACAACTATGTACTCAATAAATGTTTCCTACCTTCTTTCCCATCTCTTCCATTTTGCTTCTCCCTTTCAACATTGATATCAATATGTTACACTGGCTTTTCACTTTATGATCTAAGGGGATGTCCATAAAAGTTTACAAACACTCATACACTTCATATTTTCCCATTGCTACTAACAGTTTAAAACACTAGACATCCTCAAGAGGATTATGTGCTTATTTCAGGGACTGAAGTATAGGGGAAAAGCTAAGAGAGTATATAGTATATTTTATTTGGCAGCAGGTCATGATGAAGGAAAAACCTCTTATCTACTGAGCCCTAGTCTGAGTCATACGATACATTAGATTTACAATATTTGCTCATTTTTATCTTCATACTACTCAGGTCTGCCATACTATTCAGAAGCCCATGTTTCTTTTGCTAAAAAAATGCTCTCATTTGCTTTTATAGATGTGCCTGAGGTACAGACAGTTTTGTGCAGTGTTAGTGAGAAAGTGCATACTGAGTTTTAATCCACTGACTTACAAACTAATGCAGAAGGCCAGGATGGATCTGGGTGGGGGGCTATTTAAAAACAAAAGCTGAAAGGGGAGGACTTAAGGCATATAAATAGATCAAGAGTGGTGTTGCCTGAGAAACTGTTCACTGATTCCCCGAACTGTGGAAAAGAGATGAAAACAATAGCTGAGAATCAGAGCAAGGCCTGAGGCCAGGACGTACAAAAATAAAGAGCAAACTGGATCAGTTTAAGCTGAGCTGTAACTGGAGGGTGCATTGAAAGGGAGTTGAAAATATATCAAAGAACAGGGTGTGGGGTGAATGAAGCCAGGTGACTCATAATTTAAACCCTCAGATACAGTGGAACCATATTGACAGCAATGGTGAAAGGCAAAAGGAAGCAAAATGGACAAGAAAGAAAAAAAAGAAAGAACTATTTATTGAGCATATTGTCCCCAGGTTGGGGACAGCTTTTTAAAGCTCATCAATCAGGCTGGACAAATTGGGCTAGAAGAAAGACACCCTTCCACCTACAGTCAATTCATTCTCGTTAAGGAGCTGTTTCTACTCTTATAACCCATGCCTATCATTGTTCACACTTTAGTATATATGAGTTTAAGGAGTGATGATAGGAAACAGAACAGATTCTATAATTCAGTACATGTAGCTTTCTTTTTTGCTCAGATATACCTTAACAATGACTCCTGATACTTTCGTTGTTGTTGTTGTTGTTGTTGTTGTTGTTGTTGTTGAGACAGGGTCTTGCTGTGTTGTGGAGGCTGGCCTCAAACTCCTGGTCTCAAGCAATCCTCCTGCCTCAGCCTCCTGAGTAGCTGGGATTATAGGCACATGACACCATGCCCAGTGGACTCCTGCTAATTTTAAAAAATATCTCTAAGGTAGGTAACAAAGTTAAACTAAAACATTATTCTTACATTTATCTAAGAGGTGTGTTATTTCACCACCATCAGTGTGACCAGGCACACAGTCACCAGCAGGGGTCCCCTGCACTCCCGCAGCTGCATTGCTTCTGCAACTGTGGTGAATGCCCACAGGGAGATAAGCATCCCAGTACCTGCTAGCATTGTCCTGCAGCTGCTGCTACCACTGCTGCTGGCACATGCAAACACAGATGGATCCCACTGTCACCACACGGAAACACTTTGCCTGACACCACCCATTGAAGTGTAGTGACCAGTGGTTCAGAAGCACTGCAGCCCTCAAGTACAATGGATTCCTAACCTCAAGAAGTCAGAGAACAATGTTGGGACCCAGCACAACACCCCCAGAATTAGAGCATGCAGTCCAGGAGTTGGAAGCTGAGCACTGGCCCCCTAAAATCTTCCAGAAACAAGGCCAGGAGGTTGAATACACCTTATGCCACAACCAAACCCTCAAGGACATCACATATAATTTTTAAAAAAATCCAAAGGTCAGCAACTTGAAAGATTAAAGTAACGTAAGCCCACAAACATGAGAAAAACCAGCACAAGAACCCTTACAACTCAAAAAGCCAGAGTGACTTCTTTCCTCCAAATGACCACATCGCCTCTCCGGCAAGGATTCTGAACAGAGCTGAGATGGCTGAAATGACAGAAATAGAATTCAGAATATGGATAGGAATGAAGATCACTGAACTACAGGAGTATGTTGAAACCCAATCCAAGGAAGCTAAGAATCATAATAAAACAATGCAGAAACTGACAGACAAAATAGCCAGTATAGAAAAGAATGTAACCAACCCAACAGAGCTGAAAAACACACTACAAGAATTAATGCAATCACAAGTATTAATAGCAGAATAGACCAAGCAGAGGAAAGAATCTCAGAGCTTGAAGACTGCCTTTCTGAAATAAAACAGTCAGACAAGAATAGAGAAAAAAGAATGAGAAGGAATGAACAAAACCTCTGAGAAATAGGGGATTATGTAAAGAGACCAAATCTATGACTCATTGATGTCCCTGAAAGAGATGGGGAAAAATGGAACCAACTTGGAAAACATATTTCAGGATATAATCCATGAGAACTTCTCCAACTTAGCTAGAAAGGCGAACATTCAAATTCAGGAAATGCAGAAAACCCCAGTAAAATACTTCACAAGAAGATCATGCCCAAGACATGTAATCATCAGATTCTCCAAGGTCAAAATGAAAGAAAAAATGTTAAAGGCAGAGAGAGGTTCCAAGATGGCCGAATAGGAACAGCTCTAGTCTACAGCTCCCAGCATCAGTGACGCAGAAGATGGGTGATTTCTGCATTTCCAACTGAGGTACCGGGTTCATCTCACTGGGGCTTGCTGGACTGTGGGTGCCAGACAGTGGGTGCAGCCCACAGAGCGAGAGCCGAAGCAGGGCGAGGCATCACCTCACCTGGAAAGCTCGAGGGGTCGGGGAATTCCGTTTCCTAGCCAAGGGAAGCCATGACAGACAGCACCTGGAAAATTGGGTCACTCCTACCCTAATACTGCACTTTTCCAACACTCTTAGCAAATGGCACACCAGGAGATTATATCCCGCATCTGGCTCGGAGGGTCCCACGCCCACAGAGCCTCGCTCACTGCTAGCACAGCAGTCTGAGATCGAACTGCAAGGCAGCAGCGAGGCTGGGGGAGGGGCGCCTGCCATTGCTGAGGCTTGAGTAGGTAAACAAAGCGGCTGGGAAGCTCAAACTGGGTGGAGCCCACCACAGCTCAAGGAGGCCTGCCTGCCCCTGTAGACTCCACTTCTGAGGGCAGGGCATAGCTGAACAAAAGGCAGCAGAAACTTCTGCAGACTTAAACGTCCCTGTCTGACAGCTTTGAATAGAGAAGTGATTCTCCCAGCATGGAGTTTGAGATCTAAGAACGGACAGACTGCCTCAAGTGGGTCCCTGACCCCCAAGTAGCCTAACTAGGAGGCACTTCCTGGTAGGGGCCAACTGACACCTCATACAGCCGGGTTCCCCTCTGAGACAAAGCTTCCAGAAGAACGATCAGGCAGCAACATTTGTCGTTCTGCAATATTTGCTGTTCTGCAGCCTCCACTGCTGATACCCAGGCAAACAGGGTCTGGAGTGGACCTTCAGCAAACTCCAACAGACCTGCAGCTGAGGGTCCTGACTGTTAGGGGGAAAACTAACAAATAGAAAGGACATCCACACCAAAACCCCATCTGTACGTCACGATCATCAAAGACCAAAGGTAGATAAAACCACAAAAATGGGGAGAAACCAGAGCAGAAAAGCTAAAAATTCTAAAAATCAGAGCGCCTCTTCTTCTCCAAAGGAATGCAGCTCCTCACCAGCAATGGAACAAAGCTGGACAGAGAATGACTTTGACAAGTTGAGAGAAGAAGGCTTCAGATGACCAGTAATAACAAACTTCTCTGAGCTAAAGGAGGACGTTCGAACCCATCACAAAGAAGCTAAAAACCTTGAAAAAAGATTAGATGAATGCCTAAATAGAATAAACAGTGTAGAGAAGGCCTTAAATGACCTGATGGAGCTGAAAACCATGGCACGAGAACTACGTGACACATGCACAGGCTTCAGTAGCCCATTCAATCAACTGGAAGAAGGGGTATCAGTGATTGAAGATCAAATGAATGAAATGAAGCAAGAAGAGAAGTTTAGAGAAAAAAAGAGTAAAAAGAAGTGAACAAAGCCTCCAAGAAATATGGGACTATGTGAAAAGACCAAATCTACATTTGATTGGTGTACCTGAAAGTGATGAGGAGAATGGAACCAAGTTGGAAAACTCTCTTCAGGATATTATCCAGGAGAACTTCCCCAACTAGCAAGGCAGGCCAACATTCAAATTCAGGAAATACAGAGAATGCCACAAAGATACTCCTTGAGAAGAGCAACTCCAAGACATATAATTGTCAGATTCACCAAAGTTGAAATGAAGGAAAAAATGTTAAGGGCAGTCAGAGAGAAAGGTCAGGTTACCCACAAAGGGAAGCCCATCAGACCAACAGCGGATCTCTTGGCAGAGACTCTACAAGCCAGAGGAGAGTCAAGGCCAATATTCAACATTCTTCAAGAAAAGAATTTTCAACCCAGAATTTCATATCCAGCCAAACTAAGCTTCATAAGCGAAGGAGAAATAAAATCCTTTACAGACAAGCAAATGCTGAGAGATTTGTCACCACCAGGCCTGCCTTACAAGAGCTCCTGAAGGAAGTGCTAAACATGGAAAGGAACAACCAGTACCAGCCGCTGCAAAAACATGCCAAATTGTGAAGACCATTGATGCTAGGAAGAAACTGCATCAACTAACAAGCAAAATAACCAGCTAACATCATAATGACAGGATCAAATTCACACATAGCAATATTAACCTTAAATGTAAATGGGCTAAATGCTCCAATTAAAAGACACAGACTGGCAAATTGGGTAAAGAGTCAAGACCCATCAGTGTGCTGTATTCAGGAGACCCAGCTCATGTGCAGAGACACACATAGGCTCAAAATAAAAGGATGGAGGAAGATCTACCAAGCAAATGGAAAACAAAAAAAGCAGGGGTTGCAATCCTAGTCTCTCATAAAAACAGACTTTAAACCAACAAAGATCAGAAGAGACAAAGAAGGCCATTACATAATGGTAAAGGGATCAATGCAACAAGAAGAGCTAACAGTCCTAAATATATATGCACCCAATACAGGAGCACCCAGATTCATAAAGCAAGTCCTTAGAGACCTACAAAGAAACTTAGACTCCCACACAATAATAATGGGAGACTTTAACACCCCACTGTCAACATTAGACGGAGAAACCAGACAGAACATTAACAAGGATATCCAGGAATTGAACTCAGCTCTGTACCAAGCAGACCTAATAGACATCTACAGAACTCTCCACCCCAAATCAACAGAATATACATTCTTCTCAGCACCACATCACACTTATCCCAAAAATGACCACATAGTTGGAAGTAAAGCACTCCTCAGCAAATGTAAAAGTACAGAAATTATAACAAACTGTCTCTCAGACCACAGTGCAATCAAACTAGAACTCAGGATTAAGAAACTCACTCAAAACCACTCAACTACAGGGAAACTGAACAACCTGCTCCTGAATGACTACTGGGTACATAACGAAATGAAGGCAGAAATAAAGATGTTCTTTGAAACCAATGAGAACAAAGACATAACATACCAGAATCTCTGGGACACATTTAAAGCATTCTGTAGTGGGAAATTTATAGCACTAAATGCCCACAAGAGAAAGCAGGAAAGATCCAAAATTGACACCCTAACATCACAATTAAAAGAACTAGAAAAGCAAAAGCAAACACATTCAAAAGCTAGCAGAAGGCAAGAAATAACTAAGATCAGAGCAGAACTGAAAGAGATAGAGAGACAAAAAACCCTTCAAAAATTAATGAATCCAGGAGCTGGTTTTTTAAAAAGATCAACAAAATTGATAGACCGCTAGCAAGACTAATAAAGAAGAAAAGAGAGAAGAATCAAACAGATGCAATAAAAAATGATAAAGGGGATATCACCACCGATGCTACAGAAATACAAACTACCATCAGAGAATACTATAAACACCTCTATGCAAATAAACTAGAAAATCTAGAAGAAATGGATAAATTCCTGGACACATATACCCACCCAAGACTAAACCAGGAAGAAGTTGAATCCCTAAATAGACCAATAACATGCTCTGAAATTGAGGCAATAATGAATAGCCTACCAACCATAAAAGTCCAGGACCAGATAGATTCACAGCCTAATTCTACCAGAGGTACAAAGAGGAGCTGGTACCATTCCTTCTGAAACTATTCCAATCAACAGAAAAAGAGGGAATACTCCCTAACTAATTTTATGAGGCCAGCATCATTCTGATACCAAAGCCTGGCAGAGACAGAACAAAAAAGAGAATTTTAGACCAATATCCCTGATAAACATCGATGTAAAAATCCTCAATAAAATCCCGGCAAACTGAATCCAGCAGCACATCAAAAACTTATCCACCATGATCAAATTGGCTTCATCCCTGGGATGCAAGTCTAGTTCAACATACACAAATCAATAAATGTAATCCATCATATTAACAGAACCAAGGAAGAAAACCACCTGATTATCTCAATAGATGCAGAAAAGGCCTTTGACAGAATTCAAGAGCCCTTCATGCTAAAAACTCTCAATAAATTAGGTATTGATGGGACATACCTCAAAATAATAAGAGCCATCTATGACAAACCCACAGCCAATATCATACTGAATGGGCAAAAACTGGAAGCATTCCCTTTGAAAACTGGCACAAGACAGGGATGCCCTCTCTCACCACTCCTATTCAACATAGCGTTGGAAGTTCTGGCCAGGGCAATCAGGCATGAGAAAGAAATAAACATATTCAATTAGGAAAAGAGGAAGTCAAATTGTCCCTGTTTGCAGATGACATGATTGTATATTTAGAAAACCCCATTGTCTCAGCCCAAAAGCTCCTTAAGCTGATAAGCAACTTCAGCAAAGTCACAGGATACAAAATCAATGTGCAAAAATCACAAGCATTCCTATACATCAGTAACAGACAGAGAGCCAAATCATGAGAGAACTCCCATTCACAATTGCTTCAAAGAGAATAAAATACCTAGGAATCCAACTTACAAGGGACGTGAAGGACCTCTTCAAGGAGAACTACAAACCACTGCTCAACAAGATAAAAGAGGACACAAACAAATGGAAAAACATTCTATGCTCATGGATAGGGAGAATCAATATCATGAAAATGGCCATACTGCCCAAGGTAATTTATAGATTCAATGCCATCCCCATCAAGCTACAAATGACTTTCTCCACAGAATTGGAAAAAACTACTTGAAAGTTCATATGGAACCAAAAAAGAGCCCACATCGCCAAGACAATCCTAAGCCAAAAGAACAAAGCTGGAGGCATCACGCTACCTGACTTCAAACTATACTACAAGGCTACAGTAACCAAAACAGCATGGTACTGGTACCAAAACAGAGATATAGATCAATGGAACAGAACAGAGCCCTCAGAAATAATACCACACATCTAGAACCATCTGCTCTTTGACAAACCTGACAAAAACAAGAAATGGGGAAAGGATTCCCTGTTTAATAAATGGTGCTGGGAAAACTGGCTAGCCATATGTAGAAAGCTGAAACTGGATCCCTTCCTTACACCTTATACAAAAATTAATTCAAGTTGGATAAAAGACTTAAATGTTAGACCTAAAACCATAAAAACCCTAGAAGAAAACCTAGGCAATACCATTCAGGACATAGGCATGGGCAAGGACTTCATGTCTAAAACACCAAAAGCAATGGCAACAAAAGCCAAAATTGACAAATGGGATCTAATTAAACTAAAGAGCTTCTGCACAGCAAAAGAAACCACCATCAGAGTGAACAGGCAACCTACAGAATGGGAGAAAATTTTTGCAATCTACTAATCTGACAAAGGGCTAATATCCAGAATCTACAAAGAAATTAAACAAGTTTACAAGAAAAAATCAACCCCATCAAAAAGTGGGCAAAGGATATGAACAGACACGTTTCCAAAGAAGACAGTTATGCAGCCAACAGACACATGAAAAAATGCTCATCATCACCGGCCATCAGAGAATGCAAATCAAAACCACAGTGAGATACCATCTCACACCAGTTAGAATGGTGATCATTAAAAAGTCAGGAAACAACAGATGCTGGAGAAGATGTGGAGAAATAGGAACACTTTTACACATTGGTGAGACTGTAAACTAGTTCAACCATTGTGGAAGACAGTGCAGTGATTCCTCAAGGATCTAGAACTAGAAATACCATTTGACCCAGCCATCCCATTGCTGGGTGTATACCCAAAGGATTATAAATCATGCTGCTATAAAGACACATGCACATGTATGTTTATTGCGGCACTATTCACAATAGCAAAGACTTGGAACCAACCCAAATGTCCATCAATGATAGATTGGATTAAGAAAATGTGGCACACCATGGAATACTATTCAGCCATCAAAAAGGATGAGTTCATGTCCTTTGTAGGGACATTAATGAAGCTGGAAACCATCATTCTGAGCAAACAATCACAAGGACAGAAAACCAAACACCGCGTATTCTCACTCATTAGTGGGAATTGAATAATGAGAACACTTGGACACAGGATGGGGAACATCATACACCGAGGCCTGTCGTGGGGTGGGGGGAGGTGGTAGGGATAGCATTAGGAGATATACCTAATGTAAATGACGAGTTAATGGGTGCAGCACACCAACATGGCACATGTATACATATGTAACAAATCTGTACCCTAGAACTTAAAGTATATATAAAAAAAAGATAGAAGGATAGATAGGGGATAGAAGAAACAAGACTTGACAAGACATTAATTGTTCAAGTGCATGACGAATATATGGGTGTCATTATACTACTCTGTCTGCTTTGGGGTATGCTTGAAATTTTATAACTTTTTTAACACAAGCATTTAACAGCTATATAACATAAATTTTAAAAAGTAAGAATGTGACCATTAAGTGCCTCTGATTATAGTTTTTAAATTCTGAATAAAAAAGTGAATATAAGAAAAAAAATCTTAAAGACAGCTACAAAGGGAAGTCCATCAGACAAACAGCAGGCCTCTCAGCTGAAACCCTACAAGCCAGAAAAGACTGGGGCCAATATTCAACGTTCTTAAAGAAAAGAGGCTGGGCATGGTGGCTCATGCCTGCAATCCCAGCACTTTGGGAGGCTGAGGCAGGCAGATCACCTGACGTCAGGAGTTCGAGATCAGCCTGACCAACATGGTGAAACCCTGTCTCTACTACAAATACAAAATTAGCCAGGTGTGGTGGTATGCACCTGTAATCCCAGCTACTAGGGAGGCTGCGGCAGGAGAATTGCTTCAACCCGGGAGGCAGAGGTTGCAGTAAGCCAAGATTGCACCACTGCACTCCAGCCCAGGTGACAGCAACATTCTGTCTCAAAAAAAAAAAAAAAGAAAAAAGAAAAATTCCAACCTAGAATTTCTTAAGTGAGGAAGAAATAAGATCCTTTTCAAAAAAGCAAATGCTCAAGGAATTCATTGCCATTAAACCTGCCTTACAAGAGCTCCTGAAGAAAGCACTAAACATTGAAAGGAAAGACTGTTACCAGCCTCTACAAAAACACACTGAAGTACACAGATCAGTGACACTATAAAGCAACCATGTAAACAAGTCTGCAAAATAACCAGATAACATCATGATGAACAGAACAAATCCACATATATCAATACTAACCTTGAATGTAAATTGGCTAAATGCCCCAATTAAAAGACATGGAGTGGCACACTGGATAAAGAATGGAGACCCGCTGGTATGCTGTCTACTTTATCCAGTCTCTTGAAGACAGCACACCAACAAGTCTTGGTGCTTTATCCAGCTTGCATATCTCACATGCAGTGACACATGTACACTCAAAATAAAGGGATGCATAAACATCTACCAAGCAAATTGAAACACAGAAAAAAGCAGAGGTTGAAATCCTACTTTCAGACAAAACAGACTTTAAACCAACAAAGATCAAAAACACAAAGAAGGTCATTACCTAATGGTGAAGAGTTCAATTCAACAAGAAAATCTAACTATCCTAAATATATATATATACCCAACACAAGAGCACCCAGATTCATAAAGCAAGTTCTTAGAGACCTTCAAAGAGATGTAGACTCCCACAATAATGGGAGACTTTAACACCCCACTGTCAATATTAGACAGATCATGAAGATAGAAAATTAACAAAGATATTCAGGACCTGAACTCAGCACTGGATCAAATGGACCTGATAGACGTCTACAGAACTCTCCATTCCAAAACAACGGAATATACATTCTTCTCACTGCCACTTGGCACTTATTCTAAAATCGATCACATAATCAGAAGTAAACCCTCCTCAGCAAATGCAAAAAAACTGAAATCATAACAAACAATCTCTTGGACCACAGCACAAACAAATTAGAAATCAAGACCAAGAAATTCCCTCAGAACCATACAATTACTTGGAAATTGAATAACCTGCTTCTGAATGACTTTTGGGTAAATAATAAAATTACGGCAGACATCAAGAAGTTCTTTGAAACTAAAGAAGACAAAGAAACAACACACCAGAATCTCTGGGACACAGCTAAGGCAGTGCTAAGAGGGAAATTTATGGCACTAAATGACCAATAAAAAAGTTAGAAAGGGCTGGGCATGGTGCCTCACACCTGTTATCCCAGCATTTTGGGAGGCCAAGGTGAGTGAATCACCTAAGGTCAGGAGTTTGAGACCAGCCTGGCCAATAAGGCAAAACCCACCTCTACTAAAAATACAAAAATTAGCTGGGCATGGTGGGGTACACCTGCAGTCCCAGCCACTCGGGAGGATGAGGCATGAGGATTGCTTGAACTGGGGAGGTAGAGGTTACAGTGAGCCAAGATTGCACCACTGCACTCCAGCCTGGGTGACAGGGTGAGACCCTGTCTCAAAAAAAAAAAAAGAAAAAGAAAAAGAAAAGGTTAGAAAGATCTCAATTTGGCAACCTATTATTACATCACAACTAAAAGAAATAGAGAACTAAGAGCAAACCAATCCCAAGCTAGCAAAAGAGAAGAAAGAATCAAAATGAGAGCTGAATTGAAGGAGGCTGAGACACACAAAACTATTCAAAAGATCAATGAATCCAGGAACTGGTTTTTTGAAAAAATTAATAATATAGACCACTAGAAAAACTAAGAAAGAAGAAAAGAGAAAAGATTCACAGAAACACAACCAGAAATGTCAAGGGGGATGTTACCACTGATCCAACAGACATACAAATAACCATCAGAGAATATTATGAACACCTCTGAGCACATAAACCAGAAAATCTAGCAGAAATGGATAGATTTCTGGACATATAAAACCTTCCAAGACTGAACAAGGAAGAAATTGAATCTGCAAACACACCAGTAATGAGCTCTGAAATTGAGTCAGTAATAAATAAGCTACCAACCAAAAAATTCTCAGAACCAGACAGATTCACAGCTGAATTTTACCAGATGTACAAAGAAGAGCTGATGCCATTCCTGCTTAAACTAGTCCAAAAAATTGAGAAGGAGGGATTGTTTCCAGACTCATTCTGTGAGGCCAGTATTATCCTGATACCAACCTGGGGGAGACAACAAAAAAAGAAACTTCAGGCCAATATCCTTGATGAACATTGATGCAAAAATTCTCAACAAAATACTGGCAAACCTAATCCAGCAGCACATCAAAAAGTTTTTCCACCATGACAAGGTAGTCTTTATCTATGAGATGCAAGGTTGGGTCAACATAAACAAATTGATAAATATGATTCATCACATAAACAGAACTAAAGACAAAACCCACATAATTGTCTCAATAGATGCAGAAAATGCTTTTGATAAAATTTAACACCACTTCATGTTAAAAACTCTCAATAAACTAGGTATCGAAAGGACATACCTCAAAATAATAAGTGCCCACAGCCAACATCATACTGAATGGGCAAAAGCTAGAAGCATTTTCCTTGAAAACCAGCACAAGACAATCAGGCAAAAGAAAGAAAGAAATAGTATCCAAATAGGAAGAGAGGAAGTCGAACTATTCCTGTTTTCAGACATGATCCTATATTCAGAAAACCCCATAGTCTTGGTCCAAAAGCTCCTTAAGCTGACAAATAACTTCAGCAAAATTTCAGGATACTAAATCAATGTGCAAAAATTACTAGCCCTCCTATACACCAACAACAGTCAAGCTGAGAGCCAAATCGGAATGAAATCCCATTCACAATTGCCACACACTCAAAATAAAATACCTAGGAATACAGCTAACCAGGGAGGTGAAAGATCTCTACAACAAGAACTGCAAAACACTGCTCAAAGAAATCAGAGATGGCACAAACAAATGGAAAAACATTCTATGCTCACGGATACGAAGGATCAATGTCATTAAAATGGCCATTCTGCCCAAAGCAATTCATAGATTCAGTGCTATTCCTATTAAACTATCAATGACATTTTTTCACAGAACTAGAAAAAACTACTTTAAAATTCATATGGAACCAAAAAAAGAGCCCAAATAGCCAAGGCGATACTAAGTAAAAAGAACAAAGCTGGAGACATCACCCTACCCAGCTTCAAACTATGCTACAGGTCTACAGTAATCAAAACAGCATGGTACTGGTACAAAAACATAGACCAATGGAACAGGATAGAGAACCCAGAACTAAGGCTGCACACCTACAACTAGCTGATCTTTGACAAACCTGACAAAAACACACAATGAGGAAAGGATTCCCTATTCAATAAATGGTACTGTGATAACTGGCCAGACATATGCAGAAGAGTGAAACTGGATCCCTTCCTTACACCATATACAAAAATTAACACAAGATGGATTAAAGACTGAAATGTAAAACTCCAAAATAAAAACCCTGGAAGACAATCTGGGCTATACCATTGTGGACATAGGAACAGGCAAAGATTTGATGATGAAGATGCCAAAAGCAATTGCAACAAAAGCAAAAATTAACAAATGGGAGCTAATTAAACTAAAGAACTTATGCACAGCAAAATAAACTATCAACAGAGTGAACAGACAACCTACAGAATGGGAGAAAAAATTTGCAAACTACACATCTGACATAGGTCTAATGTCTAGCATTCATAAAGAACTTAAATTTACAAGAAAAAAAAGCAACCCCATTAAAAAGTGGGCAAAGGGCATGAACACTTCTCAAAAGAAGACATAGATGAGGCCAACAGTCATATGAAAAAAAGCTTAGCATCACTGATCATTAGAGGAATGCAAATCAAAACCACAATGAGATACCATCTTATACTAGTCAGAATGGCTATTATAAAACACCAAAAAATAACAGGCACTTGTGAGGTTGTGGAGATAAAGGAACGCTTATACATTGTTGGTAGGAGTGTAAATTAGTTCAACCACTGTGGAAGACAGTGTGGTGATTTCTCAAAGGCCTAAAAACAGGAATATCATTCAACCAGCAATCCCATTACTGAGTATATACCCAAAGAAATATAAATCATTCTATTATAAACAAACATGCATCCATATGTTCATTGCAGCACTATTCACAATAGCAAAGACATAGAATCAACCTAAATGCCCATCAATAGTAGACTGGATAAAGAAAATTTGGTACATATACACCACGGAATACTATGCAGCCATAAAAAGAATGATGTGTTCTTTGCAGAAATATGCATGGAGCTAGAGGCCATTATCCTTAGCAAACTAACACAGGAAGAGAAAACCAAATACTGCATGTTCTCACTTATAAGTGGGAGTTAAATGATGAGAATACATGGACACATAGATGGAAACAACACACACTGAGGCCTATTGGAGGGTGGAGTGTGGGAGAAGAGAGAGGATCAGGAAAAATAACTAATAGGTACCCACAGATTATGGGTTATGACATAATCTATACAACAAATCCCATGACACAACTTTCCTATATAACAAATTTGCACATGTAATCCTTAACTTAAAATAAAAGTTTTCTTTAAAAAGTGTGTTATTAAGTAGTACTGTTTAAAAGTATGGATTCTGATCAAATAGATCTGGGTTTAAGCCTTGCTTCCTCCTCCTGCACCCTGCGTGACTGTAGATGAATTACCTAACCTCTCTGAACTTCTGTTTTCTCATCTGTAATCATAAGCATTATTGATAGTATAGATTTCATTTGGAGATTGACAATGCAACACTTCAATAAGACCCAGTCATCTCAACACTATTTTTTTGCTCATCCCTTATTGTATCCATAGACATTGGCTTATTAACTTGACCTTCACAATATTTCCAGATATATTTCCTTTCATCATCTCTACCGCTCTTATCTTGTTCTAAACAACCCTCATTTCTCACCTATTATTGCAATAACATTCCTAACTGGTTTTGATGTTTCTACTCTCACCCACATCCCCTTCAGACTTTTCTCAATACAGTATCCAGCATGAACTTTCAAATAAAAGTCAGATCATGCCAGATATCTGCTCAAATCCCTTGTAGCTTTCCATGTTACTTAGAGCAGAACCGAAGTTCTTGCAATTTTTTCATAGGGTTTGTCCACCTGCACTTCTCTGTCCTCATTGCCTAATGTACTTCCATTCTTTTATTGTACTCTATCCTCACTGGTCTTCTTGCTCTTCCTGGAACACACATTCACAACTACCTCAGGTAGATCCTTTGCACTTGCCGAATCCTCTGCCTAAAATGTTCTTCCCTCGATTTCATGCAAGACTTTCTTCTCCTTCAGGTTTTTCTTTCTTTTTTTGTTCTTTTTTTGACATGGAATCTTACTCTGTCACCCAGGCTGGAATGCAGTGGCATGATCTCAGCTCATTGCAACCTCCACCTCCTGGGTTCCAGAGATTCTCCTGCCCCAGCCTCCTGAGTAGCTGGGATTACAGGTGCTCACCACCATGCCCGGCTAATTTTTGTATTTTTAGTAGAGACAGGGTTTCACCATGTTGGCCAGGCTGGTGTCAAACTCCTGACCACAAGTGATCCTCCTGCTTCAGCCTCCCAAAGTGCTGGGATTACAGTCATGAGCCACCGTGCCTGGCCTCTTTCAGGTCTTTATTAAAATGTTATCTCCTCAGAGAAGCCTTCTCTCACCACCCTATCTAACATAGCATAACCATTCTTCCTTACTCTGCCTTCTCTGCTTTACTATTTTTTCTTGGATGTTTCTTGGATATATCACTCTATATAGTTTAGACTATAATAGACTCTATTAAGGACTAGAATAAGAGTCCTTAATACCTAGTCTGTAAAATAGTGCATAGGATATAGCAGTCATTTGATAAATAGATACATACATGTTAAACTAACAAATGAATGATTGGAGAGCCACAATGTAGCTCAACTGTGTATTTATCCATATGCCTATGGGACACATATTCTTTTTTCTTAATATTTCCTTTTTTTTTTTTAAATTTTAAGCTCTGGGATACATGTGCAGAATGTACAGGTTTGTTACATAGGTATACCTGTGCCATGGTGGTTTGCTGCACCTTTTGACCTGTCCTCTTAGTTTCCTTCCCTCACCCCACAACCCCTAACAGGCCCTGGTGTGTGTCATTCACCTACCTGTGTCCATGTATTCTCATTGTTCAACCCCCACTTATAAGTGAGAACATGCGGTGTTTGGTTTTCTGTTACTGTGTTAGTTTGCTGAGGATGATGGCTTCTAGCTTCATCTGTGTCCCTGCAAAGGACATGAACTCATCCTTTTTCATGGCTGCATAGTATTTCGTGGTGTATATGTGCCACATTTTCTTTATCCAGTCTATCATTGATGGGCATTTGGGTTGGTTCCATGACTTTGCTATTGCAAATAGTGCTACAATAAACATATGTGTGCATGTGTCTTTATAGTAGAATGATTTATATTCCTTTTGGTATATAACCAGTCATGGGATTACTGGGTGACATCATATTTCTGGTCCAAGATCCTTGAGGAATCACCATACTGTCTTCCATAATAGTTGAACTAATTTACATTCCCAATAGTGTAAAAGCATTCCTATTTCAGCCTCCCCAGCATCTATTGTTTCTTGACTTTTTAATAATTGCCATTCTGACTGGCATGAGATGGTATCTCATTGTGGTTTTGAGTAGCATTTCTCTAATGATCAGTGATGTTGAGCTTTTTTTCATGTGTTTGTTGGCCACATAAATGTCTTCTTTTGAGAAGTGTTTGTTCATATCCTTTGCCCACTTTTTGATGCAGTTGTTTGCTTTTTTCTTGTAAATTTGTTTAAGTTCCTTGTAAATTCTGGATATTAGGCCTTTGTCAGATGGGTAGATTGCCAAAATTTTCTCCCATTCTGTAGGTTGCCTGTTCTCTCTGATGATAGTTTCTTTTGCTGTGCAGAAGCTCTTTAGTTTAACTAGACTCCATTTGTCGGTTTTTACTTTTGTTGCAATTGCTTTTGGCATTTTTGTCATGAAGGCTTTGCCCATGCCTGTGTCCTGAATGGTATTGCCTAGGTTTTCTTCTAGGGGTTTTATGGTTTTGGGTTTTACATTTAAGTCTTTAATCCATCTTGAGTTAATTTTTGTATAAGGTGTAAGAAAGGGGTCCAGTTTTAGTTTTGTGCGTATGGCTAGCCAGTTTTCCCAGCACTATTTATTGAATAGGAAATCCTTTTCCCATTGCTTGTTTTTGTCAGGTTTGTCGAAGATCAGATAGCTGTAGATGTGTGGTGTTATTTCTGAGGTCTCTGCTCTGTTCCACTTGTCTATATGTCTGTTTTGGTACCAGTACCATGCTGTTTTGGTTACTGTAGCCTTGTAGTATAGTTTGAAGTCAGGTAGTATGATGCCTCTGGCTTTGTTCTTTTTGCTTAGGATTGTCTTGGCTATATGGGGTCTTCTTTGATTCCATATGAAATTTAAAGTAGTTTTTTCTAATTCTGTGAAGAATATCAAGTATCTTGATGGGAATAGCATTGAATCTATAAATTACTTTGGGCAGTATGGCCATTTTCACAATATTGATTCTTCCTATCCATGAGGATGGAATGTTTTTCCATTTGCTTATGCTGTAGGACATATTTTCTTGGGCAACATTGCTTCTTCGTGAAAATTGACTCTGATATTCAACTATAGCCCATAGGAAAACAACTCCTCAAAATGTAGCCTTCTAGCTATTGAAGATTCCCTAAGGAAACAGGGAAGGAAAGGGAAGCTCCTAGAAGTCCTCAGTCAAATTAGAAGGCAGGGAGGAAAAGCAAGGTGCCAGTCTCTGACCACACACACACACACACACACACACACACACACACATACACACAGTGAGGCAAGGAACAAAAATTGGGTAAGATGAGATCCTCAACCACTTAGCACTTAGGGATAAGGAAATTCCTTTCTGAATGAAGACAGAGTATTAATCACAAAAGTCTCTTCACTTTGAGGCAAGTTGTCTTTATGTGAGAGATGTGGAAGGGAATTTCATCACAGGAGAGCTGAAGGACTCCAGGACATTCTGTAAATGTCTTTATAAACTTGAATGTTTTAGACAACTTCTGTCTCTTCTCTTTATTCATTAATTCAACTCTGAAATTTTTTTATAACATAAAATCTCATCTGCAGGAGAGTTTGGTAAACATCTGGAGAAGAGCATCCCCATGTCCCTGAGAGTAAGAAGGGTAAGAATTGTTTACATAAACGCCATCGTGTAATACCATTGAGTTGTAACTGAAAAGCTGTTTGCAAAGAAAACATTGAAATGATGAGTTACTCTTTTTCTCATTACATTCATTATAATTTCTGAGAATATGTTACCATGGAAAAAGACTTCATGTGAGATAGAGGCAGAGAGAGAGAAATGAAGGTACAAGAAATAGATTAGGCTGGGCGTGGTGGCTCAAGCCTGTAATCCCAGCACTTTGGGAGGCCGAGGCGGGCGGATCACGAGGTCAACAGATCGAGACCATCCTGGCTAACACGATGAAACCCCGACTGTACTAAAAATACAAAAATTTAGCCAGGCATGGTGGCGTGCGCCTGTAGTCCCAGCTACTTGGGAGGCTGAGGCAGGAGAATGGCGTGAACCCAGGAGGTGGAGCTTGCCCTGAGCAGAGATTGCGCCACTGCACTCCAGTCTGGGAGACAGAGTGATACTCCGTCTCAAAAAAAAAAAAAAAAGAAACAGATCAATCAGGTTAATAGCAAGCAAAGAAAGAGAGTTATTATCCAGATTTGAAAGGAGTAAAATTTTGCATAAGTTGACAGGCAGGAAAAAGGGAGCTGGTACAGTTAATCTATAGGAAGGCCTTTTCACCTAGAATTATCTTAAAACATGCAGTCCTTACTGCCACTAAAAGACCAATTATGTGATTTTCTTCAATCTGAACAAATCCTTTTTTATACTGCTCTTTATGGCAGACTATAGTGTGAGTCAGAAATTCCAAAAGCATGATAATCTCCATCCTTTACAGCACCTGTCCCAACATTATGTTAATCATTAGTTGATAATCTTTAAAGCTGAGGGCTACACACTCTCTACTATTGTATCTACAACTCTGGAGTTATGATACCAGATTAAGTTGATCAGATCATCATTACTTTTTTTATTTTCAAACATTAATTTCAATGTCAAAAAATTTAGAAAAGTAAATTCCAAACAGAAAGCACTATTTTTTTTCTTTTAAAGGGCTTAAACATACTTACTGATATTTAAATATTTATCACACTGAAAAATGTCCTGCAAGTACATCATTTTATAGTGACTTCAAACTGATGATACATTCCAAAAACATTCGTTAAATGAGGTTTCTCTTTCACTGTTATCAACTTACCTTTTACTCTCAGTGGTATGATAACCCCCAGAACTACAGAACAGCTTCAATCTTCATTCAGAACTATCATACCTGAAAAGGGGAGGTTTTGTTTTATTGTGGTGAAATATACATAAAATAAAATTTACCATTCTAACTGCACAATTCAGTGGCATTAAGTGTTAGGTTGGTGCCAAGGTAATTGTGGATTTTGCCATTGAAAGTAATGTAATACTTTCTGCTATTTTTCTATCATCCTTAGCAGAAACTCTGTACTCACTAAACACCAACTGTCCATTATCCCATCCACTCTCTATTACCCACCAGCTCCTGGTAACCTCTAATCTACTTTCTGTTTCTATGAATTTGCCTATTCTGGGTACCTCATATAAGTGGAGTGGAATCATACAATATTTGTCCTTTTGTGTCTGGCTTATTTCACTCAGCACAATGTTTCAAGGTCGATGAATGCTGTAGATGTATCAGAATTTCCTTCCGTTTTAAGGTTGAGCAATATTCTATTGTATGTGTGTACTACATTTTGGTTATCCTTTCATCCATCGATGGACATTTGGATTGCTCCCACCTTCTGGTTACTGTACAAAATGCTTCACAGAACATTGGTGTACAATTTTTTTTTTTAATGTTATCGTATTTACTTTCTCCTGAGTGATTGGAAGAACTTTTACAGTTAACCATTGCCTGGCCTCTTGCCTGGCCAGCCCCAAATTACTTAAGAGTATTTAGTAAGTCATTTTCAAAGGTTACTGTTTGTCAAGTAGGAAAACTCACAGTGAGCAGTGAGCAGTTTGTATAGGCCCACATAGGGCAGTGACCTATATTCTGAGCCTGCACGTTAAAATTAAAACCTGCTGAGTCTTCAATCCCTGCACCAGAACAACTATATCAGACTTTGGATGTGGGATCAGACTTTGTTATTTTTCCACACCTCCCCTGCTGATTCTGTTGTGCAGCCAGGATCTAGAACCTCTGACGTGGGGAAATGTGGTATCAATCATCAGAGCTGCAAGTAAAACCACTGAGGCCCTCAGAGAACTAAGAGGGAATCTTATTTTACAGCCTGTATTGTACATATAATATTAGCGTGGCTAACCTATAATTGGCTATATAATTGGCTAACATACAATTGATAATTGGTAATATTACTGAGATTGTCCAAGGATATAACTAAAGGGATTCATTTCACTGTTTATGACTACCAACACCAAGACTGGATCAGAGCACTAAAGGATGCATAGTGGCTCCTGAGGCTGGATATTTGAGCCAGTAAAAACAAGAGAGTGATTCCCCACGATAAAGGTAAATGTCGTACACTATGTTATGGGCTGAATGTTTGCGTCCTCCAGTATGGTGAAGCTTGAATCCCCAATGTCATAGTACTTGGAGATGGGGCCTTAGAGAGGTAATTAGAGTTAGATAAGTTTATGGGAGTTGCGCCCTGGTCCAATGAGATGAATGCCCTTACTAGAAGAGACACCAGAGGACTTCCTGTCTTCTCAGTGTCTCTGAGGAAAGGCCATGTGAGGGCACAGCAACATTGCAGCTGTCTACAAGCCAGAAAGAAGACCTTTACTAGGAACCAGCCCTATTGGACCTTGATCTACAACTCCTGCCTCCATAATGACAAGAATTCAAATTTCTATTGTTTAAGCCACGTATGATCCTTTGTTATGGCAGTCTGAGCAGACTAAGACACTCTGGATACCTGTGATATAATAAGAAGTACATACTTAGTTTAGAGCCAGTTACTGACACAGAATTGTGTGTGTGTGTGTGTGTGTGTGTGTGTGTGTGTGTGTGTGTGAGAGAGAGACAGGGTCTCACTCTGTAGCCCGGGCTGGAGTGCAGTGACACGATCATGGCTCACTGCAGCCTCCACCTCCTGGGCTCAAATGACCTTTCCGCCTCAGCCTCCCGAGTAGCTGGGACCACAGGTGTGTACCACCATGCCCAGCTAATTTTTAAATTTTTTGTGGAGAACGGTTCTTGCTTTGCTGTCCAGACTGGCTCGAATCCCTGAGCTCAAGCAATCCTCCCATCTTGACCTACAACAGTGCTAGGATTACAGACGTGAGCTACTGCACGCAGTCCTTGTTGGGCCCCTGGATAGCTTTAGGATGGGAGCTGGTCGCCAGAGGAACTAACCATGTGATTAAAGGGTTGGAAATTTCGGCCCCGTTCCTAGATCTCTGAGGAGGGGAGAGGGGCTTGAGATTGAGTTCAATTACCAATGGCCAAAATTTAATCAATCATGCCTACACAATGGAGCCTCCATAAAACCCCTAAACAACACGATTCAGACAGTTTCAGGGTTGTAGAACACATATACATGCTGAGAGGGAGGCACACCCCAATTCCATGGGGACAGAAGTTCCTGTGCTCAGGACTCTTCAAGATCTCTCCCTGTGTGTCTCCTCATCTGGCTGTTCATTTCTCTCCTTTAGTAATTAGCAGTGATAATAAATAAAGTCTTTTCCCAAGTTTTATCAACCATTCTAGCAAATTATAAAACCTGAGGAAGGGGTCATAGGAACCTGTGATTAATAGTCAGTTGGTCAGAAGTACTGATGGAAGCAAGATACTTGCAACTGGCATCTGAAATGAAGGCCGTTTTGTGGGACTGAGCCTGCGGAATCCGACACGACTCCAGTTAGTTACTGTAGGAATTGAATTCAATTGTAGGATACCCAGTTGGTATCTGGAAGGTCGGAAAACTGGTTGTTGGCATGGAAACAACCCACACATTTGGTGCCAAAAGTGTTATGAGTAAAAACAGCTTGGAATATTACAATGACCCTCAAAGGAAAAAAAAAAGCCAATAAAAGGATGCTATCTTTCCATGACCTTTCAAGGAGCCTCAGAATTGTCTGTTAAGGGAAGGAAAAGGGGACCATTTGATAGACTCACTGTCTCCTCTCCCAACCAGGCAAGGGGACTGTCCATGGAGAGCACTGATTCCCTCACACTTCCAGTGTGCACTCGCTTGAATGCCAGGTAGGTCTCTGCAGACATCCCACCTTATGCTATCCCAGGATAGGATAGTCCCAGGATAAAACATGAGTTAAACAGTTCAACTGGACCGAGCTTGATGGCTCATGCCTGTAATCCCAACACTTTGGGAGGTTGAGGTGGGAGGATCACTTGAGGCCAGGAGTTCAAGACCAACCTGGGCAACATAGCGAGACCCTGTCTCTACAAACAAACAAACAAACAAACCCAAAAACTAACTGGATGTGGTGGTGGTGCACACTTGTAGTCTTAGCTACTCTGGAGGCTGAGGTGGGAGGATTGCTTGAGCCCAGGAGGCTGAGGTTGCAGACATCCATGGTGGCACCATTGCCCTCCAGCCTGGGCAACAGAGTGAGACCCTGTCTCAAAAATAAAAAGCAAAAAAAAAAACCAAAAAGACTGAGGAAAGTTGTTCTTGGGTGATAAGACATGAAGCTGTTTCCAACAGGAGTAACTGGACTAAAGACAGGCAAAAGGATGTGAGGCCAGGCACAGGAGATGGTCAATATAGGGAGTTTCTAGAGACTCCAGTCAGGTCTGCGTGTTCCAGTCCCCACTCCTAGCTCTAGTCACAGTCTTCACTTGAACACCCTACCTCCATTCTAAACCTTGATGGCTAGAGTTTGATTTTATTAAGAGAGCTTATCAAGAGGTTTCTTGTAATATACCATTTATCCCTTGTCTACCATACTTTCTCCAAGTAACACATAGTTTTGGAAATTCAGGTCAGTTATTTAAAAAACAAAAATAGTAGCTAAGTACAGAGGGTTGTGTGGGAAGCACTTCAACTTCCAGACAACATAAGGCTAAGCGCTGTGACACATTTGAAAATAAATCCTTATTTTTCATCTTTTAGAATGCAGTCATTTGGAGTCCTTCTCTACTGATGGCTGAAATTACTCATCTTAGGAGAGCCAAATCTGCTCCATCCAGAAATGAAACCCACATAACACTTTATCATCTTTCAGACTCTTGACATTAACATATTTTAAATATTTACTTTTTAGTTTTATATTTATTTTGACATTTTATTATATTGCCTGCATGTCCTTTCTGTTCATCTACAACTATATTTTCTTTTTTCCTTAGATCAGGGGTTAGCAAATGATGATCCACTGCCTTGTTTTTGTATGATTTGCAAGATGAGAATGGTTTTTACGTTTTAAGTGTTTTCTAGAATGTCAAAAAAGTAATATTTTGTGTTACATGAAAACTATGTGAAATTCAAATTTAAGCCCGTCAATAAAGTTTCATGGGAACATGGCCATGTTCATTCATTCACATACTTTGTATGGTTGCTTTTGCACTGCAAGGGAGATTTAAGTCATTGCAACAAAGACCATATGGCCCTAAAATCCTAAAATGTTCACAATCTGGCCCTTCACAGAAAACTTTGCTGACCCCTGCCCTAGATGACAAAAGGATGCTTGTTTAGTTTCCTTCGTGTATTATCTAGCCTTAGGCTTCCAGGCACTTGAAACTGCTTTCTAATGAAGATAATAATTCATATGTGTCACTAGAATTGGTTTTGACAAGGCCACTCAAAATCTATTAGATAGGAAATGGTTTTACTAAAGTTGTTTTATAATCTACAAATCGAGTACATAGTGTATGTAAAATAAATGTTTATCAGATAAATTAATGAGTGAATAACTCTGGCAAATCTGGTAGTGTGTGACCTCAGCAAGAAGCCAAGGAAAAGCATACTTGTTTCTGCCTCACATTTGCACAGAGCTTGATGACACATACTTCAAAAAGCATATTCTTATCTGAGATTACAAAGTCTTTCACAATGACTGTATAGGAGTTAAAGTGGAGGGAAAAACACCCTCTTCCTAGAGGGAGTATCATAGAATAACAGACCTGGAAGGGAAACATTTCATGCAGCTGCTGACTTTAAGCAGGACTACATTGGAATCATTCCCAAAAGATAAGTTTGCTCTTTAATACTAATAATTAGGCCAGGTGCAGTGGCTCATGCCTGTAATCCCAGCACTTTGGGAGGCTGAGATGGGTGGATCATCTGAGGTCAAGGGTTCAAGACCAGCCTGGCCGACATGGTAAAGCCCCCTCTCTACTAAAAATACAAAAATTAGCTGGGCGCGGCGGTGTGCACCTGTAGTCCCAGCTACTTGGGAGGCTGATGCAGGAGAATAGCTTGAACCCCAGGAGGTGGAGGTTGCAGTGAGCCGAGATCATGACACTGCACTCCAGCCTGGCTGACAGGGTAAGACTCCATCTCAAAAAGCAAAGCAAAACAAAACAAAACAAACAAACAAACAAAAACTTAATAATTATCCAGAGACACAACTTCCTGGGCTTAGATATTTCAGAATATCACAACTAAACTCTTAAAAATTTCTGAAGGCTGGACACCATGGCTCACACCTACAATCCTAGCACTTTGGGAGGCTGAGGTAGGCAGATTGCCTGAGCTCAGGAGTTCAAAACCAGCCTGGGCAACATGGCATAATCTTGTCTCTACAAAAAATGCAAACATTTGCTGGGCTTGGTGATGTGTGCCTGCAGTCCCAGCTACTTGGGAGGCTGAGACAGGAGAATCGCTAGAACCTATGAGGTGGAGGCTGCAGTGAGTCATGTTTGCACCACTGCAATCCAGCCTGGGTAACAGTGTATATTAGTTTGTTTTCATGCTGCTGATAAAGACATACCTGAAACTGGGAACAGAAAGAGGTTTAATTAAACTTACAGTTCCACATGACTGGGGAGGCCTCAGAATCATGGAAAGAGGTGAAAGGCACTTCTTACATTGGCAACAGGAGAAAAATGAGGAAGAAGCAAAAGCAGAAACCCCTGATAAGCCCATCAGATCTCATGAGATTTATTCACTATCACAAGAACAGCACAGGAAAAATCAGCCCCCATGATTCAATTACCTCCCACTAAGTCCCTCCCACAACACGTGGGAATTCTGGGAGATACAACTCAAATTGAGATTTCGGTGGGGACACTGCCAAACAATATCAGAGCGAGACCCCATCTCAAAAGAAAGAAAGAAAGAAAGAAACAAGTTCTTCTTGCTCTTCAGCTTCATTCTTCATGCAGTAGTGTAAGCATATTTTTAAAACCATTCATTCAATAACTTTATACACAGCATTTGTCTTAAAGTTTGATAGTCAGGTCTCCTTTCTCCTAGTCATCTTATTCTCAGTTTGAGGGGTAGTGTTTGACATGTTTTTGTATGTTTAAAAGTTACCACCATCACTACTATCCCCAGTACTCACTATAATGGGAATTAATAAATTGTGATAGTAAGAATATTGGACTTTGTTTAATCCATTTAGGCTGCTATAACTAAATACAATAAACTGACCTATTTATAACTGAGTACATAACTGGGTACTGTAAATAACAGTTGTTTTTTTTTTTCCTCACAGTCTAGAGGTAGGGAAGTCCAAGATCAAGGTGCTGGCAGATTCAGTGGGTGTCTGGTGAGAGCCTGCTTTCTCATAGATGGCACCTAGTCACCTCTCAAAGACACCAACTCTTGATACTATCGCATTGGACATCAGATTTCAACACATGAATTTTTGGGAGACACAAACACTCAGACCATGTTAGACTTGGGGTCTGATGTGGTTTGGCTCTGTGTCCCCACTCAAATCTCATCTCAAATTGTAATCCCTACATGTGGAGGGAGGTATACCTGGCGGGAGGTGTTTGGATCATGGGGGCAGTTTCCCCCATGCTGTTCTCAAGATAGTGAAGGAGTTATCACGAGATCTGATGGTTTTAAAGGTGACAGTTTTTCCTGCACTCACTCTCCTGCTGCCTTGTGAAGAAGGTGCCTGCTTCCCTTTCTGCCGTGATCGTAAGTTCCCTGAGGCTTCCCCAGCCATGGGGAACTGTGAGTCAATGAAACTTCTTTCCTTCATAAATTACCTAGTCTCAGATACTACTTTTATAGCAGTGTGAGAACGGACTAATACAGAGTCTAAAAGTCAAGATTTGAGCTCTGGCTTGAGATGGTGCCTGCCATCTAATGGATGCTTGGTGAGTATTAGTAACTTTTGGTCTTGTTCTCTGTGAACCTGGATGATTTACTGACTATTTCTGAGCTTCATCTATGACATGTGAGAAGAAAATACTTTCTGAGTTGCTATGGATATCAAATGATGTTTCCGAAAATGCTCACTAACCTAGGAAGCATTATATAATTTCAAATTATTGTGACAAAATAAGAATTCAAAAATGCAAGAAAAGTGTCTGCAAATGGCAATACAAATTAAAAGGTCAGTCCATTAACTTTGGCCCCTGTCCTCTTGCTGCCCATCACTAGATTTAAGAGAGAGAGGGTCCTTACTCTTGACTCGATAAACACAGAGCTTGGGGTCTATGCTGGAGGCCAGCCTCTTTCATTCAGGTCAATGTCACTTCAGCAGGAACCAGGAACCCCCAGTTAATTCCAAATGAGGATTCTGACTGAGCTGGAAAGTGCACTGGAGCTTTTTAAAACAGGTGCGCAAAAGTTTTATTTTTCTAAAAATGTGCTTCATTAGAAGTAATGATTTATTATGTCAATCATATATTACAAATTACTTTGCCCAATGATATAAGCAAAACACATAGATTTTTCTAAACAGGCTTATTTGATCAGAGGTTAAGAGAACAGCCCAGCTCTAGCTGTTTTATACTAGAATATAAAGACCTAGGGGGAAAGCCCACTTAAATAAGTATTAATTATTGCAAATCTCTGAAAAAAAAGCACTTGGTTTTAACTATTATTAATACATTTTAGCACAAGTTTTTCATAAAAGGGCCATGGTTTTGTTTTAGATTTAAATTTAAGACTTTGTTTTATTTCTGTTTATCTTGAGTTTGAGGGCAATATTTTGGCTGGTCTGTAAAGGTTTTTGTCCCAACTACTCAATATGCTATGGTAGGGTGAAAGCAGCCGCGAACAATATGTAAATGAATGGGCATGGCTGTGTTCCAAAAAACTTAACTTACAAAACAAATGTCCAGTCTGCAGACTCTAGTCTTCTGACTGTCATTCTATACCAATAAGAAAAGATCACAGGAGCCCCTTACATTTACACAGAAGTGTAAGCGGTACACAATAGTCCTGTCTCAGAGCTATGCCAAGTCTCTAGCTCTCAGTCTTAATCTAGCCCTTAGGAACTTTGATAGTCTTGTCATCCTGTAGAGCTTCACACTGGCCCACTACGTTAGTGACATAATGATGCCTGGACCAAGTGAGAGGAATTCACATTCTTCATGTTTCTTAAGATGTGTGATAGAAGGCGGAAAATAATCTCCCAACAAACTTCAGGGCCTGCCAACTTGGTAAACTGTCTAGGCATCTAATGGTTCGAGACACGTCAAGATGTTATCTCAGGGAAAAACTAAATTTCTGCAACTTGCATCCCCTATCAATAAGAGCAACCCCAAACTCATGCTATAGACGGTCTCAAAAAATTACCTGACTACCCTTGAGGGTAATAAGTCATATATGATTTGTTGGTACTCAGCACTATTTCTATTTCCTTTGATACTCACCCCTTCATGTCAGGGGCTGATGAATGAGAACTGTCTTTTCATAGTCCCTGTGAACCAAATACAGTTTAGATTCTGCCCATGAGGTGTACTTGTGCTTCAATTACAAGGCAGAAGACAGAATCCATTCCTCTTTCTTCAGTTGTGTTGGTGGACATGTGGACTTAAGAAGATGTAACTATTTTTGTTTGAGACACGGTCTCACTCCATCACCCAGACTGGAGTGCAGTGGGACGACCATAGCTCACTGTGGACTCGACCTCCTAACCTCAAGCGATCCTACCACCTCAAGCCTTCCAAATTGCTGAGATCACAGATGTGAGCCACTGCACCCTGCGCGAAGTTGTGACTTTTTGCAGCAACCTCTATATTCCCCTGTATCGTTCACCCCAGGACTTCAGGGCAATCATGACTATTGATTTCAGTCTCTTACACCTTCCTGACTTCTGCGTGAAAGCAAGAAGTTTCAGATTCTTTGGACTGTGAATGTGAAAGCTGGTGGCAGCTCCCCCAACTTTCATTCTTTATGCCCTTACAAAAATTTATAAGTACAGTACCTATACCTAATTCTCTGTGAATTAAAGGCCTGTATCTTTAAATATTTAAATTGACTTCCATTTTTCTGGCTGAGACTTGACTGTTTGCAAGAATGAGAAAATTCATTTTTGCATTTTCTATAATATTTAATATTTCTTGATGAAATGCAACAGGATAAATGACTAGATCTTTTTAATATCATATTCTAATCATTTTATTTATCATAAAGCCCTTCATGACATCATTATATTTCTTATAATGGCACAGATCATTCCTGTTTGTGTCTAAACCTCAAGCAAACTAGTCCTCCTAAAGGATTAGTACAGAGTATTAGCACTCACTACCATCTGGCTGTCTGTTACAAAGATATAAACAAGATATTAGTTGAGGTAAACAATTCTTGTGGTTTTAATATCATACACAATTTGATTCTATGTCCTGGGGCCACTTGGGCATCATCTTTTGGTAAATAACCTCAGGAGTTTAGACAATAGTAAAATGTTGTAAAATAATTAGAAAGTGATATGTTTGAATATTTATTACATTTTTAAAATTAACAGCTTATTGAGATACAATTCACATACCACACAAATCATCCATTTAAAGTGTACAATTCAACAGTTTCTAGAATATTTATAGAGTTTTGCATCCACCACCACAATCTAATTTTAGAACATTTTCATCATTCCAAAGATAAAACCCGGTAACCCTTAGCAGTCACACCCCTCTCCCAGCCCTAGGCAAACACCTATCTACTTTCTGTCCCTATGGATTTGCTACACTGGACAGTTCTAATTTCCCCACACCCTTGCCAGCATTTTTTATTGTCTGCCTTTTAAAATTATAGCCAACCTAGTGCCTGTGAAGTGGTATCTCATTATGGGTTTGATTTGCAGTTCCCCAAAAACTAACGATGCTGAGCATCCTTTCTCGTGCTTACTGGCCATTTGTATATCTTCTTTGGTGAAATGCCTATTCAAATCCTTTATCTTTTTTTTTTTCTTTTGGATTTGTTTGCTTGTTTGTTTTGAGACCAAGTCTCACTCTGTCACCCATGCTAGAGTGCAGAGGTATGATCTTGACTCACTGCAACCTCTGCTACTCAGGTTCAAGTGATTCTCCTGCCTCAGCCCCCTGAGTACCTAGGACTAAAAGTGCATGCCATCATGCTGAGATAATTTCTGTATTTTTAGTAGAGACAGGGTTTCATCATGCAGGCTGGTTTCGGACTTCTGATGTCAGGTTATCTGCCTGCCTCAGCCTCCCAAAATGTTGGGACTATAAGCATGAGCCACTGTACCCCAAATCCTTTATCTGTTTTTAATCGGATTTTGTATTATTATTGAATTATAGGAGTTTTTAATATACATCCTGGATACACGTTTCTATCAGATATAAGAGGGGACTTCAAAAAGTTCGTGGAGCCGGGCACAGTGGCTCACGCCTGTAATCCCAGCACTTTGGGAGGCCGAGGCGGGAGGATCACAAGGTCAGGAGATGGAGACCATCCTGGCTAACACGGTGAAACTCCGTCTCTACTAAAAATACAAAAATTACCGGGTGTGGTAGCGAGCGCCTGTAGTCCCAGCTACTCGGGAGGCTGACAGAGAAGAATGGCGTGAACCCGGGAGGTGCAGCTTGCAGTGAGCCGAGATCGCGCCACTGCACTCCAGCCTGGGTGACAGAGCAAGACTCCGTCTCAAAAAAAAAAAGTTCGTGGAAAAATGGAATTAAAAGATAAAAATGATAAATATAAACTTTATTTCTCAACATCAGCTCCATCAAAGTCAAGACACTTTTGGAAGCCAAAACACCAGCCACTTATTTAGTCCATCTCTAAATAATTGAGATTCCTGAGAATTTAACTATGTCAGTGTAGTTTCTCTTACATTATTAACTGAAGAAAAGTGGATGCCTTTTAAAGGTTTTTTTGTTTTGCTTTGTTTAGTTATAGAGACAGGGTCTCACTCTGTTACCCAGGCTGGAGTGCAGTGGTACAATCTTAGCTCTCTGTAATCTCAACCTCCTGGGCTCCAGCAATCCTCTTACCTCAGCCTCCAGAGTAGCTGGGACTATAGGTGTGTGCCACAACACCTAGCTAATTTTAATTTTTTTTTTTTTTGAGATGGAGTCTTACTCTGTTGCTCAGGCTAGAGTGCAGTGGTGCGATCTGGGCTCACTGCAACCTCCGCCTCCCAGGTTCAAGGAATTCTCCTGCCTCAGCCTCCTGAGTAGCTGGGATTACAGGTGCCTGACACCACGCCCAGCTAAATTTTTTTTGTATTTTTAGTAGAGACGGGGTTTCACCATGTTGGCCAGGCTGGTCTTGAACTCCTGGCCTCAAATGCCCCACCCATCTCAGCCTCCTAAAGGGCTGGGATTATAGGTGTAAGCCACTGCACTCAGCCAAGTTTTATTTGTGAAATTTAGACTGGGTAACAACAACATTAAGTCATACAACTAATGAAAGCCAGTAGGAGATTGTCCAGGTGTGGTGGCTTATGCCTGTAATCCCAGCACTTTAGGAGGCTGAGACGGGTGGATCACTTGAGGTCAGGGGTTCAAGACCAACCTGGACAATATGGTGAAACCCCATCTCTCCTAAAAATACAAAAAACAAAAAAAATAGCCAGGTGTGGTGGCAGGCACCTGTAATCCCAGCTACTCAGGGGGCTGAGGCAGGAGAATCGCTTAAACCCGGGAGGCAGAGATTGCAGTGAGCCATGATTACGCCACTGCACTCCAGCCTGGGTGACAGAGAGAGGCTCTGTCTCAAAAAAAAAAAAAAAAATTGTTTTTGTAGCAATGGGTTCTCACCATGTTGCCCAAGTTGGTCTCAAGCTCCTGGTCTCAAACAATGCTTCCATTTGGGCTTCCAAAGCACTTTGATTATAGGCTTGAGCCACCGAGCCCTCAACTTTAATTTTTCAATCAGGAGCATGTAAGCTGAGCCAATTGAGATGCCTATGGTATTGATATTGTTTCTGCTGTTATTTGTCAATCCTCTTCAGATAGGGCAAGAGCAAGATTAATTTTTTTCCTTGAAAATTGATGTGATGGTCTCCCACTGTAGGCTTTTTCTTTAAAATTGTCTTATCCCTTCTTAAACCAAGTTATCCATTTGTAAACTTCTGATTTCTTTGGGAAATTGTTCTCATTAACTTTTTGTAAATCATTAATGATTTCACCATTCTCTCACCAAAATTTCACCATAAATTTGATGTTTATTCTTGCTTCAATTTTAGCAGAAGTCATATTGCTCTGATAGAAGCTCTTTTCAAACTGATGTCTTAGACTTCTTGGTGTCCCAATGTAGATCCTCTTCAGATATTTTATAACAAGTTAGTATGAGTTTATTTTGTTGCAAAAACAACTTGAAATTCATGCATAATTTTTTCATAACATCCATTTTCCATGAAGTTTTTGAAGGCCCTTGTATGATTTACAAATATTTTCTTCCATTATGTTGGCTGTACTTTCACTTTCTTGATAGTGTCCTTTGAAGCATGAAACTTTTAAATTTTGATTTATGTATCTATTTTAGTTTTAGTTACATTTTTTTGAGATGGAGTTTCGCTTTTGTTGCCTAGGCTGGAGTGCAATGGCGCAATCTCGGCTCACTGCAATCTCCACCTCCTGGGTTCAAGCGATTCTCCTGCTTCAGCCTCCTGAGTAGCTGGGATTACAGGCATGCGCCACCATACCCAGCTAATTTTTGTATTTTTAGTAGAGGTGGGGTTTCTCCATGTTGGTCAGGCTGGTCTCGAACTCCCGACCTCAAGTAATCTGCCCGCCTCAGCCTCCCAAAGTGCTGGGATTACAGGCATGAGCCATTGCACCCAGCCTATTTAATTTTTCTTTTGTGGTTTGCACTTTTGATATCATGTCGTATTTAAAAAATCATTGCCTAATCCAAAGCAGAGAGATTAACTCCTATGTTTTCTTCTAAGAGCTTTATAGTTACCATTGTTTTAAATATAATTTATTTAATTATGTCTCCCTAATTTAATTTTTAATAATAGCTGGACTTAATAACCAACACTCAAGATTCCTGAAAGTTTAAAAGTTGACGCTTGCAATCTGGTATACGCCAGTTCTAGCACACCACTGAAGGTGTATGGTGCTGGGTGGGCCTGGAAGAAAGACAAACTAAACCTTTGACACTGGGACTGATAGGGACGAGGAAGAAGCTGCTAGTCACTCACCCATGAAGGTAGAGTTGCCCAGTGGAATCTAATCCTGATCTGAAAACTGATCTTCCTAAAAGAAACTAAAAAACTAATCTAAGGCTAATCCCATGTGGAAACTTAGGTGTGTTTCCAGAAACTGTAGTTAAGACACACCAGTTTGAATGGGATTTCTGAGGACTAACTCAGAAGACACGCTGAAGTATTGAGGTAGTGGTGGTGGCAGCATTAGATTAATACGCTGTAGAACTCCCCAAGAATTTAGGTCACAGGGAACTAGATTCCAGCTTCAGAGAAAGAGCACTGGTAGGAAATTAATGTGGTACCATGCCCAAGTCATTAGATTGAGCTTAGAGCAAGGTCTTGTACTCTGTCACTGGAGAGATCACCAGTTTTTGCAGAGTACGAAAGCAAAGCCACATGATACTAACTACTCTGGAATAGACCCACGTACTGATGAGGAACACTGAAACTTCAAGGAGAAGCCAAAAATACCAGAAGGCAGATTCAGCAAGAATGGATTGAAGGATATCTAGTTCTGATGGAACAGCATTTGAGATACTCTGAATGACCCCACTCCCAATACCTTTTCTCCTACTGGCCCCCTGAAAAAACCTCGAAGTACTGAATATACTATATAAATAATACGTTAAATGCTTTTATATAGCAGGCAAAACTGTAAGGAATCTATGGAAACAGCAACAAAGAAAAAAAGAAAAGAAAAGACTCCTGAAAGGTAAATGATTTCTGAGGCACGTTTTCACTCTAAGGGTCAACCTAAGGGACCTTGAATTTACATTTTGAAAAATGGTATGCAGAGGATAACAGATCGGCCTATGGCGAGGAATCTAATAGGTGATCCCTGCATAGAGCTAAGTTTCTAATGGCAACACTCTCAGTATACAAGTGAGCAAGAAATATGTCTATCTAAAGAAGAAGACATTGAAAACTTGCCTCTCTCAACTTTTGCCCTGGGAGAACAGGAAAAAAAGTTCTCTGAGAATTCATAAACTCAACCAAGAGCTTATGTGGGTCTAAAGCCAGATTCAAGCTAGTGATGCATAGCGTTGCAAAATTTAGCAAATAAAAATAGAGCATCCATAGTTAAACTTGAATTCAGATAAACAATGAATATTTTTTAGTATAAGTGTGTCCCAAATATTGTACAAAAAATAATTTCTTGTTTATTTGAAATGTAAACATAACTGGATGCCCTGTATTCTATTTGGCAACCCTACCAACGTAGTATGAAACACCAAGTAAGGAATTTAAGTTGTTCCAGGTTAATAGTGCCCCCTGGTGACACAAATAAAACAATATTCTTTTTGGAGGAATGCAACTTCAAACCAGGCTTCAAAGAATTTCCTCAGATAAAGGTCCAATACAAGCTCACAATGAAAAAAAAAATCACAAAACATATAAGAAATAAGGGTAATGTAAGTATGAACCAGAAAGAAAGCCAGAAAGGTTATTATAATAAAATATGCAAAGATTTCAGATATTAGAATGATCAAATATAGACTAGAAAATAATGTGGTTAGTATGTTTAAAGAAGTAAAAACCTGCAAACAGGAACAATAGACTAGAAAAAAATTCAAGTAGATTTGAAAAAGAACCAAATGGATGGCCTAGGAGTGAAAAATATAATACCTGAAGTTCAAAACTCAAAAGCTGGAGAAATAGCATATTAGACAAAGCTGAAGAAAGGATTAGTGAACTGGAGGAAACATTTAATGGGCTTGTATAAAGTTATGCTCAGAGAAACAAAGAGATGGAAAATACAGTAGTCCCCCTTTATCTGAAGGGAATATGTTTTAAGACCCCCCAGTGGAAGCCTGAAACTGCAAATAGTACTAAATCTTACATATATAGGACTCTGTTTTTTCCTATACATATGTACCTATGATAAAGTTTAATTTATAAATTGGGCACAGTAAGAGATTAACACCAATAACTAAAAATAAAACAGAACAATTATAACAAAATAGTATAATAAAAATTATGTGAATGTGGTCTTTCCCTCTCTTTCAAAATATCTTTTTTTTCTTGTTTTTTTGAGACAGAATCTCACTCTGTTGCCCAGGCTGGAGCGCAGTGGCACCATCTGGGCTCACTGCAACTTCTGCCTCTAGGGTTCAAGTGATTCTCATGCCTCAGCCGCCCAAGTAGCTGGGATTATAGGCATGTGCCACCACACCCAGCTAATTTTTGTGTTTTTAGTAGAGAAAAGATTTCACTATATTGGTCAGGCTGGTCTTGAACTCCTGACCTCAAGTAATGCGCCTGCCTCAACCTCCCAAAGTGCTGGGATTACAGGTGTGAGCCATCACACCTGGCCTCTTTCAAAATATTAAGATATATTATACTGTTCTGTGAGTAACTGAACATGGAAAGTGAAACCATGGAGAAGGGGGAACTGCTGTATAGAGAGTCTAAAGCGAATTGAGGACAAAGTCAGACTTCGTAACATAATTAGAGTTCTAGAAGAAGGAAAGAAAAAGATTATGGGGAAATAGACAGTAATAAAATAGCAAATGAGTGCTTTTTCTAAATTTTTCAGAGATAACAATTTTCAGAATCAGGAAGCCCAATGTTTTCAAGCAGAATAAGTAAAATAAATTCACGCTTAGATTGCTGAAACTATAAAGCTCCAAAGATAAAGAGATGATTTTTAACAATTGTCAGAGAGAAGAGAGATTATAACAGCATATAATTCAGGGCAGTAATCGAAGTTAAAATCTTCGAAGGTCCTTGCGTTATTTGGGGAGAGGGTAAAGACATTAACTTTAGATTTTTTTAAGTATGCCTGTTAATTATTTAGGATAACTCCTTTAAAACAATCAACATAGAGAATATCACTTCCAAATTAGAAGAGGAGAAAAAATGGAATGGAGGGGTTGCAGGGGGACGCAATCAATCCAAAATAAGTCAAATACATTGGAGAGGGGTCAACAAACAAGAGCCCAGTAATTGTGGAGAGTACACCAGAGGCCAGGGTTGAGGGATATAAAGTGCTAAGCCCTCCAGACAGCGGAATGAAGCCAATGATGCATTTCTTCCTCTTGTCAGATTACATCGAGGTCTTGGGGACAAACACTTTGAGATTCAACCCTGGGATCTATGAAAGTCACATTTCCACAGAGAAAATGAGGCAAATATTGATTAAGAAAAAAGAGAAGGCTGGGCATGGTGGCTCACACCTGTAATCCCAGCACTTTGGGAGGCTGAAATGGGTAGATCACCTGAGATCAGGAGTTCGAGACCAGCCTGGCCAACATGGCAAAACTCTGTCTCTACTAAAACTATAAAAAATTAGCTAGGTGTGGTGCACACACTTGTAGTCCCAGCTACTCTGGAGGCCGAGACACGAGAATCCTTTGAACCCAGGAGGCAAAGGTGGCAGTGAGCCAAAGTTGTGCCACTGCACTCCAGCTTGGGCAACAGAGCCAGACTCTGTCTCAAAAAAAAAAAAAAAAAAGAAGTGTAGTTTCTTGAAGGCTTTGGTCAGGAAATTGCTAGAAAATCAATTAATTTTTTAAATTATCTGGAAATTTCCTGGATTTGCCACTTCACGTTTTCAGCACAGATGAAATGAGGCCTTGGTGTGTGAGCATGGATCAGTCAATTCATCATTTATTTTGGAAAAAAAATCAAATCTGTCCTACGTGCTAAGCAAAGTGTTAGACTCCCTTAAAGTGTTAACTGTCTCATAAGAGAATTATTTATAATGAAAGCTAAAATATTTTAACCACCCCAAAAGAGGTAAAAATAAAGCAGAGGAAGTTTTCAGAGTAGAAAGTATCCTTATTTGGTTGGAAAGATCAGATGAAGGGGACATATGAGATGGTCATAAAAGGAAAGACTGAAACTTTTCCTTCAGGTGATACAGAAGGCATTTTAGGTGAAGTGAGTATCATACACTAGAATATAGTTGTTGGACATCGTTTTCAAAGATAGTTAGGGAACAAAAAATTATTAATTTGTTTGATCCATTTGAAAGATGTTAGAGAATAATTATCAATGAGAAAAAAAAAAAGGATGTAGAAATGCATTGTGGCAGGCCTCAGATCCATAGCTGAAGAGCTCATACTTAATTTTACAGGAAACTGCAATAGTGTGGGAGGCCCGCCTCTAAAGCTTTTCACAGATACAAATCTGGCTTTCAAAGTCATACCCTTAACCACTTCACCATGCTGCCCCTTGAACAAATGATGCCTATTTACAAGACACAGTGAGTTTTTGGGAATTAGGCATTTGATAAATATTTGACCAACAGAAAAATGTCAGCACTGCTGATGATTTAGGAAACATCAAGTAAATAATAAACCCAGTGTGGTAACGGCTTTGGGGAAGCAGATGCTTTTTATGCTACTTATTACTCTTAAAAAATAAAATAAAATAAAATAAATTAAAAAAATAAAAGTTTCAGGGCACTGATGGGGTCTACTTGGTAAGTGGAGGGCCTGAGGAAGCCTGTAGCTTCAATCATGTATGGTAACCGGGTGGCTGAGCACCAATCTGCGTTGTGAGGAAATAGGGGAGAGGTATGCTGGGGCACATCCCAGCCTAACACGTGTGAGATTCCTTTTAGGAACTAACCTCATTAACTATAAGGGTCATGCAGAGGCAGCAAAGCCTGGTGCGATGAGCTCAGCCTTCACTCATTCACAAACACCATCACTCTTTTATTCAAATCTGTATATGGCTTTTTTGCTTTTTTTTTTTTTGAGACAGAGTCACACTCTGTTGCCAGGCTGGAGGGCAGTGGCGTGATCTCGGTTCACTGCAACCTCCATCTCCCGGGTTCAACAATTCTCCTGCCTCAGCCTCCTGAGTAGCTGGGATTACAGGCACGTGCCACCATGCCAGGCAAATTTTTGTATTTTTAGTAGAGATGGGGTTTCACCATGTTGGTCAGGATGGTCTCGATCTCTTGATCTCATGATCCACCCACCTTGGCCTCCCAAAGTGCTGGGATTACAGGCGTAAGCCACTGCGCCCGGCCAGCTTTTCTGTTTTAAAAGTTAAATCCATTCTAATTACCCAAGCAATGCATGAATTCATTATCCTTTTGAGAAACTAGGTTGTTATAAAGATACTCTTATTCAGCTACCAACCGCTCTCCATTCCTGACCCTTCCCCTCTTAATGGCTGTTATGTTTGTTGTACTTCCATTTAGACTTTAATACTTTTACATACATATATGAACTCATTGGAAATATTGTGCTTAATGCAAATGGTATATTGAATTGTTTAGCAATTTGTTCGCTTTGCCTAATGATGTTTTTGAGATCTGTGCATGTTAGTTAATGTAGATCAGTCCATCCTCTGTAATTGCTGTATAGCTTGTCATCATATGACTACCATATTTTACCTACGCAAAAAAAAAAACCAACAAAAACACACAAACAAAAAACCCCCAAAACCCCATAAAATGGAACATTCCTCTTAATTTGATAAATTTACTTTTGGTATATGTATCAAGAAAATGACACAAATGAAAGAGAAAAAAATCCAAGGATATTTGTAAGTGGATTCTACTGGAAATGCTCAAGATTTGGGGACTGGTTAAACAAATGATTGCATATTAATACAATAAAGCATTATAATATAATACAAATTATTATATATATAAAATACCTATTTGAGATAGATATTTGTAAGATATTAATTAAAAGTGGCATAGTATTATATATTGTTTATATATATATATATAAATGATGTCTATAAAATTTACTGTTACTCTGAAGTGATAATGAATGAAAAAAATCAGAGGACCTTGGGTGATTAATACTTTCTTTCTTTCTTTTTTTTTTTTTTGGAAATAGAGTCTTACACTGTCACCTGGGCTGGAGTGCCGTGGCTCAACCATAGCTCACTGCAGCCTCCACCACCCTGGGCTCAGGTGATTCTCCCACCTCGGCCTCCTAAGTAGCTGGGATTACAGGTGCACACCACCACGCCAGGCTAATTTTTGCACTTTTTGTAGAGATGGGGTTTGTCATGTTGCCCAGACTGGTCTTGAATTCCTGGGCTCAAGGGATCCACTTGCCTTGGCCCCAAAGTGCTAGGATTACAGGCATGAGCCACCATGCCTGCCTTGTAGCTAATACTTTATAGTAAAGGAATTTTTGCAGTTTGGTTGGCTATAATCATTTTGTCTTTCACTATATTACTAGATCAATAGACAATGAAGATACTTGTCATTTGAAACCACACAATATTTAGACAAAGAGCTTTTAGGTGGACCATGTATTCAAATAGAGGACCATCTGTAAGGAAATGTTTTACTGTGTAAGGGAAAATAGACTCAAATTTCCTCCCACTCTGATTCTATTTCTCTTTAGTACTCTTAAACTTTTTCTACTTTTTCCACTTCTTGTATCTTCTAATTCTTACAATATTCAAAGAAAACCTCATAGTGTAATTGTCAATTATACTTTAATTGGAATGCAAATAAGATTAGCATTGCCGGTTAAGGCTTGTGTGACGCCTGTTTTAAATATCAATTGCACAACTAAAAAACGATGAATACTTATGCCAAATAAGCAATGAGATGACTAACTTGAATAAGATGTAAAATCTGCTAGCCCAGATATTAATATCCTATTACTATAATCTATGTTAATATCTTCCTGAAAAAACAATTGTAACACACATTTAGAATGAATGAGAAGTTTAAACATAAACTGCATCAATAATTTCTGGCACGTTAGGAAGATAATGAAACCAACAAATAGTAATATACAGCCCTGATGAGCCAGAAAGTGAAATTTGATATCGCTCTTAATATTTCCTTTTAGTATTCAGAAAATCTTACCAGGGAATAACAACAACAAATCATCAATGAAGAATGGTCTATTGGAATGTATAATTCTGGTTTATATGATGTATATGATACCAAAAATAGTCAGCAAAACACAGTTTCAAACTAAGAAATCTTGTGAAATAAACTATCAAAGAAGAAACTAATCCCTAGCACTAATCAAATTCAGGAAGCCTAATTAGAGCTGTTAAGCCTAATCTGCCAATCTGGCATTTGCTCAAAATGTGGTCAGGAACACTAACTACTTCAGTGTATAAAAACAGAGATTATCTCAAAATCCACAATATAAGACATCATTATCTTCTGAGTAAATAATACAAGCTAGAGTATAACTCATAATAAGTAAATGATCCCTTTTATTTTAACTGAAGAAAAAGAATCAGTGTTCAGGATGTAAATGTCCTCAACAGTGTTTATTTCTTATTCTTGGACAGAAAAGAAGAAATGTATTAAGTATGTAATAATTCAGGCAGCTGACAAAATGTGCAAAAAAAAAATTCAGATTCTAATCACAAAGATAGTGAAGGTCTTCCATCTGCAGCCCTCTAATTTTCTAACTTTATATACCCTCTCTCGGTGACCTCATCCACATCCATAGTTTCAATGATCACTTGTACACCTATAACTTCCAAATTGCCAAGAGTCCTTCCTCAGTGTCTTCCTCTCCTCCCAGCAAATGACTTCACTTATTTGCATCAAGCAAATTGACATCTTTAGAAAGTAATTCCCTTAATCACGACCCATCCAAATACTTACCAGGACCCATCTTTCCTTAACTTGCTTCCATCCTGTGTGAGATCACTGCCTTAATTTGAACAGATTCTGTACCTCTCACCCCCATTATTCAGTTTTTTTTTTTTTTTTTTTTTAGACAGAATCTCACTTCATCACCCAGGCTGGTGTATAGTGGTGCGGTCTCAGCTCACTGCAACCTCTACTTCCTGGGTTCAAGCAATTCTCCTGCCTCAGCCTCTCAAGCAGCCAGGACTACAGGTGCGTGCCACCATGCCTGGTGGGGTTTTTAGTAGAGATGGGATTTCACCATGTTGGTCGGGCTGGTCTGGAACTCCCGACTTCGAATGATCCACCCGCCTCGGCCTCCCAAAGTGCTGGGATTATAGGCGTGAGCCACCGCGCCCACCCAGTTTTTTTCCTTTACTGTGTCTGTCTTTACTGGTTCCTTTTGAGCATTTAAATAGAATTTAGCTCAATGTCACTCCCACTCCTGAAGATCTAGTTAAAGGGACTCAAATTCTGATGGCATGTGAAAGTCTAGCCCCTCCCTAAGATTTCTGCCAATTCTTAGGGGTTTATAATCACAGGACTCTTTCAGCCTCTAGGCACAGGGTGGTCCTCGTGTGCTCTGTGTTCCTCAGCCACCTCCTTGGTTTCCAGAACAAAATCATTCACAACTAAGAGTGGTGAACTTAATTATTGACTTTATTGAAGGTAACTGATAGCCAGGGAAGGATCCCACTCCCCAGCACACACTGTCCGCCATCTTGCTCAATCAGCTCTCACCCCGTCTCCATTTTTCCACTCCTCATCCTCTTTGTTCTGGGCGTCTCTGGGAATACCCAATTCACTCTGCTTCTAATGTTCTGGCGTCAGCCAACTCTTTCTCTTTCTCCACATAATCAATTGCTGAGTTTCACTTACTATTGTCTTGCCAACTCTTAACTCTATCACTTTTATTTCATTTCTAGGCCAATACTGTTGTTTAGATTTCTGTCCCTTATACTTGGATTATTGTAGTATGGCAGTGAACTAACTGGGCTTGGGGCTTTGATTCTCTGTCCCTCCAATAAATCCTGCACAGACCTGAAAGATGTGTCTTTCCAGAGTTATCCTTCATCATGTCAGTTCCAAGGTCAGAGTTCTTTAGCAAATTCCAATTCTGATGTAATAAAGTCCCATTTGCCTAGACTGACATTTAAGACTTTCCATAATCTGTTCCCAACCAAATTTTCCAGCCTTGTGTCCCAGTCCTCTGTCACTCGAACCAGCCAAACTGGTAGACCCACTCTCTTTAGCATCTACCTGCACAGTCCTGTCTTCACAACCCAGGAATGTGTTGTGCCCTTAATCCACTCATTTTCAAATCTGGTCTTAAATATTACCTCCCCTTCCAAGCCCTTCCTGGCTCTCTAACTGAGGGGTTTCCTGGGATATGGGACGTTCAGTGCTAAAACTGAACAGTCCTGGGCAAACCAGGACAGTTGGTCACTCTGCCTGTGATATATTCAGCAAAAGTCCTGGGGGAGAAAAGGGAGGCAGTGCTTTCTCATGGTTGCCTACTGTGGAAATTCAAAATTTTTGTGGCAGAATTGGCTACAGAAAACTCCAATGAGGGAAAAGGAAGGTGAATGAGAACACTTGTTCCACCTAATAATAGGCCCAGGCTGAGACCTTAATAAACTAACTTCCTTCCTTCCTTCCTTCCCTCCTTCCTTCCTTCCTTCTTTCCCTCCCTCCCTCCCTCCCTCTCTCCCTCCCTCCCTCTCTCTCTCTCTTCTTTCTTTCCTTCTTTCTTTCTTTCTTCTTTCCTTCTTTCTTTTGAATCAAGAAGAGCAAGGATGAACAAAAAGGCGCATTTCAAGTAAAGGAGTTTTTAATAAGGATCTAAGTGGGTGGGAAACATACAGATCTTAGGAGTGAGAGGAAAATCTAGACAGGTAAACAACATTTTCCTTTTACTGTTACTTTGGAAATAATCAGAATCAGAGCTGGTCACTATTAGGAAAAATAAATGAATGCCAAAAGTTGAGGCCAAACTTTCTGGAGAATTTTCATGCCAAGTTGAAATTCAAGATGAGTTATAAAGATTTGGTACAACAACAGCAGATTAAGCAGTCAGGGAATTGTGTTAGAGATTTGTAACATGCACATGTTATATTGTTTGAGAACATTAAGATGTGTTATAGAAGAAAACTTAAATGAATGAACTAAGATGTGTTACACATAGATAAGAGGTTAGTAAGTAAAGTGTGTATGTATGTGTTAAATGTAGATGAATGTTAAAAGGGACGGAATGAAAAAGAAATGCCTAATAATCTGAGTCATTGCATATATATGAGGACCCTGTGGCCAGATGTACTTGTTCTTGCATCCTTCCAATAGAGCAAGTGGCTTAGGCAGCCTTAAATATATGGAACCCTTTGTTGAAACCTGAATTCTGGTCCTTGTAACCACACCACGAGCAGGGAAGGCTAATGAAGCAGCAGAGGGAGACAAGATGCATGAATATGGAGTTCCTCAGGATTCAGGTAGTGCGGCCCATTCATGCCACGAGCATCCAATCCTAAGTATATTAATGTATGCTGCTTGTTTCCCCCATTTCTCACTATATGTTTTAAGTTGATTTAATAAACTGATATAATAAACTGTGAACAGTTTAATTTGGTCTTGAAGTCTTTCATTTCCATGATCTCTGTGATAGCTTGTCTGGCAGTGGACTTGGAGGCTATGTGGCATTAGGATAATTTTCTACATGACATGATTTTAGAAAAATGTTCTGTCTGCCATGAAGGTGTCCTCTCTCCAATTGGCATTGTGTTAATAAATAAGTAGTCACTTTAATAAATAAGTTATATTTCTGGACAAATTTGAAGCTTGAGATCATTTGTCATAATTTATCTTGGTAAACACATTTATGGCTTATTTTTGGTTGCTCAGATTATTTACATGTGACAATACTGTAATAGAATATGCTGGCTGTCTTTTCTTTCTTGCTTACTTTTTTCTTTTTCTTTTTATTGAAAATAGGCAGGGTACCAAGAATTACTAATTACAATATTCCTGCATTTCATGGGTAATGCTTGAGGAATGAATTAGTGATGCAAATATTGAGTCGATATCCACAAATGTAACAAGTTTATGATGCTAGAAGTAAATGTCCACAGGTACTATTAGATTTATGAGCAGGCAAAAACAACAGCCAAAAGGTCTTCAAACCTCCAAAATCTCCATCCTTGGCTTCCATTAGAGTTGACTCTTTAAGATTAGGTTCAATCTCTAGAAAGTTCATTAAATAACTAACTCAATAAACATTTATTTAGAAACTCCTGTATACTAGACTCTGGATGGAGACTATAAAATCCCTGCCCTCATGGAGAAGCAGGGGAAAGAAGCAGCATACATTAATATACTTAGAATTAAATGCTCGTGGCGTGAATGGGCCACACTACCTGAATCCTAGGGAACTCCATATTCATGCATCTTATCTCCCTCTGCTGCTCCATTAGCCTTCCCTGCTCATGGTGTGGTTACAAGAACCACAACTGAGGTTTGAACAAAGAGAAATCGGAGCAATTTAATGGCTAAGTGGCTGCCTGCATATGTATATCAGGTGTACAGAGTGTTTTCCTGCCATTATTATTTGCCAAAATAATTCACTGGGACTTAGTACATGAGCATAGCTTAGTTTGTGAGATTGACTGATGAAAAGTATGACCTGAGAAAAAGAGACAGGGCAGGTAGATTTGTGGGGAGAATAGACCTGGAAGTTCTTTTGTTTCATTTTGTTTTGTTTTCTTTTGTTTTTTTTGTTTTTTGAGACAGAGTCTGGCTCTGTCTCCCAGGCTGGAGTGCAGTGGCGCGATCTCGGCTCACTGTAACCTCTGCCTCCTGGATTCAAGTGATTTTCCTGCCTTAGCCTCCTGAGTAGCTGGGATTACAGGCATGTGCTATCATGACCGATTAATTTTTTTGTATTTTTAGTAGAGATGTTGGCCAGGCTGGTCTCTAACTCCTGACCTCAAGTCATCTGCCCACCTTGGCCTCCCAAAGTGCTGGGATTACATGCGTAAGCCACTGCATCTGGTCCCAGACCTTGAAGTTCTTGACCATAGATTGTATGTCATGGTGGCACTTGGACATTTGATTTCTTTAGAGAAAAAGTCCCTATCTCATAAGATACAACCAAATAAGTTCAGAAATAAAGAAGTAGAAGCTACTATAAACAATCCATAGAGGAAAGGAAACATTTAAATGAAAGGGAATGAAAGGAAAACATTTAAATCATTAGAGCAAAGAAACAAAACCACTAAGGAAAATTAATACATAAGACTACATACAAATTTTCAAATTCTGCACATTATAAACTTCTATATATGAATTGAAATACAAATAACAAACTAGGGGAAATGCTTTCAGTATATATGACAAAGTATTTAAAGTAATAGATTTTCATTCTACCAGAAAAGCATGCACACGTATATATTCATTGCAGCACTATTCACAATAGCAAAGACATAGAATCACCCTAAATGCCCATCAACAGTAGACTGCATAAAGAAAACATAGTACCTATACACCATGGAATACTATGCAACCATAATAAAGATTGAAATCACGTCCTTTGCAGAAATATGGATGGAGCTGGAGGCCATTATCCTTAGCAAACTAACACAGGAACAGAAAACCAAATACTACATGTTCTCACCTATAAGTGGGAGCTAAACAATGAGAACAAGTGGACACAAAGAAGGAAACAACAGACACTGGGGACTATTTGGGGTGGAGGGTGGACGGAGAGAGAGGATCAGAAAAAGTAACTAGCCTCGTACCAAGGTGGCAAAATTGTATGTACACCAAACTCCCGTGACATGCGTTTACCTATCTAAAAACCTGCACATGTACCCCTGAACCTAAAATAAAAGTTAAAAATATAATAAAATAATGGATTTTATAAAGTAGTAGAAAAAGATAAACGATTTAGAAGAAAAATAAGCAGAAGCTCTTTATAAAGAGAGGTGTGCAAGTGGTTATGAAACACATAAAATAATATGCAGATTCATTAAAAATAAAAGAAATAAGAGGTAAAATAACAGCCATTTGAACATTGTAAATAGAAAATGAGGGTTAGTGGGATGGATAATAAATAAACTTTCATGAACTGCTTATAAGCATGTAGATTTGCATGAGGTTTTTGGTGGATAATTTGGCAACACATTTCAAAAGGCTTGTAATAATTTAGAATCTATTACCTATCACACCTCCTTCTGGGAATTTATTTTAAATAAATAATTTAAGGCTGGGTGTAGTGGCTCACACCTGTAAATCCCAGAACTTTGGGAGGCCAAGGCAGGCGGATCACCCGAGGTCAGAAGTTTGAGATCAGCCTGGCTAACATGGCAAAACCCCATCTCTACTAAAAATACAAAATTAGCCAGGCGTGGTGGCATGTGCCTGTAATCCCAGCTACTCAGGAGGCTGAGGAAGGAGACTCATTTGAACCCAGGAGATGGAGGTTGCAGTGAGCTGAGATCATGCCATTGCACTCCAACCTGGGCAAAAAGAGTGAAACTCCAACTCAAAAAAAAAAAAAAAAAAAAAAAAGGAAATAATTAAAAAATTTAAACGAATTACAGAAAAATGTACTTATCATAGAATTATTTTTAATACAGAAAAATTGAGATGAATTTAAATGAGGTTGAACAATGATATTGGCAATTGGTCAAATACATTATGATATATTTATATAAAGATATAATATGCATGATTGAGCTGGGTGCGGTGGCTCATGCCTGTAATCCCAGCACTTTGGGAGGCCGAGGTGGGTGGATCACTTGAGGTCAGGAGTTCGGGACCAGCCTAGCCAAAATGGTGAAACCCGGTCTCTACTAAAAATACAAAAATTAGCTAGGTGTGGTGTCAGGCGACTGTAGTCCCAGCTACCAGGGAGGCTGAGGCAGGAGAATTGCTTGAACTCAGGAGGCGGAAGTTGCAGTGAGCCAAGATCATGCTACTGCACTCTAGCCTGGGTGACAGAGCAAGACTCTGTCAAAAAAAAAAAATGCATGATTGAAATAATAATATAAAATATAGAAGAATGCTTAATGACATGAGAAATTAGTCACAATATCTTGTAAACGACAAAAGTAGCTTACGATGCCATAATGTGACATGATTTCATTTTTATAAAATATATGCTGCAGGAGTATGTGTTTATATATGTATGTATACCTATGTCTAAAAAGATACAGTTATAGATAATTTTACATTTTATTCCATAAGTTTTTCTCAATATAAAAATTTCATAAAACAACATGTTACTTACATAAACTTTTAGATTTGTAGTTAGAAATATTTAAAATAATTTAAAACGTTGCATTCTGATATTAAATATTATCAGGCCCTTCAACTGTGTCTGGCTACTGAAATAAGTCTGTTATTAAATAGGTGTAGTGCTTTCTTAAAAATATTATACTCAAACATTAATTGAAAAGCTTACATGTTAAACACATATTCTTCTTCCAGCAAAATGAAATGTCATCCCGAGTTACCTTGGGTCGCCAAGGGTCCCAGTTAGCTTTGTACTGATATTTGGCCATGTCTTGTAGAACTGCATGATGTCATCCTTTTTTGTAACCATTTGCAACTGTAGTTTCTATGGGGACCAAGGAACATCCTAGGGCAAGAATTAAAACAGTGTCAATTGTTTTGGTAGAAATTCACTAGGTCAGGACCATATCACAAAAGAGAAATGAGGGACCTGAAGACAGAACTCACCATAAAGAAAGGAGTCGGGCAGGGTGAATGTGTCAATTTAGTAGTAGTCCCTGAAAGTCAGAAATGGGTCATGGTTCAGGAACAGTGTGGCAATCCGAACCTGAACACTTCCCATCCAATTATTTCATCAATCATTGTACCTTGCCCTCTGGGGGAACTGGGGCAGTGTCTGTAAAGAAACTTGCTATATCTCAAGGAATTCTGTAATTCTCATAGGTCCCAAAAATCTTCTGTGATGCAGCTCAACCTGCTCTACTCTTAGCAGAGTGTAATCTATAGGGAGCAGTCGTTCTTTTCTCTTTTTTTGAGACGGAGTTTCACTCTTGTTGCCCAGGCTGGAATGCAATGGCACAATCTTGGCTCACTGCACCTCTGCAACATCTGCCTTCTGAGTTCAAGCGATTCTCTGCTCCAGCCTCCTGAGTAGCTGGAATTACAGGCATGTGCCACCATGCCTGGCTAATTTTGTATTTTTAGTAGAGACAGGGTTTTGCCATGTTGGTCAGGCTGGTATCAAACTCCTGACCTCAGGTGGTCCACCCACCTCAGCCTTCCAAAGTGCTGGGATTACAAGCGTGAGCCACTGTGCCCAGCTGACGTTGTTCTTTTCATTTGCAAGAGATGTCACCATGAAGACTGAGAGAATCCACTGTGGCCAGGTGAATTAGCAGGCAGCTGATGTGTGCGAGGGCAGAGGACTTTCCGGAGTCAAGATTGGACCAATGGAACTCAGTGAAGCAAGGGCTGGGAACAGGTGGTAGCTTGGAATGATTCATTAGATTAGTTTTGCCAGACATCACTTGGAAACCCAAAAGTATTTTGGAGGAATTTCACAAAGGACTGGCGTCTTGGCATGAGTTGGTAGGTTCATTTAGCTATTAAGATTTAGATGTTAATGTTATACTTGCAGTTGGCTTTGCAGGGAAAAAAAGAAAAAAATAGAAATTAAAAAATTTTTAAAAAAGAAAAAACATTTAAATGTTAAAGTTAATGTTGGCTAATTTTTAGCCTTAAGCTGGAGAAGCTTGTTCAGGCGTGAGCAGGTATATGCAAACCTATCCTGAAAGGCTGTGGGAGCTGAGAGGCTGAAGAAAGTGACTGACAAATCCAGTTTTTCAGAAATAAATATTTAACAGGGTCTTATGAACCAAAGTGACTCTCCAGAGGCCATGAGATGACACATCCTCACATCCACCCTCCAGAAAGTATTCTAAGACTTGGGCAGTTGGTCCCATCTCAAACTTATGACCACTGGGGAGGTTAGATAAGCATCTTTATGAGGGGTTGTCTATGCTAGATGCATGGTTTAAAAACCTTGCTGCAGAACACCTTAGCATGCAGGAGCCAGACATTGATCTTCATGGAGGTTTTGCTTCAAGATGGCGCCACTCTTGCCATGCACCAGGCTGTTTGCCGACAAAACTTTAGGACATTGAGATTACCTATGATATTGTTTCTCTTTCTCTTTTTTTTTTTTTAAATTTATCTGGGAGTGCTGCTTTATTTTTTGACAAATCTGAGTACTTAATAGATCTGGATGCTTATAAAAGTTTTATTCATTCATTGAATGTCTATTCATTGAGCAATCTCTATGCATTTGGGAATAGGAAGACTTTAAAACATAGTCTTTGCCTTCTAGTGGCGTAAAGTCTAATGTACGAAACAGAAAAATGTGGTAAAAGGGATGGTCAGAGTGAGCACAAGGAGTATTAAAGCCCTCAGGTGGAGTACCTAACCCAAGTAGAAGGGTGAGGTCAGGGACTGTTCCCCAAAGGAGGTCATTGACAATTCCCACTGATCTTGACCATGGCTGCGGTCCCCTGTGACAGCAGTAGAACAGTTCAGTTTACTGATGTGGGAAACAAACTCTATTTAATAACTGCTAAATGGTGCTGAGAATGAGTTAAGGTTAGAGATAATCGGCAAACTGACATAGAGGCTTAAAAATCTTAAAAATCCCTATAGGATGTTTGGTTCTTGACAGAACCAGTAAATATTGAAAATCAATTAAATAGATAAATTCGGCCTGGCGCAGTGGCTCACACCTGTAATCCCAGCACTTTGGGAGGCCGAGGCGGGCGGATCATGAGGTCAGGAGATCGAGACCATCTTGGCTAACATAGTGAAACCCCGTCTCTACTAAAAAATACCAAAAATTTGCCGGGCGTGGTGGCGGGGGCCTGTAGTCCCATCTACTCGGGAAGTAGAGCGGGGAGAATGGCAGGAACCCGGGAGGCGGAGCTCGCAGTGAGCCGAGATTGCGCCACTGCACTCCAGCCTGGGAGACAGAGCGAGACTAAGATAAATTCATAGGTATTGATTTGTTTTATGAAAGCAAAAAAGAACCAGGTTGCCCAATGCTTTAGCGAAGGTTCAGCCTCTTCTGCAGCATGATTCATGAGGGCATCGATCCTCTGGTCCACACTTCCCTCTCCCTCCGTATGTTCTGCCCATTCCTCTCTATTAGTACACAGCCCTTTTCTCCCCGGAGGACAATATACACTGGCACACTACCAAAACAACTGGATTGGAAGGGTTTAGTTTTAAGCTACCACACTGTTCCTGGACCACAACTCCCCACCGAGATTTTGAAAAGCCTGAGCCAATTATTTTCTAGAATGTCACACATTCTGGATTGGTCTGATTCTTTCCTCATCATGTTATTTTACTTGTTCCTCTAGCTCCTGTATTTCTGGAAATCTGAAAATTATATTTAAATCCTTAGCAGCTTCAGGTGAAATATTTATGGCAAGACTACCTTGCAGTGATGCTATAGCTTTCACAGATTGTCCACCATTAATGATGCTGAGTTTAATCACGATAAAGGTGGTGGCAACCAGCTTTATTTACATGGAGTAAAAATATGTTCTCTCCTGAGCAATTACCAAGTATTTTGTGGGGGGTAGTATTTTGGCAACTCATAAATATCTTGGTCCACATTAACCTTTCATGTAATGGTTTTAGAATATATTGATGATCTTTGCATCAGTTATCAGTTGTGGTGGCAAAATGGTAATTTTCCAATTATTTTGTCTCCTATATTTATTATTGAAAATTCTTCTATGCAAAGTAGCTTTCCCATACTACTACTTCAAAATAGTCATGGTAAATATTTCTTTCCCTTTAATTTTTAGAGTAAGGGGACTAAGGAATTGTGTACTTGTCACCCCTAATGGTGGCCTACTAGTTTTTCTTCCTCATTTTTTGAGTATCATTATGGGTGTATAGATTTTGTATTCAGTATGTTATAATAATTACAGGTGTTATCCTTTTATGATGTCAGATTATCTCCCATTTGCTCAAAGAAAGCTGTTTCTAGCTAGTTCTTGTGTTTTTGATAGTTCCCATTTGTCTTTGCTTTTTGGCACAAGAAGATGTCCAAGGTTCACCTTGTACTTCCCTTTCTCCCTGTCATTTCTAAAAGAAGCTCTGTGAAAAATTCCTTTTTCAGACTTGGGTAATTCAAATGTTCCTCCACATGGGAGGTGTTGATAAGACTCTATATTCATAATACTGGTGGTGAAAAATATGTGGCATTTGGGCTGATAACCTCTGCTTAGGTAAGAGAATGAAACTTCCATATATCTCTTGGTACATACCACAGGGGAAGAAAAATCTTTCTCCTGCCCATTTATTCAGTAGGTTGGACTGTGTAAATTAAATTGACAAGAGACAGATGAAGAGGAGAAAAGGATTATTACACATGCACATAGATGCTTCACAGGAAAGAACTAAAAGCCCAAAGAGGCAGTTAGAACTGGAGGCTGCTATACCGTTTTAATGATCATAAAGTGTGGAGAGGCTAGACAAAGGAAAAGGGGGCTTAGCCTTTTTGCGGTATGGGAAGGTTACTAGAAAATGTATGGGTTTGTTATGCAGATAAGACTCATTCTCCTCTTTCTGGTATGGGTGAGTGGTAAAGCTTTGTTGTTTGTTTGTTTGAGACAGGATCTGGCTCTACTGTCCATGCTGCAGTGCAGTGGAATCATCTCAGTTCACTGCAACCTCCACCTCCTGGGCTCAGGCGATCCTCCCACCTCAGCCTCTGGAGTAGCTGGGATTACAGGCGTGGATCACCATGTCTGGTTAATTTTTGTATTTTTGGTAGAGACTGGGTTTTGCTATGTTGCGCAGGCTGGTTTCAAACTCCTGGACTCAAGTGGTCCACTCACCTTGACCTCCCAAAGTGTTGGGATTACAGGCGTGAGCCACCGGGCCCGGCCCAGTAAAGCTTTAAAAATAAAAATTTATGTCACCTTTACGAAGGGAAATTTATGTCCTGCTTTTAGGCAGAAAGGGGGAGGTCAGAGTTGTTCCTGAGTCTTTAGTTTCTTGTTTTCAGCTCAAGAATAATCCTTATGCTGAATTGGCATATTTGGGGTGGCATATCCTCATCACTACGAATGTGGACCACATTTTTGCAGCTTTTATTTCTGCAGTTACTTATGTTTCTTTCTCTGCTATTATATGATCAGCTCCATAAGTAAAGACCTGTCTTACCTGCACATCCTCAGCACAGAGCTCAGGCATCAAATAAATAATAGGGGAACTGGTTTTACTTTCCTACCAGCCCATGAATGGGCATCAGAAACTCAACGTGTTAGAATTATTTGAAAATCAGAGTAACTAGTTTGCTGACTTCTAGCGTGCAGCCTTTACGCCAGCTGCTGTGGCTGTGTAGGGGTCTTTCATCCCTATTCTAGGATGCATTCAACATAAGCGAAGTGTTATTATTCAGGAAAGGCGCTAATTTGTGGACGGATGCACCTAATGTTATTATCCCCTGGTTTCTTCGCACTAAAACCAATCCCAATAGCATTCTGTTTCAAGTGAAAGGTTTTTATTTTTTTAAACTAAGTAAATTTCTTTTTCTCCCAATTTACTCACAGCGGTACCTTATACTACAAAAACCAGCAACTGGTTTCCTCTTAATGTCTAAACATAACATCATTGTTAAAAATTAAAGACTTTGTCACAATTTGCATTTTTTAAAAGTAAGGTAAATAAAGTATCTCATTATACAGAAGTACAAGATCTCGTTCTTGTACATTTCGCTCTTCCCAAATATTCTGCAATCAGAACCCTGATTGCAAAACTAAGCACATGGGTTCTAAAAAGACATCAGGCCAGAGAATTCTTTCATCCTAGTCCCAATCTCGCCCTTGAAAGCCTGGGACGGGAAAGGCTGCGCCACGGGAAATAAATGAGGGCTGCCAAAGGCCGCGGGGTTCGGGAGGCAGGCGAAGACCCAGCGTCGCATTGCAGAGTCGGGAAGACCTGGGCTGCCGTGACGCCGCAGTCGCCGGGCCTAGTTTCCCCCGCCCTGCCCGAGCGCGGCCGCGCCTCTCGCCCGAATCCGGGTACCACCGGCGACGCGGGTCGGCCCCTTCCGGCTGGTTCCGGCGTCCGGCCTGGCATGCTGGTTCTACGGCTGCTGCCGCTGCCGCGGGGGCTGCGGCTTGGGAAGCTCCGCGCTTCCGCAGGCCTGGCCTCCGCGGCCCGGGCCCTCGCAGCCTGTCGCTGGACCCCGCCCCGGCCCAGCGCACCGCCCTCAGGCCCCGAGCCCCGCCCTGGCCTCCGCCTAGGCCTCGCCTCCAGCCCCGGGCCGCGGCCCGCCACCGCCGCTGCGGCCAGCCCAGACGCGCCGCCCGCATGCGCCGCGACCATGGAGCGCCCCGAAGCGGGTGAGACCGGGCTGCCCAGCGGGCCGGGGCCGGGGCCGGGGCGGGGGCGACAGGAGCCGCGGGGGCTTGGGCCTGCTCTGCGCTCGACCTCTGGGAGGGCCTGACCCGCGCCGGCCCTTCTCCGAGTCTCCCTCCTTCCCAAAAGGACTCAGGGTAGCACCGAGAAGCCTGGTGCAACCAGGGTGTACATCAGTACTGCCTGTAGCGAAGCGTTTTAATGCACGCATTGTGGGTTCGACAGGAGGCGGGGGTATGAGCCCATCCCCGAGTTTCACTTTTCTTTCTCCCTTTCTCATCCTGTGACCCTTTGCACAAAGTTCATGCCAATACACATTCCTTCCGACGGTGTTGATGTGGGTAAACGTAAACAAAACCTAGTAAAATCTCGACTTTATCTTATATCACAAATATTAAGCACCCGAACCACCATACTGTCTCATTTAGGATTTTCTGCCAGGTTTGGACATGACCGCTTTTAAAACTGGCGCCAAGTCTGCACTAGCGCCCGGAATGAATTTCCAGTTTGGGTCAGCGTTTGTTGTGAACTGAACTTTGTGAGTAGAGCGAGTTAGGGGTGCACTTTCAGTAAAAGGGTCCGCAAACCAATTAGAGAAAAGGTGCTCCTCTGCAAGAGTTTCATAGGATAAACTCATACAAGAGTATAAAAAGCATAAAAACGTTAAAGTGTGCTATATAAATAGCAGTTAAATCGTGTAAATATGTTTACAATTGTTAAGTGAATGATGACAGTGAGTTTTTGCATTTAGGAAATGCATGGGAATGGAAATTGTTAAGGAGAAAAGAGCCATACTCCAGTTCCTTGTTTAAGTGCCGTGGGTTTGCAATTCGGGATCCTGTTAGCATATCTGTGTATTTTCCTTACTCATAAAGTTTAAGATGTTTGTGGAGGTTACTTCCCCCTTTCATCCATTTTCGGACACTATTAACTTGTCCATTTCTCCCTAATAATTTGGATTTTACTTTTATTCCCTTTTTATGAGGAGGAAAGGAAAGCCTGGAGGTCAAGTAACTTGTTGATTTCTACGCAGCTGTCAACATTTACTAACGTGTAAGATGCTAATACTATTTTTAGTAGTTAAGCCAGGACTAGAATGGATGCCCTTGGCCCTTTCCAGTTCTTCTTAGAAATGAACTTATTTATGTATGTACGTATGTATGTATGTATATATGTATATATGTATTTAGAGACAGGGTCTTCCTCTGTTGCTCAGGTTGAAGTGCACTGGCGCGATCATGGCTCACTGCAGCCTAGATCTGCTGGGATCATGCCAACCTCCTGTTTCAGCCTCCCCAAGTAGCGGGGACTACAGGTCCGTGCCAACATGCCTGACTAATTTTTGTATTTTTTTTTGTAGAGACAGGGTCTTGCCATGTCACCAAGGCTTGAACTCCTGGGCTCAAGCAGTCCTTCTCTCGGAGTGCTGGGATTACAGGTGTGAGCCAACTTGCTCAGCTGGGATAAATTTACTATTTACCTAGTAGAGTGATGAGAGACTTACTTAACGAAATTGAGTAGTCATTTATTATCCAGATAGGAAACTTGCATTTTGTGTGACAGTGGGCGAACTCTCCATACCCTTTTCTCTCTCTCTCTTTTTTTTTTTTTTTTTTTTTTTTGAGAGACAGAGTCTCGCTCTGTCGCCCAGGCTGGAGTGCAGTGGCACGATCTCGGCTCACTGCAACCTCCGCCTCCCAGCTTCAAGCGATTCCCCTGCCTCAGCCTCCCGAGTAGCTGGGACTATAGGTGTGTGCCACCATGCTCCGCTAATTTTTTGTATTTTTAGTAGAGATGGGGTTTCACCGTGTTAGCGAGGATGGTCTCTATCTCCTGACCTCGTGATCTACCTGCCTCGGCCTCCCAAAGTGCTGGGATTACAGGTGTGAGCCACCTCGCTCGGCCCTGTTGGCCTATTTTTGATGAAGGCATTTGCTTCACCTGTATTTGAATATGTGCATATATTTAAAGGTATGGTTTTATAATATACTTAAAATGTATGTATTGTTTTTCTTAGAAAGGTAATATTCAATTTTGAAACGTTTGAATAGCAGAAATGAGAAACATGAATATATTCAGCATAGTTGTCAGCATTTACAAGCAGTTTATACTGTTTAGCCTTTGGCCACATAATTGTAAATCATAGAGCATATGCAGTTTTATATCTGCTTTCTAAAAACTTGGCATTTGTTGTTAGCTTTTTTCTGCCATTGCATTCTTCATAGTCATTGTTCGTAGTTGTCATTGTCACGAGCATGCTTCGTTTAACCATTTCCCTATTTTTTTCATTGTTTCTATTTTATTGTACCCAATCACCATCCATGTTCCCCCCACCCATTGCACCACCCTCCCCAGCCTCTGTTAACCATTCTTCTATTCTCTATCTCCATGAGTTCAAATGTTTTAATTTTAGTTCACACAAGTAAGTGAGAACATAGAAAGTTTGTTTTTCTATGCCTGGCTTATTTCACTTAACATAAGGATCCCCAGTTCCATCCATGTTGCAAATGACAGGATCTTATTCTTTTGTATGGCTGAATAGTACTCCATTGTATGTATGTACCATATTTCCTTTTTCCATTGGATAACCTAAGTTATCCAACACTTAAGTTGCTTCCAAATCTTGGCTGTTGTACCATTTCCCTGTTATTAGGCATTTAAGTTTTGTTCCACTTTTCCTTTTTTGTTTAAAGAAAGCTGTGGTGAATCTTTGAGCATGGATGATAGGTAACCAGATAGCAGTAAGAAGAACATCAGAAGAATATTTTTGTGGCTTCTGATCTATTGCCAGATCGCTTTCTGAAAGGATTGCCTCCGTTTACATTGCTATAGTCAGTGTATAATAAGGTGGCAGTGTGTGGTGCCGGAAAGGGCATAATGGTCATAGAGTGACTGGATTCCAGTTCCAGCCCCAAGACCCACTAGTTTTACCCTTGAGCAAGTACTTAATCAGCTGATTTGTAAAATGAGCATCATAATAGTACCTCTCCATAGTGTGGTTGTGTGGATTAAATGAATTCCTCCCAGTGCTTCCAGCTGTGCCTGGCCTCAAGCATGCACTTAAATGTTAGCTGTTGTTAGTAGTAGTAACAGACATATTAATAGTTTACCAGCTTCACCTCATCTTTATGTTATTAATGCATTTGGAAGCATAACTTTTATTTGGATTTATACAAAAGATAGAATTTTAACTATGGTTAGAACAAATTGTAGGAGACTTTTAGGTACTCAACCCAATGAACTTAAAAGAGTTTAAATGCTTTAAGAGTTGGTTATTTTAAGGCAGTTTTCCAAAAGCAAAATATTTATACCTTCTGTAAGAGAAAGTGTAGTTATGACTGATGTATTTAATTCACATCTACCAACCTTTGCCCAAACACTAGAGCTTAGAGAACTGGAGGAAGTGTTCTAAATATTTGGTTTTGGAAACATTGTTCTATAGAATGACCAGCAGTTCTTTCAAGACTTATTTGAAAGTGGCACTCCTTTTTTTTTGAGTTAATAATTCCTATCTCAAAAATTGTTGAGTTAATAATTCCTATTATTCTGTAGCTTAAGAGAAGATAGTTGTTTGTATTTCAAGTTCTAGACTCCTGTGGATTTTGATGTAACATTGCATTTGAGTTTAATATGCTTTATTTAGTAAGGTAAAGAATGATGTTGAACAAGTCATATTATGCTTTAATTTTTATTTTCATGTCAAATGGGATACTAGTACTTTTCCTTTATTCATCTGGTGAAAATGAGAGAATCTGTGATGTGCTGAGGCTGCCACTAAATACCAGGAATTATTTTTCATGGGCAGTGAGATAGCTGTATTGCATTGTAGCTATCTACACTAGCTACTAGTGACTCATTAACCACTCTCAAATGTGGACTTACCTTTATCACATTTATTCATTCAGTAAAAATTTATTGAGCACCTATTGTGAGCTGAACTCAGTGCTAGGCCTGGAGGAATCAAAGGAGAATAAGACAAGGCTTTTAAGGAACTTCGACTATGGTGACCACACATGATGGAGTGCAGTTATAGAAAGTTGTCCCTTTTGCTTTCAACAGTGTCCTGGTTTGGTGAATTGTATGGTCACTTTACCTTAGAATCTAATGGATAAGACAGATAAACGGACATGTATACATAATGTATACATGCAGTGATTGGAGGAAGCACTAGGTGCCTAGAAGATTGGATTACCTAACTCAGCCCTGAGCTGGGGATCTGCAAGATTTTCCCTGACGGTAGAGGTCGTATCTAAGGTTTACTTTGAAGTTGATTGTTCTCAACTGTTCACACAATCTCTTAGTCTGGTGTGAGGTCAAGGTATAGAAGAAGTGAAAGGGGATCTTCTGGAGCAGTGGTTTTCAATAGGAAAACCACTCATGCACGTCGGAATTACTCTGCAGAGGTTTAAAAAAATACCAGAGTTGGCCCAATCTCCAGAGATTCTGATTTAATTGGCTGGAGTGACACACATGCGTTCTAGTGATTTTTTTTTAAAGCTCTGCAGGTGATTCTAATGTGCAGTTACTATTATTACCATTGTTACCGTGTGATTCTCTCTTTGGTATAGCCAGAATGACGTCCATAGCACTTGCTCTCTAATTGTTGGTGATTAATTGAGCTCAGGAGAAACTAAAAGTTAAGCGATTTCACGAACTTTTCTTATTTAAAAATTGACTTAATTTAATTCATCATTGTATTCTTCCTTTTGCCTTCAAAATGTGTTGAAGCCCAAAATTAAGTTTTCTCTACCTCACTTACTGCTAAGAATCTCTATTTCCAAGTAGCAGAAGAACTTGGAAGCTAGTAGTGAGATGATGGTGTTAAATAGGTCAATTTTATGTCACTAAATTCTTAGATTGAGAATAAAATAGAGGAAAAACAATAGTTGGGTTTATTTCATTTTGTTCTGATTTTCATTCAGCCTTGTTTCTATTTAGTTGCATGTTTTATTACTAGCTTTTCAAGTGTAACATACATGGTCAGTGGTGATCCTTTATGTGTAGCTGCATGTGCCCAAAGGTACAGGATGTGTATTCATCTATGAAAACTTTTATTTAAGCCTAAGCTGCATTTGTGTTTTTAAAACACAAGCATAAAAATAGAAAAGAGGCATTTAACTTGTTCTTGCATTTTTCACATATTTGCGAGTTTATGAATAGACTCATAGTGAACTGACATTTGTTGAACACCTGCGTACGAGGCATTCATAATTCGTAAAATTTGAACTGTATTGTAAATAGTAACATTATTAAGAATGTACTATTAGGGTTTTTTGGCATTGAACTTAATTAATTAAAAAAAGGCTTCGTTGTTTTTTGCTTTTATCCAGAATATAGTAATATAGTTTGGATATTTGTCCCTCCAAATCTCATGTTGAGATGTTATCCCCGGTGTTGGAGGTGGGGCTTGGTGGGAGGTGTTTGGGTCATGGGGTGGATCCCTCATGAATGGCTTGGTGCCCTCCCTGTGATAATGAATTCAGAAGAGATCTAGTTGATTAAGAGAGGCTGCCACCTCCGCCTCTCTGTCTTGGTCCTTTTCTCACCATGTAACACATTGGCTTCCCTTTGCCTTCCAGTATGATTATAAGGTTCCTGAGGCCCTCACCAGAAGCAGATGTTGGTACTATGCTTTGTGTAAAGCCTGCAGAACTCTGGGCCAAATAAACTTTTCTTTAGTAATTACCCAGCCTCAGATATTCCTTTACAGCAATGCAAATGGACTGAGACAGAAAATTGGTACTAAAGAGTAGGGTGTTGCTGTAAAGATACCTGAAAATGTGGAAGTGGCTTTGGAACTGGGTAATGGGCAGGAGTTAGAAGAGTTTGAAGGGCTCAGAAGAAGACAGGAAGATGAGGGAAGGTTTGGAACTTCTTAAAGACTGGTTAAGTGGTTGTGACCAAAATGCTGATAGAAATATGGACAGTGAAGGCCCGTCTGACAAGGTTTGAGATGGATATGAGGAAGTTATTGGGAACTGCAGTTAATGTCTCTATGTTATGCCCTAGCAAAGAATTTGGCTGCCTTGTGGCCATGCCCTAGGGATCTGTGGAAGTTTGAACTTAAAAGTGATGACTTTGAGTATCTGATAGAAGAAATTTCTTTCTTTCTTTCTTTTTTTGCAATAGGGTCTCACTCTGTCACTCAGGGTGGAGTGCAATGGGAAGAAATTTTTGAGCAGCAAAGCATTCAGGAAGTGGCATGGCAGCTTCTGATGACCTACAATCAGATATGGAAGCAAAGGAATGACTTAAAGTTGCTTTCCTTATAATTAAAAGGGAAGCAGAGCATAAAAATTTGGAAAATTTGCAGCTTAGGCTTGTGGTAAAGAAGGAAAAAGCATTTTCAGGAGAGGAATTGAAATGGGCTGTGAAGGAACCACTTGCTAGAGAGATTAGCATGCCTAAAATGGAGGCAATTCCTAATAGCCAAGACAATGGGAAAAAGGCCTTGAAGGGATTTCAGAAATCTCCAGGGCAGCTTCTCTGATCACAGCCCTGGAGGCCTAGAATGGTTTTAGGGGCCAAGCCCAGGGGCATGCTGCCATGTGCAGCCTTGGGACGCTGCTCCCCACGTCTCAGTTTCTCCACCTCCAGCTGTGGCTCAAAAGGCTCCAACTATAGCTCTGGTCACTTTGGAGAGCACAAGCCACTGTAAGCCTTGGGGGCTTCCATGTGATGTTAAGCCTGCAGGTGCACAGAATGAATGCAAGAGTGAAGGAGGCGTGGCAGCTTCCACCTAGATTTCGGATGATGTACCAGAAAGCCTGGGTGCTCAGGCAGAAGCCTGCTGCAGCGGTGGAGCCCTCACAGAGAAACTCTCCTAGGGCAATGCTGGGGGGAAATGTGGGATTGGAGCCCCCACCCAGAGTCTCCACCAGGGCACTGCCTAGTGGAGCTGTGGGAAGGGGGCTGCCACCTTCCAGACCCAAGAATAATACAGCCACTGGCAGCTTACACCCTGAGCTTGGAAAAGCTGCAGGCATTCAATTCCATCCTGTGAGAGCAGCCACAGGGGCTTCACCGTACAAATCCATAGGGACAGAACTGCCTAAGGCTTTGGGAGCCCATGTCTTGTTCCAGTGTGCCCTGGATGTGGGACATGGAGTTGAAGGAGAGCTTTGGAGCTTTAAGGTTTATTGTCTCCCCTGCTAGGTTTTGGACTTATGTGGAGCCTGTTGCCCCTTTCTTTTGGATTTCTCTCTTTTGGAATGGGAGACAATGTTTTTTGGAATGTTTACACAATACCTGTACCACCTTTGTATCTTGGAGGTGAATAACTTCTTTTTGATTTTACAGGCTCATAGGTGGAAGAAACTTACCTTGAGTCTCAAATGAGACTTTCGACTTTTGAGTTAATGCTGGAACGAGTTGACCTTGGGGGACTATTGGGAAGAGATGATTATATTTTGCAGTGAGATTTAGGTGGCCAGGGGCAGAATGATAATAGTTTTTATGTTTGTCTCCTCCAAATCCCATGTTGAGATGTAATCCCCAATGTTGGAGATGGGGCTTGGTGGGAGGTGTTTGGGTCATGGGGGCAGATCTCTCATGAATGCCTTGGCGCCCTCCCTGCGCTAATGAGTTCATGTGAGATCTGGTTGCTTAAAAGAGGCTGGCATCTCTGCCTCTCTGTCTTGCTGTTTTTCTTGACATGTGACATGTTGGCTTCCCTTTGCCTTGCACCATGATTTTAAACTTCTTGAGGCTCTCACCAAAGCAGATGCTGGCACTGTGCTTTGTGTACAGCTTGCAGAACTGGGAGCCAAATAAACCTCTTTTGTTTGGAAATTACCCAGCCTCAGGTATTCCTTTATAGCAATGCGAATGGACTAATAAAACAGGGGTGTGTGTGTGTGAACAATAGTAGAGATTAATCAAATTGCAGTAAAAATGTGTGTTTTTTGGCTTGTATGTTAACTGTGGCCTATCATCATAGCTATGTTGTAGCCATATTCTTAATGGACAATGTTTTACAGGTATTGTATCTGAAAATAGAGTATTATGAGAGAATGAATTAAAGGACTTCTTTAACATCTTGAGTGGTAAATTAGTCTTTAGTAAATATGTAGAGTAAAAATTATATTAGTATTCCAGGATTCTGTTCAGTCTTATTAGTTCAGATAGCATTTGTGTCTGTCAATAAAGGCATGAGTTGTAATGGCACTGGGGAGACCACCATCTGATAAATTTAGCGATTAACTTTATCAATTTAAACATACACCTTCTTTCTCTTACCTCCACCCAAGGTATATGATTGTTCTACCCATAGCAAGAAAACAAAAAAAGACAAATAGGAAATATGGCTTTAAAGTTAGTATATGACCATGGGAGAGGAGTTAGGGAAACTGTAAGATCATTTGCTTTTTAATAATTGAATTTTCAGAAAAGCATATTTAGAACCATGTATTTTTAACTAAATATCCAGTGTTAAATGTAATGATGGAGATAAACAACTTAAAAGTCTTTATTGAAGAAAAAATTATAGGCCAGAACTTGTACAAATAAGAACACGTAAGTGATATTGCTAAACATAAGAATGAGAATGACGGACAAACCTTGCTGGTTGTTTTAAAAGGTATGAAAAAAACATAGTTTTAGAATTAAAATATAGCTGTAAAAGATCTTGAGGATTATTGATTGACTCAGTTTTCATCTAATCATACATGAATACTGTGTTTTAGAAAATGATTAAAGCTTTATAAGTGTGTACAAAAATACAGAATGTGGTATAAATGTTTATATAAATAGCTTTATGATATATTTGAACACAAGTAGTACATTTCTTAACAGATGTTAATTTATATTGAAATCAGTGAGCTGAGTTATTTTCATTTAGGATATGTTTAAATAATAACAAGTTAAATAATCCTTTTTTTTCTGTTTGTGATATGTTAAAGGAGGAATTAATTCCAATGAGTGTGAAAATGTATCAAGAAAAAAGAAAATGTCAGCGGAATTTGAAGCCAGTACTATGGATTCTCTAGTAGACATGCCATTTGCTACTGTAGATATTCAGGATGACTGTGGAAGTAAGTACGTTATTAAGTAAACATGTATTTACAAGCAATGAGTAGTAAATTTAGTTATATATATTTTTTCTTTATAAGTTGTTTCACTTTTAATACTTACGTTTTTGAGTTTTAATTTTGATTTCATTTCATTTATTCTAGTTTTTTGAGACAGTCTCGCTCTGTCATCTAGGCTGGAGTGGTGTGATCACAGTTCACAGCTGCCTTGACCTCCCAGTCTCAAGTAATCCTCCCACCTCAGCTTCCTGGTGGGAGGTAGCTGGGACCACAGGCATGTGTGGCACCATATCTGGCTACGTTTTTATTTTTTTTGTAGAGATGGGGTCTTGCCATGTTGCCCAGGCTGGTCTCAAACTCCTGGGCTCAAGCCATCCTCCTGCCTTGGCCTCCAGAAATGCTGGGATTACAGATGTGAATGATCGTGCCTGGCCAAGTCTTGTTTTTTATTTAATAGTTGTCTATATCTATTGGTATAATAATAATAATATTATATTCATATATAATAATATCTGTGATAAAATAATCACAGATAATATTGACGTGTCTCACAAAATGTTGAGCCAGGTCATTCTTTAGTTTATAAGCTACTTCTGAAAATAAAGGGCTAGATAATGCCCTTGATTATTGTGGAGCCACTGCTAATTTCAGCAGTACCCATTTATCTAACACATGTTTACTAGCTGTTTGGTATCCTCTAAGCACTTTGCTAGGCATTGGGAGGGTCCATCAGTGAACAAGATGGGCATTATCACTGCCCCAAAGGAGCTCAACAGGCTAATAGTGAGAACAGGTCAACTTTTAATTAAATATTCATGTATTGGATCGATTCAGTCTTTGAGAGCTTCATTCACAAACTTTAAAGCAACAATGCTTACTTGATTGAAATACTGCTGGAATTACGTAAATATCCAAATCTGTGTTTTGGCCAGATGCGGTGGCTCATGCCTGTATTCTTAACACTTTGGGAGGCTGAGACGGGAGGATGACTTGAGGCCAGGAGTTTGAGACCAGCCTGGTCAACATAGGGAGACCCCCATCTCTATTTTAGTAAAATAAATAAATTAAAATCTGTTTTATGTCATTGTAAAAACAATAGTGTCCATGATATTTGGGTTTACCTTCACTGAAAATGTTAAAGATTTGACTATTGTCCAGGTTACTTGTGGGGAGGAAAATAAGGAAAAGCATCAATATATTCAAATGTTTACTGACTACATACTCTGCACCATTCAACTGTTTGCAACCTTACATAAAGCCTTGCTGTGGTTTGATATGCTTTTTTCATGACTAGGGCTCTGTGGCATAACAAATCATCTGCTTTAGTCTCTTCATTTTGAGAAAAGAAAACTGACTTAGAGAAGTTAAGTAAATTAAATTCACACAGTGGGAAAGAACTAGTTGTAGAATCTGGTTTCTGATTTGTTAATCATTTCTTTGATGAACATTTATAGCCAGGCATTGTGCTGGACATTGGGAATATTAAAACACACGACAGTCTTGAACGTCAAGAAGCTCCCAGCTTCATTGGGGAACCAATCTGTTGACAGCTATCATCTCATAAGATGAATGCCATACAGGCTGCTCTGGAAGTGCATGATGTGAGGATGTGTGCAGGGAGGCATCTAACCTGGATGTGGGAGGAGAGGGTGTCCATGAAGCCTTCCTAGGTGTTTGGCAAGAGTAGAGGCTTGGAGGATGAGTATGAACTATTCAGTGCTCTTGAAATTATCTGACCATCAGAATTTTCTGCAGAGCGATGTAAAAGCACAGATTCTTCTTTTTCTACCTTTGCATCCTGCCAGGTAATCTTTTTGTTTAAAAATTTTTTTAAACATCTCAATTCTGATGCTCAGCCAGTCTCAGCAACCACACTACTCTTTATCACACTGTCTTCTGGAGGCAGTGAACCTGACTTGTATTTTGGGAAGATGTGATACTTAAAACGATTAAGTCTCTGCTATTTTATTAAGCAGTCTTTCCCATTCCATAATCCAAGGGAAGAAGGAATCAGGAAGAGGTGTTTCCTATATTTTCCTTTACAACTGCCCTGTAGAGAAGAACCATGTTTGTGAGTTTCACAGCTGTTGGGGAAACCTTCAATGAAGAATTTTTGTACCTGTTAATTAGAAGATACTCTTAGAAAAAAGTGAGAATTGCAAGGATTTAATGTTTTCCTCTTAATTTCCTACTTATTGAGCAAATAAAATGAATAGATTTAAAAAATTCAATCACTTCTTTCTGATTTCATTACTTTCTCTAATTTGGATATAAATAAAGAAGGCTTCTCATGAATAGCCATGCCCTGTGTGCCCACCATGGGCCTCACTCACCCACGTTTCTCCCTCTGAGCCTTGTTCCAGTCTCTGAATCACTCCCATTAGAGTGCATAAGTTAGATTGGAACAAGGGATGAGTCTGTTCATTCTTCCAGCTGCAGGCACTTCTGATTTGTACATAGCTTACATGTATCTAATGTATGTGAACACATAGCTTCTACTAGCGATGGAAAGCAAGATACTGCCAGAATCCCAGAGAGCAAATAGTGTTTCTGTAGTCACCATATTCTTATATCTCTACTGTTAAGGAGATTAATAGCCATTGGGACCAGAAAGAAGGAAGGGGCTGGATGTGTTTGTGGCATGCATTTCATTCCTGCTCTGAAAGCAACAGCTGTTTCCTCAGAGGACGTGCATTGGAAGGATGGCCAGTTCGTCATGTGAACAGGATCTTTTCTCTCTAGGATATGATATATATTTTACCAAAGAAATGATGTTATCTATGTATACTAGGGGCTCAGGCCAGTCCACAAAATATGCTTTTAACTAATATATACACTTTTTGATAATTTAGGCTTTATGAGTTAAAAGTCTTTGTGGGTTAGTCTACACTGCAAACCACCATATATTATATTACTTTTGTGGGAAGATGGATTTAAAATTCCAGGCTCCAACTTATACATGGGCAGTGTGGTACAAAGGGAAAAACAGAAAACTTGTGTTTTACGTTTTGGTTACTTCATTATCTACTTGGACCTTCAACACTTAAAGTGTGGATAAAAATTCCCTCCTGTTTATCTCATAGTGTTGCTTTCTGGCTAAAAATAGATAATGTATGCAAGAAAGAAGCTAAAAATGTAAAATAATGAATAAATGTTATTTAGAAAACCTTTGAAACATACTCCTTAGTTATTTGGGGACAACTTACTCTCTCATTTTTATAATAGCATTTACTAAAATACTAAGGAACAAATAGTACAAGTCTTTGCAAACCAGAAACTACTAACTAGTTTTTCTGAAGTGAGATTTTTATAGAAATGTACAAAAACTGGGAGTTTTATTGCCAACCCTTAAACCATAAGAAAGATATAATAATAGTGTTTGTGCCTGAAACACAATATAATTAGTTTGTGGCTTGAATGGACTGAATTTGGCTTTCTTGTACGTTTAGTAATCAGTCTACTCATTTGCTCCATGGTAGATGGCAACCTCAAAATTCTCAGGTTGTTTGTTGCCTATGATTCCTTCAGTTTTCTTTGGCTTGTGGAAATTGCGAGTTAACTGCCAAGAAATTCTTGCTAATAGACACCCTGGCAGAGCAATGAGGAAAGTAGTGCTAACAAAAACATCATGGGAAGGGGAATCCTTGGCAGTAGGAAAACTCCCCTTGAAATGGTTAGTGTCTCTCGATTGTCAGCTGCGTTGCCTTCAGTGCGAATGTGGTATCTTGATTAGGCAGCATGTGGTCTGGTTGGGTGAGATGGGTCTTTACATGTTTTGGTTAGTTTTGAAGAAGAGACTTTTATTAGGGTTATAGTTTAGAATATTATAACTAAAAATTAGAAGATAACATGCATTAGAACTAAATATGAGAATATAAAAGTATATTAGAAGTAAAATATCCAAATGCGTGTACAATGGAAATCTTTTAGACATGATGGGGAGGCTGGGCGCCATGGCTCACACCTGTAATCCCAGCACTTTGGGAGGCCGAGTTGGGCGGATCTCTTGAGGTCAGGAGTTTGAAACCAGCTTGGCCAACATGGTGAAATCCCGTCTCTACTAAAAATACAAAAATTAGCGGGGCGTGGTGGCACGTACCTGTAATCCCAGCTACTAGGGAGGCCGAGGCAGGAGAATTGCTTGAATCTGGTAGGCAGAGGTTACAGTGAGCCGAGATTGTGCTACTGCACTCCAGCCTGGGCAACACAGCCAGACTCTGTCTCAAGAAACAAAACAAAAAAAGAAATGATGAGGAGACAGTACAACCTGTGCCACACCTTTGGCTCCATAGGGTGGACACGTTTTAGGAGAAAATCCAGCTTAGTGCCTGGTTGACTTGGATGGGGTCTTTGCTGTTTACAAGGGAAATGTTGTGGGTCAGTTGATTATAAACCAGTAAACCATCCAGGAAAGCATTTGGGTTGCTGCTGTTCTGCATCTGAAAGTAGAATGGAGAGTCATTCTGCTGTTGGGAATAGCTTAGTATGCTTCTTCCCACAGGTGACTTTGTGGAGAGTTTTAGTTTAATTGATTCTAGTCTCTTAAGGGAATCATAGTTCTTAACTATTAAGCCACATTTATTGAATTTATTTAGGGATGGGATCTCACTGTGTTGCCTAGGCTAGTCTCAAACTCCTGGGCTCCAGTGATCCGCCCACCTCAGTCTCTTGAGTAGCTGGGAAAACAGGTATGCACCACTATGCCTGGTCTTAAGCCACATTTAAATAAAATCTTTTGATTTTCTTTTTTTTGTGTGTCATATCTTCCCTAAATGTGGAATTCAGCTCTCCTTATATTAAAATGCTTATAATTCTTAGTTTACCTCATGCAGAATTCTACTCTGTAATAACTGAAGATTTTGGAGATATGGGAAATCGTAATTTTGCTACTTATTAATCCTAAGAAGTTGTTATATTTAAAAAATACTTAGATTTTAAACATCTTAAAATATAAATTGAAACTTACCTTCACCTAAAACTTTTTTATACAAAAATGCTATATCAAATAAAGATTGAATCTTTGTACTTGATATAATAGGTGGTTACCCTGAGTCAGTTAAAATAAAAGATAGATTGTTTTCTGCGTCCTCTATAATTAATTGGGGAAGCATATACTGCATATTCCAAATGTTATGAGAGAGGTTAAGGCAAATATCTGCCCCAAATAACATAAATTATTGATATCTTTTCTTTTGTTAAAAAAATAAGAAAATGAATAAAAATTGGAACAAGCCCAATCACTAAATTAATTCAACACATATTTATTGAGTGTGTTATGTACCAGGTACTGTTACTGGTGCTGAGCTGAGGACATAGTTAGTTCAGCTAGTGTGTACTTTTTCCAGGCTCAAGTTCATTCATTATCGATGGCATTGGCATAATAATGGTAGCTGTCTCACAAGATTGTTGGAAAGATTCAATTCCTCAATACATGTTAAGTCCTTAAAACGTAACTAGCCTCAGTACATTTTCATTAATTTTGTTTCACCAGGTTTTTTCTTACATATATTTGCTAAATTAAATATTTATAAAACATTTCCCTTTAAGAGAAATATTTTATAATAATAATATTGAGCTCCTCCAGCACATTGCTAAATGCTTTACATTTTCTTATATAATCCTCTTAGAAACTTTTTTTTTGTTTTTTAGATGTAGTCTGGCTCTGTCATCCAGGCTGGAGTGTAGTGGTGCGATCTCAGCCCACTGCAACCTCCGCCTCATGGGTTCAAGCGATTCTCCTGCCTCAGCCTCCCGAGTAGCTGGGATTACAGGCGCCCACCACCACACTCAGCTAATTTTTGTATTTTTAGTAGAGACAGGGTTTCATCATGTTGGTCAGGCTGGTTTCAAACTCCTGGGCTCAAGTGATCCATCTGCCTCAGCCTCCCAAAGTGCTGGGATTACAAGCATGAGCCACTGCACCCAGCACATAATCCTCGTAGAAACTTAAAGAGGGAGAAGGTAAGGTTTTTTTTTTTTTTTTAAGAAAGTTTTAGTAATTTGCCAAAGATTATTGAGATACTAAAGGGGAATAATTCTATGAAATATATGGCCGGGCGCGGTGGCTCACGCCTGTAATCCCAGCACTTTGGGAGGCTGAGGTGGGTGGATCACCTGAGGTCAGGGATTTGAGACCAGCCTGGCCAACAAGGTGAAACCTTATCTCTACTAAAAATACAAAAAATTAGCCGGGTGTGGTGGCATGTGCCTGTAATCTCAGCTACTCGGGAGGCTGAGGCAGGAGAATCGCTTGCACCTAGGAAGTGGAGGTTGCAGTGAATCAAGATTGTGCCATTGCACTCCAGCCTGGACAACAAGAGTGAAACTCAGTCTCAAAAAAAATATTCTATGAAATATAGAAGATAGTATTCTAAATCATATAGCTAAGGAATTGTAGGAATGGTTACTTGGAAGATTTTAGCTGCCTAAATAACAAGAAAAAATAAAATATCAAAACAAATCTAATTCATTCTCAGCCTTTTAGCTAAGAGTAAGTGTGAAAACAGTGAACCCACAATAACGGATGGATGACTTAATTTTTCTCATCATTCATTTCTTTGTAGTTTTTGAGGGAATAAACAGAACTTGAGAAAAAATTAGATAATTTACATAAAATGACACGTGGTGCTTCAGTTAAAAAAACAAATAACGAATCAGAGAGTTACAGCCTTTGTCAGCAAGACCAGATTCATTACAACACATTAAAATGGCTACTGAAATCATTATGAAAATTAACAAGTGGAATAAATTAAATTTATAAGATGGGTTTATGAGCTGTACTCCAACTGATGACTTTTTTGCTAACCAATGAAGTTACTCTAAATAATCAGTTGAAAGGTCCTGGGCGTGTGGCCAAATTTTTCTGCATTTTGTTCTATGGTCATTGATTTTTGAAATTCTAATTGGTAAACTAGATGATTACATAAATATTTTGTTCCTTATATTTTCATATGAAACTAAAAATAAAGAATAATATCCAGTTGTATTTTAGAACCTACATTATAATTTCAAAGTGAGAAATAAAATGGAGTTCAGTAATGAAAAGCACACAGATTTTATACTTTGACCATATATAAGAAAACTTTACAGATAAAATCAGAGATGGTATGCAAACAAGAGAGAAGAAATATTGGGGCTGAGCATGGTGGCTCACGCCTGTAATCTCAGCCCTTTGGGAGGCCGAGGAGGGCGGATCACTTGAGGTCAGGAGCTGGAGACCAGCCTAGCCAACATGCGAAACCCCATGTCTACTAAAAATACAAAGATTAGCTGGGCATGGTGGTACATGCTTGTAGTCTCAGCTGTTTGGGAGGCTGCAGCATGAGAATCGCTTGAACCTGGGAGGCAGGGGTTGCAGTAAGCTGAGATTGCACCACTGCACTGCAGCCTGAGCAACAAAGCAAGACTCCATCTCAAAAAAAAAAAAAAAAAAAGGCCAGGCGCGGTGGCTCACACCGGTAATCCCAGCACTTTGGGAGGCCAGGGTGGGCGGATCATGAGGTCAGGAGATCGAGACCATCCTGGCTAACACGGTGAAACCCCGTCTCTACTAAAAATACAAAAAAAATTAGCTGGGCGTGGTGGCGGGTGCCTGTAGTCCCAGCTACTTGGGAGGCTGAGGCAGGAGAATGGCGTGAACCCAGGAGGTGGAGCTTGCAGTGAGCCGAGATTGCACCACTGCACTCCAGCCTGGACGACAGAGCAAGACTCCATCTCAAAAAAAAAGAGAGATTGGGCTCAATGTGTATCAAGTGTATGATAAATCAACAGGGCTCACGGAATTAAGAAAAGTGTATTACAAGGGTTAGTAAAACTGTACTGTAGCAATAAATACAGGATTCCTTTTTTCCCCATCTGTCATTAGGTATTTTAAAACTACACACTGTCTGTGACGCCTAACAAAAGAAAATTTTAGATTATCCAGTTCAAAGGAAAGTTAAATAGTTATTGGTAAAATTATAGAAAACTGAATAAATTTAGACAAACCATGTCCTACTTTATTTTTGCCTGAAAGTATTCTGGGTTGGGGTTTTACACTATGTCATTCTCCTGATACCAGAATGGTTAGAGTTGTTATAACCATTACCTTGAGAGATTATGATTTTTTTTCTGCAAAATGGATTTATAGGATGTTTGAAATGGCAAAAATAAGTTGCTACAGATGGGAAGACAGTTTAGTGTTAAATAGATAAGGTAGTGTTAAATAGGTAAGGTAGAAAACAACATAGTGTCAGTGGTCTTTGAAATACTGTGTTAATTCTGTCCCCCTCTTTAGTATTGTTCATATTGGAGTGTGAGTAAAATACAGAAAAAATGATTATATGTCTTATCTTCACAGTAAGGAATGTACTATACATGGCCACCCAATAAACAGTGTATGTAAAAAATGGAAATAAAAATTTCATAAAACAAATACTAACTGTGAGCAATATACTTTCTACATGACTTCTGTCCCATTCCATTCCATTCTTTAAAAAGTGCTCTTTATTGGCCAGATGTGGTGGCTCACACCTGTAGTCCCAGCACTTTGAGAGGCTGAGGAACGTGGATCACCTGAGGTAAGGAGTTCGAGACCAACCTGGCCAATATGGTGAAAACCTGTCTCTACTAAAAATAAAAAAATTAGCTGGACATGGTGGTGGGCGCCTGTAATCCCAGTTACTCAGGAGGCTGAGGCAGGAGAATCACTTGAACTCGGGAGGCAGAGGTTGCAGTGAGCAGAGTTCGCTCCATTGCACTCCAGCCTGGGCAACAAGAGTAAAACCCTGCCTCAGAAAAAAAAAGTGTTCTTTATTATCTTGTAAGTTGATTTCATAACCCACTAGTGGGTTGATGCTTGCAATTTGGGAAAAAAATAACCTAGATGGTAAGTTTATGAGTCTCAATTTTGAATCCATTATTTAATATCACCATGAATTGTCGTAATTAGTACAAGTGTTAACAGTTAGTACCTTTACCACAAATCACAGAAAGCTAGAACTGGAAGAGACCCCCTAGAGAGAGATTGTCTAAACGTTCCTCCCTGTCCCTGTTTTTTTTTTTTTTTTTTTTTTTTTAAATATTCCATTGTAGAAACTTTCAAGCATATATTAGAGAAAATAGGAAAACAAGCCTCATGTATTCATTACCTCTTCTTTACTGGATTATTTTGAGGTAGATCCCAGACGTATTACTTTATCTGTAAATACTTTAGTATGTTTCTTTAAAAGGTAAAGAATCTTTAAGAAAAAATTCAAAGTATCCTTACTATACTAAAAAATACTGGTAATTCTTAATGTCATCAAATAGCAAGACAATCTCTTGATTATGTCATAATTTTTAAAAATCTGGATTATTTGAATTAGTTGCCAAAATCTATGCACTATATTTAATTGACACATCTCTTGAGTCTCTTTTCATGTATACATCTCCTTTTTTCCTTTTGGGTATGTGTATGTGTATGTGTGTGTTTATTGTTGAAGAAATCAGGTTGTGTAGAAGTTTTGCTATTCTGATCATTTAAAATGTTTTTCTGTCTCTTCTAGTAAACTGGTAGTTAGATCAAGAGGCTTAATTAAGTTTCTGACATTTGCAAGAATGTTCCAAAGATAGTATTTTTTTTTTTCTTTCTGAGAGACAGGGCCTCACCCTGTCATCCACACTGGAGTACAGTGGCATGATCATAGCTCACCATAACTTCGAACTCCTGGGCTCAAGTGATTCTCCCACCTCAAGTAGCTGGGACTACAGGTGCGTACCACAATGCCTGGTTAATTTCTAAATTTTTTGTAGAGATGGGGTCTTGCTGTGTTGCCCAGGCTGGTTTTAAATTCCTTGCCTTTAGTGGTCCTCCCACCTAGGCCTCACAAAGTGCTAAGATTACAGGCATGAGCCACTGTGCCTGGCCAAAGATAATATTTTGAATTTCCTATAGTGTGACATCAGTAGGCAAATAATGTTTGCTTGTCTTGCCTTTTTGCAACTTTAAGATTGATCAGTGGCTTCAGGTCTTATTACTCTAAAGTATCTATTATTAAAGTTCCCCATCAGCCTTCCATCTAATGGATCATCCATTGATGGTCATTGGGTTGATCTATTACTTTGTTAAGCATTTTGAAATGGTGATATTCTAACTATCTTTTTGCATTAATTAGCTTGAAATTTCTATAAAGGACTTTACCTTAGCTAGCTATTTAATTTCCTGTATGACTATTTGGTTATAAGGAAAGATGGAATAAATGCTTGACTTTTTTCTGTTATCATCAGATATTTAGAATCATGTTTCTCTAGATTCCTCCAAAGGTGACCTGTGAGTTTTTGGCTTTAATTTTTTTTAGTATCATTAAGAATGGATGGATTTAAGCATATTTGATGTATTTAACACCACTGAAGTTTATTCTATTTGGTGCCCAAATTGTTCCATCTTTGGCCAATGAGAAGACATTTAAATTGAATTTAGAGATCTTCTCATATGATCCTAGGAGTCTTTGAATTTCCAGAACTCTCGTACATTGTATGCTCCAGACCTGGAATCAGCTCTTTCTCCAAGGATTGGTAAGATTTTTAAGTTCTCAGATAAACCTATCAAGTTACTTAATTAAAAGATGCTTGTTGGAAATCTAGTCTTCAGGTCATTGGCCTTTTCACTATCCAGTGCTGCCTCTATAAATTGAAACACACAGTACTAGTCATTTTCTCAACTGCTGTTGCCCCTTCTATCTTTTGTAGAGTATTTTTTTCCCAGTACAGTACAGGTTGATAGCTGCCAGATTCACCATCCCAGCATCCTGTGTTGCTTGGGGTTAGCCTTGTGTGGTGATTTGGACAATGAAATATAAGGGGACGGATGCTAGGAACTTACTTAGAATTGATTTGTAATTTTACCTTAAAAAAAGGGGGTCTTGCTTTTGAAATTTATTTTTCAATTATATTTAATTTAAAAAACTGTTCAGGGATGGGTGTGGTAGCTCATGCCTGTAATCCCAGCATGTTAGGAGGCCAAGGCGGGAGGATTGCTTGAGCCAGGAGTTCAAGACCAGCCTGGGCAACATAGTGAGACCCCCACCTCTACAAAAAATGAAAAATTAATGAGCTGTGGTGGTGCATACCTGTAGTCCCAGCTACTTGGAGAGGCTGAGGTGGGAGGATCATTTGAGCCCCACGAGTTCGAGGTTACAGTGAGCTATGATTGCATCACTGCACTCCAGCCTGGGTGACAGAGTGAGATCCTGTCTCAAAACAAAACAAAAAAATAACAAAAAAAGAACTGTTCAGGGCAGCTCTTCATTTTCCATACTCATAGAAGGTGCAAGTGGTCTGGATGAGTAAAAACAATGGAGAATTTATAAATCATCTGTTTCTTTTTGGAGTTCCTTTTTTTTTTTTTTTTTGAGACGGAGTCTTGCTCTGTCACCCAGGCTGGAGTGTGCAGTGGCGCGATCTCGGCTCCCTGCAAGCTCCGCCTCCCGAGTTCATGCCATTCCCCTGCCTCAGCCTCCCGAGTAGCTGGGACTACAGGCGGCCACAACCACGCCCGGCTAATTTTTTTGTATTTTTAGTAGAGACGGGGTTTCACCGTGTTAGCCAGGATGGTCTGGATCTCCTGACCTCGTGATCTGCCCGCCTCAGCCTCCCGAAGTTCTGGGATTACAGGCATGAGCCACCACACCCAGCCTGGAGTTTACTAAATGTTCTTTAGCAGATACAGATTTATCTTCCTAATTATGTTTAGTTCTGAGTATTATCTAATAATTATAATAGCTAATAATAGTGTTTACTTTGTACCAGGAAGTGGTCTAAATGTTTTTATGTATTAACTGACTCAATCCTCAGAAAGATCCTATGAAGTAGCTATTATTATTCTTCTTCTAAAATTACACAGGGAAACTGAATAAAGAGAGTTTATGTGTTTGTCTAAAATCACACAGTCACACAGCTAGTATGTGGGAGAGCCAGGATTCTAACCCAGGTGCTCTGGTTCCGACTATATTAAAATTGGCTTTCATTTTCAGAGTAGTAATTTATTAACAGTAGGTGGTGGTGGGCTAGAAATGTATTTAGAAGTGGATTTAAAATATATGTGTTCTTCATTAGCATATTTTGTAGCTTCTGTTTAAAATTAGTATATTCATATTACTGCAGTTAGATATAGGACCTTTTCTTAGATGTGTAAAATTGCAGGCAGCCCAATGATATATTGATTTGATTTGCTGTATTAAAACTCTTATGTAAGAAATAAAACCCAATGGCATCATGAATGAGACAATTCACATAATTCTTATAACACAGATAAAAATGCTACAAACTATTTCTTAGTAATAAAATCTGTAAAGTTCTGATAAGCTTACGTGTGTAAAAGAAGCTAATAATAATTTATATTTTAAATGTGTATCCTCTAACCATGAAGAGCTATCATTAGCCACATTAATCATTAGACATATCGTTGAGAGATATAGTGATGAAATAGATGCACGAACACACCAGATAATTTTGCCTTAATTCATAATGATATGGTCAGATATATTGCCCAGGCCACCTTGCTCTTAGTTTACCCCATTTTGTAGGTCTTACAAATATATGTTGTGGAAAGAAAACATGTCTATTTCTACACACTCTTAGCTTTTTAATTTTAAACATGCTGTACTATTTTTCTTAGAAATTAGCGTTAAAATACTATTTTTGAGGCATTAACTTAAAATTGTTTGCTATTAATATCTCAAAGAGAAACAGAATAAGAATTATTTTTGCTCTGTGGTTTTATTTGTAATATTAACTAGTTGTGCAGAACTTCATTAGAGAAGCAATTTGATACAGTAGCAAAGTTTTTCTGCTTTTCTGTTTTATCATGTGTAAAATAAGGGATTCAGTTAAAGCAGAGTTGCATATGCACACAGGCATTGGGCTGTGGGTTGAGCCCAGACTTCTTTTCACAATCCTTCTTAAGGCATTGTGTGCAGGCAGTTACTGTGGTCTATTAGAGTTGATCCCAAAGATGAAACCAACCGAATAGGATTGAATGTAAGGTAAAGTGGTTCTTTCCTTCCTTTTTCAAAATAACACCTCAGAAAACATATCTGAATTTTCACAAAGTCTCTGTGAGGTACTCTATTTTGTTTTGTTTTGTTTTTTGGAGACAGAGTCTCACTCCATTGTCCAGGCTGGAGTGCAGTGGCGTCGTCTTGGGTAACTGCAACCTCTGCCTCCTGGGTTCAAGCGATTTTGTGCCTCACCCTCCCAAGTAGCTGAGACTACAGGCATGTGCTACCATGCCCGGCTAATTTTTGTGTTTTTAGAGGAGATGTGGTTTCACCTTATTGCCCATGCTGGTCTCACACTCCTGACCTCAAGTGGTCTTCTCGCTTCAGCCTCCCAAAGTGCTGGGATTACAGGCGTGAGCCACCATGCCCTGCAGGGGAACTCTATTTTGAACAGTAAACTACTATTCAAGAAGACATGGCTTGGAAGCTCAATTAATGGATTGTAGTTTTGTGTGCATATGGAAGCCCTGATAGAATCTGTTAAAAAAAAAAAAAAAAAGATGATGGCATTTCACACAGATTTAGTAATTATTTCTGGGAGCATGCTTCGTAATTAGAATTGTTAGATTTTGTAAATGAGTCTTACAAGGATTACTTTAAAAAGTGGTATTGTAAATGCTTCTCAAATTACCTTTTGTTAAGGATCAGGTTATTTTATTTTATTTATTTATTTTTATTTTTTATTTTTGAGACGGAGTCTCCCTATGTCGCCCAGGCTGGACTGCAGTGGCGCCATCTCGGCTCACTGTAAGCTCCGCCTCCTGGGTTCACACCATTCTCCTGCCTCAGCCTCCCAAGTAGCTGGGACTACAGGTGCCTGCCAGCACGCCCGGCTAATTTTTTATATTTTTAGTAGAGACGAGGTTTCACTGTGTTAGCCAGGATGGTCTTGATCTCCTGACCTCATGATCCGCCCGCCTCGGCCTCCCAAAGTGCTGGGATTACAGGCGTGAGCCACCGAGCCTGGCCAAGGATCAGTTTTTAAAAAAAAATTTCCTGTTTGTTGCCAATGGATACTTTTGTAAAATACAATAAAAATGAAATTATTAGAAAATGAAATAAAAGAAAAGACCTACAAAGTAGGAATCAAAATTCAGCAGACCAAATTATTCTGCCCCATTGCTATGGAAGTTTCCAAAGCATTCTCTTAATTTTTGCAACAAATAGTTTGTAGTATGACAGTGGCCCCAGACCAAAACTTTGTGTGGCAGTGGGGTTATACCCTAGAAGTTACAAACATACCTATACAGGATGGTTGAAGAAATGATCTTTCTTAGTGTTATGAACATTGTGGTGCCGGGAGCTGTGCTTCAGATCATGAGTCAGCTCACTATGGCCCTCAGGCCAAATCTGGTTAATCACCCTGCTTTGAAAATAAAGCAGGAACACAACTGTACCCACGCATTTATGTTTTGTCTACAGCAGAGTTGAGTAGTTAATGGCAGAGACTATGTCATCTGCAATGCCTAAACTATTTACTATGAGGTCCTTTACAGAAATGTTTGCAAACTCCTGCTTTAGATTTGAAAATGACACTGATGAATGATTGCTACTTATATATTGCTTGTTTTTTTCTGACTGTATTATCTTTGTTTAAATGTATTAGACGTATTGTTTGACTTTTTTCCTCTAGTCACTGATGAACCTCAAATAAATTTGAAGAGAAGTCAAGAAAATGAATGGATCAAGAGTGATCAAGTAAAGAAGAGGAAAAAAAAGCGAAAAGATTATCAACCCAACTATTTCCTATCCATTCCAATCACCAATAAAGAGGTGCTATTTTTAAAAGTTATTTTTACTGTGAAATTGTATTCTAAATTTAAAGTACACTAAATGCTTATTAGCCCACTTGCTCTCAGCTTTTAAGAGTATTTGGTGGCATTTTAGCAGGACTGTCCAGGGAATATTTCTATTTAAGTAATAGAAATGTATTTAAACAACAAGTTTGGAAAATATCATTTATTTTTCTGAGACAAGGTCTTGCTCTGGCACCCAGGCTGGAGTGCAGTGGAACAGTCATAGCTCACTGCAGCTTTGAACTCCCGGACTCAAGCAGTCTTTCCACCTCAGCCTCCAAAAATATTTAGACAATCATATTTAAACGGTAATTTTGCAAAATCCACTTGAAAAAGTGTTGCCAGATGGCATGTCTAGGTCATTTGCAAGTGTTTGTTCATTTTATCTGAGGGAACTTTTGGAAGTAGAGAGCAGTGACCAGTTGAGAAAAGAGGATTCTGAGATCTCTGTTGGGAAGGTAAACTGGGGTTTCTTGCTGCTTAATCTTGTTTATTATACTGATTATTTCAACATAGTTTCTTTAAAAAATTACTCAGTATTGTCACAACTTAATATTGCACCATTAAACTTGGTAAAAATCTATTAAAATCTGAAAAATTAGTGTAATAAATAACAGGAAATGGAACTAGCCAGTTAGTTCATACTGAGAAGCCCCTGAGAGAGAAAACTACTGCATCTCGTTACAACTACTGAAGTGGTGAGGTAGGAATTAAAATCCCTCAGGAAAGAACAGCTCACTTGGAAGACTGACTGTTTTTACCCCTTGGCCCAATTTAAGAGCCAGATTTGAATTTCTGTTTGATTGTGGGTGATAATCTCTTTGACCAGGCACATTTCCCCATTGCCTTTCCCCTTGTTTAACTAGAATGTCTCTAGGGAATGCTAACAAATTGTTAAAAATCAAATCAAAATTAAAATGAAAGAAATGAATATCAAAAGAAAAAATAAATTATGTTGGGTCATTCTAGGAAATATCTAGTCTGGGAGACACAGTTTAGCTGGGGAGGAAATATACATAACAAGAGAAGAGTTACCTAGCCATATAAGATTTTAGATTTGATGTACTGAAGAATCATATTCTGATTTTGCTGATACATATTTGATTCCTTTGGTTGAGGAATACTTCTTAAAAGTCCTAGTAAGGGCCAGGTGTGGTGGCTCATGCCTGTAATCCCAGCACTTTGGGAAGCTGAGGTGGATGGATCCCTCGAGCCCAGGAGTTTGAGACCAGCCTGGGCAACATGGCAAAACCCTGTCTTTACTAAATATACAAAAACTAGCCGGGCATGGTGGCTCACACCTGTGGTCCTAGCTACTTAGGAGGCTGAGGTGGGAGGATTGCTTGAGTCCAGGAGGCAGAGGTTGCAGTGAGCCAAGATTGTGCCACTGCACTCCAGCCTGGGTGACAGAGCCAGACTATCTCAAAAAAAAAATAAATAAATAAAAAAAAATTTAAAGTCCTAGTGCAATAGTCCTTAAAAGTGTTTAGGCAATACAAACAGTGTAATCAGCAATTATACATTTTATTAAAATACTTGCAAGTTGTTTGGTTTGAAATTTAGGATCACGTATACCTATGGGGATTAGAAGAGCTCAGGGAGTGAAAGGTGCTGCTGCTTTCATGAGCAGCCAGACAGAAGCCAGGTCCTAAGGACACTGAATGTCAGACAGTTGAAGTGACTTCCCTACGGACACACGATTTGTGACTGGAAGAGAATCCAGGTTCTGTATTTTGATTTGACAGAGTCTCTCAATCTAGGTGTTCGATGAACACCTCTGGGTGTCGCTTTCCCTAGGCCGCTCATTTTCTGTTTCTCCCTTCACCTGTATTCCTTGCTCCTAGGGGAGACTGAGCATCATCTCTGCATCACCCCCATGTCTGCCCTCTCTCCCCTCCTAGCTGTGTTATGGCTTCTTACCCCTTCCGGAGAAGACTGGTGGGATGATGTGCTGATGGGGTAGGGAAGGTGGGGAAGGGGATTGAGAGGAAGGAGGAGAGAAAAATTCTTTCCTTCCACCACTAACTTCTAGGCTTTGCATCACAAAGGTGAAGGGAGAAAGGGGATGAGAGTCCTGTCTGCAGCTTTTAGTTTTCATCCTTTAACCTGCTGTAGCCTTTGTTTCTGCCTTTCTACCCCTGTAAAGTTGTGTAGATGCTGGAAAGAGTGCAGGCTTTGGGTCTGACAGACTTGTTAGTACCAGCTGAGTCACAGACTCTGCTGCTTATGTAGGTCAGGTTACCTAAATTTTTCAAGTTGCAGTTTGTTCAGGTGTAAAATGAGGTGGGTGATAATACCTCCTTCAGATGACTATTTTCTAAACCCAAATCTAGCCATGTCACCAACCTGCTTATATACTTCAGGATTTTCCCATCGATAGGATAAAGACAACCTCTTTTCCATGTTCTCTGAGGTTTTGTTGTTGTTCGTCTCTCCTTCAGCCCTTGCTTTTTCTGCCCGAGCTCTTCTACCCTTCCTTGGGCTTGCCAGGTTTCCTCAGCCCCAGGAAAAGCCTTCTCTGGCTGGAGTTTTCTCTTTGCTCCTCTTGGTTTTGTTAATGCCAGAATCTCAGTTCAAACCTCTCTACCCATGACCACCTTGTCTAGGTCAACTGTCCCTTTCCTTGCCCCATTCCTGTCAGCTAAAGGCTTTCACAGCTTTCTATATGTCATTTGTCATCCTTGCAACTTGACACTTGTCTTCCTCACAAGGTTTTTAGTGCATGCCCATACCTAGACTGGTGTTTGTTCAAGAGTAGGTGCGCACACACACATGCTCTCTCGCTCTCGCTCTTTCTGTCTCTCTGCTGTTGTTTCATGGCAAAAGCGTGTTTCTGTCATTCCAAATTATAACCAGAACACTTAAAAATAATAAATACAATGTATGGTGGTTTCGTAATACAGGCTCAACAGCAGTAACTGGTTTTGGAGGAGGTAGGGTAACTTATAATAGAGGGAAATGCAGGTTTCAAGTGACCTTGAAACCAAATGATTTAATGTTTCCCTTTCAAGAGACTTATTTGTAGTTAATCACTTAGAAAGCTTACATACAAATATGGGGAAGAGATGTAGGAATCAGGCAAGATTAGGAGTTATATTTTATATCTTCTGCATGAGCACATTTTTGTTTTTTTTTTTAAAGTGTCTAATGTTAATTTTCTTTTTAAACTACTTATGAGCTTTTGTGGGAAGGCTTGGGAAAAGAATTAGCATTTCTAACATTGTTTCAATGGAAGACTATTCCAAGTTCCAATTAAGTGACCTGCAAACAAGCTTTTGGAAGCTAGCACATTCACAATGAGTTGCTCTACTTTTGGCCTCTACGTGTTGGCATCTAGTTTTAAAGAAAAAAGTATCCAGAATTCCACTGGTCTTCGATTTTAAACACATTCTTAGAGGTTTGGAATTCTTTATTAGTGGAAAATCTTGATTTCATATTTTAAGCAATAGAATTGGAAAATGGATTAGGATGGCTGCATACAGATATCCTAATTGGAAGTATATGAAAATATGTGTTTCCATTAACTTTCAATTGCATGTTAGTTTAAAAAGAAAAGAAGAAAACATTTTGATGGGGGTACAGTAAATCCTAAATGTTTCTTAAATGGCTAGAATTGTTTAATTAATTCTAGCTGGATTTACCCATATATTGTTTTATATGCCTTCTTTTGAGAGGTAGTAAGAATCAACATTGAAAAAATCAAGGAACAGTCAGAAGCTGATTGAAATTAGGAGTGTATTAATTTTTTTGGTATTTTTTTGGTATGTTTTAAAAATATACTAATGGAAGAAAAAGGTTTTCTTCAGCGGTTTTATTTTCTCGTTCTATCTTTCTTTCTTTCCTATGTTTTAAAAATACACTGATGGAAGAAAAAGATTTTCTTCAGCAGTTTTATTTTATCTCCTTCTTTTCTTTTTTTTTTGAATAGAGATGAAGTCTCACTATGTTGCCCAGGCTGGTCTTAATCTCCTGGGCTCAAGTGATCCTTCCTTCTCAGCTTCCCAAAATGTTGGGATTAGAGCTGTGAGCCACCATGCCCAGCCTCTTCAGGGATTTTAAAAGGCATTTGTTACATTTAATTATGTATTGCATAATTTTGCAATGTGAAAATTACTGGTCTTAGGACAACATGGACATAGATTAGTGCATTCAGTTCTTTTCTGGAAAATAATAGTAAAAGTATTTGTTGTCATCATGGTTATGTTAGGCAACTGGTAGATATAGAACATTCTTTATTTGAGGATTTTTTTTTACTTTTACTCCAGTTATTGCTGTATCATCAGTTTTTCAAGTTCTTTTTATAGTTGTGGACAAGCAAAAAAAAATAAAGAAAAATTAGGTAGCAAATTAGTGTGATAATTCTAATAAATCTTAATGAGGCAACAAATTTGGGAACAATATTTGTATTAACAACAGCTTAGGAAAATTCCAAGAACAATATCAAAAGATGAGGTCAAAGACATTTTCCCTAGACTGTAAATCTTCTCTCTCATGTAGAGGCATGCTAACTTTTAAGGCATTTCCTTTGAACTCATATATGATTTGATTCAATTAGAAAGCTTAAAAGATATGAAAACAGATTTTCTAATTGCATTATTTTTAGGCATATGGAATATGACAGTGGTGATATTTAGCAGATGAATATCAGCTTTTATTCTCTTAACTCAAATTACTCAGTGAATGAAATATTTAAGATTTAAGTAAAGTTTTTATTTTTACAAGTTTCTTTCACTGTCTTATTTGAATTTGACTTTATAGTATTAGGTTTTAAAAATGTGCTTTGTGCAGCACTGCCAATGGCTGGGGATTATGGTGACAGATAAGCTTTAATGACCTTATAGAATTTTAAATAATGGTTGTAAAAATTAGTTTCCTTTGGCCTTTGATGTCATTGGTATTTTTAAAATATGACACATAAAGAAGACTCTAAAGTGTTTTTCTTTTCTTTTACTTTTTAAGAATGTAATTAAGAATAGAAAGCATGAAAAATATTACAGTTATATCAAGAAATACATAAATTAATCTGGAGAATCAAAGCATTGTTAGAAATATATTGCTTGAAGATTAACCTTAAAATTTTCATAAGTTTGAGGCTAATCCTGCATAAATACTATGTGACTTGAGAGAAATAATTGTCTTTAAAGTATTTTACAGTTTTTACTTATAGTTTTATGTGCTACTAGATAATTCAAAGATATTAATGGTCTAAAACTATTTTACCATGTGAGACATTTCACCAGAATATGGAATATACAAATGGATGGAATTTTGAACATTGCCCTGAATTTACATATAATTAATATTTGAGGTTAGAATGAAGACTAAGTTAGTATGAAAATGCAAATGCAAATATTCTACCTACTAGGTGCAAGTAGCAATCCCCTATCCAATTATGACAACCAAAATTGTCTCTAGGTATTGCCAAATGTCCTCTGGGAGGCAAAATTGTGCTGGTAGAAAACCACTGATTTGAATAATATTGGTGCTGTTGTGTACTTTATATATTTGGCAAACGGTGAAGAGCTTACAAAGTACTTTCATATAGCTTTTCTAATATGATCTTTAATGCAACTCTGTAAGTTTGGCAATGCAAAAATTCAACTTTAAAATAATTGTGGAGTAATGTGGACTTATACTAAAGGCTTTTTTTTGAGAGGAAGTGTGTTCTGTTACATAGTGTCTTAGTCCATTTTGTGCTACCTGAGACTGGATAGTTTATAAAGAGCAGTTTATTTCTCACAATTCTGGTGGCTGGGAAATCCAAGATTGAGGAGCCAGCCAGCATCTGGCAAGAGCTTTCTTGCTGCTCTTGTCCCATGGTGGAAGACGAGAGGGTCAGGGGGAGAGTGAGTGAGCAAGTGAGTAGGCTCAAGAGGGGACTGAACTCATCCTTCTATAAGAAGCCCACTTCCACAGTAACAGCATTAACCCATTCATGAGAGCAGTGCCCCCATGACCCAAACACCTCTCGTTATGCCTCGCCCCACAGCGCTGTGAACTGGGGGTCTAGTTTCCAGCACATGAGCTTCAGAGGACACGTTCAAACCATAGCACTGGTTACACTTTCTGAAAATCCCCTTAAATATCTTCCCTTGATGTTTCAGTTCTTAAGTCCATGACCACATCTCTGCTTCTCCCCTTTCCCCTTCTCATAAACAGACAAACTCCTTGTACATCTCTTGGTCTTTTTCTGTATTCCATTGCTTTCTAGCTACTTCTCCTCTCTCCATCCTGGATCTTTTCCTCCAGGTGCCTCTCTCATTTTTTTCATATGTAGTTTATTCTTTTCCCAGGTTGTTTTTTGCTTTGGTGGATATATGGCCTTAAGATTTTTAAAGTCTGTGTTTCAGTTTATTTTAACAGAGGTAATACCAATATCTACCTCATGGGACTGTTGGGAGGCTACACTGAGCTAATATATATGTAAAATTTTCACCATGATACCTAGAACCTAGTGAGCACACAGTAAAGGTTAGTCGCTGCTGCTGCTGTTTAAATATTGTTTTTTATTATCATCACTGCACTGTGGTGAGACAGTGGTGTAGAAGAGAGAGACATTGACCTCAAGAAGTTTATAATTTCATTTTGTCTATATAGAATAAACTGCGACTCTCTAAGAGTTTTGTATACCATTATGTTTGGAACATTTTATTTATTAGACTATGAATATTCTTTTATTGGTTGTCACAAAAATGACATCTTGTGTTGGAAAATGTTAGGTGTTATTGTGTAACTTCCTACTAAGAAAACACCATTTCCTCTGTTGGTCTCTTGCAGATTATAAGGAACAGAGAAATGCTGAGGTTATTTTGGGTGATGTGGATTTATTGTAAAGGTACATGATGCTAAAGAAAAAGTTATTCATGACACTTGTTAAAGATGGTATGGCAGACCGTATTCCAGAGGGGCCATGGTGACCGGTACAGGGATCACTGCAATGGGGTCCCTCAGTTGGGAGAGAAATTGGACTCAACTCCAACAAGGACAAATGGGGATTTATAACCAAGGAGCAGAGTGGAGGTCAGTGAATGGAAAATTACTGAGAGGAAGGATGAGGGGTTTCTGGCTAAACAGACCAGATAGGATTATTGCTGAAGGGAGGCTGTGGTGATAAGATAGCTCAGATATGGAGGGTGGTTAGACACCAAGGGTAGGGGATTTCTTGAAACTGACATAGCAGCATTCTTGCTCAAACTAGATTCTACAAGGACAGAGAGAGAAGCCCATGGTTAGGCCTAGTCAAGCAGAAGACTCGGAGGGGCCTGACTAAAGTTTTGGTCAAAGGAGAGAGTCTCTGTCAATGGGAAGTGAGATCCAAGGACAGCATCTCATGATTTGCACAATCACATTCCGCAGATAATGGGAACATTGTTCAGGATAAAACAGCTACTTTGGTATCAGAACAGTTTGCTATGCTCATGAGTCAGTTTTTTCTTATCTCTGCTTTTCTATGGATTCTGCGTTGACTGTCAGCCCCCACTCTTTCCCTTTTTTAATATTGTGCTGCCTCAGGGCTTCTGTCTTCTGTTCCCTTAGGGCTTCTCTGTGCTCTCTTTTCTCTGTTGTTTTTTTTTTCTGGGTTTGCTATTTTGTATTCAAACTACTTTCAAATGTACTCACATTTAGAAGTTGACTAGAATTGCATCTAACTGGAAGTGGAGGAGGGAAGGTGCATCATTCCTCTCCCTGTTTCAGAGGAGCAGGTGCTGAGAGAGGAAGGGAGATGGCGGACCGGGTCTGTGGGGATTTCTCCTGGATGCAGATTCTGTTTTTCTAATGTGTGCATTTGGACTTCTTTGCAACTCTTCATGGTAATGCCCCTCCCCACAGGTCTGGAAAAATGACAGTAGTCATTTCTACTGAAATTATTGCTGTCGTAAAAAATCTTAAAGGCCATGAGGAATGGGTTCACAGACACATTCACTTGGAGACAAATAATTATTGCTTCTAACAGAAATGGAATGTTGTCTGCTGGCGTGACCTTTCTGTGGCAAGAATAAAGCCTTATTCTTAGGAAAGATCATAGTTATTGAGTCATATTGGGTATTCCAAGGACAAATTTCTGAAAAGATGCAGGGCCATTGAGAGGTTTTTCCAGTCAGATAGCAATCTGATCTGCAAAATAAGGGTGTTGGGTTCAGTACTGTTAAGATAGACAATCATCATACTTTAAAACTGACACATCCTTTTAAGCTGTCCAAGCAACTATCTGTTTGAGAACAAGTAGACAATTAAGCATTCATTTGGTTGAAGAATCTTAACATTGTTCCAATTTTGGTTGTTGCTTATTTTTCTTCTTGATTTTACATTTTACCATAAAGAAATTTTGCTTACCTAATCACTGGAATTTTTTTTATATGTGTGTATGTGTTATTAGATTATAAAAGGAATTAAGATCCTGCAAAATGCAATAATACAACAAGATGAGCGACTGGCCAAAGCAATGGTCAGTGATGGTTCCTTTCATATTACCCTGCTGGTGATGCAATTATTAAATGAAGATGAAGTAAACATGTGAGTAATATATATTTTTTAAATATAATTTTCCAAATTATTACTTTAATATGAGTAAGCACAGCAGAACCCAAAGAGACATTCTAAATTTTAAAGAAGTAGTCTCTATACAATTTATTCCAGTCAATAGTTAATATACAGAATAAACTGTATAAATATTCTTTTTACTCTAAACTTTTAAACTCTGTTATGGTTATCAAGTGGTAGCCCTTGGTTATGTAATTGTTTTGTCCATGCTCATAAGCACTCTGGACTTGACCATTTAGCTTAAAATTCTAGATACATATTCTGGAATCATGGCACAACTGCCTCTTATTATCTGCCTCACTTTGGGCAAATCATGTACTTTCTAAGTAAATGGAGAAAATAATAGTACCAATACATGCAAGAGCTCTTTGCCTAGGGCCTGGCACATAGTAGGCACTCTATTATTAGCTATAAGAGCTGCCATTTTACTAGGCCACTGGACAATTTCAGTTTCACCTTAGTCATTTTTAGAGTCACTGTACTCTACCTACCCCCGCTGCCCCTATGCCAGGGTTCTGCCATAAAGGTTGAAGACAAGTCATTGATTACTGCTTTCCAATCTGGAAGAAACCTTGTTCTTCCCCCAGTTTTCTGGGACACTCTTATCTGTACTTAGATTTTCCCTTCCTCTGTTACCTCCTATATAGCTCACTGTGTTAAGTTCAAGCCTAAGATGTGTAGAAAACCAAAGCCAGGATGAATTGCAGGTTGCTTTTCTTTTCTACTTTGACAGCCATATCTCCTGAGGGAATGAGGAGCAAGGCTTGAATTAGGAAGGGGTTGAGGAAAAGGTAAAATAAAAGGGATAAGATGAAAGAAATTAATAACTCAAAATATCTAACCCCATTATGATTATTGTAGTTGTGTCTTTTAAACAGTAGAACCTCATGTCTTTAGAGGTCAATCTTATGATCTGTCCCAAGCCGATGTACCCAAAGCAGCCTTGAGTATCCTGTAAGGACAGTGAGGAGGGGAGATTTTACTTGCCTGACTTTGTCTGATCACTTTGCCAATCAGAAGAAAAAAGCGGTTGTCTGATGCTCTGGAAAGAAGAGAATCCAAAGAAGATGCTACGCAAAATGAAAGGTTGAGAGAAGGGAGTAGTGCTCTGTGTGTGTTAGAATGGTCAGGATTCTCCAGAGAAACAGCACCAATAGGAGCGTATCTATGTAGATATCTATCTATATCTGTCTGTGTAGACATGTATATCTTTATGTAGAGAGATTTATTTTAAAGAATTGTCTCCCGTGATTGAGGGAGAAGTCTGAAATCTGCAGGGCAGTCTGGAAGGGAAGAGTTGATGTTGTAGTCTCAAGACCTCAGTCAGTCTGGGGACAGAATTCCTTCTTAGGGGACTCCAGTCTTTTCTATTAAGGCCTTTAGCTGATTGGTTTGGGCCCACCCCTATTCTGGAGGGGCAAGGTGTCAACTTTTAATTGATGGTGAGGTTCAAGGTGTGACCTCACTTTGGGGCAGCTAGAATGGAATTGATGAGGTTTCTGGGAAGACATTGTTTATGTGAACAATTTATTAAAAGTCTCTGATTTTTAACTTTTTATCCTATACCGTATAATATGTTAGACATCTAGATTGTCCATTTCTTGTCCTATATTTATTCCTAATTTTCAAAGTCTAATATCAAGTTTTAGTTGTTTAATAGTATACTGATCAGTGGATTGGATATGGAATGTGCAGTTACTTAAAAAAAATCATTAATTTCTTGAGGTGGATGTCACCTAAACTCCTTTGTATCCTTACAGTGTAGAAGAAAGGAATAGAAATATATTAGGCCAAGCCCGGCTGCTGATTTGAAAAGACTTACAAATGTGCTGTCTTAGTTTGAAATACAACCTTTGGGTCTGAACTCCAGTTTGAGAATTTCGTTTCTTATATGCATATACTTTTTACTTACTTTACCTTAAAGAAGCCTTTTCATAAGCCCCTCTTGAAAACATAGTCTATTTAAAATAATTCGAAAGTTAGTGATACTCCCAGTAGACACTGATTCCTTCTTACTCTGTGAATCAGTGGCATCTTATTAGCACAAATTTACTGATTTATACTACTAGAGAACTGGAAAAGTGAACCGAATTTAGATCATCTATGTTTCTTTAAAGAATAACGACATAGAATTCACTGTCTCTGAAAAGTCTTAACCTTTCTCATGGTCTGCTTTAACATATAGTTTCATTTAAAACAAATATCTTGAATTCCCCCAACTTATAAATGAGCCAGGAGTAGCTGTTCTGTTATCACATGCTTTAATTCATAGCACACAGTGAAGGAAAATACTGACTTCAAAGTATGTACACTGTTTGGATGAACATAATTACAGTTAGGTAATAGTGAATTTAAACTGGATTTGGAGGTACAATGAGAAATGTTGACATTTACATAGATATGCTAAAGTATTATGCATTTGTCATTTCAAAGTGAAATGACAAATGCACAATACTTTACAATTTTGGAAATGAGAAATGTACCATACTTATAGCTATGTAATTTTTCAGAGAAATGAGACTGAGTATAGAAGTCATAGATGAAAATCAGTTAAAAACTTTACCTGAAGACTAATTTAGAAATACGAAAGATCAAGAAAAATGCTGATTTTTTTCAAACACTTGGCTGAACAAATCACTGATCAAAATAATTTAAACAAATGGCAATCCACTGGAAGGGTGTTTTAAAGCCCTGTATGAATGTGCTTGGTTCTTTTTTAAGTAATTGCTGCCCTCTAGTGATATTTCATTTTTTTCTCAAAGTACCTATACCAAAATTCTCTTCAGGATAGAAGTAATTCTAATTTTCCAAATATCAAAAATCTCGTAATGTCCAATTCAATAATATTGTAAACATTTGTTTTTATTAAGAAAAGTGTGGCTGGACGCAGTGGCTCACGCCTGTAATCCCAGCAATTTGGGAGGCCAAGGTGGGAGCATCACTTGAGCCCAGGAGTTTGAGACCAGCTTTCGCAGCATAGGGGTACCTCTCTATAAATAATTTTAAAAAAATAGCCAGGCATTGTGGCATACACCTGTGTATTCCAACTACTCAGGAGGCTGAGGCAGGAGGATCACCTGAGCCCAGGAGGCCAAGGCTTCAGTCAGCTGTGATCACACCACTGCACTCCAGCTTGGGTGACAGAGAACCTGTCTGAAAAAAAGAAGAGAGAAAGAGACAGAAAGAGAAAGAGAGAGAGAGGGAGAGAAAAGAAGAAGAAAAAAAGAAGAAGGAAGAAGGAAAGATATCGCACTTCTAACACAGAGCAGCCGTATAATTGCATAGGCTAAATAGCTAAAGTATATATGGCAAACTTCTATAGTTACAATTGGGGAATATAATTAAACTTGTATTTTATTTGAGTCTAAGTATAGCAAATTATCTAATTATAGGGACTGTTATATTTTAAGAGATAGTGTGTTTTAACTTTTATTAGAGTGCCTCACAAATATATTTACTGTAAAAGTATTAGTACTTTCATCAAGAATCTAGAACTTGACACATAATCTAATGTAAGCTCTTGTAGGTACTCGGTTTTTTGGGATATATTTTCAGTAATTTTTTGAGTTGTTTATATAATATTTCACTTGGTTAAAAATCTTTTGGTAAACTGTAAAATAGTGTCACTTTTATGTCTTTAATAGTAATTATAATTAGGTAAAGATTTCTTTACTTCTTCCGTAGTTTTTGTTTAAAACTGTCTATCAGTTTTAATCATAAAGTTTAGATTTAGAAGGTATTTTGAGCCTTAAAATAATTAGTACAAATATCAAAATTAATTCATCTTTCTAAAACTGGTACTTTGTATCTTATTTGGTTTTGTATATTTTATTACTTAATGTATTACTGAAAAATGTATTATTTCTTACTAGTGGTATTGATGCTCTTTTGGAATTGAAACCATTCATAGAAGAACTCCTCCAAGGAAAACATTTGACTTTGCCCTTTCAAGGGATTGGCACTTTTGGAAATCAGGTTGGATTTGTGAAGCTGGCAGAAGGAGATCATGTAAACTCACTTTTGGAGATCGCAGGTAAAACAGCAACACATTCATATGAAATCTTGTCTGTTGGAGAAGCAATTTTTTTCAGTTTTGTAACAGAGACTTGACATTTTTAAATTTTAAAAGATGATGGACTAGACTCAAGTATTTTTTAGGACTGTCCCAATCATAAGTCTGAAGGATTTCAGTGCTTATCATAACATTTGACATACAGTTGGCACTTGGTAGGTACTGAATCAATGAATAGGAGTTATTGGTTGCCTATTCAAAGGCTTGTGGGAGTTGTCATCCCCATTGCAGAGAGCCAGTTGGTGAATCAGCAAGGTTTCCGTTTATGCTGCTCCCCTCCACCCACTCCCCTGGAGGGACTACTCTCTGAGCAGAAGGACCATTGGTGTTAGCAGAAGACCTCATATGTGTTGGGGAACACGTTGCCTTGTGCAGCACAATTTAAAGTGTCAGGGAATTGGAAGCAGAAAAAAATCATAACCTGGATGAGTGACTTCAGTTTGATCCAGAGATAATAGGTTGGGTATTAGCCTACATGCTGTGAGAAATTTTTATTTTCACTTCATTTCATGTCATGTCATGTCATTTCATGTCATCCCATTGCAGGTTCAATAATCCTTGGTTCATAACACACTTGCATCATTGGTCTATGCTTGGTCTACTTTTATCTGTGTTTTTTTTTCTTTTTGTCTATTATTCCTTCTTCGCTTTTCTTTCTCTGCCCCCTCTTCCCTCTCTTCTTGCTTCCATCCCTCCTTCTCTTTGTGTATCTACCTTTCTCTCTCTATCTCTTAAAAAGCAATGTAATAATAACCTGGGAATCTACCACCCCAAACAGAAGCTAGTGCTTCGGTAGTAATCTAACCATATTGCCCTTTCAGTAATGCATCCTTTGGCCTTCCTCCAATTAAGTTCACTATCATCCTGAAGTCAGTGTTTACTTCCTTTTATTTTCCCAAAGTATATGCATTTTCATTTTAGTTGGTTTTAACTTAATAAAAAGGGCATCTTGTTGTATGTGATCTATTGGGACATCCTTTTTGCTTAATATTACATTGCCTCTTTGCAGTTTAATAATTGCCCATTTAAAAGTGTACATTTGGCAGGGAGTGAGGATCAGGTTTCATTGTTGGTTTTTCTTTTGTGTTCTTAAGATATTTGTGATGAATATTTTTGTGAATGTCAGTGTTTATATAGAGCTGGATTATCATACAGATTAATTGTTAGAATGACATTTAGCGTAGTGTTAGTTGTGCTGTCTAGCATATGGTTTAAGTTCGCTGAGTTCATTATCCATTCAGATGTGTCAGAAGTAGAGCTGTTTAGTTATCTTTATAGTAGAAGATTTCTGTTATGTACTTGAAATACATTTTACATAACAGCATTTCAATTGGGCTGCAAATGTGAAATTCACTATTGCTGTTATTAGTGACACAGCTGCATTCATTTTAGCAAAGGTTTTTAGAAATTTATTACCTCTAAATTTCATTTATTCTACATAATATTGGGCCCAAGGAATTATACTTTAGTAGGAAGAATTCATTCCTTTAGCATGCAATGAGCCGGTGCCAACTAGGTACTTGGGATAGAAAACTGGAAAAAAAAAAAAAAAAAAAGATCCTTTTCCTTTAAGGAGCGTATAGCCTCGTGCGGAAACAAACAGGCAAGCAATTACAGTGCAATATAATAATAACAATAATTTTTGTAACGAGAGGCAGAGGCACAGAGTTATAGTGGGCACATAGGAGAAGGGGGCTGGATTGAGAAAGATTTCATAGGAGAAATAGCGTTTGAGTTGACATTTGAAGGGTAAATACAGGTTTTCTGGTTGGACACATTGGAGGAGTGTATTCTGGGTCGAGGGAACAGCATATGCAAATGAATCAAGTCCTATTTAGGGACCTACAAGTAGTTTAGTGTTACTGAAGTATAAATTGCAGATCTAGAGATACCATCAAATGAGATTCATATGCTAAAGGGAGCAGTGAAGGTAAAATAAGGGCATGAGGAGAGTGGTGAAAGTTTAGAATGGTGACCAAGGGAAATGGAAGGGGAAAGTTTAATAAGCAGCATGTAATGGGGTTGCAGAGCAACGCAGAAGGTGCATTTGGGATGAGTGCAGAAATTTGTAGTGGTACTAATTTGTGATCTTGTCAAGTAGTGTTTAGGATTTAGCTGTGAGAATGGAGGGGAACTGAATTAATCCATACTGGGGCACTCGTGTGGTAGGTGTGGTAAAAAGACAAAGGAGCAAGGCTGTCCAGAGAGTGGGAGAATGCTTGATGTGTTCATTATTGCACGCACATTAGAAAAGGCAGTAGAGTCTGCATGGGACTAATATTTGGAAGGAGAATAGAGTAATAGGACTGAAGATTAGAGTTAATAGAAGTTCAAGAGTGAGAAAGGAAAATTAGGAGGTGTGATCAGAGAGCAGTATATTGGATTTTATGAATTGAGGAGATTTCTGGTTCATAGAGACTATGAAGAAACTTTGTTCGTTGACGTCACAAAGAAAAACAAATGATAGCTAGAAGTTTTAAAATCGAGAGAAAGCCAAATTATTAGGTTTCATAGGAGAAACTTATAGCTTCAGTGAAGTCCCTAGGTACATGATCAGTATACAAAAAACTATAAATAATTAAAGTATTTTTTTAAGAGGCACAATTTTTAATAACAAGAACAATAGAGACATGTAGGAATGAATCAACTAAAGGATATGCAAGACTTCTATGGAGGAAATATTTTGGCTGTTACATCTTTACTAGGTATGTTTATCCTAACACTTTTCCCCTTTCCTTTTTTAAAGACAGAGTCTTGCTCTGTCACCCAGGCTGGAGTGCAGTGGTGCAATCGTGACTCACTGCAGCCTTGAGTCTCCTAGGCTCAAGCGATCCTCCTGCCTCAGCTACAGGTGTGTGCCACCATGGCCAGCTAATTTTTTTTTTTTAAGAGTTGAGGTCTCACTATGTTGCCCAGACTGGTCTTGAACTCTTGGCCTCAAGCAGTTGTCCCACCTTAGCCTCATAAAGTGTTGGGATTACAGGCATGAGCCACTGTGCCCAGCCCCTCCTTTCTTTTTCTATTTGTTGCAAGAGCGTCTATTCCTCTCACTGAGGAATACATTTCTAGACTAAGCCAGACCATCAAAAAAATTCTATAGATACTTAGACAAAATCGTGTAAAACTTTGTAGAATTGATATTACAGAATTGCTTTTACTATAATTCTTTTGGCATTATTTGATGATTTTCTAAGAAACAGGTTTATGGAAATTCTCTGTGTTTATTTTAAGTATTACAAATGTTGATTATATCTTGTTAAATAACATGAGTTGATTAGAAAAAAATTCTTTTTGGCTGGGTACGGCGGCTCATGCCAGTAATCCCAGCACTTTGGGAGGATGAGGTGGGCAGATCATGAGGTCAGGAGTGGCCAGTACTGGAGACCAGCCTGGCCAATGTGGTGAAACCCCGTCTCTATTAAAAATACAAAAAATTAGCAGGGTGTGATGGCACACCCCTGTAGTCCCAGCTACTGAAGAGGCCGAGGCAGGAGAATCACTTGAACCCGGGAGGTGGAGGTTGCAGTGAGCCGAGATCGTGCCACTGCACTCCAGCCTAGGTGACGGAGCGAGACTCCATCTCAAAAAAAAAAAAAAAAGAAAAAAAATTCTTTTTAATTTTAATATCAGGACTATTTCTCTTGAACATGTTGTTTTTTACCTAATGAATGTTGAACATTTAACTTGTGTCTTTGGGTTAGAATTGGTTACTTGAAAACTTAGAATCTAGTTTATTGCGTACTTCAATTTAGAATATAGGACATAATGTTATTCTTTTTGTGCACTTACCTCATACCTGGCTTCATGTTATCTTTCCAGTTTTAGTTTCCCTTTGTCTCATTTTCTTTATTTTAAATTTACTTATTATAGTGTACACTTCTTTGGAGTTATCTTAAATCCTATTTTTAGGGATAGGGTGAAGCAAAACATGTGAACAAGCATGCAAACAAATAAGCAATATTTACAAGTCAAGGAGTACTTAAAATCATTAGTAGGCCAATGAGAAGGCAACTCTAATTGTTCTGAGGGCAAATCATTTGGGACCAATGCCCACAGTTAATCTTTTCTTCCGGGCAAATCATTTGGGACTGATAGTCCACAGTTAAACTTAATCTTTTCTTCTTGGCTGCTCTGGAAAAAATGCTAGACTTAGAGCTTTTCTTTGGTAATATAAATATCTCTGCACTCAAGAAACATTTCTAATTACTCATTCATTCATTGTTCTTTTAAATAATTCTCTGGGTGCTTGCAACATTGAGAATTCCATCCATTCTTTGCAAATATTCTCACAAAGGCATTTTCCAATATTGATGAAAGATCCATTGTGTGCTGAGGAATGTGAAGTCTCACCAGCTTTAATATGAATATAAGCCCGAAGATGTTGGTTTGTTATTACTGCTCCTATAATTCCTTTCTTGATTCCAGAGGTATTAGGTACTGTTGATTAAAAATATTTATGTTTTTTCAAAAGTTTCAACAAAACATTATAAAAAATAGAAGCTGGAGGGAGAACAACATTCTTTTCCCCTCATACAATCACTGTTATACTTGCTTTTAATCTTTTATGTGTGTATTGTACAATTGTTTTTATTATAATTTTTATGCACTTTTGTAAGAAACCTAAATATTTGAATATACATGGAAAACTTTATTCACTTACTGAAGCAACATGTATTTATTAATTATTGGGGACTTACTGTGTCAGGCATTGAAGTTTAGATATAGCCTCTATTTACGTAGTGTTCAGATATTCAGAATGTTCAGCACATGGAATTTTTGTCAATATTTTACTTCTTTAGATATATTTTTAAAAGAATGCCTCAGGCTGGGCACAGTGGCTTGTGCCGGTAATCCCAGCCACTCAGCAGACTGAGGTAGGAGGATCACTTGAGCTCAGGGGCTGGAGGTTACAGTGAGCCATGATTGTGCCACTACACTCCAGCCTGGGCAACAGAGTGAGACTCCATCTCCAAAAAAGAATGCCTTAGGATTAGTACCACTTTAACCCAACAGTATCAGTAAAATGATTTAATATTTGTTTTTGTATCATATTTTATAAGCTGTTTGTTCAAATGATATATTCCAACTCTCAGAAGAATATATTCCATTGACCAAAGTTTCTTAAAACTTTGTAATAAATTGTATGTATATGCCTACACAGGAATATTAAAATTTTGTTCATTCAAAATAATGGAGACAGAGCTAGACTGACTTACTGTAAAGCAGGATAATTTGTAAAGAAAGTAATTCTAGTTGACCTTTGAACAATGTGGGGATTGGTGCCCAGAACCCTGCGTAGTCAGAATTCCCCATGTAACTTTTGACTCCTCCAGAAGTTTACTACTAATAGTCTACTGTTGACTGAAAGCCTTATTGATAACATAAACAATTGATTAACACATATTTTATATGTTACATGTATTATTAATATATACTATATTCTTACGATAAATAATTTAGAGAAAAGAAAATGCTATTAAGAGAATCCTAAGAAAGAGAATACATGTTTGCTGTTGATTAAGTGGAAGTGGATGATCATAAAGGTTTTCAACCTCATCATTTTCACATTGAGTGGACTGAGGAAGAGGAGGAGTGAGTCTTGCTGTCTTAGGGGTGGCAGAGGCCCAAGAGGTGGAGGTGGAAGTGGGGAGGCAGGAGAGGCAGGCACACACGTGTAACTTCTGTTGAAAAATATCCATATATAAGTGGACCTGCTTAGTTCAAACCTGTGTTCAAAGGTTGAGCCGTAGTCTGATTTACCTAATTTTCATTGAGAGAGTTTTTAGATTCACAAGTTAAAGAAATAAATTCTTAAAGTGTTATATAGTTCTTAGGAAAAAAGGAACCAATTTCAGACACTACTCTTTGTACTGATTACTAAATATTGGCAGGATAAAGAGTCATTTAGAATTTTTAACGTGTAAAATTGAAGAAAATTATTGGACATTTTGAACTAGTAGAGTCTAAATTGATTAGCTCTTACCATTAATGGGGGTCAGGATATGCTACTCCATAATATTTTAAGCTAAAGGAATTTGAGAAAACAGCAGAAGTAGGAAAGTCACTCTCTGCCCTCCTGCCCTTCCCTGAAGCAGGTCGTAAGACCCACATTTGAGATATGCTCTCTCTATGCATGGAGGAATGGAACATCCTCCTTTCTGAGGACACCGGGTCCCAGAGGAGAAGCTGAGTCAATAGGCCTTGCTAAGTTTCCCCCAGTTTATTACCATTAGATCATACTTTTTAATTCAATTGTACTTCTCCACAACTGTCCACTTCTTCATCAAACATAGCATAAAAATACCCAGGTTTACATGTTTATTTGCGTCATTTTCTTATAAAAGGTCCCATGTCACATAAAACTTCTATTAAATAAATTGGTATGCTTGTCTCTTGTCAATCTGTCTTTTTTATGGAGTTGTCTATAACAATGAATATAGGATGGGTGAGAAAAAGATATTTCTTTTTTCCTACACCATTAAAATTATGCTGTTACTAACAGTTATTTTTGGTACCTGCTGGTGGGCTAAAGAGACCAAGCCCTTCTTTGCATCACATGTGCATGTGGGCTTATGGTGGTAGCCACTTGAGGGAGCAGGTAAGGTGTATGGCATCAGAGGCTGTGTCTCAGCTTCCTAGCTTGACCTTGAGTGATCCTGTGTTGTTGTTTTTTTTTTCCAGAATAAAACAGCACCTTCTTTCCTAGAATTACCCAGTAGCTGATAGAATTAAGAAGATATTGAAAATTTTGCATTTATATGGCATGTTCCCACATTTTATAATGAATGATGAAATTGCATTGAAAAGCTTTTTGCATAGAAATGGATATGTGATTTCATTCATTTTTTCAGCCATGTATAATTTTGTTAAGCTCACGAGATTGAGAGATTGCTAAAAATTTAGCCCACTAGAATTATAATAGTTTTTGCAAATCTTTTTTTTTTAAAATAGAAAAGTGCCCTTGGTTAGCATGATAAAAGATTCTAAGTACATTTATCTCATACAAGAAAAAATGAAAGGTTTTTAGAATGTTCATTTGAACATTATGCTTTCTTTCATTTTGACTGTCATTTCCCCCAAAAGATGGAGAGACTACATTCCGTGTTTTCTGCTCCTTGTGAAGAATCTGTTCAGTTTCTGGTATCTTTAGGCCCTTCTAGGGTGCTCTATTACTACATGAAGTCTTGGATTTCTGACCACCACAGGCTGGTGGGTGTCCCAGCAGCCTGCTAACCCTTCCCCTAATGGCTTGGGCTAGGCTCTCTTCAGAAACATAAAAATAACTTAGCCACACTTCACTTAGAAGACCAGCTTGTCTTTTTAACTAGGATGGCTGCATTCACAGACCTGCACCATTGAGGCCATTAGAGCCTTATTTTCATACCCTGCCTCTATTTGCATATGCCACCAAGCACACTTCCTCCATCCTTCCTCTCCTTTCTCATCTCTCTCGTAATCCTTTTTATTCTCACCTCTTTTATTTACTTTATTTTCAATCAAACACTTTCTAAATGGACTGACTTTGTACCAGGCATTATTCTAATTATCTTATTAAATATCAATTTCGTCCTGACAAACCTATGAGGTAGGGGCTGTCTTAGTTCATTTTGTGTTGCTATAACAGAATACTTGAGGCTGGGTAATTTATAAAGGAAAGACGTTTATTGAGCTCACAATTTTGCAGGCTGGGAAGTTCAAGAGCATAGCACTGCATTGGCTGGCTCCTGGTGAGAAACACATGCTGGGTCAAAACATGGCAGAGAAGTGGAAAAGTGAGTGGGTACATGCAAAGAGATCACATGCCAATAGAGGAAGCAAGAGAGAATCTAGGAAGCCTAATTCACTTTTATAAGAGCATACTGTTTAGTAACTAATCCAGTCCCATGAAAGTGAGAACATGCTCCTGATGTAAGGCATTCATCTATTTATGAGGGATCCACCCCTGTGACCCAAACACCTCCCACAAGCCTCCATCTCCAGCACAACCATGTTAGGAATCAAATTTCAACATGAGTTTTAGTGGGGAAAAACCACATCCAAACCGTAGGAAGACCATTGTCATCACTCCCATTTGGCAGCGAAACTGAGGCACAAAGAAGTTAAGTAATTTGTTAGTGAGTAGTGGAACCAGGACTCAGATCCAAGCAGTCTGATTCCAGATTCTGTGCTCTTAATTACTATGCTAGTCTGTTACATTGTAAATTAGCAACCGGACTCCCTAAACATTTTCGAGGAACACCTCTTCTTGCCTTAGCTGAAACTTGGCTCTTATCTGATTGAAATCACAGCTTCCTCTAGGTGAAGGCTGCTCATTTCACCCAATCCCACATTCCACAGGACCCAGAGGTATCATCCACATTCTCTTAGTTTTCTGTTGCTTTGTGCCTGTTCTATCCTCACACAGAGGCCTTTCCTTATTGGTGGTTCATGTTACCTGGTTTTGTTAACTTCTGCCTCTCTTTTTGCTGTCATCTGAATATTTCCTCTCCTATTTTGAGGATTTTGTTTCATAGCTCACATTGCAATGCTTGTGTCCTTCAGTAGCACGAGCACAATCTGTCCAGCCATCCTGGCACAAAGTGAGCTTTGGAGTCAGTCAGAACCATTTGCATTCCTGTGCAGCCTGTTACCAGCTGAGTGGTTTTAAGCAATTTACTTCACCTCCCAATCCTTCAGTTTCTTTATTTGTACAATAGGCATAATAGTAACTGTTCTGAAAATAAAGTGAGATAATCTATACGGAGTGCTTAGCACAGTATTGGGCACATAGACAATGTTAAATAGACGGTAACTATTATTATTAATGATAAATACTCCATTCCCACTACTGCCATCACAGCTGTTGCTTTTCTTAAAATCCCTTGACTTCTTTGACGTTAGCATCCTACACCCATACACCTCTCTGCCATTCATAAGCATATTTCTGAGACCTTAAACTTAGTTATAGCTATCGCCACAACTTCCCATTCTAGTTGCCATTTACTTCCTTTCCACTACTACTAATGCTCCGGAACCTCACCGAGGCTTGGCCTCTTCCAGGACAGCATAGATGTATTCATTCTTAAACTAGAGAAGGCCTCAAGGTATGTCATTCTCTTGGTGGCTCTTTCAATTGTCCTATCTCGTTTTGTTTGACCTGTCTGGGAAACACCGATGGCAGATCCAATCCAGTCATTTGCTTTTTTGCCCCAACACCTGGGCAAAATAAAATCCACCCTCCTTGCTGTAGCCCACAATATCCTCCATGTTCTGGTCCACTGCCTATATCTCCTGCCTTATCATGGTCCTCTCTCCCTGCCCACTGTGCTCCACTTGAACTTGCTTCTTACAGGTACTGGACTCAACAAAGTCTTTTCTGCCATAGATCTTCTGAAAATGCTTGAGTGTTCCTTCTGCTTAGACCTTTTCATTCTTAGGATCTCAAATGTCACGACTTCAGAGAGTCCCTACCCACTGTGAGTAGAGTATTTTTATAAGTAAGCTCTCTATCACTGTACCCAGTGGGATGCCCTCATAGGTCTCATCACAGGTTGTGATTACCTTATTGTCTATTTGGTTTTTTGTTTGTTTGTTTGTTTGTTTTGAGATGGAGTCTCGCTCTGTCGCCCAGGCTGGAGTGCAGTTGCACAGTCTTGGCTCACTGCAACCTCTGCCTCCTGGGTTCAAGTGATTCTCCTGTCTCAGCCTCCTGAGTAGCTGGGATTACAGGTGCCTGCCACCACACCCAGCTAAGTTTTGTGTTTATAGTAGAGACGGAGTTTCTCCATGTTGGCCAGGCTGGTCTCAAACTCCTGACCTCAAGTGATCTGCCTGTCTGGGCCTCCCAAAGTGCTGGGATTACAGGCGTGAGCCACCGTGCCTGGCCCGTTATTGTCTATTTGATTGACTGTCTTTGTGGCTAGATTAGGCTCCATGAGGGCCAGGACCATGACTGTTTTGGTCACTAGTGTATACCCAGTACTGTCTATGATGTGTGACACAAAAACGTGTTAAGGCTCACAGAATCCCAGCACTTTGGGGGCCTTAGGAGGGAGGATTGCATGAGCTCAGCGGTTTAAGACCAGCCCAGGCAACGTAGTGAGACTTTGCTTCTACAAAAGATAGAAAAAAATTACCTTGGCATGGTGGTGCATGCCTTGATTCCAGCTACTTAGGTGGCTGAGGTGGAAGGATTGCTTGAGTCTGGGAGGGTGAGGCTGCAGCGAGCTGTGAATATGCCACCATACTCCACCCTGGGTGACAGAGAAAGACCCTGTCTCAAATAAATAAATAAATAAATAAATAAATAATAAGGTATTAATAAGTATTTATCAAAAGAATGAGAAAATGAAGAAATCACACAGTCATGTAGGTTGGCTCTCCTGCAAATGTATGTTTTCCACACTCAGAGCCTTGGCGCGGCAGGTCCACTGCTTCAGCTCAGTTTTTCTCGTGTCTACTGTTGCTGCCTCAGCCCCCTGTTTGGAGCAACTATAACCTCCTACCCCTCTCTCAGCAGATGGCACTGAGGCTGGGATCTGCTCACTTCAAGTCCCTGTGCTTGGTGAACCTGTCTGCTATTGCATTTGGCTTTTAAATTCTCATACAGTTTTGGGAAAAGAGGTGTCCTTTATCTAGTTAAGACTAACCCCTTCAGCTGTGTTCTTGGTCTGCTGGACTCAACCAGGATCTTGCTGTACCAGTTACTTCTTCCCTCTCTGTGCTTCTGTGTTTTCAACCCTATGTCTTTATTACCTCCTTTCCCCCAACTTTACTTGCTCAATAACACATTTCCTATCCCTAAACAAACAAAAAACAAAGTTAAAAAACCCTAAGGATTAGCTACAGAAAAATCTCTTGATCTTCAATCTCCTGCTAGCTTCTTCATTGTACCTTTCCTACCCAGAATCTTTAAAAGAGTTGCCTGTATTCTCTGTACCTTTCCTACCTAGAATCTTTAAAATTTAAAAATCTTCATTGTACCTTTCTTGTCCAGAATCTTTAAAAGAGTTGCCTGTATTCTCTGTCTCTAGTTCATTACTGTCCTTTTCTCAAACCTCCTGCGGTCAGTAGGCTATGGCCTACTTCACTGCATGCCACATCATGGGCCCCGATAGCTTTGTAATCGCTGAATCTAACGAATGCTCTAGATTTATTCATACAACTGAGCACTCCCTTCTTTAAATTCTCCTTTTGGTTTCTGAGACACCACTTTCTTTTTTTGTTTGTTTTGTGTATTTTTTTTAATACTTCTCTCAATGTATCTTCTCAGCTTTCTTCATTAGTTTATCTCTTTTTTCTTTAAGCATTTATATTTTTAGATTTCCGAACCTGACTCTCTGTTTAACTTGGTTTCTCTTTTTTTTGAAATGGAGTCTCACTCTGCTGCCTAGGCTGGAGTGCAGTGGCACTGTCTCAGCCTCCCGGGTTCAAGCGATTCTCCTGCCTCAGCCTCCTGACTAGCTGGGATTACAGGTGCCTGCCACCATGCCTGGCTAATTTTTGTATTTTTAGTAGAGACAGGGTTTCACCATGTTGGCCAGGCTGGTATCAAACTCGTGACCTCAGGTGATCTGCCTGCCTCGGCCTCCCAAAGTGCTGGGATTACAGGTGTGAGCCACCGCGCCTGGCCCCATGTTTCTTTTTGTATTTACCATCACGATCAATCTCCCTACTCTTCCACCAGGAACATCAAGAAATGTAGGTGTCATCCTAAACCCCAGCATCAGTCATTTTAGATATTCATAGTCATCAAGTGCTGTAAATTTTCTGTCTTAAATATCACTCCCATTCGTTCCCTACTTTCTGTTCCTATTGCTGTGCCTCAGTTCAAGCTCTGTTCATCTTTCACCCATGCTACTGCAATAGTCTCCTGGTCTACAGTCTGCCGCTTTACTTCCAGACTCTTTTTCTAAAGCACAAAACTAAGCATTTTTATGCTCCCTGCTTAAAATAATTTATTGACTTACTGTTGGATCTAGGATAAAACCTATTCTTCTTGCTGTGTCATTTAAGATTCTCAGCTCCTTGATTCTTGCCTGTGTATTTAGCCTTATTTCTTGTGTTGTCCACGCTGCACCCATTGTTTAAGATATGCTGAACTACTTATAGGTCCCCTGAGGCACTGGGCCATGTCATGTCTTCATGCCTTAGCTGACGCTGCTGCCATCCCATGGAATCTTTCACATTCCTCACATGATCAGACAACAACCACTGATCTTTTTTCTTTAAAAAAAATTAGTTTTGGCCGGACATGGTGGCTCATGCCTGTAATCCTAGCACTTTGGGAGGCCGAGGCGGGTAGATCACTTGAGGTTAGGAGTTTGAAACCAGCCTGGCCAACATAGTGAAACTCCATCTCTACTGAAAATACAAAAACATTAGCCAGGCATGGTGGTGGGTACCTGTGATCTCACCTACTCAGGAGGCTGAGGCAGGGGAATCGCATGAACCCAAGAGGCGGCGGTTGTAGTGAGCTGAGATGGCACCAATGTACTCCAGCCTGGGTGACAGAGCAAGAGTCCATCTAAAAAAAAAAATAATTTTTTAAACTATAGTAAAATACACATAATATGAAATTTACCATCTTAACTTTTTTTAAACATATAGTTCAGTAGTGTTAAGTATATTCACATTATTGTGCAACCAATCTACAGAATCTTTTTAATCTTGCAAAATGGAAACTCCATACCCATGAAAAACAAATCCTCACTCCCTCCTTCCCCTGGCTTCTGGCGACCACCGTTCTACTTTCTGTCTCTATGAATTTGACTGTGTAGCTGCCTCATAGAAGTGAAATCATGTAGTATTTATCTTTTTGTGACTGGCTGATTTCACTTAACGTAACGTCCTTAAGGTTCATCCGTGTTGTATCATGTCAGAACTTTATTCCTTTTTAATGCTTTATAATATTCCGTGGTATATGTAAATACCACATTTTGCTTATCTTGTTATCTGTTGATGGGTTTGTTGATGGACTCTTAGCTATTGTGAATAATGCAGCTATGAACATGGATGTATAAATATCTCTTCAAGACCTTGAGTTCAGATCTTTTGGATATGTAACCAGAAGTGGAATTGCTAAATCATATGGTAGTTTAATTTTTAATTTTTTGAGGAACTGCCTTAATGTTTTCTATAGCAGCTGGACTATTTTACATTCCCACCAGCAGTGTACAAGGGCTCCAACACTTGTATTTTTTTGATAATGGCCCCTTTTTTTTTTAACCCAAATTTTGTATTGATCAAAACAGCTTCATTGGTCTTTATAACAAAGAATTATTGTAAACTTGAGTTTATGTAACTAATTAAAATTAGTAAAATCACCAATTTTATATTCGCTTTACATATTGGAGTTCAACAAAAAAAATTTAATTTTGGGAGAAAAAAAGCTGTATTTCAAAATGTTTAAAAAAACCACTGTCATGGAAATCTTAGGACGAAATGGCCTTCTTAATGGAGAGAGGCAGGAGATAAACCATCCAGCAGAGGGCTCTGTGTAAAAACATTTGTTTTTACTAATGTTTAGAATACAGGAACTAAAGAAAGGAAAAAAAAGACAACTTCAAAGTGACGGTGAGTTAGGGCCTGCCTGCGGCCAAGGGGGAAGGCTACTCCAGGGTATGCTGGCATGCACTGGCCCCCCACTACTTAATGTCAGTGCCACTAAGCAGAAAACTTGAGGAATCAGGGTGTGAAGACCTTACCAGCTGCTAGCGAGCATGCAGGGGAAGAAAGGGATGTCTGTGTGGCTTCCCCATGAGCTGAGAGCCAGGATACACAGGGCAGGTGGCAGAGGCTCCCAGTTCAGTTCAGGGCAGGAGGCTGAATGCCCAGGTCCAGGAAGAACAAAAAGGGGATTTTGGAGGTAGGCTTTTTTGTTGTGTTAAAAAAACAGGCACATTACCCATCTCCCTGTGGCCCTTGAGCTGCTGGCCTGGCCCCCTGATCCTTCCCCTCTCCCCACAAAACCAAAATGAATAAGAAGAGAGGTAGAAGATGAGACATTCCAAGGGTGGGGAATGCTTTAGTCACTGGAGCCCGCCCATGAGAGTGAGCCTGGAAAGCATTGGGAAGCACAAGGTGAAGCTGCTGCTCCCCCTGGGGTGGGGTGGACTGGGACAGGGCAGAGCCAGGAGGGTGACTGAGAACATCCTGACTCCAGCAAAGAATCCTATGTAGCAGGAACAGAGGGCCGCAGAGAGCCACTCTGGAGGAAAGAGGTGAGGCTAAGTGACACAGGGGCATGGAAAGCTCCTTGTGGGTGTGGCCTCACCTGCTCACTACCAGCTGCCTCGGGCAAAGAGGCTCTGGCCTGGCTCGCCTCTGGGGGCAGGGAAAACTCTGGAGACCAGAGTGGAGGCAGAACAGAGAGAGAAGTGAACTGCTCTCCCACTCTTTTTAGGAGGACACTGTTTGAACCCTGTGATGACCAGGGCCTGGGCCCAAGGCAAGCAGAATGAATGCATTTCATGGAGAGCAGAGAGAAACTGGGCCCACAGGTATGTCTTGGGGCAGTGTGTTGCTCCTTTCTCCTTGAGGGCCTAGGGCCAGAGGTGGCCAGAGCTGCCACCTCAGCTTGTGGCTGCCAAAGGCAGGCTAGAACAACCACCCCAAGGTTCTCTGGACTTGGGAAGGAGAGGAGGAAGAAGGGAAAGGTGGGTATGAAAAATGAAGTGGAGGAGAGAAACAGCCTTAGATATGTTGGGGAGCAGGGGGGTGGCCATATCAAGAGGAGTTCTGGTTCTGGTAGATGGAAGCTTTCTCCTTCAACAGGTCCAGACACAGGTGGCACCTCCAACTTCCTTCATGGCGCTAAGATATGGACGGAGTGAGACAGTACATTTCATAGCCATGATTGCAGTCATCACAGAAGCCCAGCTGGTCATCATCTTCAGAGGTGCCGCAGATGTCGCAACATTTGCACTCGATATACTGTCAGCAGTATGTCTTCACTGCCGCATCATCATGGGGGTGAAATGGAGGCAAGATGGATGCCCTGAGCAGCCACAGTCAAAACAGGGCACCAGCTCCTCAGGTTGTCCCATCTTCTTGTTAATCTTTGAGTTCCCCAGGCAGAAGTTACAGTAGTTGTTGGGCAAGGCCAATCCATCAGGACCCTTTTTGGATTTCTGTTCCTCAGACCTCTAGGAAACAGGAGTGGGTGGTTGGGAGTCTTCTTTGTCCTCGCCGTCCTCAGCCAAGTGGGAGTGGGCATAGTGGTAACTGAGGCCTGGTCGGTTCTTGTGTTTTCCACAAATGTCACAGGCATAGGGCTTATCCTGGTCCTCCAGGTTGGAAGCATCCAGCTCCTTATGGGCACTGCCACACCTTTACCCTTGGATTACCCCTTTCCCCGACGCTTGGGAGCATCTTCTTCACAGTCCTCATCATCGAGGTCATCCAGGAAGTCATCTGGTTCTAGGATCCGCTTTCGTGCTTGACTGTTGGTCACAGGAAACTTGCCCAGGCTGTCATCATCAACTCGGGGATCTGGGGCACCTCGCTTCTCCAGGGGGTCAGTGTGCAACAGAACCTCTAAACTGCTGCCGTCCTGAGAGATCAGCCCCTCCTTCTTCAGGGTGTGTTCTGTGTCTGGCTTAATAGGTGGGAAGAAAAATTGTGGATCTTCACGGGGGTGGACTCACTGCTTTTTCCTCCAGTGCCGGGCAGGGTACGAGTAGTTGTCCAGAGGCCAATCCTAGAACCCAGTTACTTCTCCATCCAGCTGTAACAATTGTTCTGGGCTACTCCAGTCTGTGAGGCCAAGAAAGGCAGGCACACGCTGTGCTCAGCACAGAGGTGGGCATTGTAATTGTGACCCTGCTCCGTGGCATCTTTGTAGTACTGCTCCCAAGGAGCTTCACTACATTCACCACCACAGGTGCCATTTTCCTTGCTTCTCTCCCTCCAATAATGGCCATTCTAATGGGTATGAGGTGGTATTTCATTTGTGGTTTTGATTTGCAATTCCTTAATGATTAGTGATGTTGAACATCTTTTCCTGTGCTTTTTGCCATTTGTGTTTCTTCTACGGAGAAATCCTATTGAAGCCTTTTGCCCATTTTTAAACCAAGTTGTTTGTCTTTTGTTGTTGATTTGAAGGAGTTCTTTATATTCTGAATATTAATCTCTTATCAGATATATGATTTGCAAATATTTCTCCCATTCCATAGGTGGCCTTTTCATTCTGTTATATCCTATGATGCACAAAAGTTTTACATTTTTATGTAGTCCAATTTATCTGTTTTTACTTTTGTTGCCTGTGCTTTGGTGTCACACTCAAGAAATCATTGCCAAATCTAATGTCTTGAACCTTTCCCTGTATGTTTTTTTCTTAAGAGTCTTATAATTTTAACTCTTAGGTTTAGATCTTTGATCCATTTCGAGTTAATTTTTGTATATGGTGTAAGGTGTAAGGGACTAACTTCATTCTTTTGCATGTGGATATCCAGTTTTCCTAGCACCATTTGTTGAAAGACTGCTGATGTAGTTTGTATGTTATCCCTTCCTAAATTGTATGTTGAAATGTAATCCCCAGTGTTGGAGGTGGGGCCTTGTGGGAGGTGATTGGATCATCATCCTCTTGGTACCGTCCTCATGCTAGTGAGTGAGTTCTTGTGAGATCTGGTCATTTAAAAGTGTGTGGGACCTTCCCCTCTCTCTCTTATTCCTGCTCCCACCATGTGAGATGCCGCTCCCCCGTGCCTTCTGCCATGGATTGTAAGCTTCCTGAGGCCTCCCCAGAAGGAGATGCTGGCATTATGCTTCCTGTACAGCCTGCAGAACTGTGAGCCAATTAAAGTCTCTTTTCTTATAAGTTATCCAGTCTCAGGTATTTTTTTTTTAATAGCAGTGCAGAAATGGCTTAATACAACTGTCTTTTCTCATTGAATGGTCTTGGCACCGTTGTTGAAACCATTTGACCATTGTCATAGTCCTTTCCTGCTGTTATAACAAAATAGCTGGACTGGGTAATTTATAAACAACAGAAATTTATTCATCACAGTTCTGGAAACGGGAAGTTCAAGATCAGGTCACCAGAGGATTTAGTGTCTGGAGAGGGCTCTCTGCTTCACAGATGACACCTTGCCACTGCATCCTCACCTAGTGGAAGGGGAGAACGCTGTATCCTTACATGGTGGAGGGGCAAAAGGGACAAAGACAAAAGATAAAAGTGATTTAGGACCCCAAAATCTCTTTTAAGGACAGTAATCTCATTAATGAAGGCAGACCTCTTGTGACCTAATCAGCTCCCAAAGGCCCCACCTCTTAATACCTTTACCTTGGGGATTAGGTCTCAATGTAAGAATTTTGGAGGGACACAAACATTCAGACCATAGCAACCATATATGTGAGGGTTTATTTTTGAGCTTTCTATTCTATTTCATTAGCCTATATATTTGTCTTTATGCATATATTACACTGTCTTGATTACTGTAGATTTGTAGTAACTTTTGAAATCAGAAGTGTAAAATCTCTAACTTTGATCTTCTTTATCAAGATTGTTTTACTATTCAGAGATCCTTGAGGTTCAATATGAATTTTAGGATGGATTCTTAAAAAATTTCTGCAGAAAATACCATTGGGATTTTGATAGGGTTACATTAAATCATTAGATTGCTTTGAGCAGTATTGGCATTTTAACAATATGTAGTCCTTCGGTTCATTAAAACAGGCAGGATGTCTTTTCATTTATTTGTATTTTCTTTAATTTCTTTTAGCAATGTTTTGTAGTTTTCAGAATATGCATCTTTCACCTCCTTGGTTAAGTTTGTTCCTAAGTATTTTATAATTTTTGTATTCGTAATTATTTTATAATTTTATTTATAATGTTGATGCAATTGTTTTCTCAATTTCCTTTCACATTGTATCACTGAGCTTTCATAGAGACTTATTTCAAGTGTCACTTTTAAAATAAAGGCCTTTTTTCTCCAAAGTAGAAATGATCGTTTATTCTCTTATCCCCTATATCTCTACTGTAGAAACTATAACAAGTTAGTGTAATTGTTTAGAAATCTAACTTTCCCAACCAGAATTGAAAGCTCTTTGAGGGAATCTTCCATCTTTGTGTCCTAAATTCTTGCCACATAATAGAGATTCAATAAATATATTTTAATACATAAAACAATGAAAAAAAAGTGTGATGCACACATAAAAGTTTAATTGAAAGAACATTTAACTTTAGGTAGTCTCTCTTCCCTCATTTACATTTGTGTCTGAATCTTTGCATGAGAATTAAACCCAGTCCTGGTGTTCTAGAATCCCCTAAGGATGATGTACCAGAACTCTCTCTGGCAGTTCACTTGGATTTGCTGGTTGTTAGGATAAGAAGGGACCTGAGAGACAATTTATTGTGGTCTCATCACTTTTACTGTCAGTGTTAAGTGATGTGTCCAGGAGCACAAACTAAATAATGGGAGAACTGGGTTGGAGTTAGAAGGCTCAGTCTGGTTCTCTTTATCAGCTGCGGTAGAATGAGTAGAATTCCTCTGGCATCAAGATGTATTTTAAAGACGTGCTTTTAAGAATGACACTTAAAAATTCTACTTGTCAGTTTTACACAGTAATCAACTGGAAATATCTGTTTAAGATGAGGACTATAAAATTTTTAAATTGAAGTTGGTTTCAACATTATGTCAGCTTTATATTGAAACATATAGTTCAAGTGACTTGCTAAGACTGTCTAAAATGAAACTGTTTAAGCAGTATGTGGATACAGGAATGCTTTAAATGTTAATAGTAATATAGGAACAACAAAAACAGGTTTATGGCTTTTATTTCTTTAAAGTTTCAGGTGACGAAAAGTGATTCTAAAATTTTATTGAGATTTTTCATATTATATGTGACACAATTTTAGTATAACTTACAATAGTAGTAGAAAGTATCTTACAGTTGGAAGACATGGAAAATACTCATGCTTGCTATTGTTTAATTACACATTAGTTTTGTTGTTGTTGTTGTTTTATTTTTTAAGACCGTGTCTCACTCTGTCACCCAGGCTAGAGTACAGTGGTGCCATCACAGCTCACTGCAGCCTTGACCTCCCTGGGCTTAGGTGATCCTCCCATTTCATCCTCCTGAGTAACTGGGACTACAGGCGTGGGCCATCACACCTGGCTGATTTTTGTATTTTTTTTTTTTTTTTTTTGTAGAGACAGGGTTTCACCATGTTGCCCAAGCTGGTCTCAAATTCCTGGGCTCAGGCAATTCTCCCTCCTTGGCCTCCGAGAGTACTGGGATTATAGGCATGAGCCACCTCACCTAGCCACAAATCAAAAATTGAACATTCCATTTTTGTTACATCCACACACTGAAATAATATATAGAGATACTTGACTTATGGTGCAGTTACATCCTAATAAACCTATTGTAACTTGAAAATGAATTGAATGCATTTAACCTACCTGAAAATATAGCTTAGTCTAGCCTACCTTGAATGTGCCCACACACTTAACATTAACCTATAGCTGGGCAAAATCATCTGGCATCACAACACACTATAGAGTGTTGGTTGTTACCCTTGTGATTGTGTGACTGACTGGGAGCAGCTCGCTGCTGCTTTCCGGCATTGAGAGAGAATATCATACTGCATATTGCTATCTGGGAAAAGACCAAAATTCAGAATTTACAAGTACAGTTTCTACTGAACACGTGTTGCTTTTGCGCAATTGTAAAATCAAAAAATCATAAATTGAACCTTTGTAGTTTGAGGATTATCTGTATAAGTTTAGTAATATAATGAACTTAATTCCTTTTAGCATTCTAGACTATTCTTATTAATAAACCTCTTTTTGATTATTCTCAAATTGGAGATCATGTGATCGTATAAACATCCTTAACAATATTAGAAAAAGGGAGAAAATAGCAAAAGCTTGGAAAGAAGGGGTAAATATTTATCTTGCAAAAAGGGTATATAAGAAGAAACATGATTTTGTTAAAATTGATCTGTTTCAGTTTACTTTGAGACAACTTTTAGCAACTTCTTTGCATTTTAAGATTGTTATGTAAATTTATTGCTGCTACATATTTTAAAGAGTTCACCTAAAGAAAATCTCCTATATAAAAAAATATGTAAAGCCTAAAAAACAGTTAAAGCTGTGTTTGTTAGGGTTACAGATGTATTGTTTCTCTATTAAATTGTTTATTTCAGTATTCTTTTATATAGCAAAGTGTCCTTGTATGTAAATATATTTTTAAGTATTTCTTCTTCAGACAATTTTCATCTTCAGTTATAAGTTATATTATTTAGGAGGCACCCTTACCTGACTTTTTGAAGGATATCTGATGTATGTGTTTTGTGATTTTCGGTTTAGTGCTTGAAGGAATGCCTGTGGTACTGGGAGGAATTAAGCAATCTCAGTTATTCATAAGCTTCTCTTCCAGGACTTCCAACTTCTGTGTAAGTTGTTTACACAGATGAAAAATGACATGTAAGTTTCATATTAGTAAAAACTTTTCTCATCCCAAATATGATATTGCTCTAACCATTACCTAATACTCTAAGCAATAGATTCTACTACTGTTAGGAATATAAAATTAGTATTAAGAAGTACTTTTCAAAAAGAAGGCATTTTCTTTTTCGCCACTTCTGTGTACCTATAGACTATATTGAAAAACCACATTAATAAAAATCAAAAGTTCTTTGTGACAAATCTTATTTAGAACAGTATTGTGAATAAATACCATAAAATACTTCAGACCCAGTGAATAATGAGAGCTGTTGGGTCAAAATCTGAGGTAACTGAAATCAGTAAATTGAAAAGTGTTGGCTGGGCGCAGTGGCTTATGACTGTAATCCCAGCACTTTGGTTGGGAAGCCAAGGCAGGCAGATCACTTGAGGCCAGGAGTTCGAGATCAGATTGGCCAACATGACAAAACCCCATAACTGCTAAAAATACAAAAATTAGCCAGGCATGGTGGTACGTGCCTGTAATCCCGGCTACTCAGGTGGCTGAGGCATGAGTATCGCTTTAACCTGGGAGGTGGTGGAGGTTGCAGTGAGCTGAGATTGTACCATTGCAATACAGCCTGGGTGACGGAGTGAGATTCTGTCTTGAAAAAAAAAAAGGAAAAAAAGAGAAAAATGTTTTCTTTAGACTCAATTGATTTAAGATTGTTATAGCAAATAAGATAATAAATAAACATTAGGTAGTAAAGAACAGTACAAATGCCCACTGTTTTAATTTTCTGTTAACAAAAGTCCATTTCTTATATCCATCAAATTTTTTGATAAATTCAAAAATTCAAATTTGATTTTTTGATGTTGATTGGGAAGTCCTTCTTTTTCTTGTGGTAAAAACTGTCCCATGAGACTATAACCTCCCAGGAGACCTAAATAACTTTTAGAGTCTCTTTTGTGCAGCCTTCAGCAGATACTGTGCTTGGCACATACAGGGAGTGCTCAGTAGGTAACTGAATAAATGAATTTGTGCTTCCACACCTTTATGCTGTTTGTTTTCTGGGATGATACAAACATGTTGCTAAATTGCTATTGGAAGCTCCTATATGGGATAATTCTTCAAATATTTGAAGACTTGGAAATTATGCTCTAATCAGTCAAATCTTAGGAACATAGTAAGTTAGTCCATCATGACATATGTAAAACCATAAGACATCGTTAATATTTGACTGTTTTTGGCCCATAAAAGTGACAGTTTTGTATGATTCAGCCTAATATTTCAACATGAGGTTCTTTTAAAACAGTTGTGAATATGCCAAAATAGAGAGGGTCAAAGTTGGGTTATGACAGGGTAGTTGAGAAAAGATAAGTTTTGGTAATTTATATGAACTCTAAGTTGATAAGTTAATTACAATGATAATTGTTAGGAATACACTCTCACTGTTTAATAACATGCTTATGCTGGACTTGTTTTTCCTTTTTTTGCCTACCCAGCATCTAAATTTTTTATACCACTCTCTTGTGTTAGTTACATTCTTTCATAGGCTTCCTTGCTGCTAGGGAAGGAAAATATGGTCTTGGTCTGATGCAGACTTTGAATCAGAAGCTAGCAACTTGAAGGAGAAAAGGTCCATGCAGAATTCATCCTTGGGATAGGTGTGTCATCGGTGACAGCTACTACCAGTCCAAGGCCAGTGGGAACAGTTTTGGCCCTTTTTGTACTGTCTGTGGTTTGGCACCTAATCCTCACTGGGGTGTTGGTACTGGACCTGGGCTCCACCAGCACTTTGGACAGCGCCTATCTCCTTGGCTTCATGTCCTTTCAGCCTGGTCCTCTGGTCCTCTGGTCCTCGAGGTGTTCTTTTTTTTTTTTTTTTTTGAGACTTGGTCTCACTCTGTCACCCAGCTTAGCCTCCCAAGTAGGTGGGACTACAGGTGCACTCCTCCACCATGCCTGGCTAATTTTTTGTATTTGTGGTAGAGATGGGGTTTCACCATGTTGTCCAGGCTGGTCTTGAACTCCTGAGCTCAGGCCAGTCTACCCACCATGGCCTCCCAAAGTGCTGGGATTATAGGATTGAGCCACCACACTCAGCCCTCCCAGTGTTCTTATATGAATTCTTTTCCTGCTCAACTCAGCCAAAGTTGCCATCTGTTGTTCGCAACTGAGAACCAGTGTTTTCTAGACATTTTAATGGTCTATTGCTTAACTTTCTTTATTAGCATAGAATAGAGACAAGAAGCTATTTGGGGGCAGTGACTACCAGCACAGGGTTTTTAGAATATGCCCCAAATTTATATACCATGATTGAAATGTCACATTTAGCACATTAATTAGCATTTAGTAAAAAGTAAAATAATTAAAAAAAGAAAGTAACACAGTAAAAGTAAAATAACAGTAAGATTTCAAAGATGTGGTGAGATACTGTTTTGAGTTATTCACTGAGTTTCTCTTCTTGTGTTTCTTGTATCCCTTGTTCTCTGCCTGCCTCCTCCTGGGCAGTGACTGACACTCATGTTTCAGAGGAGTAGGAATACAGCAGCAAAAGTAGAGAAAAGGCTTTAGCGTTTCAACAACTAAGCATAATGATATGTTTTTTCCTGTCCTGATACTAGAAAAGATACTCTGGGTTGGGTGAAGGAGAGTTGGAGGCCAAGCAAGAGTATGTGTTCTTGCCCAATCTGTCATCCCATGAGTGAAACAACAAAAATCCTCAAGTCTGAAAGTAGGAGTGACCTCTGCTCCATCCCTGAGAAGTCTGCACAGAGTCAGCAAAGCCAGAATTCCCTGTGCTCCCAGAGTGTACTAGAGGTGACAGAAGAGAGGATGGTTTCATGTGCCAGGTGGTCCCATGGTGTTCAGACCTGTTTGGACCTCTTCCACCTTGATCTAGGACACTCGGCTGTTTCTCTGTGTGCTCAAGAAGAGCAGGAAGGCAGTAAAGGGTCTCAGGCAGCCCCAGTGAGTTCCCGCTTGCTCTGGTGTGGTATGGTAAGCTATAGGATGAAATCTTGTGTATCTGGGAGGGCACCAAAGTTGCAGAGAATCCTTATGTATGGGAATGAGGGAGAATCCAGCTGCAGAAATCAAGCATGGCGCATGTCTTCGGAGATGCCAAATAGTGACCCAAGTGCTGCCCACCTCTCTCCCCCAGTCTAAAACACTGTGACGCTCCATTAGCTACCTTCTTCAACAAAGGTACAGTCTCAGGGAACACTAAGAATTTTCAAAATGTCTAATTTTTTCCACCAGGAAGAAATAGATATTCTAGTTGAAATATAGATGAGTAGCCAGGTGTGGTGATGTATGCATGTAGTCCCAGCTACTTGGAGGCTGAGGCAGGAGGATCACTGAGCCCAGTAGTTTGAGACCAGCATTGGCAACACTGTGAGACCCCATCTTAAAAAACAAACAAATAGGCTGGGCACAGTGGCTCACTCCTGTAATCCCAGCACTTTGGGAAGCTGAGGCAGATCACGAGGTCAAGAGATCGAGACCATTCTGGCCAACATGGCGAAACCCTGTCTCTACTAAAAATACAAAAACTAGCTGGGCATGGTGGTGTGTGCCTGTCATCTCAGCTACTCGGGAGGCTGAGGAAGAAGATTGCTTGAACCTGGAAGGCAGAGGTTGCAGTGAGCCAAGATCACATCACTGCACTCCAGCCTGGCGACAGAGTGAGACTCTGTCTCAAAAAACAAAACAAAACTAACTATAGATGACTAAATAAAGTTACTTTCACAGATAAGTTTCATTACCCTAAAACCTTTAAAATTGCCAATCATACTTTGAATAAAATCCAAAGATTTTAGCAGGCCCCTGCCTGCTTCTCTAAATGTATTTCCTGTCACTTCCCCATATCCCCACTCTGCCCTAGTTACCCTGTCTTTTATATTGTGTTTCAGACCTACTCAACATTCTTTCATCTTAGAAGTTGTTCCTTCTGCTGCGAGTACTCTTCCCCTAGATACACACATGGTTCTCTTTTCCATTTCACTCAGGTGTCTGCTCAATGTCACATATTCAGGGCTGGATTCCCAGACCACCTAATATAAAATAGGAACCTTGTTTCTTCTGTACTCTTACCTGCTTTCGTTCTCTTTATTTCACTTAACAGAACCTGACCTTCATTTATATATTAGTTTGTGGCACCAACAAATACAGAAGGCGCACAGGGCAGGAAATTTGTCTTGCTCACTGCTGTATATTCACCTAGAACAGTACCTGGTATATGTTAGGCCCTCAATAAATATTTGCTGAATGAATGAATGATCAAACTTGAGTTTGTCGACTGGAATTCATGTCCGCTGTATGGTTCTTAAAGTAACTCACCACTTTTAGCATTTGTTTGAAAATGTTTCATAGAAGGGAGAAAGATTTTAGATTCTCTTTTTAAATTTTTGTGCATACATAGTAGGTCTATATATTTATGGGGTACATGAAGTACTTTGATACAGGTATGTAGTGCATAATAATCACATCATGGTAAATGGAATATCCATCCCCTCAAGTATTTATCCTTTGTGTTAAAAATAATCCCATAATGTAAACTAGTATAATCACTGTGGAAAACAGTATGGAGGTTCCTTAAAGAACTAAAAGTAGAACTACCATTTGATTCAGCAATCCCACTACTAGGTATGGACCCAAAGGAAAATAAGTCATATGAAAAAGACACTTGCACACTCATGTTTATAGTGGCACAATTCACAATTGCAAAAATATGGAACCAGCCTAAATGCCCATCAACCAACGAGTGGATAAACAAAATGTGGTATATAGACACCATGGAATACTACTCAGCTATAAAAAGGAACAAAATAATGGTATTTGCAACAACCTGAATGGAGCTGAGACTGTTATTCTAAGTGAAGTAACTCAGGAATGGAAAACCAAACATATTATGTTCTCACTTGTAAGTGGGAGCCAAGCTATGAGGATGCAATGGCATAAGAATGATATAATGGACTTGGGGGAAAGGGTGCTAGTAGGGTGAGGGATAAAAGACTATCTATTGAGTACATTGTACATTGCTCAAGTGATGAGTGCACCAGAATCTAAGAAATCACCACTAAAGAACTTTTCCATGCAACCAAACACCACCTGTTCCCCCAAAACTAGTGAAATAAAAATAAAAATAAAAAACCAATCCCATTATACCCTTCCAGTTATTTTAAAATGTACAATTAAATTATTGACTATAATTTAATTAAATTATTGTCTATTTAATTAAATTATTTATTGTCTATTTAATTAAATTATTGACTATAATGACTTTTTTGCCATTAACCATCCCTACTTCTTTCATATCCCCCTACTACCCTCCCCAGATTCTGGTAAACATTGTTCTATGCTCTATCTCCATGAGTTAAATTGTTTTAATTTTTAGCTTCCACAAGTAAGTGAGAATATGCGAAGCTTGTCTTTCTTTGCCTGGCTTATTTCACTGAACATAATGACCTCCAGTACCACCTGTATTGTTGCAAATGACAGGGTCTCATTCTTTTTTATGGCTGAATAGCACTCCAATATATATATATGTACCACATTTTCTTTATCCATTGATCTGTCGATGGACAGACACTTAGGGTTGCTTCTAAATCTTGGCTGTTGTGAATAGTGCTGCAAAAAACATGGGAGTGCAGATACCTCTTTGATATACTGATTTCCTTTCTTTTGAGTATATACCTAGCAGTGGGATTGCTGGATTGTATAGTACCTGCATTTTTAGTGTTTTGGGGAACCTTCAAACTGTTCTCCATAGTGGTTGCACTAATTTACATTCCCACCAAAAGCATACGAGGGTTCCATTTTCTCCACTTCCTTGTCAGCATTTGTTATTGCCTGTCTTTTGGATAAAGCCATTTTAACTGAGGTGAGATGATATTTCATTGTAGTTTTGATTTGCATTTCCCTTATGATCAGTGATGTTTAGCACCTTTTCATACGCCTGTGTGCCATTTGTGTGTCTTTTTTTGAGAAATGTCTATTCAGATCTTTGCTGATTTTTAAATTGAATTATTATATTTTTTCCTATATAGTTGTTTGAGCTCCTTATAATTCTGGTTATTAATCCCTTGTCAGATGGGTAGTTTGCAGATTTTCTCTCCTTCTATAAGTTGTCTCTTTGTTTTGTTTCCTTTGCTATGCAGAAGCTTTTTTTTTTTTTTTTTTGGAAACAGTCTATGTTGCCCAGGCTGGAGTGCAGTGGCACGATCTCAGCTCACTGCAACCTCTGCCTCCCAGGCTCAAGTGATCCTCCCAAGTAGCTGGGACTACAGGCGCGCACCACCATGCCTGGCTAATTTTCATATCTTTTTGTAGAGATGGAGTCTAGCCATGTTGCCCAGGCTGGTCTCAGACTCCTGAGCTCAAGCAATTTGCCCACCTCGGCCTCCCAAAGTGCTGGGATTACAGATGTGAGCCACCATGTCCAGCCAGAAGCTTTTAAGCTTGATGTAATCTCATTTATTTATTTTTGCTTTGGTTCCCTGTGCTTGTGAGGTATAACTCAAGAAATCTTTGCCCAGACCAATGCCCTGGAGAATTTCTCCACTGTTTTCTTGTAGTAGTTTCATAGTTTGAGGTCTAGATTTAAGTCTTTAATCCCTTTTGATTTGATTTTTATATGTGGTGAGAGACAGGTGTCTAGTTTCATTCTTCTGCATGTGGATACCCAGTTTTCCCAGCACCATTTATTGAAGAAGCTGTCTTTTCTGCATTGTATGCTCTTGGCACCTTTGTTGAAAATGAATTCACTGTAGATGTATGGATTTGTTTCTGGGTTCTCTATTCTGCTCCATTGATCTATATGTCTGTTTTTATGCCAGTGCCATGCTGTTTTTGTTACTATAGCCCTGTAGTATAATTTGAAGTTAAGTAATACGATTCCTCCAGCTTTGTTCTCTCAGGATAATTTTGGCTGTTCTGGGTCTTTTGTGGTTCCATGTGAATTTTAGGGTTGTTTTTTCTATTTCTGTGAAGAATGTCATTGGAATTTTGATAGGGATTGCCTGGAATCTGTAGATTTCTTTGGCTAGTATGGACATTTTAACAACATTGATTCTTCCAATCCATGAACATGGAATATCTTTACATTTTTTTTGGTGCTGTCTTCAATTTATCTAATCAGTGTTTTATAGATTTCATTGTAGAAATTTTTTGCTTCTTTGGTTAAATCCTAGGTGTTTAATTTTGTTTGTGACTGTTGTAAATAGGATTACTTTTTGGATTTCTTTTTCAGGTTGTTCACTATTGTCATATAGAAATGCTACTGATTTTTGTATGTTGATTTTGTATCCTGCAACTTTACTGAATTTTTTTCACCAGTTCTAATAGTTTTTGGTGGAGTCTTTGGGTTTTTAAAAAATGTAAGATCATATCATCTGCAAACAAGGATAATTTGACTTCTTTTTCAGTTTGGATGCCCTTTATTTCTTCTGTTGTCTGATTGCTCTAGCTAGGACTTCTATTGTGTTGAATAACAGTGGTGAAAGTGGGTATCCTTGTTATGTTCCAGACGTTAGAGGAAAGGCTTTCAGTTTTTCCTTATTCAGTATGATACTAGATGTGGATCTATTGTATATAGCTTTTATTATGTTGAAGTATGTTCCTTCTATACACAGTTCTTTGAGTTTTTTATGAAGGGATGTTGAATTTTATCAGATGCTTTTTCAGAATCAATTGAAATGATCATATGATTTTTGTCCTTCATTCTGTTGATATGATGTATCACATTGATTTATTTGTATATATTGAACCATCCTTGCATCCCTGAAATAAATCTCATTTGGTCATGATAAATGATCTTTTTAGTGTATTGTTGAATTCAGTGATTTTTGCATCAATGTTTATCAGACATATTGGCCTATAGTTTTCTTTCTTTGATGTGTCTTTGTCTGGTTTTGATATCAGGGTAATACTGGTCTTGTAGAATGAGTTTGGAAGTATTCCCTCCCCTCTATTTTTTGGAGTAGTTTGAGTAGGATTGGTATTAGTTCTTTAAATGTTTGGTAGAATTCAGCAGTGAAGACATCAGGTCCCAAGCTTTTCATTGCTGGGAGATGTTTTATTATGACATTTATCTCATTTGTTATTGGTCTGTCAGGTTTTGGATTTCTTCATGGTTCAATCTTCAGAGATTGTATGTGTCTAGGAATTTATTTGTGTCCCTTAGATTTTCCAATTTATTGTCGTATAGTTACTCGTAGCAGCCACTAATGATCCTTTGAATTTCTGTGGCATCAATTGTAATGTCTCATTTATCAGCTCTTATTTTATATATTTTGTTCTTCTATCTTTGTTCTTAGTCTGGCTAAAGGTTTGTCAATTTTGCTTATCTTTTCAAAAAAACAGCTTTTCATTTTGTTGTTTTTTTGTATTTTGTTTCAGTTTCATTTATTTCTGCTCTGATATTTATTATCTCTTCTATTAATTTTGGGTTGGGTTTGCTCCTGCTTTTCTAGTTCTTTAGAATGCATCATTAGGTTATCTATTTAAAGCTTTGCTTTTTTTGATGTAGGCACTTAAAACAATAAAATCCCCTCTTATCATGGCTTTTGCTGTATCCCATGGGTTTTGTTGGTATGTTGTAGTTCTATTATCATTTGTTTCAATAATTTTTTCAGTTTTCTTCTTAATTTCTTTATTGACCCATTGGTTATTCAGGAGCATATTATTTAATTTCCATGTATTTGTATAGTTCCCCAAATTCCTCTTATTATTGACTTGTAGTTTTCTTCCATTGTGGCCAGAGAAGATGCTTGATATTATTTTAGTTTTTTGAATGTCTTAAGACTTTTTTTGTGACCTAACATATGGTCTATTCTTGAGAAGGATTCATGTACTGAGGAAAAGAATGTGTATTCTGCAGCCATTCGATGAAACATTCTGTAAATATCTATTAGGTCCATTTAGTGCAGATTAAGTCTGAGGTTTCTTTTTTGAATTTCTGTCTGGAAGCTATGTCCAGTGCTGAAAGTGGGGTGTTGAAGTATCCAGGAAGTATGCAGCTATTATTGCATTGGCGTCTCTCCCTTTAGCTCTAAAAATATTTGCTTTGTATATCTGGGTACTCCAATGTTGGGTGTAAATATGTTTACAGTTGTTATTTCTGTTGCTGAATTGACCCCTAAATCATTATACAATGATCTTCTTTGTCTCTTCTTACAGTTTTTGTCTTGAAATGTATTTTCTCTGATAGAATCATATGCACTCCTGCTCTGTTTTGGTTCCCATTGGCATGGGATTTCTTTTTTCTACCTTGTTTTCCCAGTCTGTGTGCATCTTTATAGGTGAAGTGTGTTTCTTGCAGGCAACAGATTATTGAATCTTGTCTTTTTAAATCCATTGAGCCACTCTATGTCTTTTTATTGGAGAGTTTAGTCTATTTACATTCAATGTTATTATTGATAAGGACTTATTCTTGCCATTTGTTATTTGTTTTCTGTTTGTTTTGTGGTCTTCTCTTCCTCCTTTCTTCTTGCCTTTTTTTTAGTGAGGGTGATTTTCTTTGGTGGTATGACTTAATTTCTCAGTTTTTATTTTTTGTGTATCAATCGTATATTTTTTGCTTTGAGGTTACCCTGAGGATTGCAAATATTGTCTTATAACTCATTATTTTAAAGTGATGACAACTTAACCCTGATTGAATAAACAAACAAGCAAAAAGAAAACTAATAAAAACTTTACACCTTAACTTTGTCTTCTCACTTGTTAACTTTTTGTTGTTCTCTTTGTCTTATAGAACTATGTCTTGAAGAATTGTGGTAGTTATTATTTTGATTGGTTCATTGTTTAATATTTCTTTGTAAGATAGGACTAATCTATACACCACCATTACAGTGTTACAATATTCCATGTTTTTCTTTGTGCCTATTATTTCTAGTGAGTTTTGTACCTTCAGATGATTTCTTATTGCTCATCAATGTCCTTTTCTTTAAGATTGAAAAACTCTCTTTAGCATTTCTTATAGAACAGGTCTGATGTTGGTAAAATCCCTCAGCTTTTGTTTCTCTGGGCAAGTCTTTATTTCTCTTTCATGTTTGAAGGCTATTTTCATCAGATATACTATGTTAGGGTAAAAGATTTTTTTCCTTCAGCATCTTAAATATGTCATGATATTCTCTCCTGGCCTATAAAGTTTCCTCTGAAAAGTCTGCTGCCAGACATATTGGAGCTCCAGTGTATGTCATTTGCTTCTTTTTACTTGCGCTTTTAGGATCCTTTCTTTATTTTTGACCTTTGGGCGTTTGATTATTAAATGCCTTTAGGTAGTCTTCTTTGAATTAAATCTGCGTGGTGTTCTATAACCTTCTTATACTTGAATATTGACGTCTTTCTCCAGGTTTGGGAAATTCTCTGATATTATCCCTTTGAATAAACTTTCTACCCCTACCTCTTTCTCTACCTCTTTTTTTTTGTTTTTTGTTTTTTTTTTCTTTTATTATTATTATTATTATTATTATACTTTAGGTTTTATGGTACATGTGCGCGATGTGCAGGTAAGTTACATATGTATACATGTGCCATGCTGGTGCACTGCACCCACCAACTCGTCATCTAGCATTAGGTATATCTCCCAATGCTATCCCTCCCCCCCCCACCCCACAACAGTCCCCGAAGTGTGATGTTCCCCTTCCTGTGTCCATGTGTTCTCATTGTTCAATTCCCACCTATGAGTGAGAATATGCGGTGTTTGGTTTTTTGTTCTTGCAATAGTTTACTGAGAATGATGATTTCCAATTTCATCCATGTCCCTACAAAGGACATGAACTCATCGTTTTTTATGGCTGCATAGTATTCCATGGTGTATATGTGCCACATTTTCTTAATCCAGTCTATCATTGTTGGACATTTGGGTTGGTTCCAAGTCTTTGCTATTGTGAATAATGCCGCAATAAACATACGTGTGCATGTGTCTTTATAGCAGTATGATTTATAGTCCTTTGGGTATATACCCAGCAATGGGATGGCTGGGTCGAATGGAATTTCTAGTTCTAGATCCCTGAGGAATCGCCACACTGACTTCCACAAGGGTTGAACTAGTTTACAGTCCCACCAACAGTGTAAAAGTGTTCCTATTTCTCCACATCCTCTCCAGCACCTGTTGTTTCCTGACTTTTTAATGATTGCCATTCTAACTGGTGTGAGATGGTATCTCATTGTGGTTTTGATTTGCATTTCTCTGATGGCCAGTGATGGTGAGCATTTTTTCATGTGTCTTTTGGCTGCATAAATGTCTTCTTTTGAGAAGTGTCTGTTCATGTCCTTCGCCCACTTTTTGATGGGGTTGTTTGTTTTTCTCTTGTAAATTTGTTGGAGTTCATTGTAGATTCTGGATATTAGCCCTTTGTCAGATGAGTAGGTTGTGAAAATTTTCTCCCATTTTGTAGGTTGCCTGTTCACTCTGATGGTAGTTTCTTTTGCTGTGCAGAAGCTCTTGAGTTTAATTAGATCCCATTTGTCAATTTTGGCTTTTGTTGCCATTGCTTTTGGTGTTTTAGACATGAAGTCCTTGCCCATGCCTATGTCCTGAATGGTAATGCCTAGGTTTTCTTCTAGGGTTTTTATGGTTTTAGGTCTAACATTTAAGTCTTTAATCCATCTTGAATTGATTTTTGTATAAGGTGTAAGGAAGGGATCCAGTTTCAGCTTTGTACATATGGCTAGCCAGTTTTCCCAGCACCATTTATTAAATAGGGAATCCTTTCCCCATTTCTTGTTTTTGTCAGGTTTGTCAAAGATCAGATACTTGTAGATATGTGGCATTATTTCTGACGGCTCTGTTCTGTTCCATTGATCTATATCTCTGTTTTGGTACCAGTACCATGCTGTTTTGGTTACTGTAGCCTTGTAGTATAGTTTGAAGTCAGGTAGTGTGATGCCTCCACCTTTGTTCTTTTGGCTTAGGATTGACTTGGCGATGCGGGCTCTTTTTTGGTTCCATATGAACTTTAAAGTAGTTTTTTCCAATTCTGTGAAGAAAGTCATTGGTAGCTTGATGGGGATGGCATTGAATCTGTAAATTACCTTGGGAAGGATGGCCATTTTCATGATATTGATTCTTCCTACCCATGAGCATGGAATGTTCTTCCATTTGTTTGTATCCTCTTTTATTTCCTTGAGCAGTGGTTTGTAGTTCTCCTTGAAGAGGTCTTTCACATCCCTTGTAAGTTGGATTCCTAGGTATTTTATTCTCTTTGAAGCAATTGTGAATGGGAGTTCACTCATGATTTGGCTCTCTGTTTGTCTGTTATTGATGTATAAGAATGCTTGTGATTTTTGCACATTGATTTTGTATCCTGAGACTTTGCTGAAGTTGCTTATCAGCTTAAGGAGATTTTGGGCTGAGACAATGGGGTTTTCTAAATATACTATCATGTCATCTGCAAACAGGGACAATTTGACTTCCTCTTTTCCTAATTGAATACCCTTGATTTCCTTCTCCTGCCTAATTGCCCTGGCCAGAACTTCCAACACTATGTTGAATAGAAGTGGTGAGAGAGGGCATCCCTGTCTTGTGCCAGTTTTCAAAGGGAATGCTTCCAGTTTTTGCCCATTCAGTATGATATTGGCTGTGGGTTTGTCATAAATAGCACTTATTATTTTGAGATACGTCCCATCAATTCCTAATTTATTGAGAGTTTTTAGCATGAAGGGTTGTTGAATTTTGTCAAAGGCCTTTTCTGCATCTATTGAGATAATCATGTGGTTTTTGTCTTTGGTTCTGTTTATATGCTGGATTACATTTATTGATTTGCGTATATTGAACCAGCCTTGCATCCCAGGGATGAAGCCCACTTGATCATGGTGGATAAGCTTTTTGATGTGCTGCTGGATCCTGTTTGCCAGTATTTTATTGAGGATTTTTGCATCAATGTTCATCAAGGATATTGGTCTAAAATTCTCTTTTTTTGTTGTGTCTCTGCCAGGCTTTGGTATCAGGATGATGCTGGCCTCATAAAATGAGTTAGGGAGGATTCCCTCTTTTTCTATTGATTGGAATAGTTTCAGAAGGAATGGTACCAGCTCCTCCTTGTACCTCTGGTAGAATTCGGCTGTGAACCCATCTGGTCCTGGACTTTTTTTGGTTGGTAAGCTATTGATTATTGCCACAATTTCAGCTCCTGTTATTGGTCTATTCAGATTCAACTTCTTCCTGGTTTAGTCTTGGGAGGGTGTATGTGTTGAGGAATTTATCCATTTCTTCTAGATTTTCTAGTTTATTTGCATAGAGGTGTTTGTAATATTCTCTGATGGTAGTTTGTATTTCTGTGGGATCGGTGGTGATATCCCCTTTATCATTTTTTATTGCATCTATTTGATTCTTCTCTCTTTTTTTCTTTATTAATCTTGCTAGCAGTCTATCAATTTTGTTGATCCTTTCAAAAAACCAGCTCCTGGATTCATTTATTTTTTGAAGGGTTTTTTGTGTCTCTATTTCCTTCAGTTCTGCTCTGATTTTAGTTATTTCTTGCCTTCTGCTAGCTTTTGAATGTGTTTGCTCTTGCTTTTCTAGTTCTTTTAATTGTGATGTTAGGGTGTCAATTTTGGATCTTTCCTGCTTTCTCTTGTGGGCATTTAGTGCTATAAATTTCCCTCTACACACTGCTTTGAATGCATCCCAGAGATTCTGGTATGTTGTGTCTTGGTTCTCGTTGGTTTCAAAGAATATCTTTATTTCTGCCTTCATTTCATTATGTACCCAGTAGTCATTCAGGAGCAGGTTGTTCAGTTTCCACATAGTTGAGCGGTTTTGAGTGAGATTCTTAATCCTGAGTTCTAGCTTGATTGCACTGTGATCTGAGAGACAGTTTGTTACAATTTCTGTTCTTTTACATTTATTGAGGAGAGCTTTACTTCCAAGTATGTGGTCAATTTTGGCATAGGTGTGGTGTGGTGCTGAAAAAAATGTATATTCTGTTGATTTGGGGTGGAGAGTTCTGTAGATGTCTATTAGGTCCGCTTGGTGCAGAGCTGAGTTCAATTCCTGGGTATCCTTGTTGACTTTCTGTCTCGTTGATCTGTCTAATGTTGACAGTGGGGTGTTAAAGTCTCCCATTATTAATGTGTGGGAGTCTAAGTCTCTTTGTAGGTCACTCAGGACTTGCTTTATGAATCTGGGTGCTCCTGTATTGGGTGCATATATATTTAGGATAGTTAGCTCTTCTTGTTGAATTAATCCCTTTACCATTATGTAATGGCCTTCTTTGTCTCTTTTGATCTTTGTTGGTTTAAAGTCTGTTTTATCAGAGACTAGGATTGCAACCCCTGCCTTTTTTTGTTTTCCATTTGCTTGGTAGATCTTCCTCCATCCTTTTATTTTGAGCCTATGTGTGTCTCTGCACGTGAGATGGGTTTCCTGAATACAGCACACTGATGGGTCTTGAGTCTTTATCCAATTTGCCAGTCTGTGTCTTTTAATTGGAGCATTTAGTCCATTTACATTTAAAGTTAATATTGTTATGTGTGCATTTGATCCTGTCATTATGATGTTAGCTGGTTAGTTTGCTCGTTAGTTGATGCAGTCTCTTCCTAGTCTCGATAGTCTTTACAATTCGGTATGATTTTGCAGTGGCTGGTACTGGTTGTGCCTTTCCATGTTTAGCACTTCCTTCAGGAGCTCTTTTAGGGCAGGCCTGGTGGTGACAAAATCTCTCAGCATTTGCTTGTCTGTAAAGTATTTTATTTCTCCTTCACTTATGAAGCTTAGTTTGGCAGGATATGAAATTCTGGGTTGAAAATTCTTTTCTTTAAGAATGTTGAATATTGGCCCCCACTCTCTTCTGGCTTGTCGGGTTTCTGCCGAGAGATCCGCTGTTAGTCTGATGGGCTTCCCTTTGATGGTAACCCGACCTTTCTCTCTGGCTGCCCTTAACATTTTTTCCTTCATTTCAACTTTGGTGAATCTGACAATTATGTGCTTGGAGTTGCTCTTCTCGAGGAGTATCTTTGTGGCATTCTCTGTATTTCCTGAATCTGAATGTTGGCCTGCCTTGCTAGATTGGGGAAGTTCTCCTGGATAATATCCTGCAGAGTGTTTTCCAACTTGTTTCCATTCTCCCCGTCACTTTCAGGTACACCAATCAGACGTAGATTTGGTCTTTTCACATAGTCCCACATTTCTTGGAGGCTTTGCTCGTTTCTTTTTATTCTTTTTTCTCTAAACTTCCCTTCTCGCTTCATTTCATTCATTTCATCTTCTAGGGCTGATACCCTTTCTTCCATTTGATCGCATCGGCTCCTGAGGCTTCTGCATTCTTCACGTAGTTCTCGAGCCTTGGTTTTCAGCTCCATCAGCTCCTTTAAGCACTTCTCTGTATTGGTTATTCTAGTTATACATTCTTCTAAATTTTTTTCAAAGTTTTCAACTTCTTTGCCTTTGGTTTGAATATCCTCCCGTAGCTCGGAGTAATTTGATCGTCTGAAGCCTTCTTCTCTCAGCTCGTCAAAGTCATTCTCCGTCCAGCTTTGTTCCGTTGCTGGTGAGGAACTGCGTTCCTTTGGAGGAGGAGAGGTACTCTGGTTTTTAGAGTTTCCAGTTTTTCTGCTCTGTTTTTTCCCCATCTTTGTGGTTTTATCTACTTTTGGTCTTTGATGATGGTGATGTACAGATGGGTTTTTGGTGTGGATGACCTTTCTGTTAGTTTTCCTTCTAACAGACAGAACCCTCAGCTGCAGGTCTGTTGGAGTACCTGGCCGGCCGTGTGAGGTGTCAGTCTGCCCCTGCTGGGGGGTGCCTCCCAGTTAGGCTGCACGGGGGTCAGGGGTCAGGGACCCACTTGAGGAGGCAGTCAGCCCGTTCTCAGATCTCCAGCTACGTGCTGGGAGAACCACTGCTCTCCTCACAGCTGTCAGACAGGGACATTTAAGTCTGCAGAGGTTACTGCTGTCTTTTTGTTTGTCTGTGCCCTGCCCCCAGAGGTGGAGCCTACAGAGGCAGGCAGGCCTCCTTGAGCTGTGGTGGGCTCCACCCAGTTCAAGCTTCCAGGCTGCTTTGTTTACCTAAGCGAGCCTGGGCAATGGCGGGCGCCCCTCCCCCAGCCTCACTGCCGACTTGCTGTTTGATCTCAGACTGCTGTGCTAGCGATCAGCGAGACTCCGTGGGCGTAGGACCCTCTGAGCCAGGTGCGGGCTATACTCTCCTGGGGCACCGTTTCCTAAGCCCGTCGGAAAAGCACAGTATTCGGGTGGGAGTGGCCCGATTTTCCAGGTGCCGTCTGTCACCCCTGGAAGGGGAACTCCCTGACCCCTTGCGCTTCCCGAGTGAGGCAATGCCTCGCCCCTGCTTCGGCTGGCGCACGGTGCGCTCACCCACTGACCTGCGCCCACTGTCTGGCACTCCCTAGTGAGATGAACACGGTACCTTAGATGGAAATGCAGAAATCACCCGTCTTCTGCGTCGCTCGCGCTGGGAGCTGTAGACCGGAGCTGTTCCTATTCGGCCATCTTGGCTCCTCCTCCTCTACCTCTTTTTAAGGCCAATAACTCTGAGATTTGTCCCTTTGAGACTATCTTCTAGGTCTTGTAGGTGGGCTTCATTGTTTTATATTCCTTTTTCTTATGTCTCCTCTGACTGCGTATTTTCAAATAGCCTGTCCTCAAGCTTACTAATTCTTTCTTCTGCCTGTTTGGCCCTGTTATTAAGAGATTCTAATGCATTCTTCAGCACATCAGTTGCTTTTTTTTTTTTTTGAGACAGAGTCTCACTCTGTCACTCAGGCTGGAGTGCAATGGTGTGATCTCGGCTCACTGCAACCTCCACCTCCCGAGTTTAAGCGATTTTCCTGCCTCTGCCTCCTGAGTAGCTGGGATTACAGGCATGCCATCACACCTGACTAATTTTTGTATTTTTAATAGAGACGAGGTTTCACCATGTTGGCCAAGCTGGTCTCGAACTCCTGACCTCAGGTGATCCTCCTGCCTCAGCCTCCCAAAGTGTTGGGATTACAGTCGTGAGACACCGTGCTCGGCCTGCATTTTTCAACTCTAGAATTTCTGCTTGATTCTTTTTAATTATTACAATATCTTTGTTAAATTTATCTGATAAAATTCTGAGTTCTTCCTATGTTCCAGTTTTCTTGTCTTTAGAATTGGCTTAGTAGTATTAGCCCTACCTGTTTTTGGATAAAAAGACCACATGAAAATTTATTTACCCTTGATCTTTGAAAAGTATGAATTTTTCACATATATGCCAAATGATTCTATCCTCCTCTTCGTGCGTTCTAATTTGATGCTTGTGAAATCATAGCAATGTTATATTGTTAATGTATATAGTGCATTTATTATTGTGCTTATTTTATGTTTTAATTTTTTTATTCAAAAGTAATATATGCTCATTTTAACAATTCAATCCATATATATGTATTATATTTATAACTCTGGTCTTCTCTAACTCTATTTAATTTCAACCCACATCCCAAGGTATTCTATACTATTTTTCCATGTTAGTAAAAACATATAGATCATCTATTTTCTTTATTTCTCTCTTTTATATTCCAGAGAATCATGTTATAGATGTAATAACCATGTAAGTTCTCTCTTTTTGCTTAATGGATCATGGCCATCTTCTCATGTCTATGTGTGTAATTCTAATTAATTGCTTTTGTTATCTTCATGGTGGCCATACGGTTATTTATCAACCATTAATTTATTGATGAAGGTTGTTTCCAGTTTGTGCAAATTCAGGTAATGGTTTAATAAATATCTTTTCATAGAATTTTGTATACTGATACTTTAATTTCTTCGTATTTTCCTAGAATTGGAATTGCTGGCTCAAAATGCTTGTGTAGCCTAAATTTTAATAGTTGCTACCCAGATTATTTTCCATTGTAGTTGTAGCAGTTCTTATTCTGCAACACCATTATTTCTTCATATATTTTCTCTAACTCCATCTCTTTCCCCCTTGTTCAGGAACTTCAGTTATAGACATATTAGACAACTTGAAGTTGCCCCACAGCTCACTGATATTCTATTCTCTGTTCTTTTTTATGTTTTCTTTTTCTTAGTGTGTTTTATTTTGGCTTCTATTGCATTGTTTTCAAATTTACCATTATTTTGCTCTGCTGCGTCTCACCTGTTATTTCCATCCAGTTAATTTTTCTCAGACATTGCAGTTTCCATCTCTATATAAATTTGATTTGGATTTGGATTTAATAGTTTCCATGTCTCTACTTGTTGGGGTGATCAGACCCAACACCAGGCCGTGGGGGCTACGAAGTCCGGTGGAGTCAAAGGAATGAGAAAAGACAAGTTAAGAGAGAAAGTACGACCAGGGGGCCAACGCTAGTATGGAGGCTGCGAAGGCCCCGAGCTGTGGGAGCCCGCGCTATTTATTGGTGATCAGACAAAGAAACAGGTGGTGAGGATGTGGGGGTTGAAAGGAAGCGGTGTATCAAGCGAATGAGCTACAGCTGTGATGGTTTAGCATTTTCTTTGAAACATATGACTACTTGAAATAATGGGAGTGCTAGAAGCAAGGAACCAGCAAGTCTCTAGACATATTCCAAAGGCCACGAGGGGTTTTAGATCCTGGACCCCGGACATGTTCCAAGACTCTTTTACATTATGTCAGACATGTAAGCCCTGCCTCAGCTTCTCTCCCAACACTCAGCTTTCCTCCCAACATCTACTTGACTTTTTGAACACAGGACATACAGTTACAATAACTATTTTGATGTCCTATCTACTAATTCTAACCTCTATGTCAGTTCTGAGTCACTTTTGATTAATTGATTTATCTTTTCAAAAATGAGGGCCATATTGACCAGTTAGTTTGCACGCCTGGTAGTTTTTGATTAGATGCCAGGCATCATGAAGTTTACCTTGTTGGGTGCTGAATTGTTTTGTATTTCTATAAATATCCTTGGACATTGTTCTGGTACACAATTAAGTTACTTGGAAATAGTTTTTTGTTTGTTTGTTTGTTTTGGTTCTTGCTTCTAAGATTTCCTAGGTGGTACTAGAAGAGTACCAGTCCAGAGTTAATTATTCCCCACTACTGAGGCAAGACTGTTCTTTTTACCTGATGTCTCATGAATCTTGGGGTTTTCCAGTCTGGCTAATGGAACGGTATTCCTGGGCTCCATCTGGGTTTCTCCTCCTTATACAAGGCCTTGGACACTCAAGGATATAAGCTGGGACAATCAAAGGGCTCACCTTTTCTTGTTAGAGTACTAGACACTCTTCCCTCTAATCCTTTTGAATGTGTTTTTCCCCAGCCTCAGGTAGTTTCCTTGCACACATGCACTGATCAGGACTCAGCTGAATATTCTAGGGGAACCCTTTGAAGAGCTCTGGAATTTTCTTGGTACAGGTCTCACTTCTCAAGTATTCTGTCCCTTTCAGCTCCTTTCCCTCAATCCAGGAAAGGGCTGAACTCTATCTGTTTCACCTCCTTATACAAGACCTTGGGCATTCAAGGATGTAAGCTGGAACAATCAAAGGGCTTACCTTGTTCGTTTCTCATTGCTCAGGGAAGGTTTCTGCTACTTCATCTTGGAAGCAGAAGTTTGAGATATGAAGGGTTTCAGATAAGCTAGTCCTTTTTTATACTCAGGGAGACCACTGGGATGTTCAGTGAAAATCAGCATCATGTCAGCCCAGCAGTTATTCTATTTATTAGATATCCCTTTCAAATTATTGCTTTTGTGTGCTTTACCACAGGTGTGAAATCACTGGACATTTAACTGTCATATAGCATTTGTTATCATACACATTGTAGATTTTTTCTCTCTTTTAAAGAAAATATCTGAAACAGGTGTATAAAGTAATCTTCACTGTAAAATAATTAGTGATTGTTTGAACTGGTATTTTTTTGCAATTAAAGAGAACTGAAAATACTGTAGTAGCATTTCTTTGTTTCTCTTTATTTTCTTCAGAGACTGCAAATAGGACATTTCAAGAAAAAGGCATCCTGGTAGGAGAGAGCAGAAGTTTTAAGCCTCACTTGACCTTCATGAAGTTGTCAAAATCACCGTGGCTCCGTAAGAATGTGAGTGCATGTTCTTATTGCAAGCCTGTTTTACCAGGCCACACTAGCCATAAGCATGGTCTGGAGCACGAGTGACATTGCTGTGGTCTCTGACACTACTCTTTCTTCTGGGATTCCAAGTCAGGTTGGTTCCAATTCCCAGGGACGCTGAGGATGCTCCTGGCCTTCCATAGAGGCTATTTCAGCTTTGCCTTCCTTTGCCATGATGGCTGTTCTTGCATAGTCTGGCCATCATTTATTTCTACCACTGTTGCCTCACCTGCTTCATCCCCTGAAGAGCCTCGAGGTGGTGCCAGAGTTCACTTTTGCTGCTATCCTTGCTTGTGGTTATTTGCTCTCAAAGCTTCCTCTGCTGGCCTGTGTACGCTGGTGCTGCTCACCGCAACTGGGTAAGCTTTTTTTACCCCTCTTCCTGTCGCTCTTCAAGGTTTCCAAAAGACCATCTTTCAGCAGTTGCCTCAGTTAAGGCCTTGGAACCAGGTATACTGGGGACTGGGCATGAGGGTAACTGAGGGACCCCCTTTCCTGGAGGTACTTAAAAGTACTTCTCCCTAAGTATGGTCAACCCAGTGGCACAATCCAAGTGACAAGTCTTTTGACTTCCCCTGTCTCAGGGTGACTTACTGCCTTTATAGGCCACCCCTTCTTCCTGCAAAAGTCGGAGCAACTTTTGACTTACGTCTAGGTTCATGAGCATTTCTCCTAAAATCCTAAGGCCACCCTTCATTTTGTTTCCTATTTCAGCCTAGGGGGTTCCTCATGCAAATTCAGACATCTGATGGCCTGCTCTCATATACCAGAGTTTTGGAGATGGGCATGCAGATTAATATCCGCTCCCTGCTCTCCATGACCCTTTGCTGCAGTTAAGACTGATTTGCAGCTCTAGAAATGAAGGCCATGTGTAGTAGTAAGTAGAATTTTTTTTTCTAAATTTGTCACATTTTGTATTTAATGTCTCTGTCCTCAGAAAAGTCTTTTGGGTCCTTTAAATCATGGGTTTGGGTGACTCACCATCCTATAGTTAAGAGTTTTCTACAAACTATTGCTGAAAATCTCAGAAAGATATCTTGCATGGTTTTTTGGATTACATTGCCACAAATTTAGTAGTATCCATATTAGGTATCATTCCAGAGTATGTTAGGTAAAAATAATTGGTGTAAATGATAGATTTTGAAATCTGGGATGACAACAATTTATAAAACTTGTAGACTGACAGTTTGATTCTTTACTGGTTATCTTTCTTGTTTTGCTTTCAAATGGATTGTCCTCTTCCAAGTGGTTTCAAACTTAATCACAGAATGACAATCAGTGGTGAAGGTAATATCTCCGTTTCAAAATGTTTCTTTGTCTTTATAATATTAACTTTGAAATGAGAGCACCCAAGGACATTTATTTTAAAAAAATGCTTAAACTATATATGTCAACATTTCAAACTGCATTTAAATGATTTATTGGTAGTTAATTTCACAGAATCAATCTTACCCTATAGAAAAGTGATATGAGACTTGGAATGGTTGTGATGTAACTGAGATCACAGTCTTATCAGTTACAGAGCACTGTCTCTGCACTTGAGAAACCCATCCCATCTCATTCTGTCTCACATTCTTCCCTCCCACTGGCCAGCTCCAGTTCACGCAGAGTCATTTCTATGTGTAAGGAGCTCCCTGTTCCAAATCATATTAATTAAGTAAATATGTATTGAGTGCCTACTATGTGCCAGACACTGGGTGCTGGGCACAGATTGGTGATCAAAATAGAAACAGTCACTGCTTGAATGGTACATAAAATCTAAATCAGATTGCATTTTATTTAGATTAGAATGCTTAATATTTAGAAAACAAATTATGATATCATTTTCAGTAAGCCAAATAAGAATTTTTTTATTTTAATTTATGGAATGAGTCTATTCCCATCACTATTATAGTGGTCAGTGTTCCTGAAAGTTTAAGGAAGTAGATCTTAGATATGGGGATTCACAAGTCAGCTGGGGTACTTGTTGAAGCTTCAGGTTTCCACCCTCTACCCTTAGATTTGGAGATGGACCTAGGACCTAAGCTTCTGATGTTCAGTAAATGCCATATATGGTTCTGATACAGATGATCTGCAGAGGAATATACTTAAGACCTGCAGGCTTAAATAAATATCCAACAGTTTCTTGTGCAGCAAATCTACTGTAAAGGTTACAACCAGTATGAAAAGGTGGCATACATACAAGAGGATTTCATTTATTTACTTTATTATAATTCATGGTTTGGTATGTAGATTATTTGAAAATATATGGTTCCTTAGTCTCAGTCTTAACGTTTTTACATTTCCAGCTATCTATTTTCTTCTCTTGGCACTAATTTTCTTTTAGATTTTTGTTCTGAATCCATCCATTGAGCTAATGGTCACAAGCAAATGACCATTAAATAAAGATGATCGTGGAATGTATTGCTGGCTTTCCATGTTATTTAGATTGATAGTGAAATAAAAGAAGGGAGTGGTGAAATAATAGTTTTTTTGTATCCACTTGCGTGTTAGGAGATTGGACTCATTTCACATATGTTATTTTTTATTTAAAAAGTTACTTTAATTATAAAATTATTAGCTGAATATATGCTTACTGTAAACAATTCAAGTACTTACAGACCTATAGAGTGAAAGGTACAGTTTCTCCCTCATTACCATCCTGCAACCCACTTCCTCCCAACAGAATGCCTCTCTAGGTAACCACTGCCAGTAGATCCTTTCAGACCTTTTCCTATGCACTGCAAATATATATGGACATACATACACGCATATAGTTTCTTTAAAACAGAAATAAAACTCTCAATATTATTTTGATTTATCATAATTTAAACATTCTTCCCTTGATGAATAATTAGGTTGATTTCTGTTTCTTTGGTACCACAAACAATGCTGTTATGAACTTCCTTGTTCACTTTTCTTTGGGTGGATATGCCAGTATTTCAAAGAACCAATTCTTTGAAGTGGAATTCTAAGGGCAAAGGGTATTAGACATTATAAACTTTCAGAAATACCACAGATTGCCTTGTCAAGCAATAGTGGCAATTTATATTCCCAACCGTGGTGTATGAGAAGAACATCTGTTAGGATAAACTTGTGGTAGAAAGACTATCAGAGGTCATATAAAATTGATATGGCCCTTTGAGCTATGAATTATGCAACTGACATTAAAAAATGTTAAAAATCTCATTTTCTTTAACATGTCCTAGCTGCTGATATTATTCTAAAGAAATAATTTAAAAAGAGAAGTTCTTTATGCATAAAGATGTTTACTGAAGTATTATCAATAATAGGGAAATAATAGAAATAACTCCCACAACAATAGGGAAATGTTTAAGTCAATTATGGTAAATCATATAAATAATATAAGCAGCTATTGAAGTAGATACAAGGATTCTATAACAGCATACAAAGGTAAATAAAATACTATACTCTTTAGTATATAAAATCTATACTATAGGATGTATACTATAATTAAAATTGTATAAAATGGTTTCCTTGGGTTTGCCTTGCCAGCACCTGAATGTGTTTCATCGCATTTTAGAGGTAAAAAGTGGCTTCCCACAGTTACTCTCTTAGCCCATGATTTTTCTGGTAGATCAGTGAATAGAACTGACCTTAATGTCACTCAGAATATAGTATATCCTCCTTGACATGCTGAGGATTCCCATTTTGGTTTGCTGGGGTTCTGAGGAATGGTGGGACCTTGGTGAGTGGAGTGTAATAAGTGGTGATGAGCAAAGTTAGGTGCCCCATGGCAATGCAGGAGTGAGGGGCAGCCACCGGATTCAGAAAACCTGAAGATTTTCCATTGTCATGGGAGTGTTCCTTCAGTTTCTGGTATGGAGGGGTGGTGTATAGTGAGACTGTCTGGAAAAGAGCTAAATGATATCTCCTGTTAAGATGCTGTGTTTTAAAGACTGGTGCCAGGTCGTGTCCTCCTTATATTTCAATTTGACCTGCTAGAGGGCAGTCTGGAAATGATTTTGTGTATGATACTGATGCACTCCTAAAGTACTGGTGCTGCTGTTGTCAGGGTAGACATGATGATTGTTGGTAAAAAGGGGTGTGCTGTGTAGAGGAATGCTCTGGATTATTACAGGAAAATTCTGAGATAGTAAGATAGCTGGTCCATTCATTATTGTCTATAGGAGGTGTAATGCGATATTCTGTAGTGATAACCCAGTTGAAATTTTTTTAATCATCTAGTCATTGTCATTTAAAAAGTAACCTGAAAAGCTGTTACCCATGTCAACTTAAAAAATTAGATTCAAAGTCAGAGCTATAATCAGTCTGTTTATGAAGGTAAAACATCTCATTGACATTAAAGATGTGGACAGATGGTTGGTGCAGGGGATGAGTGTTCACCCCCTGGGAGGTTGTACAGATCTAGTGTGAGGATTTCCCAGTGGTGTTCAGTGTTTGGTGCAGAAGTCCCTGAGCTTCTGGGGTCCTGTCCTCTGGTAGGCACCTGTTGGCAGGTAATTGCATGTAGTAGTAGTAACCAAAAGCCCAGTGGGGAACTAAACATTCAATATATGGTGTTCAAAATTTTGAAAATACAGAAACTCTCTCTCAAATGTCCTGATGTGAAACTTCTTCTGTGACAGCATGGTATTCTGGTTCCTAAGTTAGAGAGCTGAATTGAGGCTAAGGACAGATTCTGTGAAACATAAGGCTTTTCTTGGCAATTATGTATCTTTCTAACACCAGGAGACATTTAGTCAATGTGTCAGCTTTGCATATTCTTAGTTTCATGAAATTCTAGTGGGTATATTGCATAATAAAACATCAAAAGGAATCATTATCATTGTATTTTGTAATTTTTTTCATCAAATGAAGCCTCAGAAAATCATGTTAAATTACTGTCTCTGAAATAGTAACTAAAGTTCAGGTTATTTGTAGTTTTTTCAGAATTCAGTTGACATAGCTAGTCTGCTAACTTGTTCAGCTTCATGCTTTTTATAGGGTATCTTTTTGGACTTATTTTTCTTATTGAATGAACTTGGGTTTCAGTGATTTCAATGTTGCAAATCTTGGTTGGTTAGAAATATGTGCTAACACTTGATGGCAGAAGAAGACAAGTTTCAAATCAAACAAACATCTTAATGCAGATCTCAAAAAATAAATGTGATAGCATCCTCAAAAAATAAATGTGATCGCCTAATGTATAGATCAGTTGTTTTTAATCACAAATTATTTTCTGGGCTTCTTAGATATCTTCCCTGATTTATGACTCTTTCAAATTACTACTGTAGCTCTTAAACTGACAAAGATATGTTTTATGAACATGAACACCTCTTCACAGCAGTGTTTTACAGAGTCAGAAAATGAGAGTACTTTAGAATGAAAAAAATGATCTTTGAAAATTGTTAGCGACTTTCACTTAGACTGGTTTGTTTTGAGGGCAGAATTCAATATGCAAAAAGTAAGGGCCGAAGGGTGATCATTGGACCTGATGATGATGATGATGTTGAGGGGAGTGGAGAAGAGGATATAGGACAGTCATTGGTAGGAATGGAAAAGGAGAGCATATGGATGAAAATTTTGTTCTGATGCTACCATTAAGAGGAAATTCCAGTTCCTGAATTGTTTGGTGATTAAATATACAGAACCAGAATTGTAATGAAAAGTTTCTGTACTAGGTTGGTTGAATTCAGCCTTACTCTGCATCCCTCCCTAACTGTGAGCCCTGATGTCATCTTTCTTCACTCACTACCATTATTTACTTCTATCTGTCTATCTACCTAGCTAGCTGTCTGTCTATCTATCTATCTGTCTATCTGTCTGTCTATCTATCTATCTATCTATCTATCTATCTATCTATCTATGTATCTATCTCTGCATATTTTTTCAGGATTTTGTAAACTGGGCCTGGTATAATTTGACTGCCACTCACTTTTGGGGGTCTGCATGACAGTGAGCTTTTATAAACCATGTTAAAACTCAGGAGCATTAAGACTATTCCTTCTTAAAGGAATCCTTGTAGTAAATTTAAAGGAGCATGAGCTTTCCTGTTTTAGCCCTGTTGTTTAGTCCTGGACAAAATCACATAACCTCTCTTGATCTCTGTTGACATATCATAAAAGAAGGACTCTTGACTCCTGTGCTATCCTGAAACGTCTATAAGATAAACACTTTGACCAAACTGCTTAATTTGGCTTCACACAGATATATATTTTTTAACCTTATATTGGCTTTCTTGTCTGTGTGGAAGGAGAATGACAGAAAGAAGAAAGGTCTTCAAGTACTGATAGGAAGATAGTGGCAATTTAGATCTGAATCTTTCCACTTGTCCTCCTAGAAGCCAGATGGAGCAACAAGGACAATGGGAAAAATACTCTACACTTTTTTTTTTTTTTTGAAAGAACTAGGATCTCACTTGGTTGCCCAGGCCTAGAGTTCATGGCATGATCACAGCTCATCACAGCCTCCAAATCCTGGGCTCAAATGATCCTCCTGCCTCAGCCTCCTGAGTAGCTGGGACTACAGGTGTGCACACTATGCCTGGCTAATTTAAATTTTTTTTTTTTTTTAGAAACGGGGTGTTGCTATGTTGCCTAGGCTGGTCTTGAACTCTTGGCCTTAAACGATCCTCACACCTTGGCTTCCCATAGTGTTGGGATTACAGATGTGAGCAACTGCACCCAGCCACATACTACATCTTTAGTGAAACTGAGAGGTAGAGAAATCCTGTCAATACCAAATTATGTGGAAGGGCTGGTGGTAGAGGTCCTCCTGACCTGGGAGACAGAATAGGCAAGGGCTCTACATTTTAAAGAATATTCCTTCATTCTAACAAAGGAGAGGCACAGAGAAGCCCGGAGACTACCCTGCCACTTCCTTCCTTCATCCCACAAAGAGGGCATTTGTAGATGCCCTGGGTATTCGGTGAACCTTGATTATTCCAGACAAAACTTTAAAAATATCTTTGGTGCCAGATAAAGCAGATTGTTTCTGTAAACCATTTTTGAATCTCCTGGTGTCAGATGGCTTAATTACTCACAGTTTTTAGTTGTTTTTGAGTCACTTTTCATATTTCCAAGTGCATTAAACAGCAAATCTCTTTGTTTTAATGGCTTTTTAAAACTAAAAATTCAGTGAATTCTCATGAGGTAGAATTGTAATTTCTTCTGAGATACTCTAGATTACATTAGTCAACACTGTCATCTACTGTGTGTTAAAGAGCACTATTTATAACAAGTGCCTTCACTTATGTTTCTAATGTATTTTTCAACTTTATGCTGTTGTATTGTCTATTTCTGTATATTGAAAAAAAAACAAGTTTACAATTGTTTAACAATTGGAAATGATGTTTATAAAGGTAAACCTGCTTAACATTCATTTGGAATCTTTCAGTACTTTATATGTCTTTAAAAATTGAGAAACAGTAAACAGAATGCTAAATTATTTTATGGGAAATTCTAGAAATTGACTAAAGTCAGGATTACAAATGATTCCTGGTTGATCTTGATTCTGTTAGAGATTTTGACAACTTTGAAAACCCTGGAAGAAATGACTGGTGAACCTAATATTAAATCTTCAAAGTGGAATGGAGATTTGAAGCAAGTATCTTCAATAGCATTTTCTGAGATTTTTCTTTCTGAATATCTGTCAGGGTTTTATGTGAGGCAGGGATCTGTGATCCAACGAATGTTAGCAATGATGGGTTAAGTAAAGTTAATCTAATTCTTTATGTCAGAACTTCTTAGGTTCTCTGAAATGCAAATGCTTATTGTGAATCTCAAGAGCTTATAACAACAGAGATTCTTTTTTTCCCCCCATGTTCATGGATCCTCTGGCTCTGCTCCACATTGTCTTTACTCAGGACCGTGGCTGGGCAGCCTCCATCTAGGACTTTTCTGCCCTTCTGGCAAAAGGAAAGAGAGTTGGTGAACATGCTGATTCTTAAAGCTTTTGCTAAGAAGTGACACACATCATTTCTGATCATATATTATTGGCCAAAGCAAGTCACATGGTTCCTTCTGAGTGTAACAGAGCAGGATATATAATTTGCTTCCAGGAAGGGACACCACAGGAGGGACAGTAAATATTTTGAACAGTCATATAGTCTACTCAGCATTGTTTCCCAACCAGACCAGCAAGTCCTTTTTCCGCTGACTGTTTTGTAGCCCTAGTATTTGGTAGAACATGGCTTAGGAAATGCTGATTTGATAATTCCAGCTTAAGTGATTTTTTTTTTGTTGTTAAACATATAGATTCTGTGGACATATTTATTTTCTAGCAGTTGCATCTACAGATAAGCTTCTGATTTTTTTTTTTTTTTTTTTGAGATGGAGTCTCGCTCTGACTCCCAGGCTGGAGTGCAGTGGCGTGATCTCGGCTCATTGCAAGTTCTGCCTCCCGGGTTCACGCCATTCTCCTGCCTCAGCCTCCTGAATAGCTGGGACTACAGGTGCCCACCACCATGCCCAGCTAATTTTTTGTATTTTCAGTAGAGACGGGATTTCACCATGTTAGCCAGGATGGTCTGGATCTCCTGACCTCGTGATCCACCCGCTTCGGCCTCCCAAAGTGCTGGGATTACAAGCGTGAGCCACCGCGCCCAGCCCGATAAATTTCTGATTTAAGTGTAATTGAAGAAACAGAGTTTTAGAACTTATATTAAAAGATGCAGTATCAGAGTATTCAAGTTAATTAAAATTGCATGTGTTTGCCTTAATTATATTAAATATAAAAATTCTATCTCAAAGATTACCATTAGTTATGGGAAAAATGTTTTTCTCAGCGAGTCATTTTTAGACATTTTGAAACTTCTGTCAGCTGGTAATTTTCATTTTCTTAGTCAAGGACAAAGTGGAACATCATGAAAATATAGGAAACTGGCAAGTCCCACAGTGGATTGATTATGGGTAAAGACAAAATAGAATATATGGTCAAGAAAACCTAAGATTTTATTCCAAAATTGTGTTGATGCAGAACTATTTACCTTGTTTAGTAAGTGACAGCTAATTACTGACCCACTCAAATGGTCACATAAAAGCAAACCAGCTGGAATTATTTGGATGGCAAGAAGATTTTCTGTCACTGGAGAGATTGGCCAACCAACTCTTATTAAAATAATTAACTGCATAGTGAAAGAAGGTAAAGCTATATTCTTCTTGAGGGACTCAGATATGAGACGGAATTAAGGTTGCAATCCAAAACCATAACTAATTTATATCGGAATTATACTTCCATTTCTACATATGAGCTGGTTTATTTTGACCATCAGAATCTTACTCTCTAAAGGAAAGATACCTTAAAAATAGAATAATACTGGTTCTTCAAATTACTAAACCAGTTCAGTTCTCTTTCAATTGGTTACTCTAGTAAATTAAAAGACAAAAAGGTTGTTGGCCTCTTTGCCAGGGCCAATCCTCACTTTATCTGTAGTTGAGGACCTAGCAAAACTTACTCGTATCGTCTTAGGGACTAGCCACCCTTGGCTACAGGAATTCCAGTTTGGTTCCTATAGGAGGTGTTCTGTCTCTAAACCCTACTGATGGCAGTATATTTAACTGTTGGCCAGGTTTGTGACACCATTTTGGAGATCCATCTTTAAGGCTTTTCAGTGCAACTGTATCTTTATACTGTCCCTAAGCTGAAGACCAGAGTATGAAACTACCTCTCTTCCTTCCTTGGCTATTGCCTTCCCCACAGCTGGATCTCATTATAATAATTTGTTATGTAACTTTATTTAGAGCAGAACATTTCTTTCACAGTAATTTCCGGTTTGGTCTCCAGCACTACTGTGGGATTTTCATTGGCCATTCGTTACCTGGGAGAATGTTCCTTGTGACTCCCTGTAGTGATCCTGCACCTTTGGCAACAGCCTCTCCCTAATCTTACCCATTCCATGTTTCATGACTTGGTCCCCTTGGATCCCACCTTGCTCTTCACCCTCCCTGACCTACCCTGACAATCAGAAAATGGTAAACTTTGTGCTCTTGGACTTCCAGCCCAAATATCTCTAGAATTTAATTTACCAGGGAGTGGTCACTTGGGAATAAGCTGAATGGATAGGGAAATCACATCAAACAAAATGGATAGGGAAATCACAAGTACACAAAGTTGAGGTACTTCTCAACAGGTGGTAACTTTTCCATCACACATATATCCCTATTGGCAGGTGCCTAAGATGTACAAAGTGGGTATGTGGTGGACATGGAAAAGATGGTGTCGTTTGGCTTGTTTAGCTTTCTGGGGTCTGTGTGAGCAATGGTAGCACCCAGTGGGTATAGCAAAAGGGGAATATGCCAGTGTATATAATTTTTTGCATTCTATTATCTTAAGATACCAATTCCTTGTCTTTTGTCCATTTTTTCTTTTCCTGCCACACTCACTGCTTTTTTTATTAGTCTTGAAGTGCTTCTCAAAATTTGGAAAATATTCTTTCTTAATTTTTGAAATCTCTAAAAGAAAAGGCTGTGTGGAAATTACTGACTGGTCTGATGCCTATTTTAACTGTACTTTTGAAAAGCAAATCTAGTGTTTATAGATACAGGCTGACTCTGAGTGCATTAGGAAATTTATGTAATCCGGACGGGCGCGGTGGCTCACGCCTGTAATCCTAGCACTTTGGGAGGCCGAGGTGGGTGGATCACGAGGTCAGGAGATTGAGACCATCCTGGCTAACACGGTGAAACCCCGTCTCTACTAAAAAAAAAAAAAAAAATGCAAAAAATTAGCCGCGTATGGTGGCGGGCGCCTGTAGTCCCAGCTGCTTGGGAGGCTGAGGCAGGGGAATGGCGAGAACCTGGAAGACAGAGGTTGCAGTGAGCCGAGATCACGCCACTGCACTCCAGCCTGGGAGACATAGTGAGACTCCGTCTCAAAAAAAAAAAAAAAGAAAGAAAGAAAATTTATGTAATCCCTGTAATTCTATACAGATGTTCCTCAGTTTATGATAGGGTTACATTCTGATAAGCCCATCATAAATTGAACACATTATAAGTTAAAAATGCATTTAATACATTTACCTTATCAAACCTGATAGCCTAGCCTAGCCTACCTAAATGTGCTCAGAACACTTATATTAGCCTACAGTTGGGCAAACTCATCTAACACAAAACCCATTTTATAGTAAAGTGTTGCATAGCTCATGTAAGTTATTGAATATTGCACTGAAAGTGAAAAAACAATGGTTGTGTTAGTACTTGAAGTATGGTTTCTACTGAATGCATGTTACTTTCACACATCGTAAAGTTGAAATATCGTATGTTGAATCATCCTAAGTCAGGGATGATCTGTATTTTAAAGTAAACAAGGGGAAATTTCACAATTAAATGTTTAAGTTTGAAATGTGGGCAAAGTTCCAATTGAATGTTATATAAAAATTATTTTACATTGCCATGTGTGTCATACTTAGAAAGTCTTTGTTTACATTTCTTGCTCTATCTGGAGAGAAACATTCATTTTAAAATTGGTTTAAGGGCTACACATGATTCTTGGGTCATATGTTTAATGACTTCCATATTTAGCTATTGTTTTTTTCCTATCAGACTCCTTTATATCTGTTATGATGTCCAGGGAAGAGTTCCAAACCAAATAAGGTGAAAGGCTTGTATCATTGAGCACCTTTCTTCCTTGTTCCATTTCCTAAGTTATAGGGGTGTCAATGTAAATCGCAATGCCACTATTTCTTTCCCATTTCTTCACCCAGTTCTTGTAACATTCAGTTGTTGGAGCCCTTCCTCTGTTAGACAGGGTCATCTTTTCTAAGTAGTATGCAGGGAATACTGCTGGGTAGTTAGGCAGAGTAAGAGGCTGAGTTAGGTTAAGTAAGGTATCCTATTGAGAATGATGTTGGGGGTTAGAATGGGGGAGAAAAGTGAGAAGGAAGAATGTTGATGGGAAAAGAGTCCAGGAAATTGATTAGTTCATAAGAAAGTGAGAAAAGTATAAAGTACCAGGTACATGGGGCATGAGGATCTGGGAAAATGCTTTAGGTCTTTCTCATTTAAAGTTACAAGGCTGCAATTAGTGATGTCTGTGGATGCATTTAAAATGTTTTGAGAGTGTACAGTCTCTTGTACACTGTCTAGGGACAGTATTTAGCTCTCATTTGAATGGTATCTGAGGTACAGTTATGTCTGAAGTTCTATCTTTTGATAACATAATCAGCTGAGGTAAGTGGTTCCGTACTTTTGACCTCTAAGCTATAAAAGCACAACACATTCTACCATGATATAAATATGTTGCAATACATAGGCCAGTGTTATGGGGCAAATTAAAGTTAGGATTTTTCTGTGAACTCATTTCTGAATGATTTTCTACCAAACAGCCCCACTCTCCTGCTTCATTGTTGATGTTTTTTATACCAGTGAATTTTTTATACTGAGAATTTTTTATACCAGTGGCTTACTGGCATTAATTACTTAATGTTAGGAAGTATTGATTAGAAGGAAAAAGCTATTGCATTGAAAGAAGGAAACATAATAGATTAAGTTGTAAGTGTATGTGGGAGATTTTGTTTTATTTTTGATGTATGGAAATAAGTGGTTAAGTTGCTAAATTCAGGAGAACATGTACCAAAGAGCAAAACATTAGGAAAACAGATGATAGGAAGGAGGAGGAGGCTGTAGCTTGTTTACATTTGAGTGACCACAAGACTGTTCCAAGCCAAGAATACAGCTGGAGTTTGATGGAAGGGAGTTGAGTGCTCAGCTGAGACTGAGCATATAGGAATCTTTCTTGGATGCCTCATTTTTTGAGCCCCTTCTTTGTTTCATTATACTGAGAAAAGCCACATGCAAGTATAACAAACAGTTATGTGGCCAAACAGCATATGGTCTCTCCTGCTGGAAATGAGAAGGAGGAGGACTTGAGAAGAAAGATTTGAGGTTGGCTAAGTAGACAAACAATGAGCTTACGTGGGAACAGACTGTGTTGTAAATAAAGGCATTGCAGTGTTCTAGCACTGTGCTTGTTGTATTGAGCCTGCAACCTTGAGAACTTCTTGGGTGCCAGTGACCTGTTGTTCTCTCTCTGGTTAACATGGCCTTAGTCAGTATAAATGAACCAAATGTTTGTGAACCAGAGCCATGTTTCTTCCTCTGGTCTGTTTGATGCCAGCACCTCCTGGAATGACACATTAGGACCAGGAGGCAACCAGCATTTTCTCTTGGTGGCTTTTGTGAGGTGACTTGTGTTATTAGGACTCGTGTTATCTTCCCTCTGTGACTGCTTTCCTAGCTACTTGATGCCACCAAGGAGCATCCAGCGCTTCTTAAAGTTTTAGGGTAGGTAAAAGGAGGTGTCAGTAGTAGATTTAAAATGTATAGCTCTAGCAGCTGTGTTTCTACCTACTACTTGCTGAAAGGTGTAATATTGTAAATGTTAGTTAAAATACTAGGGTAGAGTTTCTGCTTTTTCTTTCTGTAAAGCCTGAACATTAAACCAGGCTGGAATGCTAAAAGTAAGTTTATAAATACAGGAGTTAGGGAGATGGCATGCCTAAAAAAATCCCATGGTGAACCGAATAGACGCTTTAGCATAAAACAAAATAAAGAATTGAGAAATACTATATATGGAAATAAATAGCTGGTCCAGAAAACGTAGACCATCTGTGCCAGTATTTTACCTGATTATTTGGAATATTAACAGTATAAGAAGCATTCTTTTTGCAGGCTGGATTATTTGGATAATTTTTTCTATGTATAAGTAGCATCTATGAATTCTCTCTTATCTCCCTCTCTGAAATTAATTTACTATGACCTGTACATATCACTTGATTTACTAATATTCATGCACTATATTAAGGGCATGTATTTTAGAATGCTAGAGATTCCCAAAGTAATTTTAACATTCGTTTTGGAAATATGATAGTATATATGATTGTATCTTAATAATGATTAATATTCTTAGAATTTTAATATTTTAAAGTAAATAATGGAGGGCTTGAAATTATTATTCTGCTCTTCTTCTCAATATATTATTTTCTCTACTTATTCTGAATCTCTATCCAAGCTCTATCTCTTACTAGCTGTGTCTTTTGGTAAGTGACCTCATTTCTCTGTGATTTAGTTTTCTTATCTGTGGATAATAGTGTTATTGTGGTTATTAAATGAGTTCAGAAAAGTTCTTAGAACAGTGCCTGTGCATAGTAAATGCTTTATATTTTCCATTACTGTAATACAGATGATAGATGGCATCATTTTTTTTTTCAGATTGGGCCACAATAATTGGGCCAGATAAAGTACTGTTGACTTTTCTATTTTTCATCACTCCTTATATTTCCTTCTGTAAACTAACTGACAGGCAGTTGGTGGGGTGTCAGGGCCTCAGCAAGACAGGAAACAGGCACATTCGACGAGGGGACCAAAGCAGAGCCCAGCCACGTAGACTGGCCCAGAATGGCCAGAGGAGAAGATGGGAAGTCCGCAAGGCCGTTCTCACCCTGGGTGCTGGACATGATCTAAAATCACCGTGCTGTTCTGGAGCTCATTGGTTGGTGCAGTGAAGCTCCTCATCTCTTTCCCTCCCTGTCAAGAACAGGCTGGGGTGGAACTGAGCCTCGTCCTGACTCAGAGGAGCTGAGGGAAGGCTGCAGCTGAGGGAAGGCTGCAGCTGGCGAGGAGGTAACCAAGTGTTCTGTATCAGGAGGACGGTGAAAATGAAATAGTGCAAATAACAGCAAAAAATGGAGTTGTGCAAAGAGGTGAAGGAGTCATGAAGAACTTTAAGATTTGCCAGAGATAAGCCCCATGACGATATATAATGTTTTCATAACTTTGAATTGCCAATATGTACATTTTCACTGGGGCAGTGATCACTAAAAGTGATTTCAATTTCTTCACCAATATAACATTAAACAAATGTAACTTTTTGCCACTTAACAAAAATAAGGGTAAGGGATTACTATTCTTCTTTAACCAGCCTATGCCCAAAATGGAAAGCGAGTTTGGCTCTTAAATCACATTCTTAATTTTGTTGTCAAGTCATTATCACAGGAAATGTGTATTTCTTTTATAGCTACTTATATGACAGCAATAAACTATTGGAAAACATAGCAGAAATCAAATCCAGGAATGCCAAGCTTACTATCAGTAGGACAGATAATTTCTTTGTCTTATATGAAGCCTGTTTATATTTTCATCATGGAAGTTGTGATTGTTATAATAAGTAACAATAAGAAGTTATCTTCTATTACAAAAATGTTTCAACCTTCTTAATATTGATTTCCATTCTGACGACAAAAAGTTTGTCATAGAAATTAAAGATGAATAAATGTATCTTATTTTTTAGAATCTTAAATGATTTTCACTTTGAGATTAGCAAATGTGAATTTCCATGTTTTGTGACTGTCTGTCTACTTCCTGTATTAAAAATAGAGTCAGAGGCATAGTAATGTAAGTCTGAGCCCTCTTTGGTACATATTAAATTATGCACATCATTTAGCTAAATGTAAATGATATGGTGAGTGCCTCCTGAGTAAATAATTTCCATTACTTATCAGATTGAGCCATCAGATGATTCTAAAAATACTCGTCATGCTTTCAATGGCGTTTTCTCTGGAGTGGACTGTTTGAGTGCCAAGTTACAACCAAGAACGAAATTCCTGTTTCCCGGTACATTGTATCAAAGGTTATCAAGTGTATTTGAACATCACTGATAATTTTTCCTAAACTGTGACTGAAACTAGGCTAAAGATAAGTTAAAACTTCAGTCATTTCTAATGATTAATTAAGATAGTTTTGAAAACTTTTTTCTGTTTGACATTTCTTACCACTAATTTATTGTTTCAAAGTCTGATATTCCATACTTAACCTCCTATTTTCTCTTCTAATGTTATGTTGCATAATTGAAATGTCACTTATACTGGATACAATTATAAATATGAAGCTCTTAAAAATATGCCTCCTCCCTGTTAGGTTTAAGGCAAAAATAACCTTCTAAGGACTAGACCATCACCAATCATATTCAAAATTCCAGGGTTGCAACACCCATAGCATGATTTGTTAAAGATACCTCACATATTTTTCTTCTACATGTGAAATAATCCTAACTCTTAGCCTTTATAGATGAAATTTAACAATTTTCATGATATCTTTTGAACCGTCCTAACATTGTATACCTCCATTGATAGTTAAGTAATAGTGCCTTGGGTCTGGCCTATGATGAAGAGTCTGGCCTATGATGAAGGGAAGCAGAGAATAATGTGGGGGGGTCCACAACCTGAAAATAATGCCACCCCCCAGCCTTTTTAGCTTTAAAATATAATCTGGGAGGATGATGCTTCTGAAACTATTTTGCCATCCCAGTGGATTCATTCAGAAAATAGGGCCCTTCTTAGTCTTACCCTAAATGATCCACTTTTGAGGTCCCATTTATTTTCTCAGAATCATAGTCTTCCTTTTTTTTTTAGTATGAAAGAAAACACTACCTGCTGCAGCTGGATGGTGAGATCAATTCGATAAATTTCATCAGAAAAGAAATATATTGCCAAACAAAAAATTTCTCCAGAGAATGAAGATCACGTTGAAATTGTAATATATATCAGACAATGCAGAGGCTTAGCTGTTTATAGGTTGTTTATTACTGAAGATTTTTCTGATCAGGGCATATAATTTCAGTGCCTTCAAAAGGCATCATGCCTTTTTGAACCATAGCGCTCTCTATAAATTATGAGTTAAGGAATTAATTCCGTTTCACTTGCTAGTAAAAATTAACTCCTAAAGACTCATGTTGGAAGTCATCTGTGAAAAATTCTTGCAAAACAGTTAGCATTTACCTTTTGCTGAAATTAAATTAATAAGCCTAGAAGATTAGAGTCAATCTCATGTTTTATTTCTTTAAAAAATGACATTTTACAAAACGGAAGTGAAGATTATAGCAATAGTGGCTAGTCGGTGCTGCATTGGTTTCTTGAAAATTGAAGGTTCTTATTTGTCTGCTGTGTTATTGCCAGTCTTTTCTCCAGTCTGAAGGAATGACTTTCTCTAACCTGCACACCCCTACACACACACATACAAGCATTTAGAAGACAAGAATGGTTGGTCATTTTCCATTTACTTAGAATGTTTTTTATTCTTGAAATGTTATCTCGAATGAAGTTATTACATAAAGTTCACTAATGATAATGACTGTGTGTATGTGTGTGTTTCTGTATAATTTATTATATTTCATTGTTTTAAGCACTTTTATAAATGAACTTACTTAGTCCACATAACCCTTTGAGGTAAGGGGGAGCGATTAGGAGTCCAGTTTTAGACATTGAACAAAAACATACATCAATAGAAACATGTTTAATATGATATTAAAAATTAAGATCAACCTAAATGTCCAACAGTAAATCAGTAAATAATTGGATGAATAAATTATGAGACTTTCATGCAGTTAAGTACTATGGAGAAAAATATTTGGCACATCTGTATATTATTTACTGACACGGCATATTTGCTGAAAATATAAAGCTGGTTATCAAATAGTACTCAGGGAACAACCACATTCTATAGAAGAGAAAAAATGTACTTTGTATTGGCATAGGAAAAACTAAACACATAAAACTATAGCAGTGGCAGTTTGTAGTGATTTAATATTTTTGCTTTTATAAATTTTTTTCCATTAACTAGTTTTCTAAATAAGTTTTTGTCACTGAAAAGAGAAAATATATATTCTAGTTACTTTAATCTTATGGACTGCATTTTGGGACTCTGAGGCTGAGCTGCATGGCCATTGTATAGTATAGCAGAGGCAGATATATTCTTTCCCATGTTATGGGGAACTACAGAGGTACCAAGGGCATCCCACTGTAATTTTTCAACAACCAGCTGTTTCTGCTAAGAAAATACACTGAAAATAAGGAGGAGCAGATAGAGAAGAATTTGGAAGATCCACTGACTTACCTGCTCCAATTCAAGTAATCTTTAATTGTCTTTCAGATGATTCTTACATAAGGAATTTAAAAATTACATCCATTTTATTAGGGGATTTTTCCACTATAAAATGTTAAGATCCACCTTACTTTTTAAAGATTTATAGTATTTTATTTTTTTCTACCTTACTTTAAAAAAATGTATCTATTTCGCTGGGCGCGGTGGCCCATGTATGTAATCCCAGCACTTTGGGAGGCCGAGGCGGGTGGATCTTGAGGTCCGGAGATCAAGACCATCCTGTCTAACACAGTGAAACCCCGTCTCTGCTAAAAATACAAAAAATATTTTTTTGTGGCGACACAAAAAATACAGGCGTGGTAACACGCGCCTGTAGTCCCAGCTATTCAGGAGCCTGAGGGAGGAGAATCACTTGAACCCAGGAGGCGGAGGTTGCAGTGAGCCGAGATCGCACCACTGCACTCCAGCCTGGGTGACAGCATGAGACTCCATTTCAAAAAAAATAAAATTTATCCATTTCTCCATTTTTGTTGGAGATGATTAGTCTTTCCTTGGTATCTCAAAATTTTAACTCAGTATACTTTATTATTTGTGGAGCTTAAAATGTATGAAGTTCTGAAAACTGCCAAATTTAAACCTAACACTCTTTATTGATGGTTTTTTAATACAACTCCTTCTAGGTAGGGAGACTTGAAAAACAACTTCACAACAATTTTATTGTTGTATATCCATTTCAAGTGCCAGTAGGCAGTGGTGTAACAATGTAGTAATGTAATAATCAGGTTCTAAGAAAGTGATGTAATTATGAACTGGCTGCCTGGGTGAAATGATTGATTGATTGATTTGTTTTTTCATTTCAAGGGAGTGAAAAAAATAGATCCTGATTTATATGAAAAGTTTATCAGTCACAGATTTGGAGAAGAAATATTATATCGCATAGATCTTTGCTCCATGCTGAAGAAAAAACAAAGTAATGGTTATTATCACTGTGAATCTTCCATTGTGATTGGTGAGTGTCATTTAAAAATTATTTATTATCTTTATTTTTAATTTTTTTGGCATCACTTGTATCTTGGCAAATACTTAAACTTAGTTGTATACGTTTTTCTCAATGATATACTTTACTAAATATTATGTTTTGACAATGATACATTGAAAATTTTCTAGAGCATTTTTAGTATTTATATTGATCAGTTAAGACTTTACTACCTGTAGTTTTTATACTTCTGGCTTTAAATATAATTATAATGAAGTCTGGAAATATTGATTTAGAAATCATTTCAATTTAATTTTATTTCATGAACATGAAGAAAGCATTTTCTCCAGGGAAGGCCTCCATGACCTTCCACACCTGGCATTTTGTATTTGCTGCTTGTAATTACGAATAGAATGATTCCAGCCAGAAAGTTTCACCTTGAGAAGAGAAAATGTAGGTGGCCTGCAAAAATTGAAAACTTCACTTTCTTCCCTAAAAAAGATGTTTTGAGGGGAAGCAAAGATTCATACATAAATGCATCTGTCAGATGGTATGAGATGAGACAGACTTATATAAAACTGTGTTTCCAGGTGGAAAGTGTGTACACTTAGGGAGATCTTTCATCCAGAATAGAGCTATACTCCACTTTTTGCAATGTGAATGTATTTCAAAGCAGCCAGCTCTGTTATGATTCAGATTTATTATTTCAAACCAGACACTGTTCTTTTAAAATTGTGAACTTCAAGACAACCTGATTTATATGCTTTTAAAGTAACATGAAAATACTCAAAGAAGACAAATACATGCTTGTTTTATTGTGCTTTGCTTTATTGTGCTTCACAAATATTGCCTTAAAAAGGCAGTTTATTTATTTATTTTTAACAAATTGAAGGTTTGTAGCAACCCTGTATCAATTGTCTTTCTGGGCCATTTTTTCTAACAGCATGTGCTCTTTTTGTGTCAATTACATTTTGGTAATTCTCACAGTATTTTAGACTTCATTATTATTATATCTGTTATGGTGATCAGTGATCTTTGATGTTATTATCGTTATTGTTTTGGGGCACTGCCATATGAATTGTATTCGTATAAGATAGCAAACCAAATTGATAAATGTGTGTGTTCTGACTGCTCCACCGAACAGCCATTCCGTGTGAAGAGTCGTACATCTCTTACCTTAAATCAAAAGCTAGGAATGATACATTGGAAGGACATGCAAGAAAAAAAAAGCTAGAAATGATTAGGCTTAGTGAGGAAGGCATGTCAAAAGCTGAAATAATCCAAAAGCCTAGGGTGAAGAGTCGTACATCTCTTACCTTATATCAAAAGCTAGAAATGATACATTGGAAGGACATGCAAGAAAAAAAAGCTAGAAATGATTAAGCTTAGTGAGGAAGGCATGTCGAAAGCTGAAATAATCCGAAAACTAGGCTTCTTGTACCAGTTAGCCAAGTTGTGAATGCCAAGGAAAAGTTCTTAAAGGAAATTAAAAGTGCTATTCCAGTGAACACACAAATCAAAAGAAAGTGAATTAGCCTTATTACTGATATGGAAAAAGTTTTAGTGGTCTAGATAGAAGATCAAACCAACCGCAACATTCCCTTAAGCCAAAGCCTGATCCAGTGCCAGGCCCCAACTCTCTTCAGTTCTGTGAAAGGTGAGAAAGGTGAGCAAGATGCAGAAGAAAAGTTGGAAACCAGCAGAGGCTGGTTCATGAGGTTTAAGGAGAGAAGCTGTCTCCATAACATAAAAGTGCACGGTGAAGCAGCAAGTGCTGATACAGAAGCTGCAGCCAGTTATCCAGAAGATCTAGCTAAGGTCATTGATGAAGGTGGCTGCTCAAAGCAGCAGATTTTCAATGTAGACAAAACAGCCTTCTATTGGAAGAAGATGGCATCCAGGATTTTCATAGCTACAGAAGAGAAGTCAATGTCTGACTTCAGAGTTTCAAAGAACAGGCCGACTCTCTTGTGAGGGGCTAATGCAGCTGGTGACTTTTGAGTTGAAGCCAGTGCTCATTGTCCATTCCAAAAATCCTAGGGACCTTAAGAATTATTCTAAATTCAGTCTGTCTATACTTTATAAATGGAACAACAAAGCATGGATGACAGCACATCTGTTAATAGCATGGTTTACGGAATATTTTAACTACTGCTCAGAAAAAAAAATTCTTTTCAAATGATTACTACTCATTGACAGTGCACCTTGTCTCCCAAGAACTCTGATGGAAATATACAAGGAGTTTAGTGTTATTTTCATGCCTGTTAACACAGTGTCCATCCTGCAGCTCATGGATCAAGGAGTAATTTAGACTTTCAAGGCTTATTATTTAAGAAATATTTTTGTAAGGCTATAGCTGCCATGAATAGTGATTATTGTGATAGATATGAGCAAAGCAAATTGAAAACCTTCTGGAAAGGATTCACCATTCTAGATGTCATTAAGAACACTTATGACTCATGGGAGGAAGTCAAAATAGCAACATTAACAGGAGTTTGGAAGAAGTTGATTCCAGCCCTCATGAATGACTTTGAGAAGAGATTCAAGACTGCATTGGAGGAAGTAACTGCAGATGTGATAGAAACAGCAAGAGAATGGCCGGGCGCGGTGGCTCGCGCCTGTAATCCCAGTACTTTGGGAGGCCGAGGTGGGCGGATCATAAGGTCAGGAGATCGAGACCATCCTGGCTAACACCGTGAAACCCCATCTCTACTAAAAATGCAAAAAATATTAGTTGGGCATGGTGGCGGGCGCCTGTAGTCCCAGCTACTCGGGAGGCTGAAGCAGGAGAATGGTGTGAACCTGGCAGGCGGAGCTTGCAGTGAGCGGAGATCACACCACTGCACTCCAGCCTGGGTGACAGAGTAAGACTCCATCTCAAAAAAAAAAAAGGAAAAAAGAAAAGAAATAGCAAGAGAACTAAAATTAGGAGCAAAGCCTGAAGATGGGATTGAATTGCTGTAATCTCTTGATGAAACTTTAGTGGATGATGAGTTGCTTCTTATGAAGGAACAAAATAAGTGGTTTCTTGAGATGGAATCTACTCTTGGTAAAGATTGTTAAACGTTGAAATGACAACAAAGGATTTAGAATACTACATTAACTTAATTGATAAAACAGTGGCTTTAAAGGGTTTGAGAGAATCAACTCCAATTTTGAAGAAGTTTTACTGTGGGTAAAATGTTATCAAACAGCATTCCATGCTACAGAGAAATCTTTCATGAAAGGAAGAGTCTATTGATGCAACAAACTCCATTATTGTCTTATTTTAAGAAATTGCCACAACCACTCCAACCTCCAGCAAGTACTACCCTGATTAGTCAGCAACCATCAACATCAACAGACAAGACCCTCCACCAGCAAAAAGATTCTGACTTGCTTAATGCTCAGATGATTGTTAGCATTTTTGGCAATAAAGTGTATTTAAAGTAAAATGTGTACATTTTTTAGATATAATATTGCACATTTAATAGACTGCAGTATAATGAAACATAATTTTATATGTACTAGGAAACCAAAAAATTCACGTGGCTTGCATTATTGCAATGTTTGCTTTATTGCAATAGTCTGGAACTAACCCATAATACCTCTGAGGTATGCCTGTATATGTAGCTAAATATTGCAAGGTCTTTAACCAAGGTAATTTATCTCCAAATCAGCTGGAAGAACACCTATGGATGTATACATCCTGAAAGAATCTTAAACAATGTTCAAGAGACATAATTTTACTTCCAAATTTTCATTAGAGATCTTCAGAGGTCCTCATTTTACCTTTCGAAGACTTCAGCTATTTTAAACAGAAGATATTCAGTATGTCGTTTGAATTTTATATTCTGAAACATCTCAAGTCTATTTTAAGGAGAATTTTCATCTTTTCAGAATCTCTGTAAGAGAGCTGTCTTCCATCCAAGTTTTGATGAGGACCAAACATTTCTGTTTAGGTTCATTGTAAATGGAAAATTTAGATACTTCTCGTGTAGGACAGATTTTGGCCGGGTTCCCCTGTCTTCTCTGCCAACCTTATAAGGTCTCTTACAAGGCCAACCTTATAAGAGTTGCAGTGCCTCATTACCTCTCTCACTCCTGTTAAAAAAAATTAGGAATATGTTGATATTGCTGAAAATATTGCAGGACTGGCATTATGAAGCTTATATCATAGATTACCTAAATTGCCACTGGACAGTTCTGTTCAGCCTACCACTCCCCATCACTGTGTTCAAGCCACTGAGATTTCGCTTTCATTGCTCTTTTTCAGTTTATAGTCTTTAAATTTCCCCTTATGTGGGGTAGTTTCTCCAGATCTTTCCATCAAGCTTCTTTATTGCTGTTACACTTTCTAATTCAAAACAATTTTGCCTTTTTCAAATGCTGCCAATCTTGTATCCCCAAGCCAATCATTTCACATTGTTTTAAAAAATGATTTTTGCTTATTACAAATGCTTTTGTGGGTCACATTTGGCGATGACAATATAAACTTTAAAATCGTATGTGCATCTAAAGTGATAATTTATTGTTATAATTAACCAAGTTTAATATACACTAGAGTTCATTTGCTTATAGATATTATTGATTTTATCAATCTTACCTATATTTTATAACAATATTAGATTTGGGATACTTTGTTTTATTTCTTAATCAGATTTATTTGGCCTACCTTGGTTTGGCTTCTCTTTGATTTGATCCTAATTCAAATTTAATGTCAATTTCTTGAGGCTTGAGCCAACATTTTATGGTATACATTAATACCGTGGGACAGATTTCTGATCTTAAAATATTATTCAGAGTTCTAGGATAGAAGTTGGGCCTCAGGGACACTGAGAACTTCTTGATATTGTTCGTAAAACTTTGTATGTAGGTACATGTGTGAATTTTTCTGGGGAGATAATTTAGCCCTCATTAGATTTGCATATTTCCTATCTTTGTTAATGGTACATTCTTGGAGAGTGCTAGATTACAAGTCACTGATTATCTCTTCAGCCATCTCTGTTATACCATTTAAGACATCTTAAAAAAAAATCAGTGAGTATGTATGCTACATGTGTAAGGTTTCCAGTTGATTCACTTTTTTTTTTTTTTTTTTTGAGACAGAGTCTTGCTCTTTCACCCAGGCTGGAATGCAGTGGCTTAATTTCGGCTTACCACAACCTCCACCTCCTGGGTTTAGGTGATTCTCCTGCCTCAGCCTCCCGAGTAGCTGGGACTACAGGTGTGCGCCACCATGCCCGGCTAATTTTTTTTTGTATTTTTAGTAGAGACAGGGTTTTGCCATGTTGGCCAGGCTGGTATCGAACTCCTGACCTCAGGTGATCCACCCACCTGTGCCTCCCAAAGTGCAGGGATTACAGGCGTGAACCACTGCACCTGGCCTCCAGTTGATTCACTTTCATATTTTCCTGTTCTATTCTTTGCTTCATGGATATTAATTCTTCTGTCATGTCTTTGAGGATTTCAATACAGTCATTTTTTAAAGTTCTTTTCATATTTAAAAAATTCTGTGATTCCTTGGGAATGAATTCATTTAGTTGGTCTTCTGTGGCCCTCAATTTCCTCTAGTGCTTTTTAAGATTTTTTTGGAGCTCATCTTATTGTGCATGTTTTCTCCTCAGAAGCCATGTGGGTTTTGTGGTTGTCACAGCCCTGGTCCCACAGGGTACATTGCTTTGAACTGAGTTAGGAACTGGCAACCACAAATCATCCTCATCCATAAGGAGCTGGGATTCCTTCTTCTGGATTCTGTTACCAATTTGTGAGTTGAGAGTAAAGATATTAGCCTTTTGTTTGCCATGTTGGCTTCAAATATTTTCCAGGTATTATGTTGCTTTTAATTTTGGACAAGGAATTTTTTATATTAAGTGTTAAGTTTTATCAAATTATAGGTGAAAATTTCTTATGATTTATTTCATGACCATTATGATTAGCATTATCTTCAAACCAAAGATGTGATATATATTCGTTCATATTTTCTTCTAGTTTTTTTTGTTTTTGTTTTTCCGTGTAGGCTTTTAATTTACCTGATATGATCATTAATATAGGTTCTCGTACACACAGGAGATACTCATAAATCCAGTTCTATTTTATGCATTTTAAATTTTATCCATTAATTTATTCATTTTTGGTGCACATGAAGTAGGGATTTAGTTTTAGAAATTATTTTCTAGGATTTCTTTTACACCCCATCATATCTTTTACTGTGTGTCTCAGAAATCACAGATTAGCAGCCTTACATGTACTTGATTGAACAGGGGTTTTTGTTTGTTTTTTTATAATTCAAATTACTTGCCAATACTAGTGTGATTTTATATTAAATCTGGATTTCCACCTTCTTCTGAACAATCAGATGAGGTGCCCACATTACCACATTGGTCTCACATTCTTGCATGGCACTACAGTTTCCTGGATGGAGTAATAGGCATTGTGACCTTGAGCGTAGCTATCTTTTATCATCCCACTTATCCTGTTGTTCTTGTACAAATCTGTTTACCTTTACACTGCCTACTTGGCTCCTGAGGGCATCTGAGTTTGTACCTCCTGCCAGCTGTTGCCTGCTTTACATTTCTATGGTGAACATTTTCCTCTTAATCTTCTGCCGTTGTGTACCTTTATGTGGAGCATTAGGAGAATTTGGTAGGATATGGTGGCAACATTCCTATTTTCAAATATAAGAAAAGGTACATTTTAGTTGTTTCATGCTCAAAGCTTTGGGTGACATTATGCGTACTTGTCATTGGGCTATAACTGTGCAAACTGCACTGCACTAATCAGCTAAAATTCAAATAATTAATAAAAAAGTGAAAACCCTACTTCTTTTTGGTGAAAACCAGGAACGAAATATGATTCAGATATTTTAGGATTATGAAAGCTGTTCTCTGTGAGCTACTTACTCGAGTTGGGTGAATTAATTTTTCTCAGGCAGCTATGTTCCATTTATATTTCCCTTGGGAATGTAAATGACTAAATGACACCTTTTGTAAGATTGATGAGCAATTTAGTGCTTGCAAAGACTAGTTTACTTTCAACTGTCAGACATATCTTACAGGAGGCAGTGGGGAATTTGGAAAGGTCTAGAAGTTTTTTGTTTGTTTGTTTGCAGTCCAGTATATTTATAACTTCTGCAAGCAGAGGTAGAAACAGAATTATTTTCTGGGAACACTTGTTTCTTTGCTTAATAGTTATTATTCAACATTAATGAATGTTACTGAACATGTGCGATGTGCCTACTTCTCTCTCAGGTATCATGTGATACAGAGAAGTATAAGACATAGTCCTTAAGAGTGATACAGAATCACCGGACAGCAAAGACTACATCTGAGAAATGGAGGAGGAATAGATGAATAGGGCTTGTCTATAACAATAATGGGATTTGATAGGACACAGTGGAAGCTTATAATTTTACCATTTAGTAGGAGAGTAGGGGGATAGGGGAGTAGCAGAATTCAGCTGAATGGGATGAGATTGAGGAGCAGAGTGATAGTCAATAGAGAAAGGAGACTTTCTGGAGCAATTGACTTCATTGCTTTAATGGCAAAGACCACAATTACTTTTGCACCAACCTGATACAATGAAAGAGAAGCAATGGATTGGGAGGCAGGCTGGAGGCATTAATTGTGATAGACGGCACTTTGATTGAACCCACAGTTGAGTTAGCTGAGGAAGCTGCAGAGTGGGAGGTTGCTAGGTTTGCGGGTATGAGGAGTTGGTGAGGGAATGGACATAGTTACATACACTGAGGCAGTGAATGTGTAATACTGAGTAGATAAATGTGAGATAAAAAGAGAATGATGTTGTGCTCGCTTTAGCGGTACATACACTAAAACAAGGATGGTGTTTAATACTCAACAACACAGGACTGAGTCCTAAAGATAAGTCTGTTAATTAATTTCAGACTGTAGCATAAGAGGCCAGGAGGAGAATAGGGTTGGGCCAAGCCTAAACTAAATAGAAGAAGCAAAGATCTCCATTGACATGGTGATAGACCAGGAAAGAGTTCTAGATAAGTTAGTGCCATACAGCTGTAGTTTAGTCAGAATGTATCCAATGCTAAATAGGCCAGAACAACGGGATAGCATGCTCAGACTTTATGGGCTGAAACACTAAGGATAATTCTGAGTGAGTAGAGTCAATGAATTATTCCATTTAGATGTCCTTGCTTTTTGAGAATCACCCTTAAGACACTCAGACAGCCTAGATCAGTCTTAAAAGGCTTGTTAGTCTTAAAAGGCTTGTCATAGTTCACCCAGGGATTTCTAGTAGTCATATGAGGGCAGTACTTCAGCCAAAAAGAAAAGACCTTTTGCCTTGCTTCTGAGGTTGGAGTCCCTTTTGACTGAGGAGACCCTCTTCTCTGACTCTGACGTCCTTATCTTCAGTGCTCCTTTACCCTTAGGGGCCAGGGCAGAGATGAGTTGCCCACATCTGGATGTTGCCCAGTTTTAGTATGTAGGCATGCGGATCTCCTTTATGGAAGATAGTAACCATTGTTTGATGCTGCAGGAAGGCGTAGGAGGAGAAGGAAATTAATTTTTTCATTGGGTGAAAGGCATAGCTAGGAAAAAAAGGTTTTGAGCTTTCTAGAATCCTTAAATCTGGACCTTTGATACATAATAAAATTTGAAAATGTTGAATTTGAAAATGTGTGTATTGCTTAAATGCAATATGCTCACTTAGTGGAGAGGGGCATTGGCGATAGATATGTGCATGAATATCTTCCTTTTTTTTTAGTTTGCTTTTTGCAGTAGGAATATGTGCCTCATTGTGCTTATCTTACACATGATTTAGTATTCTAATCATTTACGAGGCTATACTTTTTTGGGTTTTACTTTATTTTTAATTTTTATTTTTTGTAGAGACAGGGTCTCCCTATGTCCAGGCTGGTCTTAAATTCCTGGGCTCTTGCCTCAGCCTCCCAAAGTGCTGGGATTACAGGTGTGAGCCACCGTGCCCGGCCTGGGTTTTAAATTCTTTTAAAATACACTTTAGGTTCACCAGTTCTTAGAATTTGGCCCATGGATCCCTGGTGGTCCTTTAGATACTTTTAGGGGGTCAGTGAGGACAAAACTATTTTTATAAAAATAATAAGACATTATTTGTCTTTTCCATTGGGTTAACATTTATATGCAAAAGCAATGGTGAGTAAAACTGTGTATGGCCAGTATGAATCTAGACAGTTGCAACTAAAAAAAAATTTTTTAAAGGCAGTTTCACCTAAGAATGTTCTTGCTGAGTAGCAAAAATTATTAATTGCGTTTAATCTCAACTTCTGAGTATATGTATTTTTAATATTCTGTGTAACAAAAATGGGAGGTGTGCTTGAGGCACTTTTGCTGCATATTGAAGTAGGTCGACCCAAAGAAACGTGTTTGCATGATTATTTAAGCTGTGAGCTAAAGTAGCCCTTTTCTTCCATGGAACACCATTTTTTCTTGAAGAATGATTTAAGGACAAACTTGTTTTCATACTTGGGTGTTGACAGGCATTTTCTTGCAAATAAACAAGTAAACTTGTCACAGCAAGTACAACAACTGACATTATTTACTGCTAATCATAAATTTCAAGCTTTCAAGCAAAAATAGAAATTTTGGAAAACTCACATATATTATCAGGTGCTTGACAGAGCACACAGTAGGATAATGAACTTCATTTTCCCCATTTGTTTTGTTTTGTTTTGAGACGGAGTCTGTCTCGTTGTGTTGCCCAGGCTGGAATGCAGTGGCGTGATCTTGGCTTACTGCAACCTCCGCCTCCTGAGTTCAAGCGGTTCTCCTGCCTCAGCCTCCCAAGTAGTTGGGATTACAGGTGCCTACCACAGTACCTGGCTAATTTTTGTATTTTTAGTAGAGACAGGGTTTCACCACGTTGGCCAGGCTGTTCTTGAATTCCTGACCTCAAATCATCCACCCGCCTTGGCCTCCCAAAGTGCTGAGATTACAGGTGTGAGCCACCATGCCTGGCCTCCCAGTTTGTTTTTATCTATCACATTCTCTGTGAGGTATAACTTATATGCAAAACCTGCACATACTTAAAAGTATACCACTAGATAACTTTTTACATATATACACATGCCTGTGAAACCATTATTGCCTTCAAGATGCTGAACTTTCCATTACTCCTCAAAGTTTCCTTATGTCCCTTGCCAAGCCATGCTTAAAGACTTTTCTAGGGAGATGGGGGTGATATTAATTAATGTGTTTTTAATGTTGCTGCAAAGGACATGGTTTTGTTCTTTTTTATGTCTGTGTAGTATTCCATGATGTATATGTATCCCATTTTCTTAATCCAGTTCACCATTGATGTGTACCTAGGTTGATTCCATGTCTTTGCTATTGTGAATAGCAAGCACAGTGATGAACATATGAGTGCATGTGTCTTTTAGGTAGAACAATTTATTTTCCTTTGGGTATATACCCAGTAATGGGATTTCTGGGTTGAATGGTAGCTCTGTTTTAAATTCTTTGAGAAATCTCCAAACTGCTTTCCACAGTGGCAAAATGTAATTCACATTCTCATCAAAAGTATGTAAGTGTTCCCTTTTCTCTGCAGCCTGAGCAGCATCTGTTGTTTTTTGACTTTTTATTAATAGATATTCTTACTGGTGCAAGATGATATCTCATTGCAGTTTTGATTTGCATTTCTCTGATGATTACTAATGTGGATCATTTTTTCATATATTTGTTGGTCACTTGTATGTCTTCTTTTGAGAAGTATCTGTTCATGACCTTTGCCCATTTTTTAATGAGTTTTTTTCTTTTACATGTTGATTTAAGTTCCTTACAATTTCTGGAAATTAGACCTTTGTTGGATGTATAGTTTGAAAATATTTTCTCCTATTCTGTAGGTTGTCTGTTTATGTTTACTTTGTTGATAGTTTTTGCTGTGCAGAAGTCCTTTAATTAGGTCCCACTTGTTAATTTTTGTTTTTGTTGCAATTGCATTTGGGGACTTAGCCAAAAATTCTTTGCCAAGGCCAATGTCGAGAAGGGTATTTCCTAGGTTTTCTTCTAGGATTTTTATAGTATACATGTTACTGTAAAGTCATGCATGGAGAAAAGATCCATTAAAAATTCAAGATAGATCAAGAATGTAGAGTATAAAAAGTTCCTTGGTGTGTTTTAAGATTCTACATTGCAACTAAACTTGAAGAAACTATAGCTTGTCATGTTTTGCTATAGTATCAAAGAATATCCACAATTATCTTAATTTAGTAAATGTTTATCAATATAACCCACGTAAACTAAAGCTCTAGGTGGATGGGTAGGGGTGTTGCCAGTCATTTTGAAGAGTATAAAGGAGTCCTGAGGCCAAAAACGTTAAAAGAAACCTCTGCTTTAGTTCATGGGTCCAGGGAAACCATGAAAAAATGTAATCTGTAAATAGTTAACTTAATTTTGATCAATATTTTCAATACTTTCATAAATTAATTTTGATGGCTATTAAGCTATCTCCATGTTAAATATGAATTGGTTTGATAACTCTCTAATTTTTTTCCCCTCCTTTAATTTCCATTTGAGCATTATGTGGTAAAAATGTAACAAGTAGAAAAATGCCCCAGACAGACAGGAGCATATCTATGTGAAATGACTCATTTAAAAATCATTATTATGTGAAATAGATATTATGTAATACAGGAATGTCTCTTGTATGATAGGCAGGACCAAAACATTTGCGTTTTTTTTTCTTTCTTTGCACAGGCTAACAGGGATATGATTAAGAAAATTTCATCTCTACTTAGACCGATTAAGATGAATTTATTTCAAGCATTTTAGAAGAGGGAACAGTGAAAAAACAGTTTGTTATCTGAGAGAACTGTATACTTTTTTTTCCACTTGAAAACTTAGCAGTTAGAAATTTTCTCTGTTAAAATTATGGAGTAATTTATTTAATAAGAGCTGACTACAAGGTATTTATTTATTTTATGACATACAAATTGGGTGACCATATGATTTATCATCTAAATGGTATACTTTTAAGTGTAAAAGGGGATCTGTTACTTACTAGGCTGGGATAAAAGAAGAAAACCAAGACTATCCTGGCTTAACTGGGACTTAGGTCACCCTACCTGAAAAAGTATAATGTTCTTGAAAAAGTGGAACCTTTGACGTGCTAAATACTCTATTTTAATTTCAGTCTTGTTTCTTTTTGTATCCTAAGTGTGCCCTTTATATGTTTCTTTGATGAAACATGCCTTCTAAAAAGAAAATGTTTAAAATTTGTTGTTATATGCCCCTAATAAAAATGAAAAGCAACTAATAATTGGAACTCTCAGCTTACTTCTTTACATCTGCCAAAGTTAGACGAAGCTTTGGGATAATTAACTGAGAAAATTAATCTTAGTGATGGCTCACTGTATTTTAACTGGTATATCAGCTGTTAATCCGGATGCTAACACAAAGGGGCAGCTGTGGCTCAGGCTATTTTGAAAATCCAACCGTCTGTTGGTTTCAAACCTTATGATTTATATTAGACATCTTAGGAACCCTGCATATTAAAGGGGCGGTGCTAAGTTTATCTGAAAAATTAAGCATCACTACTAAAATGATGCAGTAGTAAGGTATTTCATGAGTTATTTGTGGAGCCTTCAGTTGGAAGTTTATCGTAAAAAATATGAAGGTAAATACTGAATTCCAAATAAACAGGAAAAATAAAACCGTGTGAATGAAATTCTTAGCGTGCAGAGTCTGGTCAAACAAAGCCATTAACAAAATAATGAATTAATAGTTGCCAAAAGTTATGACTGCCTAGTCCATAACATTGCCTCATTGCCTCTGAACACATTTTTCACCACATTAATCGATGTTTATTAATGTTTTAAAAGTGCTTACCACAGTGCTTGACATACAGTGTTATGAAATCATTACTGGCCGGGCGGTGGCTCACACCTGTGATCCCAGCACCTTGGGAGGCCGAGGTCAGCAGTTAAAAACCAGCTTGGCCAACATGGCGAAACCCTGTCTCTACTAAAAATATGAAAAGAATTCGCCAGGCAATCCCAGCTACTTGGGAGGCTGAGGCAGGAGAATCGCTTGAACCTGGGAGGCAGAGGTTGCATGAGCTGAGATCACCCCACTGCACTCTAGTTTGAGGGACAAAGCAAGACTGTCTCAAAAAAAGAAAAAAGAAAATGTTACTTATTCATATCCATAGCAGTGCTAGTCATATAGAATACTTACTGCAATAGTATTCTTTCCTAACATCAGAACATCAGTTTTCTATTATTTATTATTATTATTTATAATAATAATATTTATTATTAAAGATTTGCATTATTCCTAATGCTTTCCTTAAATTGGCAGGTGATCAACACTGGTGCATTTCAAAAGTAAAGTTGCTTATATGTGTGTGTATATATATAACTTATGTATACAATATTTTATATCATAGGCGAAGATAAAAACTTGGTTTAATTTTTTTGACTGGAAAAACAAAGTTGGCAAATCTGTATAATATAGTGTTATTTAAAAAAAATTGCTAATGTGGTGAAATCACAATAGACAGACTTATAAAACTCACTAAATTCTTCTCCATTTCAGTGAAACATGGAGGAATTGGAGAGGATGTAGAATAGTAGAAAGAGACGGAGAGAGAGCTCAAACTACAGAGGAAAGCATAGTGACCAGAAGTTCCTACAATCAGGCAGACCTTATTCTAATGGTCACTGTCACTTCCCAGTTTCCAGCTGAGCAACTTTTTGCACATTTTTGATGACTCAAAGCTCAGTTACCACATCTATAAAATGGGCATAATAATAGTTGTTACTTCATGAGGACTGAATGAGATAATGCATGAAAATCTCTTAGCATCATGCCTGGACATACTCAGTGTTCACTAACTGGTGCCTATTATTATTGTGGTAGAAATGCTACAAACTGTATATAGAATTCTTAAGCCCAGGACAAACAAGGCTCAAGAGTGACTTATGGTAGGGTTAGTCTAAGAAAATGTCCATTTCATCTTAATCTTACTAGGAGTACACTATTCTAGGCATTAGAAAAACCTTGAACTCTAAACGATTAAGATACTAGAACAAGGTGTTAAGGGATTTGTAAAATATCTAGTATCTTTTAAGATGGAAAAGAGCGTATCATTTATGAGGTTATCTAATCTGGAGGTCTGAATTACCTCATGAAGTTTCTTCTATCATTAGAATTTACGAAACCCCTATTTTGCATTAAATTGTATTTTAGTTTTTGTCACAGCTAGACCCTGATTACTATTGGATCTCTGATTAATTGGAAGAGAGGTTTTTAAAATCCAATTCAGTTGCATCCTTTGTTGTTATATAGTTACTCTTAAAATATGAATGGGGGTAGTGAAGTATGATTAGTGAGTAAATAGGTCTTGGTCGTCACACTGGCAGAGTGAATTTAGGATTCATGGATACTGCCTGAGTTACCAATTCATTCATAGCTGCCTGCTGGCATTTGAAGCATTGCTGACTACTGTGCACATAAAGGCTTCTCCTTTACTTTAAAACTTCTTCAGTTCAATTCTGGTTATTATAATTTATTTGTGCAACTTATTGAACAGATATCTATTGAGGGTACCAAGTGCCAAGCATTATGATGTGTATCTAAGATCAAAGATGGTAGGCAAACACAGCCGTGCTCTCAGAGTTTACTTTGTAGTGGGAAGTCATGCAAACAAACAATTACAATTTAAAGTGATACTGACTGTAATGAAGTTAATGGGAACCAAGTGAAGGTGCTTTTAATGCTGCCAGGGATTGTCAGGACAGGCTGCACAAAGGAGGAAAGTTTTGAACTGAAAATGAGAATGTTCAGTGTGGAGGGAGGCGAATGAAAGAGAGTTTCCAGGCCAAGAAAGCAGCATAAGCGACCCAGTGAAGTCTGTGTGGGGACATGTAAGTAATTCACTCTCCACATGAATTACTTATCTTTAAGTAGTTCAGATCTTTTTTTGTTTTTTTCAGTTTTAAATATTTTTATTTGCTTTTTATATGTACGCTTTTATTTCTATATGTTAACCATTTTCTTCTCTCTCCTGTCCATTTCTATTTTATATGCAAGCTATTGGAAGTTAACTTTACAATTCAGTCTTTTTTTTATGATGCAACTAGTAATTTCTTAAGACCATAAATTCCATTACAGTGACCCTGGTAGGCAACTCTATAAAGTTTTGGGCTACTTGTCATGTGGTTTTGATTTACATTTGTCTAATGATCAGTGATTTTTTATTTTATTTTATTTTATTATTATTATTTTTTTATTATACTTTACGTTTTAGGGTACATGTGCACAACGTACAGGTTTGTTACATATGTACACATGTGCCATGTTGGTGTGGTACACCCATTAACTCTTTATTTAACATTAGGTATATCTCCTAATGCTATCCCTCCCCCCTCCCCCCATCCCACAACAGGCTCTGGTGTGTGATGTTCCCCTTCCTGTGTCCGTGTGTTCTCATTGTTCAATTCCCACCTATGAGTGGGAATTGTTTAGTTTTTTGTCCTTGCGATAGTTTGCTGAGAATGATGGTTTCCAGCTTCATCCATGTCCCTACAAAGGACATGAACTTATCATTTTTTATGGCTGCATAGTATTCCATGGTGTATATGTGCCACATTTTCTTAATCCAGTCTATCATTGTTGGACATTTGGGTTGGTTCCAAGTCTTTGCTATTGTGAATAGTGCTGCAATAAACGTATGTGTGCATGTGTCTTTATAGCAGCATGTTTCATAATCCTTTGGGTATATACCCAGTAATGGGGTGGCTGGGTCAAATGGTATTTCTAGTTCTAGATCCCTGAGGAATCGCCACACTGACTTCCACAATGGTTGAACTAGTTTACACTCCCACCAACAGTGTAAAAGCGTTCCTATTTCTCCACATCCTCTCCAGCACCTGTTGTTTCCTGACTTTTTAATGATCACCATTCTAACTGGTGTGAGATGGTATCTCATTGTGGTTTTGATTTGCATTTCTCTGATGGCCAGTGATGATGAGCATTTTTTCATGTGTCTTTTGGCTGCATAAATGTCTTCTTTTGAGAAGCATCTGTTCATATCCTTCGCCCACTTTTTGATGGGGTTGTTTGTTTTTTTCTTGTAAATTTGTTTGAGTTCATTGTAGATTCTGGATATTAGCGCTTTGTCAGATGAGTAGATTGCAAAAATATTCTCCCATTCTGTAGGTTTCCTGTTCACTCTGATGGTGGTTTCTTTTGCTGTGCAGAAGCTCTTCAGTTTAATTAGATCCCATTTTGTCGGTTTTGACTTTTGTTACCATTGCTTTTGGTGTTTTGGACGTGAAGTTCTTGCCCATGCCTATGTCCTGAATGGTATTGCCTAGGTTTTCTTCTAGGGTTTTTATGGTTTTAGGTCTAACGTTTAAGTCTTTAATCCATCTTGAATTAATTTTTGTATAAGGTGTAAGGAAGGGATCCAGTTTCAGCTTTCTACATATGGCTAGCCAGTTTTCCCAGCACCATTTATTAAATAGGGAATCCTTTCCCCATTTCTTGTTTTTGTCAAGTTTGTCAAAGATCAGATAGTTGTAGATATGCGGCATTATTTCTGAGGGCTCTGTTCTGTTCCATTGTTCTATATCTCTGTTTTGGTACCAGTACCATGCTGTTTTGGTTACTGTAGCCTTGTAGTATAGTTTGAAGTCAGGTAGCATGATGACTCCAGCTTTGTTCTTTTGGCTTAGCATTGTCTTGGCAATTTGGGCTCTTTTTTGGTTCCATATGAATTTTCAAGTAGTTTTTTCCAATTCTGTGAAGAAAGTCATTGGTAGCTTGATGGGGATGGCATTGAATCTATAAATTACCTTGGGCAGTATGGCCATTTTCATGATATTGATTCTTCCTACCCACGAGCATGGAATGTCCTTCCATTTGTTTGTATCCTCTTTTATTTCGTTGAGCAGTGGTTTGTAGTTCTCCTTGAAGAGGTCCTTCATGTCCCTTGTAAGTTGGATTCCTAGGTATTTTATTCTCTTTGAAGCAATTGTGAATGGGAGTTCACTCATGATTTGGCTGTTTGTCTGTTATTGGTGTATAAGAATGCTTGTGATTTTTGCACATTGATTTTGTATCCTGAGACTTTGCTGAAGTTGCCTATCAGCTTAAGGAGATTTTGGGCTGAGATGATGGCATTTTCTAGATATACAATCATGTCATCTGCAAACAGAGACAATTTGACTTCCTCTTTTCCTAACTGAATACCCTTTATTTCCTTCTCCTGCCTAATTGCCCTGGCCAGAACTTCCAATACTATGTTGAATAGGAGTGGTGAGAGAGGGCATTCCTGTCTTGTGCCAGTTTTCAAAGGGAATGCTTCCAGTTTTTGTCCATTCAGTATGATATTGGCTGTGGGTTTGTCATAGATGGCTCTTATTATTTTGAGATACGTCCCATCAGTACCTAATTTATTGAGAGTTTTTAGCATGAAGTGTTGCTGAATTTTGTCAAAGGCCTTTTCTGCATCTGTTGAGATAATCATGTGGTTTTTGTCGTTGGTTCTGTTTATATGCTCGGTTACGTTTATTGATTTGCATATGTTGAACCAGCCTTGCATCCCAGGGATGAAGCCCACTTGATCATGGTGGATAAGCTTTTTGATGTGCTGCTGGATTCGGTTTGCTGGGATTTTATTGAGGATTTTTACATCAATGTTCATCAGGGATATTGGTCTAAAATTCTGTTTTTTTGTTGTGTCTCTGCCAGGCTTTGGTATCAGGATAATGCTGACCTCCTAAAATGAGTTAGGGATTCCCTCTTTTTCTATTGATTGGAATAGTTTCAGAAGGAATGGTACCAGCTCCTCCTTGTACCTCTGGTAGAATTCAGCTGTGAATCCATCTGGTCCTGGACTTTTTTTGGTTGGTAAGCTATTAATTATTGCCTCAATTTCAGAGCCTGTTATTGGTCTGTTCAGAGATTCAACTTCTTCCTGGTTTAGTCTTGAGGGGGGTGTATGTGTCGAAGAATTTATCCGTTTCTTCTAGATTTTCTAGTTTATTTGCGTAGAGGTGTTTATAGTATTCTCTGATGGTAGTTTGTATTTCTGTGGGATCGGTGTTGATATCCCCTTTATCATTTTTTATTGCATCTATTTGATTCTTCTCTCTTTTCTTCTTTGTTAGTCTTGCTAGCAGTCTATCAATTTTGTTTATCTTTTCCAAAAACCAGCTCCTGGATTCATTGATTTTTTTGAAGGGTTTTTGTGTCTCTATTTCCTTCAATTCTGCTCTGATCTTAGTTATTTCTTGCCTTCTGCTGGCTTTTGAATGTGTTTGCTCTTCATTCTCTACTTCTTTTAATTGTGATGTTAGGGTGTCAATTTTAGATCTTTCCTACTTTCTCTTGGGGGCATTTAGTGCTATAAATTTCCCTCTACACACTGCTTTGAATGTGTCCCAGAGATTCTGGTATGTTGTGTCTTTGTTCTCATTGGTTTCAAAGAACATCTTTACTTCTGCCTTCATTTCATTATGTACCCAGTAGTCATTCAGGAGCAGGTTCTTCAGTTTCCACGTAGTTGAGCGGTTTTGAGTGAGTTTCTTAATCCTGAGTTCTAGTTTGATTGCACTGTGGTCTGAGAGACAGTTTGTTATAATTTCTGTACTTTTACATTTGCTGAGGAGTGCTTTACTTGCAACTAAGTGGTCAATTTTGGAATAGGTGTGGTGTGGTGCTGAAAAGAATGTATATTCTGTTAATTTGGGGTGGAGAGTTCTGTAGATGTCTATTAGGTCTGCTTGGTGCAGAGCTGAGTTCAGTTCCTGGATATCCTTGTTAACTTTCTGTCTTGTTGATCTGTCTAATGTTGACAGTGGGGTGTTAAAGTCTCCCATTATTATTGTGTGGGAGTCTAAGTCTCTTTGTAGGTCTCTAAGGACTTGCTTTATGAATCTGGGTGCTCCCATATTGGGTGCATATATATTTAGGATAGTTAGCTCTTCTTGTTGAATTGATCCCTTTACCATTATGTCATGACCTTCTTTGTCTCTTTTGATCTTCGTTGGTTTAATGTCTGTTTTATCAGAGACTAGGATTGCAACCCCTGCCTTTTTTCGTTTTCCATTTGCTTGATAGATCTTCCTCCATCCCTTTATTTTGAGCCTATGTGTATCTCTGCATGTAAGATGGGTTTTCTGAATACAGCACACTGATGGGTCTTGACTCTTTATCCAATTTGCCAGTCTGTGTCTTTTAATTGGAGCATTTAGCCCATTTACATTTAAGGTTAATATTGTTATGTGTGAATTTGATCCTGTCATTATGATGTTAGCTGGTTAGTTTGCTCGTTAGTTGATGCAGTTTCTTCCTAGCCTTGATGGTCTTTACAGTTTGGCATGTTTTTGCAGTGGCTGGTACCGGTTGTGTCTTTCCATGTTTAGTGCTTCCTTCAGGAGCTCTTTTAGGGCAGGCCTGGTGGTGACAAAATCTCTCAGCATTTGCTTGTCTGTAAAAGATTTTATTTCTCCTTCACTTATGAAGCTTAGTTTAGCTGGATATGAAATTCTGGGTTGAAAATTCTTTCCTTTAAGAATGTTGAATATTGGCCCCCACTCTCTTCTGGCTTGTAGAGTTTCTGCTGAGAGATCAGCTGTTAGTCTGATGGGCTTCCCTTTGTGGGTAACCCGACCTTTCTCTCTGTCTGCCCTTAACATTTTTTCCTTCATTTCAACTTTGGTGAATCTGACAATTGTGTGTCTTGGAGTGCTCTTCTCGAGGAGTATCTTTGTGGCGTTCTCTGTATTTCCTGAATCTGAATATTGGCCTGCCTTGCTAGATTGGGGAAGTTCTCCTGGATAATATCCTGCAGAGTGTTTTCCAACTTGGTTCCATTCTCCCCGTCACTTTCAGGTACACCAATCAGACGTAGATTTGGTCTTTTCACATAGTCCCATATTTCTTGGAGGCTTTGTTCGTTTCTTTTTATTCTTTTTTCTCTAAACTTCTCTTCTTGCTTCATTTCATTCATTTGATCTTCCATCACTGATACCCTTTCTTCCAGTTGATCGAATCGGCTTCTGAGGCTTGTGCATTCGTCACGTAGTTCTCGTGCCTTGGTTTTCAGCTCCATCAGGTCCTTTAAGGACTTCTCTGCATTGGTTATTCTAGTTAGCCATTCATCTAATTTTTTTTCAAGGTTTTTAACTTCTTTGCAATGGGTTCGAACTTCCTCCTTTAGCTTGGAGTAGTTTGATCGTCTGAAGCCTTCTTCTCTCAACTTGTCAAAGTCATTCTCCGTCCAGCTTTGTTCCGTTGCTGGTGAGGAGCTGCATTCCTTTGGAGGGGGAGAGGCGCTCTGATTTTTAGAGTTTCCAGTTTTTCTGCTCTGTTTTTTCCCCATCTTTGTGGTTTTATCTACCTTTGCTCTTTGATGATGGTGACGTACAGATGGGGTTTTGGTGTGGATGTCCTTTCTGTTTGTTAGTTTTCCTTCTAGCAGTCAGGACCCTCAGCTGCAGGTCTGTTGGAGTTTGCTGGAGGTCCACTCCAGACCCTGTTTGCCTGGGTATCAGCAGTGGAGGCTGCAGAACAGCAGATATTGGTGAACAGTAAATGTTGCTGCCTGATCATTCCTCTGGAAGTTTTGTCTCAGAGGAGTACCCGGCTGTGTGAGGTGTCAGTCTGCCCCTACTGGGGAGTGCCTCCCAGTTAGGCTACTTGGGGGTCAGGGACCCACTTGAGGAGGCAGTCTGTACGTTCTCAGATATCCAGCTGCGTGCTGTGAGAACCACTAGTCTCTTTAAAGCTGTCAGACAGGGACATTTAAGTCTGCAGAGGTTTCTGCTGCCTTTTGTTTGGCTATGCCCTGCCCCCAGAGGTGGAGTCTACAGAGGCAGGCAGGCCTCCTTGAGCTGCTGTGGGCTCCAACCAGTCGGAGCTTCCCAGCTGCTTTGTTTACCTACTCAAGCCTGGGCAATGGCGGGTGCCCCTCCCCCAGCCTCGCTGCCGCCTTGCAGTTTGATCTCAGACTGCTGTGCTAGCAATGAGCGAGGCTCCATGGGTGTAGGACCCGCCGAGCCAGGCGCGGGATATAATCTCCTGGTATGCCGTTTGCTAAGACTGTTGGAAAAGCGCAGTATTAAGGTGGGAGTGACCCAATTTTCCAGGTACCGTCTGTCACCCCTTTCTTTGACTAGGAAAGGGAATTCCCTGACCCTTTGCGCTTCCCTGGTGAGGCAATGCCTCGCCCTGCTTCAGCTCACGCTCGGTGCCCTGCACCTGCTGTCCTGCACCCACTGTCTGACACTCCCCGGTGAGATGAACCCGGTACCTCAGTTGGAAGTGCAGAAATCACCCGTCTTCTGCATTGCTCACGCTGGGAGCTGTAGACTGGAGCTGTTCCTATTTGGCCATCTTGGTTCCACCCAGATCTTATTTTGTAGGGAATGGGAGTCATCAACATTTTTGGAGCTGGAAATGACATGATTAGATTTGTATTTAAGAAAAGACACTCTGCTGGTACAGTATAAGCATGATGGTTGAGGGGGAGCAGGAAACTGATCAGCAAGACCAATAAGTAGGCAGGAATGGTAGTCTAGGCACGTTATGATAATTGCCTGCACTTGGCATTTGCAGTGGATGGAGAAGGAGAAGGAGGAGGGGTGCATTGCAGATCTCGGTAGGCAGGAGAATCAATATTTTAAGGTTTTGGATAGATTTTGAAAAACAGAAGAGAACCCTAGGTTGGCTCCCAGATTTGGGGTTTAGACAACTAGGTAGACAATAGTGCCCTACACCAATTGGTGGCACAGGATAAAAGAGAAAACAGATTTTGGTGACAAGAAGATGATGAATTCCATTTTGGGCATATGAAAGCAGCTGTGGCCCAATCAAGGGGCTTGTTGAGGAGAGAGGTCCAGGACATAGATAATATATATATATATTTATATGACAGTTATAGGATTCAGTGGCATTAGGTTAGTAGTTCAAGCTATGGGTATGAATGAAATAGCTGAAGGTTACCTGGGAAACCTAGAACTTCAGATTTGCTTTGCAGCTAGTTACCTGAGATATGTATTGTACAGAAAGGACGGAGACCTTAAACAAGAGGCTATGATAGAGATAAAAGGTTTTGGAAATTATTTCCATAAGTATGACAGATTTGTTCATTGTTTCTTGTTGGTCTGTGGAGCATCCGTAGCCTAAAAATGTCTCTATGATTCAAGATTGCATCTTCTACAGAAAAACTTGCTCTGGTAGAAATGAAGATAATGAGGGCTAAAGAAACACAGAGTATATTTTATTTCCCTTTATGAAGTTTAAATTCTGTCTTTTTTAATTAACCCACAGAGATCCTTTGATATTGTATCTGACCGTAATATGTTTTATATAAAATGCCTAAGGGACTGAGTGTGAGCAACTGAGAAAATAACAGTTTGTCAATTCATGAATTGTGGGTCTATTTGATCTTCTATTGACTGGAGTAATGATTCAGGTGAGTATTTTGTCTTGATTCTGGCTATGAGTAAAGGAAGCTGCAATTGACCATCACAGTTTTATATTTGGTACCAAAGAACCATAGCTGCCAAATATGTGTTCATTGCCAACAACTTGGATCATAATAAGCGGAAGCTTTTACTTAAGCAGTCAGTCTTAGTATAATAAGGTTTAGAGAAAGGCAGTTCACAGTTTTGCTACTTGTTCTCCAGCCATGTATTATAGCAATTACAATTTTGTTTATGAGTGTGGAAGCATGACACTCTTTTTCAGTGATTTACTTTTTAGGCTTTTTCCCCCTTTTTTGCTATATATATATATATAAAATTACTTATAGACCCTTTTAATCACTTTCTTGATATTAATTGACCAAAAAGCAGATACACATTTTTATTAAAAGGTAAACACAGAACACTAGCAGACACTAGTAGCTTGCCTATTCTGAGCCCATTTTCTTTGTTTTCACTGTGATACAGTGGGCCTCAGGCCACATGGGCCTGACTTTTGCCCCAAAGGTGATTAGCTCCATTCTTCTTCCTAGTGATTAGTGAAGGAAGTGGCATGTGACCCAATTTCAGTACATCTGAGAAGTCTGCTGGGGACCTCAGCAGTTTCTTATACTTAATCTACTGACTAGTATTTGTATTATGGGACATGGCTGCTTTCTAAGTCAAGTGCCTTTAATCTGTTAATGCTCTAGACCTTTCAAAGGAGAAACCAACATCCTTCACAAGAAGGAAAGAAACATATTTCAGAAACGCCGGTAGGACCCAATGAGTTGATAAAAAGAGATTTAGAGGGAAGAGACTACCATTTTTTAGCTGCCAAGTGTTGGGTGTACACGTGAAGCCTAGACTTTGCTGCCATCTTGGCCATGGGGGACACTGGGTGACTGTAAGTATGCATGCTGAGCGTGGGACACTAGGAGAATGAGCCGTGATGATCTTGTCAAGCCACTGAATTAACCACCCCTAGAGTGACACTACCATAGCTTATAGGATTATAGGAGATAATGACATTTCTTTATTTTTAAACCAGATGAATCAAGAATTTTTGGTATTTGCAGCTGAGTGCATCCTAACAGATACACATTTCAGTTGTGGGTTAAGAAATGTATGAACAGAAAATAGATTCATTGGGATATTTAACGATAGTTCTGACAGTTACCACATGTTGTTAGAAGCATCCATAAACAGACTAATCAGAATGAATACTGACATGGCGTATCGAAGGCATGTCAGCCGGGGCTGTGGTGGACCATGACAGATTTTGAGACCTGCCGAGAGCAGCCTTGATTTAACAGCATTTTATCTGGTATAAATAAATTTTCTTTTATTTTGAGGATTCACTTTCATTCTTCCTTATCCCTTTAAGTGTTATTAGAGGGAAAAAAGCTTTAATAATAATATATTGAGTTATTAAAGTACCTTTTATTTGAAGCTTGACATACCAGGAAATGTGACTGACTTGTCTTGCCCAAGGTCAAACACTGGGCCACTTTCAGAGCTAAATATAGATTGAGAGCATTCCACATAAAGAATAATTAGGACCTGTGAAAAACCTCCAATGATTTAGAAATTGCAGAACCAAATTTTCTGTTGTTTACATTGTTAAACTACAAGTAAAATCTTCTCATGGGGCCTTGTTGGTGTTTCTGAAATATATTTCTTTTCTTCTTGTGAAGGATGTTGGTTTCTCCTCTGAAAGGTCTAGGACATTAAAAGATTAAAAGCACTTGACTAAGAAAGCAGCCATGTCTGATAATACAAATACTGGTCAGTAGATTAAGTATATTCTTTGCTTTTCCTTTTTTTTTTTTTTTTTAAATGAGGTTTTAACATCCAAATATTTAACTTGTTTTTGAGGAAGTAACTCATGTCAGTTTTTGTGATTTCATTAATGCTTGAAAAAAGGTTGGACTGTAAAACGCAGGGCTGAACAGTATCTGTCTAGAATAAATGACTGTTACTGGCCTTTGTTCTCCTGTTACTGTTTTGGGTTAATAAAACTCCAATATGATTTGGCACAATGGGAATGCTGGGCTCCTTCCAGCTCCCCTAAGGCCATGACTTCAAATGGGGAGCTCGTACCCTCCTTGGGCCCTGGCTCTCTCACCTACTCTGGCGGCACCCGTTGACACAAGAGTTAACTTTACCACAAGAGCTTATGTGATGATCATATTAGCTCATAGTATGTGTTCAATAAACAGTGGATGGAATTAAACTGATAGCAGGGTATGCTGTAAATGTGAGATGTCCAGATATGGGCTGAGACTTGTCAGCCCTTCTTTCAGCCTCCTACATCCAGTGCTCTACTGCTGTGTGTCCTCTAAGCAGGGAGATAAATTTTCCTCCCTAACTTATTTCTTAATTAAGGAAAAGGCTTTGACTATCCATGCCGTTAAATGTTGGGCCACACACATAGAAAATAACTGACTGAATAGTAACCATGGAGTAGGCATTTGAAAATTGGCACTAAGCAGAAATGCATCAGCAGAGATTTTGGAATGACTCTTGTGGATTGGTGAAGAATAAGGACTTCTTTGGTAGCTCTTGGTATCTACTTGTTTCTTCCCCTTTCCTAAATGCACATATGCTGTATATGGCACCTTATGCTTTTCTCTCTTCTGTCTTATAGAAAAAAAATTCTCTATCCATTTGCTATACATATTAAAATTGTATAGCATATGGCAGTTTCAAATACAAATACCTATAACTTAGTTTTAGAGAAAAACAAAAACACTGTAAAGAGAAGTAAAAAGTCTGTTGAAAATATGACTAAAGTAGGAGTAATGGTTTAAAAAAAAGATTCTTGGCTTCCAAATTTCACAGTTAAGACTGATTCTTTTTGCAGGTAATTAAGAACAGGACTTAACCAGTGAGATTTATAGATAAAGTTTTTTCAGTTGTGGTTTAATGATGTTGTTTCAGAATCTTTCTCTTTGGTTACAAAATGACTACAAAGATGCAGCAGCGGCTAAACAATAAAGGAGCATCTTTTGGGTCTGGCCTATTGTGGGTTGTTTATTGAGAGATGAATTCTTTTTGTTTTTGTTTTTTTTCTTGAGATGGAGTCTCGCACTGTTGCCCGGGCTGGAGTGCAGTAGTGCAATCTCGACTCACTGCAACCTCCACCTCCCAGGTTCATGCAATTCTCCTGCCTCAGCATCCCGAGTAGCTGGGATTACAGGCACCCACCACCACGCCCAGCTACGTTTTTTTGTTTTTTGTTTTTTGTTTTTTGTGTTTTTTTTTTGTATTTTTAGTAGAGATGGGGTTTCACTACAAGAACACAGAGAAACAAAATGTAATATTGGGTATGTCCATCTGATTTTCTTCAGGCCCAGAATAATTGTTTGTCTTTTTGGTACCCAATGGCAACATAAAAATTGGGATATATTCCAAAACATCCCAATTTCCACAAGTTATGTTTCCACGAATTGTCAAGCACTTCTTGAACTTACATACATTTTCACTGAAATTGTGACATTTCTTGGCATAACAGTTTCCGTGAGTGGGCTACCTGCTGTGTAATGAAATCTTTCTAAATTGTCTCTTTTGTACTTAAAGGTGTATCTTGTCTCCTAAGCCTTGGTTCCAAAATTTAGAAGGATAAAGTGGTTTTTTTCTTTCTTTACACTTCATCATTTAATGTCCTCTTTTCTCTCCTCTCTTTTGAATAAAATATATTTACTATTTTTTTCCTTCTCATGTGTCTCTACAAGTTGTCAGACTCAAATTTCCTTTAATTAGTGAGTTGGAAGCCTCAGAAGATTGGTAATTTGTACAGTTTTGGTAAGAATTGGTAATTTGTATAGTTTTGTAGAGTCAGAATCTTACAGCGAGGTTTGCTTTTTATTTTGACTCAGACTTTTCCATGAGGTTTCTCAGAAGTCCAAATATATATATATATATATATATACACACACACACATATATACACACACACATATATATATATGTTCAGTTATAGGTAGAAAAAAATGCTAACCAACAGAGAATAGAGCTTTTGGTCATAGTTAAGAATTATCTTTTTCCATTAGAGACAATAATGAGAGCTGACAGTTAAAGTACATGGACAAGAGGCAGCTGCCACCCACCTCATACTTTTTAGTTTTATTGCTGCCATTTTAAACAATTATAATAAAAAACCCAAAATATGATAGCAGATATAGGCAACTGTCCTAACCATGATTGGTCTGTAGCCAGGCCTGGGAGAAAAGAAAGCATGGAAAGGTTATGGTTTTAAGTTTATGAACATAGTATCATATCAGATATTTTTCCTCATCAAGGTTAATCTTCTTTTTTAAATCTTATAGTAGACCTCCATATATTACTGAGAAGAGTGTTAATTCCCTAATAAAAGGTCATGAATATTGTCAGGGATTATGTTTGTGAATGGTCCAAATTGCTATTTTTCCTGGAAGATGAATGTGTTCAGGGGCCATTCTGCTGTTTCTGTGCTCTCAATTGAGGCGTTTTTCCAAGATGTGGCAGGCAACAGTGCTAGGCTTCAGCCCCGAGAAGGGTCTATCTTTAGGTCCTTTGTTTTGAAATAGGATTATATTACTCTAGCAGCATTAGTAAAGGGATTTGATGGCAAAACATGAGGAACCAAGGCAAGATTTTGATAGAGCTTGGTTAAATAACATTTTTCTGCATAATATTTTGAAATTGTGGTATGCTGTTTCATATTGTGTATAGCTGAGTCTACACACACATTTTGTTTAATAATACAGAACTCTGGATCAAATGCTTAGGGTTTGTAGAGCCAGACAGATTGAGTTCAGATTGCCTTATTGTCACATACTCTCCGAAAGATTTCACCCAAGTTACTTTGCTGAGCTTACGTTTTTCACCTGTAAAATGGAGATAGTAATACCACCATCCTCAGAGAGCTGTCTTAGAGATTAAATGAATGAGTAAACTCAAGTGCCTGGTGTTATGTGTCCAGTAAATGTTAGGTTTTAGAATTCTTATCTTGAATTTCTCCATTGTTTTCTATCTTTCATTATGGTTAATTCACTTAATGCTTATGAAAAAGCCTCCAACATTATCTAGCTCCCCTTCATTCATGCAGAATATCTTGATAAATAGTTAGTGACACATTTCATATATATATATATATATATTTTTTTTTTTTTTTTTTCTTTTTTTTTTTCCGAGATGGGGTCGGTCTCTGTCACCCAGGCTGGAGTGCAGTGGCGTGATCTCAGCTCACTGCAACCTCCACCTCCCAGGCTCAAGTGATTCTTCTGCCTCAGCCTCCCAAGTAGCTGGGACTACAGGTGTGCACCACCATGCCTGGTTAATTTTTGTATTTTTAATAGAAGTGGGGTTTCACTATGTTAGGCTGGTCTTGAACTCCTGATCTCGTGATCCACCCACCTTGGCCTCCCGAAGTGCTGGGATTACAGGCATGAGCTACCGCACCTGGCCATATTTTATTTCTTTTATAGAGACAGAGTCTCACTCGGTCACTCCTGCACTCGGTCATTCCTGCACTCAGGCTGGAGTATAGTGATATGATCATAGCTCACTATAACCTTGAACTCCTGGGCTCAAGCAATCCTCCTGCTTCAGCCTCCTGAGTAGCTAGGACTAAGGCATGTGCCACTATGCCCAGCTAATTTTTAAAATTTTTTTGTAGAGATGGGGTCTCCCTGTGTTACCCAGGCTGGTCTCGCACTCTTGGCCTCAAGCGATTCTTTCACCTTGGCCCCCCAAAGTGCTGGCGTTATAGGCATGAGCCATGGTGCCTGTCCCTATTCTTAACTGCACATTTTCAGAAGCAGTGCCAACAGGGAATAGTTAATAATAAAGTTAAGTTGGTAGGATTTATTGCACGAACATTATCCTCCTGGGCTCTGAGTTTGAGTAGAGGGCCTTTTTGTTCGGAGGCCAGATATATAAGCATTAACTCAAGATGGCAGCCAGTAGGGCACAAAATTGGAAGAGGAGGAGGCAAGATTACTACCTGGTGCTAGAAGGACTGAGGTGCATATAAATACAGCCATCAGACAGTGTGTTCTCTTCTTCCCCTCCCCCTCAAATACTATTTTGCAATGCAAATTAAAAGGTTTATAATGAACTTACCTGAATTACAGATAAAGATATCAAAACTCTGACAAGGAGGCACGAGTTTCATAACTGTTAATACCTGACATCTGGGATTCAAACCCATGGTTTCCTGACTCTAAAGGTTTTATCACTATACCGATGCTGGTGATTGGGAAATGCCAGGAGTTACTAATTTTCCTCAGTGAAGAACGTTCCCTGCAAATACATCTTCACTGAACACAAAAAGTAATGTTTAGGATAATTGTTCACTGGTTGATAGGCTATTGCCTTTGTTATTTTGATCACAAAATCATATAATGCAAGTACTGTAGAGGATCCTAATATTCCTACTGCCTTATTTTTGGGTGAAGAAACTGAGGTCCAGAGAGGACCAGGGGCTTGTCTGGTGTTTCCTAGCTGGCTAGTGGCAGTGTTAAGGCTGGGAAGAACTGCATTCTGTGTCACGTCTCCAGTGTTCAAAATTTGCTGTAGGTTCTGATGTTTCCATTTTTAGGGTTACAGGCCATTTATTTGCTTTCTAGTCTTAATAAGGTTTATATTATTGCTTTTAGGACTATTTTACATTTATACACAAAATCATTTTATATTTTAAAACATACACCTGTATTCACTCATGTGTTGGTGAATTTGGGGGAATAATGGAAGAGTTTAAAGTTGCTGTTTATTTATAAGTCACTAAGCTGTGAAGAAACCCAACTGGTTATAAAAGTGGAATTTTACTTAAAATTGTAATGTTCATTGTATGATAGAATGGAGTGTCCTCTTTAAATCAAGGTAAAATAAGCGTCTTTACATTTTAAATAGTCTGAAAAAGTGAAAGCAATTTAAAGACATGTAATTCTCTAAACATTAATTTTAATTATGTGGATAGACCTGCCAGTTTAATCAGTCAGATCTTTGCTTTTTATTCCATAGATCTTCACAGTATTTCTAATTTGGAAGTCAAGGTGCATATTAATATACCTGTGACATATAAAAACAACTGTGTTCCTTGATAACACTCCAAATACTCTTTGATATTTGCATCAAAATTATCAAAATTCTATCTTTCAGAAAAAAAGCATTGAAAACAGATACTAGTGTTTGTCAACATCTTCACTGTTTTTTTTTTAAATGCAACAAATATAATTTGTAAAATGGACAATTTTCATTTTTCCATGCTGCAGGCTCTTTTTGTTTGGATGAGTATGAAAGTAGGTGGACTATGTTCAGAACCATTTGAGGTGTTCAGCATCATCCTGTTCCCTCTCCTTCTAATCCATGGGAAATAGGTGTGCCTAGCTAGTAAATAGAGGAGTAAGAAAGAATCGGGGTGGAATTTCTGGCACTATGAACAATTTTTCTTTCCTAGAGTGTCATAAACTAAGGCTATTCCTTCTATAAGATAACAGATTTTGAACAATTATGTGAAATCTGTTATTTCGTGTAATAGAGTTCAAAATATAGCCTTTCTTAAAATTAGTTGTTTTGCTGCCCCTGAATTTGCTCCATCACCTTGTGGCTTCATTCAGAAAGATACCCTAATCTTTTATCTTTTTGTCAGTGATGCATCTATATTTGGGTAAATTTCTAGGCTCTTGACATATTTGATGGTATAATTTCAAAATTAATATTATTGATTACTGCTTTAGTAGGGGAATAAGGCAATATATCAGAAAGCAGGAATTTAAAAGATATGCTGTACCGTACAGATAACAGTCGCCTCTTTCCCCACACTTAGCCTATCATTTCTATTGTTCATGCAGTTTGCTAGGTAGTTAATGGTACTTCATACAAGTTGTGGTTCCAGTGTTCTGCTCTGTTGGGTTTTCTATTCATAAACCACAATCTCCTAGGGATAAAAGAAGTCTCTTCCTCTTTAAGTAGCAGACAGAAAATATGGTTTTTTTTCGGGTTTGAATTTTCATGTGTAATTACTGCAGTTGTCTGTAGGAGAAAGGGCTCATTGTGGTTTTTCTCGACTACCTTTCTTAAAGACATATGCAAATAGCCAGACAGTACACATGGCACTGACCTATGGCCAGGGACTCACAGTTTTGTGAGAATACGGGAGCATGTAGCCACTTCTTTCACTGAATGCCAGTCCCAGAGCTGTTGCATTAGGCTGGAGGACTGGAGGTGGAGCCTTTTTTGCTCACGGCAGCAAGTTCCCTTCTCCTCTCTCTCCCCCCGGCGGCGTGTGCGTTGGCTCTTCAAGCTGCCTGTGTTGCTCCGTGGAGTGAAAAAGGCAGGGTGTGCTCGCAGACTGTGCTGTAAACTGCAGTTTCTATTTGGGGTCCTCACGGAGAAGAACACCAGGAAAGACAGACAGGACCAGTGCCATGGGCCAGCTTTGCTGCTTTCCTTTCTCAAGAGATGAAGGAAAAATCAGTAAGTGGGATTTGTACTGTGCAGAATCCTAAGTGCTTGACTATTTTGTGCGGTTGTCTTCTAGGGGTAGTTTTGCTCTTTTTTTAATGGGAAAGATAGCAGACTAATCAGCTATGATTTTTAATGTGTGTTTCTTAAAGGGACTGGTAGGTGTGTAGTTACAAATTAACTGCGAAAGTACTGCAACTCAGTAGATGGGCTGTGTTAAAAATACAAAATACTGAAAACTCATTTCTGATTCTCCTCTGTTGGTATTCTCCCAGCTCATTTTTATCACACTACGTTAGAGTCAGAGTTTAGTTTTGAGTTTCTTTAAATCACTGCATTCAATTTGATATACTGTACAAGCCAGACTTCATTTTTCTTATCTGAAACTGGCATATTTTCAGAGCAATGCTCAACAGTAACAGATAGGTAAAGCTGGTTCTAAAATGACACATATTAGACACTTGCAGATATTTTCATGTGTTCCCTGCTTTGTTCTTCCTAGAAGGGATTCAAGTGTGCCTGTGAGACCACTCTAAACAAGTGATGCCGCTTTGCTTCTAGCAGAAACCCCATTGAACCTGCCTAAATGAATGTTGAATTCCACAGCGGCTTATGCCTAGAAAAGACAACTTAAAGTGGTGACATTTGCATTGAATTTTGTTCTTCACTGGCTTATGTATATTCACTTACATTTTAGCTTTGTTAAATGGAATACTGGCATTTTAATTAGTATGCTGAATAGAGTTTGCCTTACCCTAGTTGCCCCGAAATAGGGAATTTTTACTTCCTTTTCAATATAATGTTTCCAGTCATACTTGCTAAATTTGCAGCCACATTTGTGTCGTATCAGTGCTTGATTCTAATTTAAATAGGTCCATGGAATTTCATAATATCTGGTTCAGATACTGAAAGATGTACGTCTGGTTTATATTTCCTGCTGCTTGTTCTTCAGGAAACTAGCCAGGGACTGTTTTAAAAAAAAATACATATGCTGTACCTGTTCACTTGGGAAATAAGACAGTTTTTACAGTAACTCTTTGGGGAATGCTTTGGAATAAATGCTGAAGTCTCCAAACATTGGAAACTGTGGAGCATTTGATTGTTAACAAGGAGCCAATAAGCTGTGCTCTAAATTTTACTTGTGAAAGGATACTCTAAAGTATGTGACAATCCTGCTCTTACAACTTGAGATGACCTTACAACAAAGTCATTCACTTTCTAACAAAGAGCATTGACATTCGTTTGGCAGCCCAAGACTTTTCAGGTTATTTGTCAGAATGATTTATTTGTAGTTGCTGAAGATTTGGGTTGGTTGATCTTTTTCTTGGGGAACACTCCTCTCTGAAAAACCTCGGCATGGGCCGATGCAGGGGGATAGTGAATTCTTTCCCCACCCTCTTCCCTTTCTATTCCACTGTTCAGGGTTTTCCCTTGGAGTGCCTGCTCTCCTGCTCTGTTTCTCTTCTTCCCCTGTCTGTAAGCATCTTTTGGCTCCATCTGAAGACGTCAAGTTTCAACTCCAGAAGGAATTTGTTCTTTTCTGTCTTCCTTATCAGGGACTGTTGAAGAACTGTCTTCTGTTTTACATACGGTGCTTCCTAATATTGATGGACAGGAAGTAATATGTACTGCTTCTGGGGTTTATTGTCTCAAATTCCAAAGTTTAAGAAAAAATGAAGATAGAACTCCATATCTGAAGTGAAGCCGGAGTCTGGAGGTGCAAATTATGGTTAGAAGAAATGCATATGCACCCCTGCTCCCATTCACTCCTGATGGCCCCCTGGGTCCTCTCCATTTTCTGCCCATCATTCTTTCGTCTGTCTGATTTTGTGGTTACTTCACTGGTTTTCTCTTCCTAATCTGCTTCATACTCCATTCACACACCCCATGCAAACACATATGCACATTGTAGAGCTGTTTCCTGATGCAGTGTTTAATTTCTCTGCTACAGGATGGTCTAAAGATAGGCTTCTGTGCCAGGCATCACTGTCCTTCTGGTAATATGTGCCTAACAGTACTTATAAAGGGGACATTTAAAAAGTGGCAGAGAATTTATTGCTCAGCGTGCCTCAAGGAACATATAAATTAGTACAAACTGTGGGTATCTAGTCTGTAAGTTGCGCTGATAATGTGAAAGAATCCATAATAGACATTTGGGAGGGTCCAGCTTTTTTCTGATCTTGCTGCTAGATTGTACAGTAACCTCCTGGGTCTTATTTATCTTTGTGTCATCACCTAATAGCCTTGTTAGCCTACTCTGAGCAATGTACTCCTTGAGCATCTACTAAAAGCAGAGCACAAAAATGTGAATACCCACTTCTTCTAATTCTGTAACAGGCAGTGGACCTAGAATGTTCCTCCTTGAAGGTAGCCCAAATTATGGGAAATTTGATGAGTTTTTGATGAAAGTTTAAATTTGTGGGTGTTATTCTCAAAACACAGGTGAGTTGGAAAGCTCGTCCTCTGCAGTCCTACAGAGATACAGCAAGGATATACCCAGTTGGTCAAGTGGTAAGAGTCAAGTGACCCCTCCCCTCTCCTGCTGCTATTTTATCCTGCTTTTGCCATTTGGTGGTGGTGGTAGATAGAAATAATTCTGATTTAATTGATTTATTAGTGCTACTATTTTAGTCTGTTGATAGCAAATTATGATTTTTTTTAAATCAACTAGTCGTGTGGGAGCCTAAGCTGTAGAAAGTTAACTTATATGCATACCCAGAAATATTCTTATGCAACTTGAATTGATATATAATAATTGTACATATTTATGGGGCATGTGATATTTTGGTACATGCATATAATGTGTAAGGATTAAATCAAGGCAATTAGGATATCCATCACCTCAAACATTTATCATTTCCTTGTGGCGAGAATATTTCAACTTCCAGCTATTTTGGAATGTACAATAAATTATTTTTAACTATAGTCACCTTACTGTGCTGTCAAACATTAGAACCAATTCCTTCTATCTAACTGTGTTTTTACCTATTAACCTTTCATCATCTTTCTCCCCGACAACTTCCCAGCCTCTGGTAACCATCATTCTACTCTATCTCCATGAGATCTACATTTTTTTTTTTTTTTTAGCTCCAACATAGGAGTGAGAACATACAATATTTGTCTTTATGTGCCTGGCTTATTTCACTTCCTGTAATGACCTACATTTCCATCCATGTTGCTGAAAATGACAGGATTTTATTCTTTTTTATGGCTAAATCGCATTCCGTAGTATATATATATATATACCACAATTTCATTATCCATTCATCCATTGATGGAAAGTTAGGTTGATTCCGTATTTGGCTTTTGTGAATAATGCTGCAATAAACATCAGGGTGCAGATACTCCTTTGATACACTGATTTCCTTTTCTGTGGATAGATACCCAGTAGTGGGATTGCTAGAAATTTTGCCAATGGGCTGAATAGTCAAATACAGCAGAGCTTGTCATGGTTTATTTATTAATTAGTGCAGCACAAAACACCTTTTTGTTTAAATCTTGGAAGTTAAACATTTTTCCAAACTGTATTTTTCACCACAGTAAGTAGACTACACTGTCAATAAATTCATGTTTCTTGGAAGATTAGGCTCTTTCTCTTGCTATACAGGAACATTGTTAACATTAAAAATTACTGTAAATATGATAGGTTTAACAAATACTATAGGTATTTTCCAATGTAGTTTTTGTTGACTACTTATATAGAACTTGATTTATTTGAATTACCTAATTTCTCATATTGAGCTGCCTGAAAGGAATGTCTATCGTGAACAGAAATGTCATTGCAGATAACCCACAGTGGTCAATATTGCAGAGGCATATGGACCACTCTGGGTTATCTATCTCATTAAGCAAACCTCACAAGAAAACTTAATAACCATGTAGATACCTCTGTAACTAATTAGAAAATGTTCTGTTTTCTCTTTTCCTGTTGCAGATTTTCCCATTTTGAAGTACACAGCTTTTATGTAGAATTAAATAGATGAATGGTAAAGATGAACTGACCTACCTCATGAGTTAGTCAGTCTCTCGTCACTGAAAGTATTCAAGGACAGGATGGGGACATCATAAGGACATCACCTTCTAGGGGTGTTGTAAAGGGAGAATGGACTTGCTAATGAATGAATGCACTGACAACTCAGTTTCTTTCTAGTCCTGATATTCTGTGATGGCTGAAAATAAAATATTAGAATAAGTATGTGTTTTAACAAGACACATTTTAATTTTATACATGAAATACGTGTTAGTATAGTCTTTTTGTGTGGGATGAATTACTGGGACCATTTATAGTACTCATTTTATAAATATAAGTCAAATGTTGAGATAATTTCCGATATTACATTAATCCATAAATTGAGGTATGCAGTGTGGATTTAATGTCTGGTGAATGCATATATATAACCGTAATTACCATAAAGGTGATCAAATTTTACACAAGGACATCTATATTTAGATTTTCCAATTACCTAGAAGTCGTCCTAGAAATCCTATAGCCTTATACTTTGCTCTTCTCATTTGCACCTAAGATATGCTGACTTCATGGTTACCTTTCACATGTCTGCTCTATCTTATCACATGGATTTCAAACACCTCGTATTCAGGGTGGGTGTCATACATCTCTCTTAGTAGCACCAGACCCTAACATAGTGTGTTACCCAGAGGAGGCATGTTCTAAATGTTTGTCGATGAAGGGAATGATACACATTTCTTGTGAGTGTGAGAGAGCTTCAGTATCAATCAGCCTATCAGAGGACAGAATATGGAATAACTCTGGTTAATGTTGGAATCCATGAAGAGCTTTGGTTACTGAACGTACCAGAGAAACATTTTAACAGGCTCACACTTAGACTTTACATTCTGGGCCCCAGGGAATGAGGATAGGGAACCTCCCATCAAAGGACAGTGACACTTTATTTTTCTTCCTTGCCAGTAAAAATGTGTTTGCCCACAGGGGGCACAGCATAACTCCAGTTCTGCCACTGCCTGTTGAAAATATATGGCCCATTGCTTAGCATGCAGTTCTTACTGTAGACAGAGCATAGGCCTGGGAGAACAGAGGGCTGGATGAGAAACCCAGCTCTGCTATTACATCCTGTCTGAGCAAGCTGCTAATATCTCAGGGCTTCAGTTCCTCAGATTTAAGAAGTGGGGGTTGAACTACTCTTGTTTAATTAATTTTTTCCCATTTGCCCCTTAGAGCTAAGAGTCTACGGAATAAAAGAATGAGTGATATAGATGTGATGCAATTCTTTTTCTTCCTCCTCCTCCAAATCTTCCTCTTTGACTTCCCCTCTTTCTCTTTCTCCTCCTCTTAATTTATTTAATGCTACTGTGTGCCAAGTACTATGCTAGGATTATGTTCAAGACTGCTTATTAAATGCAACTGTTAGAAAATAGATGCTCCCCTGTCTCATTTAAGAGGGCAAGTTGCTGAAAGCCAGAAGTGTGGGGGATTTCTCAGTTACGGTCCCCCGGGGTGCCATGGGGCTGAGAGCTGGTAGAAGGCTGGGATCCCAGGCAGCTCGGCATCTGCTGCCCTCTTTCTGAAGCAGTGAAGCCAGAGGTGGTGTGTGTAACCTGAGACTACATTTTGCATAAGATTTCTGTGGGTAATATTGTGGTAGCAGCAGGAATGGTGTGCAAGGTAAAACAAACATTTAACCATAGTCACTAAAGGTTAGATTTTTCCTTTATTAAATAATTTGTCATCAGGAGGCTTATGTTTCTAAAATCAAGGAAAGGAACATTAGAGCAAATGCTAGTAGTTACTATTCTTATCTTACCTTCCTGATTCTGTCTATTCATAGGCTACGTGGTAACTGGATTCCTTCTTGTTATTCTGACATTTTTAGAGTTTGCAGGATTCTACCATCAAATGTTGAATAATTTCCATGAGGAATAGCAAGGTTGTAGAATTATTCCCAGCCCCCAGTAGAGCCATTGACTGCCATGAGCTGTATCCAGAAGCCCTGTCCTTCAGCAGTGTGATGTGGTCTGTCCTGTGGCATCTTCCTGGGGGGCCATGAAAGAAGAAGCAGGACTCTGATATACCAAAAGCTTTTGGCTAATAAAAGAAATCTTCATATCTGAATTACTCCTTCCTGGGGCACATTATTATTATTATTAAGAGATGGCCCAGGCAGGTCTCAAACCCCTGGCCTCAAGTGATCCTCCCACCTCGGCCTCCCAGAGTATTGGGATTATAGGTGTGAGCCACTGCACCCAGCCATGGATTTGCATTTTAATAAGACCAAATTATCCCAAGTGCTCTTGGGAAATATTTATAGTAAAATAATGAAATAAAAAATAAAAGATAAGCAGTGATGATGACAGCCCAACTCAAAAGAGTTTCAAAATTCTCAATGTCTATGTGGTAGAAAAATAGAGGCTCTAGAGACAAAATGGCTCAGTTTACACTTTTGGTTCTGACATTTACCGTTTAACTTCTCTAAGCTTTTTTCTGTACATTTGTCTTAAACAGTATCTACTTATTGTGAAAATTAAATAAGCTAATGCCTATAAAATTCCTGACACTGTGCTTGGCATATAATAGACTCAGTAAATATAAATTTCTCTGCAGCAAATAGTGTGTTAATTGCATAGCCGCAGTAAGAAGTCAGCTTGAGCTTGGGCAACATGGCGAAAATTAACTGGGTGTGATGATGTGTACCTGTAGTCCCAACTACTCGGGAGGCTGAAGTGCCATGATTGCACCACTGCACTCCAGCCTGGGTGACAAAGTGAGACCTTGTCTCAAAAAAAAAAAAAAAGTCAGCTTGGCAGAACTATGCTTTTATTTCTACCTTATGCAGTAGAGATAAAAAGGCACTTGGAATGTCAGACCTTGAATTGTTGAGTAGACTTGCAGCATTGATCTGCACAGCCTAATTTCCTATGGGGAACTCTTTCCTCCACTTCTTGGGGTCTTGTCCATTATGAGGCCTTACTTCCTGCCCCAGGAGAGACATGTGGTCCCAGCAAAGTCAACCATGATCTTCCTTGAGATTTGATAGGGAGCCTGTCTTCCTTTTGGGTTGTGAGCAGAAAGGCTGTCATCCTAAGATCACAGTACTTGGTACTGTAGAGCAAGTACAGTCAGGAAGAGTCGTTCTGAGAATGGAGCCAGCACAGAGGAAAGTAAGCCTAGGGAAGGAAAGAGTCCTGATGAGTGTTTGAGCCTCTGAGTTCAGCCATGCCCAAGACCTTCTGCACTACATGAAGCAGTAAATCCTCCCTTTTTTCTTTGTTTACACTTGCTTGATTTAGGGGACACTCAGTGTGTATATAAGTAGAAATAAAACCATAGTTATGCCAAGGTGACTTCTAAGGTGACTGTGGTTACACAATTAATACACTTTTTTTGTTGCAGGGAAATATTTTCTGAGTTTATTAGATGCCATGTCCCAGTGTGTATTCCGAAAAAATATTACCAAACCTAGTGAAGAAGTGAGAGTTCTCTGACTTATTCTTCATGTTCCATTTTAGTTGCAATGAAATGTAGCCTTAAGTCAGAGCTGCTGTTAAAGAATAGCAGGTTCACTTCAATTAATGTTGTTGAGCTCATCATTCAGAAAACTCTGAGCCAGGTGTTCTGGAAGGTACGATGATGAGTAACACATGCTTCCTACTAATGGATTCTTTCTTTAAAAAGTTACATGGCCTTGTAAAAAGAAATCTGTGAGATCTCAAAGTTTATTATGCCTTGAACATAAAAAGCCAAGATAAAGGATATTGTTTGATACTTTTCAGTCTAACAAGCAAAGCCATGCCTCTTACATGCCCAGGAAGTTCCATAGCTAAGTCACTGAGAGTGAGTTAATTACTACCAAAATTGGAAATTACCTTAAGGTTCTATCACAGGCAGGATTTACAACTTGACATGAACAAACAGTTCCTACAGCAAACATCTTAGCAAATAAAATCTTCTGTGACTAACATTCATAATGTGAGTTACAAGTTAACAGACCTTGAAACTATTAAAATAAATCTTTCAGTTGCATAGTAAAGTTCTTTGCCCTTAGCAAATAGTCATAGACAAAAGCGGAACTGTATGATGAAAATATAAAGAATAAGTATAGCTTTAACTTAAATTATATGCTAACTAGAACATAAATGTTGTTAATAAAGGTTAAATCAGAGATTTGAGGCTTATAATTTTCTGCATTTATTTATACACTTTCCCCCAAAACTTATGAATGTAGTCAAGAACATTAGTAAACCTATTATGTATCTATGTAGTGCCAGGGAGAAAGTGATACACAAACAAGATGCTTGGTGTGGATTGACAGAGGATCTCATATTCCCAAGGGAGTCAGAGCTCACCTAGTTACCTAGTTCGTAGTGCTGATGGGAGAGGGAAGAAGGAATCAGGTGGAAAGGGTGATTCACTCTTAACGACCTGGCTTAGAGCCCCTCCCTGGCTTCTCTCCTGACTTCGAGGTCAGATAGTAGTTGTTGGCATTTGCCATGTGAATTACATCAGGCTTTAGTTTGATGTCTCATATCTGACTGTTTAAGCAAAAATATAATTCACACTTTCTAAGCATTTTAAATGTTCAGCTAAAGTTAGCTGTGAAATGCAGCCTTTTCAGGATTTGATTGATGGCTGATAAACTGGCAAGCGATGACTTGTTAATCTCAGACTTTCTATCTAGGGCTATTGTAGTCAGACTTTGTTTAGAGTACTGGCCAGCTGGAGTGTGGCCTGAGGGAGGCCAGGATGGTGACGAGCCTGGAAACCACATCACAAGAGGAAAGCTGAAGGACTCAGGCAGCTTAGCTGGGAGGAGAGGAGGCAGAAGATTTAGTGGTCTTAGAACATTTAGAGGGCTCTTTAATGTGGAAGCAAAAGAAGAGTTGTTTTGTATGGCTCTAGGGGAACAGAATTAGGACAGTGAGTGTTAGTTTAACACATTTTCTTTTGATGGTCTTAGAAGCCAGTGGTAAAGATACATTAAACCCAGTAGTATTCTAATTATGTTTGCAGTAAATCTTGTTTTAAACAATGAAAATACTGAAATGGGATCATAAAATAGAGAAGTTCTCATAGTTAAATTTTGTATTAGTAATTCATAATAAATTGCCTGAGAGAAGATTTTTTAAGGCAGAATTTTCAAACTATTTTAAGTCACCGAACAATTTAAATGGAAGACCAAATTTTTTTTTTAAATTTAATTTTATTTTAAGTTCTGGGATACTTGTGCAGGGTGTGCAGGTTTGTTAGGTAAATGTGTGCCATGGTGGTTTGCTCCACCCATCAACCCATCACCCAGGTATTAAGCCTTGTATGCATTAGCTATTTATCTGGATATTCTCTCGCCCCCATCCCCCCAACAGGCCCCAGTGTATGCTGTTCCCCTCCCTGTGTCCATGTGCTCTCATTGTTCAGCCCCTACTTGTAAGTGAGAACATGTGGTGTTTTTTTTTTTTTTTTTCTGTTCCTGTGTTAGTTTGCTGAGGATAGTGGCTTCCATATCCATCCATGTCCCTGCAAAGGACATGATCTTTTTCCTTTTTAAGGCTGCATAGTATTCCATGGTGTATATGTTTCTTTATCTAGTCTATCATTGATGGGCATTTGGGTTGATTCCATGTCTTTGCTATTGTGAATAGTGCTGCAATAAACATACGTGTATGTGTATCTTTTTAATAGAATGATTTATATTTTGGGGGGCATATACCCAGTAATGGGATTGCTGGGTCAAATGGTATTTCTGGTTCTGGGTCTTTGAGGAATCTCCACACTATCTTCCACAGTGGTTGAACTAATTTACATTCCCACCAACAGTGTAAAAGTGTTCCTGTTTCTCCAAGCCTCACCAGCATCTGTTATTTCTTGACATTTTAATAATCGCCATTCTAACTGGTATTAGATGGTATCTTATTGTGGTTTTGATTTGCGTTTCTCTAATGATCAGTGATGCTCAGCTGTGTTTCATATGTTTATTGGCTGCACAAATGTCTTCTTTTGAGAGGTATCTGTTCATGTCTTTTGCTCACTTTTTAATGGGGTTGTTTGTTTTTTTCTTGTAAATTTGTTTAAGTTCTTTGTAGATTCTGGATATTAGCCCTTGGTCAGATGGATAGATTGCAAAATTTCCTCCCATTCTTTAGGTTGTCTGTTCACTATGATAATAGTTTCTTTTGCTGTGCGGAAGCTTTTTAGTTTAATTAGATCCCAGTTGTTAATTTTTGCTTAGAACACCAAAATTTTCATGAAAAAATGTCTACCTTTTTATTTTCCTTAATTTATAGTCACTATTAAATGAATATTTTAATGGCCCGGCGCAGTGGCTCATGACTGTAATCCCAGCACTTTGGGAGGCTGAGGCGGGTGGATCACCTGAGGTCGGGAGTTCGAGACCAGCCTGACCAACATGGAGAAACCCCTTCTCTACTAAAAATATAAAGTTAGCTGGGCGTGGTGGCACATGCCTGTAATCGCAGCTACTCAGCAGGCTGAGGCAGGAGAATCGCTTGAACCCAGGAGGTGGAGGTTGCAGTGAGCTGAGATTGCGCCACTGCGCAACAAGAGCAAATGCAGCCTGGGCAACAAGAGCGAAACTCTGTCTCAAAAAAAAAAAAAAAGAATATTTTAAATTAATGGCTTTAAGAGCAACAAATATGCTTTAAGATAGAAGTATAACATACAAGTTTGGGCTCAAATACATTGTTGTAACACTTATGTACCACATAAAATACCACTTATTGAACTAATGGTGGTAACAGCTGGCGGTTGGTACCAATGAATCCTAGAGATAATAAACTAAGGTGTAATGTCTATTGTATTATTGTCTTTATAAATAAAATTTTTATGAAACTATTTTGTCCACATTTAGGTTTATTTTAAATTAATTTTCTCTAAAATTAGTTTGGTAAATTTAACATAAAAATTCATTGAGATGCTGTTATATACCCAGTACTGTCTGTACTTAACCTACTCAACCTCCAATGTAAAATCAGATTTACAGATTTCACGGAGCCTAAAAATATGTAGTAAAACTGTTAAATTTGAATATTAAAAGACATAAATTGTTTTATGGAGAATCAAGTTCATGAAATATGCATTTTTTCTAAAAAAAACTTCAAGCTCATAGCTGTTCCTTTGTACCCTTTGCCTCTGTTGTTCATGTCTTAGTCCGCTGTAAATAAAACATTGTGGGGGGAAATAAAGAAGTAGTTTGTATGATTTAGACTCTAACCAAGAAAATAGAAACTACACCAGTTGCTTTAACAGAGAGAATTTAACGTAGGGAATTAGTTAAGTAAGTTTTGGAAGAATAAAGGGTGGAAAGGCAATACTGAGGGAAAAGATAGTAACTTTTAGGCTGGGTTACTTGTGGGAAGGACCCCCACATAGCCAAGACTCAGACCTTTGAGGAGAGGTTACTGTCTCCGAGGAGGTGCCCCAGGAACACAGAATAGGGACCGTCAAATCTGGGCTTCTGGCTTTTGAGGAGGGGACATTGGCCAACTTTGCTATTGTCTCTAAGGGAATGCAGTGAGGCTGATACCAGGAGTGAGGGAAAAGATGAAAACTAGAGCCATGTGCTACTGGAACCAGTTGTTGGGGCAACACTGATGAGAATAATGAACAAATAGCAAAGGGCAAGATCCTGTTCCCTTTGCGCAGCTGTCCAGTTTCTCTCTGCCTCCCCCTCTTGGCAGAACTTAGCAGATCCAGCGGGCAAAGGAGAAATAAGTGAGCTGAGTCCCAGCTCTGTTATCATAAACTTGAGTAAGGAAGGGTGGGCTTGGAGCTGAGGGGCAGTGGTTTAATAACTGGCACATCGTTGTTGGCTACATTTTAGCAATATTTTTTTTCCCCATTGTTCCAAGGTAAGCATTTTGTTTATGCCAATGTTCTTATTTCTTTTGGGACAAAAAACAATAACCATATTTTAAAATGATGTATTTTTCACAATAAAATTCCATAATTTTTTACAAAGTATGCAAAGATATGACCACTTCAAAAGAAATAATTTTTTTAAAAAATATATATATATTGCAATAATTCAAGTTAGTTGTTAATAAGACGTTTCCAAGAAAAACTCTCACCTAGATCAATTCAACAAACTTAAAAAGAACAAATCATTTGAAAACTAATCTTTCAATAGTTTTGAACATTCTTTAAAAATAATTTCTTCTAAGTAAGTTTGTTAACCACGTGTTCTGCAATGTTATAGTATTTTTATATTTTGCTAAGCCAATTCTCTCAATCCATATTAATGATATCCACTGTCAATCTATGATATAGGGAGATAGCAAATTAGATTGGAGTTAAACCTGCAGCCAGGTAGAGATTAGCATTTGAGAGTAATAAGCTGTGTTCTCACGGCTTCAGGTTTAAAGGGGACCAAAGACTCAGACGTCAGGAGGCCAAAGCAGTGGCTGGAATGTTCTGAAGTCTGAGGAATTCTTAGAAGGATCTGGGAACTAGTCAGCAGAAACAGAAAGGGGCAGTAGAGCCAAGGAAGTGAGAGGATAGATGCCCAGAAGTGGCATACATCAAGGCAAATCTGTTCTAGTTTTTATTAGAAGGGAAAATGTAATGGCTCACCTATGCAAACAAACTGAAAGGGGTAGAGATCAGCCTTGAGACCAACTTATGGACAACACCTCTCCATCTCTTCTTTCAGCTTCTGTTCTCAGCCTCTTAGGTTCCCTTGCTGGTAGGGCTCTGGCTTCCAGAAGCTTCTGTGTCCTCACTGTCTCCGGCTTCACTCAGTGATGGGGATATGACTTCCAGCATTTCTGGAGAAGACTCTTACTGCTTGACATTCAAGGAGAATGAGTTTCCCTCTCCTCATTCCCATATATGAAATTTGCGGAAAGGTACAGGTTGTAAACTGCACAACCTGTGAGGCAGTATACACATTGAAGACGTTGTAATTTGTGTGTTATGGTGTAAAGTGCCTTTCTATACAAACGAAAGCAGCATGTTGTGAAAATTTCCCAGAAAATGAAAATGAAGTGTCTTAAGGAAGGGTCACTTCTTAAAAGATCCATGCAGAGCATCATATGGACCTGTGGTAGCTCTAGATCAACAGCCCTACTGGAGCCAATGTGAGAGGAGCAGTTACCAAGGGGACAGGTGCAGTGGATATTTTTATAAGAGAAGGGTGGAGGGTAGGTGAGGAAGGGATTTGGGGCAGACCATTGTAAAGTGGATGCGGCCTAGAACCCTGGAGTGGGGCGGCAGTGGAGTAGCCACTCTGATCCTAAGCTACTGTGGTGTGTGCTTTGGGCTCTTGGCAATGAGAACCACAATGCATCCCCTTTCACTCTGAATTTTGGGAAGCTCGGAACCCAAAACTTGGCTATGGGGATTTGCACCTCCATAATCTGTTTTTTCCTCCCATTCTTTACTTGCTGTTATAATTTATGTTTCCTTTGGGTCCTGATTTTTACTGAGAGTGTATCTTTTGCTCTATTTTTTATGCCATTAATTATATCCAATCTTTTGGGAATTTAACCAAAAAGGAATGACTGGATGGAAAGCAGCCCTGTGACTGAAAGTATGTATTGATTGTACAAGGAAGGTGAGAGCAAAGCTGAGACTGTGGATGATTGCGACATTTACCACATGTGCTTAACACGTGTTCTCAGGTAGATAGTACTTGGAAAGTTGCATATAAACTGAACCTGATTCAATTTGGTGCATCTAGAAACCTAAAACTGTATGTATCACACTATTTCTGCTGTGGTCTGTTTATATGTCTGCTGGAAGCCTTTTGCAAGCATAACTAGGAGTAGCTCTTCTCTTTACCTATCATGGAATATCATTTAGTAGCAAAAGAATGTAAATGTTAGCTATATAGAACAGTGCATAAAATTATTGTTTACAGTTATTTCAACATTGTTTCAAGAAATATGTTGTATAAAATGAGTAGGTTTCCCATATTATGTTTGCTTACAGAGATGTTTATCAGGAAGATCATAAATAAATAGCCTTGTAACCTTCTAACTTGAAAGAGGGTCACAGTGTCTCTTTCATTTAAATCAAAATGGTGATAATAGTAGCTATGTTAGGCCATTTTTGTGTTGCCATCAAGGAATACCTGAGACTGAGTAATTTATAAAGAAAAGAGGTTTCATTGGCTCACAGTTCTGCACGCTGAACAGGAAGCATGGTGCTAGCATCTGCTTCTGGTGAGGGCCTCAGGAAGCTTGCACTCATGGCGGAAGGTGAAGTGGGAGCAGGCACATCATATGGCAAGAGCAGGAGCAAGAGAGAGACTGGTGAGAAGTGCCACATTCTTAACCGGATCTCACATGAACTTAGGGTGAGAACTCACTCATTATCATGAGGACAGCACCAGGCCATTTATGAGAGATCTGCCCCATGACCCAAATACCTCCCACCAGGCCTCACCTTCAACACTGGGGATTATATTCCAATATGAGATTTTGAGGGGACAAACATCTAAACCATATTAATAGCTAATTTTATTGATTGCTGTACTATAGGCCAAGCATGATGCTAAGTGCTTTGTATTATTTTCTTTTTTTTGAGACAGAGTCTTGCTCTGTTGCCCAGGATGGGGTGCAGTGGCGCAATTTCGGCTCACTGCAACCTCTGCCTCCCGGGTTCAAGCGATTCTCATGCCTCAGCCTCCCCAGTAACTGGGATTACAGGCATGTGCCACCACACCCAGATAATTTTTGTATTTTTAGTAGAGATGGGGTTTCGCCATGTTGGCCAGCCTGATCTCAAGCTCCTGACCTCAAGTGATTCGCCCACCTCAGCTCCCCAAAGTGCTGGGATTGCAGGCGGCTTTGTATTATTTTCTTACTTAATTTTCACAGCAGCCCTGTGGTGTAGAACTACTGTTTTCCTTGGCTTACAAATAAAGTGGGCCATAGAGGGGCTGAGCAACTTTCACAGGGATACCGAGCAGGGAGTTGGGGAGCTAGGATTCCAGCCCAGGTAATCCTGACCCTGTAACTCAAGAAAAAGCACTATAAATAGTTTCTGGTTAGCAGTCTCATTTTAGAACAAAAAAAATTACAGAAGTTATAGAAATATAGTTCCATTTGTCAGATGTGGAACAGCATTATGGTATAATGGCAAAAGTGTGATGTTTTGGAGCCACATAGGTCTACATTTCACTTTGTCAGTTTTTAGTTTTGTAGACTTGGGCAAGTCTCGTGGCTTCTCTGACTCTTGTTTGTAAAGGAGTGATAATAGAAAGCTTTTTGACTTCAATGTGTCGGGAAAAAACCCAGGCACATAATAGATGCGTACTGTGATGTCGGTTCATTATTACTAAAAGGATCCATAAATATAATTGTCACAACTAAGTAAAGAAATAATACGTGTTGGAAAATACAAGTGTGCAGAGTTTGGGGGCTTAGTGAGCAGGACACTAGGTCTTGGAAGCAGCTGGTGGTGAAAGAACACAGCCCCTCACCACCAGAGATCCCGGGAAGAGACCCTCAGCAGCCGCAGTGGGGCCAACTCTGGCTTACTCTTCAGGAAGGAACAGTGGGACATTGTAGAGGACAAGACTGGGATTGTCTCTGATCTCCTCCTTCTAATCATCGCGTCGGTTCCCTGCTTTCCCCGCAGAAATTAATCTTGCCTTTAGGGTGGCCTGTGGGGGAAGCCCAGCATGCTAGTGACTGTTCTTAGTCCATCCCGGTACACATGCACTTGTTCCCTACAGAGAACTGAAATTCCTTTGCCTGGGAGCAGTTTGTGCACATGTGGAGATCAAGAGCTTGAGAAGCAAATGTCAACTGATGGGTCAAATTAATTTATATTTACATGTCATCAGTGTACTATTACTCAACAAGTTTAAATGCTACTTCCATTTCCTACAGTAAGAATTTACATATTCAAAGAACCTTAATAAACAGTATACATCACCAAAGAGAACTTTAAAACAATTTAGTTTTTGTCTGAATACTTTTTGGAGCCTCTTATAAATTGATAATCGTAGGCCACTGAGAAGAGAAATAGCCTAAATTACTTTCTTCAGTCATTCGTCGTGAAGCTAAAGCAATAAATTTATGAGATCACCAAGCTTCGGGTTTTTTTTTTTTGAACAGTATGCTCTGTCTCTGTTCATTTTAATGATATTTCTAGAAAGGTTGGCCAAAGATGACCCTTTCTCTTGATTTTGTTTTAATGATTAACTTATCTTCAAGTTCTCTTTAGCATCACACTCTATTTGACCCATTATTATTACTTTTATAATTCTTGATAAACTTGGTTGACAGATTGACTAGTATTCACAAGCAAGATGTACTGACCAAATATTTCTGTGTACCTGGAGTTTCATGTTCAGACTTCAAAGAAAAACAGTGGCAGTTAAACCTATTTTATGTGTTTGCTAGCTGAATAATTAGACAGAAAAATTCACAGGGTAAACCATATTCTACTCACTCATCCAAAAAACATTTGGTTTAGGATTAGTCAGCTGAGTTAAAGATTGCAGAGCTAATTTTGAATAATTTTAAAAAATATTATGAAAAAATATTTTAATATAATGTTTTCACCCTGTGATGTTTAAAGTATTTGTGATGCTCTTGGTCACTTTGTAGTTTTGCTTACATTTTAGGCCCTCTCACTAAGCATAATGACTGGATATTGGCATCAAAGATAAAATGAAGCAGCATCACTAGTCAGTGACATATCTTATGTTTTCCCATAAAATAATAGGAATGTTCTGAGACCGAAGCTTACATTTTATAACATGAGCAGTTTTCTGAAAGTCAAATTTTCTTTAACGTTATACTTCACAGGTTGAAATAAGCAACCTTGAAGACAAGCCTTAATAATTTGTGTGTGTCTCAGAATCTGGAAGTGCAATTTGATCATAGCAGGTGCTTGAGAAATAGTTGATATGCAGACTCCTCAGTGTGTCCCCCTGGAGCCTTCAGAGTCTCTCCCTTGCATACGTTTCCAGGCTCATCATTCTCCTCCCGCCCACCTCATCAGTTACTTAACCAGGGCAAGTTCTGCTGCTATAAAACAAGCCAAGCTGGTCTTAACTCTCTCTTGTGGCATTTCTTCCCTGGCCCACCTGAGAAATACTTATTCATTCTGTCTGATCCAGCTCAAACATCACCTCCTGCATGACACTTTTTGAAATATTTTCCCCTAGACGGAATTCACCACTGTCTACTTTGTGTACCCTTCTATATTGTACATCTTTCCTTCAGAGCATTCATGATCTTTTATTTATTTAATGTATTTCTACCTGTATTGAATTGCAGGTTTCCTAAGGCAGGACCCATGTCAGATTCATTTCTGTATTTATAGCATGATGCTTATCACAAAAGAGGATGCTCAATGAAACTTGAGGAAAGATGAAAGCATGGGAAGGAAGGAAAGGAAGAAGGGAGAAAGGGAGGGAAGACTTGCATTGCATTAGAAGGAAGGGAGGGAGGGAGGAAGTAATTGTATTGCATTAATCAGTACCATTATTTAGTATTGGACATTTCAAGCTGAGAATGAAATCTTCTAAATTTTCTGTTTTCTAATTAACCAATCATTAAATTATGTGCTATTTCTCACATAATATTTCTCTCTTGTATACCTTCACTTTCCCAGGATGAGAGCACTGTGAAGTATATCTGCCTGGGGGTGGGTGTCTTGGATAAATTAAGCTTCCTAATTCCTAGTGAGGGAATTATCAGTTTCCATCACTACTGCTATGTGATCATAGGCAATTTATACAAGTCTCATTGTTCTACCTGTAAATGGGAAGAATACTTAATTTACCTCTTAAGGTTTCTGTGATAACCAAATGAAATAATGTTTCTGAAAACACTTTGGAAAGTATGAAGTGTTACCTGAACAAGTGGAAAAAAGTGTTCCTGTGACTGCTGTTAGTGAGCTGGCATCATGGGAATTTTCTCAGCCTGTGAAGCCCTCTGAGTTTGGTGTGTCCTTACTGCTTATAAAAGGAGTAAAGTGTTATTTGCAACTTATGGTTTATTTTACTAGATTACATTAATGGCAACATTTATTCTGCCGACATACATTGGTGAACATTGCCTTCAGAACGGGAAAGTGACCTTATTTCTGCTCATATCAATTCCTAGCCTAGGATAATCAGCCTATAAAGAAAAGTCTGTATTCTCATGAGCAGGTGTGTTGGCCAAATATGTAAAAATTAATTCCAGTTAGTCATGCTTTTAAGTTTTATGTAATGCTCTCTTAAAATACATGATAAGAAATTACATGAATGTAATAATATTTAGATTCTAAGGAGTCCTTCATTTTCTGATTTCCTTGTTTTTCTACCAGACAAAAGCATGATTATTTGAAAATTTATGCTTGTGACATGTTTGAAACTATATTTATTTCTTCTTTGTCATAAAAATAATTTTTCAATGATAGCCATACTTCTGTTGACACTCCTGTGGACAAGGAATTGTGTTTGGAATGCATACTACTTTTTTTTTGGAAACAGTCTCCACTCACTTTCGCCCAGGCTGGAGTATAGTGGCCTGATCTCGGTTCACTGCAACCTTCGCCTCCTGGGTTCAAGTGATTCTTCTGCTTCAGCCTCCCTAGTAGCTGGGATTACAGACATGAGCCACCACACCTGGCTAATTTTTGTATTTTTAGTGGAGACAAGGTTTCACCATGTTGGCCAGGCTGGTCTCGAACTCCTGACTTCAGGTGAACCGCCAAGTGCTGGGATTACAGGCGTAAGCCACTGCGCCCAGTCTAGAATGCATACTACTTTTATCACTACTCAGAATTGCACCTCTCAATCAGTTCTGCACAAAATGACTTGGAGTGGTCTTGAGCAAGCAGTCAGGGATCTTGAGGCATCCCCATGTTCCAACCTGAACAAATATAGGAACCAAAATTCAGGGAGGAAACCACCGTGGTTACCATATAGTAGAGAACAATTTATGATATGGAATAGCAAATGGGAACCTACAAACAAGACAAGGCAAAAACCAGTCAGCAAAACAAACTGCCATGAGCACAGTGCCCCCCTGAAAGAGATTTAAACAACAGAGTGAGGGTGATCACATGTCAATCAGAATTTTGGCTACCAACTTAGTTTGTACTCTCTGAGCAGATTGGAGTAGATGATACCTGTCTGATAGACTGAAGGGGAGAAATAAAACAATTTATTTGAGTCATATTTATGCTCAGAAACCACCCCAGTCTGTTTCAGTGGAAATTATTTTTCCTATTTTGGTATGAAGCACACAGAAAAATATGATTCAGAAGGAAAGCAACTGAGAATCTGAGGCCTGCAGCTGTGAGAGATTACAGATATTACAGTTGAGATGTGTCTAAAACAGAGGGGCTGAGAAAGCCATCATCATTACCAGCCACATGCTAATTGCGGAGTAACAGGGCACTAGTCCATTCATCAGGTTCACAGGTTGACCCCAATAGAGGCTGAACTTGTCCCTCATCATGGGGAAGAAATTGTTCCCAATATGGTTTGTTTTTCATTGAGGTATAATTTACATACGGTAATATTCACTGTATATAAGTCTGTCAGTTGTAATCAGCACAGAGTCATAGCACCACAATCAAGATTGTGAACAGTTCCATCACTCCCCAGAATTCTCTCATGCCCTTTTATAGTCAACCCTTCCTGTTACAGCTACACCTGGAAACCACTGGTTTGTTTGCAGTCTAGTTTTGCCTTTTCCAGAATGTCACATAAATGAAACCATACAGTATGTAACCCTTTGAATCTAGTTTATTTCATACAACATATTTTAGTTTCATCTGTATTGTTGCCTGTATCAGTATTTCATTACTTTGTACTGAGTACTAATCCATTGCATGGATTTACCATAGCTTATTGATTGATTCCCCAGTTGAAGAGTATTTGAGTTGTTTCTAGTCTAGGATAATTATGAATAAAGCTACTACAAACATTCATGTATAGGTGTTTATGTGAGTATATGCTTTCATTTTATTTGATTTCAAGTCTAGCTAGAAGTAGATTAATGGGTTGCATTGTAAGAATATGGTCAACTTTTTATAAGAAATTTCTAAACTGTTTTTACCAAGTGGCTATTACCATTTTTGCATTCCCACCAGCAATAGGAATTCCAGTTGCTTCACATCCTCACCAACACTTAGTATTATCTATCTTTTTAATTGACAGTCATTCTGTTGGGTGAGTAGTAGTATCTCTTTTTTTAAATTTTTTTTATTTTGTTATTATTATACTTTAAGTTTTAGGGTACATGTGCACAATGTGCAGGTTAGTTACATATGTATACATGTGCCATGCTGGTGTGCTGCACCCATTAACTCGTCATTTAGCATTAGGTATATCTCCTAATGCTATCCCTCCCCCTCCCCTCACCCCACAACAGTCCCCAGAGTGTGATGTTCCCCTTCCTGTGTCCATGTGTTCTCATTGTTCAGTTCCCACTATGAGTGAGAACATGCGGTGTTTGGTTTTTTGTCCTTGCGATAGTTACTGAGAATGATGATTTCCAATTTCATCCATGTCCCTACAAAGGACATGAACTCATCATTTTTCATGGCTGCATAGTATTCCATGGTGTATATGTGCCACATTTTCTTAATCCAGTCTATCATTGTTGGACATTTGGGTTGGTTCCAAGTCTTTGCTATTGTGAATAGTGCCGCAATAAACATATGTGTGCATGTTGTCCTTAGCAGCAGAGTAGTAGTATCTCATTGTGACTTTAATTTGTATTTCCCTGATGACTAAAAATGTCGAATGTCTTTTTACAGGTTTATCGACCATCTGTATATCTTATTTTTTTGTGAAAAAAACGTTTCAGTTATTTTGGCCATTTTTGTATTTGGTTGCTTTTCTTACTGTTAAGTAGTAAGAGTTATTTTTGTTTTCTCGCTACAAGTTCTTTAATAGATAAATTTTGCAAATATGTTCTCCCAGTCTGTGGGTTGCCTTTTGTTTTCTAACAGGGTCCTGAAAAGAGCAAATGTTTTACATTTTGATGAAGTTCAATTTACCTCTTTTTTTAAAGTTTGTGCTTTTGTTGTCCTATTTAATAAATCTTTGCCAAATCTAAGGTCACTAAGAAGTTCTTCTGTGTTTTCTTCTAGACAGTTTATATTTACAAAGCTCTTGTATTAGGTCTGTGATTCATTTTAATTTTTATATTGGTGTGAGATAAGAGTTGAGGTTCTTTATTTTGCATATGGAGATATAATTATTCTAGTACCATTCCTTGAAAAGATTATTCTTTTTTAATTGCCTTAGCTCCTTTGTTGAAAATTAATTGGCCATACGTGTGTGAGTCTAGTTGTGGATTTTTTGTTTTGTTTTATTATCTATATGTCTATACTTATGCCAATACCACACTGTCTCTATTTCTGTAGCTTCAAAGTAAGTCTTGAAATCAGGAAGTATAAGTCTTCTAGTCATGTTCTTCTTGTTAAAAACTGTTTTGGCTTTTCAAGTTCCTTTACATTTTCATAAAATTTTATTTTTTTAAAGGGATGGAGTCTTGTGTTGCCCAGGCTGAAGTGCAGCGGTGCCGTCATAGTTCACTGCAGCCTTGATTTTTTTTTTTAACAAATACTATTCATTATTTACAAAATACATGGTGATCATAAGAGAACATTTTACAAATTACAAATGGGAAAAGTAGAGAAAAGTACAGGGAAAAGTAGAGACACATGAGTCAAATGACAGGGTAACCATTCATAGGGAGTCTGTTTAGAATTAAAAAGTTCTCTTTTAAAGTCAGACAAGGCCATGAATAGGTACATTGTGGTGTAAAAAATGCCAGTTACTTTGAAATATACCTCTACCAAAAAGTAGAAAAGCATTGGTAGTGTGTCTAACGTGTCCTAAATTAAATTCCATATAGTTCCAGTGTTCCACAGTGCAACCATTGCTTTCAGGCAGGGATCTGTGAGAGACTTGATTCCTGTCACTGAAAGAGCAAAGCCCCAGGACTGGTGAACTTCCCTGCCTTCCATAAGGCTTTGTTCAGTGATTCTGGAATGTGGTATCAAAGATCCCATTCATTTCTGTGTCTTTTAAGGAATTTGCCCATTTCGTCTAGTTTGTTGCATGCATCTCTTCACATAAAATTGTTTATATTTCCTGATTATCCTCTTAATGTTTGTATAATCGATAGTGATGTTTCCACTCCCACTCCTGATATTGGCAATATACATCTTGTATTTTTTGTTTCTGATCAGTCTGGATACAGCTTTATCAATTTTATAGATTTTTTTTTCAAGGGATTAGCCTTTGGTTTCGCTGATGTTCTCTATTGCTTATCTGTTTTCTATTTCATTCTCCTACTATTTTTATTGTTTCCTTCTTTCTGCTTAATTTGGGGTTAATTGGATCCTCTCTTCCTGTGTTCTCAATGTGGTAGCTTTGATAACTGACTTGAGACCTTTTCTTACTTTCTAATATAAGCACTTAGTGGTATAAAGTACAGCTTTAGCTGCATTCCACAAATTTGGTATGTTTTGTTTTAATTTACGTTCAGTTAAAGGTATTTTCTAATTCCTCTTTTGATTTCGTCTTTGATTCATGGATTATTTAGAAACATTGTTTAAATATAAATAACTAAAGGATTCTCAGGGTATCTTTCTGTTACTGATTTCTTATTTGAATCCATTGTGGATCAAAAACATGCATTGGATGAGTTCAGTATTTTTAACTATTGAGACTTGTTTTATGGCTCAGAATGTGGTCTCTCTTGGCAAAGGTTTTCTATACACTAAAAAGAAAGTGTATTCTGTTGTTGGCTGGAGGGTTCTGTAATTTTCAGTTAGGTGGATTTGGTTAGTACTGTAGTTCATGTCTTCTGTATTTTCACAGAATTTCTATTTTATCAGCTCTTGAGAATGGTCTTGAAATCTCAAACTGTAATTGTGTATCATCTATTAACCTTTTAGTTCTATCAGTTTTTGCTTCAGATGCTTTGATGCTCTTGTTAAGAGGCATATATGCATTTAGGATTTTTACGCCCTCTTGAAGAATTGATTCCCTCATTATTATATCTCTTCCAGGTAATACTTTTTCTGAAGTCTGCTTTGCCTGATATTGATTCTTTAGCTCTCTCCATTGCGTTAGTGTGGCATATCTTTTTCCGTATTATTACCTTTAACCTCCTGTCTCTTCATATTTGAAGTGGATTTTTTTTTGGTAGACATCATAGTTGATTGTGATTTTTTAATCCAAATCAACATCTCTGACTGTTCATTGGAGTGTCTAGGCCATCTTATGTTTTATACGGTTATCAATATGGGTGAGTTTAAATCTCCCACCTTGCTAGTTGTTTTCTACTTGTCTCATCTGTTCTTTGCTTCTTTTTCTCCTCTTTTACTGCCTTATTTTGTATTAAGGAGTTTTATTACTTCATTTTATCTTCATTATTGGCTTATTTGCTGTGCCTCTTTTTGTTTTTACGTTAGTGGTTACTGTAGGGTTTTAAAGTATACATCTGCCTTCAAATAATATTATGCCACTTCGTGTTTAGCAGAAGAACCTTACAGTTATTTGCATTTTCCCCCTCCCAATCTTTGTGTGCTATTGTTGCCATAACTTTTATTTCTACATATTTTATAATACCCACTTAAAGCAGTTCTTTCTCTTTTAAAGAAATTAAGAATGAGAAAAGTCTTTTATTTTTACTTACATATGTACAGTTTTTGGTTCTCTTTTTGTTTCTGAGTAGATCTAAATTTCTCTGTAGTATCATCTTCCTTCTGCCTCAGGTTTTTTCTTTGACATTTCTTCTAGTGCTGGTCAGCTGACGATGAATTCATTTAGCATTTGCATGTCTGAAAAAGTCATCCTTCACCTTCATTTTTGAAAGATAATATTTTTGAGTAAAGAATTCTATGTTGCCTTTTCTTTTTTTTTTTTTTTTTTTTTGAGACAGAGTCTCGCACTGTCGCCCAGGCTGGAGTGCAGTGGCGCAATTTCAGCTCGCCTTTTCTTTTTCTTTTAGTACTTTAAAATGTTGCACTGTTGTCTTTTCTTCTGCATTGTTTCTGATGAGTAAGTCTGCTATCATTCTTGTCTTTGTTTCTCTGTATATAATGCGTCTTTTTTCTTTGGCTGTTTTAAGATTTTCTTTTAATACTGGTTTTCAGAAATTTGATCATGATATTCCTTGGTGTGATTTTCTTCACATTTCTTGTACTTCACATTTCTTCTCAAGAATCACATTTCTTGGGATTCTTTGAGCTTCTCGATTTGAGGGTATGTAGTTTTTGTGGAATTTCAAACATTTTTGGCCATTATTTCTGCATTTGTTTTCTGCACTCCCCCTCTCTTTCCTTATCTTCCTTCCCTAATTAAATTGGTGCCATGGTTTAGTATTCCTATTTAACTCTTGTTGTAATATGTACCTCACTTTCCTACTGCATCTACCATGGTTCATATCCTCATTGTTTCTCTTTTTGTCTGTTGCAAAACCTCTCTCTATTGTTTTTAGAGATGTGGTCTCACTATGTTGCCCAGACTGGACTTGAACTCATGGGCTCAAGCAGTCCTCCTGCCTCAGCCTCCTGAGTAGCTGGGACTACAGGTGCATGCCACTGCACCCAGCTCTCTGCCTCTATATTTGCCCCTCTTCAGTCCACAGCGTGGTACATAGGTCCCTTTATCCCCACCTGTTTTCTAGCTTTCTTTCCCCTTAAGCCATCCTCACCTCACCCATGACTCTCTGAACTCTTTATCCTGGCAATATGGAATACTTCCAGTACTCCAATGCATCATGCTTTCTCATGCTTCTGTGCACATGCACATGCCTTTCTTATGTCTGGAAACCTCCCTGCCCCTCCATCATCCCTGTCGCCATGCCTGGAAACTCTTATTCATTGAGCTGAAGTACCTCTCCTTTAAAACTTACCATTTTATCTCATCCCAGCTCCACTAGACCTTGAGTGTATTCTGTTATAGCAGTTAATCTATTGTCTTGCAATCATCATTGCAATTAACTAGGTCATCCTCCTAGACTGACTTGTGTGTGGTCAGAGACTGTATCTTATTCATTTTTACATACTTAGTAGTGGTACATAATAGGTGCTTACTAAAGTGTTGATTAAATAAACAAATAATTGGCATTTAGCAGGTATTGGGCATATTATTTTTAAAATAAGTTGAACTCAGATTTAATCATAACTTACATTTTAGCATGCTATGTTTCAGGCACCATTTTAGGCACTTCTCATACATTATCTTTAATCTTTATAACATCAAATAATAATATTGCAATGTATATATTGTCAGGAATCATCCTGAAGTGCACATTTAAACTGACACTGTCCTGGGACCCTTATCTGCCAAAAGTATTAGCTGCAGTACCCCAGGAAAACAGAGTTCCTGCAAATACAGCTCCCCTCCTCTTGCCAAAAACCAAAACTCACCCCCAACACATACACACCCAATGTATAATGCAATGTATATATTGTCATCCCCATGATACCCCAACTTTGGTTTAGAGAGGTCGCGGACAAGGTTGTGCAGATAGAAAATGCCAAAATTTGATTTCAAACCTGAATGTATATTTTGCTTTTCTCTCCTTGCACACACATTAGGAGTTCTGTCATATCACCATCAGTATTTTCTAAGATTTCCAGTAAGAAATGACAACTATCTGCAGAAATTGTATAGACAGCCATGAGAATCATAATATAGAGTCAGAGAACTGATGTCACAGACTGACAGAGAAAAGTCTCTAAGGGGCTGTTCTGGGATGTCAGGAAAGGGGAAGCAGGAGGGTTCTTAGGTGGGCTGCGTGGCCTACAAACATCCATCGCATGTCTGCCGCCATCTTTGATGTGACCATATGAGGAGCCATGTGGAGGGCACAAGTCATAGGGCTCATCCTGAACCATGTGGTTTGGGGATTCCTACAAGGATGTGTGGATCAGGGGGCTGGCTTCAGACAGCATCTTGAGGAACAGCAGAAAGAAATGAAGATTCCAAATGTGCTAGCACTTGCTGTGTTTACAAAATTCCTGAAGGGTTCATAACGCTTTGTCATTATGACACTTTTGGCTGAGGCTGGAATCACCACCCCTGCCCACTCAGACTGTAGGCCAAATGCCTGTTGAGACTCTGTCTCCCCTTCGTTTCTTCTCTCAAGGCTACTGTTGATTTTCATGTTTAGCTGCGTTCCACCCCTACCATCCCCAGTGTAAAAATGATGAGGGTGGAGTTGGGTGGAGGGACATACAGTGTAGCAGTCTCCAAAACCCCTGTGGGGATGTCCTTTTGTACATACAGCAACATCATTTTTCTATTTATTCTGTGCTACTGAATCTAGAATAAACCTTACAAAGGCATGGTTCCTTCCCTTTTGAAATTTACATTATAGAAAATGTTTTAAAATATGGTTTTAGTGTTTCAATTATAAAATTTTCTGGTGTGTATGTGTTGGGGGTGACTTTTGGTTTTTGGCAAGAGGAGGGGAGCTGTATTTGCAGGAACTCTGTTTCCTGGGGTACTGCAGCTAAGACTTTTGGCAGATAAGGGTCCCAGGACAGTGTCAGTTTAAATGTGCACTTCAGGATGATTCCTGACCTGTCCTTCCTCACAGATCAGTTGCAGGTAGTGTGCAAGGCAGCCGAGTGTGCCATCCTAACTTTTTGAATAGCCTACAGATCTATATTTAGTGCTTCTTTTTAGTTAGATGGACAAAAGAAAAGGTAAGCTCAGTTAAAAAAAAAAAAATCCACTTCTAAGGAGGACACCCTTATGCATCGGGAACAGGAAGTTCCAGTGAAGGGGAGGATGCTTAGGAAGCTTTTGTTCAGATACCAAATGAGGTTTCTGATAGTTAGAATGTGAGCAAGTGAGAACTTTTAATGTTTTCATGTTTAGTGTTTGAATGTGATTATTTTAACATGGTTGCACTCTATCTTAAATTGTATTATAATGAAGATTTTTCTTTGTTCCCTTTTCCAAAAAATTAGCCTGATTTGTTCTTTTCAGGACAAATAGGCACCTAGATATTGGCAGTGGGCAGGGTGTGGTGGTGGTTTCTGGAGCCCTTCATGTGACATCAGTTAAGTTGTTGTTGGGTCAACTCACACTTAAGACCAGCTGAAGCACATTAATGTTGACCTTCAGTTTTCCCAGTAGGTGTAAAATATTTTTGCTACCAGAAAGGAGTTATTTATTTTCTTTTCAATAACCACAGATATAAATTTTATCCCTGTACTGATTTGGTATCAGAGATCTTGGGTTAATATAAACAAAACAGAATCATAGGTACAAACCCTGGATGAATGATGCCACAACTCCTATAGAGAGTGGAATTGCTTACCTGAAGTTGATTGAAAAGTTTCTTAAGTCTGTATTTTTAGGGCCAGTGCTGTGTTTGATGTGCTTAAGAGATTTTTCATGACTTTTATATTTTTACTATTCTCCTAAGAAATTGATCAAGGATATTCTGGGGGATTTCTAAAATAACAATGTCAAAGACAAAGGCTAATCTGTCATTTTATTAGGTAGAATATTAAGTAACCCTGTAGTCCAAAAAAGAATATTCCTGTCAAGAGTGTGTTGCTTACATTGGCAATATTTTTTATATGTACTTCTGTTGGAATATCAAAAGATAGTTTGTGTATGTTGCACCAGCATGTTGAACTGCCATTGTTGAAGGACCTACAGTTAAAATGAGTGTAGCCATTTGTCTGAGAGCTCACTGAGAGACAGATACTTGTCAGGTAGTTGGCAGAAGAAAAATACAGCATAATTCTAATCTTAAGATCCCTCTTTTTAATTAAGTTGAATTAAGTCTGCTAGGAGTGGGAACACAAATGAGATCTCATAGGGATGAAAATGTCTATTTTTTGAATTGCTGAATTATTGCAGGGCTCTGTGATAAGCCTTCCTGTAGACTCATCCCTGGGCTAATGGTCATAGTCTGAGGATACTTTGTGGAAATCATAAAGGGAGGCCACAGTCCAGGACAGATCTAGAAGATTGGCTTCTAAATTTATTGTTTTGATTGGTTGGTTAGTTAATGAGTTATTATAAGTAGCTAATATTTGTCCCATAGGTCAGATATTTTGTCTTACTGACCAGATTCATCAAGCAAAGTGGAGGTAGATTTTTCACATGGATATTTAAATGATTCCAGAATTCTCTGCTCTTGTTTTAAATTTAGTATTAAATTTAAATTTCTGGTCATTGGTGTGCTGTCCTTATAGGAAGATAGAAACATTTTTAAAATGTTGCTATTGGTTTCAAGGACTTCAGTCATCGATTCACTTGACTAACAAATATGTATTGAGCTCTTATTGTGATGAATAATTGGTGTCCTATGTTAGCAGAGGGAGAGAGAACTGAGAAGCCGAGGATATAATTTCTATACTCAAGACTGTCTTTAGCAGAGCAGATACTGAATCAGTAATGTTGAATAAGTACATTAATAAATAATTCTCATAATTTGTAAAGAAATTAAGAAAAAAACCCAGTGGGATGTTGCTTTGCTCACTGCTTTGTATCCTTATAGATCCTCAGTACCCAATTGTTGAATGAATGACCAAATGGCCATGTACGATACATGCAGTGAGAGTTATTAGAATCCAGTGGAGGCTCATCAGTTCCAGCTAGGATAGGGTATTAGTCCATTCTTGCATTGCTATAAAGAAATACCTGAAACTGGGTAATTTATAAAGAAAAGAGGTTTAGTTGGCTCATGGTTCCATAGGCTGTACAGGAAGCATGGCTGGGGAGGCCACAGGAAACTTACAATCATGGCAGAAGGTGAACGGGAAGCAGGCATATCTTACATGGCCAGAGCAGGAGGAAGGGAGAAAAGGGGGGAGGTGCTACACACTTTCAAACAACCAGATCTCATGAGAACTGACTATCACGAGAACAGCAAGCGGGAAACACACCTCCATGATCCAGTTACCTCCCACCAGGTCCTTCCTCCAGCTTTGGGGATTACAGTTCTGCAGGAGAGTTGGGTGGAGACACAAATCCACACTATATTAGCTAATCAGGAAAGGTTTCATGGAGTAGATGGGATTCTAATTGCTGAAAGAGAGGGAGGGTCGTCTAGAAATTGGGAATGGTGTGGAAGCCTCTGAGGAGATGTTGGAAGCTGACAGTGGAGGTGTGCAGTGGTGGGCAGTCAGCCTGGAAAGGCAAATTTTGGAAAGCCTTGGCAGACAGATGTTTCCCTGTAGAGTGAAGAGTGACAGATGTTTTAGAAATAATTAAAGGTTTTATACCAGGGGCATTGAAGACGGGAGAAATCATGAAGTACAATTGACAAAGCTTGGTAATTAAGGGGGTTAATGAGGGAAAGGAAGGCATCAAAGATGGCTACAATCTTGTTTTGAGCTTGACTGCCTCGAATAATAGTGACAGCATAAACAAAAATAGGACGTCAGCAGGGAAAATTCACTTTTTTTGTCTTCTTTTTTGAGACAGAGTCTCACTCTGTTGCCAGGCTGGAGTGCAGTTGCATGATCTCGGCTCACTGCAACCTCCGCCTCCTGGGTTCAAGTGATTCTCCTGCCTCAGCCTCCTGAGTAGCTGGGGCTACAGGTGCATGCCACCACGCCCAGCTAATTTTTGTATTTTTAGTAGAGACGGAGTTTCACCATGTTGGCCAGGATGGTCTTGATCTCTTGACCTTGTGATCCACCTGCCTCAGCCTCCCAAAGTGTTGGGATTACAGGCATGAGCCACCGCACCTGGCCAAAATTCGCTTTTTGTAGGAAGATTCTTGTGTTTAAGATAATAGCGACACTTCACTGTGGACTAGTAGAAATCACAGAAGCATGGAACATTAGACCCAAAAGGGATTTGGAGGTTGAGCCATTCATTAGACTCAAATTCAACCCTGTCATCTTGCTGAGGAGAAAGCTGACTAGATTCAGGAACAGCCCCCAGGGTGCAATGTCTGGCCTTGATACAGAGCACAAGTAGGATGGCAGATGTAGACAGTCATTTACAGTGTTTTGGAGGGTACTTAAAAAGTATTCCTTCATTTGCAGTTGGATTTTTCCCTTTTAAATGGGAAGAGTCATTATACAAACAGTTCCAGGTAATGAATTTGGAGATGTTGTCTATAGAGTATAAACACTGTGTTGTAAGGTTGAGATAAAATCCCTAAATATTAGGCAATATATTCATTCATTCCTACTGATAAAGTCTTAACTTGCCACCCAACATGACATTACCAATGAATTTATTTACTTTAGTAGTAAATACATTACCAATGAATTTCTTTAACAGTATTATTTAGTAAGTTCTATTTAGTTATTACTGAGTTGACATTTACTCAATTCTAAACATATTTTGCACTGCAGATGTTCTATCTTGGACATCTGATCATGGGTCTGGGGTGCCATATTGCCCATATTTGAGGAGAAGGCAGTTGCTAAGGGTTCCCACTATTAGTGTTTCTAGATGGGTCTTATCCCACCCTCTCTTCTGCTTAGGATGTTGCTAGGAATGATGGGGATGGTTATAAGCACAATTGGTCTTGATGGGTGTTACATACAAGTAGGGGGCTCTGAAGCAAGGTTGGGGGCCAGTTCTCACCCTTGGCATACCTGCTTCTGTTCTTCAATCCCTATTATATGTGAGTACAGGAAACAGTGTCCATCTTCCAGCTCACACCCTTTGTATCTGCCTGTCTCAGACCCAGAGATGCAAGTGCAACACTCACTGGCTTTGCCTTCTAGAACCCATGGGTAATCTTCCAAAACTGAGCTGATCTTAATGTGCGAGCATCCTGTGACTTCTTTGCTTCCAACCTTGTTCTTTCCTGGGTCCCCAGCAAGATGGGAGGAGATTGAGCACTGAATGGTCACTCTCTTCTTTGTCTCCCTTAACTGGGGAAGGAGCCCCTTAGTTCCTTTTCCCAGTGAAGGGAGACAAGAAAGAGAGTGACTGGGCAATGTGTAGCATGAGAATAGTTGGGAACCAGCTCTTTTAGTGTAAAATGAAAGATGGAATAATTCGACCTGGACCTGGATCATCACTCCCAGGGAAGCAAAATGACCATAAAATATTTACATCTAGTAATTTACCATCATAATCCTAATTTTTCTTTGAAGAATTTCCTATTTCTTAAATTGCAGTGATAGCACTGGGATTAAAAAAAAAATTAGTCTTCCAAGCTTACTTTAAACCAATTCCTAGTGGTAGTAACTGCCTTTATCTTCAAGGCAGTGCTGAGCATTTATTAACAACCAACCTATAGGCCAAGCATTTTTAAATTAGTGATCTTAAGTAATGAGATGCTAGGGAAATCTTGATGACCTGATATTTGATATTCGAGAATGAGAAGCAGACATAGGCCTACTTAGTGAATTCACATGTCTGAGACTCCACGTGGTGGGGACATGGACGTTAATAGTAGTAATTAGCCTTGGATGAGAGAAGAACAGAAATTCACATATAAATGGGAAACATCCGGCATTGGTAGGTAGAGCTTGTCTAGATTGGGACTAATGAACTACTTTTCAATCTGAAGGCTTCAGGAATAGACAGGCTCCTGCTTCCGCAAATACCAAATGAAAAGCCAACCCACTGTTCTTGAATTTATAGATCCAATTTACACTTGCTCTTTTTAACTAATGGAACTAGCCGGCCCCTGCATGCCAAGTTTCTATGGCAATGTGATCTCAGTGACCTCTCTTCTCTATTGTGGAATGTAGGTGAAAAGAACGGAGGGGAGCCCGATGACGCTGAACTAGTAAGGCTCAGTAAGAGGCTGGTGGAGAACGCGGTGCTCAAGGCTGTCCAGCAGTATCTGGAGGAAACACAGAATAAAAACAAGCCAGGGGAGGGGAGCTCTGTGAAAACCGAAGCAGCTGATCAGAATGGCAATGACAATGAGAACAACAGGAAATGAGGCCGGAACGCAGGCCCCCATGTCTCTGTGCAAAGCCTCCCTGCTCCCCTCTGCTGAGTCTAGGGACTGACTTGCAGCGTGCTGTTTAAGTTTCTCTGGTCCAATCTGTGAAGATTGCCTAATACTTTCATGATCGATGTGTTCGCATTTCTGAAACACAACAGAAGAAAAACGGAGTGCTGGGACTGGCAGAGGAAATTAATTGATGAAAGAAGAATGGCCCAAGTTTCATTCACCCTCAGCCACGCACAAGGGAAAGGGAACTTTGGGTTGTGCCTCCTGGACGCAAATTAAAGGCCGAGAAAGAGGCCTTGCCATCAATGGAATACTGCCATTTATATTGCTTAGCAGGGCATTTGACTACTTTATCTGAGGCCAGAACTCTCACACACAGCTATCAAGTGCTAAGTTTAAAATAATCACTGTTGAAATTATCATCTGTACAATTAGTCCATAATGTTTCATGTTTGTCCTAAGTGTGCTGTTGCTATGCAGTGATCTTTATTTATAGTAAATTATGTTTCATGTAAATGATATATTTTTGGTGAAATGCAACCTTTTCTATAAAATGTGGGCAACATTTTAAAGTTTTTTTAAAATCCTATTTTGATAAGTCAGTATGTCGTATTTAATGAAATGTATTATATAATTTTTTTTTTCTTAGGCAAGAAACCTATTGGAATTCGAGACTTAATTAATGAAGCTTTGCATCGAGAAACGATGGGTCTGAAGTCCAAAGTGAAACAGATAAAGGAACTTTTATTAAAGCCTGAGACTCAGGTCAAAATTAGGAGGGAGCTTTTTGAAGGAAGACTTATTAACAACAGTAATCCAGCAAATGACGTTGATTTCAGCACAACTTTGACATAAGCTCTACATTGCGATTGTGACAACATAGCTTATGAAATCTTTATAGCTTATTAAGTAGCTCTTTGGTAAACACCAAAGAAGTTTCTGATAGTGTCTGCACAACAGCAAACCAACATTTGGTGAGGAATTAGTAATTTCTTGCCAAAGAAAACTGATTCTGCCCAATTATTTTTTGAGCTACACTTGTGTTTTAGAATGTCTGTTTCTGTAATATTGAGAGTTATTTTATAGAAATGATTTCTTAATTAGCTGTTGTGAGATATTTCTCGGGTCCTTGCAGAAAAAAACATACCGACTGAACAAATCATTCACAAACAGAATAAAACAGAGCCAACAACAGTATTTTAAGGGTCACTTGCCTCCTGTTGACACGATTGTTGCTAAATCAAAAGAAGCATTGTCCAGGTGTGTCTACATCTAGTGTTACTTTTAATGAGAATTTGAATGTTTATTGAACAATAGTACTTGAATGAACATTTATAAATGTAATTATTGCGATCACTGGTTAAGAATGTTTTATATATCCTTATAATATTTTTCACTGATCAAAATGTTCTGCTTTTTCATTTCTTAAGGAATACATGTTTGGGATTTTTATTTTTTACATGTCCGAAGATAAGCTCCAGGTCTTATCGTATCCCTTGCCATCTGAACTTGTTTGCACTGCTTCCGTTTGAAAGAGCATCTTGAAAAACTTCCCCGGTATGATGATTGTTGGTAACAACTTTTTCTATAGTCATTGCAAAATTGCTGCTACCAGTAGATCATGATGGAGGGGAAATCACTGGAGATCAAATATGTAAAATCATTTCAAATATAAAATCCAGTTTACTCATGGATTTTAGCTATTTTTTCACTGGGTAAATTATACTACATTTATTTACAAATGAGTTTATGCATTTTCATGGCTCTTAATAAACATATTGTTTTCCCTTGTTGCTTTTCCTCATTTCTTTTTTTCACTCTTGAGAGTAGTTGGATCTATGTTGGCGTAATTAAGTCATAAATCGGAGCTCCGATAGTTTCAGTGTTGCTTCACATTTATGATCCCGTCCTTCATGCTAAGAGAGCACAGTTGTCAAAGCACCTTCAACTTTACCCTTTAAAAATCATATCAAATCAGTCAGCTTCACAGAGGATTAACAACAGAACCTTAAATTCAAAGAAAATCTAAATAGCATCTTATAAACAGCTAAGAATGGGTCACTGATGTGACATCCTAGCAAAGAAGAAAACTGGAGGTCCATCCAGGTGCAGAATCCTGGGAGCTGTTTGCCATGAAACCCCTTTCAATGGTAGAGGGCTTGACTGTTTGTTTGTAAATGGCTTCTTTAAGTAAATCCTTAAGGTAGAAAGCAAAGATAGTTTGGGCGTTGCCTTGTTTTTCAAACAAACAAGGAAACAGACTCCAAAAGGTGGCATGCCTTATGCAGGGCCCCACTGCTATCAGGGAACTGGACTTGAACTGTCACCCAGGGCTCTGTGTCAATGCCCCAGTGTTGTTATCCTTACCACCCCATAATCTAAGTGAACAGTATTTCTGGAGAGAAGGCACTTCTCAGCATGTATCTACAGATATCCTCTGGGAGCAATTCCCAATCCATATAGATAATTTGAAAGGCTAAAATAGTATATATTTTTTGCAATCTGGGGTTACATGTCTTACTGTTATTTTAGTTTAAAATCATGATTCTTGTTAAATACTAAGTCCCAGGTTGTGTGCCAGGTGATTTAGGCTCATGATTAAATTTCTTCCCTTCGGTGACCCTATTAGGAAGTAATTAGTACTTTTACAAATTAGGAATCAGGGGCCCTGTGTGGTTAAATAGCCCAAGGTTATAAAGCTAATAAAGGTAAGGCCAAATTTAAACTACGATCTGTTCTAATTCAAAGCCAACGCTTTTTCCAAAATGCAGCACTTCTTCTCTCCACCAAGTACCGATAAATTTGACAAATTAAAAAGTGTAAGAAAAGGAAAGTCACTTTCTTTTGACTAAACCAGCTTCCTTGCAGCCCTGAATTTCTGTGAACTTATATGAGAGTGATCAGCTGATGTGATGGAACTGAAAAACACATCACCCAGATACTTAATATAGGGATTAAGGATTCTAATCCTTACCAGTGAAATCTCCATTTGAAGGTTTATGAAGAAAATAGAAGGTATAAAATAAAAAATTTTATTTTCCATTTTTAAAAGCGAATAAGACATTAATTTTCAGAACTCTGTGTTTGGGATCTGAAATGTTCCAAGTGACTTTATTCCCATTAGTCAGTCACAGAATAAGCGCTCTTTGGGTCACACAGGCAGAGTGAGTTGTCCTGAGTCGGTACTGTATGTTATGTAGCCTTGTCTTGTGACAGGGAGGCTGCATGGTTGGCAACAGAGTGCTGGCTTGGCCCTTCTAGACTGTGTCTTCTAGACTTGGGTCCACCACTGACACGTGATCTTGACCAAACCAATTCACTTTTCTGAGCCTCACTGCCCAATCTGGAATTGGAATGAGTTTGACTGGGTGATTTTCAAGGATCCTAGAACAGTGCTCTTTGTGACCACACCATGTTGCTACTCATGCAGACACCGCTGTCTCAGTTAGTTACTGCTGTGTGAGGCCTTGAAGGGGCCACGCTGTTCCATCTGTTGGCAGCAAGAGCTTAGAGTTCTAGAAGACTTCACACTCTGTTTGACTTGTGTTGGTTGTCAGCTTCGGATAGGGAAGCCCCAGTGGCACATATTCATATTTATCAGCAAATGCCAACATTTTTGGGGATCAGTCACTGGAAAAATAATATGTCCTAGATGAATTAGGAATGTCAAAAAGTAATATTTTCAACAGCAGGACAAAATTCTGTCAGCTTTGAACTTGGTCTCATTTATAAAATGTTAGATTATTATTGTATTAGTCTACTTCTCAGCATAGAAGTATTTATTTTTATAGGCCTTTGAGATATACTAGATTTATATTCAATAAATTTTAATTTTTAAGATTAATAATTTTAATTTAGAGACAAAAAAATCTTAATTTTAAGATTAATAATTTTAAGATTCTAACTATTCATTCCAGAACTCCAAATGTGTTACCTTCCAGTCATCCCAGCAGTCAAGCACTCCCATAAGGAGGTAATTAAAGCAGTTTGACTTCATGTTCTGGACATTATTTCAGGCATGTGACCAAACAGATGTGTTTGCTTGTCTGCATTTGATCACAGAGGCAGAAATCATCTATCACATCATGTAACAAATTAGGAATTTATTTCATTATACAATCAAGATAGTGATTTATTTCATTATACAAACTATAGATTTTATACTATAAAAACTTGTAGTATCTCCACACATAAATTGATGAATGGATAGCCTTTCGTTATCCCTTATTTTCAACACTTTCAAATCTCACCTATAATATTTTAACTTTAAACAAATTGTATATACAACCCTAAATTCCAGTTTTCCTAGGTAGATAGACTTCATATAAAAATAAATAAACTTGGTGTACTTAAAAAATAGTTTCTAGGTCCCTATATGAATCTGATAGCAGCACAGATGCTAATGAGACAAGTCCCTAGATTATTTCATTCATAGTGAAAATGAATATTAAAGCAGTTCACTTAGAGTCAGTGAATTTAAAATTGTGATGTTAACTACAGCACTTCATTTCTGCATCACGGTTTCGAGGATAAAGGCTTATTTACAAGGTAATTAGAGAGCTTCTAAAGAGGAAGGTGCTATTATCATCTCCAAGGTGATATGCTCAAAACTACTTATTTGAATCCATTAAGTGTAACTGATAAAGTTAGGTGATTTGGGATGATTTTAAAATGTAAACTGCAATATTTACTCCTCTGCATATTCCATCATTTAATCATTTATTGGAAGACCATGAAATTCTATTACAGCATCAAAGAAACAAACTAAGAAATTAATTCATTGTTTTCAGTAAATCTATGTTGCTTTCCCTGTAATGGTTCACATTATTTCTGAAAAGCTACTATTGAGTGACACTGCCCTATATATTTACGTGTTACATTTTTTGACTGATCTGAGAAAAGTGACACAGTCCTGCTTGCAGTCCTGCCAACTTTTGGTATATGCAGAAGCAGCTCTTGTTCTTAGGTAAACACAGTAAATTGGTACAACGCTTTATTTATTTTTAGAGACAAGGTCTTGCTCTGTCACCCAGGCTGGAGTACAGCAGTGCAATCAGATCATAACTCTGCAGCCTCCAACTCCTGAGCTCAAGGGATCCTCCTGCGTCAGCCTCCTGAGTAGCTGGAACTAGAGGCACACTACCATGCCCAGTGAATTTTAAAATTTTTTGTAGAGACAGGGTCTTACTGTTACCCAAGCTGGCCTTGAACTCCTGGCCTCAAGTGATCCTCCCACCTTGGCCTCCCGAAGTGTTGAGATTACAGGCATGAGCCACCATAACCGGCCTGGTACAATGCTTTGAATTATTCCTGATACTTCCTGCCCAAAATCACTTGGGCACAATATTGCCATGATAATGTCTTTGAACGAAAGACATTGTCTTCACTGATTTTTTTTTTTAGTCACATATGTTATCTTATCCGTAATTTCAAAAAATCTTATTTTGAAACCACTAATGTGAGATATACGAAGTTGTAGGAGGTGAGAGGACAAAGAAATTAATCTTACGGCTGGACAGGAATTACAGTGCTGAGGAAGGAAACGAAAATGATACTTATGCACGAATCCAAAGAATATCTGATATGCTAATTGAAGTAGAGAAAATAGAATGAATATGCAACAGTGGGGAGATACTGAGCATATCTTTTCAAGATTCTGGAAGACAAATTTAGAAACTGTTTTTCCCAGGTCCATGCTCAAGAAGTGTCTTTAGGGAGAGGTAACAAGGGCCTTTGATTTGGTGGGCATTTGTGACACTTGGTACTGCCCAGTATCTTTTGAACTCCTCTCCTATCTTCGTGTAGCTTTCTACCTTGTGAACCTTGCTTCCCCGGGACAGAGGCCCCAAGGTGGAGGCCAAGAACTCACCCTCAGCCTTCCATGTCACTGGGGTTCAGATATGTGACCTGGGCTCCACCAAGCAACAAGGAAACCCTGCATGGAATCAGTTCATCCTGGCAGGGATGGTGGAGAGATAGCCAGCTCTCAGAAGCAGTAGCGGCAAAGGCCCTACCTGGCTGGGGTGTCCCACATCCCACATTTCCCTATTCTGTGCAAGAAGTACAAGCTGGTAAAAAAGTAGCACCAGCTGGATTCTCCCAGAGCAGCTGGGCAGTGTAACAAGGCATTGTTCCTACTGCTTAGCCACTCAGCCTAATTTTCTGGACCTTCTAAGGATTCTGTGAGCTACTGAATATCCTTTAATTAGTTTCCTTTCCATTTAAACTAGCCGAAGTTGGTTCTGTTATTTGCAGCTAAAAATCTTAACTAATAAAGGCTCTACTCACTTAAATCAGTATTTCAACACAAGGCACAACTGGCATTTTGGATTGGAGATTTCTTCGTAGTGTGGGATGGTTCTGTGCATAGTAAGTTACCAATCCAGATCCCCAGACACTAAATGCCAGTAGCAGATTCTTGTTATTGTGACAACAAAATGTGCCCCACACATTTCCCAATCCCCTTCAGATGGGGGTCACACAACCCCCAGTTGAAGGGTACACTATTAAATAGTGCTCTCCCAGCAGTGTTAAAGAGTTAGTGCTCCTTCCCACCTCCACTATTATCAAGAAGTAATTTAGTCTTGAAGAGCACATGCTCACTGGGGTTCTGTACACACATTATCAGGAACTGGGATAGAAAACAGGAAAATGAAACCACCGGCATGGTTTATGTGACATGGATCAAAATACCTAATTACTGCACTTGGAAAATGACTGAAAGGATCAGTTGTGATGACACTTATGATGCCATTGTTGCAGGAATTTTCTTGGTTTATGTGATTCTCTGGGTAGACTTAGATAGTGAAATAGAAAAGATAGCCTCCAAATTTTAAAACAATATGACATGATTAACATATTATCACAATATAATAACAGGGCTATTTCTTATTCATTTCATTAAAAAAAGAAGTTAAAATATTTTACATTATATGCTTAAGAGTAAAAGTCTATAATAAATGTACAGTAGTCCCCCCTTATTCATGGGGGTTATGTTCCAAGATCCCCAGTGGCTGCCTGAAACCGTGGATAGTACCAAACCCTATATATACTATGTTTTCTTCTATACACAGGTAAGTTTATTCTATACTTCTAATATATACCTATGATAAAGTTTAATTTATAAATTAGGTACAGTAAGAGATTAACAATAATAATAAAATAGAACAATTATAATACTATACTATAATACAAGTTATGTGAATGTGGTCTCTGTCTCAGAATATATTGTACTGTGCTCACTTATTTTCAGAATTTAGTTTGTAACTGTGTCCCAAAGAGTTAAAGAAACCAATGACTAACAGGCCGGGTGTGGTGGCTCACGCCTGTAATCCCAACACTTTGGGAGTCTGAGGCAGGTGGATCACCTGAGGTCAGGAGTTCGAGACTAGGCTGACCAACATGGTGAAACCCCATCTCTACTAAAAATACAAAAATTAGCCGACCATGGTGGCGCTAACCTGTAATCCCAGCTACTCAGGAGGCTGAGGCAGGAGAATCACTGGAACCCAGAACATGGAGGGTGTAGTAAGCTGAGATCGCACCACTGCACTCCAGCCTGGGCGAAAGAGCAAGACTCCATCTCAAAAAAAAAAAAAAGAAACCAACAACCAACGTCTATCAGAAATTCTTGAGTTTTCATGATGGCAGATAAGAAACAACCTGCTGAAACACTGAAATTTGCTCTGCTTATGAGATAAAAGAACTGGCTGAAATCTGTTTGAACTAAGATAGCAGACTGGCATTTGTGCAGAATGAGCCTGCTGAAGTCATAGCCTGAATTCCCACTGCATGTTTCATACTAACTCCCCCTGAATTTGCACACGGGACCCATGAAGTGGCATGAAGAGATAACTGTGCATGCCCACGGACTTTTCCAGACCTCCCCTTTCCTTCCTCCAACCACCTGCTAATCCCAGTATCCACCCCTTAAACCTTTTCTAATAAAATTACTGCCTTAAGGCCAGCACAGGGAGACAGATTTCAGCTTGACTCCTGTCTCTTTGAGTCGATTTTCAATATAAAGCTTTTCTTTTCTGAAAAAATCTGGTGTCAGTTTTGACTTCCAGCACATCAGGCAGGGAGCCCCATTTGCTCGATAACAGGTTGACACCAAGTAACTGAAACCGAAGGTAAGGAGGGACTACTATATTTATTTCAATATAAGAAATATTAGTTATATGTTAGAAATATAGGAGTATTTTAATGTAAGAAAAATACTAATTTTCCCTGAGAATCATGATAGAAATGTTTTAGATAGAAATGGGAAAGAACTATTCCTTTTGGCTCTACTAACACCTGGAGAAAGGTGACTCCTGATTGACACACATGGAAATATACAGAGAAGTTCAAGGGAGCATTCAAATCAAAGGAATGAAGTAAGCAGACGAAAGAGAGTGAGCACATCACATTAAGTACAGATGTAGAGGATTCAAACTTTATTTTAGCACAGAAATCACCAGACTTTAGTGCATTCAGAATGTCTTTTATGCCCATCCTAAATAAATCTTATAGTTAGTTGTTAAGCATAATGAAAATCAGTGAATACTCTAGACCTAACTGCAATAAAACAATGCACAGTTGTCGCTTGATATTTTGGGGGGATTAGTTCCAGGACCTCCCCAGGATACCAAAATATGTGGATGTTCAAGTCCCTAACATAAAATGGTGCAGTATTAGCATAAAACCTATGTTCATCCTCCCAGTATATTTTAAATCACTAGATTATTTATAATACCTAATACAATGTAAAGGCTATAAATGGATATTGTATTGTATTGGTCTTTTATTTGTATTAACTTTTTTTGTTTTCTCCCCCCCCCAACTATTTTTGATCATTGGTTGGTTGAATCATTCATGTGGAACTCTTGGATTCTGAGGACCAATGGTAAATAGGGATGTTTATGCCTGAGGTAGATTGGATTATTGTTCCCAATTATTTATCCCTGTGTGTATCCTTTTCCATGTGACTGCCTTTTCCATGTAATTTACAGTTAATCTCACCAAAGGCAGAGCACAGTTAACCCTTGAACAACACAGGCTTGAACTGTGCAGGTCCACTAATACACAAATTTTTTTCGACCAAATGCAGATAAAAAATACAGTCTTCTTGGGATGTGAAACTTGAGTATGCAAGGGCCGACTTGTCCTATATCTGGGTTCAGCAGGGCCAACTGTGGGACTTGAGTATGCACAGATTTGCGTATACTCAGATGGTCCTGGAACTAATCCCCCATGTATACTAAGGGATAACTATATATCTTTGCCCTGTTGATGTTGGGCTTGGCCATGTGACTGGCTTTGGCTAATGGGATATTAGTGGACATTAAGCAAGTAAAGACTTGAAATACAGAGACATGTGAAACAGATCTGAATCAGGCCTGCAGCCAGGAGCCAGGCCCTGCCACGTGCATTGTCACTAGCAGACCTGCCCCTGAGGACATGTGAGAGGGAAATGATGGTTGGTTATTATGTAGCATTATTGTGGCAAAACTGAGTAGGGCAGAACCTAAAAGTCAAACTGAAACACGACAGCAAATGTGAGCAAAGCTATACTTAAAAAAAAAAAAAAAAAGGCCATAGCATCCATTGAGTACATATCATTTTTTGGTCATAAAAATTTAGTATTATATAATTTAGCTTAGTATTTTTGTTTTTAAGTAACACATGCTTATATGCATATAAAATGTTAACAGTGATGATTTCTGAGTGGTAGGATTACAGGTGAGTTTGCTTCCTAATTTATGCACTTTAGGATTTTCAAAATGTCACATAATAAATATTGTTATAAATCAAATTGCAAATGCCATTTTTAAAATAAAATGAATATAGCCAGATATTAGACAATTCATTGCATCTCAGCCATAAATAAGTACTGCATGAAGAATGCATCACTCAGAAACAGAGTCCACTCATTGCATTTATTATTTACTATGGGTCAGATACTGGGCTAGGTGCTTAGTATGCAAAAGACCCATCTGTCAGAATGATACGTGGCATATTGACATATATGTGTTTATTATTTTCCCTGTAATCTCTGCTTGCCCCATCACTTCTCTAATTTCAAATAAGACCTTGCTTTTGCGAGAGACTAACCAAAATAGAGAGACCAAAGAGTCTGAGTTTCATATATTTTGGCTCTTGAGCTCCCAATGGCCAACTTTTGGTATGATCATCAGTTTGCAATGTAACAAGATGTTGGGATTGGGCTCTGTTTCCACTGAAGCATTGGTGAGCTAGATACAGAACACGGATGTGTGTGTGAGACAGACCCTTTGCCACAGTTACACGAAAGAGGGAATGACACCCAGATGCCTCAGTGAGGTCAAGAACACAAGAAAGGGGTAAAAGAGAATTTTGTGAGGAGGCTGTATTTGGAGCAAGCTGTGCTTTATACCTTACCTTCTTCATGGTGGGCAGTGTCTGCTGAGAACTGCAAAATTCTCAGCAGGAAGGAATCCATCCAAATCTGCACTAGGGGACTTGCTCAAACTCTGCCATAGTTTCTGGCAGCCTAAGGCTATGTTCCTAAGATAATTCCTCCCCTCCCCCACTTTGAGTTTCCATAGGGAAAAGGCCAAGGCTGTCAAAAGAATTTACTATTTGTTCTAGCCAACACCTGACCATGGGCCCTTGACCTTCCTTTCTTAGCACACTTACTTTTAAAAAGCTTAGAACTGTAAAGCCTTCCTCAGTCCCTTTGAGAAGTATTATAAATCTGCTACAACAGAAGAGCGCCTTTGTCAAGGACCTGAAAGTCATTCCTTTGAAATGTAATCATCAGAAACGATAGGATTTTTGTCTTCCTGTCCCTTTGGGAGGGCAGAAGCCCCAATTCCGTAAATGCCAGTTAGCAGACACAGATGGCCTAACACATTTATTTTGAATTAACTCTCTTTCTGGCTTTTTGTATTTTTCACTGCCCTAACTCCACTGAAGGCCCTGCCTCTTCCCCTCCCTACTTCCTCATTCTCTATTTAAAACGCCCAGGCACTTCTGTGTAAAGTGAAACAGAGCTCAGCTCTTTCCTGAATAAAACCTGTGGAGGGGAAAGGCAACATCTTTTCTTCCCATCAGTAGGCTCAAGGCTTAGGCATCTGTAACAAAAGACAGCCTAACCAAAGAAAAGCACACACATTTATTCAATGTGAGTTTTACATGACGTAGCAGCCTTCAGAAGTGAAGACCCAAAGAAACAGGGAAACCTGTGTATTTTTATGTTAGATTTGATGGAGACATGGAACACTGAGGAAAAATATGATTGGACAAAAAAGGTCTGATGGAATGGTGATTAGCTGGAGGAAACTTAGCAAAGCCTGCTTGTTCAGATTCTTCCTGTGTCCCTATGTCTTCAGAGACAAGGACATTTTTTTCTAGGATGGGGAGGATACATCTCCAATGAGGATCTCATGACCTACTTCAGAGGAAGTTCAGAAGAATTCTTTCATGCCCGCTTCAGGGGAGAAGCATGGGAGAAGGTCACAAAGACTCTTTTACCGCAGTTTTCTCAAATGTCAAAGCACTACCTTTTGGGATAGTAGGCCCCGAAGCCCATCACCTGCTTTTCCCACTTTCATCAATGCCAAGCCTTGCTTATCTCTGACACTTCGTCCTTACCTCAAGCTTCATGGATGAAAGCTTTAAGGACCACATGGAGAACCTGGGACTGTATTTCCTGTGGTTAAGGATGCAGAGGACTGATGCCTGAGGCCTGGGAGACAGCCAAGGGGAATGGTGGTGGCTGCACTCCCACCTGCGGATCTAGAGGGAGTGAAAATGTGGCCTCGAGCCTGCGTGGATGCTACTGCATGGGGCCCTGCCCAGAGCCCAGAGTGGACAACTCTCCCTCATGGGGAAGAGGGGAGGCTGGCTGGCAGGGGCATGGCAGAGGCCTGAGAAGGTCTCACCCAGAAGAGTGGGAGGCCTGAGGAGGTACTGCACAGCCGCTAGTAGCAGAGGCATATCCTCTGGGGTCAAGCGTGTGAAAGGAAAATCAAAACTTGGGTCCCCAATTTACTCTGCCAAAAAGAAAAACAATTAAGCTGAAAGCTGAGTCATGCAAAAAGCTGTCTTTCCTTTTGTTTCCAAACAGACAGCTACAGATAAAAGGTTAAATATCTCCACAGGTAGCTACTCTAGGTTTACCTTATCTTATGTAAAGTGCCGATTTACTGAACATGAGACAAATACATAACTTTTTTTTTTTTTTTTTTTTTTTCAGATGGAGTCTCGCTCTGTCGCCCAGGCTGGAGAGCAGCGGAAGGATCTTGACTCACTGCAACCTCCGCCTCCTGGGGTCAAGTGATTCTCCTGCCTCAGCCTCCAGAGTAGCTGGGATTACAGGCGCACGCCACCACGCCAGGCTAATTTTTGTATTTTAAGTAGAGACAGGGTTTCACCATGTTGGCCAGGCTAGCCTTGAACTCCTGACCTCAGGTGATCCGCCTGCCTTGGCCTCCCAAAGTGCTGGGATTACAGGCGTGAGCCACTGCAGCGGGCGGAAAAGTACATAATTGACTCTTCCCCTACCTGCTCCCTTTCCCTTGCAACACATGCATTGAGTCACATGACCATACCTTCCCTCTTTCCCCTGCAGCCAGCTTTTCTCCTTTAAATACTGAAGCCCTCAAAATTGTCTTTGGAGAAAGGCACAGACCTGTCTCCAGGTCATGGCCTTAACCTTGGCAAAATAAACTTCTAAATGGATTGAGACCTGTCTCAGATACTTTTTGGTTTACAAGGGCGAGCCCACAAGGCTTTAGCGGACCTCTGGGAGCGTGCACAAAGAAGGGATGCTTGAATTGCTTGTTTTCTCAAGAAGTGTCAGGTCTGAGAGCCTGAAGCTACCCATCCACCGTACCCCTCACGTCTCCTCCCTGCCTTACAGGGAGGGGATTCAGCGTTGGGTTTTGACTGTCACCAGGACTGGACATTCTGATGACCGAAAAAGCAGGTGGCGTTTGTGACTATATATACATAATACAACAGAGAAAGCCAAAAATCCAAGGAACTGCAAGAATTTTTATCCGGGTGAAGATTATCCTCACAGAATAAAGTTAGGTGAGGAAGACATAAACAAAGCTGTATTTGGATAATGTCCCGAGTCCTGTTTGTTCAACACACTGGTCACAGCAAGACGACTGACTGAATTAGCCTCCCGTGGCCTCTGCCCAGGCGGGATAAGAACCTCAAACCCAGGAGGGAGCGGAGGAGACGGAGCGTGGCGAGGTGAGTTAGGCATGGGGGGAGGGCTGTGTCTCCCATGCCTCCTCTGACTTGCTCTGGGGAGTTGGCAGGAGGCGAAACTAGGACTCTCCACCCTCCTTAAAGTTTGGGAAACCTGAGAGTGGAGAGATCTTTTGCCTCTTTGCTGGTGGAAGTGAGACAGCCAGGTGGGAATGGCTCCCTGGCAGAACCTCTAATGGCCTGCGCACCATGGGGAATGCGCTCTGGTGTGGAGCCCTGGGAAGTTCACGCCCTTTGCAGCGGGGAGGAGCCTGGCTTCTCTCTCCTGTTCTCTCTCCTGTGTGGTACCTGGGATTGCATCTGCGAGGTGGGAAGCGCACTAGCAGGGACTCTGGCATTGCAGAAAGTCCCTGTTTCCCTCTTTTCCTTTTCACCCAATAAACCCTGCCCTTCTCACCCTTCAAATTGTCTGCGAGCCTAATTTTTTGTGGTCGTGTGATGAGGACCCCATCTTTAGTTGAACTAAGGAAAGGGTCCTACAACAGAAGTGCCAGAGAGGTGGCCAGCCTGGGATAGAAGTGACCCTTGCTGCTATCCTGGAGGTCAGCTGTAAGAGCGGAAGGGGTGATGGGGCTTGTTGGGGCTTGAGAAGGCCGAAGAGAGCCTGTGCCACACTGCCTGCTGAGATTTCTGAGGACCCAGAGTGCCATGAGAGATGATCTCCATCAATCACAGAATAGGCAAAAAACAGTTTCCAGAAAGAGAAAAAAAATGGACCCAAACCACATATAAAGATGTAGACCTCAGGCCGGGCACGGTGGCTCATGCCTGTAATCTCAGTACTTTGGGAGGCCGAGGCCGGCGGAGTCAGGAGTTTGAGACCAGCGTGATTAACATGGTGAAACCCCCTCTCTACTAAAAATACAAAAATTAGCCGGGTGTAGTGGTGGGTGCCTGTAATCCCAGCTACTCGGGAGGCTAAGGCAGGAGAATCTCTTGAACCCGGGAGGTGGAGGTTGCACTGAGCCGAGATGGTGCCATTGCACTCCAGCCTGGGCAACAGAGGGAGGCTCCATCTCAAAAAAAAAATAAAAATAAAAAAGGCTATATAGACTTCACTAATAATTAAATAAAACAAGTTAAAGCAATAATGAGGTAGCTTTTTAAAAACCTATCAGAGCAGTAAAGATTTAAAAGTTTGATAATACATAAGCTTGGTGCAGGTGTGTGAAGCGGGAGCTGTCGCATCATTTTGGTAGTATGATGGTTAATACTGAGTGTCAACTTGATTGCACTGAAAGGTGCAAAGTATTGTTCCTGTGTGTGTCTGTGATGGTGTTGCCAAAGGACAGTAACATTTGAGTCAGTGGGCTGGGGAAGGCAGACCCACCTTTAATCTGGTGGGCACAGTCTAATCAGCTGCCAGCGTATATAAGGCAGGCAGAAAAATGTGAAAAGGCGAGACTGACCTAGCCTCCCAGCCTGTATCTTTCTCCCATGCTAGATGCTTCTGGGCCTCAAACATCAGACTCCAAGTTCTTCAGTTTTGGGACTCAGACTGGCCCTCTTTGCTCCTCAAGTTTGCAGACAGCCCATTGTGGGAACTTGTTATTGTGTAAATTAATACTTAATAAACTTCCCCCTTTTTTTGAGATGGAGTCTCGCTCTTGTTGCCCAGGCTGGAGTGCAATAGCACGATCTCACCTCACTGCAACCTCCACCTCCCGGGTTCAAGCGATTCTCCTGCCTCAGCCTCCCGAGTAGCTGGGATTACAGGCGCCCACCACCATGCCTGGCTAATTTTTTGTACTTTTAATAGAGATGAGGTTTCACCATGTTGGCCAGGCTAGTCTGGAACTCCTGACTTCAGGTGATCTGCCTGCCTCAGCCTCCCAGAGTGCTAGGATTACAGGCGTGAGCCACTGCACCCGGCCTAAACTCCCCTTTACACATTTATATATCCTATTAGTTCTGTCCCTCTAGAGAACCCTGACTAATACAGGTAGAAATAGGAATTTATACCATATTTTGGGAGAAGAATTTGGTGAAATCTATAATGAACGTGTTGACCCAGCAATTAATTCCATTTCAAAAAAATTTTCAACGGTTATATTTGCATGTGTTTGCAGAAACATAAGTACAAGGATTTTCACTGCACCATAGTTTATGATGGCAACAATGACAAATGAGGAAAACAACTTATACTCAAGCAATAAAGGTTTGATTAATAAATTATGGTGCATACCAATTATGCTGCATTCTTTTTAGAATGATGTGGCTATAGTTATTTTGAAATACAAAGATCAATAAGCATATAAAACAAAATGCAAAGCACAAGATCATAGGAATAATATGCTTCTATTCATAAGGGTGTTTCAGAAAGGTGTATGTGTATAGAATATGTATATACAGGGAAAGTTCTGGAAGGATACCCAAGAAATCATTGAAGATGCTTCCTCTAGAGAATATAACTGAGGATCTGGAAGAAAAATCAGATTCACTTTTCATTAGCGCATGCTGGGAAATGTAAGCAAAGTCTCCAGGGAGAAGTCTCAGATCATGGGACTCAGCCAGTGTCAGGGCCTAGGGAACTGAAAACAGAGGTTAGAACAGGGAAGCCGTCAAGAAAAGTTCAGTCTCTGATATAGAGGACAAACAGAGTCACCATGATGGACAAAGACAAGATAGCAGGGGATGAAGGACAACTGAGAAGAGGTAGGAATACACTGTTCTCAAGGATAGAGGTGCAATATTAAGCACTAAGAGCCAGTTGTGACAAATGTCCAGAGATCCTTAATGAGAGATCCCAAGACACACAATGAGAAGATTGTTTCTCCCCAGATAGGATTTGGATTTGTGTCTCCACCCAAATCTCATGCAGAATTGTAATCCCCAGTGTTGGAGGAGGGGCCTGATGGGAGGTGATTGCATCCTGAGGGCAGATATTCCCTTTGCTGTTCTCATGCTACTGAGTGAGTTCTCATGAGATCTGCTTATTTAAAAGTATGGAGCACCTCCCCCTTCACTTTCTTCCCCCTGCTCCAGCCATGGAGGACGTGCCTGCTTCCCCATTGCCTTCCACCATGATTTTAGGTTTCCTGCGGCCTCCCCAGCCATGCTTACTGTACAGCCTGCAGAACTGTGAGTCAATTAAACCTCTTTTCTTTATAAATTACCCAGCCTCAGGTAGTTCTTTATAGCAAGAACTATGCAAGAATGGATTAATACATCCCCCTAAGGTTTATGTTAGGCATTTGCAGTTAGTACAGGATTTACAGGTCTTAAGGAAGAGATGGTGTTGTATTACTCCCATTTCCAGAAATGCAACAAAATAGAAAATGTTCACTCCAGGAAGGGTTTTCAGGTGGAGGCATTAGAATGTTCTGAACATCTGGATCTACAATAAGCTAAAGTGGGAAGTCCTTACTCTCTAATGTTGCCTCTGAGTTTGAAGACAACACTCTATATGGCGATAGTGTGTGTTCAAAAATAAAATACCATTAACAGCTTGAAAATAGCAAAAGGGAAGGAAACCAAAGAGAATGGGGGAAGGAACAGTCTATGAAAGTCTTCTTTAGACTCTATCATCATTGATACCTAGTTACAAGACAAACCACTTCTCAAAAGTGAGCAAATAATAAAATTTTCTTACAATTTCTGGTTATTCTTTTAAAGAAGAAAGAGTGAAGGAAAAATTAAGGGAATTTGTGGTGTGAGGCACACTTTTTGGCACAGGAGAACAAACATATCTTGTTTTTTATATGCCTTGCTAATTATGTATTTTAAAATAGTGGCCCAAAAGCTAGAGAAATGAAATGAAAGTCAAGAAAATCGGAAAGGTGGAAAATTGGAAATGCTTCACACCAAGCATTAATTCCTGTAGTTTGAGTTATATTACTTGGTTAAGAAGCTTAGGAAGCTTGGGTGACACTAAAGTAGTAATATTGTAATAATGCTGGAAATAATAATGCAGTAACAATGCTCTAACGATGCTGAAGTAATAATGCTGTAATGATGCGGATTAGCACTGTGGGTGACATGCTGAATATCAGCATCATTATAGCAAGGAAAAGCTTACTGTTGTATTGGTACAAAATAGGCACTCTAGTTAAGTTTTAAATCAAATCAATTTTTACGTTTTCTACACAATTAAAATGCAATTTTGGGGAGTGTACAATTCTATGAGTTTTTATACATAAATAGATTCTTGTAACTACCATCATAGACAAGATACAGAACAATTTTAGCATCCTGAAGAGAACTTTCCATCTGTCCTGGTGTATTTAGACCCTTTCTCCCCCACCCCAACCCCTGGCTACCTCTTATGTGTCCTCTGTTCCTACATTTTTGCCTTTTCCAAAATGTCATATGAGTAGATTTATACAGTATGTGCATATTTGAGGCTGGGTTCTTTTGCTTGCATAATATATCCTTTTTTATTTTTAAAAGAATACTTATTTTCGCTGAGTACAAGATAAGGGAGGAGGGCAGGAAAGGCTCAGTGACTGCAGAACTTACACAGATAGCATCTTGACATTCTAAAAGAAATGGAGAAATATATGAGGCATGGCTGCAACACTGTTTTCCTTCATGTAACAAGTGCTTCATCTATTTAAAGCCTATGTATTCTGATTTGCCTTTTCTATTTTGAGCATGTTCAAATATATGTCCTCCAGAGGGATGATGGAAGAAAACTCACCTCCCTACAGACTTTCCTGAGTCTTTGCATATAGAAACGCAATTATTCATATATAATTAAATTTGTTTTGTTAGTTGGGCACTGAGCTTTTTCTCTTGCTAGTGAGGTAATCCGTGGCAGCACATTGCCTCGTTTGCTGGAAAACTGCTGACCTTCCAAACAGTCATAGGTTTATTCAGCACAGGTTTTTCTGCCTGCACAGCATACAGAGTTGCTGTGTATTGTGAGTTGAGTTGGATCTAAAGGAGGTGAGAAGAGGCATGGCTTGTATTTTACTGCCTGAGGGACATTTACAGCTTCCATCAATGTGTGTCCACTTCCATTATAAGTAATATATTATCTTTGCACAGAGTTCTACTATTTCACATGCTGCAAACCATTATTTAGGAAGGGAATTAATATTATGCTTTGGAATTCCCACTGAAGTGAACATATTTAGCAGATAAAGGGTTTAATACTTGTTGATAAATAAAAGCAGCAACTCCCATTTCCAGCTCTCCTACACACACACACACACACACACACATGCACACACACACACATTCACACTCATATGTGTTGTGTGGGGGTTGGGGAGAAGTGGCTTGCAATTTTGGATAGAATAACCAGTTGCAAATTGGTTTGCTGTTGGGTTTTTAATGGTATGCAAATGTGTTGTGGGATGTATAAAATGTACCACTGAACCTAGATAATACCTAAATGAGAGCTTGCTTGATTTGTTGAAGTGGTTAATATCTAGCTATTTGAATCGGTCCAGTTTGCCAGTGGGCTCAATTCTGTACTTCCTAGGGTTTTCTTTAAAATGTGTTACAATTCCAAATGGATTTGTTTTCAGTTTTCATTTTCTGTTGCATTTCCTTTGTGGTTGACTGTGTTCTTTATTTGCTTATTAAAAACTTCATGTTTGAAATTATGAAATGTTTATGATTAAGAAGCAGACTAGTCCAATAACTAAACAGAGCATTGAAACATATTTCTATCATCATTGTTATGCTGAGCATACTAGAAAACTCTTCACTGGGGCTGGGTGCAGTGGTTCACACCTGTAGTCCCAGCACTTTGGGAGGCTGAGGCCGGTGCATCATTTGAGGTCAAGAGTTCGAGACCAGCCTGGCCAACATGGTGAAACCCCATCTCTACTAAAAATATAACATAGTAAAACCCCATCTCTACAAAAACACAAAAATTAGCCGGGTGTTTGCCTGTAATGCCAGCTACTTGGGAGGCTGAGGCAGCAGAGTCTCTTGAACCTGGGAGGTGGAGGCTGTAGTGAGCCAAGACCATGCCACTGCCCTCCATCTTGGGCGGCAGAGACTCCATCTAAAAAAAAAAAAAAAAAAGAAAAACAAAACTCTCCAGTGGTTAGTGTTTCACGCTGGAGAAAGAATAAAGTACTGTACTAAAGACTAAAAAATAGTAGACCATTGTCTATACCTCATTGGGCAAATGAAATTGACTATATTTCCATTGGCTGGGAGACCCTCTTTTGCAGTCAGGAATGGTACAATGAAAGATCTGTTTTGAATTGGACATGTTCAGCTGCTGTCCAAACAGCAGTGAATGCTTCTTCTTTGTGTATGCTCTCATTACACCTTCAACATAGTCATAATCATTAATTTAATGCAGCTGCCTTTCCCTCAGGTATCTTGAAAGGCTTCAATGACAAGGACTTTTTTTTTCATTGTATGCAAAGGAGCTCAACCAATATTTGTTTGGCTTTTTTTTAGATGGTGTCTAACTCTGCCGCCCAAGCCGGAGCACAGTGGCACCATTTCGGCTCACTGCAACCTCCAGCTCCCAGGTTCAAGCAATTCTTGTGCCTCAGCCTCCCAAGTAGCTGGAATTATAGGTGAGTGCCATCGTGCCCGGCTAATTTTTTTTATTTTCAGTAGAGATGGGGTTTCGCCAGGCTGGTCTCACACACCTGACCTCAAGTGATCTGCCCTCCTTGGCCTCCCAAAGTGTTGGGATTACAGGCGTGAGCCACCGCGCCCGGCCTCAATCAATGTTTTTGAAAAAATGTTTATGAATTGAGAGCTGTAGCTTTTCTAGACCTAAAAGATAATATATTATAGCACTGGAAATGAAGGTTTGGAGACCTGGTATTCTGTAAAAATAAGCCAGTCATTTCCAGATCATCCCTCCCTATTCCACAGACAAGAATTTCTGAGAGGCCTCATCCAGCATCTCATGCCCTAGCAGCCCAGGCATCACCTTCTGAGAGTTGAATACTCACTTCTCTGCTCTGCCATGCATGCCCCTTTTGGAAGAATGCTGCCCTGAGCAGGGTAGTATTACTTGCTCCATCCCCAAAGTAGAAAACCACTGAGGTGACAAAATGGTACTGCCATCCCTTCAGTCCTCACTAGGTAGGGTCATGATTGTTCCTCACAGAAATGGAGGGCATTCCCTTCACCTCAGTATTGTGGCATGTTTTATCATCTGGACCTCTAAACACATGGCTTAGTCTCAAAATGCCATTCATGAAAAACTACTACAAACTTCCACTTTTGGCCATGATAAGAAAAGCAATGACCAGCTGGGAGTGGTGACTCATGCCTGTAATCCCAGCACTTCGGGAGGCTGAGGCGGGTGGATCCCCTGAGGTCGGGAGTTTGAGACCAGCCTGACCAACATGGAGAAACTCTGTCTCTACTAAAAATACAAAAAATTAGCCAGGCATGGTGGCACATGCCTGTAATCCCAGCTACTTGGGAGGCTGAGGCAGGAGAATTGCTTGAACCTGGGAGGGGGAGGTTGTGGTGAGCCAAGATAGCGCCATTGCACTCCAGCCTGGGCAACAAGTGCGAAACTCCACCTCAAAAACCAAAAAAAAAAAAAAAAAAAGAAAAGAAAAGAAAAAGAAAAGCATTGACCAGATATCACTGCCCTCTCTTCCATAAACAACTAGAAAACTGGACAAAATAAATGACACAACCGTTTTCAGACATTGGGCAGCAGGCAGCATAAGGTTGTGATCCTTGAGAGAAGAGAAAAAGCCCTAAATGTCTCAGCTTTCAGCCCAAAGGCCAATTCCAGACTGGTAGGGGAGCCCCCAAATCCCTCATGGCATCATTGAGTTGAAGATGGAGATCAAAGTTCAGGGAAGCTGAGGTGACTGGAAGTTGTGGAACAGAGTTCCTGAAAAGGGGATGCTAAAGATAAAAAGAATTCCAGAAATATGTATGAGGGTTGTATTGAGTCTTTGTTAAGTGCTAGGCCATCCATGTGCAGAGTGAAACCCCACAACACAAAGAAGGCCTGGGGTGTCATAAGCAGAAAAATTCCCAGAGCTCACACAGGACAGGGTGATGTTTGAACTCTGGCCAGGCAACGTGGAGATTCCTGAGACTTCTGAGGTATCCAGCAGAGATTTCAGAGTGATGTTGCCTTAATAATAGATCTGAACTATCTCCTTTTTTTTTTTTTTTTTTTTTTTTTTTTGGAAACAGAGTCTCACTCTGTTGCCTAGGCTGGAGAATTGTTGTGCCATGATCTCGGCTCACTGCAACCTCCTCTGCCTCCTGGGTTCAAGTGATTCTCCTGCCTCAGCCTCCCAAATGCCTGGCTAATTTTTTTTTTTTAATATTTAGTAGAAACGGGGTTTCACCATGTTGACTAGACTGATCTTGAACTCCTGGCTTCAAGTGATCCACCCACCTCCGCCCCACAAAGTGCTGGGATTACAGGCATGAGCCACCATGCCCAGCCCCTGAACTGTCTCTTGAATGAAGGCTACGCTAGAATCATTCAAGCAAAGCTGAAAAACAGAACTCAAAGGCATCAAACTGACCTGCTATCTTTCAAAACAAAGACTGATGCTGTTTTTTAAAAAAGGCAACAAACTCCAGACACTCAACACTCTAATAATACTAAGCTTATCAAAAGATAGGAAATGTGACCCATGACCAGGAGAAAAATTGCCATGAGAAATGAACCCTAAAATGTCAGAGATGATGATATTAGTAGATAAAATGGTTAGAACAGGAATTATAACTATGTAAAGTGTTTAAAGGAAAACAAAAATAATGAGAAGAAACAAGGAAGATGAAAAGGAATTTCCAGAAATGAAAAATCTAATATCTGAAATGAAATTTTCACTGTATAGGATTTACAGCAGATTAGACACCACAGAAGAAAAGATTAGTGAAATTGAAGACATAGCAGTAAAATCTATCCAAAATGAAATAGAAAGAAAAACAATTGGAGACAAAATGAAAAGAGCCCTAATGACTTTTGGAACTATGTCAAAGAGTCTGACAGACTTAAAATTGGAGTCCAAGAAAGATACTGTGGATGGGTAAGGGACAGAAAATATAATTGGAGAAGTAGTTCCTGAAAAATTTCCTAATTTGATGAAAATGTTACATCTCAAAAATCTAAGAAGCTCAAGAAATGTCAACAAGGTTAAACATCTGCATATCTGTACCTTCACACAACCAGGCCCACACCAAGGCATACCCAAATTTCTGAAAACCAGTTACAAAATAAGAGTGACAGCGGACTTCTGGTCAAGCTACACAAGTATCTTTAAAATGCTGAAAAAAATATGTCAATACAAAATTTTATAACCAACAAAAATATTCTTCCAAAATTAAGGCAAAACCAAAAAACCCTTTTCAGAAACTAAACTGAGAAAATTAGTTGCCTGCTGACCTGCATTACAAGAAATGTTAAATAAAATTCTTCAGGTGAAAGGAAAATGATACAAATTCAGACCTATGCAAGGGAGTAAAGAATATGTAAAATGGCAAATGCCTGGGTTTTTAAATGTAAAAATTATTTTTTTGCAGTTAAAAGGTAAATATTATTAAATTGGATTTAAAAAGTAAGGCTCAATTATATATTGTCTATGAGGAGCCTACTTTAATTATAAAGACGTGCATTAAAAGTAAAAGGTTGGGAAAATATATACCATGTGGACACCACATTACATTTAAGAAAGCTAGCATGGCTACTTTGTGACACAAGGTAGACTTCAGAAGGAAGGTTGTCATGGATAGGATGCATTATTTCATAATGAAAAAGGGGAAAATTCACCCATTAAACACACCCAGTGTATTTAACCTGATTCACTATGCATAAACCCAATAACATAGCTTCAAAATACATGAAACAAAAATGGACAAAACTGGTAACACTGTCAACCAACTTGACCTAATTGGTATTTATAGACCATTTTGGCCAAGAACAATGCAATAAACATTCTATTCAAATGCATATGAAGTGTTCACCAAAACAAACCATATTTTATTTTTTAAGACCATAAAATAAGTTAATAAATTTAAAAGGATTGAAATACTGCAGAGTACGTTCTCTAACCGTAGAGAAAATAAGTTAGAAAGAAATAAGAGAAAGCTTTCTGGAGAATGCCTAAATATTTGGAAATTAAACACAGATTTGCAAGTAATTCATATATCAACAAGGGCAATTATAAATTATTTGGAAATGAGTGAAAATAAAAATAGAGTATATTGAAATTTGAGACACAGCTCAACTACTGAATGGAGGGAAACTTATGGCTTTAAATGTTATAGTAGAAAAAAGAAAGATCTCAAATCAATGATCTAAGCTTCCACCTTAAGAAGCTGAAAAAAGCAAAAGAAATTAAACCCAAAGTATGTAGAAGGAAACAATAAAGATAAGAGCAGAAGTCAGTGAAATAAAAATAGGCACAAAATTGAGAAATTTTGAAAAACAACAAATACTAATCAAGATAATAGAAAGAAGACAAAACTTACCAATACCAGGAGTGAACAAAGGAGAGATCTTTACAAATCTTATAGATACTAAACGCCTAATAAAGGAAAATTGAAAAAAAGTAAAACTTAGATGAAATGGGCAAATTCCTTGAAAGATACACATTAGCAGCACAGACTTAATAAAAAAATAGAAAACTGGATAGTGCTATGCCTATTAATAGAATTAAATTCATAATTTAAAAACCTTCCCACAAGGAAAACTCCTGGCTCTGATAGCTTCACTACTGAATTCTAACAAATATTTAAAGAAGTCATACCAACTTTATGCAAACTCTTCCAGATAATAGAAGAGAGGAAACATTTTTTTTTCACTTCATTTTACAAAGCCAGCATAACTCTAACAGCAAAAGAAAAGACAATTCAAGGAAAAAAAAAACCCAAACTACAGATTGATATTACTCATGAACAGTCACAAAAATAAGTAATAAAAACTTAGCAAATAAAAAACTAGCTGTGTGTGTGTGTGTCTCTGTGTGTGTATCAAGTATGAGCAAGTATGGTTTACATAAGATTGAAAGTTTGATTTAATATTTGAGAAATCAATGTAATTTACTACATTATCAAAATAAAGGATAAAACCACATCATCATTTCAAGAGATGTGGCATAAACACTTGACAAAATTCAAGAACATTTCATTTTTTAAATATCTCAATAAATTAGGAAAAGCAGGGAACTTTCTGATAAAAAGTGTTGTTTAAAACCTATCATTAATGTCATACTTAATGGTGAAAGACTGAAGGCTTTACCCATAGGATCAAAAATAAGCTAAGAATGCCCATTCTCATAATTTCTATCCAATATTGTACTCGCGGGTCTAGCCAGTACAATAAGGCAAGAACAAGAAATTCAAGGAATACAAACAAGAAAGGAATAATTAAAACAGGTTTCATTCACAGATGACACAATTGTATACAAAGAAATTCCTATACACTTTGTTAAAAATTGGTAGAACTAATAAAAGCTTAGCAAGGTTATAGGATATCAGGTCCGTATACAAAATTCAATTATATCTTTAATGTATTTGCAATGACAATTGAATATTAAAATTTTAAATCATCTACAATAGTATCTAAAAACATGAAAAACAGGAAAAAATGTGTAAGACTGGAAGAGTGAACACTATTAAAACATCACTGAGAGAAATTAAAGAAGTCCTAAATAAATGGAGAGATTTATGTTTATGAATTAGAAAATTCAATATTATTCAGATGTCAGTTCTCCCCAAATTGATCTATGGGTTCAATGCATCCTTTTGGGTAAAGTTTGCCCCCGGCTTTAGGCCGGGGGAGAGTTCTCTTTGAGATGGTTTATCCCTATGTTCTGCTGAGTTGGAATGTCAGTTTTCTTGGAGTTTATGCAGCATGTAGAACATGATATTTTTTGTACTTGTTCTTCCATTAAATTTCATATCCTGGAAACATGTTTGTCTGGATGGGATGTTTTCTTTGGTAGCAAAGGTGATGATATTTCAAAATTAAGTTTTGTAAGATTTTCTGGTCTCAGATTAGTTTTCAATAGAAACCACTCCAGAAATGAAAAGGGCATGTGAACTAGTAATAAGTATTTGAGCACAGCTATTTCAAGTTCATCTGGGGTTGCTGTTACAACTAATTGTCAAAATATACCTTTGTTATTCTTTTTCACAAAACAGGTCCAATAACTGAGTCTCAGTTGGCAGTGGTTGAGTTCATGCTGATCTAGGACTTGGGATATTGTCATTGGAAGTATAGTTGACAGCAGTTACAGTATCTTTTCTTATTCTTTGTTGCCTTACTTCTCAAAGGGTAGAAAATAGGTCAGAAAAATAGACAAATCCAGGACACCTGTTAGAAATACAGAACCTCAGTCTCCATCCCCCTCATCAATTCAATCAGAACCTGTATTTTAACCTGATTCACTGGTGATTCCTATGTATATTAAAATTTTAGAAGGGCAGCACATTTATTCTTCTTTAAAACCACTCCCAGCTAATCTGGGCTGGCAGATTTTTTTTCTGGAGTAAGAGTGAATTTGCAGAGATGTCACCAATAGTATTGTAATCTCACTGGAACAACTTTTCTTCTTAAACTTATTATGTAAAATCACCGAAAGTTTTATTCACTGTTTTCCTCTGACAAGATAATCATAAAGAATTAGTCTCAAAAAGCCTTGCATTTTGATTTGACTATGTATAGATACCTTTTTTTTCCAGTTTTATTTTAGATTCAGGAGGTACACGTGCAGGTTTGTTACATGGGTATTTTGTGTATAAGGTTTAGGATAGGAATTATCCATTTCATCACCCAAGCACAGTACCTAATAATTAGTTTTTTTTTTTTTTTTTTTTTGAAACGGGGTCTCACTCTGTCGCCCAGGCTGGAGTGCAGTGGCACGATCTCAGCTCACTGCAAGCTCCGCTTCCTGGGTTCACACCATTCTCCTGCCTCAGCCTCCTGAGTAGCTGGGACTGCAGGCACCCGCCACCGTGCCCAGCTAATTTTTTGTATTTTTAGTAGAGATGGGGTTTTGCCATGGTCTCGATCTCCTGACCTCGTGATCTGCCCGCCTTGGCCTCCCAAAGTGCTGGGATTACAGGCATGAGCCACCGCACCCAGTTAAATAGTTTTTCAACCCTTGTCCCCTTTCCTCCCTCCCCTTTGTAGTAGTCCCCAGTTCCTATTGTTGTCATCTTTATGTCCATGAGTACCCAATGTTTAGCTCCCACTTATGTGAGAACATGTAGTATTTAGTTTTTTATTACTGCATTAATTTGCTCAGATTTTGTTCCTTTTTATGGCTGCATAGTATTCCATGGTGTATATGTACCACATTTTCTTTATCCAGTCCACCACTGATGGGCACCTAGGTTGATTCCATGTCTTTGCTATTGTGAATAGTGCTACAATTAACATGTGAGTGCATGTGTCTTTTTGGTAGAATGATTTGTTTTCTTTCAGACATATACCTGGTAATGGGACTGTTGGATCAAATGATAGTTCTAGGTTCTTTGAGAAATCTCCAAACTGCTTTCCACAGTGGCCAAATTAATTTACATTCCCACCAACAGTGTATAAGCGTTCCCTTTTCTCCACAGCCTCACCAGCATCTGTTATTTTTCACTTTTTAATAATAGCCATTCTGACCGGTGTGAAATGGTATCTCAGTGTGGTTTTAATTTGCATTTCTCTGATGATTAGTGATGGGGAGCGTTTTTTCATATGTTTGATGGTCACTTGTATGTCTTCTTTTGAGAAATGTCTGTTCATGTCTTTTGCCCATTTTTTGATAGGATCATTTGGTTTTTGCTTATTCAATTGTTTATGTTCCTTATAGATTCTGGATATTAAACTTTTGTTGAATGAGTAGTTTGTGAATTTTTTCTCCTATTCTGTAAACAGACAACCTACAGAATGGGAAAAAGTGCTTACAGACAACCTACAGAATGGGAGAAAAAATTCACAAACTACTTGTTGATAGTTTCTTTTGCTGTGCAGAAGCTCTTTGGTTTAAGTAGGTTCCGCTTGACAATATTTACATATGTTGCAATTGCTTTAGAGGACTTAATCATAAATTCTTTCCCAAGGCTGATGTCCAGAATAGTGTTTCTTCAGTTTTCTTCTTAGATGCTTATATTTTGAGGTCTTACATTTAAATCTTTAACCCATCTTGAGTTAAATTTTGTATATGGTGAGAGGTAGGGGTCCAGTTTCATTCTTCTGCATATGGCTAGCCAGATATTTCAGCACAATTTATTGACTAAGAAGTCATTTCCCCATCGTGCATTTTTGCTGACTTTGTTGAAGATAAGATTGCTCTAAGTGTGCAGCTTTATTTCTGGGTTCTCTATTCTGTTCCATTGGTCCACATATCTGTTTTTGTACCAGTACCACACCGTTTTGGTTACTGTAGCCTTATAGTATAATTTGAAATTAGATAATGTGATGCCTCCAGCCTTGTTCTTTTTGCTTACGGTTGCTTTGGCTATTTGGGCTCTTTTTTGGTTCCATATGAATTTTAGAATAGTTTTTTCTAGTTCTGTGAAAAATGATGTTGGTAGTTTGATAGGAATAGCATTGAAACTGTAGATTGCTTTGGGCAGTATGGGCCATTTTAACACCATTTGTTCTTCCAATCCATGAGCATGGAATTTTTTTTCATTTATGTCATCTATGATTTATTTTAGCAGTGTTTTGTACTTCTCCCTACAGAGATCTTTTACCTCCTTGGATAGATGTCTTCCTAGTTTATATACAGATACTATTACATGTGCTTTGGTGAAGTCTGCACATATAATTTAGATACTGATAATGAAAATAATTTTATAATATGCCTTTCAATTTAGAAAGGAATTATTTAAATTTTTTTTGTGTACATCTTCGGTAGGGACTAAACTTTGTCTTGTGGGGCAGTGTTTAGGAGGTGCTCAACAGAGGCAATACAGCCTAAGTTGACTATGAAAGATTACTTGGGGAAGGGTCAGATATGAAGAGAAGGTGACCATGTTTTAAGAAACCTCACATATTGTTAACATCTGTTCATGTGGAATAATAAATGTGTGTGTGGAGGGGATGTGTGAGGGGCTTTATAGAATAATGAGATTCATGAAAGTATGGCCATCAAAATGTGAATGGCGCTATGTCATGGTGTTGGGATTCTAGGGGGAAAATGAGTGGAGCTGGAAGCAAACTATTTCCCATTTAGATGCAGACAGATTTATAAAACTCCTTTCTTTCTTTCTTTCCTTTCTTTAATTTTTTTTTTGTTTGTTTGTTTTTGAAAAGGAGTCTTGTTCTGTCACTCAGGCTGGAGTGCAGTGGTGCCATCTCAGCTCACTGAAACCTCCACCTCCACTGGTTCAAACGATCCTCCTGCTTCAGCCCCCTTAGGAGCTGGGACTGCAGGCGTGCACCACCATGCCCAGCTAGTTTTTATATCTTTGGTAGAGATGGGTTTCCGTTATGTTGGCCAGGCTGGTCTTGAACTCCTGGGCTCAGCCACACAGTATCTGTTAGACTGTGCATAATCCAGTTAACATTTTCAGACTTCAGTATTCTCCACAGCTGACCAATAATGTTCATATGGGATGTGAGTTGTATTAGATGGCTTCTTGGGATTTCTTAGCTTCAGGGTTTTTGATGTAATTCTGCCATGCATAATCACCATTCTCTTTTCAATTGCACAAAGGTCATTTTTCTGAGATTTCATGTAAAATTATGATGATGGGTTTGCAGAGATCAAAGAGTTATGAGCAAAGAGGGTGCTCAAAGAAATTACTGCTAGAATAATGACCGTTGCTAACAGTGCTATAACTTAAAATATTTGTTCAAGCAACATATATTGAATGCCTTGGGTATGCTAGGCCTGGAGGTACAGAGTGAACAAAATAGTTACGTTTGGAAAATTATCATAAGTTAATGATAAGCCCTCTTAGTAGAGGGCTTATTTCAAGGAAGGACAGCAAGTACAAAATGTAAAACTGGTGAAACTGAAAGAGGCCAATGTGATTGGAGTGCAGAGACTGAGGGGCTGGGTTGGGTAGGATTTGGCTCAGGTGCTGACCACAGCTGAGAGAGCAAGTAAGATGCAGTCTCAAAGTGTCCTTTGGGTTTAGCAACATTGTGGAGCTCAAGTGAGGTCCCTTTCAAGGAGCGGTGGTGGTGACAGCCACAGCAGAGTGGGTGGAGAATTGTCCAGGAGATGAGGCCACAGATGTGGTGAGAATGAGCACCGTCTTGAGAAATTTGGTTATGAAAAGAAGAAAAGAGAGGGGAAAATAGATGGGGAGTGTTCAGGGCTGAGTGTTTGAGTCCCTCCAAAATTTATGTGCTGATATCCTACCCCCCAATGTGATGGTATTAGGAGGTGGAGCCTTGGGAGGTGATTAGGTCAGAGGGTGGAGCCCTTATGAGTGGGATTAGTGCCCTTATAAAAGGACCCCAGAGAGCTCTCTCACTCTCCTTTTCACAAGCAGACACAGCAATCAGACAGCTGTTTACAAACCAAGAAGAGGGTCCTCACCATGAACCTGACCCTGCTGGCATCCTTATCTCAGACTTCCAATCTCCGAAACTGTGAGAAATCAATGTTTGCTGTTTAAGCCACCAATTTATTGTATTTTGTTATAGCAGCCAGAGCTAGGACAGAAATGAAATTGGTTGATTTTCTTTTCCCTTTCCTAATGGGAAAAGACAAAATGGAGAGGTTAAAGATGTAGAAGAGAGAAGGGATAGAATTCTTGACAGATGACTTATGGGATATGGAGCACAAGTAGATGAACTGGCCTTAGGTGAAGGGGACACTCTTCTGCTGTAAACCCTGGCTGTATTATGCAGGGACAGGAAGGTTAGTGATATTCTGAGGTTTTCCTAATGTATCTCTAAAGAAATGGGTTCCCTAGATGTCAAAGGGATGGACTGCATGAATAGCCTGTGTGAGTCACAAACCAACCAAGAACTGTGAGATTATGCCAGAGACACTGAGTCTGCAGTACTGCAGATATCCATGTGATGCTCTGAGAAGCCTGAATATTTGTTAACATAGTTTGTCCTCTACAGAACATATAATGTTTTGTTCATTATTGGTCTCCATTAGTCTGGAGACTAATACACTGTGGGCAGAGAGCTTGCAGTGGCTCTATGGTAAAAATGCAGTTACTGATTAGGCTCAAGCCAAGAGGATTATGAAAACTCAGGTAACTTGTAACGGGGGCCTCTAATCCGGTGATTATAGGTCAGTGTCCTGTGATGATTTGAAGAAGGCATCGAAGGTCTGAGTTTCAAAGATTATTCCCCTACAGTTTTCCCCATTTTTACCTGATGCTCTCTTTTTAACCAGCCACCTTCATTTTCCTTTTCCCAGAGGTGCTCTTTCCTGCTACATTTGGATACAAGTCTCTGGTGGGCCCTGTTTGCCCAGATCCTTGAGCAAGTAAGTTTGACGTCAATTGATCTTAATCTCAGATGCCAAGTTTGTGCTAAGGTGTAAATGACCATTCAGTAAACTGAGTAATCTTGTTGGGCATTGCCATAGTTATAAAATGTTAAGGAAGCAGAGGTTTTTTGTTTGTTTGTGAATTTTTTCAACAGAGAGCCCTTCAAAAGATGTCACAAAGATTAGGAAACATCTCCATCTGTTATGGAGTCTGTTTTCTATAATGATTCAGTTACCAAGACTACACTGGCAGCAAAAGTTCCTCTGTCTGGGTGACGCTGAAGGTCATCTCTGACCAGTCCTCAGAAGCCTTCAAAGATCTTTGAAATGTTTTCTTAATGCTCCTCTCTGGCTCCTTAAATCATGATAGAGGCTTGGATTCTATTAGAGTGAGCAGGGACTCAATATGAAATTCTGCACCAGGCACACAGTTAATATAATTTATTTTATTTAGAATTCTGCTCTCTGTACAGTCTGGTTATCAATTCTCTTTTTCATGATTTGGCATTAATGATGGAAAGAACAAATTCAGATGTCCTTCCTCTCTGAGTGATTCACAGTGTGTTTTCTGTTTCCAGTGACAACCTTCTCAGTGTTTTGATAATAACTTCCTCAATAGGACACCAAAATTATGTGAATAAATGAAAAGAATTCTTATAATCATAGAAGATAAATGAACTATCTGTAAACACCATCAAACCACATTTAAATGTAAGGGCTAAAAATATTTTTAAGAATTAGGAAATCCAAGTGAATCCTGATTTTTCCTTCTATGCCTTCCCCCCAACTCCAAATTCACTTTTTAAATTGAAGTATGATTTATATATTATAAAATTAACCAATTTTAAGGAAATAATTTGTCTTTATATTTTAACAAAAATGAAAATGTTAGAAGGTAAAACCACTTATTAATGTTTTTTGAGAAAATAAGTCATTCTACCAAAAAGATACATGCACTCACATGTTCATTGTAGCACTAGTCACAACAGAAAAGGCATGGAATCAACTTAGGTTCCTGTCAACAGTGGACTGGATTAAGAAAAAAAAAGTGATACCAGTCCTTTGCAGCAACATGGATGCAGCTGGAGACCATTATCCTAATTGAATTAACGCAGGAACAGAAAACCGAATACTATATGTTCTCACTTTATGAGTGGGAGCTAAACATTGGATACATGTGGACATAAAGATGGCAACAATAGACAATGAGGACTACTAGAAGGGAGAAGGAGAAAGAGGTGCAAAGATTGAAAGCTATCTATTAGGTACTATGATCACTACCTGGGTGATGAGATCATTCATACCCCAACCCTCAGCATCCTGCAATATACCCATGTAACAAACCTGCACATGTACTCCTGAATCTAAAATAAAAGTTGGCTGGGCGTGGTGGCTCACACCCCCTAATCCCAGCACTTTGGGAAGCCGAGATGGGTGGAGCACCTAGATGGGTGGAGCACTTGAGGTCAGGAGCTCAAGCCCAGCTTGGCCAACATGGTGAAATCCCGTCTCTACCAAAAAAATACAAAAATTAGCTGGGTGTGGTGGCATGCACCTGTAGTTCCAGCTACTTGGAAGGTGGGAAAATCATTTGAACCTGGGAAGTGGAAGTTGCAGTGAGCTGATATCGCACCACTGTGCTCCAGCCTGGGTGACAGAGTGAGACGCTGTCTCAAAATAAATTAATGAATAAATACATAAATAAATAAAATAGAAGTTGAAGTTTTAAAAAATGTATTTTTTAATTGCACAAACACAAATATGGAATGAATTGAGAAAACTATCAATATTTCTCCAAAGACATTAAACTCATACCACATTGTTCTTTCAAGAATCAGTTAATTCAATTTTATAGAAAGGAGTCTGGGATAGAGAAAAAGATTATATATCGCACATCTCATTTTATGAAATAAATATAACCCTAATATAAAATAGACACAGACAAGATGCCATAGAACAGTCTCACTTATATGTATATATGAAAAATTATAAACAAAGGATTGAATAGAATTTAGTAGTTTGTAAAATAATGACCTGCCCTGTGCAATGGGATTTATTCTGGCAATATAATGGTGTTAAGTCTAATATTATGAAATTCACCACAAAAATAACATTACTAAATAAATTAGGAATGGGCTATGTTTATTTCAAAGTAGGTCGCATGAGTATTTGAGAGAATCTCATTTTTTGTTTAAAATGAAATAAACAAATTTCTTTCTAAAGTAAAAATGGAATAGCCCTTAATGTGACAAAGTATATCTATTTGAAATCAACAACATAGAGCTTATTTAATGCTGAAACTAAAAAATATTTCCCTTAAAACCAGAAATATATTAGGCAATCCCTTACCAATATTATTATTTAATAACACTCCAGAATTTCTGGTCAATGCTATAGGACATGAAATTGAATCAATAGAAATACATGTTAGAAAAGATGTCTCAACTTTATTATTTTTGGATGACATTATCACACACTTATCATACATTATCATAAATAGACAACTCAAGAGACTCCACAGAAAAATTCTAGGAATTAATTTTAAAGGTCAATGAAATGGCAGGGTACATGAAAATCACACCAAAAAAATCAAATGATTTGCCAGAAGTGAGTTTAAATATAAAAGAAACAGAAGTAGGACTCACAATTGCAATAATTATTAATATTTAAACTATCCACCAAAAATCTTGAGTAATAAATGATCAATAATGAGATTCAGAGTATTCATAAGATACCCCCAAAGAAGTAGTTGAGAAGTGCAGATTGTTCTAGCAATGAGCTCTAGGAGGGGTGGGATGGTATGGAGTAGATAACATCCTCAACATGAATTTTTTTTTTTTTTTTTTTTTTTTTTTGAGAGAGTCTCGCTCTGTTGCCCAGGCTGGAGTGCAGTGGTGCTGTCTCAGCTCACTGCAACCTCTGCCTCCTGGATTCAAGTGATTCTCCTGCTTCAGCCTCTCGAGTAGCTGTGATTACAGGTGTGTGCCACCACGCCCAGCTAATTTTTGTATTTTTTTACTAGAGACTGGGTTTCACCAGCTTGGCCAGGCTGGTTTCAAACTCCTGACCTCAGGTGAGCCAACCGCCTTGGCCTCCCAAAGTGCTGGGATTGCAGGCATGAACCACCATGCCTGGCCCTCAACATGAATTTGTAAGAGGTACAAAAGTGACTTTTTTCTAGGGATCACTTCAAGAATTTATCAAAGCATTTCAAACTTATGATCACACTTAAGGATAATTTGGTGAGAGCTGCCTCTAGGACTAATAATCTATCTCAGATGTATGGTTATCTGATGGTCCAGCTTGATTTATGGACAGATTTAAAATGGAAGGAGCACAGAATTGGCATGGGATCAATGGCTGTGGGGTTTGGGTGATGTGCACATGGGGGTTCATTATATCATTTTGTCTACTCCCGGGTGTGTTTGAAATTTTCTGTAATAAAAGATTAAACAAACAAAGAAGACCAAAACAGTAGTTCTTAATACAGGCTCAAGCAACCCATAGAGGGATTTCAGTGGGGGCCCAATAACCCTCCTGAAATTATATGCAAAATGTTATATCTATGAGCATATGTACATTTTTTGAGGGAGGAGTTCCAAAACATGAATCAGATTCTTAGCAGTCTATTTTGCTAGAATGAACAATTGGAGTAAATAGGCTGCCTGTTAGCCAAGATTCCATGAGGACCATATCTTGCAATAAATGTTTATAATAGAAATTGGGAAATAGAGATTTTAAAGCTATGATCCCTTGCAAAGACTCTGAAGTACAAATGCCAAACCGTTCTTGAAATCATTGCAGTAAAATAACTAATGATTGATAACCTAAGACCTTATGGAAAAACAGAGTTGGGAGGATTGAGGATGCAGGTGAAACTGTGAAAGTGACTATAATAAGTTGTTAACTTATAAAAACAATATAATTGGGGCAACACATTAAATAAAGCAGGTGAAAGTGAGATCTTATAAACCCATCTTTTAAAAACCTTATAGAATTAATTTCCATTTATTATTTCTAGCTCCAGAGAAACATATTCATCCTTTCCCATTGAGCTCCTTTCAAATTCATTTTGCTTTGCTGGCGATAATCTGCATTCTAAAAAGCTCTCCCCCTTTCCTGCCTCCCACTGCCTAGCTTTTCTCATTCTTGGCTCAAATGATCAAGACCTTTTAAATTTTGACACTAGAAGTTGTCGATTTCAACCTCCCAAGCCCACAATGTTCTAGAAACAAATAGAGTGAAATGGCATTTCTTAAGAATGTTTCAATATCCTCTCTTAGAAAAGACCCAGGTCTATGATGATTTTTTTTCTCAACTTCCAATATATTATGCATGGTTTCACTAGAAATCTTGAGTTTCTGCTCTGTCACCCACTTTGTCTCTTTTCCTTCTATAAGTAAATGATTTTTAATTAATAAACAAAAATCCAGAAGTACAGCTATGTGTTGATGATGGTAGATAATAATCACTCTGTGCCAGGTGCTTTTCTATTTGATTTGCATGTACTGACACGTACAATTCTCATACCAATGTTAGGTGGTGTGAAAAAATTATCTGAAACGTAGAAATAGGTAAACAAAACAAAACAAACAAACAAACAAAAAACTGGGCTTTTTTTTCAGGGCATTGCTGAGCTTGCAGCTTTGATTTTCTGTTGCCTGGACTATTTTACTACTCTGTAGGTGCAGAGGTTAACATAGATTTGTGTCAAGATGTATAATTTCTATTAAGTCAGTGGGCCAGGTAGGTTTGTGTGTGTGTGTGTGTGTGTGTGTGTGTGTGTGTGTGTGTGTGTGCCTGTGTGTGTATGGTGTGGTGATAATCTTAAAGGTTGTAGTTCATTGCCATCTTGAGATTAACCAGTTTTGCTCCTATCCCAGCAATCTTATCCTAACATTTATTTATTAAATTACCTATAAATGCCTAGCTTCCCCAATGCCCTTTGAACCTGTTTTACTGTTTTTTCATTAATTAATGAGTTAAACAAAACCTTTGACACATGTTCTTTTTTTTTAACGTTTTAAAAAGCATACTCTAACACTACGTATATTACATGATAACCTTTTAATGGTTGAATATTATTCTATTTTATGAACTACAAACAATTCACTCAAGTTATTCCTCCATTACAGGATATTGAGTTTGGTTCCGATACTTTTTCCTTTTAAGAAAAAAATGATATATATTCAATATTTTGTGGCTAAACATTTGCATTTGTTTAATTATAACAGTACAAGTGCAATTTCTGGGTCAAAACTATTCACATTTTAAAAACTTTAGGTCGACCTTGCTCGGGTATCTTCCAGAAAGTTTGTATCAGTTTATACTTCAGCTGAATATAAGGATGTCCACTTTCATTCACCAGATTTCTTTTATTTTTTGATTATTCCCATTACGAGTGACTCACATGGGTAATAAAAAAGGAGGAATTGATGAAAAAGTATAACTAAAATTTTGAGAAAAGATAACATATTTGGAGATAATTTATTGCATTACATATGAAGGGGAGATTATATGACTTGAAAGTAAACTGAATAGGGCTGACAATATTTAAACTGTCAGGAAATCTAACTAAGGTGCCCGGATGGCTGTTTAATTCTGCTTTGTGTAAAGATGGGGCAATGGATTATTTCAGACAGGACAACATTTCCTTTCTCCCTCTCTTACTTCCTTCTTTTCCAGAAAACTTACCTAGGGTTCCCCAAAACATAAATGAGAAATTAAATGTTTATGTCATAAAGCATGACAACATTAATTTCAGTGTGGAAAATATTCACCTATTGTCTTGCACCAATAACCCAGAGATTATCCAATTTTAACTAATATAACTTTCTTTATATAAATATATTTTTCTAATAAAAGTTGAAACTTATTTTCTAAAGTTACAAAAGAAAAAAAAGCTGAGTGAATTGAAAAAGATTTTAGCAAATACATGCTTTGAAAAACATATAACACGGTAATTTCCTTTATTTTATCCATATACAACTTAATTCTATTTACAAGGCATTGAGATGTAAATTCCTTAAACTTGTGATTTCTTAAAGTTAACTGAAAACAATACCTATAACATTCCTGCTATCTACTAGTTTTACAAACTTTAAGTACTTTATATATATTTGTTTTAATATTTAATGAAGGATGTCAGTAAGTCCAGACAAAGTGTGGGTTACTAGAAATCTATCTAAGGCTCAGAGAACTAAGAGGAGGGGTGGGTCAGGGACGGTGAGGGGCAGATGCAGGGAGGAGAGTCCGCTGCTTCCAGAAACAAGTTAAATGTGTTCTTTTTCCTTGCTACCGAAGAATTTCCAATACAGTGAAAACATTGGAAACTTGTCTTGAACACCTCTCAGCTTTCCATTTAGTTTCAGAGTGGTCTCAAGTTGGGAGGAATATATATATATTATATATATACACTAATATTATATATAATATATGTTATATATAAAAATATATATATGTTATATATAAAAAATATATAATATATGTTATATATAAAAAATATATAATATATGTTATATATAAAAATATATATAATATATGTTATATATAAAAATATATATGTTATATATAAAAATATATATAATATATAAATATATTATGTATAAATATATATAATATATAAGTATATTATGTATAAAAATATATATAATATATAAATATGTATAAAAATATATAATATATAAATATATTATGTATATAAATATACAATATATAAATATGTATATAAATATATATAATATATAAATATATTATGTATATAAATATATGTAATATATAAATATATTATGTATATAAATATATAATATATAATATAATTATATATAATTAATATATATAATAAATATATATTTTATATATAATAAATAATATATATACTAATATATATATACTAATATATATATATATTAGTTGGTATAAATTCATTAATATACTTAAGCTTGAATGTGAGCAAACCCATTCAGGGAAATGAAAAAGAAGATTTTGATGGTAAATTAGGCAGCATTGCCCCCAGTGTCTGGGATTCACGAGGAAGGTAAGAAGCAGGCAGAGAGGAGGAACAGGGTAAGCAGGTGATCACTGAAGATTCCAGGGAGCATTGCTCTCATCTCAACAAATCTGTAGCCTGATATCAGACCTATGTTTGGAAAAAAAACCACCCTCATTATGCTGTTCCAGCAACTATGAGTTATTCTTTTGTGTTTACTGAATTTCCGCTAAAAGCACTTAGTTTTTTTCTATTCCTTAAACATGTTCCAGGTTTTCATAACCATTAAGGTGAGCGATAACAAAAGGGTTACCAAAATTGTTAACCTCAGTACTCATACATCCTGATGTTGTGGTATATTTACCAGACATTTACTTTAATGAGCCTAACTGCTTCAGCATAGGTTATGGGTGTCCTTAAAGAGGTCTTCTTGGAAATTAGCTTAAAAATATCCTCTTTGGCAAAAGCGCCAGACCTCAGGTCTGAGATATTAAAGATTTATTTCTAATCGAAGTATTTTAAGACAAAGAGACAAGTCTAGTCAGAAATTAAAATTGAGTTCAGAACAAAGCTTAAATGGCAAAGAGAGTTTAGGGAATCAGCTTTATCCCTACGGGAAAACAATTTTAGAACACATGAGCATAGCTTTAATCTGATTAATGAACAGATTAGGCCGGTGAGCAAACATGCATTGGGCTTTGGAAGTCATACCTTCCAGTGGCTTCACACCTTACCTACACAGTCACAGTACAGGTTTCTGACCTGTGCTAAGTAAAGAATGTCACTTTCTCACAGGCCCCGGAGCCCCAGGTTATCTTGGGACCTCAAGAGGAGAGTAATTTACCCAACTCATAAGTATTTGATGGCAACAAACCATGGCTGAGCTTGGCTTTAAAAAAGTCTTATCTGAGATTCCTTTTATGCAATGAAGTTCCATCAAAGCCAATTTAAAAAGCCTTTGTGAAAAAATAGTTATTCTTGCTGCACTTTACACAAATAATCAAGCCAAGTAAAAGACCAAAGCTTATTTTTGCAAACAAATTGGTCCTATTATGATTTGTCTTTAGTAAAAATGGGAGACTGGAGAGAGAAAAATTATGTTTCAAGAACTGTGGTAATCCTGTTATTAATTCTAAACTTATCAGTTGTTTTTGAGGTTTTTTTTCCTACAATTTAGACTGAGTCTGCTTATTCTTGTGAATCAACCAGTGATCTCTGGCTGCTGCCCAGAAGAAACAAGAGGGATGGGTAATGTAAAAATCTGGATCAATATTCTAATTCTGGGCACGTATTGGAATCAGCTAGCAACCCCATGTCAGTTTGGTGCCAACAGTTGATCAGTTCATGAAACATCTTCTTATTTAGTTTATTTGGGATAATTTTGCTTATTTTGCTTTGCTGTTGTGGAATGTATTTGCTGTTGTACTCTTTGTGTAGGAATGCAAGATAAGCTTACTCAATGTTTTCTTAAATTGAATACTTATTAATCTTCCAGATATCACCTTTTGTTGGAACTCATGAGTTATGAATGGCCCTTGACATACCTATGCTTTCTGACTGAGCTTCTCTCTACTCTGAATACAACAGACCCTAATAGTTAGGCAGGACTATCATTGCCCCTATTCAGCCTGAAGAAGTTACAGAAGATAGATCTTCATCGTTCTACAATCCTTAGGATTAAGGATTCCCTTGTAAAAGGGATAAGTCAGAGCTGGTTGAACCAGAGTGCCTCCATCTTGAATAGGGGCTGGGCAAAATAAGTCTGAGACCTACTGGGCTGCATTCCCAGGAGGTTAGGCATTCTTAGTTACAGGATGAGAAAGGAAATCAGCACAAGATACAGGTCACAAAGACCTTGCTGATAAAACAGGCTGTGATAAAGAAACCAGCCAAAACCCACCAAAACTACAAGGGTGATGAAAGTGACCTCTTGTCGTCCTCACTGCTCATTAAACGCTAATTATAATGTATTAGCACGCTAAGAGACACTCCCACCACCACCACGACAGTTTACAGATGCCATGGCAACGTCAGGAAGTTACCCTATATGGTCTAAGAATGGCGGGAGGAACCCTCTGTTCCAGGAATTGCCCACCCCTTTCCCAGAAAACTCATGAATAATTCACCCCTTGTTTACCATATAATCAAGAAGTAACTATAAGTGTAATCAGTCGGGCAGCCCATGCTGCTGCTCTGCCTGTGGAGCAGCCATTCTTTCTTTACTTTCCTAATGTACTTACTTTCACTTGAAAAAAAGGAAATCATACCTTCCACAGCAGCTCTAATTGCAAGTACCCTGTATACCTGAATTCCCAAGAAGAACATGTTAACTGAAGAAAGGCGGCACAGCATAATGCCCCAAGCCTCTCCATATGATTTCCTTCAGGAAATCCCCTTTCCTTAAAGTTCATTGTTCACAGGAATCTGCTATTCGTGCTTCATTTCTCCACTCCCACACACTAGCCCAGTGTTCCAGCCCACCTCTTGGGTATATAGTCTCAGGTGGGCCAGGCAGGCCTGGGAAACCCAGAGAAAAATTCTGGAACTGACAGTTTGGGGTCTGCAGGGTGTTGCTACTTAAGTGCCTGCCTGAAGCACAACTGTAGAACAGTCATAAGAAGAGAGACTCTGAGGAGACACTGGGCCAACTCAGGCTCCTGGAGGCTTTCTCTGAATGGGAGGATTCCCCATGGATACCAAAGCTGCTGATGCTCAAGTCCCTGATTTAAAAAATGTTGTAGTATTTGCCTATGACCTATACACATCCTTCTTCTTTCTTTAGACTTTAAATCATCTCCAGATTACTTAGAATACCTAATACAATGTACGTGCTACATAAATAGTTGTTACACCGTATTGTTTAGGGAATAATGACAAGAAAAAAAATCTGCACCTATTCATACAGATGCAACCTCTCCCCACCCAAGTAATTTTGATCTGTGGTTGGTTGAATCCACAGATATGGAACTCATGGATACGGAGGGTGACTGTATATACAAGAAGTCTGTACCCTGGGGGTTTTGCAATATAGTTATTTGTCCTAGGGTTAGTTAGGCCAGGAAAGAGGTGATAGAAGTTGAGATCACTTGTCTCACTTACAATGTGTTTCTCAGTTTGTTTGCTTCTAGGTCAGACATCAGATTTAACTTTAGTTCTACACAGTTGGTCAATTACTTAATTTCATGGTTGCCTTACACTATACTGCCCTCCCAGTCATAAGAAACAATTTTGACAGAAGGAAACTGGAAACTAAATGGTACCTTTCAGATTGGAGTAGTGGAGAAGAGGACTGTGGTTGGAGGTTGAGGTCAAGAATCCAGAAGAGCGCCTCTGGTCAGTGTTAGCCAGGGGAAGATGTGGCCCTAGGCCACCACGTGTGGAGGTGGTAAAGGATCTTGGGTAATCACCATGAGCTGGAGACAGACTTGGTCTCCAGGCTCTTCCCTGAAAGTCTTCTCTTCTTGCTTTTAAGATCTGATATGACAACTGAAGAAAATACCAAAGATGATTTCTTTTTCTAAAAAACACATATATATGCTTTTTGAGTCAGGATCTCACTCTGTCACTTGGCTGGAGTGCAGGTGTGAGAACATAGATCACTGCAGCCTCAATCTCTTGGGCTCAAGTGATTCTCTTGCCTCAGTCTCATGAGTAGCTGAGACTGCAGGCATGTGCTACAACACCTGGCTAAGTTTTATTTTTGTAAAGATGGGGTCTCGCTATGTTGCCCAGGCTGGTCTTGAACTTCTGGCCTCAAGTGATCTTCTTGCCTCAGCCTCCTGAAGTGCTGGGATTAAAGGTACAAGCTAACTTGCAGGCCCAAAGTTGATTTCTTTTACTTGGGAGATATGATGCAGAGGACATTTAGGGAGCTCTTTAAAAAACTGCAATATTAAAAAGATCTGAGACCCACTGCTTCCAAATCATGTTACTTCAGATATTGCAACTTGTGGTTCTGAAATAACAAGGCACAAGATAGGAGTAGCTTTCTGAACAGAAGTACACCGCCTTTTCAGAAGCTCTTATCCAAACCTAATTTGATTTTTCTACATGTTCCCTGGGTTCTTTTCATTTCCCAGAAGCCAACTTCAGAGGTAAATTGTTATCTGCCAAATTCACTAGATTTAACAAATGTAATGTAATAGTATAATCCTTTACTGTTTCCCAATTACTTTTCTTCTTATGCCTCAGATTGCTGAAGGAGCCCATTTACTCACGACATTAGCTTGTTGACCTAAATCCTAGGCAACTTAGTTTACAAATAAATTGACATTTATAATCTTTTAATGTGATACTGCAAATGTAAGGCTAATATTTATCATGACAGTAAGTATTTTAAGCACATCGGTTTATTTCCAGTTTCCTTTCTTCTCATTACTTCTTGGGCTGTTTTATTCTGACAGCTCTGATTATTGCATAATCTCCAGGGAAACTGTCTGCAGATGTATTTCCTAAGATAATTTCTAATCCTGGTCAGAAATATCAGATGATGGAATATGTAGATTTGAGGCCTTGTTTGGCATCAGTGTGAATGTGAAGAGCAACTGATATATTTTTTGTACCAGTTCAATAAGGACACGAACAAAATTAGCTTTAAATATGTATATTATTAGCTTAAACTCCTAATGTTTGAAAAATAGGTGTTAAAATTGGTGGATTGCACAGCTGAATAATACTAACAATAATAATAGTTCCATATCCTAAGAGTTGAAATAAGCTCTTTGCATTTACTCACTGAATCCTTACAACCCATTGCCAGGTGGATACTACAAATAAGAAAACTGAGGTTTAGAGGTTAAGGAATTCATCTAAATCAGATAGCTAGAAAGAGGCAGATCCAAGGTTTGGATCTAGGTTTCTGATACCAATGCCTTCTATTCCCAGAAAGTCCTATTAGCCAGATTTAGCATAATAAACATATAAACATAGTCATACCTTTCCTTGACATGAACTAAATCTCATTCTTTAGTTTTCAAAATTTTATGATTTCCTAATTGAAAATTCTGTCTATATGAATTACCATATATGATGATGTTTAGCCTCAGAGAAATAGGTTAATACGTGGTGCAGTTACTCAAGTTGATATTCATAATGTTTTAAAGAAGCTGATAAATGTGTCTTGCAATATACTTAAATTCTAATTTGTGGTTATGAAAACATGATTAGACACTGAAACTACACTTGTGTCTATCCGCCATCTAATTATTTTATTCTAATTCCTGGTGCTTGCAGTTGGTGTATATCACTTTATTTGTCATATGCCTGACAGAATCCTGGGTAATTTTGTGCCACGGGTCAGGCATTTTTTAAATATGTCTTTGAAATCAAATCTAGTTCAAAGTCCTTTGAACCTTGATGGCTTAGTCAATGAATGATGCTCCCCAGCCATTTGTAGAAAGATGCCCCTTAGGTAACGTGTCTCCTGAATTCATTGTCAGCACAAACTGGTGATAATAATATGAACTTCTTACTCCTTTATTTTCACTTTATTGTATTATTCCATCCTGGATTTCTGTATATCTTATTTATGATTCAAACATTAGTTGTGCCATTATTTAACTTGATTTGTCTAGAACCATCTGGATTCTAAATGGTCTCATTTCCAATGAATCAGGTTCTAATTAGTTAATGGGAAGGTATCAGATTCCAAGTGTATGTGTTTTTAATCCCGATTTTTATCCAGACATAGAATTTCATGTTTACATTCAGAAGAATAAAATTACTCCAGCCAGTGTTCAATACACAACACATTTCATTATGGTTTCTTTTGCTGCACTGATGTTCTGTGACTTTGTACATATTTGATTTTGTTTTCAAGTCTTCCTCCAACACCTTTTCTCATACCATTAAATCAAGGAACCGTTGAAGAAATTCAAAAGATGACCCTTTGACTTTTCACTTTATTTTTTATTATTACACTGCAATCAAGTATTTTTTAAAAAGTAATATAGGAAAGAAAACCCACAGGGAGTATATCAAAATTGAATCTCATCTTCACAACTTCCTCAAGGCCAGTTTTCAACCGACATTGTTTTCACAATAAAGCAGCTGATTTCATATAACATCTGTCGCTATGGTGACAATAGGAGAGTGATAACTGGAAAAGCTAATAGTGCTTTTCCAACTTCCCTCCTGGAATATGTAGCTGATGTGGAAGCAACAGCAAGGCGATCAGTAAAGGGAGAGGTCAGTAAACCCATCTGGCGAGGTATTGTCTGTTCTCTAAATCAAGAAGGACTAAGGCTTTTGTCAACCACCCTTCTCAAGAGTAATGCTCATTTCCAGCCTTTCATCTGTTTTAGTGCCTGAATTCCCTGAGAAGAGGTCAGAAGAATAGCCATAAACATTGCTAAAAAGAACATAATGGTAGGAGAGAAAGAGGGATGGAGAGATGATGAAAGCCTAAGCAGCAATGTTAGGGCTCCAAATGATCTAAATTAAAGTAATCCCTGTGACAAAGAAGATCATGGAGTGGGAATTTTATAAAGGTGTAAGTAGGAGGCAAAGAAGAAGGCATGGGAGGCATAGTTTGCTATCAGCCACATAGCAGTGAACACAGTCTGTGGGACTGACGAGTTTAAAAGCTTTAGCTTTTTTGTACAGTCATATACATGCATGTCTGGCTGTATAGGATTATATGGAAGGATGATATAATTGCTGACATGGGTTACCTTGGAAGTGGTGTGTATGTGGGGAACTGAGGTGGCAGAGGGCAAGTGGGAATCAGGAAAAAATAAGATGAAGCATCTGTTTGATCACATTTATGAATGTTTGTAAGATTATCAAAAGGTATATTAAGAAATTAACTCCCTTTCAGACTTTTGAGCATCTTAACACAGACAATCCCTTGGGAATTGCTGAAAGAAGTTTTATCTAGGCATGTCAAGTGAGGGGCAGAAATGAATCAGAAGGTGGTAGACAGCTGTTCTATGTGACCCTTGTCCTCAGTTCTCTACAATTTTCTTATTTATTTAATTTTTTTGCAGAAGTGCAGGGAATAATTTTCTAGAAAGGTAGCAAAACCAGAGTTATACCCAAGAGTAGGAAACAAAATCATGGAGTTATTTCAGAACCTATAAAAGCCCTCTTTTGAAACATATCTTGCTTATGGATGCCTAAAGTTTCATTTATAGTTAGGCAAAGGACGTAAATAGGTTTGAACTCATGGCCAACTCCATTCTATTGGCTGTTTCTATCTAGTATGGCATTCCAATTATTTATTGCTCTGTAACAAAACATCTCAAAACTTCATGGCTTAAAACAACAGTAGATACTTTATTGTCACTCTTGGTTTCCGTAGGTCACGATTTCAGAAAGAGCTCAATTGGGCAATTCTGGTTCAAAGTCTTTTACGTAGTTCAGTCAGACAGTGGTTTGGTGTAGTGGGGTCTGGAGCAGCTGGGGGTGGCATCTCTCTATATACATATTTATAGATATATACATATGTATATATACACAAATTTATTTATATATACACATATATTATTTCTATAGGGCTAGCCTTCCTTACAGCATAGTGGCCTCAGGGTAATTGAACTGTTTACCCAGCAGCTAAAGACTTCAAGGGCATGTATTTTATCCTTATGAGTGAGCATTTCAGGTAATAAGGAAAAAGCTGCATTATTTTTCATAACCTAATCTTGGGAGGCCAACAGAGTTGCTTCTGCTATAGCTGGTTGGTTACAAGTGAGCCTCAAATCTGCCCAGACTCAAGAGGAGGGGAATCAGACTCCACTTCTTAGAGAGTAGCAAGGTTCTAGAAAGCACCTGGGGTAGGAGGTACAGTTGCAGACGTCTTTGAGAAAAACAGTCTGTTACAGGTGTTTTGCTGAGAAGAATCTGAAGCCATGCCATGTTATATGGGGTGCTGTAATGTGCCAATGTGTGGGCATAGAGATATGTGGCAGGAAGTGTTGAGCAATAGAGGTCATATCACGTGTCTTCTTCTCTCTAGGTCTTTTGAAAATGAAGCTGCCCTTGCTAATGATTCCCATATTGATTTCTTCTTTCACAGAACAGATCAAGTCTACAAAAACAAGATACAAAACAAAAACCATAAAACAAATGAAAACAAACAAACAAACCCCTGTTACTAAATCCAGGGCAATGTAGAGGATGGAGCATAGGAAGAGATTATACAGAAGTGTACAAAAAAAGGGTTCTAGAAAAACAAACACAGGCAAAGGCTAGCTCTGAAAGATATTGGAACCTACAGTTGTAAAGACTACAAAATGCAGATAATTCTTATATTTCCTTGGGATAGAGATTGTAGTGGGGGTAACCTTCTTAACCAAGACAGAAGAAAAGCCATAAATACTACAAATTGACAGAATTTTTTACACAGAAATTAAAAGCTTCAGCACAGCAAAAGAAAACACAAAAACAGAAGACAATCAAATAGATTGAGAGAAAACATTTGCAATACACATAACAAAGGATTGTGTTGCAAAGAGCTTCTAGCAAACGTGCAGGCAAATTATAAACAATTCAGTAGAAAAATGAGCCAAGGAAATCAGCAGGCAGGCTACAGAAAAGAGAAAATATCTGTAGGGGAGAAAAAGTAATATCTTTTTCGGCCATCGCAAGGTTCACAGTTGACATCCCTATAACACAAGACAGATTAACAAGAGACAAGGATAACACATTTATTTAACCAAAGTTTTATGTGACACTGGAGCCTTAGAAATGAAGACCCAAAGACCCAGGGAAGACTGTGCATTTCTATGCTTAGTCTGATGAAAGAAATAGATAGTTGTGGAGATGTGGAGAAAGATAATGGGACAAAAAGAGATATTGTCTAATAGTAATAAACAGGGGAGTGGAGTGGGGTGGAGGACTTAGCTAGGTCTGTTTATTCAGATTTTTTCCTGTGTCTCTGTACGATATCCCTTGTCCCCATGGGGCAGGACACCTGTCACATGAGGATCTTCGGGGGTGAAAGGAGGAAATCAGAGAGTGACCTTTGTAAGTTTTATAGCTTACTTTGTGGGATAGGAATTGTAGTTTCCATGACTTGCTTTAGGGGAGCAAGGGTGGTGGGAGAAAGGAGGGCAAGACAAGGTGAGAGACCTGCATGCTTCTGCAGCCTCCAATCTCCTTCAGTCAAACTACTTAGCATGCCAAGGCACCGTTCTCTGGGGTATGGAGTTCTGAGCCTCGTCAGGTTCAATAAATATATGAACTCTATTAGTCACCTGGAAAATGCGAATTAAAATAAAAACAAGCTACCATTTTAAACGATTGGATTCCAAATTAAAACACTGATTATATATACACATATATACATATATTTGAAATGGAGTCTTGCTCTGTTGTCCAGGCTAAAGTGCAGTGGCGTAATCTTGGCTCACTGCAATCTCCACCTTCCAGGTTCAAGTGATTCTCTTGCCTCAGCCTCCCAAGTAGCTGGGATTACAGATGTGCACCAACACGTCTGGCTAATTTTTGTATTTTTAGTACAGGCGGGGTTTCGCCATGTTGGCCGGGCTGGTCTTGAACTCCTGCCCTCAAGTGATCCACCAGCCTTGGCCTCCCAAAGTGCTGGGATTACAGGCATGAACCACCGTGCCCGGCCAAAGTATTGCTAATATTGAAGTGGACTAAGCCACTCCAATATATGCTACTTTGGCAAGGATTATTTTGAGCCAAAGACAACCGAGAAAAAGCAAAGAAAAGCTCTCTGCCCTTCCCTATTTGCCTAAAAGCAGGATATAAATTAATCACAGTGTCTTCCTGCCCCTCTCTACCAGGAAGGACAGAATTTAATCATTGGAGACAACTCTAAACCTTTATCAGAGCATTAGGGGAATCTACTTAACAAACGACACTAACTAGTCTTTATCTTCCATTTGTTTCCGCCATATATTTGCCTTCCCACAACTTGGGGTCCTGGAGACTCAAACTCCTTTTCCTTTTCCTTGTCACTTCTCCAAAATTTTTTGTTCTTTTGTTGAGATGCTACTTAAGACCAAGTTCTAACCACCCCTTTGAGTTACTCATTGCTGAGTGCTGTCATGTGTATGAGTGATGCACATGCTAATAAACTTCTGTTTTACACTAGTTCATCTGTCTTTTGTCAGTCAGTTTACAGCGCTCCAGCTGGAAAACATAAAATGTTTCCTCCTTCATAATATCAAGTGCTGGCTTGGATGTGAAGAACTCATACACATTGTGGGTTGCTTATAAATTGCCATAGCTCATGCTGAAGTAATCTGACATTTTTATGAAAATTAAAAATGGATATACTATGTGTATATTTGAGCATATATTTGTAGAAAAATTATTTGCAAATAAATTTATATATTAAAGAATGCTTATTGTGGCAATTTTCTTTTTTATAAAAACAAGAAAAAATGGAAGATCTTTTAATCAGGTAATAATTGCATTTTTTAAATTATAGAAATTTAGACTATAGACCACCATGTAGTTAAGTAAAATAATAAAGTATATCCCTACATGTTGTCTTAGTCATATATCAACATATAATAAAGTGGAAAAAGTTATAGAGTAATATGTATATATACATGCATGTGTTTATAACATATATAAGGAAAATGAAAAATATTTGTTCATATGATTATTTAAGTAAATGAAGAAGCACAGAATTCATTTGAAATTTTCAGTGGGATTAACAAAGCTTTGTTAACACCCATTTGAGGTGAGATTGGAAGGAAAACAGTTTTTTTTTTTTTTTTTGAGACAGAGTCTTGCTCTGTCCCCCAGGCTGGAATGCAGTGGCACAATCTCAGCTCACTGCAAACTCCTCCTCCAGGGTTGAAGTGATTCTCATACCTCAGCCTCCTGAGTAGCTGGGATTACTGGCGCCCACCACCATGCCTAGCTAATTTTTGTGTTTTTAGTAGAGACAAGGTTTTGCCATGTTGGCCAGGCTGGTCTCGAACTCCTGACCTCAAGTGATCCGCCTGCCTCAGCTTCCCAAAGTTCTGGGATTACAGGCATGAGCCACTGCACCCAGCCAAACAATTTTACTTTATAAACATCTTTATCTTTGGAAATGTTTCTGCTAGCATGTATTATTGGTATCTGATCCAAAAGACTAAAGAAAAGAAATGGCCATTACATGTGTTGGCTGGACCAGTTCTTGGTACAAATGAATATCTGTTGAATGAATAAATGAGTGTCTTGGATCCATTTTCACACTTATGTATGTCTCTGTTTCCTGCATAGTAGGAAATGATATTTCTACAGCTAAATCCATTTTAAAAATCAAGAATAATGCTTTTTGTTCTTTCCCAAGGAAGGTGGTTCTAGTACATCAAGTTCCTATTTTGATAATTCAGTCCTATGTAATTTCTATTTTCAAAATAATTCTGGTTAAAAAACAACAGCAAATATAAATGGCTCTATTGGTGCTTTATTTAGTTGCAGGATCAAAAATTTGCAGCCCAGTTTTTTCAAGTTGATTCAGTTCCCTGCCCAAATTGATTAGAAAAGTCTCATTTCACACAATTATAGATCTTTATTGCCTTTCATTATAGAATGTTTTCCTTAAGGAATAGTCAACTTTTGAGAAAGACTAATCTTCTGGAGTGATTTAAAAAATTGTGGCACCTCATTCTTTTAAAATTGAATTTGAACAAAATCCAAGGGCAGTTTAAAATTCAGCTTCTACTTTAGAGGACTTCATTTTAAATCCATCAATGCCTATAAAGCATCAAGTAAAATTCTCTTTCTACTCATTATTATCATCTGATTTCAACAATAGCCAAATTTTAATAAAAATGTTAATACTTACATGATTATTATCTTTATTTGAACTAGATGGGCACTAACTAAACTTATTCCTAAGGGAGGAGAATAGAAGAGCCTCCTTCAACTTTACTGCCTCTTTCTCAGGCATCCAAAACTCCTGTTACGAACATTCCTGGATTGTGAGTTTGTTCTATCACACACAGCAAACAGGAGCAGCGTCATCTCTGCATATAACTTATGAACATCTCTTCATGTAACACGAACCGCATGGATGAACCTGTGCCTCACCTCGTGGGCTGCTCTGTGATGGCAGAACACCCACTAGACAAAGAAGCTTCCCACCAACTTCTGCTTTTCCCAAAAGCAGAATGTCATAGACTGGTTACCTGTGTACTATGCCCCTCAGGAAGGGAGAATTCACTTCATTCTTTTACCTGCAGACAGGTTGGGAGGGTTATGCAGCTCGGGGGCATATAGCTTACCTGACAGAGGTAGAAAGACCTCAAGTGACTTTGAGAGTGTTTGATAAGAGGAAATATGATAAAATGCAAAGGTTTTTTGTGTAACTGGGAATTTTTTCAGAGTAGAGGGGTCTCAACCTAGAATGTCTACTCACCTAGTAAAGTGAAGAGACCTGCAGTCTTCCTGTGACAGTGACAGGCAACCTTTAGGAGGCACGGAACTGAAGGGCAGACTGAGAACTGCGTAGTTTTCTCCAGGAAAAGACATGTTTTTCAGAGGGATTGGGACTCTAGGAGAAGTACTTTGATTAGAGAGTGAGATAGAGCACAGAAATCCAATTCATGCCATCTCAGCGTGCAGGATCTAGACCTTGAGCATTCGAGGGAGTCTGGAGGTGTTTGAATGCTGGTATTGTCAAATAATGAGGAATGACCATTCCAGCAAAGAGCAGTCTAAATAGAAGAGAAGCATGACACAATGCAGATGCTAGACAAAGAAAGAACATCCAGACCAGACCAGGAAAAAAGACAATTCCTTTCACTCTATCCGGCTAATGATTTTACTAATCTCCAGTGAGGGGGGATTGAAAGTTAATAGAAAAACCACAGGAGATTCAACTTGTAGTTTCAGTATATTAGCATATATATTCTTGCTAAAATTACTTCAGTTGCTCTCTATAATTCTCATTTCCTTTGTGTGGCATTACACATTCTTATCTTCCCTCCTCAAAAGTAGACTAAATGGAGGCTGTCTCAGTCTAGAGGGTTCCATAGGTACTGAACACATTATAGAGAAATCACAAGATCATGCAGCTTGGTGCTGCAGCCGATGCCTGACCCCACTCAGCCTGGGTGGATCCTTGGCATTACCCAGGGTTCCTCTCAGATGTGGCCACTATATGGCTCCTAGATCCATTCTTGACCTAGGTACATGGGCCCAGAGAGTGTAATTAAGTGATATAGTCAGAGGTGGTTATTACCTAGACAATACTAGCTAGTCACTTGAGGAAATAAGTCATACAGTTCAATTAGAATCACATTTAGAATACCTTCTCTAAGGCAAGGTTTTAAAAACTCGCTTTTAATTTAAAAGCCTGACTTGGTGGTAGGTCTGGAGTGGAGCCCCAAAGTCTGCTTTTTATGTAAGAACCCCAAGGTGAATCTGATGTAGGTGGTCCATGGCTCCACTTTGAGTTCCTGAGCTAAATGATTTGTTGATTTATTAGACAGTAAACAATTGAGTCTGGGTGTGGTTGTGCACGCATATAGTCTCAGTTACTTGAGATGCTGAGGCCGGAGAATCGCTTGAGCTCAGCCGTTTGAGGCTATGGTGAGCTATGATTATGCCCACTTCACTCTAGCCTGGGTGATAGAGCCACACCCTGCCTCAAAAAACAAACAAAAAAAAGTAAACAATTGAAATTTCATGGCAGACATTTCCAGCCTATGTGTGTAGAAATGAGCTGAGATACAGGTGTTGTCAATAAGCAGTTTCTTTGGCCCAGTTGGCCTGGCTCTCTTTGGGCTGCTGTAAGCACTTTCACACCGTGCAGAGATTTCCTTCTCGAGGAGATGCCAGATCAGACTGTTATAAACATAGAAAGGGGGAATGGGGACTTTCTTTCATAAGGATTAAAAATAATACTCCAAATTCAGGCTTCCCACAAAACCAAGTAAATCAATATAAGTAAAGCTAAATTAGGCAGAAAAGGGCACCATTGCAATGGTTAAAAAAAAAAAAGAGGCTGTGGAAATGGTTGTGAAAAAGTCTGCAAAACGCATGGTAGAAAGAGAAGGGAAAGCCTTCTGAGTGCAGTGGTAATTGAAGTCCTCCTTTCTCTTTACGGAAGGGTTCCTGTTGTAGCCATGTGAGTTAATACCTTACAGAAGCCCTCAGCACTAGTGTGTTCTTCTTTCTATGTACTTAACTATAGGAAACAATTTTTTTGTGTGTGATTGCAGAAATAAGAAATCTGAGTTCTTCCAAAGAGACTGAAAAAGGACCTGAGACAGGATACTTTGTGGAAATCACACTTCTCCTGGAGTTTGCCTACAATAGGATCTCAGAGATTTATCCCTGAACTCTAGGTTTATGGTGACTTCTTTTAAATTGGCTTGCCTCCAAAAGAGAGTAACTCAAAGCTGAGTTTAAAATTCTTCCAACTCCTTCTTGATATCATTACTGATAAGGCGAAATCTTTGATGGCTATTATAATTCTGTCCTGGCTTAGTGAAATCTCGCAGACAACCTAAACCTCAACTGGAATGACTTGTTAGTAGTCAATACTTAGTTCAAGCTTTAGCTCCTCTATTCACTCTTCGGCAAGGACACTAATAAGACACAAGGAACAAGATGCAGTTAAAATAATGCAGGTGGGAGCTGGGAATATGTGGCCACAATGCAAAACACAAGAAAGTGTCCTGGCTCCTGACCTTGAGGATCTTAATGATCTACTCGAGATATCTCCCTGTCCACCCACTTCACACCTACAGGGAACAAGCTCATTTCTGGGTACACACAGCAGACTCTTAATAAATATTGCCTGAAAGACAACGCTCTATCAGTATGAACTAAGAGTAGAATGAACGTTCATCTTTCTTTCGCATTCACCTCATCTCATTCCGTTTGTTTCAAGTCAGTTCTCCTGTTTGGAGAGGCTGCGGCACTCCTGTCTGGAGTGAGGGAGGGTCTGTTGTAGCACAACAGTTCCATGCTACTCCTTTGTCTGTTCATGTCAACAGTCTATGTATGGAGCACCTATGTTTGGGTGGCGGTGTTAAGCACCTTGGAGGTGGGATGAAGATAAAGAGAGAAAAGCAACAGAGTCTCCTTTAGAGGGGAGGGCAAGATCTTGGTTAAAAACAAAAACAAAACAGGTTCTATCACTCAATGTATTTGTGATCACTTTGTAACACTTTTTCTGAGCTCCAGTTTCCTCTCCTGTATAGTGGGAACAATATGTATTTCCATGGTGTCATAAGGGTCAAATGAAATAATTAGAGTTGCAGGATTTAGCAAATAAAAACAGTGTAAATTATACTCCACCCAATATTTGGGACGTACAAAACAGTATTTATTGTTTCTTTAGAATTCAAATTTAACTGATGTCATATATTTTATCTGGCATGCCTAGAAATAATGTTATGATAATAGTAGCCATTTTCCGAGTGCCTATTTCATGTGCCAGGCACCACTAGGTACCTAGATTATGTTGGTTATAGTTCTAACAGCAGCTGAAGGCAGTTATTACTAACTCCATTTTGCATCTAGGGTGTGGAAGTTTTCCAAAAACAAATAGCCAGTAAATAGCAGAGGCAAGATTCAAATTCACTTTATCATGCTGCTTCTTCAGGAGATGAAAGCAATATGAAACTAGAAAATAGCCTGGTGTTTATGGTCTCTTTGTTCATTATCTCTGTCCTGAGTACAGCAAAGGGACTGTGGAAATCTATGGGAATATGGAAGCTAAGAGTTTCCATCAAGTGTAGACAAAAGCCTGTATCTACTTCTCAACTTCCAGGAAATCTGTATTTCTACAGATACCGAGGCAAGGTCCATAAATGCTCTAAAACAACCCACAGTGTATGATGTGACATGTGGGATTATCTATCCCAAAGCCCATGCCAGAGCAGAGATGTATTGACTAACTGGACCTTAAAGTAAATTAGTTCTGTAAGCTACTTAATATGTCCCATTTTTGCTGTTAGATGACAAAAGATTCAGCTTAGCTACCTATACTTCTAATCTTCAAAGTAAATTCAGAACTTCATTTGTTCAAGCATTTATTTCATTCACTCATCCATCCATGTGTCCATTCAACAAGCACTTATACAGCACTTCCCAGACATTGTTCTAAGCAGTTTACAAACATTAACTTACTTAATTCTCATAATCATCCCCTAAGTAGGTATTATTATTACCCCCATTGAAATTTGGAATGGTGACCCCAGATTCCTACTAGAACCTTGTGATGGCCCAGTGGCCCTCCAGAGATGTCCATGTCCTAATCCTTGGGACCTATGGATATATTATATGACATACCAAAGGGATTTTGCAGATGTGATTAAGGTAACCGACCATAAAATCGGGAGTTTATCCTGGATTTTTGAGGTGGACCCAATCTAATCAATTTTTGAGGTGGACCAATCTAATAAACAGCTGTGTTTAACAGCTATTAAACACAGAGAACGTTCTGTGACTGAAGTCAGGAGAGATGCAGCAGAAGCGGAAGTCAGAGAGATTAGAGGTGTGAGGGGGATGGGATGCACCGTTGCTGGTTTGAGGATGGTGTTGCAGCATGATGGGTAGTGTAGGTGGCCTTACGTTGCTGACGGAGGCCACATCTCCCAGCCAGTGAGAAGACCAGAACTCAGCCAGCGAGGAAACAAGAATTCAGAACATGATTCTGCCAGCAACCTACATCAGTTTGGTGGCAAATTCCCCCTCAGAGCCTTCAGATGAGAGCCTGGGCCAGCTGATACTTTGACGTCAACCTCTGGGACCAAGGGCAGAGGAATCTATTGAGCTCATGTGAACTTCTGGCCTGAAGAATCGCGGGATAATCCATTTGTGTTGTTCTAGGCCACTACATTTGTGGTAATTTTTATAGCAGAAATAGAAAAAGAATATAGACCATATCTCTTTAGGGTATTATTTTTTACATCTTTTTTTACATCCCAATTTGATAGTCATGTCATCTTCCATTAGCCAGAGTATTTAGTTAAGCAGAATATTTCTTTCTGTACTGATTGTGCTGACCAGGTATACTTTGCATTGTGCAGTTGCAGAGGTTCCATGCCCAATTCTGGGACTCATTCCTTACATTCTTCATTTACCAGGAAGGGGAATAGGAGACTCTGAAGGATGGAAGAGGGACAGGCTTTTCAAATATTGATTAGGAAAAGTCAGCAGAGAGAAGACTCAAAGCACAGACTCAGCCTGAATCTGGGCTTAAACTCCGGCTCTATTGCCTAGTAGCCATGTGGCTTTGGGCAAGCCACTTAACATCTCTGTGCCTTGGCTTATCTTCAAAATGCAGATGACAATAAGAATAGTACCTAGGGTTGCTATGATTAAGTGAGTCAAAGAATGTGGTGTGAGTATTGCAAGGATGATCTAAGTGTTCGCTGTTATTATTGTCTCCATTGCAGAAGGGTTTCACAGAGAGGTGAAGATAGAAGCACACCAAACAAAGAAAAGCTCAAAAGGGTTTGCAATCGGAGAAATGGAAATGAAAATAATAGTGAGATATCACTGTAAGCCAGTCAGATGGGCACAAATGGGGAAGCTAGACGATGTTGGTGTTGGAGAGGATGAGGGACTTGGGCAGCACCCGCCTCACTGCAGTTGGGAGTGTGATCCGGGCAGTCATTCTGTTGAACAACCTGATACTACTGAGTCAAGGTAAATATACATACCCTCTATGTCTTGGTTTGGGTTCTCCCAGAAACAGCTCCTTAGATAAGGATTTAAGTGGAAGTGGCTTATTCAGGAGATGATGCCAGGATATGCTGGTAGGAAGGGAAGGCACTCAATAAGGGCATGTTTTCAAGCAAGTTCTGCTGTGAGTCACTGGAGCTTAACTGGGGACTTCCAGGAGCCGGTGTAGAACAAGAGCCTCCCAATTTTCCCATACAAGAGGTGAAAGAGCTGGGGTATTTATATACAAGGCTCCTCACGCATTGGCTCAGGGCTGCTGAGAACGAGAGTGCAGGTGCTCGCCGTTGGCAGTTAAGGAGGCCTGGCCTGCAATAAGACGAGGAGATGTAGGTATGGCACTGATAGCGTCTACCCCCCAGGATGGCCCAGGAAATCCACTGAAGTATAAACCTAAAGAAATGATCACGACATTTCATTTGGAAGACATGTAGGGATGTTTGCAATGTTATTTGTGATGGCAGGAGCTCTAGGCAGGCTGGTGACCATCACTAGGAGAGTGAGTAGAATCCATGTGGGGAACGTGCACATGGGGTATTGTGCAGTAGTTAAAAGTAACAGATTGAGTTATACATAGCTACATAACGAAGCCTAAAAATAATCCCAAGTGAGAAAAGAAACAGAATGAGATCTATCACACACACATACACACACTCTCTCTCTGTCACACACACACCCACACCCTCTCTGTCACACACACACACACCCCAATGAGAATTTTGTAGCAATGCACTTAACAAAAAAAATCATGTACACATGTCAGAATGGTTTTTCATAAAGGAGTGGAGGAAAAGCAGCTGGTTATGGTAATAAGATAAAAAGTAATTAATTGATTTACTTTTTTTTTTTAACAACACAAAAGGGGAACCCTGTAGAGATCTTTGATGATAATGTGTCGTGAACTGAGTGTGAAGAATTCAACAATCTCCACCTCTCATCCCAGAGAAAAAAATATACACCAGCGATTTCTGATCCTGTCTGTTTCTCTGATCTAAAGTGCTTGTTTGTTCATTTTCTAGAGTTCTACCTGCTTCTCAGTGGTCTATCCATTGCGTGAGGGGGGTGGCTGCAGAGAGAGGGGAGTGGAGGTTGCAGCCCTGAGTGAGGCCCACTCTGACGGAAAGAGAGGGAATTCATACAGGGACTGAAGTCAAGGTCAAGGTGGGGTGGAGTGGAGTGGTTTCCTAGACATCCTGTCCTGAAGAGGACCAGACAGCCCGCTGGGCTAAGGCTAGGCCAAGCCAGTGGAGCAGATGGGGTGATGCCAAGATAAGGAAGGAGCTGGGAAGGAGAACCAGGTTGTGACATTCCCAGACAGAGGTTAAAATGCTGGCTCTGTGTTCATGAAGCTGAGTGCCCAGGCAAAGTCACCAAGTGCCCAGGTAGATGACGCTTCAAATGCAAATTTTACATGCTTTTTTTTACCTGCCACTGCCAGATAATGGGAAGGATTTTTTTTCTACCCTAATGAAGCTGTTAGAAGTATTAACATTTATATAAAATAGTAAATAGAATTTGAAGATGTCTATACTAAAGATGGATTGAATTTTGATTTTAATATAGTTTACATACCAACCGTGGACTTGAGTTCCAGATGGGAATAATTATTTTTTTCCTATCGGTCTCTTTAAATCTTAATTTTTCACTTAAAAAATCTTTTGGCACCAGTTAAAACCAACAATCTTGCCTTTTGTGATGTCCAGAAAGCACAGTGCAAATATTTAACAAGTATTATGGAGTAGATGGTTTTGTGCAGCATGCATGAGAAATTCATCAATTTAAATTTAATTTGAAAAACATAATGAATTCAAGGTACTATTCCCAGTGCAGTTGTGTAGATAAAGATTAAAAAGTCATAGTTTATAAAATTAATCTGTCTTAAGGGTATATTCTTCTATTGGAAGTCAGGGGGTGTCTCAGCAACAGCCTACAACGGCAAGAAATTTTCAGTAAGATGGATTTTTTTTTTAAATCACACTTCCAGAAGAAATTTAGAAATAGGGCTTTTTCTCTAAGGCAATACCTAGAAAAAAATGATTTGACCAAGGGCTTAGAAAAATTAGCAGTGTTTGCAATTGGTTACAGAGGTCTTATCGCCTATCACAGCTTGCTTAGCTCTCTTGAGTTGTATTTATAAAGCGTTCTGGCTGATCTACTTAGTTAGATGAATGGTAAGATTATTTTTGCCTTTTAGCTATGTGATGCTGAACTCTAATCAATTGAAATGCTTCACGGTGACAGAATGCCTTCTGTTTGCCAATGCAAAAAATCCTAGTAAGTGGCAAATTATAAAATCTCCAAGTAGCACCCAGCTGAAATATTTGTTTGTATTTTCTATAATAGATCTTTCCTTTGAAGCAGCTGCTATTTCAAAGGAGATTGTAGGCATTTGAAAAATCTGGGTCACTCCTCATGCATTCCAGAAAGAAATCTTTGATAGACTAAGGCCTCGGGAACCATCTGTGGCTGTGTGGGAACTGTGTGGGGTTGTAAATAAAAAAAGCTGGTGGGGTCCCAGAGCAGTTTTCAGGGCCTGACCCTCAGCGCCAGGATTTCTAAATACTGAAAACTGGATGGAGAAAAACTGAAAAATGGGGTCTTCAAATTTATTTTTAGAGACAGGGTATCCCTCTGTCACCCAGACTGGGGTGCAGTGGTGCGATCATGGCTCACTGTAACCTTGAACTCCTGGGCTCGAGTGGTCCTTCTGCCTCAGCCTCCTGTGCAGCTGAGGCTACAGGCATGCGCCACTATGCTGGGCTAATTTATTAAAATGTTTTGTAGAGATGGAGTCTTGCTATGTTGCCCAGGCTGGCCTTAAGCTTCTAGGCTAAGTGATCCTCCTGCCTCGGCCTCTCAAAGTGCTGGAATTCAGGCACGAGTCACTGCACCTGGCAGTTTTAAAAAATTGTTTGTAGAGAGGGGACCTCACTATGATGTCCAGGCTGGTCTTGAACTCCTGGCCTCAAGTAATCCTCAGCCTCCCAAAGCGTTGTGATTACAGACATGAGCCCCTGTGCCCAACCCTGAAAAACACAGTTTTTAGGTACGTACATAATTAAAATGCTAATCAAACTCACATTAGTAATGAGGATTTTAATATTGAGGAAAGGATGACAAAGGAGTTGGGTCACATGGGAGGGTCATTGCACTCAGCGAATAATGTTTTTCCATTCTTAAAGAGTTGCATTAGCCTCTTTTTGGTTAAAAAAGTCACATCCGGCCGGGCGCGGTGGCTCACGCCTGTAATCCCAGCACTTTGGGAGGCCGAGGCGGGCGGATCACGAGGTCAGGAGATCGAGACCAGCCTGGCTAACATGGTGAAACCCCGTCTCTACTAAAAATACAAAAAATGAGCCATGCATGGTGGCAGGCCCCTGTAGTCCCAGCTACTCGGGAGTCTGAGGCAGGAGAATGGTGTGAACCCGGGAGGAGGAGCTTGCAGTGAGCCGAGGTCGCGCCACTGCACTCCAGCCTGGGCGACAGAGCAAGACTCCGTCTCTAAAAATAAAAAATAAAAAAGTCACATCCATATTTTTTACGACAAAAAGTTGCTAATAACACTTACCTCTGATTGATAAGTAATCTGAGCTTCAGGAAGTGAGAGGTTTGCTCCCCTTTGGCGACCTCACCCACGTGCACACACAAACTCGGAGACTCCCTGGGTACTTTTTACTTTCCTCTTTCTGTGTTTCCATGTTTTCTCAGCAGCTTTCCCTCCTTCTGCGAAGGAAAATTTCAGCAGGACACAGTCTGCCAAGCTAGGCACATGGCAGACACTTGATAAACTTCACTAAGATTTCAAGGAAGTGTGGGGGAGATAATTTGTTGGATTTTCTCTAAACAGGAAGGAGAAAGACCAGTGAAAAGAAGTGGAAAAAAAGAGAGAGAAATTCAAAAAGATGGTGGTAGGCTGGGATTAGGTTAAGTCAAAGTGCCCGCAGATACGGGTTGAAAAACATTTTGAAGATCTGCAGTGATTATTCTTCCACTTAAAGTTATTTATAAAATTGTTTGATAAATTGGCTTTTTGGGTGCTCAAAAAATGGATCAACCCTTTTGCTTCTAGGAAGATGGAGTAGACATATTTTTCCCTATTCCTCTTGCTAAGTACAACTAAAAGCCCTGGATATTCTATTAATATATAAAACAAGCATAAGACAGCTGTGAAAGGTGGGGAGAAGGTGGCATACTGCATAGGGACCTCTGCACACAAGAAATGATACTGTGGTGAGTTCTTCAGGTTTTCTTTTTGTTTCATAAATTCCAGTCCAGAAGGTGAAGAAGCTGGCACTTTAGATACGCCTGCAAGGACACATGAAACAGCCCTGATAAAAGCCCACACTCTCTAGCCAAATAACCAGGAAAGGGGCAGCCTTGCAAAACAGGAAACGTTTACATAATGTCCACTCTACTCCAACCAAACACCACAGAAAAATCTGTGGCCACACCCCCACCTACACCAGCAAAGGGCTAAGGGGGCATCCCGACTTCTACTCTTGTCAATCTTTAAAATCCCAAGCGCTTCACCAAGGTGGTGTCCGAGAATGTTGGGTAGGGAACAAGGTTTTCATTCCCACTATGTGGTAATGAGACCCCCTCACACTGCAGTATCCCTGAAGATCATGTGGAAAGCTTAGACTTCCACCACAACCCAGCAGTGAAGAGGCGCTGCACCCGCCTCTGCTGGGGTGGTATCAGAGGAGGCCTGGTAGAGAGACAGGACTTCCACCACTGCCCAGCGGAAATGAGATCACTCACTTCCTTGTGGGGTCAGTGGAAGCTGTATGGGAAGAAGTAATGAGGCACACAAATCCGCCAGTTACAGAAGTATCTATGGAGGCTTAGTGGGGAGCTAGATCTCCTGCCTCAGCCAGCAGTACAAAGAGACCCCTTGGATGTCAATGGAGGCTGTTTTAGTCAGGGTTCTCCAGAGAGACAGAACCAATGAACTTGTCTCTCTCTCTATATATACATATAGAGAGAGAGACAGAACCAATAGGATCTCTATAGGTTCAGTCTCTCTCTCTATATCCTATATATATATATCCTATTTTTATATAAACATAAGATATATTTAAGTATATATGTGTATATATATATCATATACAGGATATATAAGTGTATATATACTGTATACATACTTATAAATACTATACTATATATAAGTATATATAGGATATATAATATATAAAATAGGATATATATAAATATAGGATTATATATGTATATGTTGTATCTCTCTATATGTATCATATGTCTTCTAGGACATATATCCTAGAGAGAAAGATTAGAAGGGATTTATTAGGGGAATGGCTAAGTTGATTATGGGGGCTGAGAAGTCCCACAATAGGCCATCTGCAAGCCGGAGAACCAGGGAAGCTGGTAGTGTGGCTTGGTCCAATTCTGGAGGCCTCAGAATCAGAGAAGCTGATGATATAACCTCACTGGGAGGTTGAAGGCCAAGATCCTGGGGTGAAGGGGCACTGATGCAAGTCCCAGAGTCCAAAAAGCCAGAGAACCTGGAGTTCTGACATCCAAGGGCAGGAGAAGTAGGGCATCTCAGCTTTGGAAAAGAGAGCCAGAATTCATCTTTCCTCTGCCTTCTTGTTTCACCTGAGCCCCCAGCTGATTGGATGGTGGCCACCCACATTGAGGGTAAATCTTCTCCACTCAGTCCAGGGACTCACCTGCCAATCTACTCCAGAAACACTCTCACAGACACACCTGGGGGAGCCCAATCATTCTAATCAAATAACATACCACCTGGGTTTCCCTTTCAGCAGAAGAGGGATGAGCTCAATGTCTACTGAAGCATCGAGAATAATGTATGCTTTACCAGCTATATGGGTATCCCTAGATCCAATCAAATGGACATCTAGAATCAACTATCACAGAGACCAAGAAGGAAACTTAAACTTCCTCCCTTACCAGGCAGTAATGGGACAGAGCCTTCCATTGCCTTGCTAGAAGTGCATCAATGAAAGCAAGCTAAAATACAAAATTTAACTAAGATCTGGAGTCCTGTAACAAAACCAGAAAAGTCCAGATTTCAATTGATAATCACTCATTATACCGAACACTAGGAAGATCTCAAACGTAATGAAGAAAGACCATAAATAGATGGTCTATTAGTTTGCTAGAGATGCCATAACAAAGTCTCATGGACTGGGTGGCTCAAACACATTTTTTACTGTCTAGATGCTGGGAAATCCAAGATCAAGGTACTGGCAGATTTTGTTTCCATGGAGGTCTCTCTCCTTGGCTTGCAAATGACTCTTACTTGCTGTGCCCTCACATAGCCTTCTCTGTGAGTGTGCATCCCTCATGTGTCTTTTCTTACAAGGACACCAGTTATATTGGATTAGGGTCCTGCCCTATTGGTGTAATTTGAATGTAATTACCTCTTTGAAGGTCCTATCTCCAAATACAGTCACATGGATTAGGGCCCACCCATATGACTTCATTTAATCTTAATTAGTTCTTTAAAGACTCTATCTCCATGTACTGTTACATTTTGAGGTATTGGAGGTTGAGAATTCAATATAAAAATTTTCAAGCGGGGGACACAATTCAGCCCATAACAGATGTCTACAACAAGACGACAAAAATTTTAGAGTTATCTGACAAATATTATACTGCTGCCATCATAAAAATGATTCAAAGTGCAATTATGAACAAACTTGAAACAAATGAAAAAATTGCAGGTCTCTGCAAGGAAATAAAAGTCTCAGCAAAGCAATGCAAGTATAATGAAGAATCAAATGGAAATTTTAGAACTGAAAAATGTAATAACTGAAATTTAAAATTCAATGAATAGGTTCAACAGCAGAATGTGAGAGACAGAGGAAAGAATCAGTCAACTAAAGAGAGGACAATAGAAATTACCCAGTCTGATTAACAGAAATAGATAGGAAAAAAAATTGAAAGGAGTCTCAGAAACCCAGGAGACTATAATAAAAGATGTAACTTTTTTTTTCCATTGGAGATATGAAAGGAAAGGAGAGAGAGGCTAAAACTGAAAGAATAGTCAAAAAATAATAGCTCAAAATTTCCCAGGTTTGGCAAAAGACATAAATCTATAGATTCCAGAAGCTGAGAAAACTCCAAGCAGGGTAAACCCAAAGAAATCCATACCATGACACAGCCTAGTCAAACTTCTGAACACTAAATACAAGTAGTAAGTTGTGAATGTGCTCTTCAGTACATTTTGCTTGTAGGAGGGTAGCCACGTAGTGGTTGGAAAATGCATGAACTCTGAGGTCAGGGGGACCTGGTTTTGAACCTGGGACTTGCTGCTTCCAACATATTCATCATAGGGCAAATTACTAACTCTCTTTGAGTTTCGATTTTTCATTTGTAAAAAATGGAATAATATGCTAACCCTGCCCCCATGGAACTATGGTGAGAATTAAGTGAGGAAACATATGTAAACTCCGGCAGGATTTCTATGCTGTAGTCTTGAGACCAAAGTCCTTTTTCTTCGGGTAACCTCAGTTTTTGCTCCTTGGCCTTCACCTTACGGGATGAGACCCATTCATATTATGGAGTGTAATCTGTTTCACCCCAGGTCTACCCATTTAAATATTAACCACATCAGAAAGATGCCTTTACAGCAACATATAGATCGGGGTTTGACAGAACAGCTGGGGAACATAGCCTCATCAAGTCGATAGATATAATTAACCATCGCATATAAAGAAATTAATTTTACATTTACTGAGGTTATATGCTTTTTAAATGTTCAAGATAAATTTATTACATGCAAGTTTTCCAAACTAGGCAACTACCTGGGGGCATAGTAAACTGTCCAAAGTTGAGATATTAAAATAAGTGATTCATTCTTATAAACAGTACAGAATCATGTACTATTATCTTTCAGAAGTTCAACTGTATGGCTCTGCTGACCTCAGGTAACTGTCTGCTGCCTGACTTACAGTGATGGCGAGGCCTGCAGATGGGGAGGCCTGCAGAGCAGCCTGTTGTATGCCTTGCAAAAATACTTGGTGGACAATTTATTTTTTCTCATATAAATGCACTGACCACTTAAGTTACGGTAGAGCCAATTTTGATGTCTTCAGGTATGTAGGGAAGCATGTCTGGAGCTTGAGATGCCTGGCAATGCATATTTACATTTACTAAATTTAAATTATTAATTTATTTATGATTTAATAGCATTTCTAGATCAGTGCCCTAGGCAGCTCTAGAGCCAACTTCGCCTAGAACTGGCTCTGTTACAACATATGAGGTAGGCAAATCTGGCTAAAATACAGAGGAGGTGACTATTTCCCGAGGAATTCTTTGTCCATTAGGGGAATTCCAAACCATGCCTGATCCACTTCACATCCACCTAAGCTGGAAGTCCTACACTCCTGGCCTGAGCAGAGGGAAATGCTTTGGAGACAGAAATTTAGAGAGAGGAAGCCATTCGGAAGGAGACTCCAAGAAGCAATACTTTATTTTTGTCATTTAGATCTAGAAAAACCCTTGACAAATATGAATTAGGTAATTTTAATGAAAGTTTGCGGTGACAAAAAATAATGAGAAAACCCAAATCATGAAAGAATATAAATGGATCAATTCTATATGGAACAGATCAGGGTGTTTTCATAGTCAGTTAATAGAATTGGGAGCTGTTCTAAAGTCAGCTAATCGAGGCTCCTTTTTCTGAGCCTAGAGAGGGGCTGTGCTTGACAATTAATTAATTGATTGCTAAACAGTGGCCGAACCAAAACAAAGACCAGGTGTCACAGCTTCCAGCCCAGGGCTTTTTCTACCATATGTCATGTGAAATTATTCTTTAGTTTTATTCTTTTAGAGAATTCCTTTAAGACTCAGCTTTATAAAAATGCAACTGCTTCAAATTATAAAACTTTTGAGCCAGGTACGATGGCTCACGCCTGCAATCCCAGCACTTTGGTAAGCAGAGGCGGGTGGATCACTTGAGGTCAAGAGTTCCAGACCAGCCTGGCCAACGTGGTAAAACCCGACCTTCACTAAAAATACAAATCAATTAGCCGGGCAAGGTGGCATGCCCTGTACTCCTAGCTACTGGGGAGAGGCAGGAGAATTGCTTGGACCTAGGAGGCGGAGGTTGCAGTGAGCTGAGATCATGCCACTGCACGCCAGCCTGGGTGACAGAACGAGACTCCATCTCAAAAAACAAAACAAAACAAAACAAAAACAAATTATAAAACTTTTTAAGTAGGGAAGGAGAATATAAACAGAATAACTCAGATGTGTGCATTTGTGTATCCGTGCTTTTTTTCCAGATGTTTTCATTCTTGCCATGGTTTGAGGCTTCTATTGGATCCCTAGAGTACATCAGCTGACCTTGAGGATGAAGCCTGTCCCTGAACTCATTCATTCAACAAATATTTATTAAGCACTTACTGTGTGCCAGGTAGCATGCAAGGTACTGGGATTACAGACAATTAAGAGATGATTTTTGCTCCAAAGCGGCTTAGTTTGGTTAGAGAAAAGTACAGGTAATCAGATACATTACAATGGTGGTATAGTTGGTGCTATAATAGTGGAATAATATGAACAGAGGGCTCTAGACTCTAAATTAAAAAACTGTGACTTCACGAGTTCAAAAGAATTCCTTGCAGAATTACCATTTGAAACAATCTACAAACCTGAGTAGTAGTTTATCAGGCAAGTTGGGGAGAGACCTTCGAGGCATGAGGAAGTGCACATGGGGTGGTATTCAGAGTACGGCTGGGTCAGAAGGCTGGAAAAAGTTGGTAAGGTGGGAAGAGAGGGAAGAGATAGGGCTTGGAGCCAGCTCTGGAAGGTTCCTAGGCTGTTTGCTGAAGAGTGCTTTTCCAAAGGAAGATTTTACGATGAAGGTAAAAATACATGCAATACAACGTTCCATCACAGAAACTTTTAAAAAGAGGGGATGATATTTGACATAATCAGATTTATTTTTCTGAAAGGTAATGGTGATCCTCGGTTACTTTACTTAGGAATGAGCTAAAATATGCCTCCTACAACATTTGTTGTAGGAATCATAAAGCATATATGAAAGTGCCTGGTAAATTATACAGCAAGATATAGATGTGAAATACTTATTAATGTCTTTTGATAATAAAATCACGTGGTGAAACTTTTGTAGGAATGAACATTGAACAGACAGCATACCTCTGAACATCCATACCAGTCTGACATTTAATCTTTAGGATATTTCTGCCAGACTTTTCAGGTACATGACAAAGAATACATCATTGATGCCTCCCTTGAAATTGCCTTAACTAAGCTGCACATTAACGTTCTACACTTGGCTTTCAATTAGGGTCCTTATAACAAACAGCATAGATATGGTTTCTGCATTCACTAGGAAATTCTTTTCAAGAAATTTGGCCATTAAATATCTTAATTTTTTTCATGAGTAATGTATTTACAATTAATGCCAACTAAGGAAATAAGAGAGGATGCACACAAAGATTTTATATACCAGGAAGTTCAATGGAGTATTATTTATAATAAGAAAAAATTTAAAATGACCTAAGTGTTAACTTCATTAATAAATTATGGTTTGCCCACATGGTGGAATATTTTGCAACTATCAAGAATCATGATTTCAAAGACTATTTAATGACATGAAAAAATGTTCACAATATTAAATGAAAAAAATTGTAGGCATACCATTTGCTCCCAATTTGGGGACCCCCCAAAAATAGCAGTTATCCCTCAAAAGACTGAAAAGAATAGATATAATTATTAATTTTTTCTGTGTGAATTATTACAAAAGATTTTTCTTTTTTTCTTTCTCAAACCTTAAAAAAATTATTGTTACTAATTCTATAATCAGGAAAGATGAATATGTTTTTGAAAACAAATATGTTAAGTAATCTTGTGCTAAGAAATTATGATCCTTGATTATTCTTCTGTGGTTTATGCTTTTATATTTTTATGGGATCTCTGTTCCAACTACTAGTGCCAGTTTGAGAAATTTTACTCTAATAACTGCAGATTTCTGAATTTCTCAATTCCCTTTTCTCTGGGAGAAATGAAGAATTGCACTACTTTCTTATCACTGTACTGTCAATTGTTTTATTAACAAAATATAATTTTATTTCAAAAACATTTAAATCTGGCCAAATAAAATATTCTGAGTGACATAAAAGCAAATGTGCAGAGGACACAAAAAGAAGACTGAAGTGTTATTTCTGCATATGAAGAGCTTAAGATTTATGTGGGAAGAAGATGAGACAACTGCAAGGACCAATTACAACAAAATAATCATAGTGATTTCATAAGATTACATGTGATTTTCCGAGATTAGTCCATCACTTTTATTTGATAGATTAAAAAAATGAAGCCAAGAGAGAATAAGTGACTTTTCCAATATCACACAAAGAATTAGGAGTAAAGACTCAGGTCTCCTAGTTCCAATGGGCTGTAAAAATGCAGAATAGCATACAAAATCTAAGAGGAAACCAAGGTTAGCCTCCAAGAAAGAGTTAGAGGAAGAAGGATTGTGGGGGCTGGTTAATAATCCCAGGGACTATGCCTCTTCTTCAGCAGGTAATGAGCCTGTGGAGCCCCTCAACCATTGAGACCATCCTCATTGACAGTACCTCACTTACTGTAGTTATGTCTGTGACATTAGGCACAAGATTTACACATGTATATCACTTTTACAGAGATTAAAACCAAATTTTCAATTGGGCTGTGAATTAGTCAGGATACTTTCAGTTGCAAGTGACAGAAACACAACCCAAATCATAACAAAATAAACAAATTAAAAGTAGGGGCAAAATATATTGATACATAACTGGGAAGTAGAGGGCCAGCTAGCTTTAACAATGGTGAGTTCAAAGAGCTCTGATGTTCTTTCAGAGATCTGGTTCCATTTTTAAATCTCACCTCCTGTCTTAGTCTGTTTTGTGTTGCTGTAACAGAATATCACAAACTTCTGGATTTATTTTTAAAAAATTATTTCTTACAATTCTGGAGGCTGGTAAGTCCAAGGTCAAGGGGCTTGCATCTGCCAAGGGTCTTCTTGCTGTGTCATCTGATGGTGGAAGGCAGAAGAGCAAGAGAGCACGCATACACACATGTGTGAAAGAGAAGAGAAGAGAGAAAGAGAGGGCCAAACTTTTATAACAAATCCACTCTTACGAAAATGAGCCCACTCTTGCAATAATGATATTCATCTATTCATGAGAGCTCTCTGCCCTCACAGACTAATCACCTCTTAAAGTTTCACCTCTCAAGATGATTGCACTGGGGATTAAGTTTCCAGTACATAAACTTTGAAGGGACACATTCAAAACATAGCACTTTGTCTCTGCTTAGCTTCATTCTTTGGGCAGGTGTTCCCCAGGTACTTGGCCAGATGGCTACCACAAATCAAAGGCTCACATTCTACCACTTAGGAACCCACTGGAAATGTTTCCCTGGAAAGTTCTTGCAGAAAAGTCTCTGGGAAGATCCTTATTCCCCAGGTTGTGCCATGTGCCTCTTCCTGAACCAGTCACTGTTGGAAGGGGATCTGGCTCCTTGGAGATTCAGCTCCGTTCTAACCACATGAAAATGATTCCCCTTGATAAACAAGTGTCTTATTAATAGAAGAAGTGTTGAGGAAGGAAGGGAGTCTAATTAGGTGTCCACTATGTGAGGTAGTGCCAGTAACCTAAGTATTAACTATGTAATATAGATGATAAATGCAAAACAAAGAAAGGAATAATAATGGGACTGCCATCAGAGTTTCCAGAGAAGGTGGATGATGACACATACTAGGGTAATATGAAATCCTGTTAGTAATAGACGAAACAAAGCCTAATTGTAAAGTAAATCTCCTTTTAAGAAAACTCACATTCTACTTACGGAGACTAATTTTTTATGACATTTGCTTTTAGTGGTAATTGCAGTGACTAGACCAGTCCAACATGCAGCTATTAGGAATGAAATATTCTTTTTTGAACAAATACTTAGTCTGGAGTCTAAAAGTCAAAGTTGTTATAGCAGTATCTCTTTAGATAATAACTACACAGGCTAATCATTCATACATAGTTAATGGAGATTTTAATTAGGCAGCATAATTTCTGAAAACAAAGGAGAAAAAAACACAAAAACCAGTAGTTCCTGAATATGAGAGTCAGTTCTCTCATCACCAATGTGGTGGGTACCAAATTTATCACAAGAATAATTCCTCCTGACATTTGCATCATGCTTTTATGCTGTCATGTACTAACTCAGTTGATCTTTAGACCATTCCCAGAAAGCAGGCATCATTATAATCATCTACATTTTATAGATAAGAACACTGAGGCAATGATAGGTCACACAGTTAATGAAAGGACGACTCTAATTCTCCCACTAGTGTTTTTCCATAGAAGAACACATGCTCAGCTGGGCACAGTGGCTCATGCCTGTAATGCCAGCACTTTGGGAGGCTGAGTTGGGCGGGTGACCTGAGGTCAGGAGTTCCAGATCAGCCTGGCCAACATGGTGAAACCTCGTCTCTACTAAAAATACAAAAATTAGCTGAGTATGGTGGCGCATGCCTGTAGTCCCAGCTACTCGGGAGGGTGAGGCGGGAGGGTGAGGCAGGATAGTTGCTTGAACCCGGGAGACGGAGGTTGCAGTGAGCTGAGATGGTGCCACTGCCCTCCAGCCTGGGAACAGAGCACCTGCCTCCACCACCTACTGTGTAATTTAAGTCTTTTTCACTTTGATTTCCTGGCTGTAAAAAGGTGATGATCATACCTAATATGAGTAGAGTATTAAAAATTATCTTTCTCCTTAGCTCTTCTTGTGAGTTCTCTCTTCTGTACTGTGTATGTCCTTAAGTTTAGCCTTGAGGCTGAAGTGAGGAAGAAGGAAGGCACTGTGCCTGTCCTCCTGGCATGGGCCTAGTAGAGGAAGTTCATCTGGATAGAAAAGGGAAAGGAACCCTATCTCTACTAAAAATACGAAAATTAGCTGGGCATGGTGGCGTGTGCCTGTAATCCCAGCTATTCAGGAGACTGAGGCAGGAGAATCGCTTGAACCTGGGTGGCAGAGGTTGCAGTGAGCCGAGATCATGCCACTGCCCCCCAGCCTGGGGGACAGAAGTGAGACTCCATCTCCAAAAAAAATAATAATAATAAAGGGAAGGGAAAGCACAGCCTGCACCTTCTGGCTTGAGGGGTAAAAATGAAAAACGGAAGTGGTAGCAAAGAAAAGGAGTGGAGTTCGAGTTTTCTCCTTCAACCTGCTCTGGCATCTATTCAAGGGGAAGGGATGTGGATGAGCCCAGCAACAGAAAGTCTTCTGCTTCTATTTATGCCCGGGCTCTAAAGGAAATCTCTCCTGCAGGCTGGTCCAGCCCTGTGCTGAGTAGCCACATCAGAAAAGCTTGGTGAACAGTGCTATTAGCCACCAGAGAGAGAAGGACCCAGTTTATCTCCCTGAGACCCCTTGGTTGCCCATGGCAGGGTGAGGCTTGTCTGGGAATATGCTAGTGTCTCAGTAGCTGTGCTCCAGGTGGACAGAAAGACCTGGAAGATGCAAAGGGGTCAGAGTCCAAGGTTTCGATTTGGAAATTTTAAGTCTAATTGAGGGCTTTTGCCTTTCTCCATGAATACATATTGCTGATTTTGTTCATTCATTTAGCAACTAGGATTTTCTTTGGCAAATTTATTTTGCAGTCATTATGTCTTCACTCTAAAAGCAAAGAATTCCATATTGTCTTTCAGAAGCATTAACTAGTGTGGGATAAACATGAGGTTATAAGTCAGTGCAAGGAAAACAGATTCTTTCCAACCAATTTAATGCTTATTTCCTATGAAATGCTGCTGTTTCTTAAAACAAAACAAAACAAAAAGTAGTCACAGTACTGCCACTTGCTCATGTGGCTCTGCATTTTGCCCTAAGAGCCGTTGTACTCAGGTCCCCATGGGAATGGTTTGCAGTTAGGCTGACACAGTCACCAATTCAGAGATCCAAACAATTACCAGCAGCACTGAACTTGAAACACGATGTAAACATTGACTTACAGACAATATTCAAACCTGCATTTCTTTCCAGACTTCACCTTAACAAAATATGATCTCTTCAGCCAGACAGTGTCATTCACAGAAACGAAAAACTCCTTTGAGACACACTCTCTCCTCTCACATGTTCATGTAAGGCGGATTTTGTCAGCCCCAGCGCCGTGAACATTTTGGGCTAGATAATTCTTTGTGGTGGGGAGCTGGTCTGCATGGAAGGGTGTTTAGTAGCAGACTTGAACTTTATTCACTGGATGGCAGTAGCAACCATCGAAATGGTTCCAGACAGTGCCAGATGTCCCCGAGTGGGGCAGAGGGAAGGCGGAATCACTCCTGGTTGAGAATCAGTGGTGTGCACCCTCATCTGCCTGCTCTTGGTCTACATACAATATGTCCCAGTTGAGTACTAGGTATTATTTATGTAAGAGTGATTTATTTTAAGCAATAATACCCTTTCAGAAATTGCTAACAACTTTGTAACTGTACGACAACTTGGTGATCAAAAGTCTACCTTAAAAAAAATTTGAGGCCGGGCACGGTGGCCCACACACTTTGGGAGGTTGAGGTGGGAGGTTTGCTTGAGCCAAGGAGTTTGAGACCAGCCTGGGCAACAAAACAAGACCCCATCTCTACAAAAATTAAAATGAAAAAATTAGTTGGGTGTAGTGGTGCATGCCTGTCATCCCAGATACTCGGAAGGCTGAGGTGCAGGATCACTTGAGCCCAGAAGGTTGGCTGTAGTGAGCCATGATTGTGCCACTGCACTCCAGCCTGGGTGACAGAACCAGATCCCATTTCATTAAAGAAAAAAAAAAAAAGGTGGTTCACTGTCTTCCTCTTGGGGGGCCTAGTCCCTTCCCTTTCTTGGCCCAGCCTTAGCCCTAGTCCAGGTTCAGTTGGCAGTTCAGGGGTGCTTGGCTAGTGGGTGGTTGTAGGTGTAGAAGCCTGTGAGGGAGTTGGTGGAGAAAGAAGGGGGCAAAGTCCTGGCCTCTGGCAAAGTCCATATTTGCTTCATTCTCTGTAGAATTCAGTTAATTATCGGTATAATTACCATGATAATCAAGGCCTTCAAAAACTTCAGTTAACCTTTAGAAACTATCCCATCTGTTTACTCCAGTATGCTAGGCAAAGTCTATCATTTTTAATGTGTGCCATGGCAAGAAAAAGTTTTGGGAATCATTGAGGTACCTATTCAGAAGGACTTCCTTAGCTCTCAGAGAGCTTGGTGCAGTGCGAGTTTAAAATGCAGGCTCCTGGCTGGGTGTGGTGGCTCATGCCTGTAATCCTAGCACTTTGGGAGTCCGAGGCCGGTGGATCACCTGAGGTCAGGAGTTCGAGACCAGCCTGACCAACATGGCAAAACCCGGTCTCTACTTAAAAAAAAAAAAAAATACAAAAATTAGCCGGGCATGGTGGCGGGTGCTTGTAATCCCAGCTACTTAGGAGGCTGAGGCAGTATAATTGCTTGAACCTGGGAAGGTGGAGGTTGCAGTGGGCTGGGATGGTGCCATTGTACTCCAGCCCGGGAGACAAGAGCAAAACTCCATCTCAAAAAATAAAATAAAATAAAATGCAGGCTCCTGGCTCTCACGCCAGACCAATTACATCAAAGTCTCATAGTTTGGAGATCTGGAAATCTGCATCTTAAGAATTATTGCATTATAGTTTTTTAATATTATGAAAAAAGTGTTTCTACTTTTCCTTCGCAGTCTAGAGCTCAAAACTGAAAACACGGGAGAGTAACAAGCAAAAAGACTTTTCCTTAGGGGTTTCTCTACATCCAGTTTCTAATGGGTTACTTGCTCACAAGCAGCAGCAGAATTACTGTCTATTTCCTCCCCAGTCTGCTGGAGGGCTTCGTTATTTTCCTGTTAAAATCCAAAAAGATGGGGACTCTTATCCAGAAATGACATTTTGATTATTTGACTGAATTTCCCCCCAAAATCAATACCCTGGGCTGTATACATCTGCAGCCTTTTAATCTTTTTTTTTCTGAAAATCAATGTGCTGGGCTCAGCTAGTTAAAAAATGAGAACTGAAACAAACAGCTGGATTCATTTAAGACATTTCCTTTTCATTTCAACCTGAAATAAACTTTTCAGCAGATTGTCTTTGTGGCAGTTGAAGGCCAACATAAATTTCAACAGTGGGTTGCTTGCCTTTAAGAAACCAAGACTTCCTGGTGCTTCTGCCAACAAAGCCTTCCTCGGGAGTTGGCAGATGCTCTGCAAAGCACCAGGCTCTGTCAGTGTGCACAGAAGGGGGACGCCTGCTTTCGGAGAAGATGTGACCAATTCAGATATAGCCTGGCAGGAGGACTCTGAGGACATGGCTCACAAGTTGTTACCTGATATCATATCCTGCTACTCAGCATGGCCCCCTGCCCAATTCCTCATTGTTCCTCTCTATTGTATACCTCCTACTTGGGCAATAGCAGAGAACTAATTTTTTAAAGGGGGAAAAAAAGGTGAGAACATGCTGTGAAAATCTCTATTGACTGTGCAAAGCAGTGTTTGTCCTCGTTTCTCAAACCTCAGCTTTTGTTCAGGTTTATAATTTTCTCAGTGGGAACAAAGCTGCCTAGATTGCCAAAGGATTTTTGCCCTGAATCCAGTGCAGGTATGCCTGTGACTGTATCTATGGATACCACCCAACAAAGTGAGATAAAAAAGCTCAGACGAGCAGGGTGATCATTGTGCTTGTTAACTTATTCAACAAATATGTATACTGGATATTGGTTGTGGGTCAGACTCTGTGTTGGATGCTGGAGACACAATGGAAAACAAAAGAGAAGGGATCTCTACCCTCATTGGGCTCATTGATGTTAATCAGATAATTGCTCAAATAGACACAAAAGCATGACTCTGAGAGAGGCCATGAAGAAGGGGTGCAAGAGATTGTGGGAACTGTTGTCAGGGATTTGGCCTGGCCGGGAGGTCAGGGAAGGCCTCCCAAGAAAATGAGGACTGATTGAGAGCTGCAGGGTATGAAAAGGAGAAAGGAGTAGGGGGGTAGCATTTGTTTGACAGAGAAAAGTGAGTGTTTCCCTGTGGTGGGGATTGCATGATGGCATGCCACCTTTGAGGAACAAGGTGTAGGTGGTTGGAACACACAGAGCCAATGAGGCTGTGACCAGAAACGAGACTAGAGTCAGACCCAAGGGCCAGACCATTCAGGTCCTGGTTTAGCATTAGGTCTTTGTCCTATGAGCAGTGAGCATATATATCATCAATAGGTTTTTGCAGCAATGTGGTAGGACCAAATTTGTTTTAGATCTTAGAGGAGAGGCCAAATTTCCCTCTACCCTCTTAGAGTTTTTCACCTGAGCCTGCAAATTAAACTGACGTAAGACCGATACACAGAAAAGCATACATGTTTATTTAATATAAGTTTTATGTGATATGGGAGTGCTTCATAAGGAAATGAAAACCCAACGTGGCAAAACCTAAATGCTTTTATACTAGCTTGAATAAAGTGGCAATTGTGGAGCAATAACTAAACTATGTGGAAAGGCTAAAGGAAGATATGAATGAGTTTAACAAGGTCTGTTTTACAAAATTTCCTCACTTTCAACTTTCTGTCCTTGGTAAGAATGTTATTTTCCTCCTGGTATAAGAATTGCACATATGGGGGTTTTGGCTCTTGCTTTTGGGAAGATAAAGGTAGGGTCAGAGCATCCTTCTTGTACCTGCTGCTTTTATTTTTATGTGCCTTTAGCTCAAAATATTCCTTATGCCAAAGTGGCATACTTTGAGGTGGCATATTCTGCCACCCTTCAATCATTCTCTGCTTATGAGCTGAAACCTGGGCTCCATGACTTCCTGGCATGCCATTCAATGCACATTTGAAAGCAGAAGGTGTCTGTGTGAGGTAAATCAGCATATGTCACCCAAAAATATGCTTCTTTGGGATAAAAAATTTTTAAGCTAAAGATAAGAAGCAGCAACTGGAGGAAAAGCACTCTATATACGCTCCCTTTTTTGTCTAAAGACAGGATATAAATTCTCCTTTACTGGAGACAACTGTAGACCCTTAGCAGCTCAGAGACAGCACCAGAGGCATCAGCAAACCAACCTTATTGCATTAGTTTTCTCCATCTGTTTACCGTCCTACAGTTTCCCACCTTGGAAGACTAAATCCACTTTCCTTCATCCTGTTATTTTTCTACAAATGTATTTTCTTTACTGAAGATGATATATAAGTGGAATTTGAAACCACCGTTTTGAGTTACTTTTCACTGAGGTGTCTCTTGAATAATGTGTTATGATGCATGTTAATAAACTAATAAACTTGTTAATAAACTTGTTTGTTTTTTTCTTGTTAATGGGTCTTTTGATACAGGGTTCTTTCCTACCTAAGATCTAAGATTGGGAGAGGTAAATTTTAACTTCTCCTGCACTTGTTAGTGCTTTAATTAATTACCTATGCTAGACTTGGAGTAACTAGGATAAGAATGTCCTTTAAAAAATAAAAATCAGAAATATTGATAGCCAATGTGTTGAGTTCTCTCATTGACCTCATCAGATGAAATGAACTGATGTGTCAACTCATTAAGGAAATTATACTTGGATCTTGGTGTAGGTGGGCATATACTCTACATGCAATGTTAACTAAAGACGGACAGCTAATGAGATTGTTTCCTAGGTCGTTGTTGAAAATAGGGTCGTTGCAGATGTAATTAGTTGAGGATATTGAGATAAATTAATCCTGGATTTAAGGTGGGCCCTAAATCCAAAGACTGATGTCTTTATAAGAGAAAGGAGAGACAGGACACAGAGAGACACAGACAGAAGAAGGCCGTGTGAAGACAGAGGCAGAGGTTGGAATGATGCTGCTGCAAGTGAAGGAATGCTAGAAGGCACCAGAAGCTGAGAAAGACAAGGAAAGATTCTCCCCCAGAGCCTTTGGGGAGGCCCTGCTGACACCTCAGTTTTGGACTTCTGAGCTCCTGAACTGAGACAGAATACATTTCTGTGTTTTAAGGCACCAAATTTGTGGTAATTTGTTATGGCAGCCATGAAAAACGAATTCGGGGTGCAAATGGGCTCCCACCTCCAAGACTACACTACAATTATTGAAATTTTTTAGACCGGCAAGGAAACATTACAAAACAGCTTTGTTGGTACAATTTTAAGTTTTTACATAGTTTTCTTTTCTAAGTAAAACAAAAGTAAGTTTCTCATGGTTCATATTGCCTGCCTTAGTATTTGACAGAGGAGTTTTACACACTTGTCATAGATTAAAAAAGAAACAAACATCAAATCCTCTTTATTTTAAAACTAAAGTAATGGACAACTTTTGGTTCAAACTGCACAGGTAATTTAAAATAAATTGTATTGCATTAACTAATATGAATGTCGTTTTGAGACCATGTTAAATTAATGTAAATCTTGTTAAAGATCAAGCGAGCAGACAAATAAAAACGACAACGATCACTCTGGCTGCACCAAGGAAAACAGATTGGAAGGAGTCAAGGCTGGAGACAAAAGTCTGCACTGGAAGGAGTTAAGGGTTTTAGTGTGTTTGCAGGTTGGGGGAATTCAGGTTCTGTGTGCAGGGAGAAGCCCAGATGGGGGTGGCCTGGATCCTGAATAGAGTATGGTGTCTGTTTGTGACATGAACAAGACCCAGAGTCCGGAGAGAGTGAGGTTGCTTCAGGTAAGTGGACCAAGACAAAGAGCATCTCCTGAGGGACCATGGCAGGCTGGATACCAAGGGTTTTTTTTTTGTTTTGTTTTAATTTTTAAATTTTGTGGGTACATAGTAGGTATATATATTTATGGGGTAGATGGGAAATTTTCGTTCAGGCATGGAATGTGCAATAATCACATCAGGGTAAATGGGGTATCCATCACCTCAAGCATTTATCTTTTGTGTTATGAGCAATACTATTATACTCTTTCAGTTATTATTTTTAAATGAACAGTAAATTATTATTGACCATAGTCACAAAGGGCCTTTTTTAAGGCATCGTTCTCTGGGCTCAGTGCTCCATTTAATTTAGTTTAGAAAAGTAAAATAATCTGAATTTCAATAATAGTGACTTGCATATACCCAGCATTATAGAGCCCCATCATATTGGCTATGTAAAGCTTTTTGTGAAGTTTACACTGTTGGGATGAAGACTCTAAATAAACTTCTTAGCACAGACATACTCATAAAAGGAGGTAATCACTGGTTCAGGCTCAGGGGCATGCTCCACTAATGATTCCACCAGTCAAAATTGCTTCTGCTTCCTCCCACTCTGTTTTTTCTGGCTTCCTTCATTGTGGCCACGTGTCCTTTCTGCCCTGTTTTGTTGCTCATCGGCTCCTCCTCCAGATGGTCAGTTCCCTAAAGGCAAGTTGTAGGAGAGCTGATCACTGCCCTCTTAGTCACCTTTGTAGATCCAGAGTTTGTCAGTTAACAAGTTAAACCTACACAGATGCTTGCAATCACATAGTGTATCCGTGGAAGGGAGCATGAGAAACTGATGGTGACGTTGCATCTGGGGAGGAGATCTGACTGGCTGGGGGTGAAAAGATGCTTCTCTTACTCTATATGTTTCAAATGCCTTAATTTCTTTTATGTGTATGTATTGCTTTTATTCTAAAAAGTAAATAAATACTAAGCAAATAGCAGAGATACCATTTCAAGATAGGCATTTATTCCATGCTTCAACCAGGTGACCCAAATTCCTATAACTTTTTCCTAAAGTACAATTTCCCAACCATTTTATATACATTTACTCATTTAGTTCTTACAGCAACCACATGTAGTAAATGCTACTATTATCCTCATTCTACAGGTGATGAAACTGAGGCACAGAAAGATTAAATAACTTGCTGAAGATTTCAGAGCTATTAAATAGCAGCATCAGGGTGAGATCTCAGACAGTCTGAGTCCAGAGCCTGCACTCTTGGCCACCAGAGACTGCCTCGCCTGTGACTGCTCTGCATGGTTCTGCAGTTGTTTCATAGCTTTCCTTTGTTCTTTGATTCCATGCCTAGGAACGTCTGGGTAAGTTTGTTGGAGTGGAATCTCCAAGAGTGTGTTTTACCTGAGGGACTAATGGTCCTCTTGAGAAAGAAGGCAAAGGAGGAGAGGGAAGAGCCGAGTTTGGTTAAATGAATGCCTCAGGTCTGTCTCTCAGATTACCTTCCAGATTGGCCCCTGGGGCATTGTGCCTTAGACATTTGGTGAGCAGGCTGCGATGTATTGTCTGCAAAACTGAAAAGGGCTGCAACAGGGGAAGCACTTGCACCTCTATCAGTTGCAGGTGATGGTGATGGAAGGGTAGGAAGATGTGACATCCAGTGTTGGAGTCTCTGCTCAGCACCAGCCCCAGTTACTTTGACTCAGGCATGGTGGGTGTCAGCAGCGAAGCTGATCTCAACAGCAAAGTTGCAACGTTTCCTATCATCAGTGACAAGACCTGCTCTATTGTGAAGCAGAACAGGCAGAGTCAAATGACAACTGCTGTAGCTAAGGGAATTAGGTTGGGAAACGTATATGAAATACTTGTGGGAATTCCTGGAGATACTTGGAAGGAATTTCAGGGAGACTGAGTGACTGCAGGACAAGTTGCTGTGGAATCAGAAAGCCAAGTACGGTGGCTCATGCCTGTAATCCCAGCACTTTGGGAGGCCAAGGCAGGTGGATCACCTGAGGTCAGGAGTTCGAGACCAGCCTGGCCAACGTGGCGCCATGACCAACATGGCAAAACCCCGTCTGTACTAAAAAACCAAAAATGAGCTGGGTGTGGTGGCTTGCACCTGTAATCCCAGCTACTCAGGAGGTTGAGGAAGGAGAATTGCTTGAACCTGGGAGGTGGAGGTTGCAGTGAGTCGAGATCGCACCACTGCACTCCAGCCTGGGTGACAGAGTGAGACTCCATCTAAAAAACAAACAAACAAAAAACCAAGGAATCAGAAAAATACTCTGTCTCTGACCTTGCTTCTAGGTTGTTGTGGTCTGATTTACTTAGGCTCAAGCCTGCATCTAGCTTTTATAGAGCCTGAATATTATACAATTTGGGAGGCCCTTGTCAAGGATAGAAAATTATGAACATAAAATTAGGTACACGGCCTTGGGAGAGGCCCAGGCAAGAGCTACACTAGTTTCAGCACATTCACATCTGTAGAGGTAGGAAGTGTCAATAATACCTGAATGTACACCACATTATGGATTCCTCAACCTGCTTCGCTCAGCTATGGGTTTTGAAAGAGTCTCTTTCTGAGAAAGAAAACAAAATAACATAAAACATAACTTAATGTAAGAGTCAAAGTTGCAGATGGTGTTCTTTGTCACAAAGCTTCAGTGTGTTGAGTAGTGTGGAAACTATTGTAACTGCCACCTCCAGCAGAAATGTATCCCTAACATCATCTTACAATTGAAGGTGGAGGTATCTTCTGCTGAGTAGCAGATTGAAGGTCATGCCAAGAGAAAACCAATTATCAAGTGTGAAATGCACTGATGCTTAATACTTTTTATAGACACAAAGCAAACTGTTCCAGAAAGGACACATTTGCAATATGAAAAAGCCCTTAAATAATGACTTTCTAACGACTTTCTATGGACGTCGTACACTTTAGCGTTCATCTCTTGTTGAAGAGGCCAAAGTTGATGAAACTATCCATTGAGCATTACCTGAGAACTAAAACCATGAGAATTCTCATTTGGTAACTGTAATGACATAATAACTGGCAGGGATGGGAAATGTTAGGTAATTGTAGATTTAAATGAATCCTTGGTCAAATCTGTGTAGCCAAAGTGAAGAAGAAAAACTGTAACACTGGATTTCAACACTTTTTCCCTACATAATCGTTTCTCAATATTGCTAATAAATGTCTCACATTTTGGTTCCATCCATATTATTAATCTGGAGGCAATTCAAGCTAAGGGAAGTTTCTGCTTAAGTTCTGCTCTCCGGCTTCTTCCAGCCCAGCCTCCGTTCTTGTTGCTTGAGTAATTGTTACTATCCTATTGTTCCACTTAAAATCATTTGGAACTCTCAGTGTGACACACAGGTTTCTCACTTGGGGACCAGCCTCTGCCCCTGGCTCAGCCCCTCTGGAGCTCCTGCCCATCCTTGCTGAATGACCTCCAGCTTCCGGCCCTCCAGCAGTTTGCTCCCTGGAGCTGGGAATGTCCATTCCTGGTTCCTGGCATACAATTCCTCCCATTTGAGACTCAGCTCCAGTGATGCTTTCTGGGAATTTTTTTCAGAGGAGTGATCATATTTTTTCTATATCCCTTCTCCCCCATGGACCTCTGCCCAAAGCACATTGAAATCCTTAGATAATTACTTGTTTATTTGCCAGTCTCTCCCTTCTAGTCTATAAAATCCCAAAAGACAGAGGAGATCTGAGACCATGCCTATGTCACATTGTTTTTTCTGTATCATCACTACTTAGTTTGTGCTGGATACATACTGGGCACCTAATAAACACTTGATGAGTCATTAAGTAATGAATTGGAGCAGAACTTTGAGATAAGAAGTATCATCTTGGTTCCCAAATAAGCCTTCCTTCGGTGTCTGTGCAAATGCCACCCTATGTAAAATAACATCCCTCCTCTTGCCCACTGGCACTTCCATAACCTGCTTTGTTTTCCTCAATAACATGTTATATATTTTTATATTTTTTTTTTGATGGTCTCTGTGTCCCTGAGCTCCCTATGAGAATGCAAGCACTATAAGATTTAAAAACAACAATGAAAGTACTGCTTGTTAATTTCTATTCCTAGCCCTGAGAACAGTGCCTGGCAGTCAGAACATTTTTATTGTGCCTGGCAGTCAGAACATTTTTATTGAATGAAATTCATATAGTGATTCTCAGCCATTCATATCCCAAGAAAAGAGAATTAGAGTTACATAGGGGTAAGTTGCCAGATATAGCAAATAAAAAAACTAGATGCCCAATTAAATTGGATTATCAGCTAAACAATGAATAATTTTTTAGTATAAGTATGTTCCATTGAATATTTAGGATATTTACACTAAAAATTATTTTGTTTATCTTAAATTCAAATTTAGTTGTGTGCCTTGCAGTTTATCTGGCAATCCTAATTAGGGGGACTTTTTGTTTTTCTTTTTCTTTTTTTTTTTTTGAGACGGAGTTTTGCTCTTATTGCCCAGGCTGGAGTGCAATGGCGCGATCTTGGCTCACTGCAACCTCCACCTCCCGGGCAATTCTCCTGCCTCAGCCTCCTGAGTAGCTGAGATTACAGGTGCCCACCACCATACCCAGCTAATTTTTGTATTTTTAGTAGAGATGGGGTTTCACCATGTTGGCCAGGCTAGTCTTGAACTCCTGACCTCAGATGATCCACATACCTCGGCCTCCCAAAATGCTGGGATTACAGGTGTGAGCCACCGTGCCCAGTCTAGGGGGACCTTTTCAAATGTCATGTAATTCCTTTCCTCAGAGATTCTGAAAATTTTTCAATTAACAATCATGCTATATTTTCCCATTGTTGTCAATGAGATTGTTTCATATCCTTCAAATGTTTTAGGGTGAAAAAATGATTGATCACCCTTACTTAAGCCAATGTTTTTACTTTATAAATAAGGAAAACATAGGATCAAGACAAAGATGATAGGACAAATCTGGTGTAGTTTAGTGAACTTCCTAATATGTGTCACTGTGTTTCCTGTGCCTGTTGCTCTGGGTGGTCAAACTGCAGAGTAAAAATTGACCTAATTTCACTGGACAAAGAAAATCAATGACATAAAGAAGTATAGAGTAGAGGAAATGCTAAACTGTTTGATGTTGATTCTAAAAGTGATGGCATCTAGAAAGGGCAAGGCTGCAGGTGAGTCCAGGTGTCGGGGAGGGCTGTGAACATGGAACTGGCTGGATACAGGCAAGTGATGGGGGCCACGTCTGCCTGATGATACAGCATGCGCTTCTCACAGAGGAGAGAGGCGCCTGGCCTGGACCTCCCTGGAGGGAGCAGAAGCTGTGAGAGTGTAGTAGTGAGTGCTGTACACAGTGTGTGTGTTTGTTGGGTAAAGGGATTATGGACAGAGTTAAAAACAGATGAAACACAGTAAAAAATTATTTCCAGGCTGCAGTAGCCAGAGCTAGTTCTAGAAGTTAGAAGTCTGGTGGGCTCAGATGGTTTTTTCAGCTTTCAGTCTCACAAGGCCTAAATTAAGGAGTCAGACAGACGGGGCTCTTATCTGAGCTCTGAGGGAGAACCCACTTTCAGGCTCATTCAGGTTGTTGACCGAATTTGGTTCCACGCATGAGTGGAGCTGAGGTTCCTGCGTCCTTGCTGGCTGTCTGGGTGAAGGGTGTTGTTTCCAGCATCTGCAGGCAGACTGCATCCTTTGGCTCACCCTCCCCTTTCTCCTTCTTCAAAGCCAGCCACGGTGGGCTGAGTCCTTGCCGTGTTTCAATCTCCAGCTTCCACTTCTGCCTTCTCTCTCCTGCCTCTCCTTCTGCTGAGTGATTGGCGTGTCCCTACCACTCTAATCCAGGATAATCTTTCTTTTAGGAGACATAACCTTAATTCCCCCTGCCATGTCTATTTTCCCAGGTAATATAACCTGTTCAAAGCATGGTATCAGGAGTGAAGACCACCGGAGCCCCAATCCTGTTACCACAGCAGCCTCTGGCCTTAGAAAATGAGAGTATATAGGTATGCATTCGTATAAAGGAACACTTGAGTGATATGAAATAGATATGTGTGTGTGTGTGTGTGTGTGTGTGTATGGTTAGCTGTAGTTGGTGATTAGTATGAGGAAAAGGTTATGAATTGTGACTTCTCAGAGTAAAGCATTTTATAGCATTATGATTTTTGAATCAAGTGAATGTATTATCTGGTTTAAAAAATAAATACCCTCAAAAAATTAAAAACAGAATTACTTTATTGTGATGGTTAATTTTATGTGTCAATTTGTGCAGCAGGGTGCCTAGATTGAATATTATTTCTGGCTGAGCCTGTGAGGCTGTTTCCAGATAAGATTGGCATTGGAGTTTGTGGACTCCGTAAAGTAGATTGTCCTTCTCAGTGTGGGTGGCCATCATCCTAACCAGTGAGGGCCTGAATAGAACAAAAAGATGGAAAAGGAGAAATGTGTCCTTTCTTGTCCCCTGTGCCTGCCTGCTTGAACTGGAACATTGGTCTTCTCCTGCCCTTGAACTGGGATTTGTACTCTCGGCTTCCCTGGTTTTCAGGCCTTTGGATTCAGACTAGAATCATGTCACTGGCTTTGCTGGGTCTCCAGCTTGCAGATGGTGGGACTTCTCAGTCTCCATAATCATGCAAACTGATTTTGTATTATCTATTCGTCTTTTGTCTTTTCTTTTTTTTTTTTTGAGACAGAGTTTCACTCTGTCACCCAGGCTGGAGTGCAGTGGCATCATCTCAGCTCACTTTAGCCTCTGCCTCCCAGGTTCAAGTGATTCTGTGCCTCAGCCTCCCAAGAAACTGGGATTACAGGCATGCACCACCATGCCTGGCTAACTTATTTTGGTAGACATGGGGTTTCGCTATGTTGGCCAGGCTGGTCTTGAACTCCCTTAAGTGATCCACCCATCTCAACCTCCCAAAGTGCTGGAATTACAGGAGTGAGCCACCACACCTAGCCTACCTATCTCCCATCTATCTATCTATCTATCTATCTATCTATCTATCTATCTATCTATCATCTATCTATCATCTATCAATCATCTATCCATTATCTATCATCTACCTATCCATTATCTATCTATTATCTGTCTATCAATCATCTCTTTCCCTCCTTCCTATGGGTTCTATTTCTGTTGAGAATGAATACACATATGATCCAGCAATTCCACTTTAGGGTATATTTACAAAAGAATTGAAAGCATGGTCTTGAAGAGATACTTCTATACCAATGTTCATAGCAGAGTTATTCACAATAGCCAAGAGCTGGAAGCAACCCTAATGTCTATTGATGGATGCATGGATAAACAAAATGTGGTGTATACACACAATGGAGTATTAGCCTTGAAAAGGAAGGAAATTCTGACATATGTTTCTGACATATGGTGGAAACTTGAGGACATTATGTTAAGTGAAACAAGCCAGTCACAGAAAGACAAATACTATACGATTCCACTTATATGAGAGTTCTAGAGTAGTCAAATTCCTGGAAACAGAAAGTAGAATGGTGGTAGCCAGGGAAATGGAGAGTGTTTGTTAATGGGTGGAACCTCAGTTTTGCAAGATAAAAAGGTTGTGGAGATTGGTTGTACAACAGTGAACATACTTAACATTACTGAACTGTATACTTAAAGACAGTAAAGCCAAGTGCAGTGGTATATGCCAGTAATGCCAGCTACTCTGAGAGGGGAGAATCACTTGAGGCCAAGAATTCAAAGATGTAGTGTGCTGTGATGGCACCTGTGAATAGCCACTGAACTCCAGCCTGGGCAACATAGCAAGTCCCTGTCTCTTTCAAAAAATGGTTAAGATGGCAACATTTATGTTATGTGTGTTTTGCCACAATTTAAAATGTTTAAAAATTAAGAAAAACAAGTAAAAGCTATGTTATCTCAGAAAGTGGATGAAATGAAGAGGAGCTGGCATTCCTGTGGTCCAGAGCCCCACGTCTATCCTTCATTCTCTGCTCACCCCATGCTACCAACTGGGCAAATATGTCCAGTGGCTATTAATCTCACTGGCTAAATTGAAGCTGCTGCTAGGCTCTCTTAACCAGTGGCTTAAATAGCATAAATGCTACAGGGCTGTGTCCACGTAGCAGGGGCTGACTCATCCCTGGGAGTGTGGTAAATCTTGGTCTGCATCTTGATTTCAGACTGAATTCTCATAAGAATCTCCTACTCTGTGGTTTGCTTCCCTGGATATTTTATTTCATGTTCTAGAAGAAAATACTTCCTCAGATGACTGGCAGTGGGCACATTCTATTCCTTCAGGTGAATCCGCATCCTTTACCCTTAAAGTTATCCTCGCTCAATATACCCCAATAGGAAAAATATTTCTGAATACAATAGTCTAACAAGAGTACATTTTGGTCATGACTAACACCGTCATTTAGAAGTGACTATCAATTCTCTTCCTCATTGTTAGGTTGGGATGCCATGAGTCTGGTCCACCTTATTTTGTGTTTTTGCTTCAGTTCTTGATGGATTCTTTCCTATTCCTTACTTCTTAAAAAAATCTGAAAAAGATCTATCAATCGATATCTATGAGGTGATGTGATGAGCTGATTTGTACACCCACCCAAATTCATGTCTTGAAGACCTAATGCTTAGTACCTCAAATGTGACTGTATTTGGAGACAGAGTCTTTAAAAATGTAATTAATTGAAAATTAGGTTACTAGGTGGGCCCTAATTCAATAAGACTGATGTCCTCATAAGAAGAGGAAATTAGCACATAGTCACAGAGGGAAGACCTATGAAGAGACCGGGAAAAGATGACCATCTACAAGCCAAGGGGAGAGGCCTCAGAAGAAACCAACCCTGCCAACACCTTGGTCTCGGACTTCCAGCCTCCAGAATTGTGAGAAAATAAATTTCTGTTGCTTAACCCCCCCAGTCTGTGGCCCTTTGTTATGGCCACCCAAGCAAACAAATTCAGGCCAGTAACTGAATCTCCCTCCTCAGGAACCATCAATAATTCCACACAAGGAAGACAAACATTTTCCTGGAGAAGTCAGTACCCACACCCGCTGAGCATTAGCTCCGGCCACACACACAAATTTACTTTACCAAAATGACGACTTCCTTTTCAGGCTACAACATCTGTTCCTCTAGTTGTTGAGTGATTTTCTTGAAATGCTTGTGCATTTACTTTACATTTGTGTAATTAAAAGTGAAGGGTGTTGGCGTGTCTGTGTTGGAGCAGGAGGGAAATTCAGCAGTGCGGAGAGGGGAGGAGCCACTCCAGCTGTCGCTCCAGCTGAGGCCTGTTGGGCCTGTTGTGCCTTAGCCAGTGGCCTCTCATGCACAGAAACACGGTGCTTCTGGCACAGCCTATTGGACCCAAAGTGTCACACAACCGACTCTGGACTGGATTCATCACTGTCCTTAATTCTCCCTTCCATGTCATACTGCCTTCCACTCTCACTCCCTCAGTGTGTGTGTGTGTAGGCTGAAATAACTCCTGAAGTTGTACTAAGGGAGAGGCTGCATTGCTAATGGCTACAAACCACACTTGCTCCAGGAGCAAAGGAAGAGAGATGAGATGACGGCATGCCTGCCTGGAAGAAAAAAGCAAAGCACACAAGGTCCTCTTTCAGTTTATTATGTTTTTCCATCTAATTGTGGAAAGATTCAGTTTGCTTTGTTTCTCTCCCCATGCAGTGCGTAGGGAGAATAACCCAGGAAGATGATATGTCAGGAAGTCAGGAGACATTCCCGTTTGTGATATCGGAAGGGAGAGGGGCCCTAATTTCCCAGATGGATTTTTAGGCTGCCGATGCTGAGCTGCAATGATGTCTACAGCACCGTGATTAGCGCCCACACAGAAACGCACATTTGGCTTCCCTCCTTGAACTTGTGAAGTGTGTGAGGGCTTTTCTGAGTGGAATGGAGCAGTGGGGCAGACTGACCTTGTTAGGATTCTCTATTGTAGGGCCATTCTGGCTGATCGGGTGATTTGAGTTTTGAAAAAGCAAGCTGTCCTAATAGTTTCTTTATAAACATGTTTAGACCCAGATAAAAGGCTGCACACTAAACCGGGTATGAAATGGCTGATTTCCTTCCAGCCCTACAGGGTGTTTGCTAGTTCCCTCAGCTGGGCTGGAAAGGCCGCATGAAGCCTGAGGGCTTATTTCTAAATACATACACACCCCATGGCTCTAGTTTATTTATAAAAATACAGACTACAGATGTAAGGACACATCTCTGAGGAACCATGAGTCCTCTTCATATGCTTAGAACTGAAAGACAAGCCTAAGTTATTCTGAGTGTAAACACTTCAGTTTTTCATAGAATGGGAGCCTTTCCATTTGACTTCATTGGTCAAAAAGCCAAACTGTTATTAAACAGTGATTGTTGATCATCTAAACCAGGAGGGAAAAGTATCTAGAATTACTAAATGTTTATAAAACACAAATTGCCTTAAAAAAAATTGCAGATAGAAACAGAGCCCTGGAATCATCAAAGTCACTGAGATCTGATGGAACAGAGAATTACCGTGAATTCAAACGTGAATTCAAACAGGTGAGATCCCACACGCCAAGACCTCAAAGGGCAGCTTTGAGCCCCACAGAAACAATAAAAACAAACAGGTCTCTTGTTTAGTCAACTTGGGTCTGGGTCAATTTTATCTATTTATACAGATGTAACAGGAGGTCAAACTCGCATTTCAAACACGGAGTCGTTAACCATGAAAAGTCACCCCGCGAAGGGGGAATGTACAGCTGGTCTGTCAGTTGGCAAAAGCAGCGAACCCTGGGGATGGTGCGCAGCATGTCGTTAGTGTAGTCAGAGAGCGGCACTGTCACTAGGATACTACAAATTACTGTCGAGCTGGGGTGGCTTGTCACTCAGGGAGTTGGCAGCCCAGAGGAGCTCATCTCCGTGGGCCTCCAGTGTTAAAATGTGGAATTGAGCTAGATTGGTGATTCCTCAACTATGATCCACAAAAATAGGATTCTATGGGTAAGTTTAGAAAAGTCTGGGTTCAATAAGTTAAACAGGATTCTTTACTTTGATATTTCGTAGATTCAATATTTTAACAATATTGTGACTCCCCCCAAATGGGGATAAGATAAATGATGTTCCCCAAAGGTGCTTGAACACAGAATTATTTGGGAAATGTTGAGCCAGCAGGTCTAATATTCCAAGATTCCAGAGAGAGAATGAGGCCATGAAATGCAGTAGTGGAGAAAGAGAGAGACCCCTGGCTCCTGCTTCCAGAACCCCCTCTGTGCCTTCCTGAGAATGGAAGAAGCTGGAAGGGGCCCCTTGGAGACTTTATGGCAGTGGCAGAGGTTATAATTTTGCAAAAAAAAAACCAAAGCAAAACAAAACAAAACTAGCACTTTCTAATTAGGATGAAACTTGTATTTAGCCACAGTATATACTGACCTGTGATGTGTTGGTTTAGGCGCTAAAAAGTTAACCTTCTCAAAATTCTTTAGCCACTAACAATGGATCTCTTAATTCCAGTCACATTCTTTGTGTCATGTTAAAATGCAAATACCCCAGGAGAGAGACCTAACATGTTATAAATATTGTATGAAGCTCTTAGACTCTTTTCTGAGGAAGGAAGGAAAGAAGGATGGGAAGAAGGCAGGAAAGAAGGAAGGAAGGAAGGATGGAAGGTTGTAAAAATGGCGTAAGAGGGCCTCAGGTTTTCCTGAGTTGCACTAAGATTAGGTTCCCTGTAGCAGAGCCTGAGACAGGGATTCTGGTGAAAAGGTCTGTTGAAGGCATGTTCTTGGGAGAAAGAGAATTGGGAAAACAAGATCTGACAGGGGAAGAAAGCTAAGCAAGGAAGAGTTCTGCCACAGTCAGGCCCCACAAGGAAGCTCTGGGTCATAGCCGCCCCACAATTTGTCTCATCCAGAAGCAGAGGCCAACCTTTTGTATCTCTGTGTCAGGCAGTCATTAGTTGCCAGCTGCCCCATCCTGTGTCCTTGAGTGGGGTGCAACCTTCCAGACAAGGATGCTCCCATTCAGCTGAGGGCACTGCTCTAGGGAAGGGGGCGGTGTGAGTAGTCAGGGGCCAACACTCACAGTAACTGCAGCCAGATGGAGAGGATCTGGGTGGGGCGCCGGCTGCACCCACTCCACATGTATTCAGAATTGGCTCTGTTTGACTCACAAAATTTCAAGTAACTGAAATAGCTTATGAAATTCCTCGCGTTTCTTCTTCTCTTGGAGTCCTAAGTGTTGATTAAAAAAAAGCCTTTTCTAGTGAGAGCTTGACATTTCCTTGGGGGAATTTTAACAATACTCTAAGCTCTTCTCTCAGTTCCGGTAATTATTAAGGATTAAAGGAATTGTGATGTTCTCCGGTCTGTCTAGATTATTTTTCTTTCTATCAGAAGGATTTTTCAAAGGGCACTTGACATGCCCATATCCTTTTGAGCAATACTGAAATTCTGTATTTAAAAAAAGGTGTGGGGGGCTAGTTATCTTTTGAGAAGAAAAAGCTAGTTTCATGGCTTTCATTTTTCTCACAAATCTGCCCACACACACAAAAAAAAAAATAAAAGGAAAGAAAACCTTCTGCCTTTCAGATACTCTTTTTTTAAAAAAACATAAAGCAATTCTAGACCTATTTCGAGGAGATTTCAAGGTAATCCTTTTTAGTTCTCAGTGTAAAATAAGAATAATGTGGCTCTCAATGTAAAAGTTTTAAAAATTAATTTGCCTAATAATCATTGTTTAGCTATAAAGTCTTTTCTGGAGCATGCCTTGAAGAACTGTGAAGGGCTTTATTTATTTATTTATTTTTATTTTTTACCCTCCAAAAGAACTGCTTGATCTGAAGGGCTTAGGTTCTTTTCAAAGCCTCCAGTTCTTTCTATTTATCTATCAAATGATGGGGGGAATTCAGCTTAATCCATTCCCCTATTTCTGCAGGTGTTTGGTGTAGGGGAGCCCAGGGGGGAGCTTCCCCTTCCCCCTCTGAAAGTTGTGAACCCAAAATATCTGAGACAGGTCTCAGTCAATTTAGAAAGCTTATTTTGCCAAGGTGAAGGACGTGACCTTAACACAGCCTCAGGAGGTCCTGATGACATGTGCCCAAGGTGGTTGGGGTACAGCTTGCTTTTATACATTTTAAGGGGACATAATACATCAATCAATACGTGTAAGATTTATATTGGTTCAATCTGGAAGGAAGAGACAATCTCAAGGGGGTGGGCAGAGGGGCTTCCAGGTCATATGTAGATTTTCCAGGTCATACGTGATTGGCAACTGGTTGAAAGAGTTATTATTAGTAGAAAGAAATGTCTGGATTAAGATAACGGGTTGTGGGCCGAGCGCAGTGGCTCATGCCTGTAATCTCAGCACTTTTGGGAGGCTGAGGCAGGTGGATCACGAGGTCAGGAGATCAAGACCATCCTGGCTAACATGGTGAAATCCTGACTCTACTAAAAATACAAAAAATTAGCTGGGCGTGGTGGCGGGCGCCTGTAGTCCCAGCTACTCAGGAGGCTGAGGAAGGAGAATGGCGTGAACCCAGGAGGCGGAGCTTGCAGTGAGCTGAGATGGGGCCACCGCACTACAGCCTGGGCAACAGAGAGAGACTCCGTCTCAAAAATAAATAAATAAATAAATAAATAAATAAATAAATAAGATAATGGGTTGTGGACACCAAGGTTTTATCATGCAGATGAAGCCTCCAGGTAGCCGGCTTCAGAGCCAGCTTCAGAGAAGATAGATTGTAAATATTTCTTATCAGGCTTAAGGGCTGTGTTGCTATTAATGCTGGAGGGGTACAATGAGGCATGTCTAAACCCCTCTTCCATTATGACCTGAACTGGATTTTCAGGTTTACTCCAGAATGCCCTTGGCTGAGAGGAGGGGTTCATTCAGATGGTTGTGCGGAGGGAGGGGGCTTAGAATTTTATTTTTGCTTTACAAAGTTCACTAAAAAACTCAACTCCCAAAGGCAGATGAATTGGAGAAAAGGCATACAGATTTACTTAATGTGTACACAACATGCATATGGGAGAATCCCAGAGTGACTGCCCACCCTGCAAGGTGGTTCAGACGCATGTGTATCATCCTAGCAGAACAGGTGGGGAGCAGGGAGGATTTGGTTGAGGGAATCTGGGGAGAATGAATGGATCAGGGAGCAGAGATTAACTTGTATGTTATCTTGTGAATGGATCTGTTCAGGTGTGAATAGGTTAGGGGGAGACAGAGTAATTCACATGGCACCAAAATAATGTTAGGGGCGGCGAATATCCAAGTTACTTGTACCGGCAGCGAATCTGTACCCATCTGCAGCAACCTCAATTCTTGCCTCCTCAGAAGAAAGAATTCGACTGATGGGCATACAGCAGAAAAAGAGACTGAGGCAAGTTTCAGAGTAGCAGTGGAAGTTATTAAAAAGCTTTAGAGCAGTGGCCAGGCGTAGTGGTTCACATCTGTAATCCCAGCACTTTAGGAGGCCGAGGCAGGTGGATCACATGAGGTCAGATCGAGACCAGCCTGGCCAACGTGGCGAAACCCCGTCTCTACTAAAAATACAAAAATTAGCTGGGCATGGTGGCTCACTCCTGTAGTCCCAGCTGCTTGGGAGGCTAAGGCACGAGAATTGCTTGAACCCGGGAGGTGGAGGTTGCAGTGAGCTGAGATGGCGCCACTGCACTCCAGCCTGGGTGAAAGAGTAAGACTGTCTCAAAAAATAATAAATAAATAAGAAGGAAAAAATAAAAAAACTTAAGAACAGGAACAAAAGGAAGGAAAGTACACTTGGAAGAGACCCACATGGGTGACTGGAAGGACGAGTGTGGCATTTGACCTTTTGACTTTTGGGTTTTATATGCTGGCATACTTCTGGAGTCTTGAATCCCTTTTCCCATGATTCTTTCCTTGGAGTGGGCCGCCCCCATGCATGGTGGCCTGCTAACACGTGGGAGGTGAACATGTGCAGTGTGTGTACTGGAGTTGTATGCATGCTCACCTGTAGTGTTCTTCCCTTTTCTGGTAGAATGCCCCCAGAAGGCCATCCACTGCCATTTCGTCTCTTCATGCGCATGCTTGAGCCCACTTGCACAATTCCTGAGATTTTATTAGAAGCTGCCAATGACCAATTTCAAGTTTGTGTCTATCGGGAAATTGCCTCTCCCTGCACCTGCTCTGATCAATTATCATTTTAGAGAGGCAGTGTGACATTCCTGGTTGGTCGGGGGAGCCCTCTCCCACCCTGCTCATGCTTGACTAGCTACCTACTATAACAGTTACAGTCTTGGTTTTACAGGGAGAGGAAGAAAAAACAAAAACAATTGTTCCTTTTGGTGGGTTGCTTTAGGCAGATAAAGGCATCCTGTGTTTTGGGAGAGAGAGTGAGGGAGGGAAGGTCGGGAAGACCTTGAGGTTTCTTCAGTTCAGCAGGGGAAAGTGTCAGATTCTGGGGTATTGGTTTCTGAGCCCCAACATTGGCAAGCTTATTTAGGTGATCTTAACAACCTGCCTTTACTATAAAGTTGCTTCTCTAGTCATCCTGGAAATTCATCAAAGGTGCATGGAAATTTCTAGAAGATCCTGTTGGAGGCTGTATGGTCTCTGGAAGTCCAAGCACAGAGCCAGGAATCAGCAAAGTCATGGCCAGTATGAAGAAGACAAATGACACTCCTCACATGTCTGTGGAGTGGGCCTGTCTATCACCCTCACCAGATTAGATGATTCTTTTCTGAAAGGGAATTGTCTTTTATTCCCCAAGAGCCTTGCACAAAAGAGGCACTTAAAGTAAATGACAAAACTCCGCATCATCCTGCCTGATATTCTTTTTGATGGTATGAGTGTGTGTGTGGGGCGGGGATGAGGGGGGTGGAGAAAGTGCTGAGGAGGATGCCATCTGGCAAAAACTATTTTGTCATCTTTCCCTTTTCTGTGGCTTATTTGCAAAATATATGCTTTCAATTTTCCAGGCTTTGGCTCTATATTCAACGTTAAGCTCTTAGAATTCCAAAAATAATATCCCCTTCCCCTTAAAAAAAATAAAAAGCTCTTTTATTTTTTTTTCTCTCAAAAAAGCCTGGCTTTTATAAATAAAAAGTACTATGGCTTCCAAGCAATTGGGTCTGCTACGAATTTACAAAATCCATGCAGCAATTCATTTGACTTCAGGCTCCCTCCCCTGGAGAACAGTGTGTATTCAAGCATTGTCATGAAAGCCAGACTATGGCTTCCATGGTAGAAATTTACAAGGAAGAAGAGGAACAGCAGCTTCCTAATATAGCTAAACACTATGCCCAACACATTAGTACCTGTTTGTAGAATTAGATTGCATGCCATGGACACAGGTAGGGGTTTCCAGCAGGGACTAGGAATGGAAAGCCACCAGCTGACAGCACATCCAGGTCTTAGGGAGCACCCCACAGCATAGTGCTTGTTCTCCTCAAGGAATAAACTCGCCTCATCCATCAGAGAAAACAGAAGTCCTCGGATCTAATCACCATCCATTTTCTTCCCTGGTGCCCACTTCTAAGCTAACTTCAGTGAGTGCCTATCCTTTCCTTCCTTCCTCCTGACTCCAAAGATGAATCTGTTCCTATTTCTGTTCAATGTGGTCCTGGAAGATGTCTAATTGTCTGTGGAGACATGGGGTGGTAAATACCCTTCTTGTGTGGCTCCGTGGCTGATTCGGCAACTGTCACCTCTGTCGCCCCACGTCAGTGCTCCTCCCATCTTGACACAGCTGTCTCTGCTCTGAATCTGTTAGACACACCTGTCTCCCCGCGGGGTGGTGAGCTGCTCAAGGGTGGTGACTGTACCTGGCTCGTGTTTTCTCTTCAGAATGTAACACATCACTTGCATATTATATATGCCCCTTATAGGATTGTGGAACAGTGACAAAATGAGTCATACGCTTCAAGGAAATTAACACGGAAGTGCTGTGTGAAATGGACAGGAGAATAGGAAAATTGGCGATGAGACTAACTGTCAGAAAGCTATCAGAAAAGTCTGCTTCATAGGCAATAAGCTCCTGAATAGCCAAGTGTAGCAGGTAAAAGAGAAGGATCATCTGCAAGAGAGAGTTGAGAGGTAGACTTAGCAGGCTGGCAAGGAGGGGAATGGAGTTTTTCACTTTTGGGAACCATTATCAATTTTGACAGCATTAATTCATTAATTCAATTTGTATATAGTGCCCCTTCTCATGCCAGGTACTATTCTAGGGGCTAGGGACAAAGATACAAACAAAAGGAAACAAAATTAAATATAAAACCAGTTAAAAGAATCAGATTTAAGAGGGGAAAGTGGAAGTAATACATTCGATTTTTTTTAGCTTGTGAAGTTTGACATGTAGTGGCCAGTGGGAAATCCAGTACTGCAACTTTGGAGAGAATTCAGGTATTTAGATACATAGTTGGGAGTCATTATGCAAAGGAACTAGTTATTCTAGGAACCCAAGGATAATGATTGCAGGAAGAATTAATGAGAAGGTATGGTCTTATGAATTTCTTGAAATATAAATTTTGAAACATATCCTACAAACAGTTGAGCAAAACAAGTAGAAGTTGCTTTTCTACGGGGAACACAAGCTAAGACTTATTAATGAAGCCGCAGAAATAGTCATTGGGACTAGTCATAAATATGGTGGTTTTCTCTCCCTTCTGGGAACATGTAGGACTACATATCCTTAACCCTTAACCTGGCTTTGTCTAATGGACTGTGGGTGGAGTGATGTGGCTGACATCTAACTGTAAGCTTTAAAAGACAGAATACAGTTTGCCAATTCCCTTTCTCTCCTGTGTGCTCATTAAGACACATAAGACACATATTTAGATGAAGCTCTTCGTTAGGCTACATCCCCAAGTGACTACAAGAGCAGAGCCACTCTGCTGATCTGTGCTGAACCTATGTAGTATGAGTGAAAAATAAGTAAGTAGCTTATTGTGCTAAGCTACTAAGCATTGGGGGTTATTAATTACTGCAATATAACATAGACTACCCTGACCAATACACAGGCTAAACTGCTGCAATGAACAACCAGAATATACTGTCCACTACATGGTCATTCAGGGTCCTGGGTTCCTTCCATTTTATAGCCTTTGGCTGGGCACAGTGGCTCACACCTGTAATCCTAGACCTTTGGGAGGCTGAGGTGGGTGGATCACCTGAGGTCAAGAGTCTGAGATCAGCTTGAAGAACATGGTAAAACCCTGTCTCTAATAAAAATACAAAATTAGCCAGGCGTGGTGGTGCACGCCTGAAGTCTCAGCTTCTTGGGAGGTTGAGGAAGGAGAATTGAGTGAACCCGGGAGATGAAGGTTACAGTGACCTGTGATCGCGCCATTGCACTGCAGCCTGGGTGACAAGAGTGAAACTCCATCTCAAAAATAAACCAAAACAACATTTTATAGCCTTCTATTGCCGGAGTGCATTTCCTCATCCACATAAAGATTGCATTCTAGTTCCACATCTGCATTCCAGTCATAGGGAAGGGGCGAAGAGGAAACAAAAGGCAATCAATTTCCTTTTATGGAAGTTACATTGCAGTTGGATATATCACTCCTCCTCACAATGCATTGGTGAGAACCCAGTCACAAGGTCACATCTAGCAGCATGGGTGCCACTAAATTTGGATGAGAATGGGATGGGTTCTGTTACTAAAAAGAAGAAAAGCAGAATGGATAATGGGACAATGAACAGTGTCTGTCACAGGGTACATAGAATGTTCAAGAAACCGAAGTAAATGTAGTATGGCTGGAGAGTACAGTGAGACATGGATAGTGCTCAGAAAGAGGCAGTAGAGGTAAGGGAGGGGGCCAAGATTAAGGAGGCCTGAAAACATTGACTTAGAGGTAGTGGAAAGTCCCTGAAGAGTTTTAAGTGGAAGAGTACCACAATCACATTTGCATTTTGAAAGATTCTCTTAATTTCAGGAGGGAGGATAGAATGAATATGAATTAGGCAGTTTTTGCGGGTTCCAGAGAAGAGCTCATGGTCACTTACACTGGGTTAGGGGCTATGGAGAGAGGAAGAGGAAATTGAATTCCATAGCTATGTAGAATACGGAATCAAGAATATCAAAAGATGTAGATAAGAAATATAAAGGCTGAGGGAAAGGGAAAAGTTAAAGATGTTCCCAGATTTTCTGGCTTTCGGATTGACATTCTGTCATTTTCCGGAGGGAAAATTCGGGCAGAAGAACAGCTTTGCTTGGGAAGAGATGAGTGCCATATTGAGCATGCTATGTTTAATATGCCTGTGAGACATCCAAATATAGATATCTAGTAGTCAGTTGTATCTATGGGCTTGGGTTCAGGAGAGAGATCTAGGATAGACCTAAAAGCCTGGGAATTGTTAACATATGGATGATCCTTAAATCCAAGGAAGGGGATGAAATGGCCCAAGAAAAGTTGCTTAAGAAGAAAAAAGGAACTCTTAAGAACATCATCATTTTTAAAAAAGGGGAAAGAGGGAGAAACCAACTATGAGAATTGAAGAGGAAGTGCCAGAGGGAAGGCGAAACACCTGGACAAAAGTCACTTCATGGATGATGAAGGAAGCAAGAGTTTCAAGGAGACAGTGAGCAAATGTATGAAAACTTGCTGAGAAGTAAAGCAAAAGTGCAGAAAATAAAAGGAGGTAAAATACAGTCTGTACATCAAGAGGCAGAAAGCAAATAAAACTGCTAGGATGAAAAAACTAGTCAACTAGTCAGCATAAAAAAAATGAGCATGCAATAAAATGATTGAAGTTAGGGCAAATTTAACAGCTATGTCATGAAGGGTAAAGTGCAATGAAAATATTTGATTGTTTTTAAAATCCAAGTACAAATATATGTTACTTACAGTATGGTTGATAGAAACTCAAGACATCAATAAAAATATTTTAAGGAATAAACAAGCATTGCTTAGAAAATTTAAATAGCAAAATAAACAAATAATTATAGAATGATTAATTCCACAAAGAAGCCACTCCAGTTTTAGGTATTCATACAAATGATTAAACATAAAACCTTTAAGATAAAAAATGTTAGGAAAAAATTTACTGAAATTAACTTGAAGCAGTTAAAAAAACTTAAATCAGTCAGCATAAAAAAAATCAGAATTTTTTTTAAATTTGAGGACTGAAAAGTCTTATCTGTTATATCTTTTAAGTTTGACAAATAAAGTACTTTCTTGCTACCTAAACTAATGCAGAATATGAAAAAAAAATTCAAACACTTTCAAAATGGAAATAAATAAATTGGACATCATCAAAATTAAAAATTATTTTACAACAAAGGACACTATCGAGACATGAAAAACAACCCACTGAATGGAGAAAGTATTTCCAAATCATGTATCTGATAAAAGTCTAGTATCCAGAATGTACAAATGACTCTTACCAACTTGACAATAAAAAAACGAATAACTCAATTTACCAATGAACAAAGGGTTTGAACAGACATTTTTCCAAAGAAGATATACAAATGGCCAATAATTACAGGAAAAAGATACTCAGTATCATTAGTCACTAGAAAAATACAAATAAAAAACACAATGAAATAACACTTCACACTCACTAGGATGGCTAAAATCATGGACAATAACAAATGTTGACAGGAATGTGAAGAAACGGGAACCCTTATACATTGCTGATGTGATTGTGAAATGGTGCAGCCATTTGGAAAACAGTTTGGCAGTTTCTCAAAAAGTTAACCATAGAGTTACCATGTTACCTAGCAATTTTAATCCTAGGTATATATTCAAGGGAGTTTCAAATATATGTCCACCCACAAAAACTTGTACATGAATGTTCATAGCAGCATTATTCATAAAAGCCAAACAATTAAAACAATCCAAGTGTCCTTCAACTGATGAACAGATAAAATGTGGTATATTCATACAATGGAATATGATTCAGCTATCAAAAGGAATGAAATACTGATGCATGCTATAACATGAATGAATCTTAAAAAAGTTATCCTAAGTGGCAGAAGTCAGTCCAAAAGGTGTATATTTTATTATTCCATTTATATTAAATGACAGGAATTGACAAATCCATAGAGACAGAAAGTAGATTATTGGTTGCCAGGGGATGAAAGTAGAAGGCACGGGGAGGTTGCCATTTTTTTTCTATTGAAAGTTGATGAAAATGTTCTAAAATGAGACAGTGGTGATGGTTGCACAACTCTCTGAATGTACTAAAAGCCACTGAACTGTACACTTTAAAAGAATGAATTTTTTGGTAAATGAATTATACTTTCATAAAATATACATTATGATGTCTCTTATATATACATATGTAGTTGCCTTTACTGATATTCTTTATTTCCTGTGTGGTTTCATGTAACTTTCTAGTGTTCTTTCATTCAGCCTGAATGGCTCCCTTTAGTACTTTTGTAGGGCAGGTCTGCCAATGGTAATTTCTCTTGGTTTTTGTTTATCTGGAAATGGCTTAATTTCCCTTAGCTTTTGAAGGCTAGTTTTTCTGAATATAGAATTCTTGGTGAATTCTTTTTCTTTCAGCCCTTCAAATATGTCATCCCATGGCCTTGTGACCTCCATGGTTCCTGATGAGAAGTCAGCTGTTAATTTTAGTATTATAATCCCTTGTATGGAAGATTCATTTTTCTTTTGTTGCATTTACATTCTCTCTGTGTATTTTAAAGGTTTGACTATGATATATCTATGTGGGGATCTCTTTGTGTTTATCTTATGTGGCGTTAATTGAGCTTCTTAGATGTGTAGTTGTTTTTAATTATCTTTGGATAGTTTTCAGCCATTATTTTTTAAAATAATCTTTCTATTCCTTTCTCTCTCTCTCCCCTCTCCTCTGTGACTTCCTTTATGTGTATGTTGGTAAACTTAATGAGGTCCCATGGGTCTCTGAGGCGCTATCCTTTTTTTCTCTATTCTTTTTTTTTCTCTTGTACCTTAGACTAGATCATCTCAATTGACATATCTTCAATTTTTCTTATTCTTTCTTCTGCTAATTCAATATGCTGTTGAACTCTTCTACTAAATTTTAATTTCAGTTTTTTTATACTTTGAAATAGCTAGTTTTTAAAATAGTTTCTATGTATTGATATTTGATGAGACATCATAATTACCTTTAATTCCTTAGACATAGTTTCCGTTAGTTCTTTGAACATGTTTAAACTGTTTGTCTCGTAAGTCCAACATCTGGGTTTCCTCAGGGACAGTCTCTATGGGCTGTTTTTCCCTTTTGGGAGCCATATCATCATGCTTCTTTGCATGTCTCATTTTTTGTTGTTCTTGAAAACTGGACATTTTACATAATAAATTGTAGCAACTTTGGTAATCAGATTCCCCTTCTCCCAGTGTGGGGTTGTTTGTTACTGTTATTGTTGCTGCTGCTGTTTGTTTGCTTAGTGTCTTTTCTACATAATTCTATAAGGTCTATATTTTTTGCATGTAACCACTGAAGTCTCTGTAGTTAGCTTAGTGGTTGGGTAATGGTTGGATAGAGATTTCCTTAAGGAACTTGAACCAGTAAGTCTTCCAACCTTTGCCAAATGGCTAAGGTGTATGTTGAGGTATGCCTTCAGTGATCTGGCAGGCAATTGACAACTTTGCTTTAATCTTCCAAAAGATGAATTTTAGCCTCTCTAAAACCAAATTTTGCACAGAGCCTCAAGATCAGCCTGAGGTGAGAAACTGGAGCCTTCTCAATTCTTTCCTGGGTATGCACACAACCCTAAGCATGCATGTGGCCTCCTAGAATCTCAGAAATATGTTGGAATTTTTCAAAGCCCTTTATGGATATCTCACTCCCCAGTTTTTCCTCTCAAGATTTTTGATCAGCCTTATGCTGCCTCCGGCAGTGGTGATGTTAAACCATTGCTATTCATTGATTTTTACAAATGCTCTGGTGAAAAGATTGTTTACATGGAACATGCTCTCAGTGAGGTAAAATAAAGACAAGCTTTGAGAATGGAGCTTTTCCAGGGAGCTTCCAGAGATATCAAATATGACAATTCTCTGGGCATGGGGCTTTTGGGGGGAGCTCCAAATCCATTCTGCCCATTGCCGTGGCTGCTAGGCTGCTGGTTTTCATAGCTACTATAGTGAAAGGCTATAGGTTTTCAAGGCTACCATGGAGCTATAGAGCAAGGGATGGGGACAGGGTCACTCCACAAAGGTCACTGCTCTTACTGAGGTTCATCTGATGTTCTTGAATAAACACAACTTAGATTGTTGCAAGCCTTTGGTTAATTGCCAGAATTCTGAATTTTGACAATTTTTGCCAGTGATCTCATTGTTTTTACAAAGGGGCAGATTTTGAGAAGTACTAACTTTACCATTTTGCAAGTGCTTCTCCTAGTAAGTATTTTAAGCTGAATGGAAAGGAAGGCACAGCATATCAAATGTTTTGGGATTCTGCTAAAGCAATAATTAGGGGAAACGTTATAGCACTCACCACCTATGTTAGAAAATAAGATAGGATTCAAAACCATGACCTCAGCTCTCACCTTAAAAAACTAGAAAAAGAAGATTAATGAAACACAAAGTAAGCAGAAGAAAGAAAATAGTAACAATCAGAGCAGAAATCAATGAAATAGAAGACAGATAAAGAACACAGAAAGTAAATGCAACACAAAGCTGGTACATTGAGGAGATAAATAAAATTGATGTACCTCTAGATAGATTAATCAGTACAGGGGTTGGGGGTGTGATAACACAAATATTCAACATCACGAATGAAAGAAGGGGCATCACTACACAATCTGCACATATTAAAAATATAATAAAGGAATATTATGAACAATTTTATACCAATAAATTTGACAATTTATATAAAATTAATAAATCCCTGGAAAGTCAGAAACTATCAAATGTCAGTCAAGAAGTAGATAAACTGGATAGTTCTGTATCTGTTAAAGAAAGTGAGTTCATAGCAAAATTTTAACCACAAGAACTCTGATTTTTAAAAAAATAAATCAAAGAAGATCTAAATTAATAGAGAGATATTCTATGCCCATGGATGAGAAGTTTTGACAGTACTAAGATACCAGTTCTTCCCAACTTGATCTATAGGTTTAATGCAATCCAAATCAAAATCCCAGCAAGTTATTTTGTGGTTATTGATAAACTAATTATAAAGTTTATCTGGAAAGGCAAAAGACTCAGAATAGCCAACATAATATTAAAGAAATAGAACAAACTCAGAGGACTGGCATTACTTGATTTCAAGACTTATTATAAAGCACAGTAGTCAAAACAGTGTGATATTGGCATAAGAATAAACAGACCAAAAAACAGAATAGAGAGCTCAAGAACAGACACACACAAATATAATCAACTGACCCTGGTCAAAGGAGCAACGACAGTTCAATTGAGAAAAAAAAAAAAACAGTTTTTTTCAACAAATGGTGCCGGAACAACTGCACATCTGCATGCGACAAAATGAATCCAGACAAAGACCTTACACTTTTCACAAACATTAGCTTAAAATGAATCATAGGCCTAATGTAAAATGCAAAACTATAAAACCTCTGGAAGGTAACATAGGAGTCAATCTAGGTGAACTTGGGTTTAGCAATGGGTTCTTAGATATACTACCATAAGCATAATCCATGAAAGAAAACAAATTGATAAGTTGGGCTTCATTAAAATGTAAAACTTCCGCCGTGTGAAAGACACAGCTAAGAGAATGAAAAGGCAAATTACAGACTGGGAGAAAACCTTCGCAAAACACACGTGTGACATAGGACTTGTATCTAAAACACATAGAGAACTCTGAAAACTCAACAATAAGAAAATGAATACTCAATTTAACAAAAATGGGCATCAGAAGACACCTCAAGAAAAAAGATATTCAGGTAGCAAATAAGCATATGCAAAAATATTATGAAAATAAGCTCAATCTCATATGGCAATTGGAAATTGCATGTTTTTTAAAAATGAGATGCCACTGTACACCTATGGAAATAGCTAGAATCTAAAGCACTGATGAAGTATCTCAGAAAAAAATAACTTTCAATGTTAAAAAATGGTCATGGCAGCATCATCATAGTGAAAAAACATGAAATAATCAAAATGTCTGTAGGCAGAAGACTAGCTCAATCTATTGAAGTATATTCACACAATGGAATATTATAGAGCAGTTGAAACAAACAAACGAGAACTATAAGGAACAGCAGGAATGAGTTATAGCAACAAAATTGAGTTAAGAAAGCAAGCTGTAGACTATTACAGAGTGTATAAAGCAATTTTTATAAAGTAAATTTGAACAGTATGTTGTTTAGTGATAGGTTCATATGTGGTAAAAGTATTTTTGAAAATACAAAGTAAAGCTAAGCACAAAACTGGCTAGTGGATTCTTCAGGGGGTTGGAGTGGAAGAAAGGGAGTCCACAGTGGGTTTCATCATTGTGTCACCATGTCCTACTTCTTAAGCTAGGTGATAGTTTCATTTAAAAAACATTGGCTGGGCATGGTGGTTCATTCCTGTAATCCCAACACTTTGGGAGGCCAAGAAAGGAGGATCACTTCAGGCCAAGAGTTTGAGACCAGTCTAAGCAACATAGTGAGACCCCATCTCTACGAAAATAAAAATTAGCCAGCAAGGTGGCACATGCCTGTAGTCCTAATTACTCAGAAAGCTGAGAGGAGAAGCTTGCTTAAGCCCAGGAGTTGGAGGCTGCCATGAGCAGCCTCCATGATTGTACCACTGCATTCCAGCCTGGGTGACAGAATGAGATCCTCTCTTGAAAACACACACACACACACACACACACACACACACGCATGCACACACTTCATACCTTGCTTATAAATTATATATATTCTTTTGTATGTATTCAATATAACATAGTTTATACATTTTAAAAGACGGTCTACTCATAACCCAAGATTGAGAAACACTGTCCCAGACCTATTTTCATTTAAAAAAATTCAGAATCAGTGTTAGCAAATCTCTCATGCCATTAAAATAATTCCCACTAAAGTACTCTCAGAAGGATAAAATCTAATTAATATAACTTCTTTTACAGTACTTTTGGTACTGTAAAATGTACCCTTAGTTAACTGAGAAAGTTGTATTCTCAAATATAATGTTAAAAGTCATTTTCAAAAATTATAGCTTTTGTTTTGAAAACATTGAGCTCCAGTTCTTATTTCTGATAGTACTATAAATAGACAGCAAGGCCAGGCTGTGTTATAATTACTGTTATGCAGCAATGAATCATGTTGCCTGTGCATGGAGGAATGCTTATTGTTTTCTTCTTTATGCATTCAATTTACCCAAAAGTAATCTGAAACTCTTTGTGTGCAGGGGGTCAGGGCATGCCTCTTATAATTCCAGTAAGCACTGTTATCAGACCCATATAAACAAGGTTCCCACAGACCCTCACACGTTTAATGATAAGGAGCTAGTTCTCTATTAAAATCAATAGCTGGGGTTATGTTTTGAATTCAAAGAGCTTAGCTCATACTTGGTACCAGTCCATGGCATCAAAAGATGAGTAAAGATCAGTAAAACTGTTGACGACCTTGATTCATTTACTTTGTCCTTAGAAAATTTTTCCATGAGGTGCCACTAACAGGAGAGTAGCCCACCACTATTTGCCTTAGAAGCCCAGATTCATATTTTATTAAGAAGGAAATTGATATAGACTTTACACAGAATATCCAAGAACCTATTGGTTCAAATATGGGAGCAGTGGAGGTTTACCTTTTAATTAAAAAAAATAGGATAGCTATGTGTACAAGCAAATAATGGTATTAGGGAGTATAGGTGTAAAGAAAATGGGAAAGCTGCAGTGTTCTTCAAAAGATTTAGGGGCAGGAGGCTGGGCGCAGTGGCTCATGCCTGTAATCCCAGCACTTTGGGAGGCCAAGGCAGGCGGATCACCTGGGGTCAGGAGTTCAAGACAAGCCTGGCCAACATGGTGAAACCCTGTCTCCACTTCAAATACAAAAATTAGCTGGGTGTGGTGGCAGGTGCCTGTAATCCCAGCTACACAGGAGGCTGAGGCAGGAGAATTGCTTGAACCCAGGAGGCGGAGGTGGCAGTGAGCCGAGATTGTGCCATTGCACTCTAGCCTGGGGGACAAGAGTGAGACTTCGTCTGAAAAAAAGAAAAAGAAAGAAAAAAAAATATTCCCTGGGTCCTTTACCTTTCTAGAGGTCTTTATTCTACCTTAGGTGAATTTCTGAATCTAGTCACAAAGAAATGTCGGATTTTTAAGAAGTTAATTTTTAGCATTTCATGAATTTTAGACAAGCACATTTATCAAATGGCATTTCCATTTTTGATCTATGTCCTTCAGTTGAGTCAGTATGGGATTTTAACCTAACAAAAGCTGAAAGTATTTTACAAACTTTGAATGTGTAGTAACTGGTAGAGCAAAGACCACATTAATTCTTGATAAAAGAAGAATTTCAGCCAAATTAAATTTAAAGGAGTTTAACTTGAGCAATGAACGATTTGTGAATTTGTGATTCTGGGCAGCCCCCAGAATCACAGCAGATTCACAGAGGCTCCAGCACAGTCACGTGATAGAAGAAGCTTTATAGGCAAGAAAAAGGGAAATGACGTACAGAAATTGGAAGTGAGGTACAGAATGGCTGGATTGGTTACAGCTCGGTGTATGCCTTATTTGAACACAGTTTGAATGCTCAGCAGTATATGAATTGAAGTATGGCCACTGGGATTGGCCAGGACATAGCTATTGTTACTGCATACCACTAAGTTAGGTTTTCAATTTTGTCTGTGTCAGGCCTCTGAGCCCAAGCCAAGCCATCGCATCCCCTGTGACTTGCATGTATACACCCAGATGGCCTGAAGTAACTAAGATCCACAAAAGAAGTAAAAATAGCCTTAATTGATGACATTCCACCATTGTGATTTGTTCCTGCCCCACCCTAACTGATCAATGTACTTTGTAATCTCCCCCACCCTTAAGAAGTTTCTTTGTAATTCTCCCCACCCTTGAGAATGTACTTTGTGAGATCCACCCCTGCCCGCAAAACATTGCTCTTAACTTCACCGCCTATCCCAAAACCTATAAGAACTAATGATAATCCATCTCCCTTCGCTGACTCTCTTTTCGGACTCAGCCCACTTGCACCCAGGTGAAATAAATTGCCATGTTGCTCACACAAAGCCTGTTTGGTGGTCTCTTCACACGGACGCGCATGAAATTTTGTGCCGTGACTCGGATCGAGGGACCTCCCTTGGGAGATCAATCCCCCGTCCTCCTGCTCTTTGCTCCATGAGAAAGATTCACCTACGACCTCAGGTCCTCAGACCGACCAGCCCAAGAAACATCTCACCAATTTCAAATCCGGTAAGCAGTCTCTTTTTACTCTCTTCTCCAACCTCCCTCACTATCCCTCAACCTCTTTCTCCTTTCAATCTTGGTGCCACACTTCAATCTCTCCCTTCTCTTAATTTCAATTCCTTTCATTTTCTGGTAGAGACAAAGGAGACACATTTTATCCGTGGACCCAAAACTCCGGCGCCGGTCACGGACTGGGAAGGCAGCCTTCCCTTGGTGTTTAATCATTGCAGGGACGCCTCTCTGATTGTACACCCACGTTTCAAGGGTGTCAGATCACGCAGGGACGCCTGCCTTGGTCCTTCACCCTTAGCGGCAAGTCCCACTTTTCTGGGGAAGGGGCAAGTACCCCAACCCCTTCTCTCCTTGTCTCTACCCCTTCTCTGCCTTTCCTGGGGCAGGGGCAAGTACCCCTCAACCCCTTCTCCTTCACCCTTAGCGGCAAGCCCCGCTTTCCTGGGGCAGGGGCAAGTACCCCTTGACCCCTTCTCCTTCACCTTTAGCGGCAAGTCCCGCTTTCCTAGGGGGCAAGAACCCCCCAATCGCTTATTTCCACACCCCAACCTCTTATCTCTGCACCCCAATCCCTTGTTTCCATGCTCCCACCGCTTCTCTGCTTTTCTGGAGGGCAAGAACCCCCCCACCCCTTCTCCGTGTCTCTACTCTTTTCTCTGGGCTTGCCTCCTTCACTATGGGTAAGCTTCCACCTTCCATTCCTCCTTCTTCTCCCTTAGCCTGTGCTCTCAAAAACTTAAAACCTCTTCAACTCACACCTGACCTAAAACCTAAATGCCTTATTTTCTTCTGCAATGCCGCTTGACCCCAGTACAAACTCGATAGTAGTTCCAAATAGCCGGAAAACAGCACTTTCAATTTTTCCATCCTACAAGATCTAAATAATTCTTGTCGTAAAATGGGCAAGTTGTCTGAGGTGCCTGACATCCAGGCATTCTTTTACACATCAGTCCCTTCCTAGTCTCTGTGCTCAGTGCAACTCATCCCAAATCTTCTTTCTTTCCCTCCCGGCTGTCCCCTCAGTCCCAACCCCAAGCGTCGCTGAGTCTTCCTAATCTTCCTTTTCTACGGACCCATCTGACCTCTCCCCTCCTCACCAACCCAAGCTAGGTCCCAATTCTTCCTCAGCCTCCGCTCCTCCACCCTGTAATTTTTTTTATCGCCTCCCCTCCTCACACCTGGTCTGGCTTACAGTTTCGTTCTGTGACTAGCCCTCCCCCACCTGCCCAGCAATTTACTCTTAAAAAGGTGGCTAGAGCTAAAGGCATAGTCAAGGTTAATGCTCCTTTTCCTTTATCCCAAATCAGATAGCGTTTAGGCTCTTTTTCATCAAATATAAAAATCCAGCCCAGTTCATGGCTCGTTTGGCAGCAACCCTGAGACGCTTTACAGCCCTAGACCCTAAAAGGTCAAAAGGCCATCTTATTCTCAATATGCATTTTATTACCCAATCTGCTCCCGACATTAAATAAAACTCCAAAAATTGGAATCTAGCCCTCAAACCCCACAACAGGACTTAATTAACCTCACCTTCAAGGTGTACAATAATAAAAAAAAAAAGTTGCAATTCCTTGCCTCCACTGTGAGACAAACCCCAGCCACATCTCCAGCACACAAAAACTTCCAAACGCCTGAACCGCAGCAGCCAGGCGTTCCTCCAGAACCTCCTCCCCCAGGAGCTTGCTACAGGTGCCAGAAATCTGACCACCAGGCCAAGGAATGCCTGTAGCCCAGGATTCCTCCTAAGCTGTGTCCCATCTGTGCGGGACCCCACTGGAAATCGGACTGTTCAACTCACCTGGCAGCCACTCCCAGAGCCCCTGGAACTCTGGCCCAAGGCTCTCCGACTGACTCCTTCTTGGCTTAGCGGCTGAAGACTGACGCTGCCTGATCACCTCGGAAGCCCCGTAGACCATCACGGACGCCGAGCTTTAGGTAACTCTCACAGTGGAGGGTAAGTCCGTCCCCTTCTTAATCAATACGGAGGCTACCCACTCCACATTACCTTCTTTTCAAGGACCTGTTTCCCTTGCCTCCATAACTGTTGTGGGTATTGACCGCCAGGCTTCTAAACCTCTTAAAACTCCCCAGCTCTGGTGCCAACTTAGACAATACTCTTTTAAGCACTCCTTTTTAGTTATCCCCACCTGCCCAGTTCCCTTATTAGGCTGAGACACTTTAAATTATCTGCTTCCCTTACCATTCCTGGACTACAGCCACATCTCATTGCCGCCCTTCTTCCCAATCCAAGGCCTCCTTTGTGTCCTCTTGTATCCCCCCACCTTAACCCACAAGTATGGGATACCTCTACTTCCTCCTTGGCGACTGATCATGCACCCTTTACCATCTCATTAAAACCTAATCACCCTTACCCCACTCAATGCCAATATCCCATCCCGCAGCACGCTTTATAAGGATTAAAGCCTGTTATCACTCAACTGCTACAGCACGGCCTTTTAAAGCCTATAAACTCTCCTTATCATTCCCCCATTTTACCTGTCCTAAAACCAGACAAGGCTTACAAGTTAGTTCAGAATCTGCGCCTTATCAACCAAATTGTTTTGCCTATCCACCCCATGGTGCCAAACCCATATACTCTCCTATCCTCAATACCTCCCTCTACTACCCATTATTCTGTTCTAGATCTCAAACATCCTTTCTTTACTATTCCTTTGCACCCTTTATCCCAGCCTCTCTTTGCTTTCACTTAGACTGACCCTGACACTTAGACTGACCCCTGGCTCAGCAAATTACCTGGGCTGTACTGCTGCAAGGCTTCACAGACAGCCCCCATTACTTCAGTCAAGCCCAAATTTCATCCTCATCTGTTACCTATCTGGGCATAATTCTCATAAAAACACACGTGCTTTCCCTGCTGATCGTGTCCGATTAATCTCCCAAACCTCAATCCCTTACAAAACAACAACTCTTTTCCTTCCTAGGCATGGTTAGTGCGGTCAGAATTCTTACACAAGAGCCAGGACCGCACCCTGTGGCCTTTCTGTCCAAACAACTTGACCTTACTGTTTTAGCCTAGCCCTCATGTCTGCGTGCAGCGGCTGCCGCTGCTTTAATACTTTTAGAGGCTCTAAAAAATCACAAACTATGCTCAACTCACTCTACATTTCTCATAACTTCCAAAATCTATTTTCTTCCTCATACCTCACGCACATACTTTCTGCTCCCCGGCTCCTTCAGCTGTACTCACTCTTTGTTAAGTCCCACAATTACCATTGTTCCTGGCCCGGACTTCAATCTGGCCTCCCACATTATTCCTGATACCACACCTGACCCCCATGACTGTATCTCTCTGATCCACCTGACATTCACCCCATTTCCCCATATTTCCTTCTTTCCTGTTCCTCACCCTGATCACGCTTGATTTATTGATGGCAGTTCCACCAGGCCTAATCGCCACACACCAGCAAAGGCAGGCTATGCTATAGCACAAGCCACTAGCCCGCCTCTCAGAACCTCTCATTTCCTTTCCATTGTAGAAATCTATCCTCAAGGAAATAACTTCTCAGTGTTCCATCTGCTATTCTACTACTCCTCAGGGATTATTCAGCCCCCCTCCCTTCCCTACACATCGAGCTCGAGGATTTGCCGCCACCCAGGACTGGCAAATTAGTTTTACGCGACGTGTCCGGAGTCAGGAAACTAAAATACCTCTTAGTCTAAATAGACACTTTCACTGAATAAGTAAAGGCCTTTCCTACATGGTCTGAGAAGGCCACCACAGTCATTTCTTCCCTTCTGTCAGACATAATTCCTCAGTTTAGCCTTCCCACCTCTATACAGTCTGATAAGAGACCAGCCTTTATTAGTTAAATCAGCCAAGCAGTTTTTCAGGCTCTTAGTATTCAGTGAAACCTTTATATCCCTTACGGTCCTCCATCTTCAAGAAAAGTAGAACGGACTAAAGGTCTTTTAAAAACACACCTCACCAAGCTCAGCCACCAACTTAAAAAGGACTGGATGATACTTTTACCACTTTCGCTTCTCAGAATTCAGGCCTGTCCTCGGACTGCTACAAGGTACAGCCCATTTGAGCTCCTTTTTATTAGGCCCCAGTCTCATTCCAGACACCAGACCAACTTAGACTGTGCCCCCAAAAAACTTGACATCCCTACTATTTTCGGTCTAATCATACTCCTATTCTCCATTCTCAACTACTCATACATTCCCTGCTCTTGTTTACACTGCCGGTTTACACTGTTTCCCCAAGCCATCACAGCTGATATCTCCTTGTGCTATCCCCAAACTGCCACTCTTAACTCTTGAAGTAAATAAATAATCTTTGCTGGCAGGACTACGCTGAATCCCCTTAGGCATTCTCTAATCAGATGTCCTAGGTCCTCCCAATTCTTAGACCTTTTATACCTGTTTTTCTCCTTCTCTTATTCCATTTAGTTTCTCAATTCATCCAAAAACGTATCCAGGCCATCACCAATCATTCTATATGACAAATGTTTCTTCTTACATCCCCAAAATATCACCCCTTACCACAAGACCTCCCTTCAGCTTAATCTCTCCCACTTTAGGTTCCCACGCCGCCCCTAATCCTGCTTGAAGCAGCCCTGAGAAACATCACCCATTCTCTCTCCATACCACCCACAAAAATTTTCGCCACCCCAACACTTCAACACTATTTTGTTTTATTTTTCTTACTAGTATAAGAAGGCAGGAATGTCAGGCCTCTGAGCCCAAGCCAAGCCATCGCATCCCCTGTGACTTGCACGTATACACCCAGATGGCCTGAAGTAACTGGAGATCCACAAAAGAAGTAAAAATAGCCTTAATTGATGACATTCCACCATTGTGATTTGTTCCTGCCCCACCCTAACTGATCAATGTACTTTGTAATCTCCCCCACCCTTAAGAAGTTTCTTCGTAATTCTCCCCACCCTTGAGAATGTACTTTGTGAGATGCACCCCTGCCCGCAAAACATTGCTCTTAACTTCACCACCTATCCCAAAACCTATAAGAACTAATGATAATCCATCTCCCTTTGCTGACTCTCTTTTCGGACTCAGCCTACCTGCACCCAACTGAAATAAACAGCCATGTTGCTCACACAAAGCCTGTTTGGTGATCTCTTCACATGGACACCCATGAAAGTCTGCCTATTAAGCTAGGTTACAGTTCATCCACCAGGACTCAAATACAGAAGTACAGAGTCCTTCTCAGGCCATATTTAGGTTGCTTTAACATTCTTAGCATCATGAAGGCCAGTGGTTGCTGATGGCTCTCTATAGGCCTGGCACAAAGCTGAGTCCTTTATATGTTTCTCCTATTCAATCTTCAGAGCACTTTGAGGTCGGTGCCACCATTATCCCCATTTTGCAATGAAACTTAGAGCCTTAGAGGTTAAAGATTACACTGCTGGATCCAGAGCCTGACTTTTTTCACCAGCACTATAAATAAACAAATACACAATGTAAGTCTGTGTAATATAACAGATATACAGAGGATGTGGAGAAATTTAGTTTCTACCAGTCCTATTAGTAGCATAGTTGTAGTGCATAATTGATTCCTTCCAATGAAACCGCCTTTGCAAAAATTATGACCAAGAGAGAAATCTGACATAGCTGACTCCATCCTGCTTCTAACCTCAGAAGCTGTCTTTGCTCATTCCTGGGTGTAGGCCAAGCTAACTATGGAGAAATTTAGCTTATAGTTTAACTTTGAAGCAAGGATGATAATAGTCCCTCCCCAAACTGACCCCCTCTGGGGACTGAAACTGCCTTTGTAAGACTAATGAAAGGCCACAAGTTTAGGATTATGGGAAGGGCTGAATTCTGCTGAAATGTAGGCTAGTTAAATGATAACCAGCCATTGCCCCCTAGATCGCTTTTCTATAATAGCTTACTGCTCAGTCATGTACCCAGAGGTAACATGATGTGTAACTTCCCCAATTGCTCCTACAGATAACATCTCTATTGTCAAAACCTTAAAATTGGTCTTTGAGATGTTTTTCAGATTTTTCCATTCTGGCAGACCAACTGACACCACCCAGACCTATGACTCATACCCAGAAACTGACTCAGCATGGGAAGACAGCTTGGACACTCCTATTTCATCCCCAACCACTTAGCAGCATTCTCTAACCTACTGCCCACCAAATTATCTTTAAGAACTCTAGGCTCTGATCTCTTGAGGGAATGGTTTTGAGAAAAATATCCTGTGCTGTTGCTAGGCTACCTTGTGATAATTAAACTCTTTCTCTGCTGAAACACTGCTGTCTCAGTTTTTATCTGTGCAGTGAATTGGTTTTATCTGTACAGTGGGCAAGAAGAATCCACTGGGCTTCTACCACTGAGATCAAAGGTAGAAGGAATGGTTTGGAAGATGTGGCACTGACTTCCTCTTTCTCTTCAAGGTTTCCTCTCTGTATCTAAACCTGAGCAATTCAGTAGCCACCCAGCTCATTGTGGAGCACTACCTAGGTCCTCATGAATGATTACCATCCCTTCATAGATCTATCTATTTATTGCCCCACCATTCAATTCAACAAACACACATTAAATTTCCACTCTACTTGCAAGGATAAGAAAGACAAGGCAGGATGCCTCTCTAGTTGGGGAAATATGAGGTGTCAGCAAATGATTACAGTATTGTTCAGTAAGTGGTTCATTAGAATAACAATCCACTGGTACCAGTGTTCTCTCTTTCCTGAACATACTGAGCTCGCCTTCGGGGCTTGTATATGCCTTGTGATAGATCTTGCTTCAAGTATTTATATTTCCAAATGTGTGAATCATTTGTTCTCTTAGGCACTGTAAACTCCATCTTAAACAAAATTTGCTTTACTCCAGAAGATGCTTTCTCAAAGCTAAGCTAAGCATCGTCACAGACTAATGTGGCATTGTATTTGCAGATATTTATAGCAAAGTCTAGAAAAGAAAAGAATTTACTCCAACATTTTAAAAAGTACATAAACGAATGGCTTCAGCTTTTGATATTTGTCATACTTATGGTCATAAAAACACTACCACAAATCTAAAATATTATTCAATTCAAAACAGAAAACTATATCAACTTGCACTAAATTACAATTCCTAACTAATGTAATAATTTCAGTGTGTGTGCAAGAGAATGAATATGTTGAATATTCTTGTTTTAAGAATGACTGTATTTATAGGTGATTTTTATAAACAGTAGTAGTTTAAGAATTTTCACTATTAGACAGCTAGAAATTCCAGATCCTTAGGAATTAGTAATTTCATGTCTATGAACTTGTCTTAAGGGAATTAATATGGGCACAAAAATAAGTCTAAGCATGTTCAACATAGTATTATTTATATAATACTAGAAAAACATTGGGGTAAAAACTAAATCATAAACAAGAGGAGAATAGACTGTTAAGCACACATATTAAATATTTTCACAAATAGTTAATGATATGGGAAAATGTTAATGTTAAGTTAAAAAGACGAAATTGAGAAGGATGGCCCAAGATTACCCATGGCATCCCATACACCCTTGAATATAGATTGAGAAGCACCACCTGCCACCTGCCCACCCCAGCTTGACAAAAGTCTTACTTATCTTCTTATCATGCTTTCAGTGACCCCTGGTTTACAAGGTTGTCATCCATTTTACAAACAGAATGTTAGCAGCGTTTGAACAGTGTAGCTCTGAAGTTTGACATTAAATAAGAGAAATATTGAGGCCATGCACCAAAGAAAAACTGCGCGTTCACAGGTCAGTGTCATCCTCATTAGGCCATGTGGTTTTCCAAAGTGAATTTATAACCAAGGCTGTCTTGTACACCAAAGATTATTGAATGAACCAAGGAGAAGGCATTAAAAGAAAAGATATTTTGAGACATTTCAAGTTCTTGAACTTTCTCCTTTCAGTTGGCAGTGATAGGAATAAAGGACTAGAGGGAGCTGGGGAGAGGGCAAACTGAAATCATAAATTACTGTGATAACTGCAATGACGCACACTGCTACACTTCAGGGATATCACTAAGGTAACTATCCAAATTAAACGAGGCCAAAAGGGCAATGTGTGTAAGAAATTACATTAATACCAAGCCTAAAAGGAAGCCAATATGAAGAAAAGAATCAGAATGAATATTTAAAACTGCAGTAATGGTATCTGCATTAAGCATTCCTTCCTTGAGTCCTCATTGACCCAGTCTTAAGGTATACTATGATTCAAGTCAGCAGTTTTTTTTCTTCCCATCTAAGATACATACAAGACATGAATCACACATGGAGAAACAGAAGTGCATGTACTGGTTGCCACACCTATTGGTATTGATGGCTTGGGTTTTGTTGCCTGCATGTATATTGTAAAGCACGTTAGCTCTATGCTTATTGCTCTGAAGAATGAATACAGGAATTTTGTATAACAGTATTGTAGAATAACTTTGAATTTTCAAGAATTTATTTAAAAAATTATTTTCCAAATTTGGTATTTTGTAATGAGTAACACATTATTGGTGTCAGACATCACAACCAATCATGACAAAACAATTTCCATCAATAGGAGGTTAGTGAAACCTGATGACTTAGATTTCTGGTTGCCAACTTCAGGTTGTGAGATTAAAGAGAATTTCAAAAGAGTAAGAATAACTTCACAAAGACTTGTAAACTACCTCTTAGAAAGAAACTATTGCTGAGAACACGACAGTTTATAATACATAGTATTTTTACAACCTAAAGTGCTAAGGTGGTTTGATGAGAAACACTTGACACTTCCTAAAGCATCATCACAAAAACATTTTGAATAAGTTATAAAAATGAACTAAAATTAGTGAATAAAATGGGAGAATGTTAACCTTACTATACTTGTAAAAGGCAAATTAAAATCACAAGGAGATTACCACTTCACGGCCTTGGAATTAACAATTTTAAAAAGTTAAAAGAAAATCGTTGCCTGTGCTTAGGTGAGTGCCACAAATAACTATTTTCATAGGTTACCTGAACCAGTATAAAGAGACACAACCTTGTGGATAGCAATTTGACAAATAAATATCTAGAGCCTCCAACACTCATAACCTTTGCCCCAGTAGTTTTCATAAAGCTACATTCATGAAAATGTTTATTAAAACATAACTCATTATAGTAAAAATGAGAAATTTATAAGTAAACTTTGATAATAACCAATTTGGATTTGTTAGGTGGTCTTTGGTATACTTATAAGATGGTCTATTATTTAGCCATTCGAATGGTAAGTATTTAGGACTAGGTCATTATATAAAAATCATCATCAAATGAAATTAAGTTAAAAAACAGAATCCACAGTTGGATTTACAATATTGAAATAAGTTAGATCAAAAGAAATAAAAATTTAGGCATTAAGAAAAATGGAAGAAAACTTCTGCAAAATTAAGTGGGACTGAGAAGGTAAAAGCTCTTCCCTGCCATTCATAAGTCTGGAATATCAGACCCACATCCAGGTCAAGCCAGCTGCTCTGTTGACAGGAAGCAACATTTCTCCCAAGGTCATGCTGCAGGTATAAAGTCATAATGGTACATTTCTTTGAGGGATTATTACTGTCCTACTAAAAAAAAAGCTTGTTTTCTGAAATTATAGACTGTCAGAAACTTTGCTCTTTGAAATCATATCAATAAGAATGAAGCGCCCACTCTCCTTGCTGGGAGAATTTGAGTCACGTTGACACAGAGATGTAGCCTTGATTTCCAATCCAGGTGGAGAGCTACAGATAAGGAGTTTCTAGATGCAGCATTTCACGCCTATCTTAACTTTGTGGTTTCCAAGGAAAAAGGCCCCTGGGTCTATTTTGCAGTCCAGACTTCATGTTGATTCTTTGGCCCATGGCTCTGCTTTGCTCTCTCAAATCCTATAATAACCCCATTTCTTTCTTTGGCGAGAGGCCCCATGATTCCTCTGATTTGTGATCTTCTTCATTGCAAAAAGTCAATAAGCAGACTAGTGGTCTATGGCTCATTGAACTAGGGTACATCAAAATGGTTTTCGCATGATGGAATTGTCCTTCTTCCTTGTAGCTTGTACTTTTCCAAAGACATACTTTTCAATGAAAAACTCTCTCTTTCATAATAAGGAAATGTTAGGCATTCTCTCTTTTGACTAAAATTAGTCACATGTGTCTTACATCACACACACACATCACAATACTAGCCATAACAATTATATCTGGGCAGTGAAATTACAGGTGATTTATTTTTTCTTCCTTGAATTTTTCCCCTAAAATTATGACAATAAAAACATATTACTTTTAAAATTAGAAATAAGTTTACAGTTATTATTTTAAAATCTTTCGCTTCTTGACAAATACACTGCAGCATGGGAGACAGAAATAAGTCCAAGTTCTGGCCAGAGGAAGGAGAAGGAAGCAGTGCTTCTTATTTTTATTTTTAATTTTTTTGAAATGAAGTCTTGCTCTGTTGCCAGGCTGGAGAGCAGTGGTGCAATCTCGGCTCACTGCAACCTCCGCTTCCCTGGTTCAAGTGATTCCCCTGCCTCAGCCTCCTGAGTAGCTGGGACTATAGGTGTCCGCCACCTTGCCTGGCTTATTTTTTGTATTTTAGTAGAGACAGGGTTTCACCATGTTGGCCAGGCTGGTCTTGAACTCCTGACCTCGTGATCCACCCACCTCGGCCTCCCAAAGCTCTGGGATTACAGGCGTGAGCCACCGCACCCAGCCAAAAGTATTGCTTCTTGTAGTCAAATGGGGATATCACTCTCCATCACCTCGGACAAGCAGTGTTGGCATTTTGTCCTCATTTCCCATTTGGACTCTAATAAGCCACAGTGGTGGACATTATGGTCCTGTTTAGGTCTCTGGGAAGCACAATTTATTTTAGGGTCTTAGCAAGAAAACTCTAGAAGCCTTTGATTTAGGAATATTGGAATATCATCTGTTCTTCAATCTTTCTTTAATGTTCTAATAATTTAATAACATTTCCTGCTTGATAACTAAAGTGTAAGGAAGGTCAGCCTAGTGCTTTAAACTCAAACCAGAAATGAACATTTCAGCTATTTTATCACTGTCACTTATTGGTATGGCTTTATTTAAGTTCATCTTATGGCACTGCGCAGTGTTTCTGAGGCCCCTTTGACATCCTCAGTTAAAATAAAATGCAATGGAGAAAAAAGGGAGGAGGAATTTTTTAGATTGTGGTAATATATACGACATAACATTTTCCATTTTAATCATCTTTAAGTGTACAATTCAGTGGCGTTAATGACATTCACAATGTTTTACAACTATCAACACTATCTATTTCCAAAATATTTTCATCACTCCAAAAAGAAATTCTGTGCTCATTAAGCAATAACTTCTCATGTTCCCTTCTCTCTCCTACCCTTGTAACTTCTAATTTACTTGCTATCTCTGTGAATTTGCCTATTCTAGATATTTCGTATAAGTGGAATCATACAGCAGTAGTCTTTTTGTATCTGGCTTATTCCACTTAGCATAATGTTTTCAGGGTTTATCCACGTGTAGTATATATCACCTTCTTATGGCTGAATCATATTTCATACATGTGTATACATTTTGTTTGTCCATCCATCTGTTGATGGGCACTTGGGGTGTTTCTACCTTTCTGCTATTGTGAATAGTGCTTTTATGAACATTAGCATACAGGTATCTGAGTACTGTTTTCAATTCTTGTGGTTATATACCTAGGAGTACAACTGTGGGTCATATTGTAATTTCATATTTAACTTTTTGAGGAACTGTCAAACTGTTTTCCACAGTGACTGTACTATTCTACATTCCACCCTCGAGGGTTCCAATTTTGGAATGGAAGTAAATCTGGCACCTGATTTCTAATCCTAGCTCTTCTAAGAATTGGTTTATTGTTTAACAATAGTTCTACATGGCCTATCTTATTCTTTTTGCATCATTTTTTTTCTCTGTCTTCCACTGGATTACTAATGACACCTGTCTCTGGAGAAACATTAATTAATCACTTTCCTTGCTACTTATGTTTGTAGATTACCATTTGCATAATAATGTTGGCATTTCAGTGGCTAAGGTCTGTTGGCTGGATTTTAATATGGATCTTCCTGATGCCCAATTCCAAATTTACCAACAGGAGTACAGTGAATTTCAGTATAATATAAATAACCTAGGAATAACTGTGACTATTTTTGTGCTATACTATAGATACTTATATCTATATGTATAGATGTAATATAAATAACCATACTATGTTATGCTATAGATGCTATTTTGCTATGCTCTTGAAAAAGAAACTGAAGAATAATTTTCCCACTTTGATCCCATACACAATTTTTTTTTCCAGGGGAGATTTATGCTTTAAGGTTAGCTAACTTTGGTTCCAATTCTGAATGCAAGCCACACCCACTCTCCTAAAATGCATACTAATCCTTCCAGATGGCACCTCTATATTTTGCTCCTAATTTTTCTTGTCAGTTGGCAGTGGAGTGTCTCAACTGTTAGAATTAGTACACACTAATGGCATGCAATCTAACTGGTAGCAATATGTCTGAGTGGCATCCACATCTGAATCCTGAAGATACTCACTCTTTATTTTCTTGCTTATTACTATCTAGTCATCCTGGTTTTTAAACTTCCAGGAGGGTTACCAGTGAAGCTGCGTATTTGTCATGTACTGTCCTCCCTGGAGAATTAATCATATTTCAAACATGGGATTGCCTGGAGAAACCAACATCTACATTCCCTCCTGTATTAGTCTGTTCTTGCACTGCTACAAAGAATACTTGAGCCTGGGTGATTTCTTTTTCTTTTTTTTTTTGAGACGGAGTCTCACTCTGTTGCCCAGGCTGGAGTGCAGTGGTGTGATCTCGGCTTGCTGCAACCTCTGCCTCCTGGGTTCAAGCAATTCTCCTGCCTCAGCCTCCCGAGTAGCTGGGATTACAAGCACCTGCCATCGAGCCTGGCTAATGTTTTTTTTTTTTTTTTTTTTTTGTATTTTTAGTAGAGACGGGTGTAAGGTTAGCTGAGAGAAAAGACAAGAGAGAGACCCAAGGTCAGGCAAGTAAGTTTATTAACATGCCAGGCTGCTCCACCACAGTCAGAGGAAGCAGCCTTAAGCTTACAAAATGAGGGGTTTATATGGGGGATAGAGACCCTGTGGTTGTTTGTCAGTTAACTTTACCACATATCATCTCATGACCGGCTTACAATGTATTATCTTGTGAAAATAGGAATCTACAAGAGGGTGTAACTTAGGTTTATCCACGTTTCACATGACATCCCTCCTGCTGCCTGGAGGGCTTCAGCGTAGCAAGTCTGGTGACCTTGCTGTGGCACCCAGATAAGGGTTCAGGAATGCAGCCGCAGGGTATTCAGGGTAAGGGTCAGCTGCATTGAGGTGGGGGGGGGTGGGTTCCTGGGGCAGCTTGTCCCTAACAACGGGGTTTCACCATCTTGGCCAGGCTGGTCTTGATCTCCTCACCTCGTGATCCACCCGCCTCGGCCTCCGAAAGTGCTGGGATTACAGGCGTGAGCCACTGTGCCTGGCCGAGACTGGGTAATTGCTAAAGAAAATGGTTTAATTGGCTCATGGTTCCACAGGCTGTTCAGGAAGCATGGCTTGGGAGGCCTCAGGAAACCTACAATCATGGCAGAAGGTGAAGGGGAAGTAGGTACATCTTCACATGGCCAGAGCAGGAGGAAGAAAAGAAGGGAGAGGTGCTACACACTTTTAGACAATCAGATTTCCTGAGAACTCACTCACTATCATGAGAACAGCAAGGGGGAAATCTGCCTCCATGATCCAGTCAGCTCCCACCAGACCCCTCCTCCAAGACTGGGGATTAGAGTTTGAGATTTGGGTGGGGACAAAGACCCAAACCATATCACCTCCCATGGCCATTCAAAACGCAATGTGCCAGAAAGTTTCCATTTCCTTCTCAAGCCTCACCCTCCTCCTGAGCTCTGTCTATATTTTGTCTACAGATTCTCATACCATCTGGTTTCTGGTTAGGTTCAGCCAGTGGGGAGCCCAGGAAGGTTATCAGAGGGAGAAGAGTGAGGATAAGATTTTTTTCCTTTGGCTTCCTTCCTGGGTAGTTCCCTCAGGCCGGGTGAGAACCTTGATAAAAGGTCACGCTCAAAGACTCTCTTCTAGACTGTTCTTTCTCCATTTGCATTTTGGTAGCCCTCTCTTTGCTACTAGCATGAGATTCCTTCACTATTCCTTGTGCTTCTCCTACTTTTGTAAGAAGTTCCTTTTTAATAAATTTTTCCTGAATGAGTTTAGCTCAACTGTCCGTCTGTTTTCTATTGGGACCCTGAGGGATAGGGGCAAGAAAGGGGTTTTGGTGTTACTGCATCTTTAAATAAAGCTCACTCAGCCTATACTTGCAATTTTCTATCTTTGGTTGTGACAGTTCTGGGTGACACTATTTCAATATGTGTCATGAAATTCTCCAAACAATTTCCACTGTAATTCTAAAACAAAAATTTGACATTTAAAACCTGTAACAGGTGGGAGTGAAGGAGTGTGACTATTGGAATCATTGGCTCAGTCATTCTTAAGATGATAATTGGCCATTAAAGGAGGCACATTCTAGAAGCCTGGGCAAGAGTCCAAGAAGTAACAAACACTTGCCCAAGGACTACTCAGGTCTAGACCATGGCAGATATTGGATACTGAATGAGAGAATAGTTGCTTTGCCTGAAGCTATTCAATTTCAAATCAATGAAGACACTGCAAAATCAGCAAAACCAAGCTATAATTTTTTGGATGCAAGTGCAGTGGTAAAAATGCAGTGAAAAGTAACATCATGTTTATCAATGATTGTAGATCAAGTGGGTGGGTATGTCCAAGCTGGAGAGGGAGGGTTTTGTCATCAGGCACACAAGGTTATTTCTGGGCCATTGTAACACAATGCCACAGACTGGGGGGTTTATTTGCTCACAGTACTGGAGGCTAGAAGTCCAGTCAAGGCGTTGGCAGGCATGGTTTTTTCTGAGGCCTCTCTCTTTGGCTTCAAATGGCTGCCTGCTTGTTATATGTGCACTTCTGACGTCTGTATGTGTATGTCTGACGTCTCTCTCTGTGTGTGTCCAAATTTCCTCTTCTTATAGGGACACCAGTCATCTTGGATTACCACCCACCCTTATAACTTTATTTAACCTAATTACCTCTTGAAAGGCCCTGTCTCCAAACACAGTCACATTCTGAGGTACTGGGGGTTAGGGCTTCAACATCAGAATTTGAGAAAGATACGATTCTGCCCATAACAGGTGCTGATATTGTATTTCTTGATCTCAGAGATAGTTTCAGAGGTATTTAATTTATAATTATTTATTAAAGTATGTACTCATGTTTTACACCATTTTATGATTTTTATACTTTATTTCACAATTTTTTTTTCCATTTTTTAATTTTTTTTTCTTTTATTATTATTATTATTATTATACTTTAGGCTCTATGGTACATGTGCGCAACGTGCAGGTAAGTTACATATGTATACGTGTGCCATGCTGGTGCACTGCACCCACCAACTCGTCATCTAGCATTAGGTATATCTCCCAATGCTATCCCTCCCCCCTCCCCCCACCCCACAACAGTCCCCGAAGTGTGATGTTCCCCTTCCTGTGTCCATGTGTTCTCATTGTTCAATTCCCACCTATGAGTGAGAATATGTGGTGTTTGGTTTTTTGTTCTTGCGATAGTTTACTGAGAATGATGATTTCCAATTTCATCTATGTCCCTACAAAGGACGTGAACTCATCATTTTTTATGGCTGCATAGTATTCCATGGTGTATATGTGCCACATTTTCTTAATCCAGTCTATCGTTGTTGGACATTTGGGTTGGTTCCAAGTCTTTGCTATTGTGAATAATGCCGCAAAAAACATACGTGTGCATGTGTCTTTATAGCAGTATGATTTATAGTCCTTTGGGTATATACCCAGTAATGGGATGGCTGGGTCAAATGGAATTTCTAGTTCTAGATCCCTGAGGAATCGCCACACTGACTTCCACAATGGTTGAACCAGTTTACAGTCCCACCAACAGTGTAAAAGTGTTCCTATTTCTCCACATCCTCTCCAGCACATGTTGTTTCCTGACTTTTTAATGATTGCCATTCTAACTGGTGTGAGATGGTATCTCATTGTGGTTTTGATTTGCATTTCTCTGATGGCCAGTGATGGTGAGCATTTTTTCATGTGTTTTTTGGCTGCAAAAATGTCTTCTTTTGAGAAGTGTCTGTTCATGTCCTTCGCCCACTTTTTGATGGGGTTGTTTGTTTTTTTCTTGTAAATTTGTTGGAGTTCATTGTAGATTCTGGATATTAGCCCTTTGTCAGATGAGTAGGTTGCGAAAATTTTCTCCCATTTTGTAGGCTGCCTGTTCACTCTGATGGTAGTTTCCTTTGCTGTGCAGAAGCTCTTTAGGTTAATTAGATCCCATTTGTCAATTTTGGCTTTTGTTGCCATTGCTTTTGGTGTTTTAGACATGAAGTCCTTGCCCATGCCTATGTCCTGAATGGTATTGCCTAGGTTTTCTTCTAGGGTTTTTATGGTTTTAGGTCTAACGTTTAAGTCTTTAATCCATCTTGAATTAATTTTTGTATAAGGTGTAAGGAAGGGATCCAGTTTCAGCTTTCTACATATGGCTAGCCAGTTTTCCCAGCACCATTTATTAAATAGGGAATCCTTTTCCCATTGCTTGTTTTTCTCAGGTTTGTCAAAGATCAGATAGTTGTAGATATGCAGCGTTATTTCTGAGGGCTCTGTTCTCTTCCATTGATCTATATCTCTGTTTTGGTACCAGTACCATGCTGTTTTGGTTACTGTAGCCTTGTAATATAGTTTGAAGTCAGGTAGCGTGATGCCTCCAGCTTTGTTCTTTTGGCTTAGGATTGACTTGGCGATGCGGGCTCTTTTTTGGTTCCATACGAACTTTAAAGTAGTTTTTTCCAATTCTGTGAAGAAAGTCATTGGTAACTTGATGGGGATGGCATTGAATCTGTAAATTACCTTGGGAAGGATGGCCATTTTCATGATATTGATTCTTCCTACCCATGAGCATGGAATGTTCTTCCATTTGTTTGTATCCTCTTTTATTTCCTTGAGCAGTGGTTTGTAGTTCTCCTTGAAGAGGTCCTTCACATCCCTTGTAAGTTGGATTCCTAGGTATTTTATTCTCTTTGAAGCAATTGTGAATGGGAGTTCACTCATGATTTGGCTCTCTGTTTGTCTGTTATTGATGTATAAGAATGCTTGTGATTTTTGTACATTGATTTTGTATCCTGAGACTTTGCTGAAGTTGCTTATCAGCTTAAGGAGATTTTGGGCTGAGACAATGGGGTTTTCTGGATATACTATCATGTCATCTGCAAACAGGGACAATTTGACTTCCTCTTTTCCTAATTGAATACCCTTGATTTCCTTCTCTTGCCTAATTGCCCTGGCCAGAACTTCCAACACTATGTTGAATAGAAGTGGTGAGAGAGGGCATCCCTGTCTTGTGCCAGTTTTCAAAGGGAATGCTTCCAGTTTTTGCCCATTCAGTATGATATTGGCTGTGGGTTTGTCATAAATAGCTCTTATTATTTTGAGATATGACCCATCAATACCTAATTTATTGAGAGTTTTTAGCATGAAGGGTTGTTGAATTTTGTCAAAGGCCTTTTCTGCATCTATTGAGATAATCATGTGGTTTTTGACTTTGGTTCTGTTTATATGCTGGATTACATTTATTGATTTGCATATATTGAACCAGCCTTGCATCCCAGGGATGCAAAATTTCACAATTTTTTTTTTTTTGAGATGGCATTTTGCTCTTGTTGCCCAGGCTGGAGAGCAATGGCACAGTCTCGGTTCACAGCAACCTTCGCCTCTCAGGTTCAAGGGATCCTCCACAAATTTTAAAAGTTAAACAAATCAGCATACTGTGCTGGCCAAAAAAACCCCAGTTATGAGTCCGCGTTTTGGACTCCTTGTGTAGGTGAATAACTTTCATTTTTATCAGCATCAAAACTAAGGTATATACTGGAACAAGGCCAGTTCATCTTCCCAGCACTATTTTTCTTCCTTAAAAGTTACAGTATAGAATATTTCAGTATAGTGACTCAGAATACCTAATACATAAAGACTTGATCTGATTTTATGTTTACTCCTTCTGAATGTTAAAACTGCATTAATACAGACTCTGGTATCTGTATAACCCCACACCCACCCCAAACTGCAGACATGAGATGGGCCACCCTCCTGTGAAAGATGCTTTGAATCTGTCCATTGTGAAACTGATGGTTCTGGTAATGAAGCTGCTCTATACAAAGAGAACAGAATTTCTAAAAGGAGCAGGACATCACAATTGAGAGGTGGAGAAATGTTCTGATTTCAATGCTGGCTGAAGCAAAAATATGTTTATCACAAAGCAGAAGGTCATCCTAGTGTGTTCATTTCCACACTCTCCATAGAGATACTCTGAAGTGTAATGGGATTTTGCATTATCTGTTCTTAGTAGGGAGGACTGAAAATTAGGTGATGTGGTGTTATGTGAAGGGCACCAAAAGCCTTGCTTCCCTCAGGACAGCTTCCTCCTCAGCAAGGTCTAGAATAAGAGATTCCCGTCATTCTCCAGCAGTGGGCCAGGTAATGGGATGCACAGATAAAGAAGATGCAATTCCCATCCTTAGGAGGCTGTCGACAGAGAGAATCAGGTAGGTAAACTGGTAATGATAATGCAACAGGTAAAGCAATAATAGAGGTTGATACAGAGAAATATGAAAATGGAAGGTGATATTCAAAGCAGTTTGGAAGTTCAGGGAATTCTTCCTAGAAGTTATTTGGTGGGTAAATATCAAGGAGGTTGAAAAGTTAACCAGGTTACAAGTCAGGTGATACAGGTCTCAGTGCGAGGGTACTGCATGAAGAAGTCATAGGGGTATTTGTCATCTCAGGGTATATAATACTACAGTAATTTCCAAATTTCAAAAGTAAAAATGGAAAATTTGGTTGGAGAGGTGGAAGAGAAAAAGAATCTTTGATTTTATGTTAAGAGTGATGATGCCAGGAGCCAAGATGGCCGAATAGGAACAGCTCCAGTCTACAGCTCCCAGTGTGAGCGACGCAGAAGATGGGTGATTTCTGCATTTCCATCTGAGGTACCAGGTTCATCTCACTAGGGAGTGCCAGACAGTGGGCACAGGACAGTGGGGGCAGCGCACCGTGCGCCAGCCGAAGCAGGGCGAGGCATTGCCTCACTCGGGAAGCACAAGGGGTCAGGGAGTTCCCTTTCCTGGTCAAGGAAAGGGGTGACAGACGGCACCTGGAAAATCGGGCCACTCCCACCCGAATACTGCACTTTTCCGATAGGCTTAGGAAACGGCGCACCAGGAGATTATATGCCGCACCTGGCTCGGAGGGTCCTACGGCCACGGAGTCTCGCTGATTGCTAGCACAGCAGTCTGAGATCAAACTGCAAGGCGGCAGCGAGGCTGGGGGAGGGGCGCCCGCCATTGCCCAGGCTCCCTTAGGTAAACAAAGCAGGCGGGAAGCTCAAACTGGGTGGAGCCCACCACAGCTCAAGGAGGCCTGCCTGCCTCTGTAGGCTCCACCTCTGGGAGCAGGGCACAGACAAACAAAAAGACAGCAGTAACCTCTGCAGACTTAAATGTCCCTGTCTGACAGCTTTGAGGAGAGCAGTGGTTCTCCCAGCACACAACTGGAGATGTGAGAACGGGCAGACTGCCTCCTCAAGTGGGTCCCTGACCCCTGACCCCAGAGCAGCCTAACTGGGAGGCACCCCCCAGTAGGGGCAGACTGACACCTCACATGGCCAGGTACTCCTCTGAGACAAAACTTCCAGAGGAACAATCAGACAGCAGCATTCGCGGATCACAAAAATCCGCAGTTCTGCAGACACCCCTGCTGATACCCAGGCAAACAGGGTCTGGAGTGGACCTCTAGCAAACTCCAACAGACCTGCAGCTGAGGGTCCTGTCTGTTAGAAGGAAAACTAACAAACAGAAAGGACATCCACACCAAAAACCCATCTGTACAACACCATCATCAAAGACCAAAAGTAGATAAAACCACAAAGATGGGGAAAAAACAGAGCAGAAAAACTGGAAACTCTAAAAAGCAGAGCGCCTCTCCTCCTCCAAAGGAATGCAGTTCCTCACCAGCAACGGAACAAAGCTGGATGGAGAATGACTTTGACGAGTTGAGAGAAGAAGGCTTCAGACGATCAAACTACTCCGAGCTACAGGAGGAAATTCAAACCAAAGGCAAAGAAGTTGAAAACTTTGAAAAAACTTTAGACGAATGTATAACTAGAATAATCAATACAGAGAAGTGCTTAAAGGAGCTGATGGAGCTGAAAGCTAAGGCTCGAGAACTACGTGAAGAATGCAGAAACCTCAGGAGCCGGTGCAACCAGCTGGAAGAAAGGGTATCAGCGATGGAAGATGAAATGAATGAAATGAAGCGAGAAGGGAAGTTTAGAGAAAAAAGAATAAAAAGAAGTGAACAAAGCCTCCAAGAAATGTGGGACTATGTGAAAAGACCAAATCTATGTCTGATTGGTGTACCAGAAAGTGATGGAGAGAATGGAACCAAGTTGGAAAACACTTTGCAGGATATTATCCAGGAAAACTTCCCCAATCTAGCAAGGCAGGCCAACATTCAGACTCAGGAAATACAGAGAACACCACAAAGATACTCCTCGAGAAGAGCAACTCCAAGACACATAATTGTCAGATTCACCAAAGTTGAAATGAAGGAAAAAATGTTAAGGGTAGCCAGAGAGAAAGGTCGGGTTACCCACAAAGGGAAGCCCATCAGACTAACAGCAGATCTCTCGGCAGAAACTCTACAAGCCAGAAGAGAGTGGGGGCTAATATTCAACATTCTTAAAGGAAAGAATTTTCAACCCAGAATTTCATACCCAGCCAAACAAAGCTCCATAAGTGAAGGAGAAATAAAATCCTTTACAGACAAGCAAATGCTGAGAGATTTTGTCACCACCAGGCCTGCCCTAAAAGAGCTCCTGAAGAAAGCACTAAACATGGAAAGGCACAACCGGTACCAGCCGCTGCAAAATCATGCCAAAATGTAAAGACCATTGAGACTAGGAAGAAACTGCATCAACTAACGAGCAAACTAACCAGCTAACATCATAATGACAGGATCAAATTCACACATAGCAATATTAACTTTAAATGTAAATGGACTAAATGCTCCAATTAAAAGACACAGACTGGCAAATTGGATAAAGAGTCAAGACCCATCAGTGTGCTGTATTCAGGAAACCCATCTCACGTGCAGAGACACACATAGGCTCAAAATAAAAGGATGGAGGAAGATCTACCAAGCAAATGGAAGACAAAAAAAGGCAGGGGTTGCAATCCTAGTCTCTGATAAAACAAACTTTAAACCAACAAAGATCAAAAGAGACAAAGAAGGCCATTACATAATGGTAAAGGGATCAATTCAACAAGAAGAGCTAACTGTCCTAAATATATATGCACCCAATACAGGAGCACCCAGATTCCTAAAGCAAGTCCTGAGTGACCTACAAAGAGACTTAGACTCCCACACAATAATAATGGGAGACTTTAACACCCCACTGTCAACATTAGACAGATCAACGAGACAGAAAGTTAACAAGGATACCCAGGAACTGAACTCAGCTCTGCACCAAGCAGACCTAATAGACATCTACAGAACTCTCCACCCCAAATCAACAGAATATACATTTTTTTCAGCACCACACCACACCTATTCCAAAATTGACCACATAGTTGGAAGTAAAGCTCTCCTCAGCAAATGTAAAAGAACAGAAATTATAACAAACTGTCTCTCAGACCACAGTGCAATCAAACTAGAACTCAGGATTAAGAAACTCACTCAAAACTGCTCAACTACATGAGAACTGAACAACCTGCTCCTGAATGACTACTGGGTACATAACGAAATGAAGGCAGAAGTAAAGATGTTCTTTGAAACCAACGAGAACAAAGACACAACGTACCAGAATCTCTGGGACACATTCAAAGCAATGTGTAGAGGGAAATTTATAGCACTAAATGCCCACAAGAGAAAGCAGGAAAGATCCAAAATTGACACCCTAACATCACAATTAAAAGAACTAGAAAAGCAAGTGCAAACACATTCAAAAGCTAGCAGAAGGCAAGAAATAACTAAAATCAGAGCAGAACTGAAGGAAATAGAGACACAAAAAACCCTTCAAAAAATTAATGAATCCAGGAGCTGGTTTTTTTAAAGGATCAACAAAATTGATAGACTGCTAGCAAGACTAATAAAGAAAAAAAGAGAGAAGAATCAAATAGATGCAATAAAAAATGATAATCAATATTGTGAAAATGGCCATATTGCCCAAGGTAATTTATAGATTCAATGCCATCCCCATCAAGCTACCAATGATTTTCTTCACAGAATTGGAAAAAACTACTTTAAAGTTCATATGGAACCAAAAAAGAGCCCACATTGCCAAGACAATCCTAAGCCAAAAGAACAAAGCTGGAGGCATCATGCTACCTGACTTCAAACTATACTACAAGGCTACAGTAACCAAAACAGCATGGTACTGGTACCAAAACAGAGATATAGATCAATGGAAGAGAACAGAGCCCTCAGAAATAACGCCGCATATCTACAACTATCTGATCTTTGACAAACCTGAGAAAAACAAGCAATGGGGAAAGGATTCCCTATTTAATAAATGGTGCTGGGAAAACTGGCTAGCCATATGTAGAAAGCTGAAACTGGATCCCTTCCTTACACCTTATACAAAAATTAATTCAAGATGGATTAAAGACTTAAACGTTAGACCTAAAACCATAAAAACCCTAGAAGAAAACCCAGGCGTTACCATTCAGGACATAGGCATGGGCAAGGACTTCATGTCTAAAACACCAAAAGCAATGGCAACAAAAGCAAAAATTGACAAATGGGATCTAATTAAACTAAAGAGCTTCTGCACAGCAAAAAAAACTACCATCAGAGTGAACAGGCAGCCTACAAAATGGGAGAAAATTTTCGCAACCTACTCATCTGACAAAGGGCTAATATCCAGAATCTACAATGAGCTCCAACAAATTTACAAGAAAAAAACAAACAACCCCATCAAAAAGTGGGCAAAGGATATGAACAGACACTTCTCAAAAGAAGACATTTATGCAGCCAAAAGACACATGAAAAAATGCTCATCATCACTGGCCATCAGAGAAATGCAAATCAAAACCACAATGAGATACCATCTCACACCAGTTAGAATGGCAATCATTAAAAAGTCAGGAAACAACAGGTGCTGGAGAGGATGTGGAGAAATAGGAAAATTTTACACTGTTTGTGGGACTGTAAACTAGTTCAACCATTGTGGAAGTCAGTGTGGCAATTCCTCAGGGATCTAGAACTAGAAATACCATTTGACCCAGCCATCCCATTACTGGGTATATACCCAAAGGACTATAAATCATACTGCTATAAAGACACATGCACACACGTTTATTGCGGCACTATTCACAATAGCAAAGACTTGGAACCAACCCAAATGTCCAACAATGATAGACTGGATTAAGAAAATGTGGCACATATACACCATGGAATACTATGCAGCCATAACAAATGATGAGTTCATGTCCTTTGTAGGGACATGGATGAAATTGGAAATCATCATTCTCAGTAAACTATCGCAAGGACAAAAAACCAAACACCACATGTTCTCACTCATAGATGGGAATTGAACAATGAGAACACGCGGACACAGGAAGGGGAACATCACACTCTGGGGACTGTTGTGGGGTGGGGGGAGGGGGGAGGGATAGCATTAGGAGATATACCTAATGCTAAATGGCAAGTTAATGGCTGCAGCACACCAGCATGGCACATGTATACATACGTAACTAACCTGCACATTGTGCACATGTACGCTAAAACTTGAAGTATAATAAAAAAAAACAAAGCAATAAAAAATATTAAATGTCAAAAAAAAAGAGTGATGATGCCATATTTCCTTGAGATGGATGTATTAATCTGGCACCTTGTATGGTGGACGGACATAGACAGCAGAATAACTAGTGAGGAGAGAAGATGAGCATTCAATTGAGAGAGTGGCAGTGAAGATGGAGGGAGGCAGTGTAGATTTGCAGAATGGGTGGGGCTTGTGAGTGATTAGACGGTGATGGAAGAACTAAAGGTGGACTGAGTCTCCAAATTCTAGCTGGGATGACTGAATGATAATGCCACTGAGAGAGAGAGAGAGTACTTGGAGGTCAGGGGCAAGGTTGATCGTTTCAGTTTGGGACCTGATGAATTTGTGGTAAAAGTGTGACACAGGTGAGTGATTGGATGTATATCCAGGAGAAGTTCAAGAGAAGACTCTTCACTAAGGGTAAATATTTGGAAGGCATTAGTACTCTGGTGCTATTTAAAGTCATGAAAGTAGATGAGATCGCCCTGTTATAATTACTATGTAGAATAAAAGCAATGGACCAGGATGAAATCTTTGGAAATACACTCTCTAAAGGGTAGGCAGAGGAAGATAAGTCCAAAGAGGAAACAGTGAAGGAACTAAATAAAAGAAAGAGAAAAGAACCAGGGAAGTCAAATGCAATGAAAGTCAACAAAGTAGAGAGTTTCAAAAGAGGGAGTAATAAATATCACCAAAATAGTGTGTTAATTCAGTTCTAAATAACAGAAAAATATTCACTGGAGATTTTTATGACCTTAACTAAAGTAATTCCAGCAAACTGACAAGGGAAGAAGCCAGATTACCATAGACTGTGGTGAATGGGAGATGTGAACAGAGCTGAAGCCTGTACTACTCTTTCGAGATGTTCAGGTACGAGGGGAAAGGAAAGATCAGATGGTTATTCAAGCAGGCAGGGAATGGAATTTTCTCTAGAGCCTTTGGAAGGAATAAGACCCTGCCAACTTCTGGATTTCAGACTTCTGGCCTCCAGAACAGTGAGAGAACAGATCTGTCGTTTTACGCCACCACGTTTGTGGTAATTTGCAACAGAAGCCATAGGAAACTGATACAGATGAGCTCAAAGGCATCTAAAAAATATGCTGCTAGGCTTATCCATGATGTCCTCCTCCTGTCTTTCCTTCCTTCTTCACCTTCATCACTCTCTTTCACACTTTTCTTCCTCCCCCCTTTCTGAAACTCTCCTTTCTTTTCTTCTTGCATTCTTTTATTTTTATTCTCCTTCCTGCCATCTTCCTGCTCCCTTACACACACACACACACGCACATGCACACACACACACAGAGCAATAAACTATGTGGAAAAAACAACAATGAATTGTTGTTTACAAGAAACAAGAAAATGCCACATTAGTATTAAGCGCTCCCATGAATAATTTAACTAGGAGTTTAAGTTATTGGATGATCTGGGATGGCCTAAGGAAGTTAAATTTGGACAGCAGCATAAATAGTTCAAAGAGCCAATCCTAAGAACATCAAGGAGGATAGCATTGGTGGTAGAATGAACAGATGTGCAGATCTTAGGGTGGGAACAACATTGTAATCTCCTCAGTGTGGCTAGAGATCATGGGCAATTATTATTTTAATATATGTCTCAGCCAGAGGAGGACAGGAATGTTGACTCTTTTGGTCACCATTGTTGCACACCCCCAGCTGGTCCTAGCACATTTACGCACACGCTATTCAGTGGTTAGGAATGTAGGACCTAGAGGCTGGGCACCGTGGCTCACATCTGTAATCCCAGCACTTTGGGAGACTGAGGTGGGCCCATTGCTTGAGCCCAGGAGTTTGAGACCAGCCTGGGCAATATGACAAAATCTCATCTCTACAAAAATAAAAAATAAAAAGGAATGTAGGATCTAGGGTGAGACTGTATAGGCCAAATCCTAGTCCTGCAAGACACTTCCTGTGTAGATTTTGGGGAAATTTCTAACTCTCAGAACCCATTTATGAAATGGAGAAAAATAATACCAACTTCATGATATAACTGGGAGAATTAATTGAACTTGTAAAAGCCTGTAAAACATTAAAGCACAATTTGTGGCTTATAGTGTGCAACCCAATAAATATTTACCTTTATTATTATGAGAAGACTCTCAATAAGTGCAGGTTGAATGATGGAATGATTTCTGTAAATGGAATTAACAGGCATGCCTGAAGTTCAGTGGTAGAGTGATAGGTAAGGAAGAGGCCAGTCAGGAACCCATGTGTGGGCTGGTTTCAAGTTTTTGAGCTTCAGAAGCAGCTCTTCTCATCTCATTTATACTCACCTCTCTGGTTTATGCATCCTGAAGTCCTGGAACCTTTGGTAAGTTCTTGTAGAAATTGTGCTCCCATCTTAGCTAAGGGATAAGAAGTAAGAGAAGGGATTAATTGGTCCCATGAACCCTGTTGCTGGAAGAACACTCGCTGGAGAAACCTCACCCATGCTGGAGGTCCTAAAATCCATCCATGGATGGAGAACATAAAAGAAGTTAGGATCCTGTTGCCCATCAGAAGTCACTGAAAGTCAGTGTGGTGATCATGGGGATGCTGGTTGGGCCAGCCTCTCATGATCACCTGAAGTCTATTCTGGAACTTGAACATAGTTCTTTCAGAGCTGTCCATGGAGGGTGGATCCAGGTCTGTGGGACCCAAACCACATATAATTTGGGGAGCTCTCTGTAAGAAACTGAGTGCAAAATTACAAATTCAAAAATAAGTGCAAAAGCAGATTTTTACAAGAATGTTTTTCTTTTAGAATTTTCTTTTAGAAAAGAAACTACCACAAAATAAAAATCAGATAAATAGCACAGATATAACAAAATCAAGAAATAGATAAATCTTCATTAACCATCTGACACACTTCTGAGTGTACTTTTCTACATTTTCTTGGTTGCATTTTCTTTGATCGTCTCTTCCTAAGACAATTTTTTTTTGTAGCAAAAATAGAAAAATCTTGCTGGGGATGAGAGTCACAGGGATTATTATGGGATTATACTCAGAATGAGATTACAATCTCGAGCCTGAATCTTCATGTCTGATTGTCAATGAGTCAGTACAGGGGCAGCAGGAGTATTCCTGGGAGCCATTCATCTCAGGACAGCTTGCAATAATGTAACTAATTGGAAATGATTGAGTATAGCGTAAATAGATCTCACTTGATACGGTTTGTCTGTGTCCCCACCCAAATACCATCTTGAATTGTAGCTCCCATAATTCCCACGTGTTGTAGGAGGGACCTGGTGGGAGATGATTGAATCATGGGGGTATTTTCCCCCATATTGTTCTCTTGGTAGTGAATAAGCCTCATGAGATCTGATGGTTTTATAATTTTCCCTTTCACTTAACTCTCCTTCTCTCTTTGCCTGCCGCCATGTAAGATGTGCCTTTCACCTTCCACCATGATTATGAGGTCTCCCCAGCCATGTGGAAATGTGAGTTCATTAAACCTCTTTTATTTATAAATTACCCAGTCTCAGGTGTGTCTTTATTAGCAGTGTGAGAACAGACAAATACACCACTTATTCTTAACAAAATATAAGTCCATCTAAATTTCCCATTAGCTAGATCCTCAAAATTCTGGTGATCACTCCATTGCCACATGGGAGTTATGGAGAGATGTCAGAGAGGAAAGAGTGGCCTTAAGCCACTGTAGTAAAAAATAACTAATTTTGAAAATGTTACAACATATATGACCAATTCAAGACATTGCTGGGTCCTCCCCAGGACCTTGGAAAGGGCTAGCGAACATGAGGGGAGCTGTAGCTTGTACTTCATTAGCTTTCCACTGAATTCACCTGTGCACCTGCACCTCTGCAATCTCATTTCTTTTATGCAAGGAGGAAATATACTTCATTGATTAAGCCTACAAGAAGCGATGCAAGACAGACTTCTTTTTTGCAGAATTCTACTCTGTAGTTCATAGTGATAAAAGGATTGCTGATTCTTATTTCAAGCCATTCTTCTTTCCAACTACTATTAGATGCTAAAGGATTATGAGTTTTCACTGATATTTTCTTTTGCTGTAAGCTTTGAAAAAACGAGATAAATGGAGTGTGCATCTGCCACCCTGCATTCTCCACATCTCTCTACAAGCAAATGGTTTTCTTGGATCTAAAACCACCTTCGTGGGAAGCAGGTAAAAGTACTGTTGGGAACGCTTCAAGACTGAAGTATTTTTACCAAAATGCTTCATACTCTAATAAAATATCTGTCATCATGCTACTTTCATCTAAAGGTTTTGAAACACTTGTAGCATGAATTATGAGATGACGTTTAGGCTGAAAACACATGCCATTTGAAAGGCCATTTTACATTTCTGAGCACACCCTACTGATTAAAGTAAAAGAAGAAAAGCTTTATGCAAGGCTAAAGACACAGCTGCAGGGTGTAAGCAATCTATCTTTTTGTTTTCCTCATCATGTCGATCTGCCTTTTTTTCTTGCTGCCTGAAAGCATGAATGAAATAACAATATGAAAATCAAATTTTTTTCTTGAATTTGACATGATGCCAAAGCCATAATGTTGCTCAATCACATGAGAAACTCATACGAAATTTTAATGACTTCCAAAAACATTGAAAATAAATCAGAAAACTTAATTTAAATTTGTATATAATACATGTTCAACAAATATTTGTTGACATATTCTAAAAACAAAACTATATTTGAGGAATGCACTCTTACGGTTTCTTTTTTTTCAGTATTGTTTGAAGTGAGGTTACATACAGAAACAAATGTGAAGGAAACATTCTCTTTTTTGGGCTATTTTAGAACGAACAATATCTCAAAAAAAATAGCAGTATGTAGTGACATACAAATTTATTCTAGTCCCATTATAAGTTCGAAATCTATTGTGGCTAACATTTTTAAAAAATTGAAATTTTGAGATCATCATTCTATAACTAACTAATCCAACAATTTGTGGTCATTGCATTTCAAACAAACACTGAATCAATATATGATAGCCCATATTAAAATATGAAATAAATTTAAAAGTATAAAGAACATAAAAAAGAATTTGTCAAGGGATTCTAATTGGAGAAAGCAAACAAAATGTTACCATTAAATAGAACTTGGTCAGTAAAAGAGGTGAACTCAGAGCTGAAAAAAAAAAAGTAATTTTTTTCGGAATGAGGGGTTGTCTTTATATTAGTAGTTACTATATTCATTTTGATTAGTGGCTCTTTCTTGAGCCTCCACTGACATAGTTGCTCTTTAGCCCAGTGGCCCCCAACCTTTTTGGCACCAGGGTTGGATTTCATGGAAGACAATTTTTCCATGGGACGGGTTAGGCGGGGCATGGTTTCGAGATGGAATTGTTCCACCTCAGATCATCAGGCATTAGTAAGATTCCTCTAAGGAGTGTGCAATCTAGATCCCTCGCACACGCAGTTCCTATGAGAATCAAATGCCCCCAAAGATCTGTTAAGAGGCAGCACTCAGGCTACAACGCCCCTTGCCCCCCTAATCTCCTGCTGTGAGTCCAGTTCCTAACAGGCCCGGGACCGGGACCTAACCCCTTGGGGACCCCTGCTTTAGCCAATAGCACTTATACATTTCTATACACTTAACTTACACCCTTTTACTTACTTTAGGAGAAATAATTCCTTTACTAGAAATCATTGTGAAAATCATGAAAAATCACAGAGATTTCCTGGAAATGAATAATCTTGGTTTAATTGTTTGACTTTCAATGTTAATTTAACCTGCGTGCTTAGCTATGTCATTTAATTGCTCAGTATCCAATTTTCCCATCTGGAAATTAATAACAGAGGCCAGAGCTCAGTCCAAAACAATAATGATGATGATGATAAAAATAAACTTCAGAATAAAATTCAAACTCTGCCTAACAGGGAAGACTGATCTTGCCTCCCTGTCCCCCAACCTAGCCCTTTTTCCTGCCATTTCTATTATTATCTCAGACAGAAAATAGGCTCTGGCTAGACAAGGAAATTCACCAATCCTTGAATTCTTCCTGAAATTGCTTAACTGTAGTGCTTTAACCATATGTATTCATGTTGTTCCAATTCCTGGTCCACATTGGAATCATTGAGAAGCCTAAACTACTGCCTCCCAAACCTTTTAAATGAGAATCTCTGGGCATCAGTATTTTTTAAAAAGCCCCCTGATTTGTTTCAAAATCCTAACATAATATGTAAGAGTGGGTGGGAGTGTGTGGAAGTATAGATGAAACAAGCTTAGCCATGCCTTAATAATTATTGAAGTTGGGTGATGAGTACGTGGGTTCTTTGTATGATTCAACCTACTTTTGTAAATGTTTGACATTTTCCATACTAAAGTGTTTTTAAAGAATCATACCTGGTGATTCAAGCGTGTAATGAGAATTTGCTTCCTGGGGATCCCAACCTGTAATAATGATGAAACTAGAATCCTGTCTCTCCTTTCTTTTTAGTCTCTCTGTGAAACAATTGATTAGCTAATTAACTAATTAAACAAATGCTTATTAATGTTCACTCCTGGCTAGAATACTGCTAACCTGTGTCAGGCTCTGGAGGCTCCTTAAGGGGTTTATGATTTGATTGGATGAGACATAACAGCAAACAAATAAATTACAGGTAGAAGGTATGTCCAGAAAAGAATGGCATGAAGGTTGTGTGTGACAGGAGGGTAGCCAGTTGCATGTTGGGGAGATGGCAGGAAGTGCTTCACGGAAAAGTGACTTTTAAGATAAGTTTGATGAAACTTATTTACCCTTTAAGATCTAGCTTAAATTCTACTTCTTACATCCTTCATTTATGTTGCCGAATAAAAATAATCTGTTTCCACTCTGTATGGTAACCTTTTGCCTCTATATTTCTTATTTCAATTACTTTCAGTTTCATGTTACTATATTGGAAATTCTTTGAGATGAAAAATTACTTCAATTCATTCATGCATCCTTCAAAATGTTCTAAAAAAGTGACTTGATTATTATAAAAATTCAATAAAAGTATGCTGAATTAAATAAAATTGATTATCTTTACAGCTTATAGACATTAAATAATTTTATCATATCATTTGACATTTGAATTTACATATTTGCGTTAATTGGCAATCAATATTAACTTAGGAAAGAGTATCAGTCTAAAAGAAAAAATATGTCAAGTTGGAAAGAGAACCATTTTTTGTTGTTGTTGGTGAAAATGGACACTGCTCTTTTCAAAGAGAGCTATAAATAAACACTCTAATTTTTCTGCTCACTGAAAGAAGCACACTATCTAGCCAAGTGCAGCCTTGAATGTTAATTTTGTTCTATTGAAAGCACCTGGGATTCAAAGGCTTTTCCTTCCCTGGCTTGCACAAGAGCAGTTTTATCTACTGCACAGAATTTGGAATGACCCAATTCTGTCACGTTGGTGGGAACAAATAATTAAAATAAAGTTGGTTGACAGAGATAAAAGGCACAGAGAAAGAAAAAATCAAACTCCAGGAAAAACATCAGCAAGGCACTTTCTTGGCACTTTGTTAGTATCAAATGAGGTACTATTTCTTGCTTTGAACTTGACAAATTCAAGGCCATTTCTAATGCTTGGTTTAAATGTTTTAGCCTAGCTACTAAAGGCTCACACTGGACAGTATGTTAGTAAACTTATTAATAAAAAATGGGGCAGCACAAGGAATGGCCAGGCTTTAATCTGCTTACTGGGAGAGCGACCAGATTCTTAAAACTAAGGATCGTGCATCCGGTGCACTGAAGCAAGCCATTTAGAAACTAACTCTACCATAACAAATTCCTGGGGTATTTTTGCTATCAATAACAGTATTTTTGCTTTTTTTTTTTTCCAACTCCAGTGAGGACAGAACCATGACACGATGGCTTAGAGTTCAATATCAGTACAATTTACTGTAGATAAACTTTTTAAACACTAGAAAACTTGTATTTTGAAAAAAGTCATGGGATACCACAAACAGCAACAGGGATTTTAAAAAATACTTCTGATAGCTTATTGCTGGGCAGTACTCCTGCCAAGAACTAGAAACGTTTGATAAAATGTAGCAAAATATCTATTTGAAAGCATGAGAGACCTACTAAGGCAGCTATGGCTTAGGGGGTCAAAATTCCAGAGAGAAGAAAGGCACAACAATATAAGTTCAACATTCAGTCTACTCTTCCTCCTAAGGTGTTTGCCAATTCATGAGCAACACTGAGAAGCTGAAAAGTTGAGGAGAACTTCTACCAGTCTTAGGATATTGGAAGAAAAAGTGGATTCAAAAACTATCAAGAAGGATAGAACCTAGCTTTCAGCTGGGACCTAAAAAATGCTATACTGGGAACAGAAGAAGCTGGACATGGATAAGCCTTTGGAATAACAGCAGCTCAGCTTTGAAATAGCTCAATCCATGATTAAATTAAGATGATCTGTCTCTATCCTAATTGTTTGCTGAAAGGAAAAGGACCACTTAGAACCTTAAATTTTATTTGTAATTTTTCATACCCCAAATCTGTCATTTAATTAAAAAATTATCAGGCATAACAGGAAAGAAGGTGAAATGACTAAATAACAAGAGAAAATACAGAAAATACAAACTGACCCATAGAAGAGCTAGAATTTGGACTCCTCAGACCCAGAATTTAAAACAACTGTGATTAATAAGTTCTATAAGTTATCTGATATGATGGAGAACTTCAGTAGAGAACAAGAAGCCTAAATTTTAAAATCAATTCTAAAACTGAAAATCTTAATAACTAAAGTCAGAAACTCATAGTACAGGTTTAATAATACATTAGATAAGCTGATGAGATAGTGTCTACCTCTGGGAAACAGGGAAATTGTAGTGATGTGAACTACACATGTGATGTGAGTGTGGGGATCTTCTGAGATTCCTGTCATATTCTATTCCTTTCATTTGGGTACATGGGTGTGTTCACTTTATAATAATCCAAGCTATACCTATGTGACTTGTGTTCTATGTGTGTGTAAACTGATGAGACTTGTTACATGAAATATCCCCACGGATACACTGAATGAAACTCTTGGAGAACTGGGGTGTTTCAGAAAGCTGCATTCCTACAAGTAAGACAAACACCAAGAAAAAAAATAGATAATTAACATTTTCAGGAGAAAAATGTTAGACCTTTAAATTACTTCCTCTGAACTGACTTGCTGAATTCACTGACAGTCACCATTTCCTCTGCTAAACCTTTCATTGGATGCCCATGGAGTGTTAAACACTCAGGTAGTTGTCTCACACAGCCTTCCATTTGTTAGAGTGTATAATTACAAGAGTTAGTTGTGTTTGCTAATGACTTGAAACTAAGCCTATTGTACGTGTTCCTTTAATGACAAAATCTAGTTAAATATTATGTAACTAAGGCTGGGTGTGGTGGCTCATGCCTGTAATCCTAGCACTTTGTGAGGCCAAGGCGAAAGGATTGCCGACTCAGGAGTTTCTGCAACATAGGGAGATCCTGTCTCTACAAAAAAAAATTTAAAAATTAGTCAGGCATGATGGTGCACACCTGTAGTTCCAGCTCCTCAGTAGGCTGAGGTGGGAGGGTTGCTTGAGCCCAGGAGGTCAAGGTTTCAGTGAGCCATGATTGTGCCACTGTACTGCAGCCTGGGTGACAGAGTGAGCGCCTGTTTAAAAAAAAATATATATATATATATATACATAAACTAGTGATATTTCAGTGTAAAAAGAGAACTGTTTCTATGAAAAATTGAATGCTTTCTCAATAAAGGTGAGTCAGTCAAAAAGAAAGATAAACAAGCTGCCCAAGAATGTATAAGGAAGATTATTGAGGAATAATCTTTTCGTGTGTTCACATACCATTAACATAGTATTCACTGAGAAGAATGTATGTATCCACCCAAACACACAAATATGTGTGTGTTATTAAAAATAACCCTATAATTACTAGCAGGGATACAATCAGAAAATTAAAATAGATTGTTACAGTAGACCACTGATCTAATCATAAATTAAACCAGTGAAATCCATGAGTTTAATCAAAAGTAACTTTATTATTTGTCTCCCACTGTCCTTTTAAATTCTAGGGCTTTGCACCTTCCCCTGTCTCACAGCAATTTAGAGTAAGTCCCAGGGCTTTTCTGATCACATTCTGGTAATAAAAACAATCTCAAGCCAGTAATTAAAATATGCAATCCTTGAGTTTCATTCAAGGTTCAACTGCTTTTTCCAGCTGAGGCTGGCCGTAGCTGGCTGTGAACAGCGGGAAGAGACGAGGTTGGCTGCTCCACTCTTTTCACAGCTGACCTCCTTCCACATCCCCTTTTTGCTTCCTTCATTTCTGACCTCCCAGCATCGCAGCTGGGTGGAGGACAGGGAGAAGGGGAAAAAAGGGGGTTTTCCCTGGGCTTGGGAAGTAGGTAAGCTGTCTCTCTCCTAGGACCATTGGTGGATTTTTCAGACTATCACCCATCCCTGGGGATGTCTCAGCTGCAGTTCCTGTTGTGGGTCATTGCATTGCCTGGGGCTGCTTCTTTAGCCTCTTGGCATACAGTGGTTCATCCTCCGGTTAGGGTCGCTTTATCCTGCCTTGGACAGGATTTCTCTCATGGCCCACATCTAAGGACACGCTCATGTAATAATTTTCCCAACCAACTCTGTGACAGCAGGTAACCTCCCAATGTGGTCACCTCTCTTTGCTCCAGCATCAGAGCAGCTGGCTAATGCACCTCTGACCTTGGGGCTCATCTGAGAGTAGTTAAACACCAGCCCTTGGGTGACACTCAGTGTGCAGGGACACTCCTCAAAGTTTGAAGTGTGCCATCCACTGTCTTGGATCTTCAACCCAAATGAAACATAAATAATACTCACCCCTCCAGTATTTTCTTTTGCACAACTGTAGTGGCAACAAAAGCCTATTTAATTCATTAATTTGTGTCTGACAGTGCAAGTACTCACTAAATATTTATTGAATATTGAATAAATGTGCTAATACAGGCTTTCTATTTGTAGACATTATTTGACAAAGTGGTTATGATGGAAGATGAAGAATTTTTCCTCTGAGAACTTTCAGATTGGGTTGTCATGCCAGAAGGGGTTTGGGCTACCTTCCCTGAGACTAATGAACTATAAGACGAATGAACTAATGAACCATTACAATTTTTTTTCCACGCTGTGCCTCCAGAACCAACTGCACTAAACTTGTGAAAAACGCCAGAATGTCACATTTCAGAAGGAGATCTTTTTGTCTTGCTCTCTCCTGAATTCTATCATCCATTCATTTAGGGCATTGGGAAAATGGATTCAAAGCCTGTCTCATCATTTTTTGTTCTGGCTTCCAGCTGCTAAATAACCCTTCAATCAGCAGGTAAAAGCAAAGCTTCACTTAATAATCAGGTTTCTTCAGACCCATGCTGGAAGACATCAGGCCCTTGGAAGTGTTCTAGTAGACTGAGTGACTCCAGCCACTGATATTCCTACCTACAGCTCTCTCTGCAGCCTGAGGAAGAAATAGCTTTGGATAGAACAAAGAGGAAGGGAGGAGGTGGGAGAACTAAAGAGAAGCGATGGAAAGAAATAGCTTTGGATGAAACAAAGAGGAAGTGAGGAGGTGGGTGAACTAAAGAGAAGCAATGGAATGAAATGCAGGACAAATAGCCCTTGAGATAATGGAAGTTCTGGGAGCTATTCAGCTAATTGTTCTGTGGCGTGGCTTTCATCTTTTTCACATGTGTCACAAGGGAAATCACCCTGTTACAATGACAGCCTCCAAGTCTATTACCAGGCAAGCTATCCCAGAGGTCACAGAACAGAAAGCTTTAAGAACCAAATCAAAATGCTCAAATCGCATGGCTTATGAAGTCCATTTAAAGCTCACAGTGGAAAATGATGGAAAAGAGATGGGGTGAATGAACACATGTAGGACTGAATGCAAGTTGGGTAAAAGAATCACACAATCTGAATTGTAGGTGCTCAGTGTTCATATGTCACCGTTCTCTTTTTCTCTGTGTGCCCATGCATATGGGCAGTGCATTATCCTTCCCAGCTGGTGGTGGTTATAAGGATCAGAGTTGAGGCTCTAGCAAGGGGAACCATAGATAGAAGTTGCCCTGAGACAACCACACACACTTGCTCCATTGAAGAGATGCAGGGACAGGCACTCTTGGCCACAGCTACAGCCAATCAGCCTGCTGAACAGCCATGAGTTTTATTCATGCTCCTTGGGCAGAGGACAGATGGAGCCAGAATGAGTGTCACCAATGGGTGGCTAAATTATGACTTTATGAATATTAAGTGCTCATGTATGGTGTATCCCGAATATTTAGTGTTTCTCATATATTTAGTCTCACACATATTTAGTTCCTAGGTAACTCATTGATATTAGGTATCTCTTGATTCTTCCATTTGTCTCAATCTATGTTAGACATCCATACATTCTACTTGCTTACTACTTAATAAATTCTATGTATCATACCAATGTCTAGCAAACTTTTTGCTTACCAGTTACTTATCTATACTTAATATTCTTAAATACTGTAGACTGTTTTACAGACTACAAACTTATTTATCTAACAAAACCAATCTCAAAAGCAAATGCACGTTAGGATGTATCTTTGATTGTGAAAACTATGTCTTATTCATCTATGTGTTTATGTGTGGCTGTTAGCAACACATACACAATAGAGTAGTCCCCTTTTATCCATGGAGGATATATTCCAAGACCTCCAGTGGATCCCAGAAACTGTGGGTAGTACCAAATATATATACAACCTATGTATACAGTATTATGTTTTTTTGATCTGATAACCTAGACGGCTAATTAAGTAAGTGATGGGTGCCATCTATAGAATGGACACCCTGGACAAAGGGATGATTCACATCCCAGGCTGGATGAAGCAGAATGGCATGAGATTTCATCATGCTACTCAAACCGCACAAAATTTATAACTTATGAATCGTTTATTTCTGGAATTTTCCATTTAATATTTTTGAGCCACAATTGACTGCAGGTAACTGAAACTGCAGAAAATGAAACCTCAGTTGGGGGATACTACTGCATATGTTTTCTACATACAAAATAAATAAGATGGGTAGCTGATATGTGTCCCTGCCCATGTCTCAATGTCAAATTGTAATCCCCAATATTGGAGGTGGGGCCTGGTGGGAGGTGATTGGATCATGGGGGTGGATTTCTCATGAATGGTTTAACACCATCCCCTTGGTGCTGTTCTCATGATAGTGAATGAGTTCTCATGAGATCTAGTCGTTTAAAAGTGTATGGTACTTCCTCCCTCACTCTCTCTCTTGCTCCTGCTCTGGCCATGTAAGATGCCCACTCCCCCTTTGCCTTCTGCCATGATTGTAAGTTTCCTGAGGCCTCCAAGAAGCAGATGCTACCATGCTTCCTGTACAGCCTGCAGAACTGTGTGCCAATTAACTTTTTAAAATAAATTACCCAGTCTCAAGTATTTCTTTATAGCAATGTGAGAATGGACCACTATAGTAGCTTTTCAAGATAGCTGACTAGGGACATCACATGCTAGTTCTCCTGAGAAGGAAAATCAAAGTTGTGGGTAAATGGTCAAGTTTTGAGTGGAAAATGGAGGGAGGAGAGCCAGAACCTGTTGGAGTCCCCACATGAAGAGGCTAGGGAATACAGAAATAAAAGTAGCAAAAGTCTGGCTAAGATCAATCCCCAAGGAACTCAGAGACCCCCGAGGAATTCAGAGCCCAGCAGAAAGAGTAGGCAAGATTGCTTCTCTTCTCCCCTCCCACCTCTGACAATGCTGACTGCTAAACTGTTTGCCCCCATGAATCAGGGCAACACTATTGCTGGTGATTAGAGATCTTCCTGAGAACAGAGAACCAGGTGGCCAGCTCATGCAGCTGTGCTGCACCCCACCCTCAGACCCAGGCTGAGATAATGTAATGTGAGCCATACCAGTTGTGCACATGTGGTGCCAATGCCCCGCCCAGGGATCCTCCACCCTTGAGCCACTGCATCCCCAGACTACCTGCAGACATACCCCACATCCTGCTCTGACTTTGTCCATGGGGAGTTGTTGGTCCCCTGGAGCTCTAACTGTCAGTGCAGAATGCCCCTAAAGGAGGGGAACGTGCAGCCCCCACAAAGTCCCACTGGGACAAAGGAAAGGTGGCCATAGTGCCAACCATGGAAGGGGGTACAATCAAAGCCTGGGAACAGACTTGGAGACTTGGCCAGGGGGTCATCTCTTGCCCCTTGCAACCCTCCCCAGTACACTGTTCTCCATGTGAGCTTGTGCTGAAAGAGGGTGCTTTTCACGTTTCTCCAGTGGCTCCACCCCTTCTGAAGGCAAGCCAGCACTTCCCCTACCACCTACTGAGGATGAACCTGTGCTAAGAACCTACCTGCTGTATCGTACTCTTAAGTCCCATCTACTGGAAAACAGCCTGAATTACACCACCAAACAAAAATAAATCGCTACATTGAGAAAGCCACCTCAGGAACCTATCTGCAACCAAGGAGCCTGTACAGAGCTTTGGTCCTCTGACAGCACCCAGAAATGAAGTGAATCAGTCATACATAACATACACCACAGTCGTACCTTCAAGGGAAAAAAGAATAAAAAATCAAAAAGCCCCATCCAAACAACAGCAAATTCCAAAAAAAAAAAAAAAAAAAAAAAAAGCATCAGCTCTCTCAGAAGAGAAGGAATCAGCACAAGAACTCTGGTAAAACAAAACACCAGTGTTTCATTACCTCCAAAGGGTTACACTAGTTACCTAGTAATGGATCCTAACCAGATTGAAATGTCTGAAATTACGGATATAGAATTCAAAATATAGATGGCATGGAAACTCAATGAGACCCAAGAGAAGGTTGTAATACAATATAAAGAAGTTAGAAAAACAATCCAAGATTTGAAAGACAACACAGCTATATAAAGAGAGAACCAAACAAAACTTCTGGAATTGAAAAATTCACTACAGGAATTTCAAAATGCTGTTGAAAACCTTAAAAACAGAGTAGACTAAGCAGAAGAAAGAATGTCAGAGCTTAAAGACTGGTTCTTCAAATCAAGCCAGTCAGACAAAAATAAAGAAAAAAGAATTTTAAAAAGTGAACAAAGCCTTCAAGAAATATGGGATTATGTAAAGTTACCAAACCTAGGTCTTATTGGCATTTCTGAGAGGGAAGAAGAGAAAGTAAGCAACTTGGAAAACATCGTTGAGGTTATAATACAGGGAAATTTCCCCAATCTTGCTAGAGAGGTCAACATGCAGATATAAGAAATCTCGAAAACTCTTGCAAGATACTATACAAGACAACTATCCCCAAGGCACATAGCCATCAGACTATCCAAGCTCAATGCAAAAGAAAACATTTTAAAGGCAGCTACAGAAACGGGCTATATTACCTACAGAGAGAAATCCCATCAGACTACCAGCAGACTTCTCAGCAGAAACTTTATAAGCCAGAAGAGATTCGGGGCCTATTTTTAACATTCTTAAAGAATAGAAATGCCAGCCAAGAATTTCATATAGTACCAAACTAAGCTTCATAAATGGAGGAGAAATAAAGTATTTACCATATAAGCAATTGCTAAGAGAATTTCTCACCACCAGACCAGCCCTACAAAAGATGCTTAAGGGAGTTCTAAACATGGAAACCAAAGAATGATACTTGCTATCAAAAAAAAAAAAAAAAAATGACATCTTTAGTACATAGCTGACAAGACTTATAAAGCAACTACACAATTGAGACTACAAGGAAATTAGCTAATAATACTATGATAGGAACAATACCTCACACATCAACATTAACCTTGAATGTAAATGGCTTAAGTGGTCCACTTAAAAGCCATAGAGTGGCAAATTGGATTAAAAAAACAAGACCTACCTGATGTCTTCAACAGATCCATCTCACATGTAATGACATCCATAGGTTCAAAGTAAAGGGATGGAGAAAGATCTATTATGCAAATGAAAAACAAAAAGGAGCAAGAATCACTATTCTTGTATCAGATAAAACAGACTTTAAACCAAAAACAGCAAAAAGGACAAAGAAGGGCATTATATAATGACAAAGCATTTGATTCAACAAGAAGATTTAACTATCCTAGATATATGTGCACCCAATATTAGAGCACATAGATTTATTAAACAATCACTACTAGACCTAAGAAAAGACTTAGACAGCCACACAATAATAGTGGAGGATTTCAACACCCCACTGACAACATTAGAGAGATCATTGAGGCAGAAAACTGACAAAGAAATTCTGTACTTAAATTCACCACTTGACCAATTGGGCCTAATAGACATCTGCAGAATACTCCACCCAACAACCACAGAATATACATTTTTCTCACATGCATAAAGAACAGACTCTAAGATTGACCACATGATGGGTCATAAAGCAAGTCTCAATCAATTAAAAGAAAATAGAAATCCTACCAAGCCATCTTCTCAGACCACGGGGGAGCAAAAATAGAAATAAATACCAAGAGGAACTCTCAAAACCACACATATACATGGAAACTAAACAACTCGCTCCTGAATGACTTTTGGGTGAATAATGAAGTTAATGCAGAAATCAAAAAATTCCTTGAAACAAATGAAAATAGAGACACAACATAACAAAACCTCCAGGATGTGGTAAAGGCAGTGTTAAGAGAAAGCGTTAAATGCCTACATGGAGAAGATAGAAATACTTCAAATTAATAAACTAATGTTGCACATAAAGGAACTTGAAAAACAGAAAAAAACTAAACCCAAAACTTGCAGAAAAAAAAAATAAGACAGAGAACTAAATGAAATCAAGAATACAAAAAAATACAAAGAATCAATGGAAGGAAAAGTTGATTTTTTGAAAAGATAAACAAGATTCGTAGATTGTTCGCTAGATTAACAGAAAAAGAGAGAGAAAATCCAATCAGAAATGACAGAGGTGACATTATAAGCAATCCCACAGAAATACGAAAGATCTCTATGTGCACAAACCAGAAAACCTAGGGGAAATGGATAAATTTCTGGAAACACACAAACTTCCCAGATTGAACCGGAAAGGGATTGAAACCCTTAACAGACCAATAACGAGTTACAAAACTGAATCAGTAAAAAAAAAAAAAAAAAAAAAACCAACCAACTAAAAATAGCTCCAGATGAGGGGGATTCAGAGTTGAATTCTACCAGATTTATAAAGAAGAGCTGGTACCAATTCTGCTGAAACTATTTTAAAAAAACTGAGAAGAGGGATTCCCCCCATAACTAATTCCATAAAACCAGTATTATCCTGATACCAAAATCTGGCAAAGATACAACAACAAAAAAGAAAACTGCAGGCCAATATCCCTAATGAATATAGACACAAAAACCCTCAACAAAATATAAGCAAACTGAATCCAACACCACATCTAAAAGATAATTCATCATGATCAAGTGGATTTTATCCCAGGGATGCAAGCATGGTTCAGCATGCACAAATCAATAAACATGATACATCAACGGAATGGATACAAGCCATATGATCATCTCAAAATGAGATGCAGAAAAAAACATTCAATAAAATCAAACATCTGTTTATGATAAAAACTCTCCACAAACTAGGCATCAAAGAAACATACCTCAAAATAATAAGAGCCATCTATGACAAACCCACAGCCAACATCACGTTGAATGGGCAAATGTTGGAACCATTCTCCCTACAAATGAAGAAGACAAGAATGTCCACTCTCACTACTCCTATTCAACATAATTCTGGAAGTTCTAGCCAGAGCAATCAATTGACAGAAAGAAATAAAAGGCATCTAACTAGGAAAAGAGGAAGTCAAATCACCTGTCTTTACTGATGACATGATTTGTACCTAGGAAACACTGAAGATTACACCAAAAGTCTCCCAGACCTGATAAATGACATCAGGATACAAAATCAATGTACAAAAATTAGTAGCATTTCTATACACCAGTGATGTTCAAGCAGAGAACCAAATCAAGAATGTAATCTCATTTACAGTAATCACACACACGCAGAAAATACCTAGGAATATATCTAACCAAGGAAGTAAAAGATATCTACAAGAAGAACTACAAAACACTGCTAAAAGAAATCATAGATGGCACAAAATATGGAAAACATCCCAAGCTTGTGGATTAAAAGAATCAATATCATTAAAATGGCTATACTGCCCAAAGCAATCTACTGACTTAATGCTTTCCTATTAAATTACCAATGTCATTAATCACAGAAGTATCAAAAAACTATTCCAAAATTCATATGGAGCAACAACAACAAAAAAGCTCGAATAGTCAAAGCAATCCAAAGCAAAAAGAAGAAACCCAGAGGCATCACATTACCTGACTTCAAACAATATTACAAGACTACAATAACCAAAACAGCATGGTACTGGTACAAAAATAGACACATAGACCAAATGGAACAGAAGAGAGAACCCAGAGATAAAGCCACACACCTACATCCAACTGATTTTTGACAACATCAATAAAAGTAAACAATGGGGAAATGACATTCTATTCAATAAATGGTGCTAGTACAGCTGACTAAACACATGCAGAAGAATGAAACTGGACACTTACCTCTAACCACATATAAAAATTAACTCAAGGTGGATTAAAGACTTAAATGTAAGATCTCAAACTATAAAAATACTAGAAGAAAACCTAGGAAATACTCTTCTGGAGATTGGCCTAGGCAAAAAAATTATGACTGAGTCTTCAAAAGCAAATGCAACAAAAATAAAAATTGACCTAATTAAACTAAAGAGCTTCTGCACAGCAAAATAAACTATCAACGGAGTAAATTGATGATCTAGAGAATGAGAGAAAATATTTGCAAGCTATTCATCTGATAAAGGACTAATATCCATAATTTATAAGGAACCTAAATCAACAAGAAAAAAACAACCCAATTAAAAAGTGGGCAAAGGACATGAACAGACACTTCTCAAAAGAAGACATACATGCAGCCAACAAACATGAAAAAATATTCAATATCATGAATTATCAGAGAAATGCAAATCAAAACCACAATGAGATGCCATCTCACACCTGTCATAATGACTATAAATAAAAAATCAGAATATAATAGATGTTGGCAAGGTTGCAGAGAAAAGGGAATGCTTATACACTGCTGGTGGGAGTGTAAATTAGTTAAGCCCGTGGAAAGCAATTTGGAGATTTCCCCAGGAACTAAAAATAGAATTACCATTCAACCTAGCAATCTCCTTACTGGGCATATATCCAAAGGAAAATAAATCATTCTACCAAAAAGATACCTGCACTTGTATGTTTATTGCAGCACTATTCACAACAGCAAAGACATGGAATCAACCTAGGTGCCCATTGATGGTGGATTGGATAAAGAAAATGTGGTACATATACACCATGGAATACTACATAGCCATAAACAATAATGAAATCATGTTCTTTGCAGCAACATGGACGCAGTTGGAGGCCAATATTTTAAGTGAATGAACAGAGAAACAGAAAACCAAATACCACATGTTCTCACTTATAAGTGAGAGCTAAACATGGGTACACATAGATGTAAAAATGAAAACAATAGACACTGGGGTCTCCAAAAGGGGGAAGGAAGGGAAGGGGCTAAGGTTGAAAACTACCTATTGGGTACTTTGTTCATTCTTTGGGTGATGGGTTCAATAGAAGCCCAAACGCAACATCACACAACATATCCATGTAACAAACCAGCACATGTACCCCTGAATCTAAATTTTTTTTAAAGGTACTAATGGGCAGCATTCCCAGATTTAATAATAATAATAATAAATGAATTTCATTGTCATCCCTACATGTCCACTGCTTCAAAGATAGCAAAAATGAATCAAGCAGGCTGTTTTTTCTGTAAGTTAATAAGGTCAAAATTTAATGGCTTAGAGTGGCTATGCACCTATGATTTGGTGAGGTGATTTTGCTCAGCTGATCCCTGCTGGGCATGCTTATGCACCTGCAGTCATCTGGAAGGTCAGCTGGAGGATGGATGGTCTAGGATGGAAATAAGCTGAGTAACAAAACCCGAGGAGGGAAAAGATGTAGCTTAGTACAATCATTCCTGAACTACATTTTTTTTTCCATTAAAAAAAGTCAAACCATCTCTCTTTACTGATGACATGATTCGTACCTAGGAGACACTAAAGATTACACCAAAAGACTCCCACACCTGATAAATGACATCAGGATACAAAATCAGTGGGGTTGATTATCCCCACTGCATCTACTTTGACAGGCCAATTTTTCCTGTTCTCTATTCTGGGAGAAATAAAAGGTATCTTACAATGAATTACTACAACCTTAATACTGTGGTCTCAACCACCAAGGCCCTCATACCCAATACCCTCATATTATTAAAATTACTGCTATTCAATCAATAGCTGGTGAATATTTTGCTGTTATAGATTTGGCCAGCATGTTCTGTTCAGTGCCTGTTCCAACAGTCTCTTAGCTGCAGTTTGCCTTTAGCTCTGAAGAGATGCAATGTGGTATACCTTTTCTAGGCTACCCATGGGTACTTCAACAGCTTTGTCATACACAGTCTTTGCAGATAAGATCTCAACGGGATCCACCTTCTGCAGGAACACAGGTAGGCATTACAGTATGTTGACAGCATCCTCCTCCAAGGAGACTCAGTTGTCACACTCATTAAGAACGTAGCTGGGTGTGGTCGCTCACGCCTATAATCCCAGCACTTTGGGAGGCCAAGGTGGGCAGATCACGAGGTCAAGAGATCAAGACCATCCTGGCCAACATGGTGAAACCCCGTCTCTACTAAAAATACAAAAGTTAGCTGGGTATGGTGGTGTGTGCCTGTAGTCCCAGCTACTCAGGAGGCTGAGGCAGGAAAATCACTTGAACCTGGGATGTGGAGGTTGCAGTGAGCCGAGATCGTGCCATTGCACTCCGGCCTGGTGACAGAGTGAGACTGCGTCTCAAAACAACAACAACAACAATAACAACAACAACAACAACAGAAGGTATAAATCCAATATCTTTTAGTGCCTTTTAGGTTCTGGTGGCGACATATTTTCATTTATAAATTTTATTTGCAAATTAAAATCAACAGGCACTCTTGTTAGTGCCCTTAGAAGCTCCTTCACTATAGAGGCTTTGGCAACCTCTCTTCATGCCTCTGGACCCCTTATGATGGCCATTTGATGCCCCAAGACTTCTGATATGAGAAATTATCCCTTTCAGCCTTGTGCTATACACCATTAAAAAACAAATGCCTGGCTATCTACTGGGCTGTTTTAAAAATAGAGGCTGTCACAGACCCTAAATCTGTGATCCTCTAAACTAAGCTGCTCCCTATGCTTTTCATCATGGCAGCAGCACCTCAAAAGCTCAGCATGGGAACCGAGACCTCTTCAGGACAGGACGGAGCTGAACCTGGGCCCTCTGGTACATTCCACCTGGAGGAGATGGTAGCTTCCACCATCATCGGTCCCTTGCCAGATGCCAGATGCTGAAGGAGGTCGTTCCTCCCCCAGGACCCTTGACTACTTGGGATTAACTGAGTGAATAGTAATGGGAGTTCCCAGACTATGTGAAAGCGTGGTTCACCATCATACATGATGGAGCTTGGTGGAATGTTGCTGCTTTCCATCTCTTAGCCAGGATGTCCTTAATAAAAGACAGGACCCAAGAAATAACACTCTTGGCCAGACTTCAGGCAGTCATCTTAGTACTGGGTGTCTTGATCAAGAAATAGTCCCATTTTCAGCTATTATCAACTATTTGTATATAGTTTATTATCAATGATTGGCTCGTAACCTAAAACTTCTCCCCTTCAAGGTAAAAAACTCTAGAAACCTCTTGCCTCATAGATACTCAAAACATGAAGCAAAATCATGTTACCTCACATACTAAAGCCACAATACAAGGCCTTGCCAAAAATGCACCTCATTCCCTTCAGATATACAAACGTTACTGGTAGTAACCAAGACATGCATTTTACTTCTTAAAATACACAATGCTGAGCATCTGAAGGAGGCATTTGACAGAACATTTATGTTGCTAATAGGCCCCAAATAGGTGCTTTAACTGAGAGACATAAGGATGTCTTCAAACAACTCCTTTTCAAATTCCAGTCCAACAGTACTCCTGAAGTTCTCTATGTTGCGCCAGGCTTTAAGCTACTTATAATTACATTTTCAATCTTTCCCCTTTCTCACTAGGGCTGGAGGCCAGTTTGGGGGCACATACGCTCCAGGGACTCCTGAACTGTTGTCCCACAGGCCAGGCCGCTGCCCATCTGATATGGAACCCAGCAGAACGTAAACTTCCACCCCCACAAAAGCCCTGTCAGGTGCAGCACAGACCCCACTAGTGACCTCTTACTACTGGTTTGGGGGGTTTGTAGTTTACAACCCAGAGGCCCACATCAACTCAAGTGGGTACCCACTTGAAAAGGACACTGCAGTCACACATCTCAGATGACATCTCTCTGGCCTGAAATCTCAGTGCTGGAAATGACTTCGCTCCCTGCCTGCACGCCAAGCCCACTTCACCCAGACACTAAAACCTCCACCCAGTTATGCCCATGGGCCTCCTCTCCTAAGGCACAACATGAGCACAAAACATTTTTTGTTTTTCCTTCCTGAACTCGCTGCTTAGCCCATGATCCTGGTGTTTTCCTTTCTCTCTGTTCAAATGTACACCCCTATAATTCTATACCTAAAGACAAATCTGGTACATATTAAATTAATGGAGATTACTGCTTTCCCCAGAATGCATCTGCCTCCCAAAGTGCTGGGATTAAAGGTGTGAGCCCCCATGCCCGGCTGGGGCTACAGTTTATAGGTGCTCTCTAGACACATCAGCACCAACTTAGAAAGAAAAAACACAGCAGTAGTATACCCTCAAGAAGGGTTATAAACAGGGGCAACAGGAAGTGAGGGCTTAGAGGAGAGCGTAAGGCAGAGAGAAAGAAGAAGCATTAAGGAGCAAGGCAGAACCTCTTGGGCCCAGGCAGTGAGGCCTCCCTAGGCAGCGTGTATGGTGCCTGCATGCCCCAGCCCTGGGATTGCTCAGTGTTCCCCTGCAATGACCTTTATTCCCTCCTGAATGCCGTCATCCATCCATTGAGGGCATGTAAGGCCTTGGGAAAATGGATTAAAAACCTGACTCACCATTTTTGTTCTGGCTTCCAGATGCTCAAAAACCCTCCAATCAGTAGATAAATGGGAAGTTTTGCTTCAACAATCAGGCTCCTTCAGACCCCTGCTGGAAGAAATCAGGACCTTTGAAGGTCTCCAAGTGTTGGGATGCAGGGAATTCATCTTCTGGTCCAAGGGAGGCAAACACATAGTCTTGGGACCTGGGAGTGGGTAATCTCTGCCTCCACCGGAGGGAGGAAGGTTTTGGTGGCTACTGACCAAGGAGGACTAACTACCTGCAAGCCACTCTCCTCCTGGAGAGACAGAAAACTGATTCCCACTCCACCACACTTAGAATGGATGCAAAGCCCTTACTGTGCCAAAAAGTCCACATGACTGCTGTCTCCAGCCCCTCTCCCCAGCTCGGCCACTCTGCCTGCCTCAGTCTTGTCACTTGCTGTTCTCTCTACCTGGAAATGACTTCACCATATCTGTGCAGGGCTCACTCTCTCACTTCCTTCAGGTCTTTGTTGTAAGATTTCATCCTCAGAGTCCTTCCCTGATCATCCTCCTTATATAGCTCACAGCTCCCCTACCTCCCCCTGCTGTATTTCAGTGCACCTATCTCTACCTCTTATGTTAATTTTTGTTTGTCTATTTGCTTATTTTCTGGGCCTTCCACCTAAGAGTAAACTTCAAGAAGGCAGGAAATTTATCCACTGCCTTCCCCAGCATCTGTAACACTTAAATATTCAAGATGCTCTCTAAATATTTATTGAATTAATGAATATCATTCTGTTTGCTCTTCATTTGTTTGTATCAGGTGATGTATGCCACATGCACAGACATCTGATAATGTGACTTAAGAGCTGAATGTGGGAAAGTCTTATAACTTAAACTTGGACCAACAGAACCGACACTATAAAAATTGAGCCTCTGGATAGGAAGAATCAATATTGTGAAAATGTCCATACTGCCTAAAGTAATTTATAGATTCAATGCTGTCCCCAACAAGCTACCATTGACTTTCTTCACAGAATTAGCAAAAACCACTTTAACTTTCACATGGAACCAAAAAAGAGCCCGTATAGCCAAGACAATCCTAAGCAAAAAGAACAAAGCTGGAGGCATCATGCTACCTGACTTCAAGCTATACTACAAGGCTACAGTAACCAAAATAGCATGGTACTGATACCAAAACAGATACATAGACCAATGGAACAGAAAAGAGGCCTCAGAAATAACACCACACATCTACAACCATCTGATCTCTGACAAATCTGACAGAAACAAGCAATGGGGAAAGGATTCCCTATTTAATAAATGGTGTTGGGAAAACTGGCTAGCCACATGCAGAAAATTGAAACTGGACCCCTTCCTTACAACTTATACAAAAATTTACTCAAGATGGATTAAAGACTTAAATGTAAGACTTAAAACCATAAAAACACTAGAAGAAAACCTAGGCAATATCATTCAGGACATAGGCATGGGCAAAGACTTCATGACTAAAACACCAAAAGCAATTGCAAAAAAAAGCCAAAATTGACAAATGGGATCTAATTAAATGAAAGAGCTTTTGCACAGCAAAAGAAGCTATCATCAGAGTGAACAGGCAACCTACAGAATGGGAGAAAACTTTTGCAATCTTTTCATCTGACAAAGGGCTAATATCCAGAATCTACAAAGAATGTAAACAAGTTTACAAGAAAAAAACAAACAACCCCATCAAAAAGTGGTTGAAGGATATAAACAGATACTTCTCAAAAGAAGACATTTATGTGGCCAACAAACATATGGAAAAAAAAGCTCATTATCACTGGTCATTAGAGAAATGCAAATCAAAACCACAATGAGATAACCTCTTATGCCAGTTAGAATGGCGATCACTAAAAAGCCAGGAAACAACAGATACTGGAGAGGATGTGGAGAAATAGGAATGCTTTTACACTGTTGGTGGGAGTGTAAATTAGTTCAACCATTGTGGAAGACAGTATGGCAATTCCTCAAGGATCTAGAACCAGAAATAGCATTTGACCCAGCAATCCCATTACTAGGTATATACCCAAAGGATTATAAATCATACTACTATAAATACATATATCCATGTATGTTTATTGCAACACTGTTCACAATAGCAAAGACTTGGAACCAACCCAAATGCCCATCAATGATAGACTGGATAAAGAAAATGTGGCACATATACACCATGGAATAGTATGCAGCCATAAAAAAGGATGAGTTCATGTCCTTTGCAGGAAATTGGATGAAGCTGGAAACTATCATTCTCAGCAAACTAACACAGAAACAGAAAACCAAACACTGTATGCTCTCACTCATAAGTGGGATCTGAACAATGAGAACACATGGACACAGGGAGGGGAACATCACACACCAGGGCCTGTAGTGGGGTCGGGGGCTAGCAGAGGGATAGCATTAGGAGAAATACCTAATGTAGATGATGAGTTGATGAGTGCAGAAAAACACCATGGCACATGTATACCTATGTAACAAACCTGCACGTTCTGCACATGTATCCCAGAACTTAAAGTATAATAACAATAAAAAATAGATTTGTCAGTTATACAAAGTCATAAAACGGCACTGGAGCAATGGTAAAAAAATAATATGAGTAGCTATCTGTTAGTGGTATTCTTTTAGTAAGGCAGATTATTTACTGTGAAAACAATAAAAATATTTTTAAAAAATGAGCCTCCACTTTCTTCAAAACTACATATGGAAATAACCATGTATTAATTTCCTAGGCCTGTCATGACAAAATCACAGCAACTAGGTGGCTCAACACAACAGAAATATATTCTCTTGCAGTTGTAGGCGCTATGCTCACTCTGGGGCTGTAGGGGATGATCTGCTCTTTGCCTCTTCCAGCTTCTGGTGGCTTTGGCGTTCCTTGACTATAATTTCCACCCACATCTTCGTATCACGCTTTCCTCTGAGTCTGTGTCTCTCTACTATAAGGACATCTGTCATTGGATTTAGGGTCCACCTGGACAATACAGGATGACCACCTCATCCCAAAATCCTAACTTTAATTACATCTGCAAAGATGCTTTTTCAAAGATGGCAACATTCTCAGGTTCTGGGGCTTAAATTATCTTCTTAGGAGCCCACTGTAGCCTGATACAGTCCACTACAGACAAGTAAAACTTTGAGTTCCATATTTTTGACCCATTGATAACCTTACTATGTCCGTAACTTCCATTTAGGTGTCAATATTTTTTAAAATCCACTTTCAAAAGAAAATATAAAGTGGCTTGGCTAAATCACAGGGCACAAATATGATTTGCTATTTATCCACCTGGGAATAAACCTAAACTGACTTTTCCCTATACATACGAAAACATCTCAAACCAGCCCCATGTAAAGATGTGAGGTGGACAAAGTTTGCCATCACCATTGTCCTGCTTTCTCTTGTGTTGTCCTACATTTTTTTTTTTTTAGCAGCACCCCCTTCCCTGTTTTATACTGTGTTGCCTTGTTTGTGCTCCTATAGCAAAATACCACAGACTGGGTAATTTACAAACAATAGAAATCTATTTCTCACCATTCTGGAGGCTGGAAAGATCAAGGTACTGGCAAATTCATCTGGGGAGGGCCCATTCCTCATAGACAGGCTTTTGTATGGCATTCTTACATGATGGAAGGGGCGGAAAGGCAAAGGGCCTAGCTAGTTCCACTCAGCCCTTTAGTAAAGCTCTCTTGGCCCAATCACTTCCTAAGGGCCCCACCTCTTAATTCTACCACAGTAGAGATTAAATTCCAATATGAATTGTGGAGGAGACATAAACATTCAAACCATAGCTTTACTTATGGGCAGCTCTCCAGAACAGGAGTTTACTTTTCTCGCCTTTCCATGCCATAATCATTCAGAAACTGTCTGCTTTTATTTTCTTCTCTTAGGATTTTTAGAAGTAGTATGCCTGGCCTTTGATACTTTTTTTTTTTTTTTTAACAATTCAGTTTATCGTTCGGTACTCATTGACACCCCTGTTAGGGATTGAATTGTCTCCTCCTAAATAGATATGTCGAAGTCCTAACCCACAGTATCAGAATGTGATCTTACTTAGAAATGGGGTTTTTACAGAGGTAATTGAGTTAACATGAGGTCATTTGGGTAGACCCTAATCCAATATGACTAGTATTCATACAAAAAGGAGAAATTTAGGCTCAGACACAGACATGCACAGGGGGAAGACAGTCATGAGAAGATGGAGAATTAGAGTGATGTGTCTACAAACCAACAATTGCTAGGAAGAGGCAAGGACGGATGTTTCCCCTGCAAGTTTCAGATTGAGCATGGCCCTGTGAACACCTTGATTTCAGACTTCTAGCCTTCAGAACTACGAGACAATAAATCTCAGTTGTTTTAAGCCATTCAATTTGTTAAGGCAACTCTAGCAAACTAACAGATGCTCTAAACTCTGCTATCCCACTTTCTTTAGCACACAGAATTCAGTCTCACTCTACCATTGCCCTCCTAGTCACTATCTGGATTTCAGTCTCAGTACTTTATTGAGACTTAGGATAATGCACTGAAAGGCTAATTATTTGTTTGAAGTTTCAAAGAAGCTCTTAGAAGTACAATTGCTCCAAATTTGAAGCAAGTGAATGCGTGTGTAATAGTTCAAGATATGGACTTATGACTATAATCTCAAATTGGCTAGTGAATATGTTAATTCATAAACAGAAGCTATTTTTTGAAGCATGATTTAAGATTTAAGATGATTGAAGAAGACAGGAATTTTGTTGTGAGAATAAGTAGGCACTGAGCTAAGTCTCTTCTGGAGCAATGAATTTTGCTCTTGTCCTCCTCATCTTCCTTCTTCTCTGTAGACATACACTCCACCTCCTAATGGGGCACTGTCTTTTTCCTGCAGGTGTGGTATCCCTCATTTCCAATGGCAGAGAGCAGAAGGAGCTGTTGATAATCTTCAGGATACGGCTGCAGTATGGGCCTTGTCCTGGGATGTTTAAAGACTGCCTGTGCCTTTAGTTGGAGAAGGCATTCTAGTTGGTGGTACAATTATGGGTTCTTCTCACCGTTTTAACATTGTTTAGATGGGGAAAGATATCTGTATGAAATGCAATTGGTTGTTCTATACTTTTTTTTTTAACTCTGGGAAGAAAGCTCTCCCTATAACATATTCACTGCTGACATTTGGTCATTTGACATATGCATGTGTTCTTATTTCCATTCTATATGAAAGTAAGATCCTAATTCAGAGTTTCGGAAAAAGCATGACCTTCCCAGGAAATACACATATTTACCAGGAGCCTTGATGCAAAGACATTAATACCTGCATTTCTTATCTTCTGTAGGATTGGTGGGGTGGATCCTTTTTTGGCAGGGGCCTCATGCAATGAATGGTTCTTCAAGCACACAGGAGGGTGGCTGCTCACCCTGTTTTTGCACAATCATTCTGAAAGCTTTGCAGAATGAAAGTTTGCCACAGAGTGCAAACTCAGATGGTCAAACAGTATGTGGCATCCCAACCCATGTGAGTGAAAAAGGTCATACAAAGTCCCCAAGAGGAGTCCGTCTCAAACTTCCCTTATACAGGACACAGATGATGGTTGCCTCTTGCCCCTGAGCGTGGTGCTCCACCATACTCCCCACAGACAATTTTTCTACGACCTTCCTTAAGTAGCAACCAAGTAGTGTTGTGTCACTGTTGCCATCTGGCAACTAGTGCTGCAAACCAGGTAACACAAAAATTGTTCACTACCTTCTTGAGCAAATGAGACATAACAAATCCCAACTCCTAACAATCTGTTTTTCCTCAGTGCCAGCATTCGTGATTTAGAAAAATTAAAAAATTTCCCAAACTTATTCCTCTTTTATTTAATTACCAGCATCATTATAATATTTTCCCTTTTAAATAAATAACATTGTAAGTTAATTAAATCTTTGAAAACCAGTATATCTACTTTCCATGGGCATTTTTTTTTGTTTTTATCGAGAAACATAGTTCTTCATAGTGTCCATAGTTCCAAACTATTGAATTGTTATTAGAATTGGACTTCTGGTTTGCAATCTCCTGAAAATGTGGAAGTAAACACACACACACACACACACACACACACACACACACACACACACACACAGTGATACATCTGATAAATATTTTACTTTAGGATGCAAAATGTGTCATTTTCTTTTACCCTTCAAATAAAATGAAATATTTTCCAATCCATCTTGCTGTAATTGTGGGAAATTCAGTCTCACTCTTTATTAGATTCCTATTCCCCCAGTTTCACCAGGTTACTCAAAGTTTCAAGAAATCTTATTCAGGGCAGGTTTTATATTAAAGGCCTTCCCCTGTATGGTGTCCTTGGTCACTGCTAATTATAGCAGCAGCACATAGAAGGCCAGCACATAGAAGATCAGCAGATGGTTCTGCTGGTCTTACCAACAATGGGCATTTGGTCTTTGCCAAGTATCAAGTTCCACTTCCTGGAATCTGGCCTGTCAAGATGCACCAACAGGTATTCCCCTCCCAGGGGTACTGCCACCTCCCTACAATGCTGAGGCAGCTGTTCCCCCTCACCCCTGCACCCTGCCTTTCCAGAGAGGACCCCTGTTCCTCCTCTATGCTCACATCTGCTTTACTGGTCAGAGCAAGCTTTTTCAGTTCAGCCACTCAGCACCACCACTCCCAACCCCACGGATCTCTATTTCTCATGCCCAAACTCCCCACATAAGACAGATATTTTAAAAATCTTCTAATTCTCCACTAGGGATAAAGGAAGTCACAGATCTTCAGACTTTACATCCTTGCTTGCCACCAAGGTTGGGTTTGTGGGGGAAGGACATATACCTCTCATTCTTTCTGATTCTTCTGCAGCAAACAAATACACAAAAAGCAAGTAAAAGAAGCAAAGAAAGCCAACAAAAAGCCACACAACTTGCTATTTAAACCTGATTTTCTTAATCTTATGAGGTGTTTTCACACTCTGAGCAGTTAAATGGCACAATTTATGAAATTCTGTCTTTGAGTCTTTGAAAAGGCTGATGAAAGAAGCTGGATTTTGTGGTGACTCTAAAGATACATGTCATTCTGATATTTTTAAATTGGGATTCTTCCAGAAAGGTTTTCACTTTTGATTGTGTAATATGCATACTTAAACCAAAAACATTTTAAAATACTTTTTCAGATGAGAGGCGGAGTTTACTAGCTCAATTGCAGTTGCTCTCAGTGTGATACTTTACATAGAAAGTGAGAGATCCGGTACCTAACTTTTCTTTCCCGTTGCTCCCCTGTGGACAATTCCATCTCTCTACAGTTACTATTATGGTCTGGAAAAGTTAAACATCTACGAGGAATGAATCTGTTATCTTTTTTCCTCTAAGGAAAATTATTTCAGAATAAAGATATGAATGTTGGGTAATACATTTAAGAGTTGAATGGAAGTTTTTTTTAATGTCCCTTTTTTTGAAAACCAATCTCCTTCTGTTTTCTTGGAAAAATTAAAAAATTCTGCAGAACTGGTGATGATAAACAGCCATTGGCTAGATTTTCCTGTGTTGGAGTTGCTGATATAATTTCCTTTTTTTTCTTTTTTTTCCCGATATTTTAGGGAATTGAGAATACAGGAGTGGGCTTGAGAGAACTCATTTAAATTTCACCATTTATAAAAACCCTACTCCCAAACAGTGCTGTTTCGTGTTGGTTGAATAATTCACGAATGGGCAGATGGAAATGCACTTATAGCTACAAACTGAAAGTGTCCCTTTGTATAAGCACCCGTCTGTTAAGCGTTCTTGATTCAGTTCCATTATGGTTAAAGCAATACATGGGAGGAATGAATAAGATCAAGTTTTCCACTAAAATAGCATATTCACATGGATTTAGTAAAACCCTTCCTATTGAGATGATCTGACTCCAGGATCTTATGGAACAAGGATGTAATTAGAAACCAGGCATTGAACTACAAAATAAACGTCCTGTCAATGAGTTATGTTCTTGGTTCTGTGTTTCTTTATTTCTTTAAAGACAGTTTTAAAAACACACGACTATTGCTTTGCTCATTCAAAAGCATGAGTAGAAAAGTGGAACTAAAGCCACCACCATGGTTTCCTGAGATTCTCAGCCCAGGCCTCCTATAGAGCAGCAGTGGGGACTGTGTGACTCAGGGAATTCAGCATCATGCTGGCTTCTGAGCCTTTATCTAATTCTCAGTGACCTCATGAAAACTACCTCAAGTGTCTGTGCCTCTGCTTGCTTTTAAGGCGAGGAGAATGCTATCAGCTTCCTTCCAAGAAAGTATGGGGTGAATAGCAAATGAGTATAATTGAAATTGCATATTGCTAACAATGTGTGAAGTGCCCAGGGATAACCTTACTCAGTGTGAGGTGACTGGAAGAGGAGAGATGACAGATGGCCTGCTGTGTAACTAGACCTACGATTCAGACATGTTGTAGCTCAGAAGTTGTCTGAAGGCTTTGTTTGCCATGGTCTAAGGGGATGAATAACCCATTTTAGCCCTAAAGAAATGAGACATTAACACTTGCATAATCAAGCATTTCAACAAGCATTTGGAAGAAACAGGTCTACTTCTACTTTAGCCTAAGAACTAAAGGCCTCAGAAGTCATTCAGCCCACCTCTTCCTCCACCCACTGAAATCCAAATGTTGTAGGCCATTTCCCATAGAAGACACTTGCCACCTCCTGAATTCTGATTCTGTGTACCATTTACCCATTGGCTCTAGTTCTACTTCCCGAAGCAACAAAATCAGTCTGTTTCTTCTTCCATGTGACAGACATTTCAAACCACTGAAGTCAGAGTTCCCATTTTGCTTCAGTTTCTGTTTTCAGGTAAAATATGTTCCATTCCATTCCTTACATGACATGGAACCCAAAGCCCATCACTGTCAATGTCATCTTTGGTGTAGCTTGTTATTGTTTCTCTTAAAATGTAGTCTTCAAAATGGTCATTATCTTAAGAGTGGGTATAATGTTCAAAGTGTAATGAGGCCTCTTTTATTTAAATTTTAACCAGGCAGGGCATGGTGGCTCCTACCTGTAATCCCAGCACTTTGGGAGACCAAGGTGGGGGTATTGATTGAGGTCAGGAGTTTGAGACCAGCCTGCACAACATAGCAAGACACTGGTCTCTACAAAAACAAAAGTTAAAAAATTATCCAGTTGTGGTGGTGTGTGCCTGTAGTGTCAGGTACTTGGGAGGCTGAAATAGGAGGATATCTTGAGTCCAGGAGGTTGAGGTTGCAGTGAGCTATGGTTGGTGTTACTGCACTCCAGCCTGGGTGACAGGATGAGACCCTATCTCTAAAGTAAATAAATAAATAAATAATTGTAATCAAACAGATATTTATGATATTTATTTTGAGTGTCTTCTGTGTGCTTGGCACTATGGATATAATAATGAACAAAATAGACATAATTCTTATACTTATAAAGCTTATGTTTGGGGAAGAGTGGGGAAGTGGGGAAAATTACTTCCAAAAGAAAGCTACAAAAATTCAATGAAAAAACTCCAAGTCTGGAGATGCGTTACAGCAGATATGGCTGATTGGCATTCAGCATCCATCTCCACCTCCTTCTGGTTTGCTTTCCTTTCCTGTATAGCCTGGTAAGCTAACTCTACACTTCCCAGACTGCCATGTAAGTAGGATTCTGGATGGGAATTAGGTGCTACCAAATATATACAACTCAGGTAGGCCCTTGTTAAGAAATTTGCCCTTGTTAAAGAATTTTATTCTAAATGCAATGGAAAGCCACTGAAGAATTTTAAGCAGTGACCTAACATTTAGAGCTTTAAAAGAGGTTTACATGTCTGATAAGGCTAACCTCCCTTTACTTTATTTTTATTTTTTGAAATTTTGAAGCTGATAGATTTTAGAATAATTTTATCCATTAAAAAATGTGTGAATAATTGTATTGGCTTAAACTTAAAAATTAATTTGAGAAGAAATAATTTAATGTTTCTGCCCTCAACATATTTTTCTCCACTTACATAAATTTTATATCTCTCAAAAAAATTGAATAGTAAACCGAACATACTAAATATTTGTACAATAGGGAACTACTGGGGCACTGTGAGAACTTGTAACAGTAAAACCTAAGCCAGACCCAGGATTATAGACAAGGCTTTTCAAAAGTGACATCTTGATTGGGTCATAGAGAGTGAATAGGAGTTCACTGGGCAAAGAGAGAGAGAGGTAAGGGAAGAAAGTTCTAAATGACTTGATCAACTTATAGGAAGGTCCAATAGTAAAAGAGAGTGTGGATGTTGCTTTGAAGCACTGAAAAAGTTTAACATGGCTAGCACATAAAATCCAAGGGGGTGAAAGAACAAAATTGGAATAATTTGGGTAAACAATGATCAAATTATGAATAGCTTTGAAAACTGTATTTGGGAACTTAGATGTATGTTTGGAGTTTAGATGGCAGAACCAACTTAATGTGATAATAGAAAGGTGTAGGTACAGTGATGGAAAGAGAGGTATTCAACAGAATGCCTAGGCTTCTGGCTTGGGAACTGGGAGAATGGCAGTGGCTTTCACAGGAGAACAAGAGGTGAATCACATCCAGGAGGACTGAGGGATATCATTAATGCACTTTTGTACCTGTTGAATTTGAGATGCTTGGCAGGGTATAAAAATGGGAATGTCCTACAGGTGTTTGAATTATTGATCAAAACCACAATAAAATGATATAGGTAAAGTGATTGATTTTTTGAATCATTGTGGTATTTGAAGGCATGTAAGTGGGAAAAATCAGCCAAGGAACGTGTGAGGATCGAGAAGCACAATAAAAACAACATGGATTTTAGACCCTCTGCTCTGAACCCCAAGGATGACCTCAGTGGACTCAGAATTCCCATTACACTGGAGATCCATACCATGCTCATGGAAACCTTCTGGTATGTTTCATACTAGGCCATCTGGTTGCAAGCAACAGATAATTAATTCCAATTAATTTATGATTTTTTTTTTTAAAAGCATGGGCTCAAAGAACCAGGAGCCAGGAGATTCCGGGTAGACTTCAAACATTACTGTGTCCAAAAACTCAAACACTGATGTGCTTAGTTGCAATTTGCAACATTCTACATGAAGTCTCTTTCTACGTGGTAGAAAGATGAACCCCAGCTGACCCAGCTCACCTCCTCAAAGCTTAGCAATATTGGTGGAAAGAATATTGCTCTCTCCAAATGTACTTATATTAATCCTGGAGAAGATACCTATTAACCCTGTTTGTCTTATGCCAACTGTAATTCAATTTCTGTGCCCAGGAGAATGAAGCATTGTCACTGGTCATCTTGGATCAGGAATTCTAAGACAATTGAAATTCTTAAGATCCACACCAGAACTTCTGAGTCAGAATAGCTGTGGAAGAGTCCCAGGAGTGTGAATTTTTAAAAGCTACTGAAGTGATTCTTATTGAAGGTGTGCACAGATTGTGTTTTGAGAAAAACCACAAGCTCCAGACCTGGCTTGAACAGAATGTTGCCTAAGAAGACTCAGGTTTGCATCCTGACAGTCTTGGTGAATTGGAAAATGTTTGGATGGACTTGAATAGACTTGGGTGGTCAAATCTGGACTGAATTACATTCTTAGATGTATAACCAGGCAACTCACTTATCTCCTCTGACATTTAGTTCTCTCATCTCAGCATACAGGGAAAATACTTACCTGAAATGGTTGTGCAAGGGTAAATAAGATAACATTTGTAAGGCTCAGTTGCCCCGTAGCTCTTACCATTGCTCAGGATCCTCAATCCTATGACTAACATTTCAGTCTTCTGTGTACAGTGTGTGGAGCCTGCTTCCTGTGTCATCCACTACTTGTTACATCAGATCTCAGTTTTCTGCATTCAATCCTTTCATGCCATTTCAGATCCCTAATGGTGCATTTCCAAAAATGCTACACTGTGCCTGCCCACCTAAACCCTCACAGTCTCTCTGCCTCACCTTTTTGCTGCCACACAATCTACCTGTCAATATCTCCGAAGCCAGCCTGCTTTGTGACTCTTTAATCTCATGCTTTGCACGTCTGAACCTGGGCTACAGGCCTGGAATATATTTTCATGTACAACTCAATAGCACTGTCCTAAGGTGAAAGGCAAACTGGGCATTTAAAGAGTCCACAATTGCAGGAGAAATAGCAATTGTCACTCTTTTTCAGGATAAAACACCTCATATAAAGAATGTGAGAATAAAGACTCACGAGACCTCAACTTCCAAAGCCACACTTAGATAAAAATAGTCAAAAGACTGCAAACGCCATGCTAAATTCTCTATATGTTTGGTCTTTCATCATTTTTCAGCTCTATTTAGCTATAATTGACAAATAAAAATTAAACATATTTAAGGTGTATCGTGATGTTTTGATATTTGTTTACATTCTGAAATGATTAGTACAATCAAGCTAATTAATGTATCTATCACCTCAACATCTCACACTTTTTGGTGCATGGTGAAAACCCTTAAATTCTACTCTCTTAGCAAATTTCAAGTACTGCATACAATTCATTGCTATTATCTGTAGTCACCATGCTGTACATTAAATCTCTAGAACTCACCTTATAATGGCAAGTACTTGTTAACCAAGCTGCCATCTTGGGAGAAAGAAGACCCAAAACTGACCTGCAATTTAAAAAGAAAATGACTCCACTTATGAGAACCCTGATGGGGTCAACGCAGCACATATTATAAGTGGGACAATGAATGAAATGGTGTCAGGGCTTCGTGACCTCACACCATCAGAATATGTTTCACCAGGCAAATGGGCAGGCTCTCAGAATGCTACCAAATATGTGTTGAAAAGAGGTTTGAGCAATTGCTCTTATGTGGGAATGCTGTGAAAACAGCTTTTTTCAGCTTCTAACTTTTCTGGATATTAAACTCACTCTGCTATATTTTGCATATTCTTCTCTTCTTTCTAGTTGTTGGGCTGGTGTCAGAGGATAAGTTACGAGAGCTCTCACCCAAATCATTTAAGGACCTTCTATACTTTGTTCCTGACAGTTAAGTGACATTTTTTTTCAAAGGACTTAAATTAGCAAGATACTACTTGGGGATTATCTTATCCTATATTATCCTGCTTTTCTCCTCCCTGTATTCTCTCTGTTGAAATTGATCTTAAATCTAGCCCTCCTTGCCTCTGGAGAGGAAAAGGCAGGACAAATTCAGAAATTCTAGCTCTTATTTTCCAAATCCTAAACTCTGGAGGGAGGAACAAATTTGTGGACTCAGGTAAAGAAACTTTTATGCGCATGGCAGGTAAAGGATTCAACAAGATAAGAAATATTCTCCAGGGCCTAGGGCTGTGAAGAAAGAGCTGCCAGAGAGAAAGAAAGACCTCTGAGGGTCCGTGGGTCCCAAGAGCAGAAGGGACTAAGGCTTGGCCTTTTATGGCGAGACCATGGAGACCGAGGCTTTGTGGGTTCTCTAACCAGGGTCATAAATCCAATGTGCCTAGTTTCTTGGTAGGTGACATAAACATGGGAATCGGGTTTGGAGTGATGCAACTGAGAGACCAGTAGGGCCGGTGCAAAACTCTGGAGTGTGTGTCCTTCCCGAAGGCAATCTAATTCCACATTTAAGACTCCTGGCTGGGCGCTGTAGTTCACACCTGTAATCTCAGCACTTTGAGAGGCCATGGTGGGAGGGTCATTTGAGCCCAGGAGTTTGAGACCAGCATGGGCAACATAATGAGACCCCATCGCTATTTCTCAAAAACACAAAATAAAATAAAACAAAATAAATTTAAAAATAAAACTACTGTGTGGGTGAATAAAATGGATCTTTTGTACCCGGAAAAGTTTTGGTTTATGTTCCAGGAGCCACACTGAGTGGGACAATGTGTACTGAATCTGAACAGATTATTGAAGTCCAGGGGCCCCCAGTGCCTGGATGTCATATAAGCTGCCAAACATCATTGTTAACTCAGTGTGGAATGGGAAGGATGGAAGCTTTGCAGTGACCCATAGACATTTCAGGATGAGGCTTAAAACAGAGATTGCACTGAGTTATCAAAAATTTCAAAAGCTGTGGTACACCTGTCGTGAGCTGTTACTCCTGTTGCCAGAGACATGTCCAGGATAGCTTTAGCTTTGACAGTGTAAATCCTGGTGCTACTAATAACCAGCCGTGTGATCTCAGAAAAGTTATTATATTTCACATCTCAAGCCTCAATTTCCTAATCTATGAAAGCGGAACAAGAGTAACACCCTCTTAAAATGTTGCTGGACATTTTAAGTCAAGAACCTAGAACAATGCTTGTCTCCTAATAAGCAGGCACTCAGATTGTAACTCTTGGTACCAATAATAATTCTCTACCTTGTGCTTATAGAGAATTTGGTGAAATAGTAATTGTGAACTTTCCTTGTATCAATATTCAAGATGTCAATACATTAATTCTCTTGTCCCTTAAGATCGTTTACCGTCTGACTCCTTGCAGGCTCATGTAAAAACACTCCTACAGACTCCCCATCAGCCCTCCAGACATCTCAGACTCCCTTGAATCTTAGGTTTAACACAGCTTAGGACTAAGCTGGGGTTCTTACAACAAATTCTGATAAACTTGGGCTTCAATCTATAGGCTAGAGGAAATAATAAAGTTTCACTGAAACTTAATCAAGACATGTTTATGTGGAGCTAAGTGGCTGTGGTCTACATGTGTGGTCTTTTGAGATCCTAATTTGATTCAAGTCCAAAAGTTAGAATATCCACAGAAGTGGAAGAATAGATATTCCTTATACTAAAAACTTTACAACACACATAAGCCTGTGTGTGTGTGTGTGTGTGTGTCTTTGAGACAGGATCTCACTCTGTCACCCAGGCTGGAGTGCAGTGGCGCAGTCTTGGCTCACTGCAATCTCCACCTCCTGGGTTCAAGCCATTCTCCTGCCTCAGCCTCCCGAGTACCTGGGATTACAGGTGCCCGTCACCACACCCTGCTAATTTTTGTATTTTGGTAGAGATGGGGTTTTGCCAAGATGTCCAGCTTCCATCCTTCCCATTCCACACTGAGTTAGCAATGATGTTTGGCAGCTTATATGACATCCAGGCACGGGGGCCCCTGGACTTTAATAATCTGTCCAGGCTAAATACACATTGTCCCACTCAGTGTGGCTCCTGGAACATAAACCAAAACTTTTTCAGGTACAAAAGATCCATTTTATTCACCGACACAGTAATTTTATTTTTAAATTTATTTTGTTTTATTTTATTTTGTTTTTGAGAAATAGAGATAGGGGTCTCATTATGTTGCCCATGCTGGTCTCAAACTCCTGGGCTCAAGTGATCCTTGACAGGGTCTTGAACTACTGGGCTCAAATGATCCTTGATAGGGTCTTGAACTCCTGTCCTCAAGTGATCCATCCACCTCAGCCTCCCAAAGTGCTGGGATTACAGGCGTGAGACACCACTCCCAGCCTGTGTTCTTCAAAGTTCCACCTGAGTCTCTTCTCTCATTGTTGATTAGAGACTAAGTAGGTCTGTACTTTCACCTTTTCCTGGGCGAGGTATCTAATTCTGTGCCTTCAGTTTCCATCTTAAAAAGTTATAGTGTAATCAAAATCATTCTCATCTTTCCACTTTTTCAACTCACATATCCTGTCTTCAAGCCTTCTCACGTCTTCATGTCAGCATCTTTTAAACCTGATCATGTTCCCACCTTGCCATTGCCCCAAACGATGAACTTCAGATTCCAATTATCTCTCACTGAGATCTGAGGTCACCTCTGGTTGGGCTTCTTGTCTCTCATCTTGGCTCCCTCTAATCCCTGTTGCAGCCAGATTGATTTTTAAAACAGAGGTCAGCAATTTCTGAAAAGGGCCGGATCATAGTTATTTTAGACTTTGCAGACCCCATGGTCTCTGTTGTAACTATTCAAATCTACAAGTTGTAGCACTAAAGCAGCCATAGACAATATGTAAATAAATGGGCACAGATGGGACTCAATAAAACTGGTTACAAAACAGGCAGCAGACCAGATTTGGTTCCAGAGGCCATACTTTGCACATCTCTGTTGTAAGATAAATCTGGTCATATTCTTATTGCCTTTAAGATAAATGACTTATTATTGAAAACAGCTTATAAGCCCAGTCAGACCTCTTAGCATCTACCTCCATCACAAACTCAGCTCTAGCTCTACTGGAAGATTTGCATTACTGCCTTGTATTTTGACCCACAGCTAAGTAGGCCTGCTTGAGACCGACATTCTAAATAATACAAGTTTGACCAGGCGTGGTGGCTCACACTTGTAATCCCAGCACTTTGGAAGGCCAAGGTGGGTGGATCATCTGAGGTCAGGAGTTTGAGACCAGCCTGGCGAACATGGTGAAACCCCACCTCTACTAAAAAAAATTAAAAAATTAGCCAAGAGTGGTGGTACGCGCCTGTAATCCCAGCTACTCAGGACACTGAGGGAGGAGAGTCGCTTGAACCCAGGAGACGGAGGTTGCAGTGAGCCGAGATCATGCCACCACACTCTAGCCTGGGTGACACAGTAAGACTGTGTCTCAAAAAAATTTAAAAAAAAAAAGTACAGGTTTAAGAGGCATAAAGTGAGGTAGGTCGAATTATAGCTCTATCCTTAGTAAAACTGCGGTCTTAGGCAAGCCTCAGTTTCTTTATTTGTCAAAGTAAATAATTACATTGTCTGGAGATAATATTATCTGCCTCTTACATAATTCATTTGCTTAAACATAAGTGGCATAATAGAATAAAAACACTCATAAACTGTAAAGTGTTGTATATATGTCCTTCTTGCCTAAGTAGGCTTGGCCAGTCCTCACCTCTCCCTTGTTCCTGTTCATGCTGTCTCGGCTGGTGCTCTCTCTGTTCTTTCTCTCCATGGCTATCTGCTTATTGGCAGCACAGAACAGCTGCAGCCAGCTCAGCGGCGCCCTCAGAGGGTTCAGTCCTCCTATGCCCTCCTTCAACTGACCTACTTGTTCCTTTTTCAGAGCAGGCCCCTCCCATTTTCCTACTCAGCCTCAAATCTGGTGATGGGAGTCCCGGCCCCAGCCCTAGCCCCATTTCTGGAGCAATTTCTCATTCTCATGAAGACTAACTGGAAATAATTTTCTCTCTCTCTCTCTCTCTCTGTGTGTGTGTGTGTGTGTGTGTGTGTGTTGAGGGAGGTGGTGATAGACAAAGAAAAAATTAGGTTACACACTATTTCTGTCTCTCCCTGGTTCCCTCACTGTCTCAGGGAAGGAAGAGCACATTTTCCAATAGAGGAATTATGGAATGAGCAGATGTAGTAAGTAAAAACAAGTCACATCGATGCATAATTTATAGATCACACATTCCCTCTGTGAGCCCGGGGATTATTTCCATCTATTTGCAGGGCCAGAATGAGGTCCATACTTAAACATCAAATACGACCTTATATTCTTTTATTTGCTTTTTTTAAACGCTGTTTTATACCTTCTAACTTTGGGTCTTTAAAAAATTCTCTGACTCATTCAAGCTGCTTAATGCACCATACTGAAATTTCTGACAGGCATCAAAAGCACAGGGAATTAATCTTCCATATCCTTTAAAGAAACAGCAGCTCTCACATCTGGGCACGGGGATCAACTATGCAGGAGGACACTATAAAAGAAAACGCCAAGGAACAAGGCACAGCTGTTTTCTCTTTGCTGCCTGGAACTAGATGAAATTACTTTTTAATGACAGAGAACTAGAAAATGCACTTTTAAAATACTTTATACAAGATTCACTTTTTGGGTTACAAAATTACTGAAAGTATGACAGGTGTTTACATAAATAACATTTATCTACTGTGAGAGGTACTTCTTACAAAGCATCCTTTGTTTACATGTAAATTTCACATTGTAACATTTTCACAGAGGAGGAAGTTCTGTAGGGGTTTCTGTAATTGATTTTCATTTCAAACTTGATTAGAAATTCACTCAATTGTCCTAATTATTCTTTTTCCATGTTTGAAAAAATTTCTATATTCCTTTATGTGAATTAATTGGCTATAGGAAAGCTTCTAGACCCTGCATTATGCCAACTACTATATATATCCTAAATATTATGTTAAATACTAAATTGTAAAACATGTGGCTATGCAATCTATTATTAGAATTCCTGGGCAACTTGAAAAAAAAAGCTATGATCCTTTTAAGTTTCTGAACAGATATAAAGAGGCTTCATTATTAAGCAGATATACAAAACATGTACATATCTGACAAAGCCAAAAATGTATGAGGCAAACATTTATGGAATTAAAGGAAGAAATAGACAGTTCTACAATGATAATTGAATACTTCTATACCCTACTTTCTGTAATGGACAGAACAACTAGACAGAACAGAAATAAGGAAATTGAGGACCTGAACAATACTATATACCTAAAAGATATATATAAAATATTTCAACCCAGACCAGCAGAAAACATATTTGTCTCAAGTGCACATGGGACATTCTCCAGGATAGACCATATGTTAGAACACAAAACGAGTCTCAACAAATTTCACAAGTTTGCAATTACCATGAGTAATCAATAACAGAGGAAAACTGGAAAATTCACAAATTTGAGGAAATTAAATAAAATACTCTTAGCACAATTCAACCCATAACAAGAAGAATTGTTGTGTTTTTTTCCTCAATTCCAGTTAGAAAGCAAACTGGAGAATGACTCTTATGGCCCAATTGTAGATCAGGTGATGCCCTTGGGCCAGTCAGCTGTGGCCAAGGTAGTGGATCTGCAAGAAGATGGTGAGTCCTGTTATCACAACACCATGGAATCTGGATGATTTCCCACAGCAAGTAGGAGATCTGCACAGACAATATCCTAGATCCACACACTGATAGTGGTTTGTATAAAGTCAAAAGAATTCAGAGGAAGTGAATATTTGAGACACATGTGGAGAAAAGGAAGGCTGGTGAGATAAGAGAAGGTGTCATCTGTTGCTCTGCTGGGCTAGGGGAAGATTTGAGCTGGACTGCCTGGGACATGTGAGTCTCTGCACCTGCCAGTGAACCTGAGAGTGGGTGTATCCAAATGTGTCATTAGAATGACATGGCCTGAGCTAAATAAACATTGAGAGTTGAAGTACAGAGGAAAATGAGTTGAGGAACCTAGGGAAAATATGAGAAGCAAAGAGGCACAGCTTAGATAAACACCAGAGTTTGGGACTGTTGCCTGGGAAAGTACATGTCCATATTTCTAGGTGCATACTTCTAGATGCATATGGGAATGAGAGGCTACTTCCAATAGAGAGACCCAGAACAGGAGTGGATGGTGGAGAGGAAGCTGGAAAGAGTAGTACCTGGAAAGTCTAGGGAGTCAGGAGTCTCAGAAGAACATGGTATCATGTTAAGAGAAAGATCAAAATATAGACTCGAATTTGAATCAGTTGGAGTTTGGTGTTAGCACTTTCCAATAAATGGGGAGAGAGAGGAGGAACAGAGAGTGCAGAACTAGATTGAAGGAAATTGAAGAGAAAATGGAAGGAGAGCAAGTGAGGATAGAATGCTTTCTCAGAAAGCTTAACTGGGACTTGGAGGAGAAAGAATAATAAATCAGGGACAAGAAACGAGGAAAACTGGGAGAGCAAGTCAGTAAGTGCTTGGTTCAGGACAGAATGTGGATGAATGTGTGGAAAAAGCAATGTGACTGGATGGTCTTGCATTTCGAGGACTGGTCAAAATTACAGAGGTACGGCCATGCGCTTGGCCTCTGGAGTCAGGCTGCCTGGGCTCCAAACCCAGGCCTGTCACTTTCTAACTGTGCAACTTCAGGCCTATTTCTTAGGCTTTCCTTTTCTGAGTTTTCTCATCTCTAAAAAGAAGATAAAGACAAAGCTTACCACATGTGGTTGTTGTGAAGACTAAAGGAAATCATATTTGTAAAATGTTTAACATAGTGCCTGGAGCAAAATGAAGACCTATTAAATATGAACAAGCCATTATTATTGTTATTGTTTTATCATCATCATTACTGTAAGCAGACCTCAGGGCTTCAACTGTAACTCTGGGAATGTTGTATAAGTGATCATTCAGGCAAAGTCCCCAGTAGACTGTAGATTTTGTTGAAGACTGAGTAGGCAACATGGTAGTGTACCCCTGAAGAAATCCTCATGCACGTCAAAAATCAAGGATGAACACTGAGAATCTTAACAGGGGTTGGTGTTTATAGTGTTTCTATATGTTAGAAACTATGATGAAGGCCTCATTTGAATACATTTACATAAAATTCTCTCTCTGTCCTCCATCCATCTATCTCCATCCTCTATTTCATCTATTACACATGTCCTAAGAATTTATTTATAGTTTCACATTTACACTTTTTGTGTAATCTTTTCAATCTGATTTAATTGTGGGATATATGTGAAATAAAAATATTTCATTTCTAACACCTAGAACTTACTTTCCTCCTCTACATTTCAATTCATCTCTTCAAAACTCACACCTTTAAAATGCATATAAGGCCAGGTGTGGTGGCTCACACCTGTAATCCCAGCACTTTGGGAGGCTGAGGTGAGCAGATCATGAGGTCAGAAGTTCGAGACCAGCCTGGCCAACATGGCGAAACCCCGTCTCTACTAAAAATACAAAAATTAGCCAGGTGTGGTGATGCATGCCTATAATCCCAGCTACTTGGGAGGCTGAGGCAGGGGAATGGCTTGAACCTGGGAGGTGGAGGTTGCAGTGAGCCAAGATCAACCACTGCACTCCAGCCTGGGTGATAGAGTGAGACTCTGTCTCAAAATAAATAAATAAATAAAAATTAAAATAAAATAAAGTGTGAATCAGATGTTTATATCCATTGACCTTTTTCTATTTCAGCACTGCTACAGTTAACATATCCATATAATATCCATATAATATGTCAATCTGCACCTCTCTAAATTTTTTTTTATTATTATTTTTTAAGACTAAATCTCACTCTGTCACCCAGGCTGGAGTGCAGTGGCACAATCTCAACTCACTGCAACCTCTGCCTCCTGGGTTCAAGTGATTCTCTGGCCTCAGCCTCCTGAGTAGCTGGGATTACAGGTGTGTACCACCACGCCCAGCTAATTTTTGTGTTTTTAGTAGAGACAAGGTTTTACCATGTTGGCCAGGCTGGTCTCGAACTCCTGACTTCAACTGATGCACCCGCCTCGGCCTCCCAAAGTGCTGGGATTACAGGCATGAGCCACCGCGCCCGGCCCTTAATGGTTCTTTGTATTGTACTTCTGTTCCATGTGCGTATCATATTTTTCACATTGCAAGTTCCCTGGGGAGAGTGTTCTCTCTATTTCTTGTGCAACCTCTCAGAATCTATTACAATGTTCTGCAAACCACAGACACACATCAGATCATGCTGAATAAGTGTAAATGAAATGTATGAAAAGTAAGCCCAATAGGTTTAGGGAACGAGAATTAGTAAAAACTGGCTTTTTCCTGGATTTTTTCCTTCTCATTCTCTCATGGTTTTAACAATATCCTCTTCTTAAAAAGAAGGGTTTATATTGTCATTGTCACTTAAAGGGCAAGACCTAGTAACACTAACAGGCCCCTTTCTCTCTTCATGTGACCTCCCTGAACATGGTTTGCAGAGTTGCTCCTCCACTTACTTGGAGGCTGTGGAGCAGTCCGAGAGAGTGAATGCTCAAAGTTCCCGAGCGGCTCAACAATGACAGGTGCTGGGTAGTTTTCCAGGCAGAATATTCTTTTATTCAGAAACTGCTGAGCTTGTCTCTGTTGCTGATAATTAACAGATTCTTCTTCACCCTTGTTCAGGGAGAATTTCCTTTTTTTCTTGCCCTTGGCAGTGATCAGTCATACTTCTTAACAACAGCTCTCAGATAAATCACCAGGAGAGAAAGAGTAACAATAGCTCTTAGCAAACTATGGCAGGAGGAAATTCTTTTGGAAGGACTTGAAATTAGGAAATATATTAGCTTTAAATAATGTTTGGTCCTATTTTGAGAAACTTAGTGAGACATCTTCAAACATTTTAAATGTATTTATTAACTATATATAATTTAATTTTTAATTTTTATTTATTTATTTTAGTTTTGGAGACAGAGTCTTGCTCTGTCGCCGAGGCTGGAGTGAAGCGGGGCAATCTCGGCTCCCTGCAACCTCTGCCTCCCAGGTTCAAACAATCCTCGTGCATCAGTCTTCCAAGTACCTGGGACTACAGGTGCCCACAACCATGCTCAGCTAATTTTTTGTATTTTTAGTAGAGACGGGGTCTCACCATGTTGCTCAGGCTGGTCTCAAACTCCTGAGCTCAGGCAATCCACCATCTCAGTCTCCCAAAGTGCTAGGATTACAGGCATGAGCCACAGTGACCAGCCTATAATTTCATTTTTAATACAGAAACTGACAACTAAAAAACTCAGAGTACTTTAAAAGTATAAAATATTAAAAGTAATATTGGAGAAACAAGTTCTCTTAAATGTGCTAAAACTGTAAACTTAGTAAGATTTCACTTTGAAATCACAAGTCTAAATTAATTACTCAATTATACATTTTAGATTAGAATTACAGTACGAATCTGTTGCTCTAACTGGCCAAATTCTTATAAACAAGTACATAAAAATAAAAGATGCACAATATTAACACAAACATTAATATTGTTGTTTTGACTTACTTACACATCTCTCTATTTAATTCTAAATCTTTATAGAGTTGAAAGATGTTTAACCATCTAGGGAATAATTACACCATCACAAAAATTTTGAAGGATATTGTCTCGTGGAATACCATCTTACGGAATTCCCCTTGAAATTTCATAAGAATGGGGGATTTCGGTTGGGACAGATTGGATTCTTTTTGATAGGGCACTGATGGGATATGTTTTGCTGTATTATATTAGGATCCTCCAAAAAGGGTGGTTTGATGGCAATCATAGTCAACATTCCGGTGTTCAGTTTATATATTAGCCAATTCTTTTTCTACTCACAGAGTATGAGGTCCTGTACTTAGCAGCATCATAAATCACTCTCTTATGGTCTTTTTATTATTTCAGGGATTGTTGGCAGAAGGATCTTACCCCAGCTACATAATGGACTATTACAAAACTCAGTGGCTTAAAAAAACATTTTATTATATCTCACAATATTGTGGGTCAGGTATTTGGACAGAAACTGCTGAGCTTGTCTCTGTTGCTGGTTCATTAGCTGATTCATTGTTTTGTTCTATCAGATGACTTCTGTTAACACCACATGGAATAGAAGAATCACCCAACTGAAACTTGTGCCCACAAAACTGTGAAATTTCACAAAAACTGTGAAATACAATAAAGTGTTTTGAAGGGTCCAATGTGGCTTCACTGTTTTGTACTTTAGGGGGATGGTTGGAAGGCTGAGCCTAGCAGGGATGGTCAATTGAAATGCCTACATGTGACCTTCCTAGCAGTATGGCCTCAGGGTATTCAAACTTCTTACCTGGCTACCCAGGGCACTAAGAGAAAGTGTTCCTGTCAATGAGTGGGCTGTCTGGCCTTTAATGATGGAAACTCAGAAGTCTCTTCCACTAGAATTGATTGGTCGAAGAGTCACAAGTCCCAATCATATTCAAGAGAAAACATAGACCCCTCTTTTCTATGGCAGAAGTGTCAATGAATATATGATTATGTTTTAAAACTGTGACAAAGCCCTGAAGACATTTAAAGATCTTTCCATATACGAAGGTTGATACTGAACTCTTTCCTTTCACCATACACAAAAATCAACTCGAGATGGATTAAAGACTTAAATGTAAGACCTAAAATGTAAAAACCCTAGAAGAAAACCCAGGACATCCCATTCTGGACATAGGCCTTGGCAAAGATTTTATGACAAAATCTCCAAAAGCAATTGCAACAGAAGTAACAATTTATAAATGCGATCTAATTAAATGGAAAAGCTCTGCACAGCAAAAGAAACTACCAACAGACTAAACAGACAACCTACAGAATGGGAGAAAATATTTGCAAACTGTGAATCTGACAAAGGTTTAATATCAAGAATCTATAAGAAATTTAAGCAAATCAACAAACAAAAAACAAACAACTCCATTAAAAAATGGGCAAAGGACATGAACAGACACTTCTCAAAAGAAGACATACATGCAGCCAACAAGCATATGAAAAAATGCTCAGGATCACTAATTAGAGAAGTGCAAACCAAGACCATACTGGGATACCATCTCACACCAGTCAGAATGACTATTATTAAAAAGTCAGAAAATAACAGATGTTGGCAAGGTTGTAGAGAAAAAGGAGCACTTACACACTTTTTTTGGGAATGTAAATTAGTTTAACCACTGTGGAAAGTAGTTTGAAACCTTCTCAATTTAAAACAGAACTGCTGTTCGATCCAGCAATCTCATTACTGGGTGTATACCCAGAGGAGTATAAATCATTTTACTGAAAAGACGCATGCACATATATGTTCATCATAGCACTATTCACAATAGAAAAGACATGGAATCAATCTAGATGAGCATCGACGGAGGACTGGATAAAGCAAATGTGGCACATAAACTCTGTGGAATACTATGCAGCCATAAAACGAATGAATTCATGTCCTTTGCAGCAACATAGATGCAGCTGGAGGCCATTATTCTAAACAAACTAATGCAGGAACAGAAAACCAAATACTGTATGTTCTCATTTATAGATGGGAGATAAACATTGAGTACACACGGACACAAAGAGGAGAACAATAGACACTGGGGCCTATGTGAGGATGGAGGATGGGAGGAGGATGAGGGCTGAAAAACTATGTATTGGGTACTATGACTGGGTCTTGAAATCATTTGTACACCAAACCCCAGTAACATGCAACTTACCCATGTAACAGACCTGCACATGTACCCTCTGAATCTAAAATATAAGTTGAAAAATATAAATAAAGATCTTTCCATTTAACTCAAAATGTCTTTGGGTTTGATGTGCATTCTTCTCAAACACTTTTTGTATTTTAGGAATACATAACTCTTTTTAAAAAATTTTTTTATTATACTTTAAGTTCTGGGATACATATGCAGAACATGCAGGTTTGTTACATAGGTATACATGTTCCGTGGTGGTTTGCTGAACCCATTAACCCGTCATCTAGGTTTTAAGCCCTGCATGCATTAGGTATTTGTCCTAATGCTATCCCTTCCCTTGCCCCCACCCACCGACAGGCTCCAGTGTGTGATGTTCCCCTCCCTGTGTCCATATGTTCTCATTGTTCAACTCCCACTTATGAGTGAGAACATGTGGTGTTTGGTTTTCTGTTCCTATGTTAGTTCTGCTGAGAATGATGGTTTCCAGCTTCATCCATGTCCCTGCAAAGGACATGAACTCATTCTTTTTTATGGCTGCCTAGTAAGGAATACATAACTCCTATAGCTATTAGAACAATATCTAATTACATTCTAGGCATATACCATGGCATTATCTAACAATCTGGTCATGACTTTAAAAGAACATTCTACTTGATAAAATGAACTTCAAAGGTCATTCTACTTGATGAAATCATTTATAAGAAAATATTTACTTCATTTCCAAATGAGCCAAAGATGTTATCTCTTGAAATGTACTCAGAATGTGAAAAGTCCTTGTCTTACATTAATGGTTTCTTCTATTTTCTTGACTGATAAAAGTGCAATGAAAAATATTTTATGTTCTCATTTACTGAATTCAACATATATACAGTGAGAATCTTTTATAAGTAAAGTGACTATTAAAGAAAAGTCTGGGTTTCATCACGTGTCGATGGTTGTTGGGAAGTCATTCAGGATGAAAGGGACAAGATGAGCAATCAAAGTAAAGCAATTAACATGCTTGGGAACCTTTCAGCAGGAACTGCGATCTTCCAGTAATTCACCAAAATGAGGAACACAAAAGGAAAGAGGAGAGGCACTGATATGTGTTCTCTAGGCCTTTTAGAAAACATGGAGTTGTTCCTTTGGCCACAAACATGAGAATCTGTCAGAAAGGCAATTTTGTAGACATCCACGGGATGGATACTGTTCCAAAAGGAATGCCCTACAAGTGTTACCATGGCAAAACTGGAAGAGTCTACAATGTTACCCAGCATGCTATTGGCATTGTTGTAAACAAACAAGTTAAGGGCAAGATCTTGGCAAGAGAATTAATGTGCATATTGAGCATATTAAGCGCTCCAGGAGCTGAGATCATTTCCTGAAATGTGTGAAGGAAAATAATCTGAAAAAGAAGGGAGGCAAAGAGAAAGATTCCTGGGTTCAACTAAAGCGCCAACCCACTCCACCCAGAGAAGCACACTTTGTGAGAACCAATGGAAAGAAGCCTGAGCTGCTGAAGCCTATTCCCTGTGCATTCACGGCATAATAGGTGTAAAAGAAGCAAAAGACCTCTGGACTGTAAAAAAAAAAAAAAGAAATGAGGATGAATGTACTAAGAAAAGATGCAAGCAGATCTATAACCTGCTACGGACAGGCTCAGTAAGAATCCAAGTTCCTTTTGTGTTTTATTCTATCTATTTAGCTCCTGTAAGAATTTTAACCTCGATTCTACGTTTTGGGTGATTTTGTCTATCCCCTCCCACCACCACTGAAACAAGCATTGGTCGATGCTGAATACATATTTGTTAACTGAATGAATAAATGATCAATATTCAAAGAATCTGAATATAATAAATCAGCTCTTAACACCAAAATTACATTGCTCATAATTTATTTCTCCAGCCTTGAATCAGAAGGCATTCAAATCCTCTAGCAGTAGTCATCATTATCATAATCAGGGATCATTGTTTTCTCAGTCAACTTATTTTGCTTTTTTGAGTGTTTTGATTCCAGTTAAAGACATACATACATATTTCTCTCCAACTGGGTGATTTTCCTTTAAGCTAAATACGATGATAGAAAACCAGAACTCTAAAACTCAGAGTGATCTCATGGACACTCAAACAATCACCAGCTTTTCTCAGTATCTACTGTTGTCAGATAGAAACAACGCCCAGAAATAATGTCTTGTGAGGTTCCAGTGAAATGCACCGAGGAAAATACAACGTTTGATGCATGGTGAAGGCAAAATAATGTTACAAAATAGCCATCCCCCAAATTCAGCTTTCAGTCTAACTCAATTGTGTCTTATAATGTGGGGCTGGAGATAGACTCGTGGGATCTGCCACTGATTTATATACAGTTGCAAGATTGCTCTACCTTTTACATTTTTTTGGTTGTTTCTATCTCCACATTGATCTCCTCTTTCCCCTAAGTTCTGCACTCTCTTTGCTTTGTCTTACATGCCTTGTGCAGTTCTTAAAAATAACCTACTCTTGTTAAAGGAGACCTAGAGGAAAAAGCTATACCTGTGATTTAGGGTGATGATTTTAATTCTCAAAAGCCCTATAAATATAGAGCCTACTTCCTTGAAAAAATGTGGCAGATTTTTTGCTTTCAAGAATCTGAAGGGAGTGCTGAACAGAGGGGGAGAATGAAATGTGAAATGAGTTCTCAAGCCCTGTACCTTGGCAAGCTGAGCTATGTCTGGGTGGTAAACAATTCAGAAGGAACAGCATGGGCGGGTGGATGTGTTGTCTCCTCCTGCTATTGCAGCTAAGTGACTGGAGTGTCAAAGCTTTGCAGCGTTTAAAAACAAAAGGTTGCTGGTAGGAGGGCCTCTAGCTATTTTTGATTTATTACCTAATCTTTAGACACTAGAAATTAACAACGAGAAGAAATGAAAAGGGGCAGTGACTAGCAGAAGCTCTACAATGATGATTCATTCATGTGAGTAAGTGGCATCATTTTCAGCATTAAAATAAGCTAGGTATGGCCATTTGAGAAACATCAAGGTCCCCATTATTCTTTATTTCCTAGAATTTCATCATTGTACATTTTAAACACTTGGTCATGAATATTAGCTTCAAAAGACAGTTGGTCTGGTTTTTTATAACTTAACCATTGAAAAATCTCTTGTAATTGGCACTTTATGTATTTCAGGAATCATATATAAAAGTGGGGGAACATTTTGCTTTGGAATTTGCAGAACTTACAGCTACTCGGTGACTCCAGTCTGATGCAGTCCACAGAGATGTCTTTCTTCCTGTTGCATTTTTACCTGTTTGCTGAATGGTCTAGATAGATCATCAGTTTACAAATTGGTCCATGGAATTTTAGTAAGTAGCCCTTAAGTAAACAACTTTCATTGAAAAATTAAGTTTGGAAAAGGAATATCACTGATCTAGTGTGTCTAAAATATGTATATACCATTTTAGGTATATATACCTAAATTTACTACATTTACCTATTTGGTAAATTGATTTTAATATTCTGCATTGGCTAATGTTGCTGTTGTATTATGCTGCATCAGCTATTGTTGCTGTTGGCAGTTATCACTGCATTTAGTAGTCTTATTTCTGACTTCATTAGAAATAGATTTAGTATGTTTTAATTGAAATTGTTTCCTATTTCTGAAGAGTGGATTAGATAACTGTTCTCAGTTCTTCCCCCATCCCTGTTATAGAATTATACCTCCCCACTATGTCATGGTGGGTAGAGTGTACTTCCCTGCCCCAATGACATTGAGCTTGGCCACGTGACCTTATTTGGCCACTAGAAGATCAATGTACTTGAATAAAGTAAGGTCTTTCAATGTGTTCCTTTGAACTGTAATGAAAAGAGCACACCTCAGGTAGCTGGTACTCCTTTCTAAAGGTCTGAGAATGAAAATATGTGCAGCGGAAATAAACTGGACTAGAGCCTGGAGTTCAGCTTGGCATAGCAAAGCTCAGCCTAGATTGGCCAAATCCCTGCAATGTGCAGGCCTGTGAGGATAAAAATAAATGTTTATTGCTATAAGCCACTGAAATCTTGGGTTTATTATGTAGCAAAAATGAACTAATTCAGACATTGGTACTAGAAATAAGACGGTACCTTTATAAAAACCTAAAATATACAGTATGTCTTTGGAACTAGGAGGCAGGTGGTATACAATCTAGTATAGGCAGCTGGAAAACTTACAATCTGTGGTACGTACTGTCGAAACATTTGGATAAACTATCATCTGCTCTACCTTGGGAGACAGAGAATATACCTAATCAACTTGTAAAATTAGAAAGACATGAAAGCAGAACATTGAGATCATGAACATGTTGTTGCAAGAAAGAAATGAGCTCAGTGAAAGACTGGCCAATTTGCAAGCAGAATTGAAGGGGAACAACAAGAGCCCAGACAATACAGGGCTGGATAATAAAACTGTTTCTGACTGAATCATAGCTATGGCCATAAAGACCAAATTAAAGATGGGATCAGTGGAATCCTCTTTTAAGACCCCCAAAATTAAAGTAGTACTGGGACATCCTTACCCATAGGTAAATTTTGCTAAAATCCAATTTATAATTGAATTCGTTCATGGTTGGTTCTTCTAGTGTCTTCTTATCTAAGAATTTTTTGCTTACCCAGAGTTAAAAAAAATTCTTCTATTTTCTTCTAGAAACTTGATAGTTTTTACATTTAGGTCAATGATTTTTTAAATTAATTTTTGTTTATGGTATAAGGAAAGATTTAAATTCTTTTTTTTTTTCCTTTGTGGATATGCAGTTACTTCAGCATCATTTATTGAAAAGATCATTCTTTCTCACATTGAATGTTATTAGCCTCTTTGTTAAACATCAGGTAACTAGGCTCCCCATTCTGATCCATTAATCTATGAATTTATCCTTATGTGAAATAAAATATCTGCTGTTTTAATTAGCATAGCTTTTTGATAAGCCTTAGAATCTTTTAATGTTTCTCCTCTAACTTTGTGTTTCTTCTTAAGATTATCCATTAAGATTGACTATTTCAGCTCCTTTTTTTCATATACGTGTTAATATCATTTTATCAATATCTACAAAAAATGTCTGCTGATATTTTGTTTAGGGTTAGAATCAACAATTTAAAAGTATTGAATCTTTGATCCATGAGCATGCTATGTCTTTCCATTTATTTAGGTCTTCTTTAATTTTTTCACAGCAGCGGTTTTCTTGTAGTTTTCTGTTGTAGCTTTAGGCATAGAAGGCTTGATTTTATTTTATTAAATTTACCCCTAAGTACTTGCTATTTTTAAGTTGTAGATGGATTATTTTTAAGTTTAATTACACAATGTTTTGTTGCATGTATATAGAAATGCCATTGACTTAAAAATATTGACCTCATAAAGCAACTGCAACAAAAGCAAACATTGACAAATGGGAACTAATTAAAGAGCTTCTGCACAGCAAAGAAATTATCATCAGAGTGAACAACCTACAGAATGGGAAAAAGTTTTTGCAATCTACCCATCTGACAAAGGTCTAATATCCAGAGTCTACAAGGAATTTAAACAAATTTACAAGAAAAACAAACAACTCCATTAAAAAGTGGGCAAAGGACATGTACAGACACTTCTCAAAAGAAGACATTCATGCAGCCAACAAACAAATGAAAAAAGAAACCTCAACATCACTGATCATTAGAGAAATGCAAATCAAAACCACAATGAGATACCATCTCACACTAGTTAGAATGGCAGTTATTAAAAAGTCAAGAAACAACAAATGCTGGCGAGGTTGTGGAGAAAAAGGAATGCTTCTACGCCGTTGGTGGGAGTATAATTAGTTCAATCATTGTGAAAGACAGTGTGGCAATTCCTCAAAGATCTAGAGGCAGAAATGCCATTTGACCCAGCAATCCCATTACTGGGTATATACCCAAAATAATATAAGTCATTCTATTATAAAGATACATGCACATGTATGTTCATTGAAGCACTATTTACAACAGCACAACATGGAATCAACCCAAATGCCCATCAATAATAGACTGGATTTAAAAAATATGGTACATATACACCATGGAATACTATGCAGCCTTAAAAAGGAATGAGATCATGTCCTTTGCAGGGACATGATGGAGCAGGAAGCCATTATCCTCAGCAAACTAACACAAGAACAAAAAACCAAACACTACATGTTCTCACTTATAAGTGTGAGCTGAATGATGAGAGCACATGGACACATGGAGGAGAACAACAGACACTGGGGCCTGTCAGGGGGCACTGGGAGGGAGAACATCAGGAAAAATAGCTAATAGATGCTGGGCTTAATACCCAGGTGAGGGGTTGATCTGTGCAGCAAACCACCATGGCACACATTTACCTATGTAACAAACCTGCACATCCTACACATGTACCCCAGAACGTAAGAGCTGATGAAAAAAAAGTATTGACCTTATATTTGATGGCTTTGCTAAATTAATTTATTAGTTATAGTAGTATACAGATTCTTTTGACTTTTCATATCATCTGCAATTAATGAGAGTTCAACTTAATACCTTTCTAATCTTTCACTTAAGGAACTGTTTTGAAATTTGAAAATCTGAAGAGACATTACAATTAAATACAATCTGTGATTCTGTACTATATCCTGTATTGGAGGAAATTTCTATAAAGGACAATATAAGGACAACTGATAATATTGGAATTTGAACTATATGTTAAATACAAGTATTGTATCAATGTTGTTAATTGTACTGAGCAGAGGTAGGAGTATTCTTCTTGGAAAATATATACTAACACATCAAGCGTAAAAGGGCATGCTATATGAAGCCTACTCTCAAATGAGTTAGAAGAATCAGAGAGAAAGAAACAATAAATGTGCCAAAGTATAACACATTAGTGATTCTGGGTAAAGGAGTTCTTTGTATATTCTTGTGACTTTTCTGTAAATTTAAAATTATCTAAAAAGAAAAAGGGTGTCTCTTGTAAAGAGAATAGAATTGGTTCTGGGGTTTTAAAATTTATTTAATTTAAATAATTAATTTTTTCAAGACAGGGTCTCACTTTATCACTCAGGCTGGAGTGCAGTGGTGTGAACACAACACACCGCAGCCTCAACATCCCAAGCTCAAGTGAGCCTCCCATCTCACACTCACAACTAGCTGGGATGACAGGTGTGTCCCACAATACCCGGCTAATTTTTATATTTTTTTGTAGTAACGGGGTTTTGCCACATTGCCCAGACTGATCTCACACTCTTGACCTCAGGCAATCTGCCTGCCTTGGCCTCCCAAAGTACAGGGATTACAGGCATGAGCCACTGCACCTGGCCAGTTCTGTTTTGTTTCTAAATCCCATTTGACAACCAAGATTTTCATGCGTTTATATTTAATATAGTTACTAATATGCTGGGTATAGGCCTACCATCATTTGCTGCTTGTTTTTTATTTATTTCATCTATTCTTTGTTCTATTGTTCTCTTTTTCTTCTCTTCTTTTGGATTAACTAGTTGTTTTTATTATACTTTTTAAAAATCTCCTATATTGGCTTTTCAGATATACCTTTTTGTATCTTCTCAGTAGTTATTCTAAAGTTGTTCTGTTCAGTATGGTAGCAATTAGCTGTATGCTACTATTTAAGTTTAAATTAGTTAAAACTAAAATTCCAATTTCTTAGTTGCACTGGTCACATTTCAAGTGCACAATAGTCACATGTGGCTAGTCACTGCTATATTGGACAGTGAAGATGACAGAACATTTCTATAATTTCAGAAAATTCTATTGAACAGAACTGCTCTACAAATTAAAATATGTACCCTTAACTTATTACTGTCCACCTTGACTTCATATTCTACCACTTTACAAATAGTGTAAAATACTTACAACTGTATATTTCCATTTACCTACCCTCTAGTCATTTGTGCTACTATTGTCACATATTTTACTTGTACAAATGTACTAAATCCCACAATGTATTGCTTATTTTTACTTTATTTTTATTTTATTTTATTTTATATTTTTTGAGATGGAGTCTCGCTCTGTCACCCAGGCTGGAATGCAGTGGCGCAGTCTCGGCTCACTGCAAGCTCTGACTCCCGGGTTCACACCATTCTCCTGCCTCAGCCTCTCGAGTAGCTGGGACCACAGGCTCCCGCCACCACACCTGGCTAATTTTTTGTATTTTTAGTAGAGATGGGGTTTCACCGTGTCAGCCAGAATGGTCTCGATCTCCTGACCTCGTGATCTGCCCGCCTCGGCCTCCCAAAGTGCTGGGATTACAGGCTTGAGCCACCGCACCCAGCCTATTTTTACTTTAAATGGTAAATAGCCTCTTTAAAATTTTAAAGAAAAATTATATATTTCTATTTACTCAGATATTTCTCTTTCCAGTGATTTTTACTTCTTTCTAAAGATTTATGCTTCCATATGTGATTATTTTTCTTTGGCCCAAAGAACTGCCATTAGTATCTTATGTTGCCTAGTTCTGCTGGCCTCAAACTCTCTCAGCTTTTATTGTTTAGATGTATTTTTGGTTTTTAGCAGTTTGACTACGATATGCTGATATGGTTTGGCTCTGTGTCTCCACCCAAGTCTCACCTTGAGTTGTAATAATCTCCACAAGTCATGGGAGGGACCCGGCAGGAGGTAATTGAATCATGAGTGTGAGTTTTCCTATGCTGTTCTCATGATAGTGAATAAGTCTCACAAGATCTGATGGTTTTATAAAGGGGAGTTCCCCTGCACATGTCCTCTTGCCTGCTGCCATATAAGATGTGACTTTGCTCCTCGTTCACCTTCTGCCATGATTGTGAGGCCTCCCCAGCCATGTAGAACTGTGAGTCAATTAAACCTCTTTCCTTTATGAATTACCCAATCTCAGGTATGTCTTTATTAGCAGTGTGAGAATAGAGTAATACATGTCCTTAAATGTGGTTGAATATTGAGGTTCATGTTTTTCTTCAATTGTCAGGCATTATATTTTAAAATATTTCTTCTGCCATATTCTCTTCTACATCTGGAACTTTATTTATATGTTAGGCCATTTGATATTGTCTCATATGTCTGCCATATGGTGCTATTAAATAATTTTTTCTCTCTGTTTATTGTGTGGATAATTTATGTTGGTTTTGATAGGTATAAGTATGTATGGTTGAGAAGATAGTAGCACAAATACGTTAGAATATCAAACAAAACATAGCCTAGAAGAAAAAAATTGTAAAAAATAGGCATCAGTAGGGGAAACATTTTGCAAGTGTTGATGATCTAGGCCTCCTTTTCGTGTTGTCATTCCTCATCTTCCTCTGCTCTGCTTCAGCGCCTGCCAGCAAGTTCTTTTGTGAAAACATTGGGGGAAAGCATAGCACTGTGTATGTCAAAAAGCCAAAGGAAAGGTATCTGCATGGAAAAATTAATTTTCAATTGTCAAAAATATTTCTGTAGTAAGTTTAAAATTAAAAATTTCATCTCACTAATAAATCTATGAAAGCCAATTGTTGAATGATAAAATTTCTTACTGATGCCATTCAGATTCTAATATGATGGACAATCCATGTAGACACAACTGATCAGTCAGAAACAGGATCAGGATGTTCTAGCAATAGCCATATATATCTTCTAAAAAGAGGTTTCAGCTGCTTTTTTCCCAAACTTTGCTGCTTAAACAGACATTCAGTAAGTAGTAGTAATAACAAAAACAATAGTCATGCTAGGAAGGAACAGAAGGCAATAGAAAGGGGCAAACTTTTACTGGGCTTTTGCTTAGTGCAAGGCGTTGAACAAAATGTCTCTGAGTCAGGTACTATTACTATTCTCAACGGATGGAGAAGGAAAACAAAGCACAGAGAAGTTGTGCCACTTGACTGGTGCTGGGGAAATCTACCCAACATCTATCTACTTTACCTCCATGGTGAGTGGCAGTAATGATTTTTGGAGTATTGATCTTGGACAAAGAGGTGAATCTATTTGAGTGAAAAATAGTTCAATACCTCCTGCCAATGATTAAAAACTGGGCCAATGATCCAATTCTTGCCAATGAAACATGAGAAGAGGTTTGATGGAATCTCTGTGGGAAAGGCTTTCATTTCATTTAAAAGCCAATTTCATTCTCCTACTGGGCCTACACAAGGAGGTACATAGCCATGGTTTCTTCTGGTGGTAACCTCATAAATGCAAAAGGAGCTAGACTTATTATGATGTAGGGAGAAGAATATCAAGACAGACAAAAATAACCTGGATTTTTGAGGACGATTGATGACATCTGAAGCTGCCCATCTGTGGGCTTCCTCTTACATAAAAAGATAATTTTTTTTCTCTTTTGCTTAAGCCAGTGTGCACATGAGTTGAATCTGACTAAAGTCATGCTCATTTAACTTTACTGCTTAAATGTCAATAAATTATTTTATTCTCACTGTTCACCACAAGAAAAATAAACATTTGCACACACACAATCTTTGCATGTCTTGTTTGGTTAAACACGTTTTCTACTTTTTTATTATTTAAACATAAATATGTTCATAATTCATATTGCAAAAGGCTACTTTTCCTAGTGGGTAAAAAGCTCCTGCAAATCAATAAGAAAATAATAAACAAAAAAATAAGCAAATACTATGAAGAAGCAATTCACAGGAAAGGAAATACAAATTTATCCCCCACTTTTTTTTTGAGATGGGGTTTCACCCTGTCACTGGAGTGCAGCGGCATGACCTCAGCTCTCTGCTGTGGGGGAAAGAAAGAGAGATCAGACTGTTACTGTGTCTATGTAGAAAGGAGTAGACATAAGAAACTCCATTTTGTTCTGTACTAAGAAAAATTCTTCTGCCTTGAGATGCTGTTAATCTGTAACCCTAGCCCCAACCCAGTGCTCGCAGAGACATGTGCTGTATTGACTCAAGTTTTAATGGATTTAGGGCTGTGCAGGATGTGCTTTGTTAAGAAGTGTTTGCAGGCAGTATGCTTGGTAAAAGTCATCGCCATTCTCCAGTCTTGAGCAACCAGGGACACAATGCACTGTGGAAGGCCACAGGGACCTCTGCCCAGGAAAGCCGGGTGTTGTCCAGGGTTTCTCCCCACTGAGACAGCCTGAGATATGGCCTCATGGGAAGGGAAAGACCTGACCATCCCCCAGCCCGACACCCGTAAAGGGTCTGTGCTGAGGAGGATTAGTGAAAGAGGAAGGCGTCTTTGCAGTTGAGATAAGAGGAAGGCATCTGTCTCCTGCTCGTCCCTGGGAATGGAATGTCTCGGTGTAAAATCTGATCGCACATTCTATTTACTGAGATAGGAGAAAACCGCCTTATAGCTGGATGTGAGATATGCTGGCGGCAATACTGCTCTTTACTGCACTGAGATGTTTGTGTAAAGTCAAACATAAATCTGGCCTACGTGTACATCGAGGCACAGCAGCTTTCCTTAAACTTATTTATGACACAGAGACCTTTGCTCACATGTTTTCCTGCTGACCCTCTCCCCACCATTACCCTTTAGTCCTGCCACATCGCCCTCACCGAGATGGTAGAGATAGTGATCAATAAATACTGAGGGAACTCAGAGACCAGTGCCGGCGTGGGTCCCCTGGGCCCACTGTTCTTTCTTTATACTTTGTCTCTGTGTCTTATTTCTTTTCTCAGTCTCTGGTCCCACCTAACGAGAAATACCCACAGGTGTGGAGGGGCTAGCCCCCTTCATCTGCAGTCTTGATTACCCAGCTTCAAGTGATCCTCCCACCTCAGCCTCCCCAATAGCTGGGACCACAGGCATGTGACACAATGCCCTGCTAATTTTTTATTATTTGTAGAGACAAGGTCTTGCTATATTGCCCAGGATGGTCTTGAACTGGGTTCAAGAGATTCTCCTGCATCAGCCTCCCAATGTGCTGGGATTGCAGTTGTGAGCCATCAAGTTCAGCCAAATTCATCTTAAATATATGAAAATGTATTTATCCTCACTCATAGTAAGATAAGTGAAAATTAAAATTACATAAAGAGGTGGGCGAGGTGGCTCACGCCTATAATCCAGCACTTTGGACGGCCAAGGCGGTCAAATAACAAGGTCAGGAGATCGAGACCATCCTGGCTAACACGGTGAAACCCCATTTCTACTAAAAATACAAAAAATTAGCCGGGCATGGTGACACATGCCTGTAGTCCCAGCTACTCAGGAGGCTGAGGCAGGAGAATCACTTGAACCCAGGAGGTGGAGGTTGCAGTGAGCCGAGATTGCACCACTGCACTCCAGCCTGGGTGACAGAGCGAGACCCCATCTCAAAAAACAAACGAACAAACATAAAGATACTATTTTTATCCAATCTGATTAATGAAGATAAACAATTTTGATAACTCACAATGTTGATGAGGCTGTGGAGGAATAGGCATTCCTATGTAGTACTGATGGTCATTTAATTAGAACAACTCTATGAAAGATAATTTGGCAACATCTTTTTTGACCCAGTAATCCCACTTACAGAAATTTAATTTACAGATATATTTACAGTCATGTGACGTATTTTCACAAGCTTATTGCTTTCAGTATTATTTGCAATAGCCAAAAATTGGAAACAACATACATGTCTATCCATGGGATCTAGTTAAATAAATTGTGATTTTCCATGCCATGAAATACTATGGAAGTCTTACAAATGAGAAAATTCTTTATAAAGATACTTAAAGTGATATCAAAGATACATTGTCTGAAAAAAAACTAGAGAGTAGTAGTGTGTATAAGGTGCTACCATTTATATATGAGAGAAAATAATATATAAAAGTGCATTTATATGCATGTATATTCACATAAATATATGTTTTGCAAATATATACATTTGCCCAACTATTCATTAACTAGTTGGATAGTTAACTAGTTATCTCTAGAAGGATGTACAAAAAAATGATAATTTTTTTGCATTTTGGAAGGAGAACCAAGTAGCTGAAGGTAGGAGTTAGAGGGAGCTTAGTACTTTTAGAATTTAAACATAAAATTATTTGAAAAATAAGCACAAATTAAAAAAACCCAAATAGTCAAACAAATATATACACATGTTATACACATATAGGCATTAGAACAATTTCTGTTAGTAATTTGTTTAAATTATCTTAAATAATTTAAAGAGTTTTTTTTTTAAAGCTGCATATTATTCATTACAAATGAATAATCTTTCTTTTTTTCAAAACAGAAAGGAATTTATTAAGAAAATTTGCCTTCAGAATTTCTGGCATGGTGTGGTACACCATCAATGCCAGGCTGTCAAGAGAAATGCCTTTAACCACACTGTAATTTTTCAACAAAAATTGTGCTTGCTGTGGCTATAGTCTGCTATACATAATTTTGGTTGCATACATCCTTTTTGTGATTAATAATATTTTAATTATTTATTTGACATATAATATTACATATTTATAGGGTACTTAATGATGTATAATAGATAGGGATCAGTTGAAGGTAATTAGCATATCCATGTTCTTAAACATTTATCATTTCTTTGTATTGGGAACATGCAATATCCTCCTTCTAGCTATTTGAAACTATGTAATGTATTATGGTTAACTATAGCCATCTACAGTGGTATAGAGCACTAGAATTTATTCTTCCTATCTAGCTGTAATTTTGTATCCTTTAATAGATGTCTCCTTATTTCCCCTTCCCCCATCCTTCTTTAGCCTCTAGTATCCTTTGTTCTACTTTTGATTTCTATTTCTATTTGATCAACATTTTTTAGCTTGCCCATGTGAGTGAGAACATGCAGTGCTTAACTTTTTGTTCCTAGCTTATCTCACTTAACATAAGATTCTCCAGTTCCATCTATATTGCCATGAATAACAGGATTTCATTCTTTATAATGGCTGAATAGTACGCCATTGTGTGTATATATGCCACATTTTCTTTATCCATTCATCTGTTGTTGGACACTTAGGTTAATTCCATATCTTGGCTATTGTGAATAGTGCTGCAATAAACATAGGGGTGCAGATGTCTCCTTGATATATTGATTTTATTTCCTTAAGAAATCCCAATAGTCGGAGTCTTGGATCATATGGTAGTGTTAATTATAGTTTTTTCAGAAACATTCATACTGATCTCCCTAGTTGCTATACTAGTTTACATTACTTTCTTTCTTTTCTTTCTTTCTTTCTTTCTTCCTCCCTTTCTTTCTTTCTTTCTTTCTTTCTTTCTTTCTTTCTTTCTTTCTTTCTTTCTTTCTTTCTTTCTTTCTTTCTCTCTCTCTCTCTCTCTCTCTCTCTTTCTTTCTTTCCTTTCTTTATTTCTTCACAGAGTCTTGCTCTGTTGCCCAGCCTGGAGTGCAATGGTGTGATCTCAGCTCACTACAACCTCCACCTTCCAGGTTCAAGCGATTCTCCTGTCTCAGCCTCCCTAGTAGCTGGGATTACAGGTGTACACCGCCACGTCTCACTAATTTTTTGTACTTTTAGTAGAGATGTGGTTTCACTGGGTTTCCCAGGCTGGTCTCAAACTCCTGAGCTCAGGCAATTCAAATGCCTTGGCCTCCCAAATTGCTAGGATTACAGGCTACTAGTTTACATTCCTACCAACAATGTATGAGTTCCTTTTTCTCGGCATCCTTGCCAACATTTGTTATTTTTTGCCTTTTTGATAGTAGCCAATCTAACTGGGGTAAGATGATACCTCACTGTGATTTTAATTTGCGTTTCCTTGATGCTTAGTGATGCTGCACAATTTTTCATATATTTTTTGGCCATTGGTATGTCTTTTGAGGAATATCTATTCATATCATTTGTCCATTTTTAATTAAAATTCTTTTCTGGCGGTTGAGATGTTTGAGTTCCTTGTATAGTCTGTTTATTAATCCCCTGCCAGACGAATAGTTTGCAAATATTTTCTCCCATTCTGTATGTTGCCTTTTCACTCTGTTGATTGTTTCCTTTGCTATGTAGAAGCCTTTTAGTTTGATATAATCCTATTTGTTTGTTTTTGCTTTCATTGCCTGTGCTTTTGAGGTCTTTTTCATAAAATGTTTCCCCAGACCAATGTCTTGAAGCATTTCCCTTATATTTTCTCCTAGCAGTTTTATTGTTTCAGGTCTTACATTTATGTCTTTGATCTATTTAGAATTTTTTTTTTTTTTTTGACAGTCTCACTCTGTGGCGCAGGCTGTAATGCAGTGGCATGATCTCAGCTCACTGCAACCTCCACCTCCCAGGTTCAAGTGATTCTCATGCCTCAGCCACCTGAGTAGCTGGGGTTACAGGTGTGTGCCACCATGCCCAGCTAACTTTTGTATTTTTTGTAAAGATGAGGTTTCACCATGTTGGCCAGCTGAACTCCTGACCTCAAGTGATCTACACACCTTGGCCTCCCAAAGTGCTGGGATTATAGGCATGAGCCACCATACCTGGCCTGAGTTGATTTTTGAATAGGATAAGAGGTGATGGTCTAGTTTCATTCTTCTTCATGTAGATATCAAGTTTTCCCAGCACCATTTATTGAAAATACCGTCTTTTTCCCAATAAGTGTTCTTGGCACCTTTGTCAAAAATCAGTTTCATATAAATACATGGATTAATTTATGAGTTCTTTGTTCTGTTCCATTGTTCTATGTGTCTGTTTTTATGTCAGTACCATGCTGTTTTGGTACTAAAGCTTTGTAGCATATTTTGAAGTCTGGTAGTGTGATGCCTCCAGCTTTGTTCTTTCTGCTCAGAATTGCTTTGTCTATTCAGCGTTTTTTTTGGTTCCAGACAAATTTTAGGATTATTTTTTCTATTTGTTGTGAGGAATATCATTGGCATTTTGATAGGAATTGCATTGAATTTGTAGGTTGCTTTGGGTAGTATGGTCATTTTAACAATACTGATTCTTCCCATTCATGAACATGGAATGTCTTTCCATTTGTTTGTTTCTTCTTCAATTTCTTTCATCAATGTTTTATAGTTTTTCTTGTCAAGTTCTTTCACCTTCTTGGTTAAATTTACTCATAGGCATTATTTTGTAGCTATTGTAAATGGAATTGGCTTCTTGACTTCTTTTTCATTTAGTATGTTGTTTGTGTACAGAAACATTGCTTATTTTTGAGTGTCAGTTTTGTATACTGCAACTTTACTGAATCCTTTTATTAGTTCTAAGAATTTTTTGGTAGAGTCCTCAGTTTTTCTGCATATAAGATCATGTCACCTTCAAGTAGGAACAATCTGACTTCCTCCTTTCCAATTTGGATGCCCTTTATTTCTTTCTCTTGCCTAATTGCTCTTGCTAGAACGTTTAGTACTATGATGAATAAGAGTGGTGAGGGGCATCCTTGTCTTGTTTCAGTTCTTAGAGAAAAATATTTCAGCTTTCCCTCACTCAGTATGATGTTGGCTGTGGGTTTTCCATGTATGGCCTTTATTGTGTTGAGGTACTTTCTGTCTATACCTAATTTTTTGAGAGTTTTTATCATGAAGGAATGCTGAATTTTATTGAATGCTTTTTCTGCATCTATTGAGATGCTCATATAGTTTTTGTCATTCATTCTGTTTATGTGATGTATCACATTTATTGATTTGTGTATGTTGAGCCATCCTTGCATCCCTCATATAAATCTCACTTGATCATGATGTATTATCTTTTTGATGTATTGTTGGATTTTGTTTGCTAGTATTTTGTTGAGGATTTTTGCAGCTGTGTTCATCAGGGATATTGACCTGTAGTTTTCTTTTTTTGTTGTGTTTCTATAGTGATTTCTACGCATCTGATAGAACAGTTGCCTCTTCCAATTCTATGGAGTAGGTTTTGTAGGGAAATACTTATTTGTATATATGGCTCTTGAGGTGTCAGTTTGGTGGAGTGCATTGGCTTTGGTTCTAGGTAGATGCAGTAACATAGTCTCTGTGCAGTTTTTTCATGGAATGATGTTTGTGTCTCAGTGGCTTAGGCTGAGAATTTGTGGTGGTGGTAGTAGTACCTCTTTGCTGAGGGTGGGATTACAAGGCTGTTTCTCAGGTCTGGAGTGTGTGCGTATGCAAGGTGGGTCAGCCAACTTGGGGCCTGGCGCTCTGGGGTTGGGGCCATGGGCCTGTTATTCTAGCCAGGTACTGATGTGCAGTTGCTTGACCAGCCTGGGGCTGTGCCTTGCAACTATAGCCTGTGGGGCTGTTTCTCAGGTCCCAGATGTGGAGTCATGGCTGCTTAGCTGGCATGGAAATAATTCTGCCACAGGCAGCCCAGGAGGTTGTTTCTCAAGCCTTGATTGCAGGCACAGGGCCCTTGGGCAGGCCAGGGGCATGTCCTTGAGGAAGGTAGGCACCACTAGGCTGTTTCTTAGATCCTGAGCTCAGGCATGTAGCTACTCCACTGGCCTGGGAGCATGTCAGCTGCTCAGTGGCTCAGGGATCTCTCCATCTCAAGAGAGGGCACACTGGTGCTGTGTCTCATGCCTATAACCCCAGCAATTTGGAAGGCTGAGGTGGGAGGATCACTTGAGCCCAGGAGTTTGAGGTCAGCCAAGGCACATAGTAAGACCTCACCTCTACAAAAAAATAAAATAAAAAATAAATAAACAAGAGAGAGGACATACTATGGTTTGGCTGGCTCAAGGGTCGGTTTGCCCTGGGAAGGACTGCCAGACTGTTCCTCTGGTGAGGAGGGTTGGTTTCCCTGCTGTGCAAGACCATCGTCACAGGAAATCCTGGACCCAGGTTCTGTAGCAGCTTGGACCACAGGGCCTGGGGAGGGCACACCTCCTGCTCCTAATCTGGAGCAGTGCAGCTGCATGAATTCCTAGCAGCTCTGCAAATCAGGCTCAGGCAAAGACTGCAGAATTCTTCTGTAGTAAAGATGGCAGGCATCTGTAGTGGCAATGGAGACTGTTGGAATTCTTCTGCTTACCTTTTCCCTCAAAGGGAAGTCCCTTCTGTCTTCAAGCAAATCCAATCTGGGTGGGACAGGTAGAGCTGCAGAGGCCAGGTTCCTCCATAGGGCCCTCCTGGGCTTCTAATCACCACAGGTGCCTCTCCATTCCCTGCTGCACTCCAGCACTCTCCTTCAACACTACGGTCAATTCTTAGCTGTTTATTTGTTGCATTGGTCCTTTTATGTCAGGGGGAGGAGCACCAAGTATCTCTAGTCAGCCATCTTGCTGATCTCACTCCTAGATATATTTCTTAATTAAACAAAGATGTACATCCAGATTTCTTGATATAGAAAGATGTTCACATCATAAAACATACAAAATTGCATATATATATGCATAGATGTATAGATGTGTATAGAAATAGAGATAGATGGAGAGAGAGATGTACACATTGTACACGTCCCTCTAGAGAGATGCCTGAAAAGTATTATAGGTATCAAATATTACCAGTGATAATCTCTCCCTAGGTGGTAGAATTTGCAAAATTTTTGTTTTTTTCTTTATACTTTTCTACAGTTGAATTTATTTTACAATTATTCCTCAAAAGAATAAAGTTTTGTAAAAGAATACAAAATATTCATAAGCTGGAAAAATTTATGCCGTAAGAATAATAACATCTAAATTGGCACTTGAGCTTAGACTACAGATCGCTGATTTTAAAGTAAATGGCACTAGTTCTCTTTCTGAATAGCATGACAGCCTACCAAGAGCAGGATTTTTCTAAAGTTCCAGATATTTCCAGGTCTCACAGTTCTACAATTTTTTTTTGTGCCAGTGCTTTCCTGGATGCAAATTTAGACAGGAAATGAGTCCATGTTATTTTTTCTTGCCAAAAAACAAAATTACACAGAAGAACTCATAAAAGAAAGGCACTGATCCACCCCAAAATTAAAATCCCTTAAGCAGATAGCATATGCACCCTGAACACCACCAGCCTCACCTTAGCCTAATGTAGGAGATGATTTGGCCTGACTTTTATACCCTGTCTTAGTCTGTTTGTGTTGCTATAAAGAAATACCTGAGGTTGGGTAATTTATAAAGAAAACAGGTTTATTTGGCTCATGGTTCTGCAAACTGCACAAGAAGCATGACAACAGCATCTGCTTCTAGTGAGAGCTTCAGTCTTCTTCCATTCACGGTGGCAGGTGAAGGAGAACCCATGTGTTCTTCTTAACCACCAGCTCTTATGGGAACTAACAGCAAAAGGGCATTCATGAGAGATCCACCCTCTGTGAACCAAACACCTTCTAATGGCCTCACCTTCAACATTGAAGATCAAATTTCAACATAAAATTTGGAGGATCAAATATCCAAACTACAGCATACCCTTATCCAGGAGATCTACTAGGTTATTTTCTCCTCTCTACCCTGTCCTCTGGCATTGATCAATTTTGCTAAATTTCCTCTTCCAATCTTGAAGTTGCCAGCACAGTTGCTCCCTATACTAAATTGACACATGATCTCTTTACCCAGTAACTCCTCATGTATAACTACAATATTGAAAGAAGCACAGGACTTCCAATGCCAATAACAAGTGTATACATATTAAAAAAGGAAGTACATGTACATATTAACTTCATAAAGAAGAACATCGGCTTATTCTAATATGGTGCCAGTTCTTCAGGATCAATAAGCTTAAACTTATCCAGTGTATTATATGGTGCACCCATTCAACCAAAATCATTGAACAAGTGATTTTTTTTAAATAATGCATCCATAATAAATAATCTATGCAAAACTCTCTGCATGCCAAGCCCTATAGTAAGTACTTCATGTTCCATATCTCTAACCTGCAGAACACTCCTGCCCTGTATGTGTTATCTTTCCCATTTTTCAAAGGTCAGGCAGTTTTTCTGAGACACCTACTCAGAGAGTGAGCTGAGAGTCAAGATTCAACCTCTGCCTGGCTCCAAATTCCCTCCTCTTTTAACCATAACAAATTTTCCCTTAATTTAAGCCATTTGCATATTTGAGAAAGTCTCAGAATTTTATATATATATATATATATATATATATATATATCTTAGTTAAGAAAAAATAGTCTGTAGCTATGAGAGGAAGCTTGGAACAATACAAGAATTCACATCTGTGTCACATGCTTCTGTCAAAGGCTCCTGATTCAGCCTATCCACACAGCTTTGGATCAGGGGTGGGGGCAGAAAAGAAGCACTCTTGTATTAATAGTTTACGAGCTTTCAACATTTACCTTAGTCCCTCAATTATTACAGGGGGCCAGCCCAGCTGCATCATGCATAATCCCCAACCAGAGCTGCAGACCCTGTGCACCTGAAGCTAGTGATGAACAAACACACTTGCAACCAAACCAGGCCTTTTTGTAGTCAGATAGCCCTTCAAAAAGCAAAGCAAAGAAATGGATGGAAAGAGAAAAACTCTTGGTTGGTAGAGTTCCAAATGAGAAAACAAAGGAGGGGTGGACCAAAAATTTATTTAAGCTCTCCATAAAATTCTGAGGCTGACAACCTGGAGCAGAGGAGTGAGAGGAGGCTTCGAGAGGTCGCCTTTGTGTCTCCACAGTGAGTGAGAAGCTTCCCTCGAGGCAGGTTGCAATGCTGCTTTCCAGAGTCAGTTGAGTGGTGAGGGGCTCTCATTCTGGGGGCAAAAGTGACCTTGGAAACTGGTAAACCATTGTAGCGAGAATATCTGATCCAGGGAACATGGCAGAGGGAAACCGAGGATGCAAGCTTCTGAAAGTTGACCCATTATCATGGAGAACTTGTCAGAACTCCTTGTTAGGATCTGTAATTCAGAGTGTTGTTCACTGTTTCTTACCTCCTTGATTCTTTGTGGAAGATTCTATAATTATTTTAACAGGAAGAGATCTCCTGATGCTTCTACTTACTCTACCATCTTCTAGGAGGTAATATTTGAGCTGGAATTAATCATCTGCCTGCCCCTACATCCTACTCCAGCATCCTACTCCAGCACCACCCACACTGAACCTATAAGAAAGAGCAAGCTGGGTGTGTCAGCTGAGCCTGTCCTTTCTTGTCATATAAGCAAAGTGTATTAGGCCATTCTTGCATTGCTATAAAGAAATACCTGAGGCTGAATGCGGTGACTCACGCCTGTAATCACGACACTTTGGGAGGCCGAGGAGGTGGGATCACTGGAGGTCAGGTGTTAGAGACCATTCTGGCCAACATGGTGAAACCTTGTCTCTACTAAAAACACAAAAATTAGCTGGGTGTGGTGGTGGGTGCCTGTAATCCCAGCTACTTGAGAGGCTGAGGTAGGAGAATCACTTGAACCTGGGAGGTTGAGGTTGCAGTGAGCTGAGATTGTGCCACTGCACTCCAGCCTGGGCGACAGAGCAAGACTCTGTCTCAAAGAAATACCTGAAAACCAGATGAGGTGGCTCATGCTGGTAGTCCCAGCACTTCTGGAGACTCAGGCGGGCAGATCACTTGACCCCAGAGTTTGAGACCAGCCAGGGCAACATGGTGAAACCCTGTCTCTACAAAAAAAAAACAAAAATTAGCCAGGTGTGGTGGCGCATGCCTGTAGTCCCAGTTACTTAGGAGGTTGAGATGGGAGGATCCCTTGAGCCCAGGAGGCAGAGGTTGTGGTCAGCTGAGATCATGCTGCTATACTCCAGCCTGAGCAACAGAGCAAGACCCTGTCTCAAAAAAAAAAAAAAAAAAAAAAAGAGAAAAAATGAAATACCTGAGACTGGGTAATTTATAAGAAAAGAGGTTTCATTGGTTCACAGTTCTGCAGGCTGTACAGGAAGCATAACACCAGCATCTGCTTCTAAGGAAGCTTATAATCATGGTGGAAGGAGAAGCAGGAGCAGGGGCCACACACTTTTAAATAACCAGATCTTGCATGAACTCACTCACTATCACAAGAGCAGCACCAAGGGGACGGGGCTAAACCATTCATGAGAACTCCACCCCATGACCCAATTACTTCCCACCAGGCCCCACCTCTGACACTGGGGATTCCAATTCAACATGAGATTTAGGTGTGGACACAGACGCAAACTATATCACAAAGTTTTCCAGGTGTCCTACTCCACAGATTTCCACTTGTTGGTCAGAACTGTATGGTGAGGGCCATCCTACTAGAAGACATCTAGGTAAAGAGGTTGTAAAGGGAGTCCACCAACCAAAATGTGTGTCAAGGAGAAAGAGTCCAACAGAGGAGAGGAGCAGCATGAATGTGGCTGACTGAAGGCAGGGAAGAGGACCTCTCACCACCGCCTCAGGAGGTTGTCATTACTATTGGGGAGGGGTGGGTGATGAAGATGCCTTGGCCATCTTTGCAGTTTTGCTTCGGGGATGTTTATAGGAAATGGGTTTGCCATGTGTCTTTTTCATTCATTCCACAAACACTTTTCCAGGGTCTAGTCCATATTCCCAGAAGATTTTCAAAGGAGTACATAACTCACTGGACTACATGGGCTAAAATACATACAAATGCCCATTGATTTATAATGGAGTGTTGCCCTAATAAATTCATTGTTAAGTAAAAAATATTGTAAGTCAAACCATTGTAAGTCCGGGACTATCTGTATTTGGTCTTTGTCTCTGGTTCCTGGCACAGAGCTCCTAAAATGCCTGGCATTTCCCGAGTGATTAGGAACATACCTGAGATATGCTAATGAGGGGCTGAGGATGCGGCTGGTCCCTAGAAAGACCAAAGGAGGGCAGGAACCAAATGAGGGTAGGAACTCTCAGCCCTACCCCCGACCTCCAGGGAGGGAGAAGAGCTGGAGATTCGGTTATAAAAACTCTTCAACAACAAGGTTCAGAGACCTTCCAGGTTGGTGAACAGATGGCGGTGCTGCTAGCAGAGTGGCACACATGGAGAGAGCATGGAGGTGCTGCACCTCTCTGCCTCTAGGCTTCGTCCTATGCATGTATTCCATTTGCCTATTCCTGAGCTGCATTCTTTATAATAACTGGTAAAGAATGCAGTTCAGGAGCAGAGTGTTCTGTGAGCTGTTGTAGCAAATTATAGAACTTAAAGGGAGATTATAGGAGCCCAGAATTTATAGTCAACCAGGCAGGAGTGGGGGTAGATTACTGTCCCATCTGAAGTTGGGACAGCCTTGTAGGAGTTTAAATTGAGGGATCTGATGCTAACTCCAGTAGATAATATCAGTGTTAGAATTAGACAATGGGTGTTGGAAATGTAAAATCAAAGGAAATGACTGAGGAGAGTCTCAATCAATTTAGGGGTTTATTTTGCAGATGTGCCCAGGAAAAGGAATCACAAGCCACAGTAGGATCTGTGGCCCATACTTTTTTCCAAAGAGGATTTCATAGGCTTTAATATTCAAAAGGGGAAAAGTGGACAGAAAGAGAAAGGGGGAATAAAAGGGAGGATATGGTCATATTCTAGTGAGGCTTTGATTAGAGCTCACTGAATCCATGTGTTGCATGAAAAGGAGGGGGTACAGGGAACAGTCAGTTGTGTATTTGTCTCGCACTCAGTAAATCTGCTCTTCACATAAGATGAAGTAAACATAGAGTAGAGAAATAAATCAAATATGCATGCATTTCAGGGTGGGTGGGGGGACAATTACCAGTCCCCTCTTATCCTGTACCATGATGATAAACTGTTGATTGTCAGGGTAAGGGAGGCCAGCTATGGAGATATATCACCATCTATCTGTAGCTATTCTGTTTAGAAACAAAAGCAAAGGCAGTTTTTTTTTTTTTTTTTTGGTATGACTCAGCTTCTCAGCTTTATTTTTCCCTTTAGCATAGTGAGTTTGGGGTCCTGAGATTTTATTTTGCTTTCACAGAAAAGACATCACATATCTGGTGTCAGAGAAATGGGGAAAAAGCCAACACACTGCAAAAAAACCAAACCAAACCAAAATAAAACAAAAACAAAAAAAACAAAAAATGCAACAAAACAAAACAAACCAAACAAAATGCATACAAAAGACCTCAAACTCTCAAGGTCCAAAACAAAAACTAACAAACAACAACAAACTTGTCACCATGACCATAAATTTACAGATGTTAAAGAGAAGCAATACTTAGCAGTACAGGCCTTTCCTTAAAAGTGACAAGAGAGTAATTCTTTCCAGCTGAGGGGATGGCTGCATTAGCACACATCTCAGTGTTCGTGATGCAGGAAATTTAGGTCAGTAGGTGCCGGTAAGTACAATTGTTCTGTCACCATGATAACCTACCCCCCCATGTCTTCAAAAGATATCACCACTCCCAAATGAGCCTTAGTTTGCTAACCTTTTAGAATACAGAGAGGAGGCATGTTTTCCTCACAGTCATGTTGAATAAACACAGTCATGTTGTGATCCTTAGACCCTTGTTATCAGTTGAATTGTCTCCCCCCAAAAGATATGTTAAAATCCTAAACCCAGTTCCTCAGAATGTAGCCCTATTTAGGAATGGTGACATTGCAGTTGTAATTAGTTAGAATGAGCTCACACCGGAGTAGGAAGAGCCCCTAATTCAATATGGCGGGTATCCTCATAAAAAGAGGAGAAGAGATACAGGCATGAGGGGAGAAAGTCATGTGATGATGGGGACAGAGATTGAAGTGCTGCAACTGCTAGCTAAAGGTCACCGGCAAATCACCAGAAGCTATAGAGAGGCAAGGGAGAATCCTCCCTTATGGGTTTCAGAGGGAACATGGCCCAGCTGATATCATAATTTTGGACTTTTAGACTCCAGAACTGTGAGATAATAAATTTCTGTTGTTTTAAGTCACCCAGTTTGTGGTACTTTCTTATAGAAGCCCTAGGAAACTAATGCAATCCTGATATTTTTTATTTCCTATTATGTGCTGTGGAAAAAGTACCAAGAAAGAAATATCCAGGTATTGGATACCTGGATAGTGATAGAGTCCTTTTACACCCTTAGTGTACTAAGTGTTAGGCACTTGATCCTTAAACTAGCATTTCTTTCTGGATTTTCGTCTGAAATTCTTTATTTTAGGATTCCCTTGTTCAAGGATGTCCAATAAGGTGCTTTATATCTTTGGCTAAAGCACAATTAAAACTGGCACACTCTCAGTTGAGACCAGAATATTTTGGTTCTGGATCAAGTAACGTTAGCTCAATGGTGATCCATCCAATCTATTCTCCACCCTGCTAGCGACACTTCCACAGCTCTCCCTTATGACCAACATATGGCATGTTGCCATCAGTCATAGGCCCTTGGGTACTCTCTTCCCCACATTCTCACAATCAATTCATTCAATGTGGAATTGATTGGCCCTTAATTACCTTAAACTCTTATTTCTTGGACTTATGACAAGAACTGTGAAGGATCTGAGATTGCACTCTACTTACAAGCTAACAAGTTATCATGGATAATAGCAGAAGTGATGAGACTCCTGGGTCAGAGTTTTAAAAATATTATCACTCAGCAAAAGCAGCAGCCAGAGCTTCGTGTTCATTTGCATCAGTGTCTCATGCCTTCTAAGTCCCTCAGGACAGTGCAAAGAGACCATGAAGGAAGCCTGCAGACACAGTGAGATACATTACAGGAGAGAAACACTGAGCTTGGGGAATCTACAACTTTATAGTAAGCCTACTCTTTGGGAGAGATGTTACCTTGTCCCTCAAGGGTACTCCTTCAAACAATCTTGAGAATGGCCTGGTCAAAGAGCAGTCAGGGCTTTGTATTCTTGGAATACTCAGTAAGAATGTACATGAATACTCAGAGCTTGTAGCAGAATTATCTCTCTGCAAAGGCAGGAGTTGGAAAGCTATAGACTGTGAAATGTGGCCTGTGACCTGTTTTTGAATGACCCATGAGCTAAGAATATTTTTTACATTTGAACTGCAATTAAGAAAGTTATTACCCTCCTAAGAGAATTCTGTTAGTAGAGCTGCATTACCAAAATATTGCACTCAGTTATTATGAATATATTTTGAATTTATCAATGAAAATATCTTCTGTTATGTAAGTACCTACATAATATCCTTGATTGCCTCTTGGCCTACAAACTGGATCTACACTATCTGGATCTTGACAGAAAAAGTTTGTTGGCTCCTGATCTATGTTATTGAAAGTTCACAGAGTCCTGCTTATTTGTCGTTCTTGGAACAGCTAATTTTACAGCTAAGCTTAGAGGAAATGTGTGAGTAACCAAATTAGTTGAAGTGCCTATAGTTTCATTTTTCAAAAAATATAAGTTTTGAATAGGTTAATGTGTACATGATTTAATTCAAATCAGAATTTAGAAGGCTCCTAATCAGTCTTTCTCCACTCCTCAGGTTGATCCTAGAAGCTTCCATTCTAAAACTGAGGGTTTATCACTTAATAACACCTTTGCTTCATATTTAGTCTGATAATAAAGGAGATTAGCAAGCTTGAACTAGAGGGATAGAATATTGCTTATCTAAATTTTCTTTTTGTATCCTTTCCTCTTCTTTCTGGTAAGTCAGCTTCCCTGGATTAATTTTATTTAGTACACAGTACAAATGTCAAACTAGTTAGAGTTAGTACTTCAATTATCTATAGGTATATAAAAAACTACTCCAAAACTTAGTGGCTTAAAGCAATAACAATGTATTATTTCTCAGGATTCTATGGGTTGACCAGGTCTTTCTCCTGCATTACAAGGTATCAGCTGGACTGCTGGGATGGCTGAAAGGGCCCAAAAGGCCTTATTTGCATTGTTGGCAGTTGGTACCAGCTGCCAGCTGGGAGCTCAATTGGGTTGTTGGTTGGGGACCTCAGTTCTCTCCCAAGTAGGCCTCTCCACATGGCTTCTTGAGCTTCCTTACTGTATGGAAGCTGGGCTTTAAGAAGAAGCATTCCAACTCAGTCTAAGAAGTTACAAACCAGCATCAAAATCTATAGATCAAAATATATTAAAACAATGTATCCTGGTTTTGGAAGCTGTTAACATTATGGGAAACTTGGCGAAAGGTACACGGGAACCTACCATATTATGTTTGCAATTCGTCTATAAATTAAAATTATTTTCAAGTAAAAAGTTTAAAAAAAATAGGTCACAGAGTCAGCCTAGATTTAAGAAGAGGGGAAACAGGCTCTACCCTTCAATTGAAGAAATGACAAAGTTATATCACAAAAGAACATTTAGGACGGAAGAGATTGTTGTACTCATTCGGTGGGCTTCTAAAAGCTGCTCAGGAAATCGTAGCATGGCATAATTTGAGTTGTATGCATGTGCACGTGTGTGTGTGTGCGTGTCTGATTTCACATGCTTATCCACCCGAATTTGACAATTTTCCTCTTTTACTTTTGAACCAGCTGTATTCATGTGGCCATCCACTTTCCCTTGGATCACATTTTTTAGCATAATTGTGGATAAGACTAAGGAGTAGTCACTAACTTGTCTACTGTGTTGTGCTCACCTGAAACTGAGAATTAGTCCATTGAGTGCAATAAATAATCTATGGTGGAGAGTGATTTTTTTCCCCCAAAGATCTGGGTCTCTAGGCTACACCCTCTAGAATGTAGATGAACTGCTGATCATCAGTATTTATTTTGTGAGCAAATAAATCACAAAATCCACTTATATTTTAAAGTTTGACTGTGATAATTTGCAAGTCATTTGTAAGTACCTTAGAACTCACTTACAACCACATTTTACTTTCTGTTTCGGCCTTTCTTAAAGTTCTAAATTCACTTTACACTCCTTTAACGTTCCATCACCTCCCAGCATAGGGATACAGGATTTAGGAAAGAAGAGGAAGAAGCCTGGGATTACTGAGCATGAAAATTCTAACAAAATTGTTTAAGAAAGCAGCATATTCACAGATGAAATTGATCTATGTTTTATTCTTATGTGCTATCTATATCAGATTTGGTATAAATATGCTAGTATTCTAAAATGAATTGGAAAGATTTCTATCTTCTTATGTTCAGCAATGATTTAAATAACATAGGAGCTGTTTGTTCTTTGAAGATCAGAAGGGACCTACATATAAAATCACCTGGGTAAGGCACACGTTTTAAAAGTAGATCTTTGATAATTTTCTTAAAGTTTTCCACTGGTTATTGGTCTATTCAGGTTTTCTACTTATTCTTGAGAAATTTTTAAAAATTTATGTTTCCCAGAAAAGCAGCAATTTCATCTAGATCTTCACATTTGTCGGTAAAAAGTTATACAAATATTTTATTACAATCTTCCAAATCTGCTCCATTACTGCCTTTCTCATTGACTAAGTTGGACATTTTTGTTTTTTCTTTTTTCCCTGATTAATCTTAGCCATTCTTTGTATTTTTTTTTTTTTGTGGAAGAAATAGGTCTGATTTTATTTAATAATTCTACTCTTTTATTTGTTTTCTAACTCACTAGCTTTGGCTATGTCAGTACTCTCAATTTACGAATAAGGTCCAGGAACTGAGACCCCTGAATAATAAATTTTTACCATGGATATTATAGTTATCCAAATTGATGGCAAGACATGGTAGAGAAGAAGACTGTCAGGTGTGGAAGGGTCCATAAATGAATTTGGGAGAGGTGGGAATCTCTTTCACCTCATTAAGAGTGATATCCAAGGATAGTCCTTTTAAATGATTCCCTGCAGTATGATGAATAATTTAAAGATGGTTAGAGTAAGTCAAGTGCAAAGGACAAAAAGGAATAAAAGGAGAACATTTCAGTGGTACTTAGGCAGATATACCCTGCTGCTGTCAAATTGTTTTTAAAGCAATTTAGAGCTTTGTGAATTCTAGGGAAAAAATTACTTAGAAGGTTATGTTTCTAAATTCAGATTTATGAAATATCTTATTATTCAATGATGCTTTTTTCCCAACCAGTACTGTGTGCTTCCCACGTCATGCAATGGAATCTTTCCCTTCTTGAACAAAGACAGATTCCTGAGGGGCAGAAAGATAATTCCATGACACTGGGAAAGCAAACTAGTCTGCCATCATTTTTATAACTTGAAGAGAAAAAAAATGAGACTGAATTAGAAATGTAGGGTTCTGTCCCAAGCTTCAACTTATTATAGAGAAGTAATTCCTTGATTTCAGATTATTCTGAGATGATAATATATGTCTCACCAAGTTTTAATGCAGATCAAATACAATTTTTCCTGGTATTTCATGCAAGTCAGATAATGATGCATTTATATGTATTGTGCTCTCAGTCAGGTCCAACACTGTAAATTTCATTATTACCACCACCTTTAATTCCCTGGCCCCATGGACAGGATACGCCACAGGCCTCTTAGACAGAAATTGTTCAAAAGCATTCTCGTCCACACTATTCTTGTGTCTTCTCATGGGACTCTTAACTTCTTCAGTGGCCCTGTTTTTGCCTGCTCTGAGTCTCAACCGTGTTGAGTCTCTGCCACCCCTTAGTTTTCATTTACAACCAAACAATCATCATCAATTCTTCCTTCAATATCTTTTTAATTCTCACTGAACTATTCTCCTTTAGGCCCTCTTGTACTATCTTTTGTTTCAGGGGTGAGAGAACAAAGATTCATTGAGCTTCTATAATGTGTTGACAGGTGGCAGATGTTGACTGCCCCCCATCCCCATCTTGCTCTTTTTACAGGTCAGCTTGGGCCGCCATAGCAAGATATCATAGCCCAGGTAGCTCAAACAATGGAAATTACTTTGTCTCCATTCTGGAGGCTGGAAGTCCAAGATAAAGGTGTTGGCAGGATTGGTTTCTTCTGAGGCCTCTCTCTTTGGTTGTAGATGGCTGTCTTCTCTTTGTATCCTCACATAATCTTTCCTCTGTAAGCATCTGTGTCCTAATCTCTTCTTCTTAAAAGGATACCAGTCATATAGTGGATTTGGGCCCACTCTAATGGACCTCATTTCAACTTAACCATCTCTTTAAAAGACTCTATCTCCAAATATAGTCACATTCTAAGGTATTGGGAGTTATGACTTCAAAATACAAATTTGGGGAGTAAGAAGGGTGGTGGGGAATGCAGTTCAGCCAGTAACACTCTTCTATTCTTTCTCCCTAATCTGCTATATCTGACTTCTTCAGGATCAAGCTAGGTAAGAGAGATGAGGTTTCAAATGCAAATGCCTTTTAATTTAGCTGATGCTGTTGCATATTCTGCTAAGGCTGTTTGGTCATTCTACTGAATGCTAGGTGAAACAACACCTAACATGAGTTATCTCCACTTAAAAAAACAAGAGATTAACACAAGGATTCTTGTTGTGGAACCAATTTTGCTCACCTCTTTATCAGGTCCTCAGGATGATATAGTTCTTTGTTTCAATGGGAGGGTATTGCCACCTATTGTTCTCAGCTTTGAGATCCATCCTGAAACCCAAATCTTTAAAATCCAATTTCACTTCCTCTGTGACTTCAATTGCTTTTTGCTTTGAAAGTATTGTTTCTGCGACATGTTCCCACTTCTCCCTCATTGATGACCTACACATTCTTGGCAGGCTTCCCTGTAAAGCCTTTGTGTATTCCCTCAACCAGAGTTGCAGAATTAATTGATTTCACTCCTTGTCAAAGCGTCTGTCTTATATTACAGATAATTGTATTTGCATCTTCTCTATCAGATTGCAAGTTCTTGTTGGCAGAGAGTTGAGGAGAATTCAAAGTGTGAAGAAAGAGGATAGACAGTGAAATTAAATTGAGATAAACTGTACCATGAGCTGTATTCAGCATCCCACTCCAAGGGCAATAGATTTTTTTTGTTGGTCTAACTAAAAGAATTTTTTGGTATGTGTGTTCTTTGTGTTCTTCCAAATAGTGACTTGGATAATTCCTTCTGTAGCAGTTAATATTGTCAAAATTGTGCTAAAATGTTGGTGGTTTTGTAAAGACACCTGCAAGACCTGAATCCTGTCCTTCTAAGAGTTCTTACTTCCCTAGAGTTTCTATGGAATTAAACACTCAAAGATCAATAATAGTGTGCAAGTTGAAGTATCTTTTTATTAATACCTGCACAGGTGCCTAATGTCCCAAGGCAGAACTCTGATGACATCTGGGGTCGAAGCATGCAAACTTGGCTTGAAATATGAGCAGATCCTCTTCTTAAATATTTTAATGCAATATTTAAAATTTTTAATGGTTATATTTAATTTTTAATTGACAAATAATAATTGTATATATTTATGGGGTACAATGTGATGTTTTGATACATGTATATTTTATGGAATGATCAAATCAGACTAATCAGCATATCTGTCGCCTCAAACATTTATCATTTCTTTGTGATGAAAACATTTCAAAATCTTCTTTTTTGGCTAATTTGAAGTGTGCAATACATTATTATTAACTATAATCACCTTGCTGTGCAATAGAAGACCAGAATTTATTCCTCCTGTTTAATGATAACTTTGTACCCATTGACCAATGTCTCCCCTTTCTCTGTACACCCTATTCCCCAGCCTCTACTGACCACCATTCTACTTTCTACTTCTAGGAGTTAGACTTTTTTAGATTCCACCTATAAGTGAGATGGTACAGTATTTGTCTCTCTGTGCCTGGCTTATTTCACTTAAAGTAATATCCTCTGGGTTCAGCCATCTTGTTACAAATGACAGAATTTCCTGTTTTTCTTTTTTAAGGCTGAATAGTGCTTCACTGTGTATTTATACAACATTTTAAATTCCATTCATCCTTTGATGAACACTTAAGTTTTTTTCATAGCTTGGCTATTGTGAATAATACTGCAATGAACATGGGTGTGCAGGCGTCTCTTTGGCACACTGATTTCAATTCCTTTCAGCATACACCCAGTAGAAGGATTGCTGGATCATATGGTAATTAAATTTTTAGTTTTTTGAGGTGTCTCCATACTGTTTTCAAAAATGGTTGTACTAAGTTACAATACCACCAACGTTGTATAAAAAGGGTTCCCTTTTCTTCACATCTTCATGAACACTTGTTATCTCTCATCTTTTTCATAGTAGCCGCTCTAGCAGGTTTTAATTTGCATTGTTCTGATGATTCAAGACGTTGAACATTTTTCCATATATGTGTTGATCATTAGTATGTCTTCTTTTGAGAAATATATCTATTCAAGTCTTTTATCCACTTAAAAATAGAGTTATTTGTTTTCTTTTTATTGGTAGTTTGAGTTCCTTATACATTTTGGATATTAGCCTCTTATTTGATGTATGATTTATAAACATTTTCTCCAAACCCATGGTTTGTCTCTTCTCTATATTAATTATTTCTTTTGCTATGCAGAAGCTCTTTAATATAATGCAATCTCATCTGTCGATTTTTGTTTTTGTTGCCTGTGCAACAATATTTGGGGTCTTATCCAAGAAATCTCTGCCCAGACCAATATTGTGGAGCGTGTCCTCCAAATTTTCTTCTACTAGTTCTATAGTTACACATCTTTTGTTGAAGTATTTAACCCATTTTGAGTTGATTCTTGTATAAAGAGTGAGATAATGATCCATTTTATTGTTTTATACGTGAATATCCAGTTTTTCCAATATCATTTGTTGAAGAGACTATCCTTTCCGTACTGTGTATGTTCTTGGCCCCTTAGTCCAAAATCAATTGACTGTAAATGTGTGAGTTGTTTCTAAGCTTTCTATACTATTTTATTGGTTAATGTGTCAGAATTATACTGTCTTAATTACTATAGCTTTGTAATATATTTTGAAATTCTATAGTATGTTATCTCTAGCTTTGCTCTTTTTAGTCAAGATTGTTTTGTCTATTTGGGGTCTTTTGTGTTTCCACATGAATTTTAAGAGTTTTTAAAAATATTTCTATGAAGAATGACATGTTATTTTGATAGAGATTGCATTGAATCTGTAAATTTTGGGGGGTCATATGGACATTTTAACAATATTAATTGTTCCAATCCGTGAACATGGGATATGTTTCCATTTATTTTCATCATCTTCTATTTTTTTCAATGTTTTGTAGTTTTCACTACATAGGTTTTTCACATCCTTGGTTAAATTTCTCCTAAATAATTTTTGATGCTATTGTAAGTAAGTTTGTTTTCTTAATTTCTGTTTCAGAAAGGTTATTGTTACTGTAGAGAAATTTTACTAATTTTTGTAAGTTGATTTGTATCCAAGCATATGCTCTTAATTTGGCCTGGAAGGATATGGTTGCCACTTAATGAGATGGGAAAGATTTTGGATAGGAATGGGTTTGTGGGTAAGAAGAGTTCACTTATGAATGTCTGAAGTTTGAGATACCTATTAGATACTAAGTGGAAGTGTTATTAAGGTCTTGGATAAAAATCTGGTGTCAGAAAAAATATAGGCCAGATGTAAAATTTCAGAAGTCATCAATAAAGAGTTAATATTTAAAGTCATGAGATTGCATGAGATCACCAAAATGGTGTAGGTAGAAAAGAAGGTTTCGTGACCTCTTGTATTGTTGAACCACCACTATTTCAGATGTGTCTGTAGTGAAGAAATGTTGAGGTTCTTATATTAGAACTTGTTGTAGTCTTTTTGACTGTGTCACAGGTGTGGTTGGTTAAGCCAAAGACCTGATCCAATTCATAAAATGAAATAAAATAGAAATGAGTGAAGAATAACCTAAATGTTAAAATAAAATCCCCAGTGGGACATTGTTATTTACTCACCAACATCCATTCCACCTCAACTATTAATCTAAACTAACCATGATAATCCCATTCCCTTGTCAGTGAAGACTTAATGGTGACCAGGCTCAGGACCATTTTGGTAAATGAAAAGTAAGGAGAAGCTTGCCAAGGTCTTTGGAGAATAAAGCTTTTAGAATCTTAGAGAAAACTATGGGAAGGACAGTGACATGGTTTGGCTGTGTCCCTACCCAAATCTCATCTTGAGTTGTAGTTCCCATAATGCCTACATGTCATGGGAAGGGCCTGGTGGGAAGCAACTGGATCACGGGGGCAGTTTACCCCATGCTGTTCTTGTGATAGTGAGTGAGTCCTCTCAAGATCTGATGTTTTTATAAGCGTCTGGCATTTTATCTGCTGTCACTCCAAACTGCTGCCCTGTGAAGAAGGTGCCTGCTTCTCCTTTGCATTCCACCATGATTGTAAGATTCCTGAGGCCTCTCCAGCAATGTGGAACGGTGAGTCAATTAAACTTCTTTCCTTCATAAATTACCCAGTCTCGGTGTTTTTTCATAGTAGCGAGAGAATGGACTAATACAGGAAGCTAAGTTTTTTGTCTTTCCCACTGGGTATAAACAAGCAAGTTTGTACTGCTCTCCTATGTCTTACATATATGAGTGTAACCAACCTTGGGACGAAACTGACCCTGTAGATGAACCAGGAGAGACCTGGGTCCCCAGTGACATCACTGACTTGCAAAATTAACCAACACAGAAATCAATCCTACTATTGTGTGACCTGATAAATTTCCTTGTTTCTTAAGCCAATTTCAGTTATTTTTCCTGTTACTTGCAGCCAAAAGTAACTAATGAATGCATCATATGTACAGTAAAATATAAATCATCTCTAGCCTCTTTAAGGCTATAAAATGAATATTAGAGCTAAATTTCTTTGGGGTAATTGCATTATTCATAGAACGCTGTGATAGTTTTCCTAAAATAATTAGCTTTTGTTTGACATCAGAGCACATTTCATATGTAATCAAATTAGGTTAATTTCAAAGGAAAAATCTCCATAATTTTTTAATAGTTTAACAACATCAAATAATGACAAGGAACAGGGAGTGAAGGACAGTACTTCCAAATGAAATAGGTAATAAAGACTTGAGAGTAGAAAAAAAGTTAAAGAGGCCAGGCATAGTGGCTCATGCCTATAGTCCCAGCACTTTGGGAGGTTGAGGTAGGCAGATCACTTGAGCCCAGGAGTTTGAGAGCAGCCTGGACAACATGGTGAAACCTCGTCTCTACAAAAAAAAAAACACAATAAAGTTAGTCAGGTGTGGTGGAGCATGCTTGTAGTCCCAGCTACTCAGGAGGCTGAAGTGGGAGGATCACCTGAGCCTAGGAGGTCAAGGCTGTGGTGAGCTGAGATTGCGCCACTGCACTCCAGTCTGGGTGGAAGAGTGAGACAGAAAAAGAGTGAGAAAGACAGAGAAAGAGTGAGAAAAAGAAAAGGAAAGGGGAAATACAAGAGAAAAGACAAAGAAAATGGTTGTAAGAATCAGTTCAGGGACCTGTCAGTCCCCCATTGTCCCTGGACGCCTATTGTCTTTAGAGTCTATGCAATTCATTGGACACCTGGGATCACCTGTGGCCCAGCACATTTTAGTAATCAGCATTATAATTATGGAAAAACATGAGCTGCAAGAAGTAGCTGTAATACATATCTTGTTTTATTTTTCTAATATCCTCCACTCCAGGTATAATCATATAACAAATGAGGAGACTGAGGGTCAAAGAAACCAAGTAACTTTCCAATGTTACCTCCTTGCCAGTACCAGTAAGTCCACGTTTAGCAGTGAATCCTAATTATTTAGTCCCAAACCTAAATGGGCCTGGCACATTGGGGAACTCATTGGAGACTTACTGAGTGAATGACACAGTCCTCTTTAATTGTGACATTAGACTTCACAGTGCACAGCCTCAAATTTCAGTCCTTGGCCAAGTTACTACATTATCATCTTCCCTAGATGATGATTGTTAGGACCTTTGAATAAAAATAATTGAATATTTCTCCAAATAATATCTTTTTATACTGACACTGACTTTGTGCCTAACAACCCTACATACTGTCACCATGACAACACACTGTCCTTAGTCCCATTCAGACCATTAGGCATACATTATAAATAGAATATTCAGCTTCAGTCCATCCAAAGTTGCCTTAACTTTTTTTTTGTAATAGAACCAGAGATAAAAAAAAATTAAGTTTTGTTTTAAAACTCATACTGTGAGTTTTTATTTAATTTGTTCACACAGTCATGTGAGACCTCTTATGATTCTTTAGTATTTAAGAACAATTTTATGCCCTTAACAAGTACCAGAGCATGTACTATCTGGTAGGTGTTAAAATTAGGTGTCAGAAACACAAAGATAAGCAAAATCACCTTTCCTTCCCTCAGGACAATAACAACACAATAGCTGATATAGTTTTATATATATATACATATGAATCCATAAACTTAAGATTAGAGATAATATGGTCACATAGCTTTGCACTCATTTCTTCTAACACAAACACAACCAACTAACAATGTCTCCTTACATTTGCATTTTGTTTTAGATTTTACTCTGAGAATTTCACAGTAAATGATAAATAACACTGAAGAGTTTATAACTCATCAAATGACAAGCCAGCCAAATTAGGGGGAAAGAAAACGCAGTGTGTGAATTCCAATCAGTGGGTTGTCTTTGTTGCATTTCAAAATACATTTCGTAAAGAAACCTCTTCCTTTCTTTTATGAAATAAAATGTTGCTGGAAAGTTTTTTCAGAATAAAAGTCTACATTATTTAATTATATTACATATTCAGTATTAGTTATCATCTTTCAGATTTTTCTAGGGATAAGGAGGGTATGCAGAGCTGGCTGGGATTGGTAATAATAATAATGACAATAATAGTGTGAGAGGAGTTTGAACCACAGCAACTCCATCTTGAATAGGGGCTGGGTAAAATGAGGCTGAGACCCACCGGGCTGCTTTCCCAGAGGTTAAGGCATTCTAAGTCACAGGATGAGATAGGCGGTCAGCACAAGATACAGGTCATAAAGACTTTGCTGATAAAACAGGTTGCGATAAAGAAGCCGGCTAAAACCCAGCAAAACCAAGATGGCGAGAGTGACCCCTGGTCATCCACACTTCTACACTCCCATCAGTGCTATGACAGTTTACAAATGCCATGGCAATGTCAGGAAGTTACCCTAGATAGTCTAAAAAGGGAAGGCATAAATAATCCACCCCTCGTTTAGCATATCATCAAGAAATAACCATAAAAATGGGCAACCAGCAGCCCTCGGGGCTGCTCTGTCTATGGAGTAGCCCTTCTTTTATTCCTCTACTTTTCTAGTAAACTTGCTTTCATTTTACTCTATGGACTTGCCCTGAATTCTTTCTTGCACGAGATCTGAGAACCCTTTCTTGGGGTCTGGATTGGTACCACTTTCCTGTAACAATAATTACTATTGAGCACTTAGTATGTGTTAGGCATGGTGATCTGTCTACTTATATTTATCAACTAATTTATTTCTTACAATAATCTAATGAGGTATGTACTTCTACCATTAGCCCCATTTTAAAGATAAAAAACATGGGGCTTTAAAAGATTAAATAATTTGTCTAGCTCTTAAATGGTAGAGGCAAAATGGAGGAAATTCTGGATCTTATTGGTACTCAAAGTCATTAGTAAAAGGTCTACTTTTGTTTGTTCTCAAAGTAATAGCAAAATTTGTACTACGAGCGATCATTTTTTAAAGCAAAGACATTCTAGTCCCTTGCCAGATATCTTGGGTTATTAATTTTTCTCTCGTTATGAGTAAAATCTATTTCCTGTGGCTCTATAGTACTAATAGATCTCCAGCCAGGTTCTGGAACCAGAAAACTACCCCTGAGGTCATTGTGGTGTTGATGTTTCTATTCAGACCTTCTCCTTTCGTGTCCGGAGCCCTGTTTTGCATCCTTGTCTCACAGTGCCTGCTAATGACTCCAGGTGGCAATGATGCAATGGGCTTTGCTTAATTAGCCCATTAGCAGCCAGCACGGCTGTGGGTGGAAGAGAAAACAACTCTCAGTTTGGGGTGAAATGAAAATGCATACTGTACATGAATGCAATGGAAAGAATTAGGAGTATAACTCTGGAAGTCATTATTTCCTTACAGACCCCATACTGTAAAAATCTCATTAAAGTATTTTATCCTCATCTTTCTGTGACTGAGAAACATTTATAATGTTCAAAACAGAAGAAAACAATTCTGAAACTAAAACCTGAGTTAATGGGAAAAATTAAGTTTTATTCAGAGTCCTGTAAATGGGGCAAGAAAGGAAAATTAGAGTTTAAAAAGAAAAACAGAGCTTTTTAGTGCTTTAGTGTTAATGAGTAAACCTCTAAAATCCTGGCCACTTGAAAGCAACTTGGATAAACAGCCAGAAGCCTGAGACTAGCTAGAGAGCAGCCAAATTATTCTAATTTGTTACTACCAGGAGAAAATGCACATTGCTCTACAAGATTTGTGTCTTGCTAGGGAGATTAATATATGGGCTAACTCCAGAACACATAATTGGATGGCCTAGGCCAGGGTTTCTCAACCTTGGCACCACTGCTATTTTTGGCTGGATAATTATTTATTGTGTGTCTCATGTTTAGCAGCATCCCTGGCCTCTACCCACTAGATGTCAGGAGCATATCCCCTCCCTGGGCTTTGACAGTCAAATGTGTCCCTAAACGTTGCCAAATGTCCCCTTGATATGGACAGGAGGCAGGGAATTACTGGGTAGAAGAGGGCCGTTCCCCAGCAAAGGCCCCACTCTCAAGACTGGAAACCCACAGCCCTAAATGGCAACAGGCATTCCTGGTTTTGTGCCCAAATGTTGCCTTTTGGCCCACTACATGCCCCTGTCCAATACCCATATAAACCCCAAACCCCAGGTTCCATGGGCAGACAAGTAGATGAGCAGATGAACAGAAAAGCAGAAGAGTGGCAAGGCAGAGAAGGAGAGAAGAAAGGGAACATCTGAACCTCGAGAGGGGTTTGGCTGGGGACGATCGGAGAGGAGACTGGCCATGGGACGGCCAAATTCCAGAGGAAGATCATCTTCCCACTCCATCCCCTTTCTAGCTTCCCATCCATCCCACTGAGAGCCACTTCCATCACCCAATAAAATCCCACATTCTCCATCCTTCAAGTGTGTGTGTGACCTGATTCTTCCTGACACTGACAAGAACCTGGGTACCAAGAGGGCAGTGTGCTGGTTAACAAGCTGTCTTTGGGTGGGAGTGCTAAAAGAGCACAGTAGCAGGCCCACCAGGGCTTCAAGAGTCACAGGCACACACCCCTAGACATTGCTGCAAGGCCCACATGCACAGGGTTTGCTACTGCCAGCACCCAAAAGCTCTCACCCAGGTTCCTGCTCCTGTCCATCTGTGTGCTCTCCCTCCCATAAGGGGTTCGAGCACATCTCTTGCAAGGGGGGTCAGGGAACTCTCCTGTTTTACCCTGTGGGGCAAAACCACCTCCAGTTGAGAACTACAGCTAAGGCATTTCTCTTTCAAGCTCCTACTTCATCTGGTGCCTCAGCAGATTCTTCTTCAGAAGTCCTCACTACACAGTATCAGCCCAGTAAGAAGGACTTTTACACTCCTTCAGATGGCTTTGAATCCCAACTTTTTTACCTACTAGCAATGTAGCTTTATTCAAATTATAAAATAATAATATTAGCAGTTATTTATTTAGTGTTTAATCATTTTCTTATTCAACCAAAATGTTCCAATGGAGTCAGGAAATCTAGTATATTCTGGGGATACAGTTTTTGAGCAAAAATAATACGGACTCTGATTCATGGAATTTACAGCCTAGTGATAAGATAGATATTAATCAAACAACTGCCCCTGTAAGTACATAATTACCCAGTCAGATGAGCACTATGAAGTAAAGTCATGGCATTAGCATGGGCATAGGTCCTAGGATTGTAGAAAAAAAAAATTCTGAAGATTAGCATGGTTTAACCGCAGAGAGCATGTTTACCACACACCAAATACTCTGCTAAATACTTCCGGTATGATGACATACATTAGGTGCATGCGGCAAGACAGAGGAACTGTGAATACACTTATTTTACACATGCAGGTCAGAGAAGTTGTCACTTAGCCAAGGTTACAGGATTCAAGAGTGGGAAAGGTGGAATTCAAAGCCAGATTCAAAACTTCAGAGCCTATGTTCTTTAATTACTCATGTAATTACTTCTTCGTTATACCACCTTATAGTTTTTTTGTTTTGTAAACCAAAAATAAAATTCTAAGGCCCCCCAACCATCTGAATGACCCCCTCCTCTTGACCTCCTCCTCCAAAATTAACCTGAAAAACTTCTTCAGGCCATGATGATAAGGGGGAACTGGACATGCCTCATTATACCCTCCTCCCTTTTACTCTAAGTCTAACAAGAAATATTTACAATCTATTTTTTCTGAAGCCTGCTATCTGGAGGCTTCATCTGCATGATGAAACTTTGGTCTCCACAACCCCTTTTCGTAGCCTAGATATTTCTGTCTATTAATAATAACTCCTTCAACTAATTACCAATCAGAAAATCTTTGATCCCATCTATGACTTGGAAGCCCCACTTCCAGTTGTCCCACCTTTCTGTACCAAACCAAGGTATATCTTACATGTTTTAACTGATGCCTTATGTCTCCCTAAAATGTTAAAACTAAAGTTGTGGCCTAACCACCTTGGGCATATGTTCTCAGAATCTTCTGAGGGCTGCATCATGGGCTGTTGGTCACTCATATTTGGCTCAGAATAAATCTCTTCAAATATTTTACAATTTGACTCTTTTCATCAACAGTCTGATTTATTTTTAATAATAATGCATTTTAGATATGCACAAAGATGTAGAGCATTATAGAATAAATACCCATATATCCATCATTCTGCTTGAGAAATCAATTGTTGCTAATATAATTAGAGCCTCTTGTGTACTACTTCCTGATCCCAATACTTTCTCTAAACCATATTCTCCAGAGGTAACTACCAACTTGAATCTGATGTGCTACCTTTCTCATATCTTTACACCTTTGCTACATATGTTTGTAACTGACCTAAAAAAAAGAGTATTGTAAAGTTTTAAACTTTATAAAATTATATCATAACATGTGTATTCTTCTGTAATTTACTTTACATGCTTTCTTTGGAGGTTATCCATGCTGATACATGAAGCACTAGTTCTTTCATTATCATTGCTGTACAAGATTCAATGTATGAAAAAGTCAATTTATCTAATAATCCACTTATTGCCGAACTGTACTGTTTTCAAGTTTTTTACTGTTACAATGCTATTCTAATATTCTTGTACATATCCTCTTACACACATGTCTGTTTCTCTGACGACTATACCTAGATATTGCTAAAGAGTGTAAGCATGGCCAATTTTACGGGACATTGCCAACTTGATCTTGAAAGTGATATCAACTTAGAAACTCTAAGCAAGTATGTAAGAGCTCTCCTTGTTGCATGTCTTCTCCAAACTTAGTACTTCATCAATCATATATTATTATGTATCTTGCAGTCTGTAGCCTGTCATTTCACTTTATTTATTATGCCTGTTGTTATGCAAAACTTAATTCTAACATAATTAAATCTATCAGTCTTTTTATTCATGGTTTGTGGTTTTTGTGTCTTGTTTGCTGAAACCACAGAAATTAATGATTTATTGTAGTTCTTTATATATTTGGACTTCATGCCTTGTTAGCTATACATATTGATTTCATTTTAATTTTATCTTTATGTCTTTTATTTGTTATTTTGTCCTTTTTCTTATATTTTGAAATTAAATTTTTGATTTTTATAGATTTAGGGGTACAAGTACAGCTGTGTTACATGGATATATTATATAATCATGAAATCTGGGCTTTTAGTGTACCCATCATCCAAATAGTGTACACAGTATCCAATAGATAGTATTTCATCTCTTACCCCTCTGCCACCTTCCCACCATTTGGAGTCCCCAATGTCTATTATTCTACTCTGTATGTCCAAGTGTGCCCATTTTAGCTCCCACTTATAAGTAAGAACATGTGGTTTTTGATTTTCTGTTTCTGAGTCATTTCAGTAAGGATAATGGCTTCCATTTCAATACATGTTGCTGTAAAGTATATAATTTAATTCTTTTTATAGCTCAGTAGTATTCCACGGTATAAATATACCACATTTTTAATCCAATCATCCACTGATGAACACTGGGTTGATTCCATGACTTTGCTACTGTGTATAGTGCTACAATAAACATAAGAGTACAGACATATTTTTTATATAATAGTTTATTTTCCTTTGGGTAGATACTCAGTAGTGGAATTGCTGGATCAAGGAGTAGTTCTATTTTTAGCTCTTTGACAAATCTCCATACTGTTTTCCATAGTGGCCATACGAATTTACATTCTCCCACCAGCAGTGTATAAAGCATTCCCTTCACTCTGCAACCTCACCAACATCTGTTGGTTTTTGAATAAAAAAAAAAAAATTCATACTTATTTCTTTGTATTTGGGGGTACATGTGAAGGTATGTTACATAAGTAAACATATGTCACAGGGGTTTGTTGTACATATTATTTCATCACTCAGGTATTAAGTCCAGTACCCAATAGTTCTCTTTTCTGCTCCTCTTCCTCCTCCCACCCTCCCCCATCAAGTAGAACCCAGTGCCTGTTGTTTCCTTCTTTATGTTCATAAGTTCTTATCATATAGCTCCCACTTACAAGTAAGAACATGTGGTATTTTGTTTTCTGTTCCTGCATTAGTTTGCTAAGGATAATAGCCTCCAGCTTGACCCATGTTCCCACAAAAGACAAGATATTTTTCTTTTTTATAGCTGCATAGTATTCCACAGCATATATGTACCACATTTTCTTTATCCAAGCTGTCACTGATGGGCATTTAGGTGGATTCCGTGTCTTTGCTATTGTGAATAGTGCTGCAATGAACATTTGTGTGCATGTGTCTTTATGGTAGAATGACTTATATTCCCCTGGGTATATAGCTAGTAATGAGATTGCTGGGTTGAATGGTAGTTCTGCTTTTACCTCTTTGAGGAATCACCATGCTGCTTTCTACAATGGCTGAACTAATTTACACTCCCACCAACAGTGTATAAGTGTTTCCTTTTCTCTGCAACATCACCAGGATCTGTTATTTTTGGCTTTTTATAGTAGCTGTTCTGACTGGTGTGAGAGGGCATCTCATTATGGTTTTGGTTTGCATTTCTCTAATGATCAGTGATATTGAGCTTTTTTTTCATATGCTTGTTGGCACATGTATGTCTTCTTTTGAGAAGCGTCTGTTCATGTCCTTTGCTCACTTTTTAATGGGGCTGTTTGTTTTTCTCTTGTAAATTTATTTAATTTCCTTATAGATGCTGGATATTAGACCTTTGTTAGATGCATAGTTTGCAAATATTTTCTCCTATTCTGTAGGTTGATTTTCTGTTCACTCTGTTGATAGTTTCTTTTCTTGTTCAGAAGCTCTTAAGTTTGATTAGACCCCCCTTATCAATTTTTGCCTTTGTTGCAATTGCTTTTGGTGTCTTTGTCTTGAAGTCTTAGCCCATTCCTATGTTCAGGATGGTATTGCCTAGGTTGTCTTCCAGGGTTTTTATAGTTTTGGGTTTTACATTTAAGTCTTTAATCCATCTTGAGTAGATTTTTGTGTATGGTGTAAGGAAGGGGTCCAGCTTCAGTCTTCTTCTGTGTATGGTTAGCCTGTTATCCCAGCACCATTTCTTGAATAGGGAGTGTTTTCCCCATTGCTTGTTTTTGTCAGCTTTGTTGATGGTCTTTTTTGACTTTTTAATCATAGCCATTCTGACTGGTTATCCAAGTAGGATGGTGTCTCATTGTGGTTTTAATTTGCACTTCTCTGATAATTAGTGATATTGAGCATTTTTATATGTTTGTTTGGTGTTTGTGTGTCTTCTTTTGAAAAATATCTGTTCATGTCCTTTGCCCACCTTTTAATAGAGTTACTTGTTTTTTACATCTTAAGTTGTTTGAGTTCCTTGTAGATTCTGAATAATAGTCCTTTGTCAGATGCATTGTTTGCAAACATTTTCGCCTTTTCTGTAGGTTGTTTACTTTGCTGATTATTTCTTTTGCTGTGCAGAAGTATCTTAGTTTAATTAAGTCCCATTTGACTATATTTTGTTGCATTTCCTTTTGAGGAATTAGTCACAAATTCATTGCCTACACCAATGTTCATAAGAGTTTTTCCTAGGTTTTCTTCTAGAAGTTTTTGTTTTTGTTTTTGTTTTTTAAGTTTCAGGCCTTACATTTAAGTCTTTAATCCATCTTGAGTTAGTTTTTCTATATGGTAGGAGATAGGGGTTCAGTTTCATTCGTCTGCGTATGGCTCTCCAATGATCTTAGCACCATTTATTGAATTGGGTGTCCTTTTCTCAGTGTATATTTTTGTCAACTTTGTCAAAGATCAGTTGGTTGTAGGTATGTGGTTTTATTTCTGGGTTCTCTATTTTATGATTTCCATTCTATTGATCTATGTGTCTATTTTTATACCATTACCATATTACCATGCTGTTTTTGTTACTATAGCCTTGTAATATAATTCAAAGTCAGGTAATGTTGATACCTCCAGCTTTGTTCTTTTTTTTTTTTTTTTTTTTCGAGTTGGAGTATCTCTCTGTCACCCAGGCTGGAGTGCAGTGGTGTGTGATGTCAGCTCATTGCAACCTCCGCCTCCCGGGTTCAAGTGATTCTCCTGCCTCAGCCTCCTGAGTGCTGGGATTACAGGCATGTGCCACCATGCCTGGCTAATTTTTGTATTTTCAGTAAAGATGGGGTTTCCCCATGTTGGTCAGGCTGGTCTTCGACTCCTGACCTCATGATCCGCCCACCTCAGCCTCCCAAAGTGCTGGGATTACAGACGTGAGCCACTGTGCCCACCCTGTTCTTTTTGTTTAGTATTGCTTTGGCTATTCAGGTTCTTTTGTGGTTCCATATGAATTTTAGGATGATTGTTTCTCTTATTCTGTGATGGATGACACTGGTAGTTTAATAGAAATTGCATTGAATCTATAGATTACTTTGGGCAGTATGGTCATTTTAACACTAGTGACTCTTCCAATGCATGAGGATAGGATGTTTTTCCATTTCTTTGTGTCCACCTTAATTTCATTGTTGACCCAACAATCATTCAAGAGCAGACTACTTAATTTCATGTATTTGTATACTTTCAAGAGTTCCTCTTGTGTTGGTTTTCTAGTTTTGTTCCACTGTGGTCCAAGAAGATACCTGATATGACTTCTATTTTTAAAAATATATTGAGACTTGCCACGTGACCTAGAATATGATCAATTTTTGAGAAAGTTTCATATGCAAAAGAGAAGAATGCATATTCTGTGGTTGTAGGGTAGAAAGTCCTGTAAATGTCTGTTAGGTCCATTTGGTCTAGCATCTGATTTAAGTTCAGAATTTCTTTGTTGATTTTCTACCTTGATGATCTGTCTAGTGCTGTCAGTGGGGTATTGAAGTTCTCCATTATTACTGTATTGGGGTGTATTTTCTTTCTCAGGTCTAGTAGTATTTAAGAATCTGGGTGCTCTGGTGTTGCTACTGGGTGCATATATATTTAGAATTATTATCTCTTCTTGTTGAATTGATCTCTTTATCATTATATAATAAGCTTCTTTGTGTTTTTTTTTAACCGTTGTTGATTTAAAGTCTGTTTTGTCTGATTTAAGTATAGCTATCTCTGCTCACTTTTGGTTTCCATTTGTGTGAAGTATCTTTTTCCACTCCTTTACTTTGAGTTTGTAAATATCTTTACCAGTTAGGTAGGTTTCTTGTATGCAGCATATCATTGGATTTTGTTTTTAATCTGTTCCATCAGCCTATTTTTTTTTTCTAATTGGGGCATTTATTTCATTTACGTTTAAGTCCATTTACATTTGACATGTGAGGTTTTGTTCTTGTCATAATGTTAATTGTTACCTAGTTGCTTTAAATTCTGAATTGTGCAATTACTTTATAAGATATATGAGTTGTATACTTTTGTGTTTTTAGGAGGGTATCACCCTTTAATTTCCATGTTTAGAACTCCTTTGAGCATTTTTTGTAAGACCAGTTTAGAGGTGATGAATTCCCTGTGTTTGTTTGTCTGGGAAAGACTTTATTTCTCCTTCGCTTGTGAAGCTTAGTTTAGCTGGATGTAAAATTATTGGCTGGCATAACTTTTATTTAACAAGAATGAAATTAAGACCCCAGCCTCTAATGGTTTGTAAGGTTTCAGCTGAGAAATCTGCTGTTAATCTGCTGAGATTTCCTTTATAGGTGATTGTACTCTTCTCTCTTGCCACTTTCAGGATTTTTTTCCTTCATGTTGACTTTGGATAGTCTGATACTTTCAGGATTTTTTCCTTCAGGTTGACTTTGGACAGTCTGATGACAATATGTCTTAGTGAGATTCTTCTTGCAATGTATTTTCCAGGAGTTCTCTAAACTTCATATATCTAAATGTCTAGATCTCCAGCAAGACCAGGGAAGTTTTCCTGAATTATTTCCTCAACTATATATTTTATACTTTTTACTTTTTCTTCTTCTCTTTCTGGAATACCTATAACTTGTAGGCTTGTTCCCTTTACATAGTTCCATATATCTCAAATGTTTTGTTCACTATTATTAAGTTATTTTTTCTTTATTTTTGTCTGGCTGGGTTAATTCAAAAGACCTGTCTTCCAGGTCTAAAAGTCTTTTTTTCTGCTTGGTAAAGTCTATTGTTGAAACTTTCAACTGCATTTTGTAATTCCTCCAACAAGTACTTTATTTCCAGAAGTTCTGTTTGGTTTTTGTTAATAATATCTATCTCCTTATTTCATGTCCTAAATTTTTTTTTCTAATTTCTTTGTATTGGTTTTTACCTTTCTCTTGGATATCACTGAGCTTTTTAAAATTCAATATTTTGAATTCTTCATTTGGTCTTTCAACTATTTCATTTTGATTAGGATCTGTTGCAGGAGAATTATTGTGTCCTTTGAGAGTATTGTAACACTCTGTTTTTTTTTTTTTTTTTTTTTCATACTTTCAGAATTGTTTCTCTGGTTCCTTCTCATCTGAATAAGCATTTTCTCCTTCTTATTTCTGAATTTACTTTTGCTTGAATGGGACTTCTCCCCCCTTGAGCTGTCATGTGTGTTTTGTAGCATCGTTTGGGTTTGGTTCTGGCTGCTTTCAGTGGCAAAGGCTCTGTTTAGGTTCTGTGGTTATAGGCAATCTTTGTGTAGTGGATTTCTCAGATGCTGGTTGTAGTAGCAATGTACTGGGTATGTAAGCAGGCTCACTACCTCTTGAGAGGCTGGTATGGTGGAGGTTTCAGGAAGCTTATCTCATTCCCTAGTGCTGTATGCTTGTGTCAACAGATTTTCTATTGAGTTGTGCAGTTTGTCCTTTAGGCCAGTGGGTGGCACTTATGGATAAGAGCTAATTGTGGCTGACACTGATATAGGCTTCATCTTTGTTTACCCTGAGATGCCTTCTGTTGCCTCATGCAATGGGCAATTTTGTGGAATGTACAGTGGCATAAGCTCCCTGCTCACTCCCCAGATGGAGGTACCAAGCTGGGCAGGGCCAGACCAGCCAAGCCTGCCTATACATCCCCCAATGGCAGGCATAAATGCTAGGTTAAAAGGGAGTCTGGGAGGCAGCTGCCAACTACCCATAGATGTGCCTGGGCATGGAGTGAAGAAACCTCCACTTCCCCAAGTTCTCTGCCTAGGAAAGGAGGGACAACTTAGACTCTCAATCTAGAAGAGTGGATGCTCCAAATGCCTGGTGAGCCAAATGCCTGGAAATATGTCCCCCAGAGAGGAAAGGAGTACCTGCTGCAGAGGGGAGTAACTGCTGCTACAACAGGATCTTGGTGAGGGAGTAGGGGGTGAGGGTGGGGGTGGGAAGAGGCAGCCCAAGCTCGTATTTCAGGCAAGCAGGTACACTGAGTGACTGGAAATATACCCAGTTGTGAAGCGGAGAGTTTGCTGCTGCACCAAGTTCTTTGCAAGGGAAGGGAGGTGTGGTTCACACTCCAAATCCAGTCAAGCAGTGCTGGGGTCCACATGCCTCCACTGGTTGCTTGAAACTGGTGGGATAAATTCCTTCAACTGACTAAGGGAGGAGTGTTGGGCACCTAGCAATGACACACGCAGATCAGGCCAGGCCACAGAGCTTTTTCTGGCTTCACATCACACCACCCAGGAGAAACCACAACTTCAGCGCTCCCCTCCCACTCTAATCTGGCCACAGGAGACAGCCCAGTTCAAGCACTTACTTTTGGAGTACAGTCCACACTTGCTACTCAATTCTGGCTGTGGGGACCCTTACCCCACTCCAGAACAAGTGCTCCAATCTCTGATCAAAGAAGAAAATGCCTGTGATGGCCTCTGCTGCCAGGTGCCAAATAATAAGTGACTTTGTAAGAGACCGGATTGAAAAACGGCACCCTCCTGTCAGTCCTGGGTCTGGGAAAATGCCTATAGCTTAAAGTGGTGTCTTTCTCTCTCATTGTCTTCTGGCCTTTCCCCAAGTGAGATCCCGGGCTTGGGAAAAATAGGGTGCTCTCCTATGGCCTTAGTTGGATGGGTCTCTAGTAGAAAAGCGAATCATAGAGGAAGACTCTCTGCCTCTCTCCTGGACTTGGACTTCACTCACTTTCATCAGCCAAATGCCATCATGCAGTCTGCTTGTAAATCTTCTCTTCCCCAAGATCTGAAATGTCCTTCATTTTGGAAGGAAAATACACCATTTTTCTTATTGATTTGTCAGTTGTACATGTTGCAAATATATTTTCCCTATTTATAGCTTATGTTTTAATTTTTTATGTTTTTTTGTCAAGCAAATGTCATTAATTTTGATGAAGACACATGTATAATCTTTTCCTTTATGATATGTGCATTTTACATCTTATTTAAGAGAAATTTTCTTACCCTCAAAGCCACAATGATGTTTTCTTCTAAAATGTTTAAACTTTTATGTTTAAATGTAGGTCTATGAAACACCTAGAGATGATATCTGTGTTGGTGGTGTGAAGTGGGCTCTAATTTCATATTTTTCCACATGGACAACTAATTGCCATAGCACCCCTCAAACCCACTGATTATTACTGCCACCTCTGCCAAATAATCAGTAACCCAATACATATGAATCTGCCTCTGGGCTATCTCTTTTCTCTCATTTGCTTATCTTTCCTTTCTCGTCACATTTTCTTAATTTTTATAGATTTGTAAATCTTACTACCTAGCAGGGTATGTCTTGATCTTATTCAGTATTTTTTTTTTTTTGTATTCTCGACTCTTTATTTCTTTAAGATAGATTTTAAGGTGAATTTTAAAGTTATATCAAATCTTGTTGGTATTCTTATTGGCATTACATTACTTTTAGAGATTAATCTGAAAGAACCATTATGTTTTGATGACCCAAACGTGAACATATACTCCTCTCTATTTATTTGCCTACTTTGATATTTTTCAGTAAAGTTCATAATTTTCTCCACAAGTCACGCACATATTCTATTCAGATTATTTCTAAAGCCCTTATATTTTAAAACTTCATCTTTTAACTCTCTGTTGCTGACATGTAAACATGCAGATGAGTTTTACATATTGTTCTTATATTCATCAATCTTGCTGAATTCTTTGCTTAGGTCTCATAAGTGGACAGTAGATTCTCTTGGGCTTTCCATGCAGACAAATATAACGTCTATGAAAGTGTTTCTGTTTTTTGTAAAAAAATCTTTATCTTAGTCTATTTTATACAGCAATAACAAAATGCCATAGAGAGGATAATTTATAAAGAAGATAAATTTTATTTGTTTGCTTTTTATTTTGTTATTGATACATAATTGTACATATTTATGGGGTACGTGCGATAGTTAGATGCATGCATACAATGTGTAATTATCAAATCAAGGTAATTGAGATATCCATCACCTCAAATATTTATTATTTCTTTAGGTTGGGAACATTCTATATCTTTTCTTCTAGCTATTTTGAAACATACTATACACTTTTGTTAATTATAATCACCCTATTATGCTATTAATCACTAGAACTCACTTCTTCTAACTATATTTTTTGTAGCCATTGAACAACCTCTCTTTATCCTCACCTCCCGCCTACCTTCCTGGACTCTGGTAACCATCATTCTGCTCTCTACCTCCATGTGATCAATTTTTTTAGCTCCCACATTCAAGTGAGAATATGTGACATTTGTTCTGTGTCTTATTTATTCCACTTAACATAATGTTCTACAGTTCAGTTCCATCCATGTTGCCTCCAATAACAGGAGTTCATCCTTTTTTATGGCTGTGTAATATTTCATTGTGTATATATGCCACGTTTTCATTATCCATTCATCTGTTATTGGATACTTATGTTGATTCTGCATCTTTGCTACTGGGAATAGTGCTGCAATAATCATGGGCGTGCAAATATCTCTTTGATACACTGATTTCCCTTTTTATTGGATATATACCTAGCAGTAGGATTGCTGGATCATATGGTAGTTCTATTTTTAGTCTTTTAAGGAACCATTATACTATTTTCCATAGTTGCTGTACTGATTTACATTCCCACAACAATGCACAAGCAAAGAACAGAAATTTATTTCTCATAGTTCTAGAGACTGGGAAGTCCAAAATCAAAGTTTCAGTATCTGGTGTGGCTATTTTTACTGTGTCCTCACATGGTGTAAGCAGAAGAACAAGAGAAGATGACTGTTATCTCCTCACACGGCAGAAGAGTGGAAGAGAGAGAACCCACTCCCACAAACCCTTAATATGGTGGCATTCATCCATTCCCATTAGGCCCCACCTGCTAATGCTGTTGCATTGGGGATTAAGTTTCCAATACATAAATTTTGGAAAACACTTTCAAACCACAGCAGTCCTTCTGTTATATATATATAGTACAGTAGTAGCTTAAACTCACATTAAAATATTAAATGTAAACAGTATAGAGGACATTCTTGATTTTTTTTCTTAACTTTAAAGCCATATTTTTACATTTCCACCAACAGGTATGATATTAACTGTAGACTTAAAAATATATATTCTCAGCAGGCATGGTGGCTCATGCCTGTAATCCCAGCACCCACTGAGGCCAGTGGGTCACTTGAGGCGAGGAGTTTGAGACCAGCTTGGCCAACACAGTGAAATCCTGTCTCTACTAAAAATACAAAAAATTAGCTGGGCATGGTGGCATGCGCCTGTAGTTCCAGCTACTCAGGAGGCTGAGGCATGAGAATCCCTTGAATCTGGGAGGTGGAGGTTGCAGTGAGCTGAGATCATGCCACTGCACTCCAGCTTGGGTGAGAGAGTGAGATTCTGTCTCAAAAAAAAAAAAAAAAAAAAACCACAAAAATATATATTCTTTACTAATTTAAGAAAGTTCTCTTCTATCTATAAAAAGATTGCTAAAACATTTCATCATCATTGGAAATTAAATTTTCTCTAGTGCTTTTTTCCTGCAGGTACTTAGATTTTTTCTTCAATCTATTACTGTGATGACTTACATTAATGGATGTGTTACAGTAATAGATTTGATCATCAGTTTTCTCATATGCAAATACAGAAAATAATCTTTACTTTGTAGGATTTTTGTGATGTTTAAATTAGAGAGCATCTGTGAACAATTGCCAGGCAGGCAAAAAATAAAGGCCTACTGTTTCTTATTCCCCTCCAGATCCACTCTCCCCTCTGGCTCTCTGCCCTGTGACTGTGTAATGGTCACTGTTCTCCCTCGCTGTTGTTTCTGGTCAAGTTCAGCCAATGCAAGGTGGCAGCAAACTATTGAAAGATTGGAGGAAGGTGAAGTTGGAGTAGTTATTCCTCCAGCCATCTCCTTGCTAGGCTACAGCATGTTGTCTTCATCCTTCTACAGATGACCTTAGCTCCTATCATGCAGCCCTCTGTATATAGTTATCTGATCCAGATTCTGCTAACCACATTTTACACCTTCCTCTTTGAGCAGGTGACAGCTCTCCTCTCTTACCCACAGTTACTAGCCTCTGAATGATACTGTATTTCACATTGGTTTCCTTAATTAAGCTCCACCCACACCTTTGTGAATTGCCCCTTTACTTCACTGTCCTTAAATCATTTATTTTGTGCCTGTGTTTTGTGCTAGCAACCAAATACAGAGATAAGTAGTGTGTCCGGAACTGGTGGGTTCTTGGTCTCGCTGACTTCAAGAATGTAGCCGCATACCCTTGCGGTGAGTGTTACAGTTCTTAAAGATGGTGTTTCCAGAGTTTATTCCTTCTGATGTTCGCACATGTCTCAAGTTTCTTCTTTTTGGTGGGTTCGTGGTCTGGCTGACTTCAGTAATGGAGCTGCAGACCTTTGCGGTGAGTGTTACAGTTCATAAAGGCAGTGCGTCCGGGGTTGTTTGTTCCGCCTGGTGGGTTCGTGGTCTCACTGACTTCAGGAGTGAAGCTGCAGACCTTTGTGGTGAGTTTTACAGCTCATAAAGGCAGCACAGACCCAAAGAGTGAGCAGCAACAAGATTTATCTCCAAGAGTGAAAGAACAAAGCTTCCACAGAGTGGAAGGGGACCCGAATGGGCTGTGCTGCTGGCTGCAGTGGCCTGTTTTAATTCCCTTATTTGGCCCCACCCACATCTGTTAATTGGTCCATTTGACAGAGCACTGATTGGTCCATTTTACAGACTGCTGATTCATCCATTTTACAGAGGGCTGATTGGTCCGTTTTACAGAGTGCTGATTGGTGCGTTTACAATCCTTTAGCTAGACACAAAAGTTCTCCAAGTCCCCACCTGACCCAGAAGCCCAGCCGGCTTCACCTCTCAGTAGGTTATTCATTTCATCCCACTATAACCTGGAAATGGATGTAGATGGTTGTAAAATCAAGTATTTCTGCTCAGTTGAACATCTATTTAAGTCCTGGGTGATTTAAATGATTTGATCAATAATTATTATCTCTAATGGTGTCAAAACTTTTTTTTTTTAATTAAGTATTTATTGATCATTCTTGGGTGTTTCTCGGAGAGGGGGATATGGCAGGGTCATAGGGTAATAGTGGAGAGAAGGTCAGGAGATAAACACATGAACAAAGGTCTCTGTTTTTCCTAGACAGAGGTCCCTGGGGCCTTCTGCAGTGTTTGTGTCCCTGGTACTTGAGATTAGGGAGTGGTGATGACTCCCAAAGAGCATGCTGCCTTCAAGCATCTGTTTAACAAAGCACATCTTGCACCGCCCTTAATCCATTTAACCCTGAGTTGACACAGCACATGTTTCAGAGAGCAGGGGGCTGGGGGAAAGGCCATAGATCAACAGCATCCCAAGGCAGAAGAATTTCTCCTAGTCAGAACAAAATGGAGTCTCCTATGCCCACCTCTTTCTACACAGACACAGCAACAATCTGATCTCTCCTTCCTTTCCCCACACTTCCCCCACTTCTTTTCAACAAAACTGCCATCGTCCTCATGGCCTGCTCCCAATGGTCGCTGTCTCTTCGGAACTGTTGGGTACACCTCCCAGACAGGGTGGCTGGGCAGAGGCGCTCCTCACCTCCCAGACAGGGCGGCTGGGCAGAGGCGCTCCTCACTTCCCAGATGGGGCGGCCGGGCAGAGGCGCTCCTCACTTCACAGATGGGGTGGCCGGGCAGAGGCGCTCTTCACATCCCATACGGGGTGGCCTGGCAGAGGCGCTCCTCACATCCCAGACGATGGGTGGCTGGGCAGAGGAGCTCCTCATCTCCCAGACGGGGCGGCCAGGCAGAGGCACTCCTCACCTCCCAGACGGGGCGGCCGGGCAGAGGCGCTCCTCACTTCCTCCCAGACGGGGTGGCAGCCAGGCAGAGGTGCTCCTCACCTCCCGGGGTGGCAGCCAGGCAGAGGTGCTCCTCACCTCCCAGACGGGGCGGCCGGGCAGAGGCGCTCCTCACTTCCCAGACAGGGTGGCCGGGCAGAGGTGCTCCTCACATCCCAGACGGGGCGGCCGGGCAGAGGCGCTCCTCACATCGCAGACGATGGGTGGCCGGGTAGAGGCGCTCCTCACCTCCCAGACGGGGCGGCTGGGCAGAGGCGCTCCTCACCTCCCAGATGATGGGCGGCTGGGCAGAGGCGCTCCTCACTTCCCAGACGGTGCGGCCGAGCAGAGGCACTCCTCACTTCCTCCCAGATGGGGTGGCAGCCAGGCAGAGGCGCTCCTCACCTCCCAGACAGGGCGGCCGGTCAGAGGCGCTCCTCACTTCCCAGATGGGGCGGCTGGGCAGAGGCGCTCCTCACCTCCCAGACGATGGGTGGCCGGGCAGAGGCGCTCCTCACTTTCCAGAGGAGGCGGCCGGGCAGAGGCGCTCCTCACTTCCTCCCAGATGGGGTGGCATCTGGGCAGATGTGCTCCTCACCTCCCAGATGGGGCGGCCGGGCAGAGACACTCCTCACCTCCCAGACGGGGTGGCCGGGCAGAGGCGCTCCTCACTTTCTCCCAGACGGGGTGGCAGCCAGGCAGAGGCGCTCCTCACTTTCTCCCAGACGGGGTGGCAGCCAGGCAGAGGCGCTCCTCACTTCCCAGACGGGGTGGCCGGGCAGAGGCGCTCCTCACTTCCCAGACGGGGTGGCCGGGCAGAGGCGCTCCTCACTTCCTCCCAGATGGGGTGGCGGCCGGGCAGATGCGCTCCTCACCTCCCAGATGGGGCGGCCAGGCAGAGGCGCTCCTCACTTTCCAGACGGGGCGGCCGGGCAGAGGCGCTCCTCACCTCCCAGACGGGGTGGCGGGGCAGAGGCGCTCCTCACTTCCCAGATGGGGCTGCCGGCCAGAGGCGCTCCTCACTCCCAGACAGACGGGGCGGCTGGGCAGAGGGGCTCCTCACATCCCAGACGATGGGCAGCCAGGCAGAGACGCTCCTCGCTTCCTAGACGGGGTGGCAGCGGGGCAGAGGCTGTAATCTTAGCACTTTAGGAGGCCAAGGCAGGCGGCTGGGAGGTGGAGGTTGTAGCGAGTGGAGATCACACCACTGCACTCCAGCCTGAGCAACATTGAGCATTGAGTGAGCAGGACTCCGTCTGCAATCCCAGCACCTCGGGAGGCCGAGGCGCACAGATCACTCCAGGCCAGGAGCTGGAGACCAGCCCGGTCAACACGGCGAAACCCCGTCTCCACCAAAAATACAAAAACCAGTCAGGCGTGGCGGCGCGCCTGCAATCCCAGGCACTCGGCAGGCCGAGGCAGGAGAATCACAGGAGCCCGAGGCAGGGAGGTTGCAGCGAGCCGAGATCACGGCAGTACAGTCCAGCTTTGGCAACAGAGGGAGACTGAAAAAAGAAGGAGAGGGAGACCGAAGAGAGGGAGAGGGGGAGGGGGAGGCGGAGCCAAAATTGTTTTTTCTGTTATCAATCATTTGGACTACTTGCAGCTTTCAAATCAGTTAAATAAGCAATGTATATAAAGAGCCTAGCACAATCCTTTAGGCATTATAAAGACTATAACATTTGTTTTGTTTAAAAGAAAGAATGAAAGGGTTAGGAAAGGGGTTCAGAAGTAGAAATTTGAGCTATTGCAATAATTTTGAAGTTCACTGTGCTTTGCAAACCCAATATTACTTCCATTCTGTGATATTATTATGGAAATTACAGAGCAGAAGTCAGATCTGGAAAGCAAAGATGTGGGAAATTATTTAACGTATCAAAAGGAACCCACATCTACTCTAATTTTCCTCTTGGTTATGCCAACAATCTTTCTCATTTTGGAATGTGTTCTATAAGCTTTGTAAAAGGTCATAGACTACATAATGGTCCAGGTAGAGGCTAAGTGGGAGCTGGGGAATGATTGAATCAGCCTAGTGAGAAAACTGTAGCAATTATTCATTTGATGATGTTACTGCTTCTATATTTTGAATTATCCTAAAGATAATTAAGGTGATAAAAAAGTTAAGGTGAATTTTACAGTCCAAGGTACTGGAAACTACAGTTTTTAAGCTCTTTTTTTTGGGGGGGGGGTGGTGGTTAAACAAATATCTTTGGGAAAAAGCATAATTAAAAACAATAATCCAGAGGCCCATCTCTTCTTCGGTGTTTAAAATGCTGTATTTTAACAAGGTACGAAACAGAGTCCTGTTTAGGGAAACAGACAATATGATATTACTGAATTTGGTTATTTACAGGAATAGTCAAAATACATAATTTCAAAATAGACCCTAAATATAGGGCCCCATTATTGGATTTTGCACATTCCATCTTCCTCACCAGTAATACTAGAAGTAACAGTGACTTTTGTTTAACAATGTATATAGAGGCTTTAAAAAATACATAAAAATAAACCAAATAGAAAACAAAGAATGTAAAGATTCTCTGAATTGGCTCATTTAAAATCCCTCCACAGCATTCTACTGTGCTTTCCATTTATGTAAAACAATTTTGTTTCCCAGTCTTTCTTAAAAGTAGAATTCTTTTTTTATAGCTGCATAGTATTCCATGGTGTATACGTGCCACATTTTCTTTATCCAGTCTATCATTGATGGGCATTTGGGTTGGTTCCAAGTCTTTGCTATTGTGAATAGTGCTGCAATAAACATATGTGTACATGTGTCTTTATAGTAGCATGACTTATAATCCTTTGGGTATATACCCAGTAATGGGATCACTGGGTCAAATGCTATTTCTAGTTCTAGATCCTTGAGGAATCACCACACTGTCTTCCACAATGGTTGAACTAGTTTACACTCCCACCAACAGTGTAAAAGCATTCTTATTTCTCCACATCCTCTCCAGCATCTGTTGTTTCCTGACTTTTTAATGATCGCCATTCTAACTAGTATGAGATGGTATCTCATTGTGATTTTGATTTGCATTTCTCTGATGACCAGTGATGATGAGCATTTTTTCATTTGTCTGTTGGCTGCATAAATGTCTTCTTTTGAGAAGTGTCTGTTCATATCCTTTGCCCACTTTTTGATGGGATTGTTTGTTTTTTTCTCGTAAATTTGTTTGAGTTCTTTGTAGATTCTGGATATTAGCCCTTTGTCAGATGAGTAGATTGCAAAACTTTTCTCCCATTCTGTAGGTTGCCTGTTCACTCTGATGGTAGTTTCTTTTGCTGTGCAGAAGCTCTTTAGTTTAATTAGATCCCATTTGTCTATTCTGGCTTTTGTTGCCATTGCTTTTGGTGTTTTAGTCATGAAGTCCTTGCCCATGCCTATGTCCTGAATGGTATTGCCTAGGTTTTCTTCTAGGGTTTTTATGGTTTTAGGTCTTACATTTAAGTCTTTAATCCATCTTGAATTAATTTCTGTATAAGGTGTAAGGAAGGGATCCAGTTTCAGCTTTCTACATATGGCTAGCCAGTTTCCCCAGTACCATTTATTAAATAGGAAATCCTTTCCCCATTTCTTGTTTTTGTCAGGTTTGTCAAAGATCAGGTGGTTGTAGGTGTGTGGTGTTATTTCTGAGGCCTCTGTTCTGTTCCATTGATCTATATCTCTGTTTTGTTACCAGTACCATGCTATTTTGTTTACTGTAGCCTTGTAGTACAGTTTGAAGTCAGGTAGCATGATGCCTCCATCTTTGTTCTTTTTGCTTAGGATTGTCTCGGCAATGTGGGCTCTTTTTTGGTTCCATATGAACTTTAAAGTAGTTTTTTCCAATTCTGTGAAGAAAGTTACTGGTAGCTTGATGGGGATGGCATTGAATCTATAAATTATCTTTGGCAGTATGGTCATTTTCACAATATTGATTCTTCCTACCCATGAACATGGGATGTTCTTCCATTTGTTTGTGTCCTCTTATTTTGTTGAGCAGTAGTTTGTAGTTCTCCTTGAAGAGGTTCTTCACGTCCCTCATAAGTTGGATTCCTAGGTATTTTATTCTCTTTATAGCAATTGTGAATGGGAGTTCACTCATGATTTGGTTCTCTGTTTGTCTGTTATTGGTGTATAGGAATGCTTGTGATTTTTGCAGATTGACTTTGTATCCTGAGACTTTGCTGAAGTTGCTTATCAGCTTAAGGAGATTTTGGGCTGAGATGATGGGGTTTTCTAAATATACAATCATGTCATCTGCAAACAGGGACAATTTGACTTCCTCTTTTCCTAATTGAACACGCTTTATTTCTTTCTCTTGCCTGATTGCCCTGGCCAGAACTTCCAACACTATGTTAAATGGAGCGGTGAGAGAGGGCATCCTTGTCTTGTGCCAGTTTTCAAAGGGAATGTTTCCAGTTTTTGCCCATTCAGTATGACATTGGCTGTGGATTTGTTATAAATAGCTCTTATTATTTTGAGATATGTTCCATCAATACCTAGTTTATGGAGAGTTTTTAGCATGAAGCCTCTTGAATTTTGTCAAAGGCCTTTTCTGCATCTATTGAGATAATCATGTGTTTTTTGTCATTGGTTCTGTTTATGTGATGGATTACCTTTATTGATTTGTGTATGTTGAACCTGCCTTGCATCCCAGGGATGAAGCCAGTTTGATCGTGGTGGATAAGCTTTTTGATATGCTGCTGGATTTGGTTTGCCAGTATTTTATTGAGGATTTTTGCATTGATGTTCATCGGGGATATTGGTCTAAAATTCTCTTTTTTTGTTGTGTCTCTGCCAGGCTTTGGTATCAGGATAATGCTGGCCTCATAAAATGAGTTACGGAGGATTCCCTCTTTTTCTATTGGTTGGAATAGTTTCAGAAGAAATGGTACCAGCTCCTCTTTGTACCTCTGGTAGAATTCGGCTGTGAATCCGTCTGGTCCTGGACTTTTTTTGGTTGGTAGGCTATTAATTATGGCCTCAATTTCAGAACTTGTTATTGGTCTACTCAGGGATTCAACTTCTTCCTGGTTTAGTCTTGGGAGGGTGTATGTGTCCAGGAATTTATCCATTTCTTCTAGATTTTCTAGTTTATTTGTGTAGAGGTGTTTAGAGTATTCTCTTATGGTAGTTTGTATTTCTGTGGGATTGGTGGTGATATCCCCTTTATCATTTTTTATTGTGTCTACTTGATTCTTCTCTCTTCTTTATTAGTCTTGCTAGTGGTCTATCAATTTTGTTGATCTAAAAAAAAACCAGCTCCTGGATTCACTGATTTTTGAAGGCTTTTTTGTGTGTCTATCTCCTTCAGTTCTGCTCTGATCTTAGTTATTTCTTGCCTTCTGCTAGCTTTTGAATTTGTTTGCTCTTGCTTCTCTAGTTCTTTTAACTGTGATGTTAGGGTGTCAATTTTAGATCTTTCCTGCTTTCTCTTGTGGGCATTTAGTGCTATAAATTTCCCTCTACACACTGCTTTAAATGTGTCCCAGAAATTCTGGAATGTTGTGTCTTTTTTCTCATTAGTTTCAAAGAACATCTTTATTTCTGCCCTCATTTCATTATTTACCCAGTAGTCATTCAGGAGCAGGTTGTTCACTTTCCATGTAGTTGTGTGGTTTTGAGTGAGTTTCTTAATCCTAAGTTCTAGTTTGATTGCACTGTGGTCTGAGAGAGTTTGTTGTGATTTCTGTTCTTTTACATTTGCTGAGGAGTGCTTTACTTCCAACTATGTGGTCAATTTTGGAATAAATGCAATGTGGTGCTGAGAAGAATGTATATTTTGTTGATTTGGGATGGAGAGTTCTGTAGATGTTTATTAGGTCTGCTTGGTGCAGAGCTGAGTTCAAGTCCTGGATATCCTTGTTAATCTTCTGTCTCATTGATCTAATATTGACAGTGGGGTGTTAAAGTCTCCCATTATTATTGTGTGGAGTCTAAGTCTCTTTGCAAGTCTCTAAGGACTTGCTTTATGAATCTGGGTTCTCTTGTATTGGGTCCATGTAGATTTAGGATAGTTAGCTCTTCTTGTTGAATTGTTCCCTTTACCATTATGGAATGGACCTTTCTTGTCTCTTTTGATCTTTGTTGATTTAAAGTCTGTTTTATCAGAGACTAGGATTGCAACCCCTGCTTTTTTTTTTTTTTTTTTTTTTTTTGCTTTCCATTTGCTTGGTGGATATTCCTCCATCCCTTTGTTTTGAGCCTATGTGTGTCTCTGCATGTGAGATGGGTCTCCTGAATACAGCACACTGATGGGTCTTGATTCTACCCAACTTGCCCATCTGTGTCTTTTAATTGGGGCATTTAGCCCATTTACATTTAAGGTTAATATTATTATGTGTGAATTTGATCCTGTCATTATGATGTTCGCGGTTATTTTGCTCGTTAGTTGATGCAGTTTCTTCCTAGCATTGATAGTCTTTACAATTTGGCATGTTTTTGCAGTGGCTGGTACCGGTTTTTCCTTTCCATGTTTAGTGCTTCCTTCAGGAGCTCTTGTAAGGGAGGCCTGGTGGTGACAAAATCTCTCAGCATTTGCTTGTCTCTAAAGGATTTTATTTCTCCTTCACTTATGAAGCTTAGTTTGGCTGGATATGAAATTCTGGGTTGAAAATTCTTTTATTTAAGAATGTTTAATATTGGCCCCCTCTCTCTTCTGGCTTGTAGAGTTTCTGCTGAGAGATCCACTGTTAGTTGGATGGGCTTTCCTTTATGGTTAACCCGGCCTTTCTCTCTGGCTGCCCTTAACATTTTTTCCTTCATTTCAACATTGGTGAATCTGACAATTATGTGTCTTGGGGTTGCTCTTGTCAAGGAGTATCTTAGTGTCATTCTCTGTATTTCCTGAATTTGCATGTTGGCCTGTCTTGCTAGGCTGGGGAAGTTCGTCTGGATAATATCCTGAAGATTGTTTTCTAACTTGGTTCCATTCTCCCCATCACTTTCAGGTACACCAAACAAACATAGATTTGGTCTTTTCACATAGTCCCAAATTTCTTGGAGGCTTTGTTTGTTTCTTTTTACTCTTTTTTCTCTAAACTTCTCTTCTTGCTTTATTTCATTATCTGATCTTCAATCACTGATACCTTTCTTCCACTTGATCGAATCAGCTGTTGAAGCTTGTGCATGCATCACGTAGTCTCATGCTGTGTTTTCAGCTCCATCAGGTCATTTAAGGTCTTCTCTACACTTTTTATTCTAGTTAGCCATTCGTCTAATCTTTTCTCAAGGTGTTTAACTACCTCGTGATAGGTTTGAACATCCTCCTTTAGCTCGGAGAAGTTTGTTATTACCAACCTTCTGAAGCCTACTTCTGTCAGCTCATCAAAGTCATTCTCAGTCCAGCTTTGTTCTGTTGCTGGTGAGGAGCTATGGTCCTTTGGAGGAGAAGAGGTACTCTGGCTTTTAGAATTTTCAGCTTTTCTACTCTGGTTTCTCCCCATCTTTGTGGTTTTATCTACCTTTGGTCTTTGATGTTGGTGACCTACAGATGGGGTTTCGGTGTGGATGTCCTTTTTGTTGATGTTGATACTATTCCTTTCTGTTTGTTAGTTTTCCTTCTAACAGTCAGGCCCCTCTGCTGCAGGTCTGCTGGAGTTTGCTGGAGGTCCACTCCAGACCCTGTTAGCCTGGGTATCACCAGCGGAGGCTGCAGAACAGCAAATATTGCAGAACAGAATCAGCTGATTCTTCCACTGGAAGCTTCATCCCAGAGGAGCACCCCCCTGTATGAGGTGTCAGTTGGCCCCTACTGGGAGGTGTCTCCCAGTTAGGCTACACGGGGGTCAGTCTGTCCGTTCTCAGAGCTCAAACACCATGCTGGGAGAACCACTGCTCTCTTCAGGGCTGTCAGACAGGGATGTTTAAATCTGCAGAAGTTTCTGCTGCCTTTTGTTCAGAGGCAGCAGGCCTTGCTGAGCTGCGGTGGGCTCTGCCCAGTTCAAGCTTCCCTGGCCTCTTTGTTTACCTACTCAAGCCTCGGCAATGGCAGATGCCCCTCCCCCTGCCAGGCTGCTGCCTCACAGGTCAATCTCAGACTGCTGCGTTAGCAGTGAGCAAGGCTCTGTGGGCGTGGGACCTGCCGAGTCAGGCATGGGATATAATCTCCTGGTGTGCTGTTTGCTAAGACCATTGGAAAAGTGCAGTATTTGGGCGGAAGTTTCCAGTTTTTTCCAGGTACAGCCTGTCATGGCTTCTCTTGGCTAGGAAAGGGAAATCCCCCGACCCCTTGCACTTCCCAGGTGAGGCATCACCCCATCCTGCTTTGGCTCGCCCTCCGTGGGCTGTACCCACTGTCCAACCAGTCTCAATGAGAGGAACCAGGTACCTCAGTTGGAAATGCAGAAATCACCAGTCTTCTGCTTTGATCATGCTGGGAGCTGTAGACCAGAGCTGTTTCTATTTGGGGGCATGGATGAAGCTGGAAACCATCATTCTGAGCAAACTATCACAAGGATGGAAAACCAAACACCACATGTTCTCATTCATAGGTGGGAATTGAAAAATGAGAACACTTGCACACAGGGCAGGGAACATAACACACCGGGGCCTGTCGTGGGATGGGGGACAGGGGGAGGGATAGCATTAAGAGAAATACCTAATGTAAATGATGAGTTAATGGGTGCAGCAAACCAACATGGCACATGTATACCTGTGAAACAAACCTGCACGTTGTGCACATATACCCTAGAACTTAAAGTATAAAAAAAAGTAGCATTCCAAATGTAACTCAGGTTCTACCCTTAGAGGCTCTCACATGAGATTTTGATTCATAGCTGAGTCATGTATAGAGAAAGGCAGGGTTTGGGGTGTCCTGTTTTGCTAATGGAGGTCATGGCCGAGGTGGCACATTTGTGCTGGCAGCCGTGGCAGGGGCTTTCTGATTCAACAGCTCTTGGAAACTCAGTCTGATTCTGCAGTAACCCCAACAACTGGAAAATGAGCTGCCCATATCCCTTAAACAGTCCCTGTCTTACACCAGTGGAGTGGATGATTTTGTTGCTTGACACACACAAAAAAACTCTGTCTAATAGTGAATTATAGTGTGTCATAGAGCTGAAATGCACAATAACAGGAAAAGAATATGCCCCCTTTTGAAATACACATTTAAGAATGCTTAGAATCCTTATTCTGAATCAGATACTGTGTGCATTGCTCGGAGTACAGCCCCCAAGAAACTACCGTGTGAATTTCTAAACGTGGGTGTGGGCAGTGGCATGGGCCTGGGTTAGGAGTGGTTCACAGATAAAAACAACCAAATATTAAACGTGATTGTAAGCACAACATATAAAGCTTACCACTCTTGGAAGCCTGCCACTTTTTGAAATCAGACAAATCAGGAAAAAAGAAGAAGGAAACAGAGGAAAGCAGAAAGGGAAATAAGAAAAGGGAAAAAAAGAAACAGAAAAGGTATCTAACACTTTATAAATACTTGATCTGCATGATGCACAAACATTGTCTTATTTGAAATGCCATCATGATATATGAAATAGGTCAGGAATATTTTTTCCATTTTAGAGGTGAGAAAATCAAGCCTCAGTCTGGGATTTAAACCCAAGTCTATCTATCCCTAGAACCCACACTGTTTTTAACGTAGTCTAGTGTGATGGGGGTGGCGAGAGACTTAGTAAAAATTCTAATTATCTTTGCAAAGTTGTTAGTTGGATACCTATCAAAAGACTTTACTGTAGAATGAGATTTAGAATTGTGAGCATCTTTTCCCTTGAACTTTAACCAGAGCTTATTGAATTTTTCCCTCTACAGAAATTCAAATCTTTATACTTTGGATGTTTAAACTGGGCAAATTTCAAATGAGGATATGCATGTTTCTGGACATTTCTTCCTGTTCCCAAAAATTTTGTTGATTTGTCCTGATGATGTCTATGAATAACTCTGTGGGATAGAGAACTGTAAAGCTAGGAAGAACAATCCTGCCAGAATGAACTGTGCATTAACAACACATAATTTCCTTATAGATTTAAACTAAGCAAACATGTAAATGAATAACCTTTTTAAGGACAAGCTACATCACCAATAGAGTTTACTTAATTTATTTTGACAACTGCCTCTAATTACTTAACATCACACATTATATGGGTAAAAAAAACAGTTAATAATGTAAAACCTCATTGCTGTTTCAGGTCGAGTGAGAGATGTGTGCATATATTCTCCAGGCATTTGTGGAGTGGATCATGTTGCGCTCTCTCTCTCTTTCTGTGTGTGTGTGTGTGGGTGTGTGTGTGTCTGTGTGTGTGTGTGTCTGTTGGGACAATTTCTTCAGATAAATTTTTGGATTTGCGGATGTGAAGAGATTAAATTCCATATGGAATGTGAAAAAATAATTCATAAATATTGCCAATTCTCAGCTCTGAAAAAAACAATGGCTAAACTTTATTTTAGATTACATTATATACTATATACTATATCTAATTTACATGCCTGGCCTTTGTGGGGCATCCTCTTATATGTTAATCTAGCGCCCTCTTGTGTAATACGTTTTAATAACAAAGTTTGAGAGTTTTTATATATCATGTTTTGATTTCTAATTTCTAAAAGAATATACTCATTGGATAGTGTTATTATTTTATTTTCTTTGTATTTTTTGTATTTTCAAAGTGCACATAATAAAAAAAATATAAATGAACAAGACTGAATTTTCAAGTCTTATGTCATGCCCATGACTGTCAGTAAACAAAAACCACTTTTCTGAATCAGGACATTTCTTAAGAAAGTCAAATTTACTCCCAGGAGGCAAAGGAAAAATAATATCGTAAAACAGTACAATTCATTTGGATCAATTCTTAGAATTTTAGAGAAGAAGAAAATGCAGCGATCCAGTGAGGGTTAGGACGTGGCTGGCACTTGCTTTTCATCTGTGTCATGCTGCTGTCACTGCCTGGGCTGGCACAAGGCTAAAGGGCATTGCTAGTGTTTTACACGGAGAACAGTTTTCTGATCATTTTTCTTTTTTCAGGAACTCTCACGTGAAAATCAACGTGTAAGCAGGGAGAGGGAGTGTTGCTCTGATCCAAGGCAGGAAAGGTGAAGCCCTGTCTACTGTCCCTTCCTGGGAGGCACCTGAGGGTTGTGTGGTTTGTGAATCCTTAGGCTTCTTGGGGCCATGGTTTGACAGCACAATTATAAACTTTGCTCTTTTGAGCTGTTATGAATTGAATTGTATCTTACAAAACTTGTATGTTGAAGTCCTAACCCCTCTAGTACCTCAGAATGTGACCTTGTTTGGAGACAGGGCCTTAACAAAGGAAATCAAGTTAAAATGAAGTCAGTAGGATGGGCTGTAATATAACTAGCATCCTCACGAAAAAAAAAGGAGGAAATTGGTGTAGATAAAGGCAGAGGTTTGGGTGATGTCTCTACAAGCCAAGAAACACCACAGATTGCCAGCAAACCACCAGAAGCTAGGAGAGAGGCATGCAACGCACCCTCTCTCACAGCCCTCAGAAGGAACTCATCCTGCTGACATCCTGGTCTTGAACGTCTACCCTCCATAACTGTGAGAGAATAAATTTCTGTTGTTTTAAACCACCCAGTTCATGGAACTTTACTATGGCAGCCCTAGAAAATGAATCCACATTTGCGCTCAATGGCATGGTGGGTTGTTCTTGCTGGCTGAAGTAGTACAGCCAGCACAGATTGTAGGTTAGGCTGCATAATTTAAAATCCCTGGAGAAAGGACAACTTTGTAGTATAATGTAATAAATAATCTATTGTAAAAAATAATTATCTCAGTGAAAAAAAGTGCTTTCTAATTGCCCAGCAGCCTTGTAAATGTTTATTTTTATGCAGAATTATTATTTGTATTTATTTATTTTTATTTTTTGAGAAGGAGTCTCACTCTGTCACCCAGGCTGGAGGGCAGTGGCATGATCTCAGCTCACTGCAAACTCTGCCTCCCTGGGTTCAAAGGGTTCTCCTGACTCAGCCTCCTGAGTAGCTGAGATTATAGGTGTGGGTTACCACACATGGCTAATTTTGGTATTTTTTGTAGAGTTGGGTTTTCACCATGTTGGCTAGGCTGGGTCTTGAACTCCTGACCTCAAGTGATCTGCCTGCCTCGGCCTCCCAAAGTGCTGGGATAACAGGCATTAGCCACTGCACCTAGCCCGTTCTTTGTTTTCTATTTGGTTCATTTTTATAAAGTTTTTAGAGCTTCTATATACATTGCCAGTGTCATGCCTAATTATTTTAAAGTAACTGCTGGCCATCAAGGCATTTCACTATATCAGTTGCATCACTTAAAGATAAGAGCATTTTCATATTTAGCCAAAATAACATTTTCTCACTTTAAACACATTATTTTAAAATAGTCATCTTATCTAATAACCAGCCCACATCTAAATTTCCCTAAATGTCCCCCAAATCACATATACTTGGCTTGTCCAAAACTGGATCCAATTTGAGACCACACATTGCATCTAACTGCCATTTCTTGCCCCTTTTAATCAGGCCAGTCACATTTTAATGGCACTGTCTTGCTGAAGAGAATAAGTCATAATGAAGAAAATACACCAAATTCTGGATGTCTCTGATTGTTTCTTTGTGGTATCTTTTAGCTTGTTTCTGTAAATTGGAATTTAGATATGAAGGCTCTATTAGATTTGGGCTAGACTACATCACAGATGTGTTTTACTTCATATTGCATCTCATTAATAGGCCCACAATATCTGGTTGTCCACCAGTGGGATGCTGAGAGAGACCACTGAGAGTGGGGATAACATCTTGAACCCTCCATTGCAAGAAGAAACTAATCTCTGTGTGGTTATCATGGCCTCATATAGGTGTCTAGTTCCCTACCCATCATTCGTCTAATAGTGTCAACACCAGTTCATGGCCTGACTGGTTGATTTAATTGTTGCCAAATGATTATTTCCTAATTCTGTCACTTCACGTGTGTTGATTGGGGACATTCCTTATTAACTGGAGCTTTCTGGTTACCCTGTGATACAGTCCCTGCTTAAAAGAAGGATGAATTGTTTATTCCTTCCCGTTACTCACAAATTTTGAGAATAAAGAATTCGTTTAATAATTATTTTAATTAGTGATATGTGATATCCTTTTTTTCCTGACTTCCCCTTTTGTTAATGTCATTATAAACTCTGATTTTTAATAAATTTAATGAATTTCAAAAAACTACAATCATAGGGCAGGGGTGGTTTTTCAAATGGTCACAAATGTAATCAGTAGAATACACTTTAAACTGGATTCTGAGTCCTTTTGATAGGACTCCATTAATCTTTATGAGTTTCTTTGCTTGCTTTTGGGCACGAGATCTGAATACCTTTAGTGGAGAATCATATGAGTACTTTGGTTTGAATGATGGTGCACTCACCAAAATTCATATGTTGAAACTGAACTGCCAATGTAGTAGTATTAAGAGATGGGGTCTTTAAGAGGTTATTAAGTCATAAGGGCAGAGCCTTCAAGGAGGGGGTTATAAATAGACCTTATAAATGGACTCGAGGGAGTGGGTTTGCTCTCTTCCACTCTTCTGCCATGTGAGGATGAAGCATTCCTCCTCTGTGGCCCTTCCATCCCTTCTACCACATAAAGACAGAGTGTTCCTCCTCTCTGGAGGTCACAGCAACAAAGCACCATCTTGGAAGTAGAGAGCAGCCCTCACCAGAAAACTGAACCTGCTGGCACATTAATCTTGAATTTCCCAGCTTCCAGAACTGTGAGAAAATAGAATTGTGTACTTTATAAATCACCTGGTCTCAGATATTTTGTTATAGCAGCACAAACAGACTAAAACAGTCAAATTCACCTTTTTAAGAGTGCCAATTGCTAATGCAGTGACATCGCATCTTGGATATACCATGGACAGAGTTGGAAGCTGGAAGATATACATTTTTAAGAACATGAGTTCATATTGATATTTTCAGCTTTAGTAATACAGTGTTTTTACTTGACTTCTTTAATTTTATAAACGTATCTCTTTCCTTTTGTATTTTTTCCTATAATGTAAAGAAAATAATTTGAAGAAACAATACCAACATTGCCATTGAAAACAGTTTAAAAGTTTTTGTCAGTATTTTGTCCTTAGAATGCATCCCAAGCATTGCTGGTAAGATGGCCGAATAGGAAAAGCTCTTGTCTGCAGTTCCCAGTGAGATTGATGTGGAAGGTGGGTGATTTCTGCATTTCCAACTGAGGTACGCAGTTCATCTCACTGGGACTGGTTGGACAGTGGGTGCAGCCCATGGAGGGTGAGCCAAAGCAGAGTGGGGCATCGCCTTACCCAGGGAGCACAAGGGGTCAAGGAATTCTCTCCCCTAGCCAAGGGAAGCCATGAGGGACTGTGCCGTGCCATGAGGAATGAATGGTGCACTCCAGCCGAGATATTGCACTTTTCCCACAGTCTTCACAACTCGCAGACCAGGAGATTCCCTCCAGTGCCTCCACCACCAGGGTCCTGGGTTTCAAGCACAAAACTGGGCAGCCGTTTGGGCAGACACCAAGCTAGCTGCAGGAGGTTTTTTTTTCCATACCCAAGTGGCGCCTGGAACACCAGCAACACGGGACCATTCACTCCCCTGGAAAGGGGGCTGAAGCCAGGGAATGAAGAGGTCTGACTTGGTGGGCCCCACCCCCATGGAGCCCAGCAAGCTAAGATCCACTGGCTTGAAATTCTCGCTGCCAGCACAGCAGTCTGAGGTCGATCTGGGATGCTCGAGGTTGGTTGAGGGAGGGGCGTCCACCATTACTGAGGCTTGAATAGGGGATTTTACCCTCACAGTGTAAACAAAGCTACCAGGAAGTTCAAACTGAGTGGAGCCCACTGCAGCTCAGCAAGGCCACTGTGGCCAGACTGTCTCTCTAGATTCCTCCTCTCTGGGCAGGGTATCTCTGAAAAAAGGCAGCAGCCCCAGTCAGGGGCTTATAGGTAAAACCCCCATCTCACTGGGACAGAGCACTTGGGGGAAGGGGCAGCTGTGGGCACAGCCTCAGTAGACTTAAACATCCCTGCCTGATGGCTCTGAAGAGAGCAGTGAATCTCCTAGCACAGTGTTTAAGCTCTGCTAAGCGTCAGATTGCCTCCTCAAGTGGGTCCCTGATCCCCGTGTATCCTGACTGGGAGACACTTCCCAATAGGGGCCGACAGACACCTCATACAGGAGAGCTCTGGCTGGCATCTGGCAGGTACCCCTCTGGGACAAAGCTTCTAGAGGAAGGAACAGGCAGCAATCTTTGCTGTTCTGCAGCCTCCACTGGTTATATCCAGGCAACAGGGTCTGAAGTGGACCTCCAGCAAACATCAGCAGACCTGCAGCAGAGGGACCAGACTGTTAGATGGAAAACTAGCAAACAGAAAGGAATAGTATCAACATTAACAAAAAGGACATCCACTCAGAGACCCCCTCCAAAGGTCACCGACTTCAAAGACCAAAGATAGATAAATTCACGAAGATGGGGAGAAACCAACACAAAAAGGCTGAAAATTCCAAAAACCAGAACGCCTCTTCTCTTCCAAAGGATCACAACTTCTTGCCAGCAAAGGAAAAAAACTGGATGGAGAATGAGTTTGAAGAATTGACAGAGGTAGGCTTCAGACGGTGAGTAGTAATAAACTCCTCCGAGCTAAAGGAGGATGTTTTAACCCAATGCAAGGAAGCTAAGAACCTTGAAAAAAGGTTAGATGAATTGCTAACTAGAATAACTAGTTTAGAGAAGATAAATGACCTGTTGGAGCTGAGAAACACAGCACGAGAACTTCATGAAGCATACACAAGTATCAATAGCCAAATCGATCAAGCGGAAGGAAGGATATCAGATATTGAAGATCAACTTAAAGAAATAAAGCAAGAAGACAACATTAGAGAAAAAAGAATGAAAAGGAATGAAGAAAGCCTCCAACATGGGACTATGTGAAAAGACAAAATCTACGTTTGATTGGTGTACCTGAAAGTGATGGGGAGAATGGAACCAAATTGGAAAACACCCTTCAGGATATTATCCAGGAGAATGTCCACAACCTAGCAAGACAGGCCAACATTCAAATTCAGGAAATACAGACAATGCCACAAAGATACTCCTCAAGAAGAGCAACCCCAAGAAACGTAATCATCAGATTCACCAAGGTTGAAATGAAGGAAAAAATGTTAAGGGCAGTCAGAGAGAAAGATTGGGTTACCCACAAAGGGAAGCCCATCCGACTAACAGCAGATCTCTCTGGAGAAACCCTACAATCCAGAAGAGAGTGGGGGCCAATATTCAATGTTCTTAAATAAAAGAATTTTCAACCCAGAATTTCATATCCAGCCAAACTAAGTTTCATAAGTGAAGGAGAAATAAAATCCTTTACAGACAAGCAAATGCTCGCTGAGAGATTTTGTCACCACCAGGCCTCCCTTACAAGAGATCCTGAAGGAAGCACTAAACATGGAAAGGAACAACCGGTACCAGCCACTGCAAAAACATAACAAATTGTAAAGTCCATCGATACTATGAAGAAACTGCATCAACTAGTGGGCAAAATAACCAGCTAGCATCATAATGACAGGATCAAACTTGCACATAACAATATTAAACTTAAATGTAAAGGCTAAATGCCCCAATTAAAAGACACAGATGGGCAAGTTGGGTAGAATCAAGACCCATCAGTGTGCTGTATTCAGGAGACCCATCTCACATGCAGAGACACACATAGGCTCAAAATAAAGGGATGGAGGAATATCTACCAAGCAAATGAAAAGCAAAAAATAAAAATAAAAAATAAAAAAAGGCAGGGGTTGCAATCCTAGTCTCTGATAAAACAGACTTTAAACCAACAAAGATCAAAAGAGACAAAGAAGGGCATTACGTAAAGGTAAAGGGATCAGTGCAACAAGAAGAGATAACTATCCTGAATATATATGCACCCAATACAGGAGCACCCAGATTCATAAAGCAAGTTCTTAGAGATCTACAAAGAGACTTAGACTCCCACACAGTAATAGTGGGACACCCCACTGTCAATATTAGACAGATCAATGAGAGAGAATATTAACAAGGATATCCAGGACTTGAACTCAGCTCTGGACCAAGTGGACCTAATAAGACATCTATAGAACTCTCCACCCCAAATCAACAGAATATACATTCTTCTCAGAACCTCATCACACTTATTCTAAAATTGACCACATAATTGGAAGTAAAACATTCCTCAGCAAATGCAAAAGAGTGGAAATCACAACAAAGTCTCTCAGACCATGGTGCAATCAAATCAGAACTCAGGATTAAGAAACTCAATCAAAACTGCACAATTACTTGGAAACTGAACAACCTGCTCCTGAATGACTAATGGGCAAATAACAAAATGAAGGCAAAAATAAAGATGTTCTTTGAAACCAACGTAAACAAAGACACAACGTACCAGAATCTCTGGGACACAGCTAAAGCAGTGTTTACAGGGAAATTTATAACACTAAATGCCCATAAGAGAAAGCAGGAAAGATCTAAAATTGACACCCTAACATCACAATTAAAAGAACTAGAGAAGCAAGAGCAAACAAATTCAAAAGCTAGCAGAAAAGATCAAATAACTAGGATCAGAGCAGAACTGAAGGAGATAGACACACACAAAAAAAAAACCTTCAAAAAAATCAATGAAACCAGGAGCTGGTTTTTTGAAAATATCAACAAAATAGACCGCTAGCAAAACTAATAAAGAAGAAAAGAGAGAAGGAGCAAATAGGTGCAATAAAAAATGATAAAGGGGATAACAGCACTGATCCCACAGATACAAACAACCTTCAGAGAATACTATAAACACCTCTGCACAAATAAACTAGAAAGTCTAAAAGACATGGATAAATTCCTGGACACATAATCCCTCCCAAGACTAAACCAGGAAGACGTCAAATCCCTGAATAGACCAATAACAAGTTCTGAAATTGAGGCCATAATTAATAGCCTACCAACCAAAAAAAGTCCAGGACAGGACAGATTCACAGCTGAATTCTACCCAAGATACAAAGAAGAGCTGGTACCATTTCTTCTGAAACTATTCCAAACAATAGAAAAAGAGGGAATCCTCCCCAACTCATTTTATGAGGCCAGCATCATCCTGATACCAAAACCTGGCAGAGTCACAACAAAAAATAAAATTTCAGGCCAATATCCCTGATGAACATCAATGCGAAAATCCTCAGTAAAATACTGGCAAACCGAATCCAGCAATACATCAAAAACTTATCCACCACCATCAAGTTGGCTTCACCCCTGGGATGCAAGGCTGGTTCAACATATACAAATCAATAAAGGTAATCCATCACATAAACAGAACCAATAACAGAAACCACATGATTATCTCAATAGATGCAGTAAAGGCCTTCAACAAAATTCAACAACTCTTCATGCTAAAAACTCTCAATAAACTAGGTATTGATGGAACGTATCTCAAAATAATAAGAGTCATTTATGACAAACCCACAGCCAGTATCATACTGAATGGGCAAAAGCTGGATGCATTCCATTTGAAAAGTGGCACAAGACAAATATGCCCTCTTTCACCACTCCTATTCAACATAGTATTGGAAGTTCTGGCTAGGGCAATCAGGCAAGAGAAAGAAATAAGCGTATTCAAATAGGAAAAGAGGAAGTCAAATTGTCTCTGTTTGTAGATGACGTGATTGTATATTTAGAAAACCCTATTGTCTCAGCCCCAAATCTTCTTAAACTGATAAGCAACTTCAGCAAAGTCTCAGGATATGAAATCAATGTGCAAAAATCACAAGCCCTCTTATACACCAATAACAGACAAACAGAGAGCCAAATCTTGAGTGAACTCCCATTCACAATTGCTATAAGGAGAATAAAATGCTTAGGAATACAACCAACAAGCAATGTGAAGAACCTCTTCAAGGAGAACTACAAACCACTGCTCAAGGAAATAAGAGAGGACACAAATAAATGGAAAAACCTTCCATGCTCATGGATAGGAAGAATCAATATCATGAAAATGGCCATACTGCCTAAAGTAATTTACAGATTCAATATTATCCCCATCAAGCTACCAGTGACTTTCTTCACACAATTGGAAAAAACTACATTAAATTTCATGTGGAACCAAAAAAGCACCCGTATAGCCAAGACAATCCTAAGCAAAAAGAACAAAGCTGGAGGTATCACGCTACCTAAGTTCAAACTATAGTACAAGGCTACAGTAACCAAAACAGCATGGTACTTCTACCAAAACAGATATGTAGACCAATGCAACAGAACAGAGGCCTCAGAAATAACACTGCACATCTACATCTATCTGATCTTTGACAAACCTGACAAAAACAAGAAATAGGGAAAGGATTCCCTGTTTAATAAATGGTGTTGGGAAAACTGGCTAACCATATGCAGAAAACTGAAACTGGACCCTTTTCTTACACCTTATACAAAAATTAACTCCAGGTGGATTAAAGACTTAAAGTAAGACCTAAAACCATAAAAACCCTAGAAGAAAACCTAGGCAATACCATTCAGGACATAGACATGGGCAAAGACCTCATGACTAAAACACCAAAAGCAATGGCAACAAAAGCCAAAATAGACAAATGGGATCTAATTAAACTTAAGAGCTTCTGCACAGCAAAAGAAACTATCATCAGAGTAAACAGGCAACCTACAGAATGGGAGAAAATTTTGCAATCTATCCATATGACTAAGGGCTAATATCCAGAATCTACAAAGAACGTAAACAAATCTACAAGAAAAAAACAAACAACTCCATCAAAAAGTGGGCAAAGGAATGAACAGATACTTCTCAAAAGAAGACATTTATGCAGCCAACAAACATATGAAAAAAAAGCTCATCATCACTGGTCATTAGAGAAATGCAAATCAAAACCACAGTGAGATACCATCTCATGCCAGTTAGAATGGCGATCATTAAAAAGTCAGGAAACAACAGATGCTGGAGAGGATGTGGAGAAATAGGAATGCTTTTACACTGTTGGTGGGAGAGTAAATTAGTTCAACCATTGTGGAAGACAGTGTGGTGATTCCTCAAGGATCTAGATTCAGAAATACCATTTGACCCAGCAATCCCATTATTGGGTGTATACCCAAAGGATTATAAATCATTTTACTATAAAGACACATGCACACATATGTTTACTGCAGCACAATTCACAATAGCAAAGACTTGGAACCAACCCAAGTGCCCATCAACAATAGACCGGATAAAGAAAATGTGGCACATATACACCACGAAATACTATGCAGCCATAAAACAGAATGAGTTCATGTCCTTTGCAGGGACATGGATGAAGTTGAAAATCATAATTCTCAGCAAACTAACTCAAGAATAGAAAACACAAACACTGCATGTTCTCACTCATAAGTGGGAGTTGAACAATGAGAACACATGGACCCAGGGATGGGAACATCACACACTAGAGCCTGTTGGAGGGTGGGGAGCTAGGGGAGGGATAGCATTAGGAGAAATACCTAATGTAGATGACGGGTTGATGGAAGCAGCAAACCACCATGGCACGTGTATACCTATGTAACAAACCTGCACGTTCTGCACGTGTACCCTAGAACTTAAAGTATAATTTAAAAAAGAGACAATTATTAACTTCAAGGATAACAAAAATTTGTATAGAGAAGGAAAAGTAGTCATGACATTTACTATATTTTTTAACTGATCTAAAGTATTTCCATGGCTTAATGATATAGGGTGACTATGAATCTAACCAAAATTATATCATAATTCCATAGGAATGAAGGAGTGTAGGAAGGTGTGTGGCAGATGCGCCGGACAGCAATAACTCAAGCACACCCTGAGAATGACCCTGTGTGTTTCACATTCTGAGCTAAGGAATGCGGGAGTGGCGAACCGGGAGATTCACTCCTTATCTATGAAGATCTATGAAGGGCATCTGAACCCCTGGTTCATTACTTTGAACACAGGTGGTACAAGGAATCTAGGCCTTTATTTTGGTTTGAACGAAGGTTGCTAGGTGGAGGTTGCTAAGTGAAAATGCTACGTAAACTGCATGCTTTGTACAAACAGTAGTGATTCTCCTGTCCAGCTGCCACTCCTGAACTGCCCTGTACTTAAACCCTCAATAAATCCTATGACTAGTTAAAAAAAAAAAAAAAAGGAATGCATCCCATTAAGAAAGTACAGTCAGGTTACTTAGTTTTAAACTTACTTAAAATATATCTTTCCTCTGTGGAGCTTCCCTAATAATTTTATATACAATGAGGTTTATTTGTTTTGTTTGGCTTTCAATTTTAGCAGTTGAGATTTTAATGACATTATATTATTTACTAGGTAATGATTCAGAAATCAAATCCGAATAGAAAGCCCTCCTTTCTCTCCTTATCCTCCACCTCATTTCTTCTCATTATAGGTAATTATTTTTAATTGTATCTTCTTTATCCTCCTATTGATTTTTATAAGTGCATTTTTGCCTTATTTCCATCCTTTCCTACACAAAAGATAGCATGCAATTTATTGCTATACTCCCTTGCTTTTGTACATGACAAGATAGCCCGGCGAACTCTCCACAATAGTGTGTCTCTACCTTTTTATGATTGCATGCAGTACTCCATTGAGTTTCCTAATTGAGCACTTTTTGAATACTCTCACTCTGGTTGAGGATTATGTAGCCTCATGAGCGTAGACGGAGCAAAAAAAAACCCTTATTTTCATGTCTCCTCTACCCCACCCACCCCTTGCAACAAAGGCATACGTGTATTTCCTGGATTCCTTCAGTCAGACTGCTGGAAATGAGCTCTTGGGGAAGGAGGCTTTGCATAAAGCCAATTCTGATGGTGTGAGAGGCAGCAGGGTTGTTAGGTTTTTGAGTGGTTCTCAGCTTGGTTTCTGGAGGAGAAGTGGCATGGGTGATTTTGGCAGTTGCAGATATGGTAGAGTCCACTTCCTGGCAGCAGGACAAACAGCAGCATCTGGTGCTGTGTGGGCTGAAGCCATGGTGAGGGTCTCTTTGTCAGACCCCCTATGCAGTGATGTTGGGACCTTGTTCCCAGAAACTTAGCCTTGAGCCTGGTGTTCCAGCCCACACAACACTTCTCTTAGCTGCCTGGGATCCTTTTAATAAATTTCTTTTCTGCTTAATTGACTGGAGTATGCTTTTCTTGCTTATGCCTAAGAACTCTGACCTAAATACTCTTTATGAAAAAAAATGATTAACAACACTAAATACAGAAAGTGAGAAAAGGAATGTTCCGCTGTCCTTTCTTCATTTGTAATAACTTTCTCTCAGCCTGTCCTTGACATTTCTTTTCTCCTCATTATTCTGCTTTAAAAAATACCTAAGTTTTGAATTCCCTATTTTGCTTCTTTCTTGTGTACCAGGATATTTTGCTTCTTTCTTGTGTACCAGGATGGTAACCGGAGATATTAAGCTGAAATTTTGCCCTCTACCTGTCAGCATTTCTCAGTACTCATTATTCTTGCTTTGTTCTGGCAGCAAACATGGCTTAGCGAATGGACTGCTCTCAAGATAAAAGAGAAGAGAGTCAAATTCGGGATATGTTAATCTTCAAAACATGATTTTTTATTCCAAGAGCCAGATGTTTGAGGGTGCCAAGAAATTTGTTTGGTTAATTTCTTTTCTTTTCGAGACAGGTTCTCACTCTGTTGTCCAGGCTAGAGTACAGTGGCACGATCATGGCTCACTACAGCCTTAACCTCCCACATTCAGGTGATCCTCTTGCCTCAGCCTCCCGAGTAGCTGGGACTACAGCTGAGGGCCTCCACACTCGGATAGTTTCTTGTATTTTTTGTAGAGATAGAATTTCACCACATTGCTCAGATTGGTCTTGGACTTCTGAATTCAAGCAATCCGCCTGCCTTGGCCTCCCAAAGTGCTGGGATTACAGGCATGAGACACCACGCCCGGACTGGTTGGCAAATTTCATAATTGGTTTTTGGAAGTCTAAAATCTTATCTTCAGTTATCACAAGCAAAACTTGGAGATCTCACAGATTAATTTACGCCCAAACCATAGAGCTGAGAAGTATGAAGGATGTGATAAGAAAGGGTTTGGGTTTTTCTCTTACTCCTAAAGGAGATGCAGCTGAGTGGGCAAGTGGACCTGGAGAATCCCTAAGGTCATGCGGGAGGATAGGAGAGAGCTTTGCACGTCTGGCCGCCCAGGAGCAGAGGGGCACAGCAGAAGCAGTCAATAAGGGAGTAAAGGAACAATTAACATCAGCAACAGGTGTCAGCAAAGAAGACAAATTACAGACCCTTGCCTGCCCTTGATACCATGATCCTTGTCATGAATCACTTAGCCCACTATCTGCATTATGGGAGCTATGTGAGAATGTTATTGCTTCGTGTTATTATCACCATTGTTATGAATAGGCAGGAGCACTTCTCGGCCACTGCTGGAATCAAGCACTTGACAATTATTGTAGGCTACTGGAATGAGCAACCTCTGTCTCCTTAGAGAGCATCAGTGCACAGCTGGGCCCCCCACACACTCAGACCTGGGAGGCTCAGAGCTCAGAATGAAGTAGAATATAGGATTCTGAGAAGCCTGGAGCCCTACATCCCGCTGGTGACTCCACCAGTGTCCAATGTTGAAGGAGCTGAAGTTAGCCTGGAGAAATTCAGAAAAAGGGGAAAGGAAGAGGGTGGTCCTAGGAGGCTTGAGATGCAGAGAGAAAACTTGGATATTCAGGCATCGCTGAACCCCTACATGCAGATCTGGGCAAAGTCTGATGTGGCCTGGACAAGGCTACTAACCAGGGTCTTAATTGTTCCTTCTCTTTTGCTCTTCTTTAGCCCACGAGTGATCTCGGATGCTTTCCACGGCTCCTTCCTCTTCCACTAAATCCTCCCTTGGAGCTGGGATGACTCCAAGTACAGGATTCTTTGATTGGCCCAATGAGTCTCATTTTCTTTGGCTTTTGTATTTTAATTCCTACTTATTAATCTGTAGGAATTGAACTTTTTTTTATTATTAACATATACATGTTTATAAATTAAAATTTGTGGGGATTCGTACTCCTTCCAATAACAGATTGGAAGCTCTTATGAGACAGGGAATTTGCCTTCTACAGGAGGTGTTATATTTTAAGCTGTGCAAACAGGAGTATTTTAAAATGTTAACTGACATCTAAGCTTCTCGATTCTGACGGGGGAATGGTTGAGTGTCTGTCCTCAGCGTCATAGGTGAAAATACCAAACAGCACTAGATGTTCCAAACTTGTTTGTTTTTCTTTCCCAAGAGGACTGCCTTGCATCTCCCTAACCAGTTTCACCTGGTAGCTCACCAAACCATAACCTTATTCAACAAATTTGCCAGGAAAATGATGTCACAGAAGCTGAACTTAATAACCTTTAGAACAAACCAGGATTTCTGGCTTCACTGGTTGGCTCAAAGTATCTGGACTACTTGTTCATGTTTTCTTGACTTTATTCTACATTTAATTTTATTTAAAACTTTGTATTGACTGGCAAATTAATGAGGTTTAATGAGATAATATATGTAAAATATCTCATACTTTACACAGCTTTGACACCAGGCAAGCTCTCTCAATATGAGCTCTTCTTATTACCTGATCTCTGGAGAAGTTCTCTTATTTTACATCCTCTGATGTAATTATGTACCACATTATATGAGAAAGTAATGTCAAAGTTGTTGAACATGTGTGCCATGTTTAACATTTTTAAGGTATCCTCCCTCTCTTATTTTCCCTGCATTTTCTACTATCTAAAATAGTCTCGAATATTAACACAGTAAGAACTACATGAAAAGAAACTGCATTCGCTGTGCATTTCATGTTCTCTTTACCCAGAAAGGGCTGGCCTAGTTTCTTATTTCCACAGGGGCATTTGGCACAGCCCGCATTCAGCCTGACTGTTAGCAGCCGTGGCATGTGATTTTTTTTTTCAGCCAAATCTAGACATCCACACAACCCTAAAACTTGGCGAGAAAGCTGACGCGCCTCTTGGGAAATGGATTTGTAAGAAAATTACCATTCATTTGGGCAGACTGACTACGCTGAGATAGATCTCTGAGGATACGATGATGAGATTCATGTCTGGAGAATGAGTGGGGGAGAGTTTCCTGTCTTAAACTTGCTTATTCTCAAGACAAGAAGGTAGTGTTACCTTTTGCTACCAGGGAGCTTTAAATGAGGATGAGCAATGACAATGTCAGTCCGGTTCAGTAGTTCTCAAATTTTCATCTGTGTCAAAGTCACTTGGGAAGTTTGAAAAACGACGGAATCAGGGCCCTTTCCCTTTCTCCTCCTCCCCCAACAAGAATATGCCTTAAAACTAGTGCACCGACTCATTGGCAGGTGGTCCACAGACCAAAATCTAAGACACACTGGTAGGGTTCCTTCACAGCCTTTCATTTAATGAGAATTTACTTTCATTTAATGAGAATCTACTGAGCGCAAAGGATTGAATTGGCCATTGTGAGCAAAAACTAATGCATACAGTGTATTAGAAAGAGAATACAGAACAATTGAATGCCGATGGCATAACACCATTTGGCATTTGCACGGGGCTTCCCAGTTTTCAAAGCATATTCACGTCTATTGCTTCCTCTTTCCATCAACTATGTGAGAGGGGCAAGGAAAAGATTGGCATTTCCAACTCACAAAAAAAGAGAACTTGAGTAATTTCCCCAAGTTGCTATGGCTATTGGATGAGAGACATGGATCATATCCAGGATTTTTGACTGCTGGGGCTGGAGGTCAACTTATCAAACTTTAATGAGAGGTACATTATACTAAGATACAGGCACAAAGCTATACTTACATGAACGTTCACTGCTGTGTTTATCACAGGGAAAAAGTGGAAACACTCTAAATGCTCATCAACAGTGGGCTGGTTAAAAAAAAAACTATCATTCATCCATACAAGGCAATATTCTGCAGTCATTCAAAAGGATAAGGCAGATCTTTATTAACATAGAAAAATGTTCATGACACATTGTAAAGCTAAGAAGAAGTCACTGAAATCTATGTAGAGAATGGTCCATTTATGAGAAAAAAGTTTATTCATAAATTTAAAACTCTGAAAGTTCACTTCCTTCTACACATCTAGAGAGAAAGAGGGACAGAGACAGAGATAGAGAGAAAGAGAGATGCAGCTTACTGCTATTTTGCCTGGTGCCCTGGGGAACAGGTGCTGTTGGGCCGACAGTGATCAATACAACCTTCCCTGGACCCTAAATGGAATAGAGCATTCAGGAGATAATTTCTCCAAATTAAGTGGTATGTGAATTTGGAAAGTATCTGGCAGAGAAAAAGAAAAAAAAATAACTGTATTGGGGGTGATGGCCATTGGTTGGGGGCTTCTCTCCTGAGTATCACAACTCCATTCTTAATTATAATTATAATACTTACCATTCCATTTTATACGACATAACACTGTAGCATTAATGTATGTATTCAACAGTAATATAATGAAGGTATTAGTTTATGAACCAAGTTTAACTTTTAAAACATTTTTTTAAAAAATAATTTTTATACACTTGCAAAGGGGATTGCATTTAACAAAAAGATTTTGTCGTGAAGAAGGTGAATGTTTGAGTCTTGAAGAGCAAGAATTGGCTGAAACAAATAAAAAAGTAAAAACATATTTCTTTGGAAAATAATTTTTAAAAACGTAGGCCAAGTGTGGTGGCTTACACCTGTAATCCCAGCATTTTGGGAGGCCCAGGTGGGAGGATCGCTTGATCCCAGGAGTTCAAGACAAGCCTGGGCAACATATAAAAAATTTTAAAAATTAGCCAGGCATTGTGGTGTAAGCCTGTAATCTCAGCTACTTGAGGAGGCTGAGATGGCAGCATGGCTTGAGCCTGGGAGGTTGAAGCTGCAGTGAGCTGAAATCATATCACTGCACTCCAGCCTGGACAACAGGGTGAGACCCTGTCTCAAAAACAAAACAAAACAACAACAACAAAAACTTTAAAGCTCATAACTACAGAACACCATAAATACGATATTTTATTAATATTCCTTGAATTCTTTTTCAGAATTGAGTAATGTATAGCTTCAATATAATTCAACTTTCAACTACTCGTTGTGTGCCTCTCCTGGGCAGGTCCTGGAACACAAAGATGACAGGGCAAGGTCCCTGCTTTAGAGAAGCTGACAGTCTTATTCTTTATTTTCAAACTGCAATAAATTCAGTTCAAAATAAAACAAGCATGGACGCATTTCTCAAATAATGGGTCTTCATTTGCAAAAAGGCTCTTAGATGAAGAGACCAGTGTATTTAGTGGCTGACTTATATTTTAAAAAATTAAATGCATTTTGTGCTTGTCAATATCCCAGAACATTTTTTTTGGTGGAAACAGACAACTATTTAAATTCTTCACTCTGTTAATGAAGACAAAAATCTAAATGAAAAAAATTTAATTCCCATAAGAGTGGTTTGTAACATTTCTAGGTCATAGGCCCTCCCTTAAGAATCTGATGAAAGTGAGGAACTGTCTTCTGAATGCATATTCCATGAGATATTACAACTTCAGAAGCTCAAGGACTACTGAGCCCATCTATGGACACCAATTAATCAACCCTGCTATAGAAGCTTGTTCTTTTAAAACGCAAATCTAGCAATATTTATTTAGAGAATATTTTTAGAGCACCCATCCTATGCAAAAGCTCTGTTAGATGTTTAGTAGCAATCTGTGTTTTAACAAGCCCTCCCAGCGATTCTGATGCACGCTTGTTAGAGATTCACTGGCTTAAGCCAAAATACACCATATTCAGGCCTTGCTCCCAGAAGTTCTTATTTAAAGTTCTGATTTATTTGGTCTGATGTGGAGCCCAATCCTTGGTGTTTTAAAAACCTCTCCAGGAACTTCTTACATGCAAGCATTGTTGAGACCCTTTGGTTTAAACACTGAGGATGTGCTTTCTGGTTTCTGATGAACATTTATAGCCCCCAAAAGAAAAAAGTCTGTTGCCCACACCTATGTATCAATATCTGTGGCTCCCAGCACACATGGTAGCACAATGTGTTCAGTATGAGAGGCGGCAGCACTTCAATCATATGGCAATTAGGAGGCTGTGTTCTAATATCCCCTTCACCCCCTAGTTAATTTACTCTTCAAGAGCAGTAGCCTCAAATCCTGCTTTCTAGTTAATTAATGAACATTCATTGCTTTTAGAGTTTTTTTTTTTCAATGGGAAAGGTAAGTACAATCTCTGAGTTCTCTATATGAAACTAGAAGATAATAAATCCATTCTTTGGGTGGAGACTTTTAACTTACAATTGCCGTCCTTAGCAGCAAATAGATCAATTTTTGTTACTGATCAGCTGCTCTGCTAATAGTTTCTGTGAGACACATCTATTTCACAACTAATGGAAAAATCTTGGCTTTGAAGAGTATCTAGGCTTTCAATTCACACGAGAAACAATTTTTGCAAGTCATTGCCCTTTGGAATATTTGTATGGAGTCACTAAAGTCAGCTGAAATAGACATTGTCTTATTCGATGGAGCGGTCTTTATTAAATGAATATATATATATATAGCATCTATATTATATACATTATACACATTCATCAAATACATATTATATATGTTCATCAAATACATATTATATACATTCATCAAATTTATATTATATATTATATATATTCATCATCTTTGAAGCTTGAAGGACTACTTTATTTTTTTATTTTACTTTAAGTTTCAGGTTACATGTGCAGAACATGCAGGTTTGTTACATAGGTATATGTGTGCCATGGTGGTTTGCTGCACCTATCAACCCATCATCTAGGCTTTAAGCCCTGCATGCATTAGTTATTTGTCCTAATGCTCTCCCACCCCTTGCTCCCAACCTCTGACAGGCCCGGTGTGTGTTGTTCCCCTCCCTGTGTCCATGTGTTCTCATTGTTCACCTCCCACTTATGAGTGAGAACAGGGGGTGTTTGGTTTTCTGTTCCTGTGGTAGTTTGCTAAGGATGATGGCTTCCAGCTTCATCCATGTCCCTGCAAAGGATATGATCCCATTCCTTTTTATGGCTGCATAGTATTCCATGGTGTATATGTACCACATTTTCTTTATCCAGTCTGTCATTGATGGGCATTTGGGTTGGTTCCATGTCTTTGCCGTTGTAAATAGTGCTGCAATAAACATACTCGTGCATGTGTATTTATAGTAGAATGATTTATATTCCTTTGGGTATATCCCCAATAATGGGATTGCTGGGTCAAATGGTATTTCTGGATCTAGATCCTTGAGGAATTGCAGCATTGTCTTCCACAATGGTTGAACATTACATTTCCACCAACAGTGTAAAAATTTTTCTGTTTCTCCACAGCCTCGCTGGTATCTGTTGTTTCTTGACTTTTTAATAATTGCCATTCTGATTGGCGTGAGATGGTATCTTATTATGGTTTTGATTTGCATTTCTGTAATACTCAGTGATGTTGAGCTTTTTATCATATGTTTGTTGGCCACCTAAATGTCTTCTTTTTAGAAGTGTCTGTTCATCTGTTCATATCTTTGCCCAATTTTTGATGGGGTTGTTTGTTTCTTGTAAATTTATTTAAGTTCCTTATAGATTTTGGATATTAAACCTTTGTCGTATGTATAGTTAGCAAAAATTTTCTTCCATTCTATAGGTTGCCTGCTCAGATGATAGTTTCTTTTGCTGTGCAGAAGTTTAGTTTAATTAGATTCCATTTGTCAATTTTGGCTTTTGTTGCAATTGTTTTTGGTGTTTTTGTCATGAAATATTTACCAATGCCTGTGTGAAGGACCACTTTATAAGTTCCTATGAAGATGTGAGAAATTCTTTGGCAACACGAGTTCGTTGACTTGTTCAGGTTCACATGTGGTTGACACAATTATACAGTTTAGCATTGTATCTATACACCAATTTCACCTCCTTATGTTGCAAATTTGTTTCTTGAATGATAATATAAACTTCCAACTTTATCATGTTGGATTATAGAGGTGCATGTTATAGAAAAAAATAGAAAATAGAGAATAATAAAGTGACAAGTTTAGGGGAAAAGGAAAGCTTAAGCAAAAAGAATAAAGTAATTTTGTTTTTGTTTTTAAATTTGCTTATACTCCATTTTGCAGATGAATAATAAAGTAATTTTGACCTAGATAACTTGTTTTCTCACCACATCCATGTCCTCTGGATGCTTATACCTTGTGCTGACGTGGAAATGTCAGATTTTTAAGAAAGAGATGAGGTTGCTGATGTTAGGAATATTGTTTTCTCCATCCATAAATAAATGTTGATTTGTTACATTAAGGTACCTTTTCAGAAAATTAGAATTTTAAATCCATACAATATTAGTCCTGTCAGGGATCAAAGTTCTTGGTACAGGTAAAAAGAGAGATGTCTAAATTCAGCAATTATTATATCAAATGCCAATGTCATTTATTTGCATACTGTTTGTGCTGTTCTGGGAAATCAAATGCTGAAATAATTTTTAAAGTTTAACAGTATTTTTTAATAGTAGTCAAAAGTGAAATAATCTACATATTTATTATTCAGATGAATTTATGATATAATCACTTGACAGAATACTAGTATCTCTTTAGAAGCATTTTTAAAAGAATTTTTAATAACAGAAATATTCATAAAATAATTATAGGAGAAAAAAGCAAGATATAAAATAATCTCCAATGAACAAAATATGTAAATACACAAAATATTAGAAAGTAATATTGCAGAATATTAGCCATATTTATATATATGGGATGTAGGGTTGTGGATGATGTACATTTTATTGTTTATTCTTGTGAATATTTTAAATATTTTATAAGGAAACATATCTACTTTTTAAAAATTTATTTATTTATTTATTTATTTATTTATTTTTGAGATGGAGTCTCACTCTGTTGCCCAGCGTGGAGTGCAGGGGGTGCGATCTTGGCTCACTGCAACCTCCACCTCCCAGGTTCAAGCGATTCTCCCACGTCAGCCTCCAGAAGAGCTGGGATTACAGGCGCATGCCACGAAGCCTGGCTAATTTTTGTATTTTTAGTAGAGACAGGGTTTCACCATGTTGGCCAGGCTGGTCTTGAACTCCTGACCTCAGGTGATCTGCCCACCTTAGCCTCCCAAAGTGCTGAGATTATAGGCATGAGCCACCGCGCCCAGCCATTATCCACTTTTTAAAAAGAAGAAAATGTTAGTTGGTCTATCAGCAAGAAGAAAAAGAAAAATTATAAGGGACCTGACAAATCATCCAATAAATAGCTAGGAGTTGACTAATTGAAGTAATAAATGTCCCCCGTCAATCTCATTAGAGATATTTATGTTTGGACGCAAAACTTTTGTGAAAGTATATTTGTTTATAGAAAAACACAGGTTCTTAATACCTTCCTTGGAAGTTTTTTCTTATATTAGTTTGTTTATATTCATTGTTTTTGTGCTGAAAGTAGGGTACAAAATGCTTGTACAAATTGTGTTCTCAATAAATATATCTTGAATGAATGAATGAGTTTACCAACCAGCAAATATGTCTACGAATACTTGTCGTATAAATATTTTAATCATAGTTTTCTCTAAGCCTTCTCTAGGAAGATTCGTTTTAATATGTTATAAACATAGCAATATGAATCCAACTAATACTAAAACTACAGGTGTTTTAATACAGGTGTGACGTAGTTTTTTTCTGTCAGTAGAAAAGAGAGTATCAGACCTTGAACTTGCATCCAATTGTCTGAAAGCATCAAAAACAGAAGCCCCTCCCCAAAGCACAAACTTTCCCTGACGTTTACTTGTAACAGAGTTTGGCAGCCAAGTTCCTGGATGTTACAAATTAAATACTGCTCATAGCCCTGCTTCCAACAGCCTTGTTGGCAAAAATTTTGAAACTCTAGAAGGACCATGCTCAGAAGCTAGACCTAGGGGGAATGGTAAGCAATGGAAACTCCTAAATCCAAGAAAGGAACAGTGACTGCATTCACCCACTTAAGACATCACTTATCCTTAACAATAGTTGTTTTTGTACTTTTGGGAGTTTGTGGCTATTCCCTAAGATCCTTTTTTCCACTGACTTTTACAAGCAATTTAGGGCCTCTTTTTCAACAGATATAAGTAAATCAGCCTATGATATTTCAACATAAACTATTTCAAAACATTTCACATTACTCTTTGTTTATTTATTTTTCCCGTGCTTTGAAATTATAAAAAATTTGAGGGTGATTTTAGGCTACACATAAAATGTGGTAGTCAATTTGTTAGAGAATATAAAATTACAGCTAGATAGGAGGAATAAGTTATAGGGTTCTACATCACTTTAGGAAGACTACAATTAACAATAATATAGTTTTAAATAGCTAGAAGGAGAATATTGAACATTCCCACACGAAGAAACGATAGATGTTTGAGATGATGGATATGCTAATTACCCTGATCTGATCATTATACATTATATGTATCTATCACTATATGCCTTGTAAATATGTACAATTATTATTTGTCAGTTAAAATAATCAGAACCAGAAAAATTAAACTGTACACACACACACACAAAACCAATCTGACAAACACTCAAGTAATACAGTCTGACATAATTGGCTACAGGTAGGAAATAAATTTTGCTTTGAGTTTCCTGGAAAACGTAGTTGAAAAGAAAAGTCAGTTACATAGTCTTCATTGTACAAAAGAAAAAAACTTGAGTTTCTCAGGCCAAGAAAAAATTTCATAGCACTAAGTTCTGAAAGAAATTACTCAGTATACTTGTGTAGGGATTTTTTAATGACATGGTACACAAAGACCTCAATATCCATACAGCATACATAGATATTGATTTTTTAAAGCTGCTTCTTGTGTTCTTCCAAACAGGTCAATTTCATGATACTAAAAAACAGCCCAGAGGCATCAGTCTGCATTGAATCAAAATAGTGCTCAAGGATGTCACATTCTTAGAATGAACTCTGAATAAAACCTACATTAAAAATCAGAATGCATGGATTGCTTCACCTTTGATTATTCACCTGTTAATAGATGCAGATATGAAGTATCACTGATCGAAGGAGGTTCCAGTCAAATACATGAAGATGAAGCAAATGGTGGGGTTCATATTCTTTCTTTTTCCTTTTTTGTGAATTTTTTATTTTATTTTATTTTATTTTATTTTATTTTATTTTATTTTATTTTATTTGAGACAAGGTCTCACTCTGTCACCCAGGCTAGAGTGCAGTGGCACAATCTCAGCTCACTGCAACGTCTGCCTCCCGAGTTCAAGCGATTCTCCTGCCTCAGCTACCCAAGTAGCTGGGACTACAGGCATGCCACCATACTTGGCTAATTTTTGTATTTTTAGTAGAGATGGAGTTTCACCGTGTTGGCTAGGCTGGTCTCGAACTCCTGACTTTAAGTGATCTGCTTGCCTTGACCTCTCAGATTGCTGGGATTACAGGTGTACACCACACTCAGCTAATTTTTTGTATTTTTTGTAGAGATGAGATTTCACCATGTTTTCCAGACTGGCCTCGAACTCCTAGGCTCAAGCCATCTGTCTGCCTTGGCCTTCCAAAGTGCTGGGATTACAGGCGTGAGCCCATATTTTTCAATAAAATCAAGGGATACACCAGTTCATCCTGAGAAGTAATTCTACCTTGACTGACAAAAGGACCTGCACAGAAAATTAAGTTTTGTTTAAATACCAATCTTGGTACTACTTGTAGACCAAATTGCTTTTCAAATCCACTTTTTAAAGTGTCAGCTTGTAACATTTGATGTTTGTATGGTGTAAACCTGCAACTAAATGGGACAAAATATTTCAAAATTATCTAGTAAAATGATATTTGGACTAAAAAATTACTCTGCTCAAACTTAGCTTCCTGTTAAAATCAGCTTTGGGCAAGTTAACCAGCCTCTTTGAACTTATTTCCACTTTGAAAAAACAGAAATGTATAATCAAAAGTCAAATGGCAGCCGGCACAGTGGCTCATGCCTGTAATCTCTTTGAGAGATTTGGGAGGCTGAGGTGAGTGGATCACCTGAGTCTAGGAGTTTGAAACCAGCCTGGAAAACATGGCAAACCCTTGTCTCCACAAAAAAAATATAAAAAATTAGCTTGGCACAGTGGTGGGCACCTGTGATCCCAGCTACTTGGGGGACTGAGGTGGAAAAATCACTTGTCCTCGGGAGGTGGAGGTTGCAGTAAGCCCAGATCGCGCCACCGCCACTCCAGCCTGGGTGACAGAGTGAGACCCTGTCTCAAAGAAAAAAAAAAAAAGTAAATGACATAAATAATATAAAAGTGTGTTTTACACTATGAAACACCACGGAGATGCCGGAGATTATTATTACACCTGTTAAAGTTTTTTAAATGACCGTCAGAACTTGGCTCAGACTAAAGGTTCTGAAAATGACTCTCATAATTTCTGCCTGAAGTTTTTTTTACCCATTGTGATAGTTAATTTTATATGTCAACCTATCTGGGCTGAGATGCCCAGAGAGCTGGCACAATACTATTTCTGGATGTATCTGTAAGGGTGTTTCAGTGAGATCCTAGCATTTGAATCAGTAGACTGAGTAAAAGAGAGAGCCCTCACTTGTGCAGCGGGGCATCGTCTAATCCACTGAAGGCATGAAGAGAACAGAAAGGCAGAGAAACTGCAACTGTTCTCCCTGCATAAGCTGTGACATCCATTTTCTCCCGCTGCAGGACGTTGGCAATCCTGGTTCTCAGACCTTCAGACTTGGACCGGGACTTACACCATTGGCTCCTCTGATTCTCAGGCCTTCAAATTTGCACTGGAACCACACCCAACACCACTGGCTTTCCTAGGCTTCCAGCCGGCAGACAGCAGATCATGGGACAGCCTCCATAATCTAGTGACCGAATTCTTCATAATAAATATCTTTCTCTGTATCTGCATATCTTTTATTGATTCTGTGTCTCTGGCTTTCTCTGCCAAATGTACTCATTCAGTTTAACATGTAGTTGTTTGAGCACCCACAAAATGCTTTCAGAGAGACAAAAGAAATGAAAACGTGGCTCCTTAACACAGAAGGGATTAGGAGGCAACCTCTAGAACTACATTCTAGTAAATGACGATGTTATTAAATGATGCAGTGAGCATTCCTGGCAATAATAATAGTTCTGCAAGTTGAGAGCTGTAAGAGTTGAGACCTTCATGGGCTGATTGGGAAAGCCTCTTGAGGCAGTAGGATCGATCAGTAGGATGCCACAGAGTGATTCTTTTTTTTTTTTTTTTTTTATTATACTTTTTTTTTTTTGAGATGGAGTCTCGCTGTGTCGCCCAGGCTGGAGTGCAGTGGCACAATCTCAGCTCACTGCAATCTCCGCCTCCCGGGTTCACGCCATTCTCATTCTCCTGCCTCAGCCTCCTGAGTAGCTGGGACTACAGGCGCCCACCACCACGCTCGGCTAATTTTTTGTATTTTTAGTAGAGACGGGGTTTCACCGTGTTAGCCAGGATGGTCTCGATCTCCTGACCTCGTGATCCGCCTGCCTCGGCCTCCCAAAGTGCTGGGATTACAGGCGTGAGCCACGCACCCGGCCGCACAGAGTGATTCTTTTTCTTTTTTCTTTTTTTCTTTTTTTTTTTTTTAAGACAGAGTCTCACTCTGCCACCCAGGCTGGAATGCAGTGATGCAATCTCGGGTCACTGCAACCTCCGCCTCCTAGGTTCAAGTGATTCTCCTGCCTCATTCTCCCAAGTAGCTGGGATTACAGGCGCCCACCACTATGCCTGGCTAATTTTTGTATTTTTAGTAGAGACGAGGTTTCACCACGTTGGCCAAGCTAGTCTAGAACTCCTGACCTCAGGTGATCTGCCCGCCTCAGCCTCTCAAAGTGCTGGGATTACAGGCGTGAGCCACCACACCCAGCCCCATAGAGTGTTTCTTCTCCTCTTCTAATCAGGTCCTCTGTGATCTTGTCAGATAGCTTTCATTAAGTACTTAACAACTGGTAAAATGTCCAATGAAATATTTTTAAAAATTTCCCCAGGATTGAGATCTGCATTTTAGTTTCTATGTGAGATTAAATTTTATTGCCCGAGTTCAGATCTTAAAAGATTTAATAAAGTTTGAGTCATTTTAATATCACACAGGAGGGGGAAACAATTTTCTTTCTGTACACTGGGAGCACTATGTATGATGGTTAGGCGTCAAGATAGATCAAGGTACTAATCTGACAATGTGTGAGGAATTGGAAACTCTTCTACTTCTTTAAAATTTCAGAATCTATATCTGTACGATTTACTTCAGAAACTAAGATAGACAAGAAATGTGACCAAAATTTGATTCCTATATGCATACAGATGAGGTGGCCTAAGACACACTAAAATAAGCAGGTATACTCAGGAGAAAAATCAACCTGCTAATTTCTCAAGCCAGTTGAGATCAGCCCATCCAATCAGAAAACCTCATCCATTCACTCCAAAATGACAGTCAGGGATTATGGTAAGTTTATTTTTATTTTTATGTTTTAGACTCAAATACCATTTCATGGGTCATTTATAAGAGAAATTACAGGATCCTTAATAAAACCTAAAGTTATTTTTTTTCAGACAGGGTCTCAGTTTGTCACCCAGGCTGGAGGACAGTGGTGCAAACATGGCTTATTACAGCCTCAACTTCCTGAGCTCAAACAATCCTGCCTTCTCAGCCTCCCAACTAGCTGGGACTACAGGTGTGCACCACCATGTTCAGCTAATTTTTAAAATTTTTTGTAGAGACAGGGTCTCGCCATGTTGTCCAGGCTGGTCTTGAACTCCTGGCCTCAAGCAGCCCTTCCACCTCGGCCTTCCAAAGTGCTGGGATTACAGGCATGTGCCACCATGCTCAGCCCAACCCAAGGCTATCAAGGTAGGTCCAACAGAGAATCTTATATGCCCCTTCTACATGTTATTTGCATCTTTCAGATCTCTGTAAAGATCAAGCCTAGTCCGTTCATATCCCCTTGGAGTTTCCCCTGGTACAGTTTCCCTCTCCCTTACCCTTAGTTACACCTTTAGCTTCAGGTGAAACTAGTGTCTAAGAGCTTCAGAGGTTGGCTGCTTTAAATTTTAGCAGAATTCCCCAGTGTAGTAATAGTGGCCATATTTTTGAATTTTCTTATATGGTTTTGATTCCACTTTTTAAATTATAAAGGTGATTTATTTAAATTTTTTAATTTAAAAATAGAATAACATCAGCATTACAGCTCCCTATATCAAGTTTGCAAAAATAGAATTTCCTTTATTTCCTAAAATTCATCTTGATTTCTATTTCATAGCCCCTCTCCCACTTGGCAAGAAACACCCTCAATCATTTCCTGTTTCCCTCCATGGCCCCTATCCTGAGTTGGGTCACAGTCTTGCCCAGGGCCAGGTTTCAGTGTGAATGGTGTCCCATCTGGTTCTCAGTCCATGCAGGTGGCCATGAAGGTGTCCACAAACCAAAGGAAAAATTCCTGTGGACCCAGTGGTCCTCAGCTGCTGCCAAGCTGTGATTGGGGCAGAAATCGTTCTGATTGCTCTCCATCCATCTGAAGAAACACACCTCCCTGTCATGCCCAACCCGGTTGTTGCAAGATGGAATAGGGAGGAGCAAAGGGGAGAACTGGCTGCCCAGAAGCCAGGTTCTCTCACAGAGACCATACCCCTCTGTTCTGATGGCCTCCATGTTTCTAGGGGTATCTCTAGGTTTTTCCCGGAAGAAATCCCTTTCCTTTTATAAGTTTGGCCAAAACACTTTATTTAGACCCAAATCCTCTCTTTACTCCAGACTTTAGGAAATGAAAGCCAAGAAGTTTTGCAATCTTGTTCAGCTCTCTGCCTTGCCACCTCCCTCCACTGAAGCTGGGAGCACAAACCTGGTTCTGTCTTAGGTGAGGAAAGAGGGAAAGAGAAAAATACAAGGAAAAAGGAAAAAATAGATGTACTGTCTCAAAATATTTACCCCCCTCACCTGTAAATAATTATGTTTCTCCAGTCCTAGTAGTAAAGGTTTATTTGTTTATGTCTAGTAATAAAGCTGGAAAGATGGTGAACTCTAGTTCTGATGTTACACGCTACTGGAGAATGATCTCTTCAAATGTTTTCCCAAAATGACCATGCACAGTACAGATTATCTTAGGGATCACTTAGTCTTCCCCTCTTCTCCCTGACAGAACGTCAGCCTCTGCAATCCTGCTAATGCACAGGGCCACTCAAACCAGTTATTTACAGCATAAATTGCTTAATGCTTATTTATGCATTTCACAATCATCCTTTAATTGTTAACATCAAATGAGGTAGGTAGAAGTTGCATCATGTCCTGACTTTAAGACTTTTTTTACACCCCCCTTTCTCCAATACGCTTTCAGTTAACATTGAGGAAACAAAACTCTCAACTAACCTGTGCAGAAGCCAAATAATAACAATAATACATTTTATATAAAACCCATCACAACATTTATGATAGGCTATTAATAATTAAAAGCAAAATGTGATGTTAAAAGCTCGTTTGAAAATTCCAAGAAGAACAACTAAATATATAGATCATGAAGCAGTGCATATAATCATACACATAGAGAAACATTTACTCCCATTTGTGTTTATTTTCTGGACTTGTTTATGATAGAATTATTGGTAGAGAAGAAAGCTAGTTAAATATATTAGAAGCATAAATAATGCAATATTTACAACAATGTTTAACCTAACTAAGATCACTTAAAATGAGTAGGCCGGGTGTGGTGGCTCATGCCTGTACATTTTGGGAGGCAGAGGCGGGCAGATCGCTTGAGCCCAGGAGTTTGAGAACAGCCTGGGCAACATGGCGAGACCCCATCTCTACAAAAAATACAAAAATTAGCTGGGCATGGTGGCACATGCCTGTAGTTCCAGCTACTTGGGAGGCTGAGGCAGGAGAATCACCTGAGCCCAGGGAGGTTGAGGCTTCAGTAAGCTGTAATTGGACCACTGCACTCCCACCTGGGTGACAGAATGAGACCCTGTCTCAAAAAAAATAAATAAATAACAATAAGAAATAAAATGAGTAGTGCTTTAGCAGCATCATTTGCTTGCAGTTTATGTGTTAGTTTGATGTATCTATAACTTCAAAAATGTCAGCTCTTTTATTTACTATTTTATTTGAAGGCAACACATACTACTTTAAGGAAGAGCTTTTATTTCTTCCCATTTTATTTACTTATTACTTGCATCACCATGGACTCAGAAATCCTTATTTTACTCTACTTGTTATAATCAATTACTATCATTGTTTATTTTGTGGCTTTGATTGCCCCAGATTTAGCCAGTCTTTTGACTGCTGTATCTTTTACACGATCCTCTTACTTACTTATTTGGGACAAAGTCTTGCTCTGTCACCATGGTGGTGCATGCCTGTAGTCCCACCTACTCAAGAGGCTGAGATAGGAGGATCACTTGACTCTAGGAGGTGCAGACTCAACCTTTCAGGTGCAGACACAACCTCCCAGGGTCAAGCGATCCTCCCATCTCAGCCTCTCAAGTAGCTGGGACTACAGGCATGCACCACCACGCCGTGCTAATTTTTTTATTTTTCTACAACATGGGGTTTTACCATGTTGCCCAGGCTGATCTCGAACTCCTGGGCTCCAGCGAGCCACCCATTCTGGCCTCCCAAAGTGCTGGAATTACAGGTGTGGCCACATGTATAGAGCATTTCCTTACTTTCTGGTACCACAAGAGATTTCAGGCTTATTTTGTACTTGCAGCTTATACTTTCTCTCTTCTAGCCCTGGAATGACCCATTTCTCTAAGGAGCCCTGGTCTCTTTTATTTGAGAATGGTAGATGGAGACCAAGATGCATGTGCAGAGGTATCCATTGGTACTGGGAAATCAGTCTCCAGGCTGTTTCAGCAGAGAGCTGAGAAATGTATGTACACACACACAGACACACACACACTCTCACACACTTCTTATTTCTATATCTAGTCACCTGAAAATATATTGAAAACCATGAGTTCATATGGATCCTCTGATCTAACACCACTGAACAGATGCTAGCCTTTTACCTTTCCTTATATCTAACTCCTTTTTCAGATTGTGGGAATCCTGGCTTTCTTTTCCACAATTTATTTACTAGCCATATGTAAGTAAGGTCCTTTGTCCATATTTTGTTCCCCTTTGTTTTCCCTTAATGATTTTCTAAAAAAAAAAATTATTTTTAATTTTTGTGGGTACATAGTAGGTATATATATTTATTTTGAGGTACATGACATATTTTGATACAGGCATGCAATGTGTAATAATGACATCGTGGAGAATAGGGTATCCAGCTCCCCAAGCATTTATTCTACAAACAATCCAAATATATTCTTTTAGTTATTTAAAAGTGAAAAATTAAGTTGACTGTAGTCATCCCGTTGTTCTATCAAATAGTAGGTCTAATTAATTCTTTCTATTTTTTTTTTTTGTCTCCACCTCCCCCCGTCCTCCTACTACCCTTCCCGGCCTCTGGTAACCATCTTTCTACTCTCTACGTCCATGAGTTCAATTGTGTCCATGAGTTTAACTGTTTTGACTTTCAGATCCCACAAATCAGTGAGAACAGGCAATGTTCGTCTTTCTGTGCCTGCCTTGTTTCACTTAACACAATGATCTCCACTTCCATCCATGTTATTGCAAATGACAGGATTCATTCTTTTTATACCTCAATAGTACTCCATTGGGTATACACATTTTCTTTATCTGTTCATCTGTTGATGGACACTTAGGTTGTTTCCAAATCTTGGTTTTGATGAATAGTGCTGCAATAAACATGGTAGGGCAGGTATCTCTTCAATATACTGATTTCCCTTGTTTTGGCTGTGAGATCGCTGGATCATGTGGTAGCTCTATTTTTACTTTTTTGAAGAACCTGTAAACTGTTCTCCACAGTGGTTGTACTAATTTACATTCCCAGCAACAGTGTACGAGGGTTCCCTTTTCTCCACTTCCTCACCAGCATTTGTTATTGCTTGTCTTTTGGATGAAAGCCATTTTAACTGGGGTGAGATAGTATCTCGTTGTAATTTTGATTTGCATTTTACTGATGATCAGTGATGTTGAGCACCTTTTCATAGGCTTGTTTGTCATTTGTATGTCTTCTTTTTAAGAACTATCTATTCAAATCTTTTGTCCATTTTTTAATCGGGTGATTAGTTTTTTTCCTAGAGTTCTTTGAGCTCCTTAAATACTCTGGTTATTAATCCCTTGTCAGACGGGTAGTTTATAAATATTCTCTCCCATTCTGCAGGTTGTCTCTTCACTTTGTTGATGGTTTCCTTTGCTGTGCAGAAGCTGTTTAACTTGATCTGATCCCATTTGTCTATTTTTGCTTTGGTGCCTGTGCTTGTGGGGTATATTACTCAGGAAATTTTTGCCCAGACCAACATCCTGGAGATTTTCCCCAATGTTTTCTTGTAGTAGTTTCATAGTTTTGAGGTCTTAGATTTAAGTCTCCTTAACGATTTTTAAGAGCTCCTTTTCATTAGGGCCGTTGGTCCTTTGTTGCTCAAAGTGTTTCAAACATATATTTTTTCCTTTTTTTTTTTTATTTTTGCTTTACAGTATTTATAATATTTTTCTCTTTTTTGGAGTTAGTGTCTTATATGTGGTGATGGTATCATGGATGTATGCATATGTCCAAGCTCATTAAAATGTATACATTAAGCCAGGTGCGGTGGCTCACGCCTGTAAATCCCAGCACTTTGGGAGGCCGATGCAGGTAGATCACAAGGTCACGAGTTCGAGACCAGCCTGACCAACATGGCGAAACCGCATCTCTACTAAAAATACAAAATATTAGCCAGGTGTGGTGGTACACGCCTGTAATCCCAGCTACTCAGGAGGCTGAGGCAGGAGAATCACTTGAACCCAGGAGGTGGAGGTTGCAGTGAGCCGAGATCACACCACTGCACTCCAGCCTGTTCAACAGAGAAAGACTCCATCTCAAAAAAAAAAAAAGCATACATTAGATATGTATATTTTTGTATATCAACTATAAATTGATAAATATTAATGAAACTTACATTTCTCTTAATTTCACTGAGAAATTAAATCTATCAAGTTTATTAACTAGAATTTATTTTTTTAAAAATAACATAAAATGATGGAAATAGACAATTACATCTGGTAAACATCACAGCAGTAATTTACTTTAGTCAAGAATCATCAATGGATGCTAAGCTTAGTGGGTCAAAGTGTGATGAGAAACAGGATAATTATATATTATTAAAGTATTGCCCCCGCAAGATACTTATTTATTACAAAGGAAAAATAGCAAATTTACAGATGAGAAACTTGAGAGGTACTACTTTAACCAAGTGATTAAAGTTAATACAGTAATGGGACAGACCAACATCAAATCCCTCCTAATGTGATACACTGAGAAGTACACCACATTACTTTTGTAGTGTTCTTGAACAAATGCAAAACTTGAATTTAATTAAAGAAGACCTCGAATGAATTTAAGTTGAGAGACTCTTCAAAAGTCTGAAGTTGACGTAAGACAAAGAAAAACTGAGGAACTGTACCAGGAGAAAGGAGACTAAGATACATGGCAATTTTTGGGAAGCTGATCCTGAGTTAAGGGTACTGATCATATATTATTTTCCTGGATCCCAAATAGCAAACAGCATGGAAGCAAGCACTAAGTAAAATGATTATTTAGTAAATACTTATTGGCTGATTAATTATTAAAGAATCTAGATGTGTAGAGTCTTCTGACTTCATCAAGTCACCTCTTCCTTAGTAGGAATATTTGTTCCAAACCACCCACAGAATATAGGTGTGCAGTTAGGTATGCCAGAAGAATTCTGTCCTTCATCAGATGATTTATAGTACATAGGCTAAAAAAACTGAATAGCTTTGAAAGTGCTAGACTCTGCCAAGTGAAGATGTTTCATGATCTCAGCCATCACTCCAATTTATTTGTTCTTGACCCTGAAGAACTAAAGAGCAAGGCCTCCTTGCAGACATGTCTTCAGTCAAATCTTCAGAGAGTCTATACGGAGAATGGGTCTCCTATTTACTTCTCCATTTGGGAAATGTCACTGAAAATATCATAAATTAAACTTCCCACTGTATTTTGTCTGTTTTCAAAAATACACCTGTAGACTTTCAGCTTCTGAGAATGGGAAGCTCACATAAAAATAGCCAGGATTTCAGAGTCTCTGAGCCTACTCTGGCTCAGAAGCCTGCACAACAACAACAACAACAACAACAACAACAAAAAAAAAACACCAAGATTTTTGTAAAAAATTGATAAATAATACAAATTTACACATCCATGAGGCCTAGAAAATCCAAGAAGGATATATGAAATCCAAAAATGATATATAAAAATCTATACCAAGATACATCACACCAAGGCTACAGAATGTCAAAGTAAAAGAGAGAAATCTGAAAAACATCTAGATAAAACCACTGTCCTCCAGAAATGCTTCCATGGCAGCTTAGATAAGTTAATTTCCAGAGCATGAGCTAACCTATTTTATTTTGCAAAAATACTACCATCTCTCAAGTTAATACACTTTTGGTTTTCTTTAATAATTACAAGAAACTGATATCAAGTGTTAATATATAGATGCAGTAAAACGCTTCAGCAAACAACAAAATTTTGTTTTACTTTTAGTTTTATTTTCCAGAGAAGTTAGATATTGAGGGTATCCATTACTTAATAGACCAAACCACGAGAAAGAAGGCACAGAAAAATAAAATGTAAACTTTGATTGACTCTCAACTTTTATGTAGAAAACATGATTGATTTTCTCCAGATTATTTTTTCCATTTTTCAGAGTGTGTAGTTCATTACTCGTTAGATTTAGTTTCTGAAAGTTTCTGAAAATTCCCTGAATCTTTTAAAAGCTAAAGGTTGACTCTCGTTTACAAGAATGAAGAAGTCTTGCAGGTTTAGGTGACATGAGCTTGTGGGAATAACACTAGAAGTATCCAATGTTATCCAAGAAACATGAAGGATCCAAGAAATGTGGATTTCATTCTCAGTTCTAGATTCAACTAGCTATGAAACTTGTAGAAGCCACTCTACCTTAGGAGCCACAGTTATTTCTTATCCTATAATTCTATGCCCCAGGCCACACTGACCTTGGAATAAATCTAGATCTCAATAATGGACATGCACAGTAGTTCCCTGGCTCCAATCCTCACCCACTAGTGCAGAATGTTAAATCTTTGAATTATTCCTAGGAATACCAAGAGGCAATCCATATGCGCTCATGAATGTACTGATTTTAATTCCCTTTTATTTACACCTTCTGCCTTCTTCCCTGTTTTTAGACTCTCTTTAGGGGTCTGTAGCTGAAGTCTCCAAAACAAAACTTAAATATCTTTCCCTTGACTTCAATGCTATAGTTTAGGGACTGGTTTGGACATTAGGTGACATCTCTGGAGACCTCAGGGCACCAAAGTAGGTGTAGCTCCCTCTTTGGGTTCCTCTCTGCCACCTAGTCCCAGAGCAGTGCTGCCTTGAGCTCCCTATGCTCAGAGAGAGAACAGTGGCACTGCTCTTTAAGAGTTTGTTTCCCATAGCCTCCACGTTTCGTAAGAGTGCCGCTTCAAGTCTGGGAGGGTAAAAAAAAAAAAGAAAGGAAGGAAAGGGAAGGCGTCTATTAATATATAGTTGTGAAGCAACCCGAGCCAGACACTTCTTATGAACCTTCTTTTTATGGCAACCCATGCTACTTAGGCTACTAATATGCCTTAAGGGGTTAAGAGAGTTCCTACTCAAAGAAATGACTATGTAACTTACCCAGAGATCATCCTGTTTGAACATTTCCATAAAATCATAGTGTGTAGTGTTCCAGAACCAGGTCCAACCTTACTGTATTGGATTTAAGGTGTCTAGGAAATGCACCAAACAAAATGATTCCCTGAAGTCTCCCCATTCAAGATTTAGTCTTTCAAATTTTGTGTATATTCCAGTCTTTGGTAAAAGTGCTAAGAATCCTGGGCCTCATCTGGAAAGAATTCTTATCTGTTAGCTGGCTATTGAAAACAAAATGCAGAAATGGGCTGTAGTTTGGAGCATCAGAAAGAAAAACATGTAGAGGGCAAAGTGTGTCATTTTTTTCATCCCTCTCATTATGTAACTTTTTTTTTTTTTTTTTTTTTGAGATGGAGTCTTGCTCTGTCACCCAGGCTGGAGTGGAGTGCAGTGATACAATCTTGGCTCACTGCAACCTCCATCTCCCGGGTTCAAGCGATTCTCCTGCCTCAGCCTCCTGAGTAGCTGGAATTACAGGCACGTGCCACCACGCTTGCCTAATTTTTTGTATTTTTGGTAGAGACAGAGTTTCACTGTGTTGGCCAGGATGGTCTCGAACTCCTGACCTTGTGATCCACCTGCCTTGGCCTCCCAAAGTGCTGGGATTACAGGCATGAGCCACCGGGCCTTGCCTCATTATGTAACTTTTTAATTCATACTTTCTTTATCATTTCAATAATATTAATTTGGGCTGCTAGGGGTTGAATTACATCCCTCCAAAAGATATGTTGATGTCCTAACCTTCAGTACCTCAGAATGTGGCTGTATTTGGAAACAGGACCATAGCAGATGTAACTAGTTAATATGACGCCATACTGGTGGGGGGGGGGCTTAACCCAATATGACTGATGTCCCTATAAGGAGACAGCCATATGAAAACACAGAGACACAGGGAGCGTGCCAAGTGAAGATGGAGGATTGGAGTGATGCATCTAATGAGCCGAGAAATGCCAAAGATTGCCAGAAAACCTCCAGAGGCTAGGAAGAGGCAGGAAGAATTCCCTACAGGTCTCAGAGGGAGCATGTCTCTGCCAACACCTGGATTTCAGACTTCTATCCTCTAAACTATGGATACAAACATTTTATTTTATTTTATTTTTATTTTTTATTTTTTTTAAGCACCCACTTTGTGGTACAAGTACTTTGTAACAGCAGCCATAGGAAACTAATGGAAGGGCCTATTATGTGTCAGATCTCATTCCAGTAGCTTTGGATCAGGGTCAAATAAGATGTGGTCTCATTCCCAGGAAAATGCCAGATAGGATTTTTCTTTCAACATTTGGTTAAGAGATCTGCAGTGTTAGAAGGGCTTTTAAAACCTCAATATACATAACCCTGAGATAAATGAAAGAATTGAGCTGAAAAAAGTGGATCTTTGATAGAGTGATATAGGTGAGACACCCCTTATCTTCTTCCTCTAGAAGTCTTGAGATGACAGCTTTGGAGATTGAAAAAATAGCTTGTGTTAATAATAAAAAGGAAGCAGCAATCACTAGAAGTCAGCATGAGTTCACCAAGAACTGGACCTGTCAAGGTCAGCTCATCAACTTTGACAGGGAAGTCAGACTGGCAGAAGAAAAGGTAGTAAAGTGTGATGAGATTTTATTGAGACACCTGATAAATTTCCTTATGATGTCCTTGTGAACAGGATGGAGTGGTTGAGTTGGAAATTAGTAATCAGTTGTACCTCGACTGATGATTAATTAATGGGGCTATGCCAATCTGGGTTAAGGTTTCCAGTGGAATGTCACAGAGTGTTTGTAAAAGTGCTGCCTTATTCAACGTTTTTATCAGTGACTTGGAAAAGTCAAGTGTTATCAAATTTGTGTCTGATGGACCAGATAACTCCACCTGTATTTGGATATCTGCATTTTGTTCTGGATGCCCTATTTAGGAAAGGCAGAGGGAAGCGAGATGTTTTGAAGACAGCGACCAAGTTGGTGACCTGAAGGAAAGTGGCAACTATGTAACACAAGAAATTAGTGAGATATTTGGCAATATTCAGCCTAAACAATAGAAATCCAAGAAAGACATGACAGCCAAGAGATAATGTGCTTTACTTGGATTAAAGGGTGGTGACCAATGGTTCAAATGACAGGAAGGCAACCTCAGCTTGGCATACAAAGAACTTTCAGGATGTGAATTTTTCAAAGAAAAAATTCTAGCAATGAAATTTGAAAGTTAGCAAATCTCTATGGATTGATTTATAAATCTAGTAAAAATTCTAGCGAATATTTTTAAGGAATTAAGTTATTCCAACTATAGGAGAATAGAGACCCATAAAAGATAAATCAGTTTTGAAAAAGAAGAGCAAAACAGTTACTCTTGCCTAAACAATGATAAGATGTACCGCAAAGCCATATTAATAAAATCTGATGGACCTGGTACAGCCATGGGTAAATAAGTCAATGGAACAGAAGAAAGAGTTTAGTGACAGACAGCACTCCAATCAATTGCAAAATGAATGACTATTCAATGGGTGTTGTTGAGGAAACTGATGCATGAATGATACAGGAAAAACAAATTGGAAAATTTATACAACATACAAATATGGATTAAAGAAGTAAGTGAGAAAGATAAGCTCTAAGGCAAATGGAAGAAAATGTAAAACTACATACCTACAATTTGGGGGGGGTGGCAGGACTTTAATAAGACTTCCAAAGCACAAAGCATTGGGGGAAATTATACAAGTGTCTGTTTTAAAATTGAGGATTTTGAGTGATAACATATAAAAAGTTATCAGATTTCTGACAGGTTGGGAAAAGTTATTTGCAATGTCAATGCTATAAGAGGTTAATATCTAGGCAATATGAGGAATACCACAAGTAAATATTTAGGATATACAAGCAAACCCACAAGAAAAAGGTAGGAAACCTATTTGGAAAACAGTCCTATCAAAATGGACCCATGAGACTTTGGTTTCCTCATTTATCCATTCAATAAATATTTATTGAGTGCCTATTGTATACCAACACTCTTCTAGGCCCTGGGGATACAGCAGACAAAATTCTCTGACCTCATGGAATTTAAATTCCAAAATGTTCTTTCTCACCAATAGGAAAAAGAAATTAGTTTCTACTAAGTGTATTTTCCCTTTAAATTACAATTACATAATTTTAAAGTCGGAAGGATCTTTAAGGTGCCTTTATTTTAAATTCATACTTTTGCATGGTGACAAATGGCAGCGGGGCATAGAGGTTGACGCCTCCCCAGCATTTAGACTATAAAGCTCAACGGTTAAGTGGATTCAGAATGCCAGACACTGAATCCCGGCTTTTCTTCTACAACCTATGTTGGCAACGTCTCTGAGCTTCAGTTTCTTCGTCAGTATAATGGCACCAATGATGAGACTTCACATAAAATTGGTATAAATATTAAATACGGTATTTTGAAACAGAACAGCATCTGACATGTGGTAAAAACTCAATGTTAGCCATTTTATTTCTATACTTTGATTATGATATGATTCTACAATTATTTTCCTGTACACCGTACTTCAAAAATGGTAACCTCTCTGGGTTACCAATCAAGTAACTAATTTTTTAAAGGAATAATCAAAAAAGAAAGTTATATACTCTTTATTATATTATACCCTAAAGGTTTATGAAATGTGTCTCATGGATTAACCGTTTACCCTCATGTGTGAAATCTCAACTCAGGATGTTAGGGTTGGAAGGGATGTGACAGACGATCTTGCCAAGCCTGGCCCTTCTTCTACAAGGAGGTCTTCAGAGATCTGGAGGAGGAAAGTGCCTTGCCCTGAGTACGCTGAGCCAGAACAATAGGACTTCTTCTGTAGTTGTGAAACTTGTCAATTGTCTAAGTCAGGTTAATGTCATCTGGCTGGCTTTTTAAAAGGGTGTGAAGTAAGAACATGAGTAATTGTCACTTAATTAGAGACCTAGACTCAGAGGAATTATAGTTACTCCATGTATGAACAATTGCAAGACTGTTGACTATCATTCTTTGGTTTAGTGGGTGGAGCCAGCTGTCCTCATTAGAATAAAAGTTGTTTATTCAACCCAAGTATAAATGGAAAAAAAAGATGTGCCCTCTGTCACTGAGGGTTGACTGACTGGAGAGCTCAAGTGCAGCAAAGAGAAGTGTCAGAGCATGAGCGCCAAGTCCAGAACCATAGGGATTATTGGAGCTCCTTTCTCAAAGGGACAGGTAAGGAAAAAAGTCTTTCTTTGAATTCCTGGAATTCAGTTGAAAATTTTGGACTTCAAAATTTGTAAGGTGCTATTGTCTAGTTAGTTCAGTTTTCTGATACAATCTGGCCTGGAAATGCATATTTTAAAGTCCTCTCACCATTTTCCAACATTGTATAATTATAGTCACATATCCACTTACTTTTGTGGCTCGTGATCTCAGCCAAAGCTAAATTCATTTGAACCTACAGAATGTTTTCTCACATTTTTTAGGAGAAAATATTTTTCTTTGAATTGAAATGGACTCTTTCTGCATTGTAGGTACTCATTTAGGTTTAGTTGCTCTTGTTTTTGATGTTACTGTGTGTATGTAGAGGAAGAGAGAATTTTAAGAAATACATTTGTTTAGTTATGTAATTAATGCCTAGAAAAATTTAATAGTTTGGTGGTAACCTTCAGACTTCTTATAATTTGGATAACCTAAATATTATTGTTTCATGCAACTTTGTGAATAATTCATGTTATGTTAGGGTTTTAATGTTTCTATGAAACTGTTCATTCATGGACTAGGTAGAATCTTTTATGTGCCTCACTTGGAAGGGGAAAAAAAGAACAAAAAAAGAAAGAAAATCCTACTGCAGGCTGGCAACTCTAAAAGAATTTTAATGGATTTATGAAACTCCCAGACTTCCTTAGAGCCACAGCTATGAATCCACACATGCCAGCAACATTTGAATACACTTTTCTTTCTGCCTGGGCACACTTATTCTAGTAAAGAGAATGTGATGACAGAACACCATAGACTTCAACATGCATCTGTGCTTAAAGAGGATAAAAAACAAAGAACAAAATCAAACAAGACAATGTGTGAGTTGAAACTGCTAAGGTTGATTTTCTCCAGGTTTCTCAGGATCTGGGCAGCGTTTTGCTTTCTCTTAATTTGGAACCCTTGCTGTGTACTCTGACTTTTTACTGCAAAACAAATTGAGAGAGGCCAGAGGTTAGAGGCCCAAACTGCATTTGGACTGTCAGTAAATACTACTTTGCTTCCCCTGGAAATCCTCCAAAAGTCTCTCCCAAACACAGGGACATTTTGCTGACACAGAAGTGTTCCTTTTAAAATCCACACTGTTCTCACCCACTCTTGAACAGGTTATAATAAATATATAATTTAAAAACCTCACAAAAGGGAAGCAAGTCTCCTTCTACCACCCTCCTCCCATTAAAACAAGGTCATGAGGATGGAGTTCATTGTCTCATGACTGATTGTAAGGACTAAGAGAGAGAGATTTTTTACACTCAGTCATAGAGTAGAGAGGATAGAATGGCCAACATTTAAGTATTTGTCCCCACCTAAAGGAGGTACAAGTTTGACAAATAAGCAAAAGGAAAGGATTAGAGGGCAGATGACTAAAATGTTGAGTCTGAGAAAGGGCTTCATCCCTGTCTCACCTCCTTGAAAGGCTTGCAAGGCAGTGAACAAACAATAAGGTAGGTATTATTTTTACCTTACAGTTGGGTTAAAAAAAGGCTCAGAGAAGTTTGGTAATATGCTCAACGTCACACAGCCTTGACTGCATAAGTCCAGACAAGATAATCTGATTCCAATGCCTATGCCCTTGATTTGCACTGATGTCTCTTCAGACTATTCAACTCCAAAGGCGACCTTATACTTGTGGCCATTTAGGGATTGGGCCCAGCTTAGAAAGTCGGTGGAGCTGACAAAGCAATTTCCAAAGTCGGCAGATAGAGCAAGCAAGAGGAAAGCCCAATCACGAGAAGCCATTTGAATAAAACAAATAAAAAAAATTCTAGAAAATTTAATGGCTGTGTTATAGCAAATATAGTGTCAACTAAGAGGTCTATGAGCTTTGTTCTAAAATCTGAAAGGGAGAAGGGTAAAAAAGCCAATGAGTTTTATCAAACTGAGGATTGAGTATCTACTATATGTCAGCTCTACACTACAAAATATAGTGCCCCAAGTGTAAAGCAAGCTGGACTGAAATCAAACAATGAGGAAAATACAAAAACAGACACAAAACTAAAGGCAAAACATGAACCAAGCAGCACCCTATTGGGGTCGAAAGAAGGAGAAATTATGTTTACTTGATTGGGGAGAGGGAGGTGTGTCAAGCAAAAAGGGAGTAAAGAAGCAAAATGTGTCAGGCAGAGGATAGGGCGGATCCCTTGCTGCCAGGGACAGGAATTTGACATCAAGGATTTGCTTGGCGCCCAGGGCAAGTGTTCTGTTCCTTTGAATGGGGAAGAAATATTTGCTTACTTTGATGCCACAGCCCCAATCCTAAAGATAGACACACGTGTCTTTTAACACATTGTCTCATCTGACAACATGTAATAGTCTTCTGCATCTAAAAGCTCTGTTGGAAATTAAAATCAGAAAGATACAGAAAAGAATCTGTGCCTTTGGACCTCCAATTGTTCAGGGGGCTGAGGAAGACTTGCCCCTTGGAGGAAGAGTGTTAGCTTCCCTAACGTCAAAACAGCAAGGGTAGAACTTCCCATCTACTGTGTAAGCAGGCCAAAACTTGAAATTACTGGGTTGGTCTTTGTTTGTAGTTTTCAGCTCCCAGGTGATGACTTTTTCTGTTGCCTGCTTTCTCTCCAAGAGCTCTAGCTTACTGATGTGAGTACATTTACGTAGGTCTCTTTCATGTCACACTCTTTCGATGCTTTTGCCCAATCGTTCTCTTGGTTTGCAGAGTTTCTCCATCACTCTGTCTTGTTTTCCTAACTACATACTTATGTCGCAAGACTCAGCTTAAACAGCATTTATTTCTTGCAGCCTTTACTGACACACCCTGTCCCCGATAGTGTTAAGGGCATCCTGTTTTTGTTACTAGGACATTTTATATCATCACTGAAGAAGCTATGTATTGTAACTGGGGTCAAATGCCCATATCTCCTATCAGCTTACGAGGGACTCTGAGTCAAAAGCCTTTTCATTATTGGATCTCATCTACCAGACTGCTTTTGCACAAACTACGTGTTCACTGTGTTGATAACACGGTTTGACGGGAAGAGGGGATGCAGGTTTTGGAATCCAAAGATGTGAATATGAACATAGGCTCTGCCACTTATTAGCTGTGTGCCAGTCTGAAAACCATATAACCTTTGTGATTCTAGTTCTTTCTGTTTGGCATAAAAGTCATTCAGTCTACCTTGCTGTGAAGATTAAAAGAGATGATGTAAATTCCTGGCTCTGTAGGAGCTCAAAAAATGATAGTTACAGTCCAACTGATTAAATAATGAAAAGGGTTCCTGCTGTGAGCATCTGATGGTCATGATAATGTCTGAAGTACTTTATTTTTTAATTGTTCAGCCACGAGAAGGGGTGGAAGAAGGCCCTACAGTATTGAGAAAGGCTGGTCTGCTTGAGAAACTTAAAGAACAAGGTAATTTTTAAGTTGAAAAATGATCAGCCTGATTTCTTCCCCACTCTGAAGGAAGGAGCAGGCCCCTGTGAACCTGGAGTGTGTCTGGAATATTTACACCAGAATTGCAGTACTGGCTATAACCTGAGAAACACATCCTACAAAAGGAGCAGGGCATGGGGAGAATGCTCAGGAAGCATTGCTGGATGTACATCCTCACTCGGATATTTTGTCTTTCCAGCCAAACTATGGTATAAGATAAATTGCATGTGCAAGAACGGGGGTTGGGGTGGATGGTAGGGGAGCCGGGAGAACAGCAAATAGAAGGCAAGGTGCAGCAGGAAGTATGGTACTAGAAAGAGGACCCCTATTTGTGAAATAAAATAAAATAAAACAGTAATAATGATAATAACAACAGCGCCTAGTGTTTGCGCAGTCTGTATATATACATACATATACATAAGCATGCAAATGTAAATTTACATATATTTTTAAAGTATGGCCTCAGTTTTCTGTTATCTTTACATATAAGATTCTGATAAAGTGTTGGTCAGCATGTGGAGCAACTAGAACCCTCATATATTTCTGATGGGAATGCAAATGATACAGCCACTTTGAAAGTAGGTGGGCAGTTTCTCAGGTAAACATATATTCACATTTTGACCCAGCAGTTCTACTCCTGGGTGCAGAGAAGTATAACTACAAACATTCAAGTACAAATCTTTGGTGGATATGTTTCCACTTCTCTTGGGTAAGAGATTTGTACTTGAATGTTTGGGGGCAGCAATATTTATAATAACCAAAAAATGGAAACAGCAAAATGCCCATCAACTGGTAGATGGTTAAACAAAAAGTGTCACATCCATGCAATGAGATAGTACTCAACAATAAAAAGGAATGGACTGGCCGGGCACGGTGGCTGAGGCCTGTAATCCTAACACTTTGGGAAGCCAAGGTGGGCGGACTGTCTGAGCTCAGGAGTTTGAGACCAGCCTCGGCAACACAGTGAAACCCTGTCTCTAGTAAAAATACAAAAAATTAGCTGGGTGTGGCGGCATGAGCCTGTAGTCCCAGCTACTTGGGAGGCTGAGGCAGGAGAACGGCTTGAACCCGGAGGCAGAGGTTGCAGTGAGCTGAGATTGCGCCACTGCACTCCAGCCTGGGCGACAGAGTGAGACTCCATCTCCAAAAAAAAAAAAAAAGAAAAAGGAATGGACTGCAGACACAGGCAAGAACATGGTAGATCTCAAAACCAGCATGATAAGACACGAAAGACTACACGTTGCATGGTTCCACTGATGCGACATTCTGGAAAGACAAAATCATAGCAAAAGAAAGCAGATCAGCAGTTCCTGGGGGTTGGGGGCAAGAATTACCTCTAAAGGGGCAGGATGGAATTCGAGGGAGAATGGAAGTGTTTTAAATCTTGATTGTGGTGGTGGTTTCAAGACTAGATTTTTTCAAACTCATTGACCTGCACACTTAAAATGAGTGAGTTTTAGTGAACAAGAATTACACTTCATAAATCTTTTAAAAAAAAAAGACAAATACAGACACCCAGTAGAGAACAGAATGCTTGGGAAAATGGACTTGTCCCTTAACTGACAAGCATAATTTGGTCACGTGTTGTATCAGGTGAAATTTCTTGGAGGCGTTACTAAATCAGATTCACACAGACATGTAACAAATACCATATTTAATGGCCAATTAGTTCAGAACACCAAACTGACACCATATCACAGTTTTACATGAGACTATCTACTTTTCAAGCCTAATTCAAGGCCTTTTAGGGAGCACACCCAGTCCTTAGGAATTTGGGGTTACTTGCAATTTTTCCTTACTAAAAAGAATAACTAAAAAGCTTTATTTCCTAAGCTTCCAAAGTGTTAGGCTCAGTGCTAAGCACATATTCACATATTCTTATTTATTTATAATAATACCACTATGAGGCAGGTTCAATGGATATTTTGTGTGTCTGTGTGTGTGTATCTCCAGATGAAAATACACCAGTGCTTTCTAAATTTTCTGAGAATACATATATATATCGATATATATGTATTTAATTATTATCAAAATGAAACATGCTTACTATAGAAAGGTAAAAATCACATAAGCAGAGAGAGACAGAGAGACAGAGACAGAGACAGTGACATTCCCTATTAAGCCCAAACCAGATTATCACTGTTATATTTTGGTGTCTAGTTTAACTGGATGGATTCAAGAAGTGCTCACTGAGAGCCCGGTATACAGCCGCACCAGTGTGTGGTACTGGTAACACGATGTCAAGCAAAAGCAGACATGGGTCTACCTTCCCGAGATTTACAGACCTTTCAGGTTTTTCCTTTGCTTATACTTGTGAATATATGCCTGTTTTATACAATTGAGATCATCCTACACAGACTGATTTATAATCTACTTCTTAATTTAGTAACTCAAAACTTTTAATTTTAGAGTGTGATGTGAAAGATTATGGGGACCTGCCCTTTGCTGACATCCCTAATGACAGTCCCTTTCAAATTGTGAAGAATCCAAGGTCTGTGGGAAAAGCAAGCGAGCAGCTGGCTGGCAAGGTGGCAGAAGTCAAGAAGAACGGAAGAATCAGCCTGGTGCTGGGCGGAGACCACAGGTCTTGTTGAATAACTGTGTCTATGGGAATCTGGCACAAAGGAAGTGTAACCAAGGCCATAAGAAGAGAGAAAATATAGAAATATAGACAGAAAACCATTGACCTGTATTTTATATCAAATTTTCTGCCTTTAAAAAAATTTTATAGGTTACTAACTTTATTATAGAAACAGACTTAGCTCAATTTGAAGTCTTACAATATCTGTATTTTGACCTAGTACAGCAGAAAATGTATGAAATACGAATGGATTTCATCTAAATATTCATCACAAGCTTACATTTCTAAATAAGTATGTGAGGCAATTCATAGCTTATTTGTTCTTAATTGCCGATAATATATACAACTCATATAGGTCAACAATTTCAAAGAATGTGTTTTTCATTATAAAAGTAATGATCAAAACATTTTTGAAATCAGACACACACACAAGAAAAGAAAATGTGGTAATTGTACTTCTCTAGCAACCATTTCAACCAGAATTGAAAATCTGGCACATTTCTTTCATGGCATCTTTTTTTCCCTTGTACATGATGACTTTGTTTAACATGTGTGTTTGTGTGTGTGTGTGTGTGAGAGAGAGAGAGAGACAGATGTGTATGTTGTGTTCTCACTCTACAGCGCAAATTTCCTTGTTGCTTCATGGGATGTGCATAAGCATCATAAGCATCAGTTTTTTAATTGCTACATGATTTTTCATCAAGGGGTTACATCACTATATATGTACATATTGTCGCATATTCAGGTTGCATTATAATTTTCACCATTACAAATAATGTGGCAAAGACCATTTTTGTGCATGAGCCTTTTTAAATATTTACTTCCAAGGCCTAGGATAATTTTACCAGAGAGGCCTAATTAGATCTAAAAGCAGAAACACTTCTATGGCTTTTGAGCAGTCAGTGACTTCAGGCCTCCTCAGCTTCCTCTTCTAAAGCCAAACTGTCACCAAGGCCTCTGTATCAAAACTGCAATTGGGAAACTGAGGCTCGCTTTCTTTTTTAAGTGGAGAAATTTGTTAAGTGGAAACTTTAAGAATGGCACATGGCAAAAGACAAGAAACCTGAAGGGAAAACAGACATCACACTGAATAATCCATACCTGAACATTAAGGCATGATTGCTTCCACTTTGAGAATATAAAAGCTCATGATTCTCTGAATGATACTTAAACATTCACAAATGGGAGAATACAGGCATTGTATAGTATTAGCTTGGTGCAAATTAATTGCAGTTTTTAAATGGCAAAACCACAATACTTTTGCACCAACCTAATAAATCCTAACTTTCAACTTCTGTGCAAGATATCATTTATGTCTTCCATTCCAGCAAAATGTCTGGAGCTTGAAGTATTTGGGATGAACTTTGTTCCTGGTTGAGTGGGTAACTAGATGCATTGAATAGAATGAGTGAACACACGCCATACGCTGGCTGAATAACTTTTGAGTAAGAACATGTAAGAACTTCTGAGTGATGCTCTCAAATTATAAAGAGCTGGATTTTAAGAAAAATTCTACGACTTTGTCATAATTCACATGAGAGAATTAAGTATTTACCAGGAGAGATGAGTGTGCAGAAAATGATCCAAATTTAACTCTGAGAATTGAACAGTGTCTCATGCTAAGGAATTTCTTGTGTGGCTAGTATTTTTATACTCATTTATTTTTTTGGCTAAGCTCTAATCATGGTTTTCTTACAAGGTGGGTTTTGGGAAAAAAATCACAATTTTTTTTAGTAATGCAATCGATGTAAATATAACTAGTTAGTAAGCGTTAAGTGTAAGTTATGCTTTCTCTATTGTTATAACTAGTTGGCATCTCCAATTCAGAACCTATCAGAAATATCAGACACTGTGACTTAAAGGAAAACCAAGTGGGAGCATTAAGTGAGTGAATAATATGATGTATGTAGTGACACTGCAAACTTGATGTTCACACAAACTTTTTTCCCCAAAAGTTTGGCAATTGGAAGCATCTCTGGCCATGCCAGGGTCCACCCTGATCTCGGAGTCATCTGGGTGGATGCTCACACTGATATCAACACTCCACTGACAACCACAAGTGGAAACTTACATGGACAACCTGTATCTTTCCTCCTGAGGGAACTAAAAGGAAAGGTAAAAGACTGGTTGGTACTCTAGTGCAATAGAATACTTTTTAGTAGACATTCAGGAGGTGGAAGGGAAATGAGTCCATGTTATCTTATTCTTGGTGTAATCTCAAATCATTTTCTCTGCAGCCAATAAGCAAAGGGTTGGTTGATAAAAGGCAGTGAGGCTCTCTATCTCTGCCTTGTGAACTGACTTAATATATATTTTCTCTGCTAATCGTTAAACTATCCTTTTAGTAGGTGAGGCAGAGAGTAATCATTTATAAACAGGTCAGTGGAGGTTCAGAGGTTAACCAACTTGCTCAAGATATATGCCAAGTCTATAGTGAAGCAAGGGCTAGCACCAGGTCTCCTCATTCCTTCCTCTTTCCACTACATGCCACAGTTCTGCATTCTTACTGAGTAGTCCTTCTATATCATAGAGCCTTTTCAAAAAAGAAATTTTAAAATTTCAGATACAATGGTTTATGAACTAATATATTTACTGGGAGAAGCACCTATCTAAATCATAAGAGAAAGAACTATCTCCCTGCTCCCTAGAAACTTCTTTTCTAAAAGATGGAAAATAAAATGTCAGATTAAGATTTAATATTACAGCTTATAACTTTGTCGATATGCCATAGTAAGTATATCAATAAGAACAGTTTTTATTGATATAACATTTGGTCCTTATGATGATACAAGAGGTTAAAACCTCCTTATGTTAAATGCTCAGAAATAATGTCTTTTGAACTAATGACCAAGGGATGGGTTTATAAACTTGCAAAGTATCTACCCAGTACATGGGAAAAACTAAACGTCCTGGAGGACAAAGCAGATATCATCATATTATCATGTGAAGAATAACCAAAGGACAGGTCACAAATTTCCCTCAGCTGCTCTAGGCCATCCTCTGGATTAAGGACTTACTGAGAAAGGGAAGTAAAGAAGGAAGCTACCAAAGTAATGGGAGCACAATCATTTCTTTATAGAGGAGCCCCGGGAAAGAAGGGCCCAGCAGGAATGGGGCACAAAGTGGGTAAATGCCAAGTGGTTCAAGGCAAAGTCAAAGCAATCAAGGGGAGGCACACATCCTCTTCTTAATTGTGTATTATTTTTACATGATTTCTTCTATATTTATATTCTAAATATAAGATATATGCAATCCAGTAAGTGTCTTTACCTTTGAATGTAGGATTTGTTCAAGAGAATCATACATAACCAAGTGAAAACATTGTAATTTTAGATTCCCGATGTGCCAGGATTCTCCTGGGTGACTCCCTGCATATCTGCCAAGGATATTGTGTATATTGGCTTGAGAGATGTGGACCCTGGGGAACAGTAAGCTTATTCCTTGATGTGATTTGCCTTCATTTTTGTCCCTTTGTGTGCTAGATATGCTTTACTGACCAAATCTATGAGAGAAAATTAAACATCAAGACACACACACACACACATACACCCACACACATATATTTATATACATGTACATACATATGTATATATCCAGGCAATTAAATCTCAATTGACTTGCTGTTAAAAATAAATACAAATAAAACTATACTGAGTTAGGTTCACAGAACCTAAATGTTTTATATATTTTACTATATTTATATTTCCCTTAAAAGGAGACAGGCAGGCACAGTCAGCCTTACTAATTATAATTATCTTAATTTCTCTTTTACAGCTACATTTTGAAAACTCTAGGCATTAAATACTTTTCAATGACTGAAGTGGACAGACTAGGAATTGGCAAGGTGATGGAAGAAACACTCAGCTATCTACTAGGAAGGTAGGATTCTTTTGTGTGTGCACACCTGTGTGTAACATAAAAGGTTGCTACTGACATTAACCAATGTAAGTTATTAATAAAGTCTTTACGTGAAATAATGGGTTGCTACTTTTTATAAAACAAGGTAACAGATTATTTATCTATGAAATGAGAAGCCATCAACCTTAAACTGAAATCCTTTCCCAATTTTTAAAAGAAAGAAAAGGCCAATTCATCTGAGTTTTGATGTTGACGGACTGGACCCATCTTTCACACCAGCTACTGGCACACCAGTTGTGGGAGGTCTGACATACAGAGAAGGTCTCTACATCACAGAAGAAATCTACAAAACAGGTAGTTAGCAATCTGAGGGAATAGAGAAGCAAGTGTACACTTGACTAATATATATTTATACCTCCTTGACCTGAAAACCAAGTCCCAGTTGACACTTTCAGAATGTCCATCAGTCACAAGATGCAATAACTAAAGTGTTTTCCATAGGTTACCACCTTTTTCTGTTAGTGGATAATCTTTCAAGTCTGTCTGTGCTAATTTCAAAATGTCAACTATTTTATAAATTACATTATTACAATTTGTTGTTGTAGGGCTACTCTCAGGATTAGATATAATGGAAGTGAATCCATTGCTGGGGAAGACACCAGAAGAAGTAACTCGAACAGTGAACACAGCAGTAGCAATAACCTTGGCTTGTTTCGGAGTTGCTCGGGAGGGTAATCACAAGCCTATTGACTACCTTAACCCACCTAAGTAAATGTGGAAACATCCGATATAAATCTCATAGCTAATGGCATAATTAGAAAGCTAATCATTTTCTTAAGCATAGAGTTATCCTCCTAAAGATTTGTTCTTTCAGAAAAATGTTTTTCCAATTAGTATACTCTACAAATTCCCTCTTGGTATAAAATTCAAGATGTGGAAATTCTAACTTTTTTGAAATTTAAAAGCTTATATTTTCTAACTTGGCAAAAGACTTATCCTTAGAAAGAGAAGCATACATTGATTTCCAATTAAAAATTTGCTGGCATTAAAAATAAGCACACTTACATAAGCCCCCACGCATAGAGTGGGACTCCTGGAATCAGGAGACAAAGCTACCCCATCTGGAAAGGTACTATGTGTCCATGTCATTCAAAAGATGTGATTTTTTTATAATAAACTCTTTATAACAAGATTATATTGTCTACATATTTCTAAATACGTGCAACACACACACACACACACACACCCCCCACATCATAAATACGTCCTGCTTAAAACTACTAAGCAGGACGTATTTATGAATTACAGGCTCATGCCCATAATCCCACTGCTTTGGGAGGCCAAGATGGGAGGATCTCTTGAGGCCACGAGCTTGAGACCAGCCTGGGCAACACAGCAAGACCCTGTCTCTAAAAAAATAAAATAAAATAAAATAATTAGCTGGGTGTGGTGGCACATGCCTGTAGTCCCAGTTACTCTGGAGGCTGAGGCAGGAGGATCACTCGATTTCAAGAGTTCAAAGCTGCAATGAGCTATGACTGCGCCACTGTATTCCAGCTTTGGCAACAGGTGAGACACTGCCTCTTAAAAACAAAAAAAATTAAAAAACAAAACATTTGAAAAGTCACAGTGAAATCATCATCCCCAAAACACTGTGAGGCCTTGAGGCTATTTAAACTCCCTGGCTCTGGTTTCTTCAACTGTAAAACGGGTAATAATAGGTTTGGGCAATCTCCAAGTTCATTGGGCTAGATGTCCACGTTTTACTTTTTCTAAACCTCAAACATGATTTTGGTTAATATTTTAAAAACATGGTTGCTATTCAAGTAGCCTTTTGGGAGGTGGAAGATATTCCTGGCTGGATGTGGTGGCTCACACCTGTAATCCCAGCACTTTGGGAGGACAAGGAGCTTGAGTCCAGGAGTTTGTGACCAGCCTGGCAACATGGCGAAACCCCATCTCTACAAAAAATACACACACACACACACTAGCTGGGCATGGTGGTGAACATCTGTAGTCCCAGCTACTCAGAAGGCTAAGGCGGGAGGACTGCTTGAGCCCAGGAGACAGAAGTTGCAGTGAGCTCAGATCACGCCACTGCACTCCAGCCTGGGCAACAGAATGAGACCCTGAAAAAAAAAAAACAAAAAAAACCATATGCCCCAAAATCTATTCAGGAGCCACATAAATCAAATTGCTAGTTTGTTTTTAATAATTACTAATTCACCTGAGGATGTCATCTAAAATTACCTCTGGCTTCCAACGTTTCACCCTTCACTCACTGCAATAATGGCATATCTCATTAGCTATATCCTAAAAACTCATCTTGGCTCTGGAGTGTAGTAAGGAAAATGGAAAAAACAAACCAGAGTAAACAGTAATCAAAACAAGGGAAGCAAAGTTTTTCTCCTCCCAGCAATTCATGTGAAAACCCCAGGGGGTTCTGTAAAAAAGGTAGGCTCCATGAATGGATTTCTCCTGTGTTTTTGTTTTAACAGCTATATGATAAAGAGCCCCTACAATCTGATTTTTCAAATGTAACACAGAATTTAAAAACTGTTACCTCTAACTCCTACAGGCCTTTGAAAGATAAATATTTTATTGAATTACTTTTAGATGGGAGCAGTTATAATGGATGTCACTCTAAGATATATTGTCTAATACAGTAGCCACATGTGGTCATTTAAATTAAAGCTTAATAAAATTAAAAAATTCAGTTCCACATTTCAAATGCTTCCTAGATAAATGTAGCTGCTAACTAGTGTATTGAATAGCACAGGTAAAGAACATTTCCATCACTGCAGAGTCATACTGGACAGAGCCACTCTAAACTTACTATTAATTTTCAAAAAGAAAATCTTTTAGGATGTGATAAATATAAAGGCATTTTTCCCGTCTGCTGTATTCTAAACCCAAATAAAGTTTTTGTCTTCTATTAGTCTCTGATTAAAAACGTATTTAAAAGCCTATCCAGGGAAATTATATTCCCATGTTTTTAAGCTAGAGAGGGAAAACTGAATTTTTAATAAATTAATTAGAATGTTTATGTCCTTAAGAAAGTGATTATATTGATTTTCATTTCCTCTATTCTGTTTGTATAATACTAGTGTCACAATTTTATCCTCATTCTAGGATCAAAAAGCAATAAATTCCTCAAGGCAGCAAGAATATATTGACGCTATGCTAAGATTAACACTTGAAATAATTTCTAGCATTTTTTCTGGGTAATTTTAAGAATGAATCTACAGGGACTGGGTGCGGTGGCTCACGCCTGTAATCCCAGCACTTTGGGAGGCCAAGGCGGCAGATCACGAGGTCAGGAGATTGAGACCATCCTGGCTAACATGGTGAAACCCTGTCTCTACTAAAAATACAAAAAATTAGCCGGGCGTGGTGGCGGGCGCCTGTAGTCCCAGCTACTAGGCAGGCTGAGGCAGGAGAATGGCGTGAACCCGGGAGGTGGAGCTTGCAGTGAGCCGAGAGTGTGCCACTGCACTCCAGCCTGGGTGACAGTACGAGACTCTGTCTCCAAAAAAAAAAAAAAAAAAAGAGTAAGTCTGCAAAAATTACTTTTACCATTATATAAATTTTTAGCTGGACTTGCATGGCCAGTAATGATTTAGTGATGGCAATAACAAGAGCTACAAAGAAAATAAAGTTCTAGGAGGAATGTATTTAGAAATACAAATTTGAAATACAGTTGGTTAAATTCACTAGTTCTTTTTAAAAGAATCTGTAACTCTTAATTCCTAGGCCAATGTCAGTCACCAACTGTAGTGTAGAACCCAGAGAGTACTCCATTTCCAACTGACCCGAGCTGGCACACCGCCTGGCACACAGCCGACACTCATTCCAATGAAGTCATGAAACAATCACGCGGTTTATTCATTCAGCAGACTTTACTCATTAGTTTTCAAGTCTTTCACAATGCCAATTCCCACAAAATTAACAATGTCTCTCAAAATCCAAGAAATAAAATGTGTACTGTATTTACAAATATAAAATTTAAAAATTTTAAGATTATAAAAATTGAAGAATTACATCATCTGTCAGGTGAGAGTGTCAACCTGCAAAAGCAATTAACTTATTTTTAAAAAAAGAAATTGGAGAATCAACCATTTAAGCATGATTCTAAGTTCAAGAATTTTCAGATGTTATTTTCTTACATGGCTTCCAACTAATTTTATACAGTAAGCTCGAGTCCATAGCAAAGGTAATAAAACTGCCAGTTGACCTTGATGGAAACTATGGAAATTTATAATAAAATTTCAAGTCATTTTAAAAAGAATATGAAGACTTGTTTGCTCCTACAATGCAACAAAATCTAGATTCTTTTTCTTGATATAAATCTCTATTATTCTGAAAATCTACCAGAAGAGATTTATGTAAAAAATATTTGTAATAACTGTTTTACATGTGTGGTGCCTTTAAAATAATACATCTGAAGACTAAATATGTCATTAATAATAAAAAATACAAACAAAAACAACGGCTAGAATAGGACAGACTGAAAGTGCCAATGACAAAAGTCATTTGATCACAGATACCTCTATGTTCCTACGTAGTTCTAATAAGTTGTTATGAATATGAACAACATGTATCTTACTTGGTCTCTTAGAGACAAAAATATAGATAGGGAGATGGGAGTTACAAGGTGTCAACAGATTCATCATTTGAATCAAAATAAAACAATCTGAACATCATCACTGCTTCTACTATATCACTATAGCGTGATCGCATTCAGATTTAAAAGGTTTGAGTCCACTCTCAAAGATGGATGTATTTCCACTTTCTCCACAGTACAGTCTGGCTTCACTGAGTTACTGGTAAAGACACGGGCACCTGATTAGACTGAGGTGCTGGAGACCCGCTGTTCATGGCTTGTGGAGGCACTGCAGCGGGCTCCATCTTGCTAATGTGTGTGATGAATCGAAGACGAAGTTTTAAAGCTGGTTTTAAGTTACAGATAATCTTCTCTACCTAAGAAATAAAAACACATTAAAACGTACTTTAATCAGAAAATTTCAGCTTCTCACATTTAAAGCAGGATTTACACATATCCGGAGACAATAAACTAAGGAGTGTCATGGGGTAGATGAGAAGTTTCTTAACATGTTCTGTGTTTTAAGAAAAGCAGATACAATTATTTCTTTCTTGCATGAGAAACAATATGTTCTCCCTCACTCACACCCCTTATATATTACATATGCATGTCTGTACATGTACCATATGTATATTCATATATATGCATATACTTACAAAAGCGTATCCACTCATCTAGCTAGCCAGTCATCCCACTAACAAAAGCTAGCAGAGTTTACACTGGAAATTTTATACATCCAGTAAGTTGATCATTCTTTTAAAATGCCATCTTTACAGAAGCATGAAGCATAATTATAAAGTTCTTTGAATAACTCATGTTTGCAACATTTATCTAAAAAACTAATTATTTTGGTTTTAATTTACACTTGGAATTAACTAAATAATATTAGATCTACTCTTTTGAAAAACACTAAGGAGACAAACACATCAAGTCATTTCACAGCTTTCTTAGCTTTACTCAAATGCTCTTTGACCTTTTCCTTTCTGTACTCCCTTGTGTTAAAGTTTCTTAGGCCTAAATTTAAAGAATACTTTTTTAATAAAACAAACAAATAATTTCTTTTACAGTTTCTCTGCATGTTCTGTGTTGTAACAAAAGCAGATATAATTTCTCTCTTTCTTACATGAGAGAGAACAGGTCACCTCTCTTTGCCACTGCTGCTGAGACATAAAAGAGTCAACCTCCTTGGTAGCTCAACCTAAAGTACTGGGAGGGGCAGGAGGATGGACTTAACTTTCCCTATCTGTCCTACCTCCACTCCTTTAAAATGGCCCAGATTCTGTTTCCTACACATAGGAAACTCAGTTATGATTCAAGGTCTTTTTCTACTTTCAGACATCCCCATTAGGAAGTTCCTCTTCATATGCTAAGTCAGGATGGCCTCCCTTTAACTTTACCAGAATTCATACACCCTCTAAAGTGACACAGAACAAATCTAATACCTATTCCAAATGAAAACCCTCCAAAATGCTGAGGTCATAAATAATTCCCTAGGACTTTTTTCTTCAGGATAAGCATTCCCATATTCTTTAAATGCTCTTCATGAGTTAGTCTCTAGTCAGGATCAGTCTAGAATCCTGACTTTAGACTTCTAGTTATGCCATGGTTTGTCTAATGTCACCATGAGTGTCAGGAGAAGTAGGACCTCCTTTACTCATAACACAACAACCTCTCTGCTCATATTTCAGCAGCCATATCCCACTGTTTCTCCCTAATGAGATTACTATTAATTAACCCTCTGGGTCTTTTTCAGATGTTCTGTTGCAAATATCAAGGGGGAAAAGTACAAGAAATTATAACATGTATTTACTTTAATACTACATCTAGAATAATATGCCTCTGTTGCCTAAAAAGATCTCATACCCACCCTTTTTCCTTAAAAAAAAAAATTAGACAAAATAAAAATAATCACCCAAACCAAAAAAGTCTTATTACTATATATTCAAGTTTTCTAAATTAAACATCATTAAAAATAATTAAACAAATTCAACTTACTTGCTCTTTCACGCTGTCACCAGTAAACATATACTTCATGTGATAGAGGAAGTCACAGATGGGGTCCATGTAATTTAAATGGGTGCTACACTGGTCAACATTCAGCAGCATGTCATAAAACGCCACACCAATCTATTTAACAAATAATGTAAAATTATTTAAGTGATCAAAAGTGATTCAATAATTCAGCATGATGCAGCTGGGCTCCATTACAACACTCGCACTGGAGGATACTGTCTTTGCTGTAGAACTGTCATATACCATATACACCTCTATGCACATGAGATATGATATAGCTTGCATTTATAAAAGAATCTACAGCGCTACCAAATGCCCCTGACAAGGCTTAAATAAAATTTCTCTTCATAGTTTAGTAATTTCTCTTAAAATTAAGAGATAAACAATCCCCTTTCTAGACACCATCTCTCGATGTCTGGGATAACTCCACTCCTAGGGAGCCTTTGGATTATACTTTCTTAGTTCCATTTGGTAGCTCTTGCTTTAAGGTTCTACTCCTGAGTCCTTTCCTGTTTGCGACATCTTGTTAGAAGTGACCGACTTCATCCATTCTCATGATTTTAATTAGTTCCTCTGCACTGTAAGATCTCAAATGTACTTCTCCATCCTTAACCTCTTCTCAACCTTCATGATGGGCGTTTCCCCTGCATCTCCAATTCAATACATCCCACCCTAAATTCATTACTGGCACACTAAGTCCTCTAAAATTGCTCTTGGATCCTGTTAAACTAGTTTCACTACTAATGGTTGTGACCTGCAGTTTCAATAACACTGGTAAAGAAACCTAAATAGATATTTCAGAATTTAATCATGTCACAGGAAACCCAGATTATATTTTACCTCTATCATACAACGAGTTCTCTCTTGCTGAAATCTTTGTAAAAATGGTCCAACAAGATGGTATACATAAAGCAACTGGAATTCAGTCTTCACTATAGGAAGAAGTACTTCAGTAAGAAACCTAAAATTTGAAGATAAAAATAAAAATCTCCTGTGACTTGAAATTATTTAAATTGTTTGAATTTTGTTCATACAGTATTTATAAAGTATTACAATAAAATACAATTTTTTTAAGGTTCCTTTTAATTTGGTAACAATAATATTTCTAATTAATCTCACATCTCTCACTGGCTATTACTTTCACTTGATTATTTTTATTTATTTATTTTTTTTGAGACAGAGTCTCACACTGTTGCCCGGGCTGGAGTGCAGTGGCGTGATCTTGGTTCACTGCAACCTCTGCCTCCTGGGTTCAAGCGATTCTCCTGCTGAGTAGCTGGGATTACAGGCACATGCCACCATGCCTGGCTGATTTTTTTATTTTTAGTAGAGACAGGGTTTCACCACATTGGCCAGGATGGTCTTGATCTCCTGACCTTGTGATCCACCCACCTCGGCCTCCCAAAGTGCTGGGATTACAGGTGCCTGCTACCACACTCAGCTAATTTTTTGTATTTCTACTAAAGACAGGGTTTAAATCAGATTTAAGTCATTCTTAATTGTAAAACTACTGATAGGTGAATTATCTGAAATAAAAAGAGAATAATCCAATAGAAATGCCACTCTTGAGAAATTTCAATCTAATTAATACCATTATTATGGTCAAGAAAAATAATCAGGAAAATAGGATAATATCAGTTATTCAGTTTAAAAGGTAACTTTTGGGATACATTCTGGAAAAAGCATGCATTTGACTAAGCTTCTTCAAACTATAGTGGAAAACTAGATTACCAGATTATTACTAGCACATACAGGTCAATTTTTAAAAAACAATTCTGAAGCAAAAGGAGCTTTCTGATTAACTTACTTTGCAAGTTGTTCTTTTTTTTTTTTTTTCTTTTGAGACAGAGTCTTGCTCTGTCACCCAGGCTAGAGTGCAGTGGCGCGATCACGGCTCACTGCAACCTCCGCCTCCCGGGTTCAAGTGATTCTCCTGCTTCAGTCTCCTGAGTAGCTAGGATTACAGGAACACGCCACCACGCCCAGCTAATTTTTTTATTTTTAGTAGAGACGGGGTTTCACCATGTTGGCCAGGATGGTCTCGATCTCCTGACCTTGTGATCCCCCCATCTCGGCCTCCCAAAGTGCTGGGATTACAGGCGTGAGTCACCGCGCCCGGCCGCAAGTTGTTCTAATGAATGAAGTATATACCTCATCTGTTAATGAGATTAGAAAAAAATGAAATACATCCAATTTCTTTTTTTTTTTTTCAGATGGAGTCTCACTCTGTCGCCAGGCTGGAGTGCAGTGGCGCGATCTTGGTTCACTGCAACTTCCAACTCCCTGGTTCAAGCGATTCTCCTGCCTTAGCCTCCCGAGTAGCTGGGGTTACAGGCACACACCACCATGCCCAGCTAATTTTTGTATTTTTAGTAGAGATGGGGTTTCACCATTTTGGCTGGGATGGTCTCAATCGCCTGACCTTGTGATCTGCCCATCTCGGCCTCCCAAAGTGCTGGGATTACAGGCATGAACCACTGCACCCAGCCTATGTCAAATTTCTTTAAGAAATTATTATACTTACTTTGGAATGAGAGAAAGTTGTCCGATGCTAGAATGGTGCCACACGGCATGTGCGAGAGCTAATGTATAGCTACAACTCATCTCAGAGTAGGACTGATGACAGGCAGTGAAATCAAAGAGGCGGAATGGATAGCCAACCCACTCTGTTTCAGACGTCAGGCTGGGGCTGCTGATGACACTCACAATTCGATCATGAAGAACAATCCAGTATGGCTCCTTTAAAATCGGAGGAAAGCTAGTGAAAAATGTCACTTATCCAGCATTCCACCCCAAAGTCTAAAGTAATAGTGTTTTCTTTCTTTAAAGTTTTCTATTTTTCCAGCTTCTGCACAATACAGTTGGGTGACTTTGTAATTGGTCAAATTAAGTCAGTAACAACCTAGGAGAAGTACCTGTGAGTTAGGGGGCTCCATACATGTATCTGTCCAGCTCATTTAGGTACCTGATATATACTATGCAGTAAATCAATTAATTTATCAAACAATAAATCTATAGCTTTATTATTTATTTAAAAATAATAAACTTTAAAAAAATATGTGTGGAGGTCAGAGAAAGGAGTTTTCATGTGAGCTGGAAAAGTCAGGGAAGACTTCATTCACTGAGAAAGGAGGCTCTAAGCTAGCAAAGAATGAATAGGCTTTAGAGAAGGTGATGGAAGAAGAAGGTTCTGGAATAAGAAAAATGTCTTATTCCCTCACATTCAGAAGTACCTAAAACATGTCTTAAGCACTATCTGCAGGAACAAAGGCTGTAGATATACAACATGTTAAGTGGCCAAGAGTTTTTACATCAGGCTATGATGTAAAAACTAAAGTTGGATAGGTAAAGGTGGTACCAGAAAATGCAGAGACCTGTAAGTCACATAGATATATTTAGATCTAATACAGAAAAGCAAAAACTAGTCACTGTAGATTTTTAAAGCAGTAATAATATGAAAAACCTTTAAAAACATAAAATACTTCATTAATTTGCATGACGTCCCGTACAAGGGCATCCTATATGCATCTTTTTCTTTTTGCTGACATGGAACAGCTGGCTGTATTTCATCCCTAAGTACAAATCACAATTATTAACTCACTGGTAGGGCAGTGATGATCAAACCAATTGCATTCATCCATGCTGTAATGTTCTCTCTTGGCACTAAAGGCTGACTGCAACCGGCAAAAAAGAATGTAAGTATGAATTTATAAAAACATTTTAGATGGCTGACAACGGATCTTATTTTTAAAGAATATATCTAATTCAGAGGATCGACAACTAATCCATTTCAATAAAACAATGGGGAATTTTTTATTGAATAAAAATGTAATATGCATAAAAACTCAAGAAGCCTTTTTAAAAATACTTCCTCCCCAATCATTATCCCATACTTCATGCTAATTTTTAAAAGAATCTTGAAATCTTGAAAACAAGATGAAGAGAATCTTGTTTTAAGTGACAAGTTAACATTATTCCTATATTAAATGTCAAACTGCTATTAATGAGTAGAAGTAGGAACAAACCCGGATCTTAGGATCCTGTCCAGGGCTCATTCCATAACTCCTATATCACAAAGACAAGATCTGGAACCAGAAAACAGTCATCATCCAATGTGCATCAGCCTTGCAGCAACAGGTTTGTCTTAAAGTTCCAAATAGAATACCATTCTGTTTACAAATAAACAACAAATCTTACTGCATGAACCAGAATACATACCTTTTTAGGACAACATTTAGAAGGGCATTCCCAACCTCTTTGCCTGAAACTGCCAAGGCCATGAGCTCCACACAAGTAACATGGAGAGCATGGGCAGCTGGGTTGGGAAACTCATTGAATCTCCAGTCACAGTTTGGAAAGGGACCAGGAGATTTGCCAGCCATCGGTGCACACAGTTAAAGCAATAACAACTGGACTATCTCATCTGATTGTCAATTTATCTGATTATGAGCTGCCAAGAAGTGATTTACCTACACTTAGAGAGATTAAGAGGCAAATACAAACCAAATACAAATGAGTTTGACATGATTGAAATGTATTAAGAGCAACCATTTGACTAACCACAGGTATAAATGGTTGGTCTTACAGGTGGGTTCTTATAAATATGACATATAATAGCCACAGACGCAACCAAGGTATACCTAGGTTTCATAAGCCTATTTCTTTTAATAGTTATAAGACATTAATATGAAAATTATTTTCTAATGAGTCATTCTTTTGCTTCAGAAAATAAATTCCTTTGTGTAAGAAAATAAGTCATGCTCATTTATGCAGAATTTCTCTACCTAGTAAAATAGTGGTATGGTTATAGACATTAAGTATACAGTGCTAATAACTGAAAATATAAAATCAGAATGAAGAAATAAACATCCAAGTATATTTTCACTAAAATATACCTTTTGAATAAAGAAAAATACATTTTATCATTTATTATTTAATACAGACATTAATTTTTTTAAAGTAACAAGATCCTACGTTCTCCAGTAGCACACAGATGCATGTGCTACAAAACATAGTATGTAAGAATAAGATTTTTTCTTTGAAACAAATCTCCATGAAGTCTATTTTTAAATATAATTTTTTTACCACTTATCCTCAAGTTCTAAAATATAAATTTTAATAGAATTTCAGTCTATCTGGCGTGATGCTGCTAATTTAAGATTTCAAACCTTTACAGAGATGAAAATGGAAGTAATCTTAAAAAAAATTAAAACCTTGAAATATATAAAAAATTACTTTAAAAGAAAAAATATGTTCTCATAAATCAAAATACTATTATTTCTGGGAGTCTAAAATCACAATAAAAAGGATATTATCGACTAGTCTGCCAATCAATCTGCAATAGTAGGTGTCATCTGGAACCCAGGGATTTTCCTCTCGTGCATTCATAGCGCATTTCAGGTAAGTGTCACTTAGACACCAGCCCTGTGGTCGATTATCCTTGAGAGAGCCAATGATCGCATGGACGAGTTTTCGTTTGAGAAATGCGCGGTCTCTCAGGTGCATTTCATAATAGTGCAGAGTGTTATACAGATAAGTCACTGGACGATCTGCCAAGAAAAAAACATAACACCACAATGTTTAACTGGTTACTAATAACTGTGAAAAACTGATCAACTGCTTTCCAGATAACTGAAAAACAGCTCAGAAGATTTATGAAACAACTTCACATGCTGGGCAATTGTATACTATGAATATTTTAATCTGAGGAGATGCAGAAGGCTCAGAATGTTTCTAGTAATATATAGTTTGTATTTATATATTTTTTTATTTAAGTGGAAGCAGTTCCATTTCTGAAAATTTATCCTGCATAAATTTTAATCCCTTGACATACAACAAGGGATGTCATTGCAGCCCTGTTTACACTAGCGAAAGATGAAAAACAGCCTAAAAGGTCAAAAACAGGGGACTGATAAAGTAAATTATGGCATGTATGAGGCAGCTCTTTATGTACTAATACAAATGACCAACCCTAATACATGATAAAGTTGAAACAAACAGGGTACAGAACAATATGTGTATTATATTTTACCTGTGTTAAAAACAAACAAAAAAACCAGCCAGGATATCTAAGAGGGGATGGCAAGAGACTGGTAACATTGGCTGCCTACAAAAGAAACTGGCTAGCTGGAGGCCAGGATGGGACTAACTACCTTTCACTGTATACTCTTCCCCATCAAGTATGTATATTACCTAACCCAAAAGAAAAATGTTTTTAAAAGAATGCTCACTTGAACTTTATGCCTATTCTATCACGTTAACACACAATTCGTACTTCTGCTTTGAGGGAAGGTATCTTAAAGATGAAGCAGGACTGCCCGCCAGACAAACACTTTGTTCCCACAGTGGCTGCTCCAGGACCTTCACATTTCTGTCACTGACCCTGCCACTCTCCAGTTACTATGCTTAAAATTTCAGTTGTCTTTTTCTTTCAATATTCTCCTTATAACCAGCCAATCAAGTCCTGTTTCTTCTTTTGTGACCATTTGTCCCTTTTCTCTCATTTTCAATGCAACCATTGTTGCTTAGATACTAATCACACAACTGAGCTTTTTGACATGTCCTTGTAATGGCTTCATCCCAAGACTGCTGCCAACTATAACTGGATGTACCTTTCTGAAATAATGTTTCCTATGCCATGATCATACTCAATAACTTCCAGTTGATTATTATCTGCAATTATAAAATCAGCCTAGCATTCAAGGTGATCTACAGTTAGGTACACTCTGTCTTTCCAACCTTATTTCTAGAACTCTCTGGTAAGAATTTTCAATTCAACCCAACGTAGCAATTTTTCTTCAAATATACCTTATTTTATCTCCTCCATGATTTCCCCCAAATGATCCCTTCTGCCTCGTATGCTGTATTTTCCCTGCTGCTGCTATAAATTGGATGCATCAAGTTCAAATCCTACCCACCCAAGAAGGCTGCCAAGATCTGTTTAGTTTACAGTAACATCACCCTGTTCTGAACTCACACTTTTGTTTATATTTTTATGTTGTATATTTTATACTTCATGGCACCATCCATAGTACTTATCCTCAAAACACTTCATTTTTAAAATAATTAAAATAAAACCTTTAGAGCCACTATTACACACTATTATGTGATCCTGCCCATCCTACTTTTGATAATGGAGGTATTAGATGAAATTAAAATTTGAAAAAGCTCACCATGAAATTTATATAAGCCTCCTAGGTGATCCAGTAGAGTCTCCAGTGATTTGGACACTGGAAGCAACTCTAAAAATCTGTGGATTACTATATCAAACACTGGAAGGAATCGAAGACACACATTCCCAAAATAGATGGGCAGATAGGGAGACTGGATCTGTACGGGAGGATCTACCTGTTCCGCGAGGCCCTCAAAATACAACTTCTCTGGATATTTCTGTGGAATTGAGAAGATGATAAATGGTTAGAGCGTTTTTAAAAAAATTCTCTTAAAAGAGCTAAATGTGAAAGCATTGTTTAGATTTTTTTTTGCAGGGAAACATTTAAAGTTATACTTGATTATACTTTACTTCTTTTTATATAAGTACTTATGTCCACTAAAACTGCAGTTTCAATTTATTCTCAACATTATAGAAACTCTCAAACCTTGAAGAAGTTCAGAGAGCTAACTTACTTCTATATAGACAAGAGAAAAAACAGAACCAGAGAGAAAACGGCCAAATCAATTCATCAAATACTCAAGTATGGCTTTAAAAGGATTATCTGAAATAGTAATTAGAACTAGTACCTTGTGATAATTCATGTGCTTGGTGTGCCAGTCATTCTGTAACCAGTGCTCTGGGGAATTTTCCTTCACAAAGTCACTTACTCGATTTCTAAAATCGTTTGGTTTGAGTAACAGCAACTGAATTATGAAATAACAAACCTGGGCTTCATTTCCTTCATGACTACGCATGGCCTTTGAAAAACAACAGAAAAATTATATGAAAATGTTCAACCTGTGTAAAATCATGAGGGCCATCTGAAAGCCTAAATTTTAACAAAGTAAAATCTCACTATTATAATTTCCTTAGACGTCTAGTCTATCCCAAACCAACTGTTCAGTATTCCCCAAACATGGATGACCTTTCTTGCCTATTTTTGCCTTACTATTCCTTCTGCCTGGGATGTCCATCTTTATTTTTTTAAAATTTAATCTATCTTTCACATCTATCACCTAAGCAGATAAGATTTCTCACTGTTTCCTAGAAATATTTTTTCTACACCTCCATCTTATCCTGATATCTTATTGATTTATAGACTTACATTATTTCCCCTAAAATATAATAACTACTTTTATATCTATGCTCCACAGCTAAGGGGTTAACGTTAAACTATGCCACTCCAAATATCACCACCATATAATTTTTTTCAGTGTAGCATTTTCCAGCCTACTTCAGTATCTTTTTAAAGAAATCTACCCAAAGGCCAGGCGCAGTGGCTCACACTTGTAATCCCAGCACTTTTGGAGGCCGAGGCGGGCAGAACATGAGGTCAGGAGATCAAGACCATCCTGGCTAACACGGTGAAACCCCATCTCTACTAAAAATACAAAAAATTAGCCGGGTGTGGTGGTGGGCACCTGTAGTCCCAGCTACTTGGGAGGCTGAGGCAGGAGAATGGCGTGAACCCGGAAGGCAAAGCTTGCAGTGAGCCAACATCACTCCACTGCACTCCAGCCTGGGTGACAGAGCAAGACTCCATATTAAAAAAAAAAAAAAAAAAAAAAAATCTACTGGAAATAGACATCAAAGTCAGGAGAAAAAAAAAAAAAAAACATTTGGGGAATGTTTGTTACCAAAGTGTAAAGAAATGGTTATATTAGCACTCTGTGAACAAACACAGTGACTTACTGCTACTTCCTCCCTCTAGTGGGAGTTTTGGAGAATCAACTCCGGGTCTAATTGCTCATATTTTCAAAGTATCACAAGGCTAGGACCACATCTATTTTATTTACTTCTGTACCTTCTATACATAGAACACAGTTGATATTCAATATGTACTTATTAAATGAATGAATAAGGAAATTGGGGCTGGAAGTAGTAGCTCATGCCTGTAATCCCAGCACTTTGGGAAGCTGAAGAGGGAGGACGGCTTCAGCCCAGGAGTTCGAGACCAGCCTGGGCAACATGGAGAAACCCCATCTCTATAAAAAAGTTAAAAAGAAAAAAAATTAGCTGGGTATGGTGGCATATGCCTGTACTCCCAGCTACTCAGGAGGCTGAGGCAGGAGGAGATTGCTTGAGCCCAGGAGGTTGAGGCTGCAGTGAGCCATGATCATGCCACTGCACTGGGCGACAGAGCGAGACCTTGTCTCAAAAAACAAACAAAAAAACAAAAACAAACAAAAAAAGAAATTGGAAAATTTCTAGCTCTTTAGGGAAGTGACAGCAATGCTTGATATAGTATAAATTCATTAAATCCTTCAAAGCAATATAGAGCAGGTCGGCATAAGATATATTAGTCATACATCTTGATCTAAAAGAGAATAAGTTTAGAAACATATTTGTTCTTACCAGGCAGAGAATTAATCTGTCCAGTGTAACAATGTTATATTTCCATACCATGTCATTAAGAATTTCAATGCATTTATTGAGTTGCTGACCCCCTGCTGATGTAGAAAACTCATATACCAGGAAATCTGCAAATGTCCTCACATGGGCTACCAAGGCCCTGGCTCCAATTCTCTCTAATACTCTGGAAGGCAGAGAGTAAAACATAAACTCCATTGTTGTATGTATACAACAATTTGCCAAATGGAATGCAAATTAGGTTTTTGACTTACCTATAGCCAATCTGATTAATATGATCTGTTTCCAAGAGCATTTTCCAGAGAAGACAAAGAAAGAGAGGAGGGGAGCCCTGCATAGAGAAGTGGGTAATAATGTCGTTTTCGTTGCTCATTGACTTCCACTTCCTATACTCCTCCTCCACATTTTTTTTCAGATTAAAACGGCTTTCCTGAGGCACATTATTTTGTTTGAAGAATGCCTAAAAAGAGGATCAGAAGTTTATTTCATTGGTTATAGTAGAAAGAGCACTGGATATGGAGTTAATAAACCAGTTCTAGACTTGATTCTGACATTAATAAACTCTAGGTGACCTTGAGCAACTCAGCAATTAAGGCTTGAATTTCTGTGTCTGGAAAATACATAAGCTTGACTAGATTATCTCCAAGATTCCTTTTCCTAGATTTCCTAAATGGAAATTCTAAGCAAGCCTGAATTCAAAGCTTCTTCAATCATCTGTTGATACTTCCGCCAATCTTAAAAAGAAAAAAAAGAATGAAATGTCTCTACCCTTTGGCTACATATGTTAGTGTCTTTAAGGAAAATCCATTGCACTAGCCCAGTGATTCTCAAGAGTGTGGTCCCAACACCAGCAGTATCAGCATCATCTGGGTCTTACAAGAAATGCAAAATTCTCAGATCTTATCCCAGATTTACTGAATCAGAAGCTCTGTGGCTGGGGGGCCCAGCCAACTGTAGCTTAGCAAGCCCTCCAGGTGATTTGGTAAGTTTAAAAACCAAATGCTCTACTAGCCCTACCAGGAGTTATGAAAAATGGATGTTCATCATGCCTAACATTTTTTCTGAAAAGGAGAAGACAGATGAGGTTTGCCTTTCTGCCTATTAGAAAAGCCAGGTTTACAGTTTTTCTGTGATTAAGAAAAAAATTCAGTGAAGTGTCATATTATGCGCACTCTGTGAAGCTCCATTACATTATACTTCTCCCCATTTCAGTTCTATGAGAGAGAAAAAAATTTTCAGGTACTATGTTAATTTTCATGAGATTCTAAAACCATTAACTATTTTTTTCTCTTTTTCAATTTTTTTCACCTTTACTTTTTTCCTCTTTCTACTCTTCCTCCCCTTAAAACTGTTAACTAAGATGAAACCATAATAATTAAATTTTTAGAAACATGTCCAGTACCAGAGTAGGACACAGAACAACTTGAGAGATTTTGTAAGTAATGACTTTTTTTTTTTTTTTTTTCTAGAGACAGGGTCTGGCTCTGTCACCCAGGCTGTGGTAGAGTGGTGTGACCATAGTTCCTTGTGACCTTGAATTCCCGGGCTCAAGCAATCCCCCTTGCCTCAGCCTCTCAAGCAGTTAGGACTAGAGGTTTGTGCCACCATGCCCAGCCCCTAAATATTTTTTAAAATAAATAAAAGCTAATTTTATTCAGAAGTCACCAAGACTCACTCTAGAACACCATTGTGAATGGGAAGAAGGATTTCATGTGTATTCAATAAGTAATTCAAGACCAAATTACCTGTAGTGGGCCTGGAAAACAGCTCAGGGTGTGTGAAGCCCAATTATGAGGAGTGAAACTCATGATGGTCTGAAGTATGTCTTTACACCAAGTTCCCTGAATTGAATCAGAGCCTGTAAAAAAATCTAAACATAAACAAATAGATGTAATCCAGATATAAATGATTATATCCACAATTCATAAAAGATTATAGCGAAAATAATAATTATGTACACTGAGAATTTCACCACAGTGCATTCATTGCTTAACTAGTTATATTCAGCTTAGAACCTAAATTTGCTTAGTTTATGAATGATCTGGATGATCACATTAGAAAATATGAGAACAATTTATGAAAAGATGACAAAAGACATTTGGAATCTCTCTTTTTTTGAGGTTACAGAGTACCAGTGATAACAGTAACACAAGCCCACCACTACTGTTCATTTACTTTGACACTGATTTAGTAGTACTTTATTCGGCCAAGGGAATAGAATAAAGAAAGATGTCTTTTTTGGTGAGTGAAATAATTACATAATGCATGCATAAATCTCAGAATTGAAGAGGGTTCTTTATGTAAAACAACATAATTTACATAAATGTATTTGAGGTTGCTAAAATCAATAACTATCTCTTTAAAACATCAGTTCTAAAGTGTGGTCTGTAGACCTCTGGGGGATTCCCCAATAGCCCTTCAAAGATTCAATGAGGTCAAATAATAATAAAAAGATATCATTGGCTTTTTCACTTGATATGAGCACTGACGGTGCAAAAGCAATTGTGGTAAAACTGCTGGTCCTAAGCACAAATCAAACAGTGATGCCAGACTAGATGAAAAGGCTTTGTATTCTCCACCACATGCACTCAGTGAAAGAAAAGTGCCAGTGTCAATCTCGACACCTATTTTTAATATCATACGTAACAAAAGGGGAAGCATATGCCTAGTGTTCCAAAGTTTGATGGGTGTCTTGAGGAAAAACACTTGTGCACTTGTGTGACTGACTGAGCACTGAGTTAAATCAGTTGCTTTTTTTTTTTTTGAATTCCAATTTTACTTGAAAGAATGTCTGACGGAAAACTACAGCTAGCTAGACTTATGTATTTAGCAGACATTTTCTTGAAAATTAACAAAATGAGCTTGTCACTTTAAGGAAAACAAATGATAGTAACTTTTACCAATGATAAAATTTGACCTTTTAAGTAAAAGTTGAAATTTTGGAAAACCTGTATCTACCACGACATGATAGCATTCTAAAACTTAGATTTTTCTAATAAACTTTGCAGTGATATTAACAAATGTAATTTTCTGATACTGTATAAACAAAATGTCAACGTTTGCTAGATCTACGTAACTCAGTGAACCAGTATTTTCAAAATGAATAATTCATGAAGTTACAAAACATGCATGGATTTAAATATCCACTCAATGTACAAAACAGATGTACAGGTTACAATGTAACAAAGTGCATGAAGTTCACTGGGGGTTTTGGATTCCATATTGCAGCTAACCTTTAAGCAACTATCATTTTTCCATGTGATGTCAAAGAACATTCCCAATTATCTGAAAAGGCTATTAAAATACTCCTCTCTTTCCAACCTCATCTGTGTGAGGCCACATTTTTCACTTACTTCAACTAAAACTTCAATGGATTAAATGTCTAAGCAGATGAGAATCCAAACTATGTCTTCCTTTACGTCAGATATTAGAGAAGTAAAAATGTAAAACAATGGCACCTCTTCTCACTAAAGTTTTGCTTTAGAAAATATACTTTTTTTCATAACATCATATATTAACATGTAATGTTTATTATTGCTATTTAAAAACAAATTAAATATTTGTTTAAATATTTTTAAACTTCTTAATTTTAATATCTAATAGAATAAATATCCATAGATATAATCCATATAAACAGAAACTCTTTGGGAATTTCAATTTTGTTTTTAAGAGTGTAAAGCAGTCCTCAGACCAAAAAGCTTAAAGTATTACTACTTTAAAATTATGGAAGATAGCTGAAAACTGATGCTCAACCCAGTTATTAATAGAATGATGGTACACAAAAGAGCTTCCATAAATGAGTGAAATAGTGAAGATATCAAAACAACTGGCTTTTTTCAAACAAATGAAAAGTATCTTTTTAGTATGTTATAACTATAGTAATTAGTAGAATCATGGCACACTTTAATTCATCTGTTGTTGTTTGTAGTCACATATTCACCGTACCTGTTACATGAGTTGCTCTAGCCAAGGTCAATATCAAGGCTCGGTTCAGTTCTTCAGATTCTGCTGAGAGCACTGTTTTGGGATCACTAAGGAAGCGTGTAAACTGCGGCTGTACCTCTGAACTACCTAATGCTGTTATAAGCCTGAGGGCAGTGCTCTCGACACTGAAAAGTGGGAGAACAAAAAGAAATGTAAAAACATTTCAGAATTATGGAATTAAATCTAATTCTAAGGTTAATTCCAATGGAAAAACATGCAATCTATGACTATCCCTTCTTTAATTAAAAAAACACTTTTGTGTGAGAATAAATGTTGCTTAATTTGTTTAAAAAACCTAATTTGTCCAATTTTATAGTGAAAATCATGACTTTTTACACATTTGAAAAAGATGGCTTGTCGCCTATAGGACTAAAAAATTTCACCTGGAGATACTGCATTTCAAAAATTATATTTTTCTATCTAAAATATATTTTAATTTAAAGCAAAATCAATGTGACATGATACTTTAACCATAATCTGAAGCATACTTAAAACCAGCATTCTAAAGGGCTAAGTTACAACATAATAATAAATATCCTGGAGTACTAATTCTCAGTCCAAAGATCCTGAAGGAAGGACTCAACTATCTTCATCAGTTTCTATTCAAAAAGCTGGACTCTGCTCCTATACTGGAAACAAAATACTTTAGAAGCAGAGAAGTTTTATGACAGACGGAAAAAAAAAAACCAAAAAACTATAAGGTAAAGGATTAAGAACCTCATCTCCAAGAAAGCTTCTAATAAATCTTAAGGAAAGATGGTCTTCAATGAGCTCACCAAAGATGGAGCTGGTTCTGGTTGGTTTGTGCAACTGCAGCCAAAGTATGAAGATGACTCAGGAGCTGAACTCTATAATGAGGCTGAATATGATGCATCCGGTAGCTAAACATCTCAAGGAGTGTGTGTAAGATCCCCCATGCATGTGATTTGAAAACAGTTGGCAAAAGCTGACCTGGAGGAAAAAGACAATTTAACGTACCAATTATTAAAGGCTATGCATGAAAAGATATTTGAAGAAAGTCACATTGAGTAAAATATAAAGATTTGATTGTGAAAATACACACGCACACACACATATATATTCTCCATATTTTCTTATTTTCTACTTTTAACAGTAAAGAAAAATTCAGATCCTAACTATAATGCCAAGTTTGCTTTTTTCCTGGGATTTGGCAATTGATATTCATGTTTATCTGGAAAAATAAAATGAGACAAGATATGAAAAAACATTAATCTTCTCAATTCTGGTATCTTTTAAATTATTTTTAGACAGTTAATGTTCCATACCTTTTGAAGTATGAGGTTCACTTTTTAATACAAAAAATTGTATTACACCTGCCCTTGTTTCCTCCTACCCCCAAGAAAGTTTTATTCAACAATCAGTTATCTAAGAAGAGTTATTGTGGTTAAAATTAAGACTATGCTGTATTCGTGAAAAGCTGGAATTACCATGAATCAGAAAAACACTTCTATATTAGAAAGTATCTATTATTTTAGAACTATATAATAAATAAGACATTATAATGTATCTTCTGCAATGTAGGAAAATTCCTTCTTTATTGCCAGTCAGCCTTCATATGCATTGGAGGACAGCATTACTGCCTCAGGCAGAATCCATTTGCATGAGGACAGGGACCGAGTCTCTCCTGCTCTCTGCATCCCAGGCACCTAGCACATTAACCTTTTCTTACCACCTTACTTAAAAATGCAACAAACCTCCCGACCCTCACACTTCCTATTCCTTTTTGCTTTATTTTTCTCTATAACATGTATCATCTGACATATTGTATATTTCATTTATTTAATGTCCCCCTCCATAAGCTCCATCATGGTGGTGACTTGTTCTCTGCTGTGTCCCCAGGACCTAGAAAAGTAACTTTAGAGTTAATGAATGGGTTAATAGTTATAAACACCAGAAAGTCCTGTCTTACTGATAAATCCTTTGATGCCCAAAGACTCTATTTCCATATAGACCAATAAACGACTGTAAGTTTCCACTAGGGCTGGAGCCAAGGCCACACTGGACTTTGCATGAGCAAGTTTTATCACCCTGGTTGCAATGCTGTGAATAAGGCTGAGGAGAAAAAAAGGGAAGAAAATAAAAATCCATATTTTTGACATAAACATAGGGGCTACTCTTCTTAGAAGTAACTTAGTATAAATTTGAACTTAAAATGATTCAAATGAAGTTGATTCATTTAATGTGTTTAAGCTGTGCAGGACACTTGGTAAGGATGCACTGCACAACCTGAGAGTCATTCCGTTTCTATGGTGCTTTCAATATGCATACGGATCCCCCTGCTCATGGAAAAACAAACTTTGGGTTCAACTCATAAGAGCATGCTTGAGGGATTTTGGTCACTCAAATGATGCATCAAAATACATTTGGGAAATTAAATAACTTTTGTCACAGATTTACTTTAATAAATCACTGCTAAGACCCAAATGTTAGGTTCTAATGGGGCTTTGCTCAAATCTGTTATATATGCAAGTGAAGCACATGTGTAATTCTATCACAATGGTTACCATTTGAAAAAGAGCATAGCTCTACAGGACTGATGCTCCACTTGGAGGCCCACAGACAAATTCTCTTTGGCTTATACAGTGGTTGTTTTAAATTTGAGCCAATACTTAAAAGCTGAAAGACTAGTAATAAAAAATCTGGATTTCTAGCCCTTTCCAAAAATGTTGGAAGCTCTAGCTACACTAGTCCTCATTCTTAACATCTATAAAAAATGAAAAAAATATGTGCAAAAAATTTTTATAATGCTTATCTCTCATGGAGAGATTACGACAATTACTTTCTTTGGGTTTGTTTATCCTAGAATTCCCATAATAAAAAATATTTACTTTTGTAATAAAATAAAGCTAATTTTTTTTTCTTAAATGTACCTGACTATGAAATAATACACACATAAAATCATGAAATAAAGGTTTATACTATACTTGTATCAATTCCCTGACATGGAACCAAATTAATAAAAAGAACATACCTCATTTTGGCATGAACTGTCAGTGAATCCAGGAGGTTCATAGGTAAGGGGGTAATAGATCCTGAAGCCATACAGTTTGTTCCAGGGAGAGGTATCCTCATAATTCCATTTCCATAAATAGTTTCTACCAGAGCTCCCATGGGTAATGTAAAACATTCTGAATTTGTAGAGTATGCATTACACAATAGAGCAATCTTATAGTCATTCATCTGTAAACTTTTATTTCTCAGACTCTGCTGCAGGAACCTAAAAATTCACGTTCCATTAAAAAGAAAAAAATGAAAATAACTTCCATAATGTTAATTTGTATTTTTTTAAAAGTTCAATTTTATGCAATTATTTATTAATGCTATCTTTGTTCCTATAGGTATTATAGTTTCTGTGTGAAATGTACAGTGGGAATACACATAGAAGTTTGAGTAGCATTTCAGAAGAAAAATAATATGAAATAAACAATTTATGGGTACTGTTAAGTATGTACTACATATATAACCACCATATTAGGCTAAGTTTCAGAGAATGAAGAAATAACTCACAAGTCTATGAACCAGGTTTCTATTTATCATCTGTCTGTATAAACAAAACAATGTCTTCATTACAGATACCACTATGAAAAGGTGGTTAAGGGGTGTCTCATAAAATGAAAACCAAATGAAATATCAAGTCTGACAATCCTGCCATCTCCTGTGAAGAGATGTGGCAGTCCTTTTCAGAAGCTCTAGGTGGGAAGTTAGGCTACTCCTAGCACCCTTGACTACAATACAATGCTATCTAAGAATGGTATCTTCTTTGAGTCATCACAACTTTGGAAGAGATATTAAGGGGCATGCCAGCCAGATCAGCTCAATCAATACTGGCAGCCCAGAGATGAATGATATCTCAGTCAGCTTATGCTCAAGTTCCAAGCACTTGAGAAATTCTGAAACATTTTTACATTTATAAAAAATGATATGCTTTCATTATATTAATAACTTTAAAGTATAACATACACAACTGAAGATCAGCCTTGAAAATTAAAAAAAAAAAATCTATACATATAAGCAAGACTAATCTTGTAGCTGTTTCCTGATATAGGTACTGGTCAGATTCTCTTGCTATGACATATACATCAAGTATTTGCCCTTACCTATAGTGGGTATGGGGAGATTTCCAAATTTCACACAAACACCGAGACCAATATTAGTCTACAATCTGCTATTAATCAAACAAGAAAATTAAGTATCAAGCAACAAATAACTTACTCATGGTGAAGTCTTAGGGAATGAGGTATTGGAATCTGTAGCTTGGAGTTGTCATTTTGAGCTTTTCTATTGAGATGAATCCAAATACAAGTCATTGCAAAGGCATGGGTTGACTGGGGTTTGTTAATATCAGGAACTGGGATATACTGAAAAATAACAATTTGAAAAATAACACAATAGAAGAAAGAGAAGAATTAAATAATTATGTATATTTTCGTAATCAATTTCTAATATAACTCTTTTTAGCATATCATGTCTTACTTTAGCCCCGATAATTCAATAATACAAATCAGAAGGTCTAACAGCCATAAAATTTTGAAATTATTACAAGATGCTTTATTTGGTATATGTTTTTACTTGTTTTAAGTGACACAAATTCACAGGTGCTTTGTCAAGATTTTCCTACTATCGCAGAGCATTCTCAAATAAAAATAAATTTTTAATTTTTACTTTTTAAAAATTAAAACACATCATCATGAAATCTTACTAAAGTGGCAAATGTAACTAAAAACAAGACTTTCTAAAAGTCCCATAACAATTTTTAAGAACATATAAAAATCTAAGAAATACACAACCTAAATAATTATCATTAAACATATTGACTATTAATAGGTAAAATGATACGGGTGTCTTGGATTTGCTTGAAAATTGTCCAACATTAACAAGAAATATAAGGAGGAAAGATGAAACAAGAGTATTTCTTGATGATGGGTATAACATGGTGGGGTTACAGCTAGTGCATGGTGGGGTTACAGTAACCCCACCATGTTATACCCATCATCAATAAAGACTCTTGTTTCATCTTAAAATTTTCTGGGCGGATCACCTAAGGTCAGGAGTTCAAGACCAGCCTGGCCAACACGGCAAAACCCTGTCTCTACCAAAAATACAAAAATTAGTCGGGCATGCTGGCATGCGCCTGTAATCTCAGCTACTCGGGAGGCTGAGGCAGGAGAATTGCTTGAACCCAGGAGGTGGAGGTTGCAGTGAGCTGAGATCACGCCATTGCACTCCAGCCTGGGTGACAAGAGCGCAACTCCGTCTCAACAACAACAACAATTTACGATAAAGTACTTCTAGAAAATGGCAATCATCAAAATCCATCACATTTTACTCAAATATCTTATATGACAAAATACCCAGGGGACATACTGAAGCTCAACTGTCAAAGAAAAAATAGCTATTAACAGAGACTGTTATCTGGCCATTCAATGATGTATATAGATTAAAACAGCTTTAGTGATTTCTATAATTGTAGACCTACCTAGAATGTAGAGAAAGAGCTTGCTACACTTAATATTCAATTGTGATTTAGCATAAACTTTAGAAATACACAAAATCACACTAAAATCCTTAAACATAAATTAGACATAATTTACTCATCATGTTGTTATGAATAGTTACTCAGTAAAGCTTACTTCTTTTTCTGGGTATAGCAAGTCGAAGAGCTTCATCACAGGGAGAAAATCAGCTAGTGCATTTTTCTGAATACTTCCAGAAATGAATTGCAGGAGAACCCACATAAGATGATCTCTGCCTTTAATCAGTCCTCGCCCTGCTAACTATAAAAGATGTTTAAATACACATGTATACACTGCTACTTAAAGATATGAATACAGGAAGTTTTTTGTTGTTTTTTTGTTTTTAAGGAGAAACCCTGGTTCTTGCTCTCAGAAAGTCAGCATCTAACTTTGGCACTTAGTAATTACTTAGTCTCAATTCAAGACACACCATGCAAAACCTGCTAAATTATTTTAATATTATATATATGCTTATTTCCTGCTCCCCAAAACAACTATGCGTATAAAAAACGCAATGTTTTAGAACATAGTCAAGTTGATCATGTGTGCATGAGAATCAAGTTTAATATGGGATAATTCTTATTTAAAAAATCTCATCAAAACCTGGGGAATACTCTATCATACCAAAAGGATTTTTTTTTAAATTTGAAATTATCATGGACTGGTTATCATAAAACATGCTTCCTGGTTTTCTGTACACTTTGTTTCTTATTTATTTATTTATTTATATCTTTTTAGAACAAGGATAGAGATGGGGTCTTGCCATGTTGCCCAGGCTGGTCTCAAATTCCTGAACTCAAGTGATCCACCGGCCTCGGCCTCCCAAAGTGCTGGGATTACAGGAGTGACCCACCCCACCCGGCTGGTTTTCTGTACATTATAATAGAAACTAATGGTGGTTTCTGGGAGAAGGTGGTTGAAAGGATTTTAACAATATTTATGAAAAATTTTCCCCAAGATAATTCATGCTGTGGAGATGTTACATAAAACAACATTTATTTTATTCCCATTCAATATGTCTAAAATTTTTGACAAAAAACATCTTTTCCCACAAACTTAAGTCTTCCACTTGTCTCCCTCTTTTGGATTCATCATCCTCCCTTCTATTCATTCCCAGAGTAGGAACCACTCAGCAAGCCTAGACTCCCGCTACTCTCTGTATTCGCTGTCAGTCACCTAGTCCTATTCCACTTCAGTGTACCTGATCTCTGGCTCCTCCTTTCTGTCCTGGTTTAGTCCTTCAGCATCTTTCACCTAGTCCACTGTAGTATCTCTCACTAATTTCCTTGCCTCTGGCTTTGTACCTGTCCATTGCTATACCACCTTCTTTCTCCCTGTGGACATTAGCATTTTTCCAACTTGCATATGATGATGCCATTCTCCTCTGCATTGCCTCCAAAACAAAATCTAAACTCCTTAGAACAGGCACATGGCCATTTAAAGCTCTCCATGTCTGCCCTTGCTTTCCTGCCTTCCTTATCTCATCAACGATTTCCCCTTTATATTTTTATTTCCAGTTCTCACACATCTCTATCCCTTTCTAAATGATGGTCTTATTGCTAGGAAACACTTTTCTTTTTCTCTCAGCAAGTTTCTATTTGTCCTTCAAGTGTTAGCTTAAAGATCTCTTTGATACAGCCATCCCTGATATTTCTGATAGAGACTATTCCTTTTTTTTTTTTTGACACGGAGTCTCACTCTGTCGCCGAGGCTGCAGTGCAGTGGTGTGATCTTGGCTCACTACAACCTTAGGGACTATTACCTTTTATTTGTGTTGCAGGCAAATGTGCTTTCTTTAGAACAACTATTAAGATATAATCATGTTGTGTGTGTGTGTGTGTGTGTATATGTGTATATATATATGTAAAGTATCTCCTCCTCTAGTGAGGTGCTCCTTGAGGATATTACAGTGCCTTTTCATTTTATATCCACTGGTGCCTGCACTGAGAATACATAGAATGAATGACTGAATCCTGTTTTTACAGTGACAAGAAAGTAAAAAGTTAAGAAACTATAAAAGCACTGAACAGGACAGAAATTAGGGCTCAGAACTTCTGTCAGTTCTAAAATCACTAGGGAATGCCCACAGCAGTCTAAAATACAGTAATCAACCGGTGAAGTCACTCCGACCAAAAGATTTAGTACACACCTTCTGATGAAGAGAAAGCACCATATGTGGAAAACTTGCAAACTGGAAAAGCACAAAGAAAATGAGCTGACTTGAGAGATGCTGCCACAGGAGTTGGCTTGTTCCCCCATCATCAAACTTCTCCTCGGTCTCAGATCGTTCCATGGCATAAACAACCAGATCCACCAACTGGTCCTCCAGCACAGGGCAGCGCTGCTTGTGCTGTAGGGCAGAGATTAAATACAGTATTCCAAAAGCCTCTCGGTTAGTTTCAGAAGTTACCAGTTAATGGGCATTAATTGTAACAAGAGGCTGAGAAGCATGGAATGAAGTTGAAACTTAAGAAGTCAAGGTTAGATTTAGACTATTAAAGCTGCATCATGTTATATTATTATACAGGATAAGCTTCATGAAAAAATTTTTTCAGGTTTCCTACAAAACAGACTTCCCATTAACTTTTGACTTCCACTATGGACATCATTGTTTCAATTTGACAAAGGGCAATGCATAGTAGAAAATTTTGTTATTTATCCTTTGGAAAAAGATAACATCTTAAAGGGCATATGAAACAGGGATAGCAGTATTAATTTTGCAGTCTAAGTCAAAAGATGAAAACCCTGGATTTACAGGGATCAAACGTTGTGACAGAACAAATAAAGCAGTTATGTGAATCTCTTTATTTTAAAGTAACCCCTATAAGTTTACACTAACTTTATATACAGAGGTATATCTAAATAGCTACCAGATTATTCAACATCTGTTTTCAATATGTGGTATTGGTCCTGATACTGAAATGGAAACTTCTTCCACAAGGGGAAAAAAAATTGATCTCTCTGCTCTTCCTTCTTGGAAGCCAAACATAATGCAGCTTTAATTTTAAATTAGACCACTTTAAAATCTAAAACAAGAAAAAGAATTGAGTTTAAACACTAAAAATGAGAATGCAACTTCCCTTTCTAGAGGCAAAAAGATCTGTGCTTTTAAAAGTGATTTAAAAAATATACTTTTACCAAAAGAAATATGTTAAGCCATGTTTAAGCCATTTTCATATTTCCTTTATAAATATGTTATATGACTTAGTAGCAGGCAGTTGGAAGCCCTTCTAGTGAATACAATTACTAATACAGATCTTTCCCCCTAAACTTTAGATGTGATTATCAGTCTTTTGCCATGAAAAAGGGATATGATTTTTTCAAATTTAGGGAAAAAAATGCAAAATGGGGACAAATTTGGAAATAAACAAGACATAATGAATAGCATCCCCTCTTTTGCATGCTCTTTGCCAGCTCCAAACTTGTAAAGCTCCAATATGGCTGCAGTTTCTTAAAGCATGCATATAAAACAAACATCTATCCAAATGATAAGCATCAATGGTTGTTTCATATTTTTTCCAAAAACACAATGCCATGACCACAGTTCAATCACATTACAGGTTTACAAATAGCAATATTAACACCACCAGTTGAGACTACAGTACTTTTCCTCCAAATGTAATTATCATTATGAAGCAGAGCAAAGTGCAACAGACAACACTACAGACTATTTCTTAGATCAGCATGCAAAACTACTGTGTACAGGGCTTGAAATTCACTAGTTCTGCCAACCACCAACAACCTAAGAAATGTGTCAGACAACACAAATTTAGAGTGAGATCATTCAAAGTATATAGAGTCAGAAAAAATTGTGAAAAGAAGTAAAGCCAGGATTTCCAGTAGGAATTTTTCACTAGTGATGGGAATTTGCTTCCAGTTTGGAAACTGACCAATTTGTCATCTATTTCTCCATCCATAATGGTCTTCCATCAATCTGCTTTAGGAAAAAAGAGCAAACTAAATAAAACTGGTTTTTAGCACCTGAGTCACTTTGGAGTTTCCTTTTTTAGTATTAGCTATTTAAGAAAAAAACTGGATTTTCACCTACATATTTTTAGGCATGTAGTGATTGTCATACAGTTAATGATTTTAAAAGGAAAGCAAAAATATTATGATTTTGACAAAGCAAGAACAACTAGGAAATTTACAGTTAAAGCTGATGGTCTTTCAATATATGCCATGACTCAAGATTACCCTTAACTTTTCTGTCAAAAATTAAGTCAGTCAGGAATATCTACAGTACCTAATGCTCTGGTAACTGATGGTAGCAGAAGAGCTATCAGGATTAACTACAAATTTCCCAGGTGTTTTCGGTTAAAACCAAGGCTATTTCTCAAATCAAATTTAAAGACAGCTTAAATATGTTGCTTTATCTGCAAATTTTGGTAATATCAAAAAAAAAAGAAAAGTCTGAGATACAAAATGATCTGTGTTGCTACTTCAGAATAATAAACTGCTTTAGTTTTCAATTATTTAAAGATAGGTACATCAAAATTAAGACTCTCTACTACATAGCAGATGGTTTTACAAAGTGGAACAAACATTTGTAAAGCAGTTTCAGAATCTATGAATAAAAGTTAACTGTCAATCACTAGGCTAAGATTATTTCACAAGCCAATGGATGCTATCCCTATGACTGTTCACATCTTGTTTTGTGAAAGCTTTGGTGAATTTAAGTCTTCAAAATACTGACATGTACAGTTAAATTTGTTAGTGTACATCATAACTATATGCCTATTTAGTTAAAACCTGTTCTAAGAATATTTACATTCAATATTTTAACAATTCTATTTCTACCTAGTAGCCCAAACTATACTGAAACTTCATTTAATAGTTTCAGCTTTGATAAAAGCTAAAAATCAGGCAAAAGACATTAATAGAAACATTAATATTAACCCTTGACCTATGCCCAATTCCTCCCCAGCACTATTTCAAATGGCAAATGATAGCGGTTTTCAGTCTTAGCATCTCATATCCTATATTGAGTGGTACTTGACGCTTTTCATGTACAGATCTCGTAATGCTTTTGCAGCGAAATTTTAACATACCTGTACTTAGGTGAGCTTAATTTTAAATTATTTCAGTGATGTAAATCAGTTTTAAAATAATATCTATTCAGGAGAAGCTGGGAAGAAAAATTCTTTTCAATGTCATTTTCTCTTTCAAAATCATATTCTGTGCTTTAACCGAGAAAGTTACCCATAATCAGAATAATTTCAAAGAGAAACTTACTGATTAACATAAGATCAAATGAATGATGAATACTTCACTGTCTCATAGTAGCCAGGGTTCACACACCACCATGTAAGAGCTTGAGGAGTGTATCTGTTTTGTAGTGCTTTTATTCGGCAGAAAGAATACAAACTCTTGTGTAAGCACATAAAAAACAAGATTTTTCCACTGTGAGTTGAAGTCTAATGCTCCACCTTGCAGGTCATGAAACTGGGCTATTTATGACTCGCTGAACGGAACCAATATTAGCATAAAATATAACCCAATTCCTACTGGAAAATGTAATATGAACAGCTCTTAAGGTTTCAAAAGCTGTGCGTAAATTATCACATTGCTAGAGAAAGGACAAGAAAGTATAGTGTAGGATGTAGTTCTGTAATGATAAAAGATGTGATAAGATGACTTGGTTATCTTTAATCATATGCTTCTTATACTGTGGGTTCTCGTTTTCTAGTCTACTTTCCACTAGGTAAAAATATCAAGTCAACTGAGCATATTGTCTTCTATCTACACATCCCCTAACTAAAGAGTTTTCTATGAAAACGATTACTGATGAATTGTGAATTTTTGACAATGTTTACACTACAGTGGTACCAATACTAATAATGTTCTGTCAGCATTTCCATTATAAACTTTATTTTTTATGGATTTATGTCTTAGTCATAAACTTCTTTTAGGTTGAAACTTGTTATCGAAATGATCAGATCAGAAATACTCTCAATGGTTTTGTCAATTTCTAGTTTGAGAAGAGCTGCCCGCCCCCAAGAGAAAAAAGCTTAGGATAGCTAAGGATATCTGGGGGAAGGTATTTGCAGCTCAAATGACCATGGGTACATTTATCCACCAAACTGTAAAAAAATTGAGTCCAGTATGACTTAAGGTTCACTGTAAAAATTAGTTTTAAAACATAGCATGAAGCATTCTTTCAAAGTTAACTGAATACTTACCTCTAATTCAATGAAAGTTGATCAGAATTAATGACTTGGTATTTAAGATGTTAAATTGACAGATTATATGAGGTAACTGTCAGATACTCTAGTGTGAAGCAGTTTCAGTTTCACATGTACAAAAGCTTGTCCAAACAAGGAAACTTGGCAAATTTTTCAGAAGAAAAAACTTAAAATAATAAAAGAGATACTGCTACTAGGGTGAGGTTTGGCATGCAAAGTTTCAACACTGAGCAAGTTTTATGGCCAAGCTATATGTCCTTAAAAATAGGGCTTTATAAATGGAAGCACTGGCACAACCTTCACTATAGTATTGCAAACAGTAACGCTATTTTATATAACCTAGACAAGAACGTCTTTTTAAAATCAAAAAGCTGGTCTATTTTAATATGCTGGGCTCAAAAATTTTTAACAAAAATAATTGGAACCACTATTTTGTTTAAAATATCAAAGGTGAAAAGTCCTGGAACAGACTTGGGACTGTTAAGAGTTTGATTTATAAAGTTTGGCCAGAGTGTTTTTCTCCCACCACAGGTGAGCTCCAGTTGAGAGGAGCTCACTCTAGGAGGAAGGCACTTCTGGCAAAGACTGACAAAGAAGGGTGTTTGTCAAGCAGGTGTGGGGTCACCTAAGAGTCTGACATTTCTTAGTCAATCCCCATGTTTCCAAAAAAGCCTTTCCTGTATAAAGTTTACCACTCCAACTTTTAAAAGCAGCATATCTCTATTAAAGTGCCTTTTTTCTCTTTTTTGTGTTGTTTTTAATTTGTTTTTGTTTTAAGGCAAAGCAACATAAGTATTTTTGTTGTTATTATTTTTCTTTATTTGTTTTAGTAGTCTGGAAAGATAAAGGCCACCACAAATCTTTCCATCTCTGAAAATTCCACCAGGCTAGCTTTAGCCCTAAAGTAGGAAAAAGTAAATGGAGTGGGAAGGAAAAATAAACCACCAAAAAGTGACAGGCTTCATTGAGTGCCAGGTGTTGTCTCTTAGTTACCAAAAAAAAAAAAAAAAAAGAAAAAAAAAAGAAAAAAGAATATTAAAAAAACAAACACCAAAAAAACAAAAACAAAAACAATCCACCAAAAATAACTCTCATATCCCAAGAAGAAATCGTTTTTTAGTGGCCTTGGTCTCAGCATGGTCCTGCCAATTTCAAGCCCCGACCATACACGTATTCTCTAAATGGAATCAGTGGCTACAAAGCGGCCAGCGTATCGTTAGTCACAATACAACAGTAAGGTTGTGAACATACCTGAGCAATGTTCAAGGTCTAGAGCATTGGAGGATGGGCAGGACAAGACAGGACAGAACAAAAATAAAGGAAGAAAAAAAGAAAAGACAAAACAGTGACTATGAGGCCAGCCTCAAGGAACCCAGAGTCAGCACAAACCCTCCCACATGTTAAACCACCAAAAACAAGCACACACCAAAAAAAAAAAAAAAAAAAAAAAAAAAAAAATCAGCAAGAAGGCCACGCTGAAGATACCAAGGGTTATATAAAAATAGACACCCAAACAACGAAAAAAGTCAAAAATTATGGTTGAGTCATGTGTAGGTTTCTCTGGCAAAAGGTATACTTGAAACTGGCCTTATAGAAAAAAAAGCAATGCAAAATAAACCAACTTTAAAAATTTTTCTTTTTAAATTTAAACATTCTTAAAGCAATATATAAATGATAGGAATAATATATTGTTTAAAAAACCATGTATTTTTTAAAAGTCACTAAATAGTTCTTAACTGTTTTGCTCAGTTAGCTATAGCAAAGAAAAGAGAAAAGAATAGTGCAGATTCTATGCAGAATTTACTAGGTTTCCAGCATAGTACAGTACCTGCTTATTTAAACCTAGCATATTGCAGACCATATCCCTGGAATAAGGCTGCTCCAATACATATCTCAACAAAGCAGTCTGTGGTTCAAACAGATCCTTTAAAGAAAATAAGAAAATCATTGCTTCAAGATCAATGTCAACATTAATCCAAATTATTAGAAATGAGATTAAAAAATCCTCTAAAGGCACTTGTTACCTTCACAGAGTAGGCAGTATCTAGTGGGAAAAAAATCATAGGATTTTAGTGCTTACAGTTCATCTGTTCCCACCCCTCATTTTCCTCATTTGACACGTGAGATGAAGTGGCTTGCCCCAAGGTCATACAGAGGGTAACAATAAAGATAACACTAGAACCAGACCTTCCAATCCCCCTTCTCCAGTGCACTTTCTACTATCCTTTCCCTGAAAACGCAGAAGGTTTAAACTTTTTAAATTTTAGCATCTCACTAATGTCAATTTATATAGATTTTGTCCTAGGTGATCATGTCTCCTAGACATAAAGAAGCATCATTAATAATATCTTTGCTTCCTTTCTGTTAAAACTTAACAAGTCAATTTTCTAGAAGTCTTTCTAGGCATGTAAGTATATAATTTCTGATAGCCAAATTCAGCTTATAATAAATAGTACTAGGCTGGGCATAGTGGCTCATGCCTGTAATCCCAGCACTTTGAGAGGCCAAGATGGGAAGATCTCTTGAGCCCATGAGTTTGAGGCCAGCCTGGGCAATATGGCAAAACCCCATCTCTACAAAAAAAATACAAAAAACTAGCCGGGCATGGTGGCATATGCCTGTAGTCTCAGCTACTCAGGAGGCTGAGGTGGGGAGGGTCACCTGAGCCCCAAAGGTTGAGGGTGCGGTGAGCTGTGATTGTGCCACTATACTCCAGCCTGGGTGACAGAGTGAGAGCCTGACTTAAGAAACAAACAATCAAACAAAAAATAATGATAGAAAGTGACATTAAAAACAAAATCTTTTTCAGAATTTTCCAAATGACAGGCTGAATGTTTATTCAATGTCTTGAATATAGACCAATCAATTCCCTATTTTCCTAATAAGATTCAAAAAACAGCTTTTTACCTTAAAGCATATCAACTTTTTCAGAAGTAGATGAAACAGTGATAAGCCTATTTATATCTGTTAATTTTGCCTGCCCATACTTAAAATATATGAATTTAAAAATATTAATTTATATTTATTAAATATATTAATTTAGAAGGATTTCATTCTAGTTTATTCTAACTCTTCCATGATGCTAGATGGTTTCTGAGTCATCTAACGGCTTTCTAGAGCACATCGTTTTCATTTCTATCCATGTTGCTGGGGACACAGCATTGTGATAGAGTCAATGAAAGTTTTTCTTCTTATCAACCTCAAGTACTATTTGCATAATGTTAGCTGGATTTTTTTAAATGTCCCCTTAGGTGGATGGACGGATAGATAGAAAAAAAAAACACAACACTTTATATACCGATTTTTAAGATAATCTTTAAAAGACTATGCTATTTTAAGTATGATGTAAAAACCCTAGAAACAGTTACGGCATTAAATTTCTTTTTTTTTTTTCTTTTAAATTCATTCCTATCAGCCTGTAATCCCTCTCTATTCACCCCATCTACCAGAATGTCTTTGTTTACTGTTTCTTTCTTCATTTTAACAGTAAAATGTCTGGGAAAGGGGTCTGAGTACATAAGCATTCACTTCAATGTGCTAATTTTAAAGAATTCCCGAGGCATTTAAAAACAGAATAACCAAAGTGACTGTTTTACGAAGACGTTCTTATAGCAAGAGTTGACAATGTAGATATAGTTGTAAAAAGAGCAACTAGGCCCAAAAAATTATCAGTTCAGTCAGCAAGACTGCTCACTAATGCAACAATTTAGAAGGACTGGTGCCCCTTAAAGGGTATATCAAAATTTCAGTGACTTGAAAAAGCATACCCTCTTCCCTTTAGGGTTAAACTTAGAAATGTGACTTCAGATATAGTCACATTAGTCTTAAGTATCATTGTAAGGAAGTAATTTTCTGCTCAGAAATGTAATCTAAGAAGAATGGAGACAGTTTCTAAATACTGTTTTACAAGTGTAAACAAAAACACTATTTTCAAATTTGGAAGGACAAATAACTTGATAGCACAGGTGTTAAGAGTGTAGACTGAGTTCACATTTAAAAAGCTCTACTACTTTTAAAATGTGGGGACTTAATCAAGGAATCAATTTAAAATTTCAGCTTCCCACCTCCAAATACTTCGCCAGAGGTGGACCACTGGAGCATAAACACCCACAATAGCATAAACCACAGGGTATATTTAGATACTAGAATAACATGATAAACTATAAACTATCTTTCATTAAATATTTACTTCTTCAGATTATGAAGCAACAATTTAGCATCACATATCTTATAATCTAGGTTGAAGACTGTCGGACTAAAAGTGCCATTATATTTAGCAACATACCTTATCATATGGCAAAAGGCCTTTCAAAGGAAAACGAAGAGTAGCAGGATCCAGTTTCCATGAATTACAAATGGCACCTGAGTTATTTACAACTGGCAGAAGACTACAGCGACCTGTATGTATTATAAAAATGTTTTTAAGTAAATGTGAACACAGCAGTACTTCATTCACTTCAGAAATATTTAATGAACATATATGCTGAAATAGGCATTGGTTTAGTTTAAAAATGGCTTATAAAAATGTTTCAATGAGACTGAAGTTTGGGAATTTTTAGTTCAGACAGTTGAAGATCAATTTGCACAGTCTTTCCAAAGTTGAAAATATTGCATTTTGTCTAAATGTCTAGGGCAGAGATCAGCCAACTATAATCCATGGGCCAAATCCAGCCTGGCACCTGTTTTTGTAAGGTTTTATTGGAACACAACTGCTTTTGCAGTCCAATGGCAGAGCTGAGTAGCTGCAACAGATTCTGTAGCCTACGAAGCTTAAAATATTTACTACATGGCCCTTTACAGGAAAAAGTTTAAGACCACTAGTCCAGTGTCAACATGATTAAACTTTATGCATGATATTCCTAGAGGCCTTAGATGTCACATATGACTATCAGCTCATACATCCAACTGCCTAACAAATATCGTCACTTGGATGTCCTACAAGCACCTCAAGCTTAACATGTCTCAAATTCATCATCCTTCTCCAACCTACTTTGCTTCCATAATTCACTACATATCAATATCCACTCAGTTACAAAAGCTAGAAACCTGATAATTATCTGTCTAGTGTCTATTTAGATTATATTTGTATTTTCAGTATCTAGAATAGCACCTGGCTTATAGGAAGTACTCAATATTTGATCACTGAATAAACAATGGTCTATATTTCCACACAGTTCTGAGGTCACCATGATTTCTACAAATAATTAAAGAGGATATGTGGGCACTGCAAAAATTGCCAAATCACATGGTTATTTTTAAAAGAAAGTTCAGAGACTCTAACAAAACATGGGAAAATGTGAAAGGAAGAGCAAAAGTGGGAATTAGAATGGGCTGAGTGAGCCTGACACTTTCACGTTCTGTAGCCTCAGAGGGACAGGTCTGTTGAGACTTCCAGCTGCCTAGAAATTCCATGGTGCTTTACTAGCTGTATTAAAATGTCTTTCTAATCACTAAGAAACCCACTTCTAGAATGGTTTTAAAAGAAGCTTAAACCCATTCCAGAGAGTTTCTTTTTCCTCCCTGTACTTGGCACACAGAGTAAGTGAAAACAAGTGAAAGGCATTATATTAAGCTCTTAGAGAGTCACCAAAATGACAAGCCACCAAGGCACATATTAAGAGACCATCCCTCAGCTGTGTTCAATAGTTAGATTACTAAAAATCAGGTACTATTTGGCATATTTAAAATTATAATCCTACCACAAATGGAGTTTATCCTTGCTGTGGGCCTGAAGGTATCCACAAAGTCTGATACTAGGTTTCCAAGTAACTAAAGAGAGAAAGAAAGAGGGAAGTCAAATAAATAAGTACAAAAGGAAAATTGAGACTGCCCCTGAAATATCTGAACATTTACATAAAATGAGATAATATATGTAAAGATTGCACACGATAACTGTTTAAAGGTTAGCTCCCTTTTGCTTCCTTCTAAAAAATCACTCACCAGTTCATCTGTCCCTTAATTAAACCAAGTCACACCACCATATCCTTAGCTATTTGATGAAGCTGATCATATTTTATCACATGGCATATAAATTGTCTCAATGGAAATGCAAAGAAATGAAAGAAATACGTCATGATTAAAAATATACATATTATCTAAGGATAAAAATCATCATTAAAAAAATAAGCACACAAAAATAAGATTAATATAACTGTTTTTTATAAAACACCCTTTTTTGTGTGTGAGACAAGGTCTCGTCCTTTTGCTGAAGCTAGAGTACGGTGGCGTGATCACAGCTCACTGCAGCCTCGAACTCCTGGTTTCAAGTAATCCTCCCACCTCAGCTCCTGAGTAGCTGGGGCTATAGGCACGTGCTACTATGCCTGGCTAATATGTGTGCGTGTGTTTTTTAATGTTTTGTAGAGACAGAGTCCTGTTATGTTACCCAGGTTGGGTCTTGAACTCTTGTCCTCAAATCATCTTCCCACCTTTGCCTCCCAAAGTGCTGTGAGCCACCAAGCCCAGCCGAAAATTTATATTAAAAATTCAGGAAATACAAAATTTACCCAGTGTGGAAGTTTGCCTTCAGGATACAGTTTCCTGATCTCAGTGACTGCAAAATAGGCTGGTAATAAGCAGGCATTTCTTTCCAAGATATATGCTATAACCTGAGAAAAATAAAAAGGCCACATCATTCTTGACTAGTCCCACATATAAGCCCTTTATTTTATTTATTATCACTATTATTTTTTTTTTGAGACAGGGTCTTGCTCTGTTGCCCAGGCTTGAAGTGCAGTGGCGTAATCATGGCTCACCACATCTTCAACCTCTGGGGCTCCAGTGGTGTTCCCACCTCAGCCTCCAGAGTAGCTGGGACTACAGGTATATGCCAGCAGGCTTGGCTAACTTTTTAATTTTTTGTAAAGACAGGGTCTCCCCAGGATGTCCTGGCTGGTCTCTAACAATGGGCTTAAATGAGCCTCCTGCCTCGGCCTCCCAAAGCACTGGGATTATAGACATGCGCCACCGCATCTGGCCCGTGTGAGCGTTTTAAACACTACAATGACAATGACAACAAAAAAGATATTAAAAAGTAGAGATGTTACTTTCTGGAGAGATGTTGGTCAAAGGACAAAATTTCACTTTGACAAGAGGGATAAGTTCAAGAGACCTACTGGACATTATGGTGACTATAGTTAATAACGATATAGTGTATACTTCAAAATTGCTAAGAGAGTTGATTTTAAGTGTTATCATTATAAAAAAATAAGTATATATAATATATACATATACACGCACAGACAATTGCTACTTGTCAATTAAAATAAAATATAGAGTTATTATTTAATGGATTTATTGGGTTTCAACTGTAGCATAAAAGAATACATTTATATGTAAAAAATATCTAAAAATAAAGATTAATAAACAATGGAATGGATTGTTCATGGTTAGTAAGTAACCTTGCACATGCTTTAAATATTGGCACACTTAAACAGGAGAGCAACAGACCAGTGTAACAATTCGTGCGATACTAGTTACAAAGTACAAAGATCTTTTAAGTGGTCCATATGCTGAGATCTTGTAATGTTTAAGCTATTTTAATTTCTATTTCATTGTTTTCATAATTTAAAACCATGAATTAAAATTTAAAATGTCCTTTTGAAATATAAGGGAACTAGCATCTTTTAAAATAGAAGTGATTTTTTTTTTTGGTAGAAGAAATAGAGCATCTCACAAAATACCATAAGTATTAAAAGCACAGACCTAAACAAAGCTAGACTTTTTTTGAGGTTATGATCACGAATTTCAGACATGTCTAAATTACCTCTCTTGCTGCCAGAAGCTGCTGTACAACAGCAGAGCTCACTGTATTAGGAATTGTCAAAATCTTCTCCAAAATCACTTTTAAGAGATCTCGAACACCCTGATATAAGAAAACAGGCATGGGTTAAAATTAAGTAGTGTCTACTGTGTTAGCTAAAACATCCTAAGGTTTCAGGGTTATGTATTTCTTCAAGGTCACACCTTTAAATTTTCTGAATCAGAGTTACAATCTAAGTCCCTAACATTAACCCAAGAGAAGAGTCATGTTCCAAAACAGAATTCTAAAGACTGTCTTACAATACAATGAGCAAAGAAAGTCATTATACAGTTTGTCAAGCTTTTTTGGCCCTCATAACATTAGAAGGGTTTACACTGTTACAAGGGTCAAAAACCTTAATTATACATATAGACAGAAATATATTGTAACAAGACTTGAAAGCATTCTGAAAACTTGAGTAACGGTATCAAACTTTTTGGTAGAGGAGTGTTTCTGCTCACTCCCTTTTGTGCTGGGATTATAGGTGTAAGCCACTGTGACTGGCCTATTCTCCCTTCTTATCCATCATATACCTTAATCTCTCAATGATATCCAAGGCTATTCTGTTAATCATTTCCACATATCTAATACCAGTTACATTATCTGATATATAAAGAAGAAATTTCATTCAACATGCATTTATTGACTATGAACTACGTAACCAAGCTTGTAAAAGAACATACACATAAAAGAACAATTATGAAGTACCATACAAATAAGAAGGCAAAAATTGCATAAATCTGAGTAAAGAGAAAATAATTAGCAAAAGCTTCTTAGAGTTAACTGTGTGATAAATCATGATTTAAACTAATAATTACCTGTTAGGTCATTACCTGTTAAATCATTTCAGATTAGAGAAAATGCAGAAATAAAGCACAGGGTCAGACACTGGTAATTCCTGGGAAAAGGACAATAACAAAAGTCTCCTGAAGATGCAGAATGGCTTTTGTAGCTATGGAGTCCTTAAGCCGTTTTATGAGACAAAATTAGAGAGTGTATGTTGTTTTTGGTCAAGAGCCCAAAGTGCTGAAGATATTAATTGAGGTAAGACCCACGTTCAAGGAAGGTAAAGCAGGTCTTGCTTCCTTCATCAGTGATGCCTACATCCCTTCTCAGTTCCACACACCCCTGCACTGTGTTTTCATTTGAAGGGATCATAATACTTGCAGCATGAAGGAACACGGATTCTGCTTTGTGACTTCCCTACTCTTCATAAAAATGTGTCAGCTACTTGTATTTATAAGAATGTTGGGAGGGGAGTAGAGGAGCCAGGGAAACAACTGAGTAATTTTAAATCTCTTCAGGAAATATACCACAAGAAATAGACAGATTTTGTAAATGCTTCCACATCATTTTTCTCACCTGAAAGTAAGACATGCACATCGAAAAATCGATCATATCTGAAAGCAATCACTTTTTATAATAAGAAAAATATACCTTGTAATCCACTCCCCCAATTATTTTCCGAACCAGTTTAAATGTTAAGGCCCAAAGCTGTGTTCTTTCCCACTCAAGAGCGTCAGAGTTTATCAGGGATTCACAAACCAGCCTATAAAAAAAGAAACAGCCATTCCAGTTACAAGACAGAATTTTCCAAGTTCTCTAATAGCCACCGATATGTTTGGCTGTGTACTCACACAAATCTTATCTTGAATTGTAGTTCCCATAATCCCCACGTGTCATGAGAAAAACCATTTAAATCATGGGGGACAGTTTCCCCCGTACTGTTCTCATGATAGTGAGTTAGTTCTCACAAGATCTAATGGTTTTATATGGGGATTCCCCCTTCGCTGGGCACTCATTCTCTCTACTGCCACCCTGTGATGAGGTGCCCTTTGCCATTATTCTAAGTTTCCTGAGGCCTCCCTAGCCATGCCAAACTGTGAGTCAATTAAACCTCTTTCCTTTATAAGTTACCCGGTCTCGGGTATATCTTTGTTAGCAGCATCAGACAGACTAATACAGCCATAGTCTGTGGACTGTATTATATTTATCCTCACAAGTATCTTTCATAAAAGTGATTACTAATCACACTTATAAATCTGTGTAGTATTTTACATTTTTTACTTGTATGAAAGATCAAAAACAAAGTAAGAATGAAATAATATTCATTATGTTATATTTTACGAGAAAGAAGTCTATCTAAAGCTTTCGGTTAGATGTTTCCCATCTATCACCTTGTGGTACACTGGATTTTTCCAAGAGGGTGGCAACAAGATTTTTGATCCCACATCTTCTTCTGAAATGTGACACTGACATTTCTCCCAAGGAGAGGTAGGGGGAAAGTCTATGTTCTCACTCCTTAGATCTGGGCAGACGTAAGACTATGGCCAAAAGGATGCAGTATGACTTCTAAGACAAGGTGACACAATTTCTGCCTAGCCCTCTTTTGCACACTTGCTGTTAGGCTCCACCATGAGGTGAGAAAGTCTAGGCCACAAGGTGAGGGCCTGTGGAGGTTCTGGCTAATAATCCCAGCTGAGGTTCCAGATGACAGCCAGGAACCAACCACCAGATATCTGAGTGGGGAAGTTTTTGCCCTGCTCCAGCCCTAGCTACATCGATCATAATCATTACAATCTTGAGGAAAAAGTGCCTCCTAAGCCCAGTCAACCACTAAAACCATGAATAATTTTAAAACCTGAGTATTACTGTTTTAAGCCATGAGGTGTTGAGGTTGTGCAGCAAAAGTAAAGTGTTACAAACTAATTAAAGTGATTAATCTCAGCCCCTGGGCAGAAACATCTGGTTTTGAGCCCACAAGCATTATATAATTCAAAGACTCTTACTCCTAGAAACTAAAACCTGAGGTATTATATAAAGGATTACTTGATGAACCTCACTTTCTTCTTCATTCTCTCATCTTTTTACAACAACAACCTCAACCAATTTCCAATCATGTATAGAAAAGAAAATTCTTCAGATTGCTCATACCCATTAAACGTACCTGGGTGGAAGGAGACCAGTCTCAACTGCCATTGCTAAGCAGTCATAAAGAAAAGAAATTCTTTTAGGACTATGCTGACCATGAATAAACTTAACAATCCACTGGATACACTGTTCATGAGACTCCTGGAAAATTAGAGAATGATTTTACTTGGGGTCTAAAGTTACATTTTTATAACAAATAGCTAATACTACAACTGGAAGTATACCAATACTATGAATGAAATACTTCACTATGAGCATCTGTGGATGAAAATAATTTTTAAAAAAAGCAAAATTAAAAAATTCAGATTTAGTATTTGTCACATTAAGCTTAACATTTTGCAATTATATAGATAAAATGCTACCATTTTTATTACATGGGAACTTCAAAAGTAGTAATTAATTAGTTAACATATTAACAATCAATAGAAAACTCTTAACACAGATCTTTGTAAGGCATTGTAAACAGTGCCCTTTATGGCATAAATATTACTGTCACTGGGGGTAAAATTCATTATGGATCAGTATGTATCAGCCTTAGAAGAATTAGGTGTGAATCTAATCCCCAAGATCCCAAACAAGGCCCATTATGAATCCAATGACATGTCACATTTCTAGACTTGCAAAACTTTAAATATGATGTCAAAATGTTGTGCCCGTATCAAAGTTTGTCTTCTAGGATATCTCCAAAAAGAGCCTATAATGTTCTGCTTCTCTCCTCGACCACTGTTCTCATACATACTTCTATTGTGGCACATATAACAATGATTTGGAAATACCTATTTTCTTCCTGGTCTCTCCATTAGAGGGCCACATCATAATTCATAAAGTGTTTAATGAATTTTTTTTAAAAATTTTGGAAAGATGTTCAACATCACTGAGAGAAATGCAAAATAAAATTATACTGAGATAAAATTTCTCATGTTTTTGATTGGCAAAGATCAAAAAGTTTAACACTCTATTGTGAGGTTATAAGTAAAAGATACTCTCGGCCGGGCGCGGTGGCTCATGCCTATAATCCCAGCACTTTGGGAGGCCAAGGCGGGCAGATCATGAGGTCGGGAGATCGAGACCATCCTGGCTAACACGGTGAAACCCCGTCTCTACTAAAAATACAAAAAATGAGCCAGGCATGGTAGCAGGTGCCTGCAGTCCCAGCTACTCGGGAGGCTGAGGCAGGAGAATGGCGTGAACCCGGGAGGCGGAGCTTGCAGTGAGCCGAGATCATGCCACTGCACTCTAGCCTGGGTGACAGAGTGAGACTCTGTCTCAAAAAAAAAAAAAAAAGAAATAACCTATATGGAAAATTTAATAATTTCTATAAAAATTAATAATTTCTATAAAAATTACAAACCGATAAGGCTTTTGACTCAGCAATACTATTTCTAGGAATTTATCCTATTTTTCATGCATAATATTATTCATCACAGCATTGGTTAAATTAGAAAAAGTAAGGAGAAACTTAGAAGTCAGTAGAAGATTGGTTAAAAGGAGGAAGGTACAGCCATACAGTGGAATATCATGCTGCTATTTAAAAAAAAAAGTAAGAAAGGAAGGAACAAGTAATGCTTGGACTGATAGGGAATTACCTTTAGATTATTATTAGGAGAAAAATGTGCTAATTAATGAATAGTGTACATGGTATATGATCATGCTATAAAAGTGTTTCTATATGCATAAAATACTTCTAGAAGAAAATATAACCTGAGGATATTGGCTACAGACAGAAAAAACAACAGGTAAGAGAAGAGAAAGAGACTAGTTATCGGATCCACCCTTTTATACCTGTGCATTTTGAACCATATGAATGTATTACCTATTAGAAAATAATTAAACGAAAGGTTAAAACATGACTGTATTGGCATTATATGATCCATGTCTGAGTGGCAAATCTTATCACCAGTGGCTGACACACAAACAGTTCTCATTTCCCAACCTATAGTGCACCATGAGAAGGTAAGGCACTACTGGAATGTGAGCTCTTCGAGGATGACACATTTTGTCTTTTTCACGGATACATTTTCTGGTAGCTGTTCTTTGTTACTTTTACAGTTTGTTTCCTCATTTTTACTATAATATTTTCTTATCCTTATAGAATCTTGGTATTCCTATTGTAGCATCTTTGTATCAATGCTGTGCCAATTCCTTTATTTAGCAAAAAAATGGAATTTGTATCCTTGACAAGCAAAGCTTAACATATCTGTTTTCAAGTGTACCAAATAAATCCGAATAGGATGAAAATGATCTTAATTAATCTAACATAGGGGAGGTTTTTTTTTTTGTTTTTTCTTTTAACATCTCACACTGTGCAGTATCAACTTGACTTCTCTACATAGGTTTTCCACTGAAATATACAAATTAAAACAAATGGAAGCCAGAATAAAAAATGATGACAATTTTATTTCTCCATTCTCAGGAAGATCTTATGAGCAACATCAAAGTAAATGTTAAAAGAAAAAAAAAAAAAAAAAAGAAGGGGCCAAAAATCATCAGCTGAATGTATTAAAAATGAAGTGCTCACCTGAGAAAGACCACCCCAAAACTGTCTGAAGGCCCCCAAACAGCTAATTAGTTTTGTTTTCTCATCTTCAGGAGTATCCATAAACATGCTAAAAAAAAAAAATTACATTATTTGTCACTCGTTTTAAAAAGGCAATTACACACAATCAGAATAGTGGATCTTATAACCTTCCAACATGAAACTAAGTAAAATCTGACAGACACAATCACATAAAAACACAAAACTCTGCCACGCATACACTCACCCAGGAAAAGCCTCTTCTATAACTTCCGTTTTCTGTAAAAAAAAAAAAAAAAAAAAAAAAAAAGTAAACAATGTTAATTTTAAAAAGGCGCCTCCCTTAAGCCAAGTATTACAATGTAACACAGAGCAAGTCACCTTAATCAGCTCTGAAACTATCAATACCTGTCTGGCCTGTCACTGTATCGATTTCAAAGGATACAATGAACTTGACAGCAGTTTGAGAATCACTAAACCTCCCCGCATACAACCTCGGTATCAAAACAAGGGAATAAAAAGGGAGGCGTGAGAGGAGGTTGCCCAGGCCAGTTTCCTTGGTCGGCTGCCCCCGCGTCTCCCTGTCCCCGAGCCGCAGTCCTGGATGGCCGGCAGCTGCACTCACCACCACCTCTTCGAAAATGCTCTGCAGTTGCGTCTCCATCTGTACTATCACCCCCGCCTTTCCAGGGTGCCCGGCAAGGCCCGGATCAGACTCGAGCTCTGGGAATATAGGGGCAGAGGGGCGGAGACCTCCGGAGGAAACCGTAGCTCCCCGGCGTCGCTTCCCTCCCCCAGCGCTTTACCGGGAGCGTTCCCTCCGGAGCCCAGCCAACAGCAGGAACCTGTACGGAAGACGGGAAGGGCCCGGTACGCGCTGTTTGCAAACCCCGCAGAAACCAGCGGCGCCGCCAGATGGTTCCGCCTCTGGAGAAGGGAGGCCCGCAAGCCGGACGAGAGCGCCCCCAAACGGAATCTTGAGCCCAAGGACCCCGGAGGCATCGTCGACCGCAGGCCGCCACCTCCCGGCTGGAGAAGGAGTTGCTTCCTGGTGGGGGCTAACCCGTTTGCAGACTGGGAAATGGAAAGCTTGTAACCCAGAAGCTGTAGCCTGCGGAAAATGCTGGAGCCGCAGTTGATGTCTGTGAGCAGCTGACCTTCTGGACCTCCATCAGCGGCCTGCAGCCAGGAGCTGAAGCCACAGAGATGGTGTCTTCTCAGCTATGATAACCTCAGTGCAAATGTTATTGATTGACTATTGAATGCCAAACCAATTTTGCTTCTATGGTATAAATGCTACTTGGTCATAATATATTATCCTTTTTAATATATTGCTGGATTCTATTTGCTATTATATTGTTGAGAGTATGTGTTTTTCTTCATATGCCACCATCATCACCAACCCCTAAAACATCTGTTATGTCTTTTGAATGATCAGCTTTCTTTACCTCATAAAGAAAATTGTTGATGAGAGTCATAGACATCCAAAGGCCTTTCACTTCTTTGAGGGCTGTGAAATGCCACAAACTGCTAAGCATGAACTACTCCTTTGTAGCTGCTAAGTGATGAGCTGATGACTCCCCATTCATGGTTTTGTTATACAAGTGTCTGACCTGGCATAAATTTAGTTTTCTAACAACTTTAATATGCACATGCAACCATGTTGTCCACACAATAGCTACTAAAAGCTGAAAAGAAAGAATTCAGATTTCCTGCTGGAGAAAAACTTGAAAAGTTAGGCGTAGTATATTGTTTGCTAGGGTTGCCACAACAAAATACCACAGACTGGGTGGCTTAAACAACAGAAATTTCTTTTCTTGTAATTCTGGAGGCTAGAAGTCTGAGGTTGAGGTTGGTAGGGTTACTTTCTATAGAGGCCTCTGTCCTTGGTTTGTAGATGACCTTCTTCTCCTTGTGTCTTCACATGGTCTTCCCTTTGTACATGTCTGTGTCCTAATTTTCTCTTCCTAGAAGGACACAGTCAGGTTAGGGCCCATGTATCTACTCTAAAGAGCTTTAGCTTAGTTGAAGACATAGACATTTTAAACCATAATAGAGTGTGATATGTGCAATACTAGTGATGCTAATAAAGTGCCAGGCAGAAAAGGAGGAAATACAAATTTTTCTACAGAAAGGGATTAGAAAGATACCTAGGTGAGTTTGCTTAGACTGCTGTGAACAGCATACTATAAACTAGGGGGTAATTTGAGTCTGAGAAAACTGAAAGCTGAGAATTCAGGCTTCTTGTTCCATCCTTGTCCTATCAGGATTTAGAGTGGGGGACTAAAGAGCCAACTGGAAACTCTGAGCAGCTGGGCAGGGCTTATCAACTTTGAGCATCATTATAGTGTGTTCTGGGGACATTGTTTCTTGGAGAATCCCCAAAGTTGGTATCATCAGGTCTTTCCCCTTAGGCTGGTCTGAATCACCAAGGAAGATACATCTAATGTCTTACAAGTGGATAAAGTTCTGACTGGCTGCCAACCTTCTTGCAGCCAAAAGGAACAAGAAGCCTGAGTTCTCAGCTTTCAGTTTTCTCAGACTCGAATCACCCCAGCTTATTGTATGCTATTCACAGCAGTCTGAGCAAACTCACGTAGATATCTTTCTAAATCCCTTTCTGTAGAAAAATTTGTATTTCTTCCTCTTTCCCCCAGCACTTTATTAGCACTACTAGTATTGCACAGATTACACTATATTATGGTTTAAAATGTCTACTTCTTCAACTAGACTAAAGCTCTTTAGAGTAGATACAGAAATTAAACATGCCTGCATTTCCTAACACCTGGCGTAAAGTCTGGCACTTGGTGGTGCTCAGTCATTATTCATTACCTTGGGTAGAATATAAACATCTGAAATGCCTTTATTTTATGGACAAGACTTCCTTTGAGGTAATAGCTATTTCTGGAATGCTGGATGTAGAGAAAGATTTGGAACACCTAAAAAGTTATACCTAGTAAAGTTATTATAATTTATAACAATTGGGTTCACTGGACATTTACGTATGTGGTAGCTTATACTTCTAATGTTATTTCTGAAACCGTTACAAAATTTATTCAGCAAGTGTTCATTGAATGTCTTCTAGGTGTTGGCCACTGTGCTAGACACTAGAACAAGACTGCAAGCCCAAACTGACCTAGTTCCTGCCACCACGGAGCTGACACAGCAGAGAGGAGTTTAAAGGTTTGGGGAAATAACATGGTTCATGCCAGGTTTCAGAGATGTAAACAGTACGTGGCCTGTACCTTCTGCTTCATGGACGGGCACCGTGGGAGCACTGTGACACTGAGCTCTACCTCAGAGAGCCCAGGCAGCATGGTTGTTTTATAATGTCTCTTCTGGAGACATCTCTAGAATCTGAGTCATAAATGAGGCCCTCATGAGTACACTAAAAATGAGAAGAGCCTATGAAAACCTGGAAAATGTTTGGAAATCAAATGATTTCTGAGTTTCAAAATGAACAAGAGAGGGCTTCTAGGAATCTAACACTACTAGGGAAGATTTCTGTACTTGAGACAAAGTAAGAGAAACAGTCTTCCATGAACAGAGACAACCTTAGGAATGCTGATTGTTCAGTAGAAAACAATTGCTACACCACAGGAGTCATCACATCAGGTTTCTCATCTCCAAATTGATTACAGATGTTCATTGTGCTGATCAGTAATGAGATTTTTACTTATTTAGTCAGAAAATATCTTTTCACACACATAGGTACTGGCAAACAGCGGTATCAAACTGTGACCATTGATTCTACTTTGCCATAGTCATTGTTTGGAGGACTAGAGCTGGACTCTCTATTCCATGCCGAGGTGTTTGCTTTGTCTCCTGGTGTGTACCATTGCCTCTCAGACCTGGTTTGGCACTGCTGACATCAGTCTCACCAAGACAGCCAGTTCTCAATTCAGCTTCAGTGTTGGATCTCCACTTGCTGAGGATTAGCTTCTGTCCTTCCTATACCAACTGCCTACCTGGTTAGCTTTCTGATTGCTTTGTGTGCTTGTCAATATCCTTGTAGGTTTTTCTGCTTTTTCCTCATGACTGGCCCTCCCTGAAGTTAGTCACCTGCCCATCTATCTCTGGCATTATGTTATTATGTGAGGTCTCCCTTCCTTTGTGGACTCCTTCTTCCTTTTGCTGTTGGACCTGAGCCTAGCATCCGCCTCACCTCTACCGCCCTCCTCAGTGCGACTAGTTTCTCTGGGCTCTCCCAGTCTAGCTTGTCCACCTGTCACTCAAGATCTAGCACTGGAACCAGGAAGGGCAGGTTCCTGAGACAAAGAAGTTGATGTTGGCAGGCCCCTAGGGCTTTTCTGAGACAACAACAACCCATTTGTTGCCAGAATTCTGTGGACACTGGGGCCTTCTGTAACATGAGGAATGTTTATGGTTTACATTGATGGGTGATGTAATGGTAGCTGCCTCTCAGAATGCGAGTGTTCTAGGCCATTAACTTACTTACAAATTACTGTGAACATTTTAATGTTCAGAGTAAAGTTTTCAGAACCAAGAAGGTACAGGTTGTTCTGAAGTTGAAGAAGAAAAGAAGAGAAGGTACAGATTGTTCTGAAGTTAAAGAAGAAAAGAATAGGCAAGCTTTCAAGGTCCAGTTAACTTAGAAAGTGTAGGTTCAGATTTAAGTGACACAGGCAGTCTATTCCAAAGTCTAAGTTGCATGGAAGGTGTGGTTTTGGCTTGTGTCTATTGATCGGGTGAACTGTTAAGAATAAGTTTCTTTCTTTCTTTCTTTCTTTTTTTCTTTCTTTCTTTCTTTCTTTCTTTCTTTCTTTCTTTCTTTCTTTCTTTTTTGAGATGATGGTCTTACTCTGCTGCTCATGCTGGAATGCAGTGGTGCCATCATAGCTCACTACAGCCCCAATTCCTGGGCTCAAGCAATCCTCCCCGCATTCTCCCACCTCAGCCTCCCGAGTAGCTAGGACTACAGGCATGCACCATAACTCCTGGACAATTTTTTATTTTTCATTTTTTGTAGAGACAGGGTCTCACTATGTTGCCCTGGTGGGTCTCAAACTGGCATAAGTGATCCTCCTGCCTCAGCCTCCCAAAGTGCTGGGATTACAGGTGTGAGCCACTGCATCCGGCCAGGAATAAGTTTCTAGAACTTGAAAGACTCAAAAGAGGTTGGGGTTTAGAGTTCAGTTAGAGAAATTGTTATAGCCGAAAATATGGCTAGCAACTTGGCAATGCCAACCATCTTCACTATACCTACTTGTATTATACATGGGTAGATTCCTTGAGGTTTATTCATCTCAGGACCTGAAGGACTAGGATGTGTCCCTATTATCATATCCAAAATTTAGTGACTTAGAGATAATCTAATAATCTCTGATAATTCTTAAAAATGAAGAATTCAATGTCCAGAATCACTTAATTTGTAACAGAGATAGTCACTTACAGGCTAAGCCTTTATCAGAGGCCCCCTGACTTCCTCATCTAGGACTTTTTTGTGTGTTTTTCAGGGTTGAAAGGGGATGGGGATATACTTACTATGTACCCACAATTTTTTTTAATTAAAAAAAAAAAAGAAAAGGGATGAGGGATGAGGACGAAGGAAGAGAGAAGTGAAATTCTGGCAGTGTAGAACATAAGGAATCACTTAGTAAAGACACAGAGTAAGAGTCAGTAGTACGTTGGTGATATGGTTAGGCTTTGTGTCCCCACCCAAATCTCATCTGGAATTGTAGTCTCCATATGTTGAGGGAGGGAAGTGATTGGATTCTGGGGGTGGTGTCCCCCATACTGTTCTCGTGATAGTGAATTTTCACGAGATCTGATGGTTTTATAAGTGTTTGACAGTACCTCCTATGCACACATTCTCTTCTTTCTCCTGCCACCACGTGAAGAAGGTTCTTACTTCTCCTTTGCTTTCCACCATGATTGTAAGTTTCCTGAGGCCTCCCCAGCCATGTGGAACTGTGAGTCAATTAAAGCTCTTTCCTTTATAAATTACCCAGTCTCAGGTAGTTCTTTATAGCACTGCAAAAACGGACTAATATACTTAGTATACAAAACTGGTATAGAATCAAGTTACATTTTGGAGAATACCAGGAAGAAGCATCTGAAATGGCAATTGGAGTGTCAGAACCAGGTTAAGAGCAGGCTCTGTGGCACAATGGATAGTTCATTGGACTTTAGTCTACATCGAAAGAATGAGGTTAAGCTCAACAACTAATGCTGATGCTTTCGCTTGTTAGGCCTATAGGTGGAATTCGTGAAGTTGGGGGAATACCGCACTAATTTTTAATTTTTCTAATTCTGAAGCCCAGGCTCACTTGATTGTGGCAGCAGGGAATGTCCAAAATATGTAGGACGGGGCAGGCTGGCAACTCAGGCTAATGCTACTGTTTTGGGAGTGAATTTTTTCTCTGGTAAGCCTGTTTTTGCTCGTAAGGACTTCAACTGATTGGATGAGGAGCGCTCTCACATTATTGAAGACAGTTTCCTTTTTTAAAGTCAATTAATTATAGTTGTTACCATATCTACAAAATATCATCACAACATCACCCTAGATTAGCATTTGATTAAATAACAGGATAATATGGCCTAGCCAAATTGACACACACAACTAATCATCACAGCAGGAAGGAAAAGTAGGATCCCCAGCAACTGGAGGTAAGGCAGAGTCAGTGCACTGCCATGAGTGCGAGTAGGCAATCAGAACCCAGAAACTCATAAAAATGGAAGGCACATAACAAATGATTAGATAAAAGCCATAGATCCTAGGAATCCCCTAAATTTGAGACAAATTATGACATAGGTTTGGTCTTTGTTTTTAAAAAATCAGAATGATTTGACAGCAAAATACTCTGAAGAAGGAACCTGGTGGTATTTCACTTCTGAGATATCACTAAAAGAATCGTGCGCAAGTGACCAAGTCCCTTTGGTGGTCCTCTGACCTTATCTGTAAAATCCAAAAGTCTGATTAGAATAATGACAGGATGTTTGCAGAAAAGAATTTGAATGCAAAGTGTTTAGACTGCTCTGGGCTGCATATCAGATCACTAAGAGGGATATTTATTTATTTGTTTGTTTGTTTATTTATTTATTTATTTATTTATTTATTTTGAGACAGAGTCTCACTTTGTTGCCCAGGCTGGAATGCAGTGGCATGATTTTGGATCACCACAACCTCTGCCTCCCAGGTGCAAGCGATTCTCAAGCTTCAGCCTCCCAAGTACCTGGGATTAGAGGCACCTGCCACCATGCCCAGCTAATTTTTGTATTTTTAGTAGAGATGGAGTTTCACGATGTTGGCCAGGCTGGTCTCAAACTCCTGACCCCAGGTGATCCACCTGTCTCAGCCTTCTAAATTCTGGGGTTATAGGTGTGAGCCACCATGCCTGGCTAATTTTTGTATTTTTAGTAGACATGGGGTTTCACCATGTTGACTAGGCTGGTCTGGAACTCCTGACTCAGGTGATCCGCCCGTCTCAGTCTTCCAAAGTGCTGGGATTACAGGTGTGAGCCACCACGCCCAGCCGGGATATTTTAAAAATACTGCTGCCTTAGCCAAAACTACAGAAGATCATTAAACTGAAGTGGAGCCTGGGCTTCAGAATTAGAAAAATAAAAAATTAAAAAAAAAATACTTCTCCGAGTACTTCTAAGTTCATCCAGTGTGGAGAGTCAGGTGCCCAAATTATTCAAATATTTTTTTTTTCTGGTTTTTAAACACATAATACTCCATGTGGTTCCTGGAAAGAAATCTGCAAGAACCTGGATTTGGTTGTCTTTATGGCATCTTCTAGTTCTAAAATGAATTCCTTCTATATCAACAACTAATGCTGATGCTTTTGCTGGTTAGGGCTATAGGTGGAATTGGTGAAGTGGGGGGTATACTGGACCAAGGGAGTGATGGAAATGATGAGCACAAACCCATAATGCCAGAAAAGGAAACGTGGCTGTCATGCTGCAGATTTATATTTTATTTATTTTTATTTTTTCATTTTTTTATATTTTTGAGACAGGATCTCACTCTTGTTGCCCAGGCTGGAGTGCAGTGGCGTGATCTCGACTTCCCGGCCTCATGATCGTCCCACCTCAGCCTCCCGAGTAGCTGGGACTACAGGAATGTGCCACCACGCCTGGCCAATTTTTTGAATTTTTAATAGAGACGGAGTTTTGCCTTGTTGCCCAGGCTGGTCTCCAACTCCTGGACTCAAGCAATCCTCCCGCCTCAGACACCCAACATGTTGGGATTACAGGTGTGAGCTACCATGACTGGCTATTTTTTATTTTTTGTTACAGGGCCTTGCTCTGTCTCTCAGGCTGGAGTGCAGTGGCGTGATCGTGTGGCAGGCCAGGTCTCAAAAACAGGCAGGCCTCCATAACAACTGTTTCAGCACTGACTGAATGGTTAGGTTAAATATTAAAGGCTGAGAGAGCCAGTGCCCTTACACAAAGGCCAGAACGAGTAACAAAGGCCCACCAAGATTCTCGCCCAGGCATTCCTGGGCCTTGAAGCATGACAAGATAATGAAGCAATACTCACACTCCTTGTGACAAGACAGTCTTTGGGAGATTCCCGGCAGCTGCCGGGTGAGGTTTTCCTGGAGACTCTCCCGAGGGCTATCCCATGCGCAAAACCACACGTCCCTCTCCCTACAGGGGAATAACGGAGATCGGGGTGGACGTGCTCAAAGGGTAAAACCAGATTTATGCCGGGAGCCTATTATTTTCCTATCTGGGCTTGTTAAGCCATTTGCGTGGTACTGCCAGGGAAGCAATAGGGCTCGCTTATACACCCGCTTTGCATTTGGTTAAGATCAGGTTTTGAGTGGGTTTTGAGTCTGTTCTGCCCGAGTGTACCCCCTCTCTTGTCTTTGTCTGAAATCTGTCTCTGCTTGTTTGTGTATCTGTCATGGCTCACTGCAGCCTCAAACTCTGACCTCAAGGGATCCTCACACCTCAACCTCTACAGTAGCTGGGACTATTGGCATGCGCCACCATGCCTGGCTAATTTTTGTTGTTGCTGTTGTAGAAATAGAGTCTCCCTATGTTGCCCCGGCTGGTCTCAAATTCCTGGACTCAAGCAATCCTCTTCCCCATGATTTTCAGAAATAGTGTCTAAATCCTATGATTTAGACACGTTTAGTTAGAGTAGTGATGCAGTCATTGTATTTATATTAGAATACATTCTTTTCATATTTTTTTCTCACTGCTTTTAGGGTTGGAAGAGTTTAGTTAGTTAGAGTAGTGTTTTCCAAGGGTGTACTGCAGTCTACAGGATTTTGATAATCTTTTCATTAGAGGAGTATTCAAGGTTTATTTAACCAAGGGGGTTATCATAGAACTCATGTTCCATGGAACCACACTTTGAGAATCACTGCCTTAGGGTCACTGAAACTAGAAGAGCTTAGCATCCACTATTTGCTAAAATTCTCTTTGACCAACACTATTATTAATTTAGTTTCTTTCATCACAAAACTGTAACTCCTTTTCAGCATGGAGTACACATGCTAGGATGCACCAGTCTAGATAAATAAGAAAATAGTGAATTTAAATTGATTAGTGAAAATTGCTTGGATTTGGGGAGTTAGAAGTCTTGGGTATCAGTTCTAGTTCTGGCACCTAGTAAATAACTTTGAGCAATAAGTCATATATAATAACTTAATTTAAATAATCAGAGCCTTAATTTGCTCATCTAAAAACAAGAATAAAATGTTTATAAGGGATATTAACTTGTTATAAAATGTTTATAAGGGATATTGACTTGAGCTAATGTGTATAAAAACTTGTCAAATTGTGAACACTGTAAAAAGCAAGACATGATTATCATAGGACTAAGTACTTTATATTGGTTCAGTAGAGTTTCAGAATTTCTACTGTAGTCAAAGCACATGTTTTGCTATGTTGATTTTCAGCTGCTATGAAGTTTATAGAAAAGCAGAAAGTCTGAAATTTCTGTGACAAGGCTTTTTGTTTGGGGTTATTTTTAAAGAAAACAGAAGATCAGATTGTATTAAAATTTGATGATTGTATTATTCTTGTTATATATGTCTTGACTAGTATTTAGTAAAAGTTATAAGGAAAAAAGGAGCAGTTGTCTGCAATATACTAGAAATGAACTTTAATCTTTTCACACTATTGTTATTACAACATTTTTCCTCTCTCCAGATTGCCCAATCACTGAAGAGCTGTGAGCTTCCTAAACAGTTAAAAGTCAGGCACAGCTACGTAACTCATACAGTTTCTCTTTGCCAGACTAGATGAAAGAAGGAGCACTACTGTATTCTGATAAAACAGGTCTATGCAGCTACCAGGACGATGGAATCTATGTTGACTTTAGCAATGGAACAACCTGTTAAGAAGAACACTCTTAAGAAATATAAAATAGCTTGTATTGTAAGTACAATTCTTATTTTTAGTCTTTCTAGTTTTGTGACAAATGTTAAAAGTATATGATTTCCCATTTACATTTCTTTGTGTTGCTATTAAAATGTAAACTTTTAAGTAACTGTATTCAGTATTATCCCTTATGAAAACTCTAATGCAAATTAATATCTTAAATCATATTTTACAAGAAATTTGAGTAACAACAACAAGTTAACATTGTTAACTCAAAAGTTAGAATCCATGACAGAACGCTTTGTGGCACTGATTTTTTGCATGATTATAACTACCTCTCAATCACTTTTTTATTGCATGAGTATTTTAAGACAAGAAAGTGAGAAATTAAAATCATTGTACCCTATTATTTGCTGAACCAACAATTTTATCCTATTTTACTTCACTCCTAGAGATAGTCTCTTTTGCCTATTTTCTCTTTCTTGTCGTTTCATGTGGTAAGATCTCCTGCCACCACCCCTCACCCCCAAATAAATTTTCCTTGATTTTCTTTTCTTTTTTCTTTATTTCTCTTGATTTTAAATTTTTTTTCTTTTTCTTTTTACTCCAGAAATACACTTATCCATTTCCTTGATTTTATTACTCTCCCTTTTCCCTTTGCCATCAAACTTTTGGAGTAAAGAGGGCTCATTTCATTGCTTCAGTTTTCTCAGCCCCCAACCATTCCTTTGTGCTCCAGCTTTGTTTCTACTGTACTGAGTCCCTGACTCAAAAGTCAGTCCTCCTCGTCCTTCATCCACTTGAGTGTTCATAACAACAATAGCTTCCTGGTACTTTCTCATTCTGAATTATTCTCTCGTCTTGCTTCCACCATGACATTGACATTTTCATTTTTATGACTTTTTTCCTTATCTGCATTCTTAGCCAACAATTTATCTTTATTCTCATGAAAATTACAACACAAGCTTCCCTAAACCCTATCTGAGATCTCTTAAGAAATCTCATGTTCTCTAATAGTCTTTTTAATTTTAATTTTATTTTTGAGACAGGGTCTCCCTCCGTTAGGATCTCACCTCACCGCAACCTCTGTTTCCCAGGCTCAAGTGATCTTCCTGCCTTAGCCTCCTGAGTAGCTTGGACCACAGGCACATGCCACAAGGCTCAGCTAAGTTTTTGTGAGTTTTTTCTTTCTTTTCTTTTTTTTTTTTTTGTAGAGACTGGGTTTCACCATGTTGCCCAGGCTGGTCTCAAACTCCCGGATCAAGTGATCCACCTGCCTCGGCCTCCCAAAGTGCTGGGACTACAGGCATGAACCACTGCACCTGGCCTCTGGTGTTTTCCCCAGCCAAGAGTTCCAAGTAATCCACCAGCTCTGACTTTTTGCCCAGTCTCTGTCACACAATTTCTTTTTTTTTTTTTAATTTTATTATTTTGGTAATATGTATATTTTTAGAGACTGGGTCTCGCTATGTTGCCCAGGCTGGTCTTGAACCCTAGGCTCAAGCGATCCTCTCATTCAGCCTCTTGAGTAGCTGGGGCCTATGTGTGTGCCCCAGTGCACTAGCCTGTTTCAAATGCCTGCTTCCTGACTCCTGACTCAGTACCTTACACCAAAACTAATTGCATTATTTTTTCACACCAATCTTGCCACAGCTTTTCCCTATATCCCATACTTTAAGGTCACCGCTATTCTCTGTCTCTCCAGAATTGTTTCAAGAAGTAAATAAAACAATGTAAAACAATGTGTGTAAGTATTAAGCCTAGTAACAAAGTAAATCCTCAATATATTCCATTTATTCTTTATCCTTCTGAGAATTTCATTTCAGAGTGCTCTTTATAGCTCTTATGCTAATATATATATACATTTTTTTTTTCTCTTTTTTTTGGAGACATGTTCTCGCTCTGTTGCCCAGGCTGGAAGACAGTGGCATGATCATGGCTCACTGCAGCAACTCAGGCTCCAACTTGGGCTCAAATGATCTTCCCATCTCAGGCTCCCGAGTAGCTGGGACTTCAAGCATGTTTATTATGTTTATCCTAGCTTATCAATTCAGGAAATTATAAAATCTTCCACAGCAAAATCTGTGTGTCATTAATTTCCCTTGTTTGTATCTTTCTAGTGGTTTTTGAGTATATATAATGAAGTTCAATATTTTTAAATCATTGTTTCAAAAGTACCCTGATGTCTTCAAACTTTTACTAAGGTTTCACTTAAACATTTTGAAGGTATCTGCTTTGCTTCTAGCACTCTTTGTTTAGCCCAGTTAAAGCCAAATGATGTGTTCTCGGCAGTTTTTGATGTTCAGAGTATTCTCCCCACTTTGTGCACAGTGTAACATAGTTTAAGACACATGTGCACCCCAATATCAAGAAGCTTTTTTGGAATTATGTATTTATAGTAAATAATTATAAAGGCTTAAAAATAAACTTCTTAGGCGGGGCACAGTGGCTAGTGCCTATAATCCCAGCACTTTAGGAGGCTGAGATAAGAGGATCCCTTGAGGCCAGGAGTTCCATACCAGCCTGGTCAACACAGTGAGACCTCCAACTCTAAATAATAATAATAATAATAATAAATAAGCCTTTTACTCTCAAGGAGTTCGCAGAATAATGTAGAAAACAAGCCACAAATATATGGAACAAATACAAAAATCATGAAGAAACATTCTAACATTAAATATTGTGAAGTTTTAAAGCATCTTAAGAACAGCTAGATGTTGTTGATTTTTCTAGCAAGTTTGAACAGCAAAAGTACCACAGATAAGGTGTAAACCAAAATATGTTAATTTGTAAGTCTATGATGCATGAGGTTTACCAGAAGGAGTTCCCCAACGTTGTTTTTCTGCTTTGTAGTCACTCTAGTTTCAGTCGCCTGTGTCTTCTAAGCACCATGACAAGGGAGGAACTGCTAATGGTGTTATTTAGTAAATGTTTATGTTCATTTTTTCCTCTCCATCCTCTCCACTGAATGAACACGTACTGAAAGGTCACTGACCCTTGGGCTAACTTTGAGACTTCATATAAGAATTGTTTTTTTAGTATTTTAACATAGCTTCCCAATCGTTGAATTCACTTCCATTGTAAACATTAGATGTGTTAATTTTCCAGTTGACTTTCAGAATGAAAACTACCCTCAAAGAAATAATTTATGTAGTTCTTAATTATCTAAGCAAAATCTGACTTTTTTTCTTTTGTGAAAGTTATTTTTTGTGTCTGAAACTATAACAAAGGTTATTGTAAAATACTTTCCTAAGTAATTTGATTATGTGTCTTTTTGCCATTTTTTATGACAACATACAGTACCCAAGCCCTGTCATCCAGCATGCTTATCTCTGGACTTCATTGAAGAGGAAAGAGGGCAGCTAGAAGAATTCTCTTTAATTATATCATAGTTTAATCTAATCATAGCATAAAGTTCGTTACACCAAAGGGCTTTGTCAGCGGAGTGATAATGAATGACACAAACAATCTTTGGTCAGGCAGTTTCCAAATTATCCTAAGTGGTTTGTATGAGTGGAAGACCAAAGCAGATCATTTGCTAGTTAACTATTTGGACAATGTATTTTTACGTATGTTAAATATTATTATCATCCTGTGATAAAGTAGGAAAAAAAAAGCCCTGCTCCCTTAGAGTGAGGCAGTTAAGGATTTAATAGTTCCGGAACTCTTTTCAATAAATGATCGCAAATGGGTGCCTGGTTTTAAAAAAAAATGGCCCAGAAAAATGGTTTTATGGTTTTAATTCTTAATTTTAACTCAATTTGCAGTTAAGTTCATTGCATTTGAATGGTAAATGTGTTTGAATTTGAAGAGCTGTAATAAATGGTATCTTTAAATTCTTCCAAAATGTTCTTTCTTAACTTCAAGCATTAAATAAAATACTATACCTCTAGTTAGGCCAGATACTAGATCGTTGTTGGATCTAGTATCTGGCATAACTAGTACGCTGCAGATACTTAGAGAGAATACTGAGAAAGGTTGGTTATTTGCATCTTTGTAATTTTTAAAAAAATTATAAAAGTTACTTTTTCTTTTTTGCAATAGGTTCTTCTTGCTTTGTTGGTGATCGTGTCACTTGGATTAGGCCTGGGGCTTGGACTCAGGAAACCGGAAAAGCAAGGTATACCCCTCAGCCTTTTCTCAGAACATTCCCTGATTTCTTCTCTCTTCTGGCCTTAATTCATTAAAATGTATCTCCCATCCCAAGCCTCCTCTGTCCTCCATGCAGCATTCTGCTTCTAGACATCTCCCTCTCCCCACTCTACTTATTGGGAGTCCACATCTGCGGTTGGCATTGCTCACTGTACTTTCTGGACTTTACTTTTTCACCCTGCTCATTTGAGACTCATTATCATTCCAGTGTTTTTCTCTTACCTTTCTCCACCCTGCTTTTTTTTTTTTTTTTGGCAAGATTTCACTCTGTCTCTCAGGCTGGAGCACAATCTCCGCTCACTGCTGTTCCTCCCTGCCGTCAGGTGATCCTCCCATACTTGAGCCTCCCAAGTAGCTGGGACCACAGGTGTGTGCCACCACACCCGGCTAATTTTTGCAGTTTTAGTAGAGATGGGGTTTCACTATGTTGCTCAGGCTGGTCTCAAGCTCCTGGGCTCAAGTGATCCACCCACCTCAGCTTCCCAAAGTGCTGGGATTACAGGTGTGAGTTGCCACGCCTGGCCCTTCTTCATCTTTATAATGGACTTTGGTAAGTGGATCACAGGCTTTTCATTCCGCTCCCACTGTCATTTTCAACATCTGATGACAAAGTATCTAGCCACTTAGTCTTGAAAGTCTTTGTTGCTTCATTCCCATGACCTCCTGCCACCACCCTGTACCTTGACACCACGCTAGAGTTGTTCTACCTCTAAAATCTCTTGGTTCTTGATTGGGCAGTGCCAAATTCTTGAAAAGTAGTGCATAATAATATCTTCAAAAAATTTTTTCTTATAAGAAGCAAAGAAAAATAGGAGAAATATGTCCCAAAATATAAAATACCTCACATTCCTTTTGCTGTATTTCATTATTATGAATAGTAAATGCACCACTTACAAATGACAATATAAAAAGAATTACCTATAATCTTTTTACATATTGTTTTGTTACTTTTACTAAGGTGAAGTATGAGGCCAGTTGCTAGATCATTCACGTCCCCCCACTTTTTGTTGTTTGTTTTTTGAGACAAGGTCTCACTTTGTTGCTCAGGCTGAGTGCAGTGGTGTGATCACAGCTTACCACAGCCTTGATCTCCTGGGCTCAAGTGATCCTCCCACCTCGGCCCCCCAGGTACCTGGTATACAAGCATGCACTACCACACCTGGTTAATTTTTTAATTTTGTGTAGACTTGGGGTCTCACTATGTTGTCCAGGCTGGTCTCGAACTCCTGGATGCAAGTGATACTCCCGCCTTGGCTTCTTGAAGCACTGGGATTGCTGGTGTGAGATACTGTGCCCAGCACCCTCACCCCATTTTTGTCTTCTTAAAATTTTTATGAGCAATACTCATACCTCGAATAAACCTCATTGGCTACTATACTGCCAATGCACAAAGCTCTGGCCGCATTTTTAAATTTGACTAAAACCTTCTAGTGTGACTCCAGTGGAGTAAGTCTCATTGCTGCAGCATTAGGAAGCCTCAGTAAGGTTAACTGATAATTTTCCAGTCATGTGTCTACTTGAGAAACACTCAGCTTCCCTAGTATGACCTAGGATCACAGTAGAACTGAAAAGTTGAATAATTGCTGGAAGATTGCTATCTTCTCTTGGTCACTTGGCTGTTGCGTTTCTGGGCCATGGTGCCAGTCTTTGATCAAAGAAATGTTGACAGGCCATTTCAGTGGTATTGTTTTGATGTTACTACACACAAATAGGCATCATTTCTTGGCTATTTTACCCCCTAAATCACATAAATTGATTGCAGAAGGCATATCTAATGTCCGAACAAAACCTCCTTTTGTTCCAGCTCTTTCATTCACTTTAGTACACCCATTGGCTGGCTTCCCGGAGTCATTTTTCCTTGTCCTCTTCCTTTCATCTGAGTTGATCAGCCTATGTGGCAGCACGCTCTTCCCTCTCCCTGGCAGGGCATTGGTAATTAACTCCAGCCCCTTTTTGCCAGCATCCTTAACATAGTCATCCTTTTTATTACTCATTTTTCCACTGCATCTATTCTCCTAAACCCCAACCCTGGGTCATTTTCACCATTTTCTGCTCCAGTTAACTCACCTTCCATAGGCAATATGTATTTTTTCTAATGTGAGTTTTAAAATTTGTGCATGTTCTTACAGATTTACTGTCATGACTACATGTATTTTTTGATCGAACATTATGTGCTTGGTATTATTACAATTACTGGAGATAAAGTGGTGAAGACAAGAGACGAAATCCTTCCAGGAGTTTATATTTTAGCATGCAAGACAGACAATAAAAATATAAATAAACAAAATATATATATAATAAGATAAAGTGCTAAGAAATAAGTAAAGCCCAAAAGAAGGAATCAGGGTCATTGTGTGTGTGTGTGTGTGTGTGTGTGTGTGTGTGTGTGTGTGTGTGTGTGTGTGTGTGTGAAATAACTTTTGAGTAATGACTGAAGGAAGTGAGACAGAAACATAGGGATAGGTTGGGGAGGAACATTCCAGGTCAGAAGGACTATCAAGTGCAAAGGCCAAAGTCAGGACCTTGCCTGGCATGTTCCATTTAAGGAATAACAAAGAGGCCATGAACTAGAACTAAAAGGACTAGAGGGAGGTGGTCATAAAATGAGATCTACTAAATAAAGAGGAGCCCGATCAAGTAAAGGTTAGTATGTCAAAGCCTGGTCTTCAACTTTCATTCTGAGTGTGACAAGAACTGATTGCAGGATTTGGGCAGAGGAATGATATGCTCTGGTTTGCTTTTTAATAGAATCCCTAGGGCTGCTGTGTTATGAATAGATGGTAGAGTGAGAGCAGAAGTAGAGAGACCAATCAGGAGATTATTCCAATAATCTGGGCAAGCCTTATGTCTTAAACCAGGGCAGTAGCACTGTGGCTGGTAAGAAGTATTTGGATTCTGGATCTATTTTGATGGGGTAGATAGATTTTATTGAAAGACTGGATTTGGAGTAAGAAAGGAGTCAAGAATGACCCCAGAATTTTTGTATGAACATCTGGAAACATGAATTTCCAAACTGAGTTGGGGCAGATTGTAGAAGGAGCTGGTTTGGGGAGAAAAATCAGGAGCTCAGTTTTGGACCTGTTAAATTTGCAAGTTCTATTGGATGTCCAAGTGCAGAAGTCAAGAATGTGATTGGACATATGAGGCTGGCTTTAGAGGTGAAATCCTGCCTGGGCATGTACTGTGGTGCTTGTCAGCATATGTGGGATTTAAACCATGAGACTGGGGTAGAACAACCTTAAAGAATTGGGGAGGTGAAGGGGAAAAGCAAAGAAAACTAGGAAGGAGTAGCCAGGAATGTGAGAGGAAAGCCAGGTGACTATTGTGTTCTAGAAACCAAGTGCAGAGAGGTTTTATAAGAGGAGAGTGTATGAAAAAACGTAAAGACCATTTATGTAAATGGTTGTGATGTGTCTAAATCTACGTATTTTTTTTTCTAGTTTTTCATTGAGCACTTTTTGAGACCCATCAGAATTGCCATGCATACATCTGTTCTTATGCTTCTACTGTGTGTTACTCTTTGGCATGTACCAAACTTGCCAACCAACCTATGCCCTCTCTTGGTGCTGAATACCCAAATTGGCTTTAGTTCCTCACCACCACATAAATACTGCAGGTTCCCTTGTAAACCTGTGTGATAACTGCTTTGCCATAGATCAAGGAATGAAGTTTCAGGAAGTTAGGGTTTTCATCTTCTTAACTCAGGTATGTAGTCCCAGGTTGCTTTCTAGAATGGCTGCCTCAGCCTACCCTACCTTCCTTCACCTCACCTCTCCACCAGCCATTGCCATTATTCAGCTCTCTAATTTTTGGCAGTGTGCAGTTGGGTATAGAATAAAGTCTTTCATTTTAGTTTCTATTTCTCAGTCCTGTTGCTCTAATCCATGTTGGTTGCTCTCTTGGTCTGGTGGATGGTTGATATTTCCATTAGCCCATCTATTGTGTTAGATCCCATGATTTTAAAATCTCTTTCTTCTTGTTTCATTTTCTCATTTTGTTAAAGAACAACTTGATAGCTTCCTAAAACAGGATGCATGAGAGAGATAACTTGAATCTTTGTCTATGTAAAGACGCATCATTCTAACCTAACACTTGATAGTTTGGCTAGGTATTGAATTCTAAGATGGAAATACTTTGTTTTTCTAGAAATCTGAAGGTATTACTTTACTGTCTTATAGCATCCAGTGTTGCTTTTAATACATTTGGTATTTTAATAAATTTCTGGTTAGTGATCCTTTGTAGGTTGCTCATGATCTCTCTGTGGAGGCTTTCAACATCTCTTAATCCTGTTGATCTCTTAGTGTGAGTTTTGCCCTGGGAAACTTGGTGGACAACTATGATGTAATAATTTATGCTCTTCAATTCTGGGAAATTTTATAATATGATTTTTTTAATAATATCAACTCCATTTTCTCTTTCACTTTAAGGCCTTACCTCCCTGTTCTAAGGTCAGTTAATTAGTAGCCTTAGTTACATCTGCACAGTTCCTTGGTCATGTAAGACAACAGACTTGAAGTCTCAGCAATTAAGACTTGGAATCTTCTTGTGGACCATAATTCTGCTTACCATATCTCTACTGAATTTTTCTATACTTCCCTCATATTTTTACTTCCAAGACCACCCTGAATGTGGGGTCTTTTAAAAAAAATTATAGTTCTCTTTCTTATTTTGTTGACGCAGTATCTTCTCTCTTTTCTGAGGATCTCAATACTCTGTGTGTGTGTGTTGTTATTTTAACTCTTTTGCTCCCTGCATTATTTCCTTTTCAATCAAGTTTTTCTTTGTTGTTGTTTGTTTGGTGTTTATCTTTCATGTAGCTTGCTATCCTGCTATCCTCAAATGTCTGGGGACCATCTGTTCCTTTTCAGAGTAAGGCTTGTTTTTTCTTATCATAGTTACCCTCCTCTATGTCTGTTGTCTGTGTGATGAAAGCCACTCCTTATTCCTCCAGATTATGAGCCTCCTAGTCTGGAGTGGGAGGCAGGGTGAGTAGTGACTGCTCCACATCCAAGCTTTTACCAGTTCTCCTATATTTAGCTTTGTGCCTCTTCCCCTCTTCTCTTACCTAATGACGCCCTGTTTCTCTTAATGACCTTTTCTCTTACCTAACGACACCCTGGGACCTCCCTTCTAGGGTCCTAGGGGAAAGCCCTTGGCTTTTTTTTTTTTTTTTTTTAACTTTTCCAGTACTCCTTCCTCTTAGGCACCTAGTTGTTGCTTCCTTCATTCTGCTATTTCTGTCTTTCAAAATTCTTTTTCTGCTTCTATCTTTGATTTGATTTAGAGTATTCATATACTTTTATAAACTGTTTTCCTCTTCTTTTTGTGAAATTTTGTGGAATTTGAGGAGATGGAAGAGGTAAATGAGTTTTATCAACCAGCTACTTTTTTTTTTTTTTTTTGCCTCTTGAGTAGCTAGGACTAAAGGCACGTGCCACTGCACCCAGCTAATTTTGTATGCTTTGTAGAGACAGGGTTTCGCCATGTTGCCAAGGCTTGTCTCAAACTCCTGAGCTCAGGTGATCTGCCTGCCTCGGTCTCCCAAAGGATTACGGGCATGAGCCACTGCACCAGGCCTCAGCCAGCTACTTTTAAAGAGAAAACTGTATTCTATTTTGTAGTTCACTTTTTTCAAATAATAACATAAGCATTTCTCAAAATCATTAAAACCATGAACAATAATGTTTTAAAATAACTTCTACTGGCATCCAGAAATGCTTATAATGTTATTTTATGTCGATACAATAATTTAATAAATCCTCCCTTTAATGTACATTAAGACTGTTTCAGTTGTTAAAATATTTTTGTAATTATGTATAACACTACGGAGAACATTTCTCAACATAGATCTTTGTATGTTTCTTTAGTATAAAGTCTGGAAGTGAAATTGCTGAAATCAAAGGATATAAAGATTTTTTTAATTAAAAATTTTAAACATACAAAAGTAGGAATACTAATTTAATAAATGTCTATGTATTCATCATCCCACTCTATCAATTCATGACCAATACTGTTTTATTTATACCTTTCTCCATAACCTTCTCTACATATTATTTTGAAGCAAATACTTGACATTATTTCATTTCTATAAACATTTCATTGTGTATTTCTAAAAGGTAAATTTTTTTAATGTTTCATAATATTGGAGATAAATATTTTAAAGAAAATGTTCTCCACTTTGTAGATAGACTTTTCAAAGTATTAGTTTTGCATGGGTAATATAATCTCATTATTTATTTAAAAGGGTTTCTTCCATTGCCATATAATAGCTATCATGTTTCCCTCCTCAGAAATAGCTAAGATTATCATCACATTATTGTATATTCTTGTAGAAATTTTGTAACAGCAACTTTGTATTTGTGTTTTCATGTACTCCTTTTGCCTTTCTGTCTTTATCTTTCTTTTCTTAAAATTCACATTTTACAGCTTTTGTTTCATATTGTCAAATAACCTTCCTGAAAGATTTTGTGAATTTATACTACCAACGACTGTATATCTCATTGATTTGTTAGTGAAAAATAATCATATTTTTCTTATGTTCACTAACTTTTTACAGTGTACTTTGAAAATCATCTGAGTCTTCTGTTTGTTGTTTTTTGGGGTCAAACTATAGTAGGATGAATTCAGGAGATCTAATGCTCTGAGAATTATTACTTTTAGTGCCTGCTATGTCAGTCCTCATTGTCCTTAACCTTTCTTGCATATTTTGAAAATGAGTATTCTAAAATACTGTCCTTAACCACTTCACTCCTGAGACATTTCTATTTTGATAAGCTCCTAAAAATTTTTTTTGTGTATGTTGTGAGGCAAGAATATCAAGAGATTCCTTACCCTATATAGCTAGCCAGTTGTCCCATTACTATGTGTTATTCACTGTTACTTTGTAGTTACCACTTAAAAATTTTTATTATTTAAAGTCTCCACAACTATATCTGCATTATTTATCACTTAATCTGCAATTCCCAGCACAGTGCCTGAAACATAATGATGCTAAAATAAATATTCATAGAATAAATAAGTAAATGAATTAATTTAAAACTATGCAGTGGTTTTCAAGGGATAGAAACAAGTTGTGCATAGTTGAACTTTCCTAGACATGCTATTATACCCTCCTTGCCTTCAAACGACTCCTTCAGGATGCAAAGCAGAAAGCAAGTATCATAGGGAATTATAGATAATTTTCAATGGGAATGCATAACAAGGAGAAATGGCATTTAGCTGGGCACACACTCCTTGCACAATAAGAACTACAGAATTCCCATTGCTTCTTATTGCTAATATGCTGATGACTCCAAGTCAGTATCTTTAGTTTATGTCTCTCTTTCCTGAGCTTCAGACTCAAATATTCAGACCCCCTCCTAAATATGTATTTGCTTAGATATCTGGAAAACTGAGCTTCCCTTTTTTCATTGCCTTTGCCATACATTTTGGAAGTCATCCTTGGCTCATGCCTTTTCTTCACTCTTTATATAAAGCTGAACTCAAACTAACTGCACTTTAATTTCTCTTAGCTGTATTTACATCTTCCTTATGTCTACTGCTACTATCTTCCTTCAGACCCTTATCATTTTTGGTTTCGGTTAAAATTTCTTGCTTAGTTCAAGAGTTTCCATCCCTACCCTACTCACCTATTTTCCAGAGTGACTTTCTAAAACACAGATCTAATTCATTACTCTCTGCTTACTCTTTAATGGCTTCCTGTTACCAAAGGTTGGGCTTCAAGCTTCTTAGTATGGCATATGCACCTTTCCTCGCTCTAGTTCACTTCTACCTTCGAACTCTACCCCTTAGCCATCATAACCCATCTGCTGTTCTCCAAACATGCTTCCTTAGCTTCACTGATTTTTAAAATCTTAATCCTTTACCAAGACTCAACAGTGTCCTTGAATCCCCTTGCTAGTTTTTGTCCCACCCCTGTGTGCTCCCATGTACTCCTTGTACATATCAATGTCATTACTATTATTATTATTATTGAGACAGAGTCTTGCTTTGTTGCCCAGGCTAGAGTTCAGTGGCACAATCTCAGCTCACTGCAACCTCTGCCTCCTGGGTTCAAGCAATTCTCCTGCCTCAGTCTCCCAAGTAGCTAGGACCACAGGCATGCGCCACCACACCTGATTTTGTATTTTTAGTAGAGATGGGTTTTTGCCATGTTAGCCAGACTGGTCTCAAACTCCTGACCTCAAGTGATTCTTCCACCTTGGCCTCACAAATTGTTGGTATTACAGGCATGAGCCATGGCACCTGGCCATATCAGTGTCATTATTACATTATATTGGCAGATCCTGCAGCACCATAAAAATCATCTAGTTGTCTGTCATAGTCTGTGCTGTGTACTTCCTGTGTGCTTCCACTGCTTAGGTATGAGATATTGAATAGCTCCTAAATGTTCGGGCCCTATTTCCTTTACTTTGCAGGCAGCTGCAGGAAGAAGTGCTTTGATGCATCATTTAGAGGACTGGAGAACTGCCGGTGTGATGTGGCATGTAAAGACCGAGGCGATTGCTGCTGGGATTTTGAAGACACCTGTGTGGAATCAAGTATGAGTTCTGAGAATAAGTTTATTAGCATGTTGGTTGTGCTACTATTAATACATGTCAAATTTTTTTCTTTTCTTCCCTTTTTTTGAGACAGAGTGTCACTCTGTTGCCTAGGCTGGAGTGCAGTGGCATGATCATGGCCAACTCCAGACTTGATCTCCTGGGTCCATTTGATCTTTCCACCTCAGCCTCCTGAGTAGCTAGGACCACAGGCATGCACCACCACACCTGGCTAATTGTTTTCAATTTTTTTGTAGAGACAGGGTCTCACCATGTTGCCTAGGCTGGTCTTGAACGTCTGGGCTCAAGCAATTCTCCCACCTTGGCCTCCCAAAGTGGTGGGATTATAGGCGTGAACCACTACGCCAGGGCTGTGTCCAAATTTTCACCTACATACCTTGTGTATTAGTTTCCTGGGGCTGCCATGACAAAGTACCACAGACTGGGTGGCTTAGCCAACAGAAGTCTGTTTTCTCACAGTTTTGGAGACTGGAAGTCCAACCTCTAGGTGTTGACAGGGTTGGGTCCTCCTGAAGACTCCAAAAGAGAATCCGCTCCATGCCTCTCTCCTAGCTTCCGGTGGCTGCTGGCAATCTTTGGCCTGTGGCAGCACAGCTCCAGGCTTTGCCTTCATCTTCACATAATCTGTGTCTCTTCACATAGTCTTTCCTCCGTCTGTGTCTATGTTTAAATTTTCCCTTTTAATAAGAACACCAGTCATACTGGATTAAGGTCCACCCTAATGACCTCATTTTACTTGATTATTTACAAGTAATTTTTTTTTTTTTTTTGAAACAAAGTCTCACTCTGTTGCCCAGGCTAGATTGCAGTGGCAGTCTTGGCTCACTGCAACCTCCACCTCCTGGGTTCAAGCGATTCTCCTGCCTCAGCCTCCCAAGGAGCTGGGACTACAAGAGTGCACTACCAAGCCCGGCTAATTTTTGTATTTTTGGTAGAGACAGGGTTTCACCATGTTGGCCAGGCTGGTGTTGAACTTCTGGCCTCAAGTGATCCCACTACCTCGGCATCCCAAAGTGCTGGGATTACAGGTGTGGGCCACTCCACCCAGCCTCGACAAGTAATTTGGAACCATTTCTAAATAAGGTCACATTCACAAGTAATGGGGGTTGGGACTTCAACATGTTTTTAGGGGACACAATTCAACCTATAAAAACTATACACAGTCTTATTATCATTTTCCCCTTAACAATGCTAAATACAGAATTCACACTTTATTTAACCGAGGTTGAGGTATAACAGGCTATGGTAAATGAAATGCTGTATCATTACATATGTTTCAATGGAGTTTTACTATGGCTTAAGTTCAATATCTTGTTTGTTTCATTTGCAGTGGTTCTCAAACTTCGAGGTGCAATAAAACTCACTTGGAAAGCTGGTGATTCTTGATCATTCTGATGCCAGTATTCCACAGGGCACAACTTGAGAAATGCTGTTCTCTAGGTGGAAAAGACAGCTTGCAATGTTTAATTCCCTAAATAATCTGGGAAGGTGGTGGTGAGGGTGTCCGGTGATTGGAGGAGAGTGAAGATTAGAAGAGTAGAGTTCTTTACATTATGTCTCCTGAAAAGGGCAAGAGGGAGAGGATAACCCAGTATAGATAGAGATCTGTGTTCCCTTTACTTAATCTCCAAAAATCTTTTCTATGTAAATGAGAAATGCTGGGGAAGGAAGAAATCTATATATAACTGAAGTGGACAAAAGTTACCTGTTGAGAGTGTTTGTCTAAGCACAAGGCTGACATTGATTTTAGTCACTGTTTCCTAGCAGGCGGCAGTGCCAAGCCACCTTCCTCCAGCCTCTTGCTGCTTTTAGCAATGGGATTTATTGAAACTGTTCTCATCCTAAGTCCATAGCCTGGGAGAACCCCTGAGGCATGAGTGGGAGCTGCTCTGTCACTACTGTCACTTTCCACTGAGAAGTACCTTGATCTGCCTACATTCTCAAAGACATGACTGTGCTCCTGTTACTTTTGTTGTCACCTTTTCTTCCTTGCTGCTTGTCCTTAGACAAGGCTGGGCAAAGCTGCTCTTGGGTGGCAATAATCAGTCAGGGATTCTTCACCTTGGGGAGCTCCTGCTATTGGGTAGGAATAGGAGCCATGTTCAGATCTTCTCCAAGCTCACAGTGTACCTGCTAAGTAAACCTGGGTTGCGGTTTATAAAGTTGCATTTCTCTCTGCCACCTAGCTAATGAAGAAAAGTGGTGGTTTGCCCCTCATTTGGTATTATGTATTTTCATTTATTAATACAGATAAACCAAGAATTTGATTGTATTATTGTGATATAGGAATAAATAAATGAAATTTGTATATTTTATATTGCAGGCTTAAATGCTCAGAACTGAATTTTATCGTTTTACAGCTCGAATATGGATGTGCAATAAATTTCGTTGTGGAGAGACTAGATTAGAGGCCAGCCTTTGCTCTTGTTCAGATGACTGTTTGCAGAGGAAAGATTGCTGTGCTGACTATAAGAGTGTTTGCCAAGGTAAGCAGGAAGATGTTGACTCATTTGCCCCTGCGAGTTTAGAGGAACTCCATGAGTTTCCTAGAGCTATGCTAGGCTGCAAAAATCAAAACACGTCGGAGAATCTTTAGTTACTCCATGCGGAAGAAAAGATCAAATGCATTTACTGTGGGATGAAATGTGGTTCGTAACCACTGAGGAGGAGAACTCACAGCATAGATATAGAGGAGAGATCTTAAAATTCCTTATTTCTCTGTAAGGCAAAGTCTTTTCCAATCCAATGACCTTGCCAGATGCAGCTGTAGTTTCAGACACTGAACAGCAGATCCTAAAATTAAAATATAGAGAATGAGGTTATCTAGCTCAGATATCATCTTGTTAAGCCAGCATTGTTATTGCCAAAACAAATGTGTTCTCAATGGTTAAAATTGCTAAGGATCCTCAAGGAGTTAATGTAGAGTTGATATTAGAATTCAGGTTACTCAACTCCTTATTTTACCCACTCCCCACTTTATAAGTGATGTGACTTAAAAAATCACCAGTTCCTCTGAACATCTGATGAAATTTATGAAAAATGCATATATACATACGTCAACCAAATTTCTTCAAGCTATCAATCTCTTTTTATAACCTCACACCAAACTGAGCTGACAATTTTAATACTTTTGGAAAAAAAGATTATGTTGAATTCTGATTTCTGAAATAGGAGGAAAACATTATAGTAGAAACCTTAACTATAGTCTACTATTAGAGAATAAGTTGTGTACCAATGGATGAATCAGTTTTTACACAAAATATAATTAAAAATCACCTGTGTCAGGCCTTTGAGCCCAAGCCAAGCCATCGCATCCCTTGTGACTTGCACGTATACGCCCAGATGGCCTGAAGTAACTGAAAAATCACAAAAGAAGTGAAAAGGCCCTGCCCTGCCTTAACTGATGACATTCCACCATTGTGATTTGTTCCTGCCCCACCTTAACTGAGTGATTAACCCTGTGAATTTCCTTCTCCTGGCTCAGAAGCTCCCCCACTGAGCGCTTTGTGACCGCCACCCCTGCCCACCAGAGAACAACCTCCTTTGACTGTAATTTTCCATTACCTTCCCAAATCCTATAAAATGGCCCCACCCCTATCTCCCTTCACTGACTCTCTTTTTGGACTCAGCCCACCTGCACCCAGATGAAATAAACAGCTTTATTGCTCACACAAAGCCTGTCTGGTGGTCTCTTCACACAGACGCGCATGAAATTTGGTGCTGTGACTCAGATCAGGGGACCTCCCTTGGGAGATCAATCCCCTGTCCTCCTGCTCTTTCCTCTGTGAGAAAGATCCACCTATGACCTCAGGTCCTCAGACTGACCAGCCCAAGAAACATCTCACCAATTTCAAATCTGGTAAGCGGCCTGTTTTTACTCTCTTCTCCAACCTCCCTCACTATCCCTCAACCTCTTTCTCCTTTCAATCTTGGCACCACACTTCAATCTCTCCCTTCTCTTAATTTCAATTCCTTTCAATTCCTTTGGTAGAGACAAAGGAGACACATTTTATCCGTGGACCCAAAACTCCCACGCTGGTCACGGACTGGGAAGACAGCCCTCCCTTGGTGTTTAATCATTGCAGGGATGACTCTCTGATTATTCACCCACGTTTCAAAGGTGTCAGACCACGCAGGGACACCTGCCTTGGTCTTTCACCCTTAGCAGCAAGTCCTGCTTTTCTGGGGGAGGGGCAAGTACCCCTCAACCCCTTCTCCTTCACCCTTAGCGGCAAGTCCCGCTTTCCTGGGGCAGGGGCAAGTACCCCTCAACCCCTTCTCCTTCACCCTTAGCGGCAAGTCCCGCTTTCCTGGGGCAGGGGCAAGTACCCCTCAACCCCTTCTCCTTCACCCTTAGCGGCAAGTCCCGCTTTCCTGGGGCAGGGGCAAGTACCCCACAACCCCTTCTCCTTCACTCTTAGTGGCAAGTCCTGCTTTCCTAGGGGGCAAGAACCCCCCAGTCGCTTATTTCCACACCCCAACCTCTTATCTCTGCACCCGAATCCCTTCTTTCCGCACCCTGACGTCTTATCTCTGTGCCTCAATCCCTTATTTCCGTGCCCCAACCACTTCTCTGCTTTTCTGGAGGACAAGAATCCCCCACCCCTTCTCTGTGTCTCTACTCTTTTCTCTGGGCTTGCCTCCTTCACTATGGGTAAGCTTCCACCTTCCATTCCTCCTTCTTCTCCCTTAGCCTGTGATCTCAAAAACTTAAAAAGCTCTTCAACTCACACCTGACCTAAAACCTAAATGCCTTATTTTCTTCTGCAATGCTGCTTGACCCCAATACAAACTCGACAGTAGTTCCAAATAGCCAGAAAACGGCACTTTCAATTTTCCCATCCTACAAGATCTAAATAATTCTTGTCATAAAATGGGCAAATGGTCTGAGGTGCCTGACGTCCAGGCATTCTTTTACACATCAGTCCCTTCCTAGTCTCTGTGCCCAATGCAACTCATCCCAAATCTTCCTTCTTTCCCTCCCACCTGTCCCCTCAGTCCCAACCCCAAGCGTCGCTGAGTCTTTCTAATCTTCCTTTTCTACAGACCCATCTGACCTCTCCCCTCCTCGCCAACCCAAGCTAGGTCCCAATTCTTCCTCAGCCTCCGCTCCTCCACCCTATAATCTTTTTATCGCCTCCCCTCCTCACACCTGGTCTGGCTTACAGTTTCGTTCTGTGACTAGCCCTCCCCCACCTGCCCAGCAATTTACTCTTAAATAGGTGGCTGGAGCCAAAGGCATAGTCAAGGTTAATGCTCCTTTTTCTTTATCCCAAATCGGATAGCGTTTAGGCTCTTTTTCATCAAATATAAAAACCCAGCCCAGTTCATGGCTCATTCGGCAGCAACCCTGAGATGCTTTACAGCCCTAGACCCTAAAAGGTCAAAAGGCCGTCTTATTCTCAATATACATTTTATTACCCAATCTACTCCTGACATTAAATAAAACTCCAAAAATTGGATCTGGCCCTCAAACCCCACAACAGGATTTAATTAACCTCGCCTTCAAGGTGTAATAGAAAAAAGTTGCAATTCCTTGCCTCCACTGTGAGACAAACCCCAGCCACATCTCCAGCACACAAGAACTTCCAAACACCTGAACCGCAGCAGCCAGGCGTTCCTCCAGAACCTCCTCCCCCAGGAGCTTGCTACAGGTGCCAGAAATCTGACCACCAGGACGAGGAATGCCTGCAGCCCAGGATTCCTCCTAAGCCATGTCCCATCTGTGTGGGACCCCACTGGAAATCGGACTGTTCAATTCACCTGGCAGCCACTCCCAGAGCCCCTGGAACTCTGGCCCAAGGCTCTCTGACTGACTCCTTCTCGGCTTAGCAGCTGAAGACTGATGCTGCCCAGTTGCCTCGGAAGCCCCCTAGACCATCATGGATGCCGAGCTTCAGGTAACTCTCACAGTGGAAGGTAAGCCTGTCCCCTTCTTAATCAATATGGAGGCTACCCACTCCACATTACCTTCTTTTCAAGGGCCTGTTTCCCTTGCCTCCATAACTGTTGTGGGTATTGATGGCCAGGCTTCTAAACCTCTTAAAACTCCCCAACTCTGGTGCCAACTTAGACAATACTCTTTTAAGCACTCCTTTTTAGTTATCCCCACCTGCCCAGTTCCCTTATTAGGCTGAGACACTTTAACTAAATTATCTGCTTCCCTGACTATTCCTGGACTATAGCCACATCTCATTGCTGCCCTTCTCCCCAACCCAAAGCCTCCTTTGTGTCCTCCTCTTGTATCCCCCCACCTTAACCCACAAGTATAAGATACCTCCACTCCCTCCTTGGCGACCGATCATGCACCCCTTACCATCTCATTAAAACCTAATCACCCTTACCCCGCTCAATGCCAATATCCCATCCCACAGCATGCTTTGAAAGGATTAAAGCCTGTTATCACTCGCCTGCTACAGCCTGGCCTTTTAAAGCCTATAAACTCTCCTTACAATTCCCCCATTTGCCTGTCCTAAAACCAGACAAGCCTTACGAGTTAGTTCAGGATCTGCGCCTTATCAACCAAATTGTTTTGCCTATCCACCCCATGGTGCCAAACCCATATACCCTCCTATCCTTAATACCTCCCTCCACAAAACATTATTCTGTTCTGGATCTCAAACTTGCTTTCTTTACTATTCCTTTGCACCTGTCATCCCAGCCTCTCTTCGCTTTCACTTGGACTGACCCTGACACCCATCAGGCTCAGCAAATTACCTGGGCTGTACTGCTGCAAAGCTTCACAGACAGCCCCCATTAGCCCAAATTTCCTCCTTATCTGTTACCTATCTTAGCATAATTCTCATACAAACACACGTGCTTTCCCTGCTGATCATGTCCGATTAATCTCCCAAACCTCAATCCCTTACAAAACAACAACTCCTTTCCTTCCTAGGCATGGTTAGTGCGGTCAGAATTCTTACGCAAGAGCCAGCACCGCACCCTGTAGCCTTTCTGTGCAAACAACTTGACCTTACTGTTTTAGCCTAGCCCTCATGTCTGCGTGCAGCGGCTGCAGTCGCCCTGATATTTTAGAGGCCCTAAAAATCACAAACTGTGCTCAACTCACTCTCTACATTTCTCATAACTTCCAAAATCTATTTTCTTCCTCATACCTGACGCATATGCTTTCTGCTCCCCGGCTCCTTCAGCTGTACTCACTCTTTGTTAAGTCTCCCATAATTACCATTGTTCCTGGCACGGACTTCAATCCAGCCTCCCACGTTATTCCAGATACCACACCTGACCCCCATGACTGTATCTCTCTGATCCACCTGACATTCACCCCATTTCCCCATATTTCCTTCTTTCCTGTTCCTCACCCTGATCATGCTTGATTTATTGATGGCAGTTCCACCAGGCCTAATCGCCACACACCAGCAAAAGCAGGCTATGCTGTAGCACAAGCCACAAGCCTGCCTCTCAGAACCTCTCATTTCCTTTCCATCGTGGAAATCTATCCTCAAGGAAATAACTTCTCAGTGTTCATCTGCTATTCTACTACTCCTCAGGGATTATTCAGGCCCCCTCCCTTCCCTACACATCAAGCTTGAAGATTTGCCCCCACCCAGGACTGGCAAATTAGCTTTACTCAACATGCCCTGAGTCACAAAAACTAAAATACCTCTTAGTCTAAGTAGATACTTTCACTAGACAGGTAGAGGCCTTTCCTACAGGGTCTGAGAAGGCCACCGCAGTCATTTCTTCCCTTCTGTCAGACATAATTTCTCAGTTTAGCCTTCCCACCTCTATACAGTCTGCTAACAGACCAGCCTTTATTAGTCAAATCAGCCAAGCATTTTTTCAGGCTCTTAGTATTCAGTGACAGACTAATGGTCTATTAAAAACACACCTCACCAAGCTCAGCCACCAACTTAAAAAGGACTGGACAATACTTTTACCACTTTACCTTCTCAGAAGTCAGACCTGTCCTCAGAATGCTACAAGGTACAGTCCATTTAAATTCCTGTATAGACGCTCCTTTTTATTAGGCCCCAGTCTCATTCCAGACACCAGACCAACTTAGACTGTGCCCCCAAATAACTTGTCATCCTACTATCTTCTGTCTAGTCATACTCCTATTCACCGTTCTCAACTACTCATACATGCCCTGCTCTTGTTTACACTGCCGGTTTACACTGTTTCTCCAAGCCATCACAGCTGATATCTCTTGGTGCTATCCCCAAACTGCCACTCTTAACTCTTGAAGTAAATAAATAATCTTTGCTGGCAGGACTATGCTGAACCTCTGTATGCACTCTCTAATTAGATGTCCTAGGTCCTCCCAATTCTTAGTCCTTTTATACCTGTTTTTCTCCTCTTATTCCATTTAGTTTCTCAATTCATACAAAACCGTATCCAGGCCATCACCAATCATTCTATACGACAAATGTTTCTTCTAACATCCCCACAATATCACCCCTTACCACAAGATCTTCCTTCAGCTTAATCTCTCCCACTCTAGGTTCCCACACCGCCCCTAATCCCACTTGAAGCAGCCCTGAGAAACATCGCCCATTCTCTCTCTCCATACCACCCCCCAAAAATTTTCACCGCCCCAACACTTCAATGCTATTTTGTTTTATTTTTTTTATGAATATAAGAAGGCAGGAATGTCAGGCCTCTGAGCCTAAGCCAAGCCATCGCATCCCCTGTGACTTGCACGTATACACCCAGATGGCCTGAAGTAACTGTAGAATCACAAAAGAAGTGAAAAGGCCCTGCCCCGCCTTAACTGATGACATTCCACCATTGTGATTTGTTCCTGCCCCACCTTAACTGAGTGATTAACCCTGTGAATTTCCTTCTCCAGGCTCAGAAGCTCCCCCACTGAGCACCTTGTGACCCCCGCCCCTGCCCACCAGAGAACAACCTCCTTTGACTGTAATTTTACATTACCTTCCCAAATCCTATAAAACGGCCCCACCCCTATCTCCCTTCACTGACTCTTTTCGGACTCAGCCCACCTTCACCCAGGTGAAATAAACAGCTTTATTGGTCACACAAAGCCTGTTTGGTGGTCTCTTCACACGGACGTACATGAAAACCTGAAAAAGAGTTATCAGAAAAGCCTGAAATGGTCACTCCTTTTTAAAAATAATAATTGCTCAATATTTAATACTCAATACTGCATCATTAAAAAATTTCTTTAATTTCAGAAGGCAAGTATAGGTTCTAGTCTGCTTCTTTCTCTAATAAATTCACTGACCATATTCCCTTCTGACCTCTTTAGTATCCCTTATTCTGCTCCAATTTGGTAACTTTTAACTTTTTAATCTCAAAATGGATCCTTCGGCCATGCAGTAATTTTTTTTACTGAATTCACTGGTTACTCTGATGGAGTTAATGTAATCATTTCTTTCATGTGTGTCCGTGTGAAGAGACCACCAAACAGGCTTTGTGTGAGCAACATGGCTGTTTATTTCACCTGGGTGCAGGTGGGCTGAGTCTGAAAAAAGTCAGCAAAGGGAGATAAGGGTGGGGCCGTTTTATAGGATTTGGGCAGGTAAAGGAAAATTACAGTCAAAGGGGAGTTGTTCTCTGGTGGGCAGAATGGGAGTCACAAGGTGCTCAGTGGGGATGCTTTTGAGCCAGGAGAAGAACTTTCACAAGGTAATGTCATCAGTTAAGGCAAGGACCGGCCATTTACACTTCTTTTGTGGTGGAATGTCATCAGTTAAGGCGGGGCAGGGCATATTCACTTCTTTTGTGATTCTTCAGTTACTTCAGGCCATCTGGGTGTATACGTGCAAGTCACAGGGGATGCGATGGCTTGGCTTGGGCTCAGAGGCCTGACATTCCTGCCTTCTTATATTCATAAGATAAATGAAACAAAAGTGTTGAAGTGTTGGGGTGGCGAAAATTTTTGGGGGGTGGTATGGAGAGAGAGAATGGGCGATGTTTCTCAGGGCTGCTTCAAGCGGGATTAGGCGCGGTGTGGGAACCTAGAGTGGCAGAGATTAAGCTGAAGGGAGGTCTTGTGGTAAGGGGCGATATTGTGGGGATGTTAGAAGAAACATTTGTCGTATAGAATGATTGGTGATGGCCTGGATATGGTTTTGGATGAATTGAGAAACTAAATGGAATAAGAGAAGGAGAAAAACAGGTATGAAAGGTCTAAGAATTGGGAGGACCTAGGACATCTGATTAGAGAGTGCCTAAGGAGATTCAGCATAGTCCTGCCAGCAAAGATTATTTATTTACTTCGAGAGTTAAGAGTGGCAGTTTGGGGATAGCACCAAGAGATATCAGCTGTGATGGCTTGGAAAAACAGTGTAAACCGGCAGTGTAAACAAGAGCAGGGCATGTATGAGTAGTTGAGAACGGTGAATAGGAGTATGACTAGACAGAAGATAGTAGGGATGACAAATTTTTTGGGGGGCACAGTCTAAGTTGGTCTGGTGTCTGGAATGAGACTGGGGCCTAATAAAAAGGAGCGTCTATACAGGAGCTTAAATGGGCTGTACCCTGTAGCATTCCGAGGACAGGCCTGAATTCCAAGAAGGGAAAGTGGTAAAAGTATTGTCCAGTCTTTTTTAAGTTGGTGGCTGAGCTTGGTGAGGTGTGTTTTTAAAAGACCTTTAGTCCTTTGTACTTTTCTTGAAGATGGAGGACCGTTAAGGGATATAAAGGTTTCACTGAACACTAAGAGCCTGAAAAACTGCTTGGCTGATTTGACTAATAAAGGCTGGTCTGTTATCAGACTGTATTGAGGTGGGAAGGCTAAACTGAGGAATTATGTCTGACAGAAGGGAAGAAATGACTGCGGTGGCCTTCTCAGACCCTGTAGGAAAGGCCTCTACCTATCTAGTGAAAGTATCTACTTAGACTAAGAGGTATTTTAGTTTTTGTGACTCAGGGCATGTTGAGTAAAGCTAATTTGCCAGTCCTGGGTGGGGGCAAATCTTCAAGCTTGATGTGTAGGGAAGGGAGGGGGCCTGAATAATCCCTGAGGAGTAGTAGAATAGCAGATGAACACTGAGAAGTTATTTCCTTGAGGATAGATTTCCACGATGGAAAGGAAATGAGAGGTTCTGAGAGGTGGGCTCGTGGCTTGTGCTATAGCATAGCCTGCCTTTGCTGGTGTGTGGTGATTAGGCCTGGTGGAACTGCCATCAATAAATCAAGCATGATCAGGGTGAGGAACAGGAAAGAAGGAAATATGGGGAAATGGGGTGAATGTCAGGTGGATCAGAGAGATACAGTCATGGGGGTCAGGTGTGGTATCAGGAATAATGTGGGAGACCAGATTGAAGTCCGGGCCAGGGACAATGGTAATTGTGGGACTTAACAAAGAGTGAGTACAGCTGAAGGATCCGGGGAGCAGAAAGTATATGCGTCAAGTATGAGGAAGAAAATAGATTTTGGAAGTTATGAGAAATGTAGAGAGTGAGTTGAGCATAGTTTGTGATTTTTAGGGCCTCTAAAATATTAGGGCGACTGCAGCCGCTGCACGCAGACATGAGGGCTAGGCTAAAACAGTAAGGTCAAGTTGTTTGCACAGAAAGGCTACAGGGTGCGGTGCTGGCTCTTGCATAAGAATCCTGACCGCACTAACCATGCCTAGGAAGGAAAGGAGTTGTTTTGTAAGGGATTGAGGTTTGGGAGATTAATCAGACACGGTCAGCAGGGAAAGCACGTGTGTTTTTATGAGAATTATGCCGAGATAGGTAACAGATGAGGATGAAATTTGGGCTTGACTGAAGTAATGGGGGCTGTCTGTGAAGCCTTGCGGCAGTACAGCCCAGATAATTTGCTGAGCCTAATGAGTGTCAGGGTCAGTCTAAGTGAAGGCAAAGAGAAGCTGGAATGAAGGGTGCAAAGGAATAGTAAAGAAAGCATGTTTGAGATCCAGAACAGAATAATGGGTAGTAGAGGGAGGTATGGAGGATAGGAGGGTATATGGGTTTGCCACCATGGGGTGGATAGGCAAAACAATTTGGTTGATAAGGCGCAGATTCTGAACTAACTTGTAAGCCTTGTCTGGTTTTAGGACACGTAAAATGGAGGCATGATAAGGAGAGTTTATAGGTTTTAGAAGCCCATGCTGTAGCAGGCGAGTGATAACAGGCTTTAATTCTTTCAAAGCATGCTGTGGGATGGGATATTGGCATTGAGCGGGGTAAAGGTGATTAGGTTTTAATGAGATGGTAATGGGCATGTGATCGGTTGCCAGGGAAGGAGTAGAGATGTCTTATACTTGTGGGTTAAGGTAGGGGGATATGAGAGAAGACATGAAGGAGGCTTTGGGTTGGGGAGAAGGGCAGCAATGAGATGTGGCTGTAGTCCAGGAATAGTCAGGGAAGCAGATAATTAGGTTAAAATATCTCGGCCTAATGAGGGAACTGAGCAGGTGGGGATAACTAAAAAGGAGTGCTTAAAAGAGTATTGTCTAAGTTGGCACCAGAGTTGGGGAGTTTTAAGAGGTTTAGAAGCCTGGCCGTCAATACTCACAACAGTTATGGAGGCAAGGGAAACAGGCCCTTGAAAAGAAGGTAATGTGGAGTGGGTAGCCTCCATATTGATTAAGAAGGGGACAGGCTTACCTTCCACTGTGAGAGTTACCTGAAGCTCGGCATCCATGATGGTCTAGGGGGCTTCCGAGGTGATCGGGCAGCATCAGTCTTCAGCCACTAAGCCGAGAAGATCTGGGAAGGGGTCAGTCAGAGAGCCTTGGGCCAGAGTTCCAGGGGCTCTGGGAGTGGCTGCCAGGTGAATTGAACAGTCCGATTTCCAGTGGCGTCCCACACAGATGGGACACAGCTTAGGAGGAATCCCAGGCTGCGGGCATTCCTTGGCCTAGTGGCCAGATTTCCACACGTGTAGCAACCTCCTGGGGGAGGAGGTTCTGGAGGAATGCCTGGCTGCTGCGGTTCAGGCGTTTGGAAGTTCTTGTGTGCTGGAGATGTGGCTGGGGTTTGTCTCACAGTGGAGGCAAGGAATTGCAACTTTTTTATGTTATTTTACACCTTGAAGGTGAGGTTAATTAAGTCCTGTTGTGGGGTTTGAGGGCCAGATTCCAATTTTTGGAGTTTTATTTAATGTCGGGAGTAGATTGGGTAATAAAATGTATATTGAGAATAAGACGGCCTTTTGACCTTTTAGGGTCTAGGGCTGTAAAGCATCTCAGGGTTGCTGCCGAATGAGCCATGAACTGGGCTGGGTTTTTATATTTGATGAGAAAGAGCCTAAACGCTATCTGATTTGGGATAAAGGAAAAGGAGCATTAACCTTGACTATGCCTTTGGCTCCAGCTACCTTTTTAAGAGTAAATTGCTGGGCAGGTGGGGGAGGGCTAGTCACAGAACGAAACTGTAAGCCAGACCAGGTGTGAGGAGGGGAAGCGATAAAAAGATTATAGGGTGGAGGAGCGGAGGCTGAGGAAGAATTGGGACCTAGCTTGGGTTGGCGAGGAGGGGAGAGGTCAGATGGGTCTGTAGAAAAGGAAGATTAGAAAGACTCAGCGAAGCTTGGGGTTGGGACTGAGGGGACAGGTGGGAGGGAAAGAAGGAAGATTTGGGATGAGTTGCATTGGGCACAGAGACTAGGAAGGGACTGATGTGTAAAAGAATGCCTGGATGTCAGGCACCTCAGACCATTTGCCCATTTTACGACAAGAATTATTTAGATCTTGTAGGATGGAAAAATTGAAAGTGCCGTTTTCTGGCAATTTGGAACTACTGTCGAGTTTGTATTGGGGTCAAGTGGCATTGCAGAAGAAAATAAGACGCTTAGATTTTAGGTCAGGTGAGAGTTGAAGAAGTTTTAAGTTCTTAAGAATACAGGCTAAGGGAGAAGAAGGAGGAATGGAGGGTGGAAGCTTACCCATAGTGAAGGAGGCAAGCCCAGAGAAAAGAGTAGAGACACAGAGAAGGGGTGGGGGTTTCTTGTCCTCCAGAAAAGCAGAGAAAGGGTTGGGGGCATGGAAATAAGGGATTGAGACACAGAGATAAGAGCTTGGGGTGCAGAAATAAGGGATTGGGGCACAGAGATAAGAGGTTGGGGCACAGAAATAAGGGATTGGGGGTTCTTGTCCCCTAGAAAAGCAGGACTTGCCGCTAAGGGTGAAGGAGAAAGGGTTGAAGGGTACTTGCTCCTCTCCCAGAAAAGCGGGACTTGCCGCTAAGGGTGAAGGAGAAGGGGTTGAGGGGTACTTGTCCCTCTCCCAAAAAAGCAGAGAAGGGGTAGAGACAAGGAGAGAAGGGGTTGGGGTACTTGCCCCTGCCCCAGGAAAGCGGGACTTGCCACTAAGGGTGAAGGACCAAGGCAGGCGTCCCTGCATGGTCTGACACCCTTGAAACATGGGTGTATAATCAGAGAGGTGTCCCTGCAATGATTAAACACCAAGGGAAGGCTGCCTTCCCAGTCCGTGACCAGCGCGGGAGTTTTGGGTTCATGGATAAAACTTGTCTCCTTTGTCTCTACCAGAAAATGAAAGGAATTGAAATTAAGAGGCGGGAGAGATTGAAGTGTGGTGCCAAGATTGAAAGGAGAAAGAGGTTGAGGGATAGTGAGGGAGGTTGGAGAAGAGAGTAAAAAGAGGCCGCTTACCAGATTTGAAATTCGTGAGATGTTTCTTGGGCTGGCCAGTCAGAGGACCTGAGGTCGTAGGTGGATCTTTCTCACAGAGCAAAGAGCAGGAGGACAGGGGATTGATATCCCAAGGGAGGTCCCCCGATCCGAGTCACGGCACCAAATTTCATGCGCGTCCATATGAAGAGACCACCAAACAGGCTTTGTGTGAGCAACATGGCTGTTTATTTCACCTGGGTGCAGGTGGGCTGAGTCCGAAAAGAGAGTCAGATAAGGGTGGGGCCGTTTTATAGGATTTGGGCAGGTAAAGGAAAATTACAGTCAAAGGGGAGTTGTTCTCTGTTGGGCAGAATAGGGGTCACAAGGCGCTCAGTGGGGGAGCTTTTGAGCCAGGATAAGCCAGGTGAAGGACTTTCACAAGGTAATGTCATTAGTTAAGGCAAGGACTGGCCATTTACACTTCTTTTGTGGTGGAATGTGATCAGTTAAGGTGGGGCAGGGCATATTCACTTCTTTTGTGATTCTTCAGTTACTTTAGGGCATCTGGGCATATACACGTGCAAGTCACAGGGGATGTGATGGCTTGGCTTGGGCTCAGAGGCCTGACAATTTCAGTTTATTTTTTAAAATAAATATAAATGTTTTCTCACTCTGAGGATTTAACATTTTAAATATTTCATGTTTATTTAAATATTTAAAATGTAGAACATTCTACATTTTAATGAATTCTAATGAATTTAACATTTTAAAATATAAAATGTTAAATGTGCTTGCCAGCTTTCAGAATTAAAAAAAGCTAAATGATATTTGTCAAAATTGTATCTTTCAAGAGTAGTTTGAGAATTTTTGTCAAAATTGTGTCTTCCGAGGGTAGTTTAAGAGATTTGAATAATTTTTGTGTGAGAAACCAGCTAATTACTTTTATATTTTGTTAAGTTTAGAATTTCTAAAAATGTTGTGATAAATTTCTACCACATACAGAGGTAGAGAGAATATTATGATGTTTTATCTCTAAGTCCATCAACTATTTTCGGCAGTTATCAATTCATGGTCAATCTTGTCTCCACATTGACAAAGTATAATTTTGAATATAAAATGAACACATCAAAGATTTACTAACTCATTTATAAGACAACCAACTGGAATTAAAGCTGGTTCAAAGAGAATAAGAAACTAAGCTACTAAATATGTATATAAGACTAAAAGAATGTTGGAATAAAATCACTAAAACCATATCTTTTGGTGGGACATAAATGAATTGCATTTCTGTAGGATAATTTATTTGCTATCAGGCATGAATCAGTTATATTGCTATTTGTTTTCTATTAGTTATCTATTAGTCTTGAATAAACAACTTGTAAAATGAATAATAAAGAGCAAGCTGGATAAAGATACATACCCGTTGGTAATTGGATAATACGTTGTTGGGTTTTTTAGATAATTCCCAGCATGACATTAAAATGAAATCTAATGATCAGTCCTCTTGCCTATTTCCAAGGTTTAGATTTTTTTCTTTAACAAAATATACTCATCATTGCCCCCAACCTCTTTTCCATAATTTTACATTGTTTCAAAGCAAAACCTAGAGTAACTATCGTTCATCTAAAATATGTATTTAGATACATATTTTAAGTATGTGTCTAAAAATATAAAGATAATTTCCATCAAAAGGCACATCATGCCTGCAGGTGTCTGTTTTGGGCTATGTTAGCCATTGATAAGCATTGCTGAGATCCACCAGGGAATGCAGATGGCGACAGTCATATTCTGTCATTTCTACTTTACTAATTGGCTAGAATGTTCTACAATGAGAAGTATCCATGAAACAAAATTTTTTGTTTTTGCTGATTTTTGTTAAGATTTTAAACATTTGTTAAATTTCCCCCATTTGATATCAGTTATTCTCATCGGCTATTTCTTTTTTTGATACCTTCCTTTTTCTCTTCTTTAGACTGTATGTCTGTAGTTATTAAATCCATTTGTTCTAGCAGTTGTGAAAATATTGTTCTGGAGGATAAAAAAAACATTATCAAGAAGAAGAAGAAGAAATATCTTTTTTTCATCTAATAGAATCCACTTTGGGGCCAGGTGTGGTGGCTCAAGTCTGTAATCCCAGCACTTTGGGAGGCCGAGGCGGGTGGATCACTTGAGGTCAGGAGTTCAAGACCAAGCTGACCAACATGGTGAAACCCTGTCTCACAAAAAATACAAAATTACCCGGGTGTGGTGGCGTACGCCTATAATCCCAGTTACTTGGGAGGCTGAAGCAGGAGAATCGCTTGAACCTGGGAGGTGGAGGTTGCAGCGAGCTGAGATCATAACATTGTACTCCAGCCTGGGCAACAAGAGTGAAAGTCCTTCTCAAAAAATAAAATAAAATAAAATAAATAAATAAATCCCCTCTGTTTCTCTTGGTAAAGATAGACTTCCAGGTATTCAGTTAGTGCAGATTACTGGTCTCTGCAGGTCACTTAGAGACACTACCTTTGCCAACAAGTGAAAATGCACTTTATGTGTTTTGGAAGAAATTAGTCATGGGATTAACAGAAATTAAGTAGCTGGGGAAGATCATGTCCATTGAACACTTGCTTCTCATTTCTTGTCTGTGGTGTAGCAAGTATCAAGATTTCGATCTTATGCTTTTCAGGAGAAACCTCATGGCTGGAAGAAAACTGTGACACAGCCCAGCAGTCTCAGTGTCCAGAAGGGTAAGCATGACTGATACAGGGATTTTTATCCTCCTTTAACAAAGGCGCACATACGAATGTAGTTAGTTGAGATGCAGAGTGGAATTTCCCCCACTTCATGTACATTTCAAAACAGAATAGTTCACAAAGGATTAGATTTCTTGTGACTTCCAAGTTCTAATGGACTTTTGTTTGCGTTATTTTTTTACAAAGCCCTTTTATATTAATTTATTATATTCATGTCTTACAATGACGACTTTATTTTGTTTTTGTCTTTGAGACAAGGTTTGCTCTGTTTTCCAAGCTGGAGTGTGGTGGTGCAATCACAGCTCACTGCAGCCTTGACCTCCCAGACACAGGTGATCCTCCCCATCTCAGCCTCCTGAGTAGCTGGGACTACAGGCACACCACCATGCTTGGCTAATTTTTTATTTTTCTCTTTTTTTTTTTTCTGTACAGATGAGGTTTCACTAGGTTGCCCAGGCTGCTCTCAAACTCTTGAGTTCAAGTGATCTACTCACCTCCCAAAATGCTGGGATTCCAGGCATGAGCCACTCTATCCAGCCACAGTAATGACTTTAAAAAATTGGTTGGAATATTAAATAGGTAATACTCCAAAGGTCTTATGGTCAGGATTGAAACTTAACTTGAAATTACTTCTGCCAGAACTCCTTTTCCTTTTTTAAATAACTTAATTCCTGTCTTCTTTTTTTAAATAAAGATAGGGTCTCGCTATGTTGACTAGGTTGATCTTGATCTCCTGGCCTCAAGCAATCCTCCCTCCTGGGCCTCCCAAAGTGTTGAGATTACAGCCGTGAGCCACCATGTCTGGCCAGAACTCTTTTCTATTTACATCTTGGTGCCTCAAATTTCTTCTTGTTGAGAGCAGGGAAAGAGGTTTGTGCAGGCCTTGAAATGAAAGGAGGTCCCTGAAGGGTGAATGAGGAGAGCTTTGTCAGGGGGCACAGGTGATGAACACGTGAGTGATACTCCTACCCCACCCCTCCCATGCATCTTTTCCACATGTTTATCAGGAAAATATAACATGACTGCCGGGGCCTGGAAATGTGCATCACTTCAAGCCAGCATGGATTCCCCATTTCTCCATCCACCCCTCTGCCCTTCACACTTTTCTGGGCCAAATAATGGGAGAATGGTGGAAGGGTGGATGAAAAAGAGAGGAATACCTGGCTTTAGGAGGAATTGGTAGGGGCAGTTTTTAAATTTAAGTTTTATGATGATGATGATGATGATGATGATGATGATGATGATGATGATGAGATAGGGTCTCACTCTGTCACCAGGCTCGAGTGCAGCAGTGGCACGATCATAGCTCACTGCAGCCTCAAATTCCTGGGCTCAAGCTATCCTCCCATCTCGGCCTCATAAGTATTTGAGACTACAGGCATGGGCCACCACATGCAGCTAAAAATTTTTTTGTATTTTTTTGTAGAGGCAGGGTCTCACTATGTTGCCCAGACTGGACTCGAACTCCTGAACTCAAGTGATCCTCCTGCCTTGGCTTCCCAAAATGCTGGGATAACAGGCATGAACTACTGTGCCGGCCAGTGGAGGCATTTTTTGTTTCAAGACAGGGTCTCCTTCTGTTGCCCAGGTTGGAGTGCAGTGGCGTGATCATGACTCATAGCAGCTGCCACCTCCCAGCCTCAAACAATTCCCTCACCTCAGCCTCTCAAGTAGGTGGGACTACAAGCATGTGCCACCATTCTCAGCTAATTCATTTATTTTTTGTAGAGACAGTGTTTTTCCATGTTGCCCAGGCTGGTCTCGAACTTCTGGGCTCAAGTGATCGCCATCTTGGCCTCCCAAAGTGCTGAGATTACAGGCATGAGCTGCTATGTCTGGCCCAGCGGAGAAATTTTTAAATAGTGTTATTTCATTTTAAAAATGAGTATGGATAATGTGCCTGTTTTTGTCCCATGCTGCTTTGGTTTGTAGCTCAGATTCAGCTGCTCTCTTCATACCTTGTGGGTGGAAGAGTAAAGGATTAGAATAAAATGAGAGGAGTTTGAGTCCTGATTTTGCCTGTAGGTCTTTTGCACTAGTCACTTCTCTGAGCTTCATCTATGAAACTGAAATAATAACAATGCCAGGGTCAGACAATTTCATGTGAGTATTAAATGACCTGAAGCAAGGGAATATGCTTGGTGAGTTATCAAACAGTAGATTAATTTTAGTTCTAGTGCATGGTACATAGTAGGTACTCAAGAAATTGTTAATATTTTTCTAGTGAAATTTTTCTGTAGTCACTTGTTTTATTAGATAAACCTGATACTTGAATCTATTAAGGTGTGCCCATGGCCTTTTCTCATGGTTCAAATTACACTGTCAATTCATCTCTGAAAAACATACTAATACCAGCTAACATTCATATAGTTCTTATTATTTACCAATTTGTACTTTACACAATAGTCGTCTTACATATTAGTCCTTATAAAAACCCTTATTAAGGTGTGCCCATGGCCTTTTCTCATGGTTCAAATTACACTGTCAATTCATCTCTGAAAAGCATACTAATACCAGCTAACATTCATGTAGTTCTTATTATTTACCAATTTGTACTTTACACAATAGTCATCTTACATATTAGTCCTTATAAAAACCCTTTGGCTCTATTATTTCCATCCTCATTTTACAAAGAATGAAATGGAGGCAAAAGCTGTGAAATCACTTGCCCAGTGCTGCATTACTAGTGGTTGCTGGAAGCAGGAAGCAAACCCAGGCAGTAAGAACCCAGAGTCTCTGTGGCATAATGTTCCCTCAAGTCATAGGCTGAGCCCGTGATGCTGTGCAATTCATCAGAAGAAGGGGTAAGGGGCTGAATAAGGGGAAGAATTGTTTGAGGCACCAAGACTCCCTCACCTGTTGATAACCGGGAGGAGAGCGACATTAGGTGAGCAGGAAGGTTTCCAGTAAAGTCTTTGTAAAGAGTCTCAACAAACCTAGACGACTAAGCCCAAATGATTAGTTAGAATGGCCTTCTCCAAACTGGCAAATCACTGTCCACCTGAGGATTTGAGAGCTGGAGCAGCATCCCATCTCTCAATTTTTCCCAGAGAAATTACAGAACTGATTTGGCAACCTTGATGCAAGGCAAAACTAGAAAGGAACCTGGTGAGGAAAGGGGTGGTGGTGGTGGTCGGTAGGACACTGACCATTGCTTACAACCCCCTCATTCTCTTTATTCCATTGAAGTCATTCCTGCCTATACCTTCCATCCCTGCATGGAAAATGGACAATGATGATTCTGCTCACTATGAATAATATGTGCTGCTAAAAATTTTAGTGGCTGAAGACATTACATAAAACCCTCTTGCCAGACATTTATGCTAGTATTCTCTTTGCTTGTTTGCCTTACTATTTTGCTAGTGATCATAGTATAGTAAGGAGCTTAGACTCTTAAATCAGACAGATGTGAGCCAATAGCCTAGCTCTGCCCCTACTGGCGGTGGGACACCTTGGGTAAACTACCTGATCCTGGTGAAATAATAGATCTGAGATGACAGTTCTTGGCATGTAGTGAGCTCTTTCTCAAGCTTCATTACAGGCAGTAAAAATAATATGGATGCAATGTTCAAGTTTTTTAGCAATCAGAGAAATGAAAAGAAGATACAACTTTTACTCCATGAAATAATCAATACATCATGATTTGTGTATATAAAGTCCTAGCTACCTGTCTTGTTTATGAAAGTACTGTATAAGTTAATATCTACTGTTGGAAATGAATTGTGGCAATATTTTAGTCTCTTTTGAAAATTTGTCATAGGCCGGGCGTGGTGGCTCACGCCTGTAATCCTAGCACTTTGGGAGGCCGAGGCGGGCGGATCACGAAGTCAGGAGATCGAGACCATCCTGGCTAACACGGTGAAACCCAGTCTCTACTAAAAATACAAAAAATTAGCCGGGTGTGGTGGCGGGCACCTGTAGTCCCAGTTACTCGGGAGGCTGATGCAGGAGAATGGTGTAAATCTGGGAGGCGGAGCTTGCAGTGAGCGGAGATCAGGCCACTGCACTCCAGCTTGGGCAACAGAGCAAGACTCCGTCTCAAAAAAAAAAAAAAAAGTTTGTTGTAAGACCAGGAAATGTGATCTTTATGAATTTATCTTTAGGAAATAATTAAGGGTGTTTTAGCTACAAGAATGTCTGTGTCAGCAGAATGTAAAATGCACTCTCTAGTTAGCTTGGACAGGCAAGCTGGCCATTAAAAAACGGGTACATTGGATCTTTGGATTCTACTCTTGATCCCACAGACAGTTGACCCTGTCTTTAATCTCTTCCAAGTTATTTTAATGGCATATTTATGAATATAAAGTTTTTAATCAGAGTTATGTTAATGACTTTATGAAAAAAAGTATTTTCTCATGCGAATTGCAGTAGGCCACTTTAATTTCTTCATGAATTTTCTGCACACTGCAGTTCAAATGGTCCCAGTTTTCCATTTTTATTTTTAAATTGAAGTATCCTATAGTTCATACACATTGAAATGGTCCTATCTTAAGTATATAGTATGATGCAATTTGGAAATTCACTAAGCTATGTAACTTACCAGTGTAGAATATTTCTACCATCCCAGAAAGATAGCTAATGTCCCTTCCCATTGCTTACTTCCCAAAGACAATCACTGTTCTGATTTCTGTCATCATACATTCCTTTTTTAGAATTTTATGTAAATGGCGTTAAGCCACAGGCTGTCTTAGGTTGGAAACCTAATGACTTTCCAAATTGGAAAGTACTCAAATGCCTATGGACAGTAGAATAAGTTCTGGTTTATTCATTCACTGGAATATTAGATAGCTGTGGGAATGAATGATCGATAATTACTTGCAACAATATGGAGGAATCTCAAACATAATGTCGAGTAAAAGAATTGAGACTCAACAAAATGCATATGATTTTATTTGCATATAAATGTAAGTACAAAAATAGACAAAGCTAATCTATGCTGTTGGAAATCAAGATACTGATCATCCTTGGTGGGGTGTGGTTTGGAGAGTTTAGTGACCACAGGAAGCACAAGTGTCCTGATAATATTCTGTTTCTTCATCTGGGTGATGACTACACAGGGAGTTCAGTTAGTGAAAATTTATCAAACTATGCATCTGTGAAATGTGTGTGTGTATAACAGAAGTAAAATTTTAGGCCAGGCGTGGTGACTCATGCCTGTAATCCCAGCTCTTTGGAGGCCAAGGCAGGCGGATCACTTGAGGTCAGGAGTGGGAGACCAGCCTGGCCAACATGGTAAAACCCCGTCTCTACTAAAATTTAGCCAGTTGTGGTGGCGTACGACTGTAATCCCAGCTACTCTGAGGCTGAGGCATGAGAATCACTTGAACCCAGGAGGCGGAGGTGGCAGTGAGCTGAGATCGCTCCACTGCACTCCAGCTTGGGTGGCAGAGTAAAACTGTGTCTCAAAAAAAAACGAAATAAAAAAAATAAAAAACGACAGTGTCTGGCTATGGCCCCAAAGTTACCCAATTATTTTACCTTAAACACAGGTCTAAAGAAGGATTGCAATGCTTTTGAGGTAAATATAACTATCCAAAACAATGGACAAATTTTGTTTTCCATTTTCAGGTTTGACCTGCCACCAGTTATCTTGTTTTCTATGGATGGATTTAGAGCTGAATATTTACACACATGGGATACTTTAATGCCAAATATCAATAAACTGAGTAAGTCTTCTGTAACTAGTGGCATGCAAATGATAAAGACACCTAGTTAGTCAATCTCTAGATGATGCAACTTTCTTTCTGACTTTTAACGTTAGTGGTTTGTCTTAGCCTAGATCCTCTCTGACTTTACCACATGGTGTCTACTTTCAGTCGGAAGTGTATTTTCACACTTGCTGGCTTCTCCTACCTTTATTTTGGTAGCATGTTCAGCCTTTTGTTTGTTTATTTTGATTTGTTTCATATTTGAATGTAACTTCTGTCCTATGGAAATCTATTCGTGTGTACTGCCTTGAAAGTGATGTTTGTCAGACCTAGGTTCTGGGCCTTAGCGAGGAGAATATAGCAAGAACCGGATGCTGAAGGAGCCTGGTGGGCTTAGACAGATCCAGCACCTCCCACCACTTCAGCAGATGTCAAGTCCAGGATCTATTTCCAGTTCTGGAATCAAACTGCCTACAACCTGACTCTACTACTTGCTAGCTGTGAGGTCTCAGACAACTTTCCTTCACATTTTAGTGCCCCGGTCTCTTCATCTGTGAAATGGTGACTTCCCACCTGATAGGATTACTGTGAGAATGTACAGGTAGCATTCAAAAAATAGCTGTTTGATATGTGGCATACAATAGGTGGTTTTAAGTTATTGTTATAATTCTTTTATTATCAACTTTATTATAATGTTGTACTTCTGTGTTAGGACACTTGGCCTTCACACAATTTAATAAAGGTAGTAATAAAGAGAAGTTGAGGCTGGATGTGGTAGCTTATGCCTGTAATCCTAGCACTTTGGGAGGCGGAGGCTAGAGCATCCCTTGAGCTCAGGAGTTTGAGACCAGCCTGGGCAACATAGTGAGACCTCATCTCTATTTAATAATAATTTTTTTTTTTTCAAAAAAAGAAGTTGAGTACCCAAGGACACAATGCTAAGAAGTAGCATAGTTAGTTAGAATCAGAGAGCTAACTCCAGGGCGCACACTCTTCACTGCCCTGCAATTCCTCTCTTTCTTCTCCCTCCTCCGAGGCTGTTTTATATCCCCAAAGTTCTCAAATTTTATGTCATTTTTACTGGTTTATTGTTTTTCTTTTTCTTCAAGTTATCAAAAATAGCTATTTGACTCTGGGCAAGTTGACTGACTTCTGGGCCTCAGTTTCCTCATTTGTAAAATGAAATGACTAGATCTGATGATTTCTACTGTTAATTCCAGCCCCAAATGCCGTGGTTATAGGAAGATAGACCACTACTTCCTGCAACTCGAGGTGCATTGTTTCTTCAGCTTCTCCCTCATTCCCTGAGGCAGATCTTTAGCAAAGACATTGTTTTCCAAATCCAGGACCTGTCATTTTTCTGCTGAGTTATTTTGTCCTAGAAAGTTAACTAACACTTCTCAGTTTCTATCTTCTTATCTAAATTTGTCTTGATAAACTGGGTATCAAATCTGGTGTGAAAAGGGAATTTGACTAGCCAGGGTGAACTGAACCTTTTCTAAAGTGAAATTCCTTGATTTGCCCATTCCATTGAGAATTAGAAATGACATCAATGAAATATTCAGCCACTAAGAGCTTTCTGCTTTTGATGTTTAAAATATTTTAAAACATTTAAAATATTTTTTAGTCATATAGACAACATCTCAATCCCCAAATGTGTGAAGCTATGATCAGCTAGGCCTACCTAGGCAAAATGGGGCTGTTAGTTTCTCGGAGGCCCGATTAAGAATAGATGTGGTAGGTAGGGGTACATATTCTCAGGACCTCCTGAGGCTGTTTTGAGGGAAAATTGATAAAGGATAGATGTGGTTAAATAAAATTAGGATTATGTTAGTCTTGAGGTGAGGTATGTGACAGCAGGCCTTGCTGTTAAGGGAGTCCAGGGCCCCATCTCTAGGGTTTCATCAAACTGCCTGAGTCAGGTCACCATGGTTGTGTAAACTGAGCCTAAACAATATCCCAGAGCAGCGAGTCATATTAGTGACTGTTAAGTGGATGAGGAAGTGGCTCTCTGAATCACATTCTAATGAGGCAAGAACATCGTCTTGTCTTAGTGCAGGTGGCAGCAGACAAAGAAGGGCCAGGGCCAAGATCAGGAAACTGTCAAGTGGGATAGAGGTAATTTGGCCTATTTAGAAGACAGCCTTCCTGAAAAGTTACGTGGGAAACTGTGGATCAAATAAGACTAGAAGTAGCAGGTATACAGCAGAGATCCAGCAGGGGACATATGCAGAGTTTTAGAGATTAGAGTTTGCAAGGTTGGCATTCATGAACAGCAGAGCTCTTATATTGGCCATAGCAGATGTCATTTGCTGTCTGCTTTTTAAATTTTGTTAAGAATGCATAACATGAGATCTATCCTCTTAACAGATTTTTTCAGTGTACAATGCAGTATTATTATCTATAGGCATAATGTTGTACAGCAGATCCCTAGAATTTACTTATTTTATAAAACTGAAATTTCATATCCATTGATTAACGATTCCACATTTCCCTCTTACCCAGCCCCTGGAATCCACCATCCTATTCTTTGCTTCTATGATTTTGACTATTTTAGATAACCTCATATAAGTAGAATCATACAGTATTAGTGTGTCTGTGACTAGCTTATTTCACTTAGTATATCTTCAGGTTTCATCCATGTTATCACATGTTGCAAGATTTTCCTCTTTTATTAAGGCTAAATAATATTCCATTGTATGTATATGCCACCTTAAAAATCTATTTCTCTTTTGAAAGAGAAATAGATTGTTACCACATCTTGGCTCTTATGAGTAGTGCTGCAGTGAACATAGGAGTGCTAATATCTCTTTGAGATCCTGATTTCAACCCTTTTGGATAAATACTCAAAAGTGGAATTGCTGGATCATAGAATTTTATTTTTATGTTTTTGAGAAACCTCCATACCATTTTCCATAGCAGCTATGCCATTTTGCCTTTCTACCAACAGTGTACAAGAGTTCCAATTTCTGCATATCTTCATCAACACCTATTTTTGGGGTTTTTTTGATACTAGATATCCTAACAGATGTGATGTGCTATCTCATTTTTAAATTTTTATTTTTAATTATTGTTATTATGTTAGAGATGAGGTCTTGCTATGTTGCCCAGGCTGGCCTCAAACTCCTGGGCTCAAGTGATCCTCCCATCTCAGCCTCCCAAAGTGCTGATTACAGGTGTGAGCCACTGTGCCCAGCCTCATTTTGGTTTGATATGCATTTTTCTGATGATTAGTGACATTGAGCATCTTTCATACACCTATTGGACATTTGTATGTCTTTAGAGATGCACAATATCTTTCTTCTTTGAAGAAATATCTATTTAGGTCATTAGCCCATTTTTTAATGAGACTATTGGATTTTTTGCTATCAAGTTGTAGAAGTTCCTTATATATTTTTGAAATTAACTTCTTATCAGATATATGGTTTGAAAGTGTCTTCCCACATTTCATATGTTGCCTTTTCATTTTTTTATTGATTGCTTCCTTTTCTGTGCAGAAACTTTTTGGTTTGATAGAGTTCTACATGTTTATTTTTGCTTTTGTTGCCTGTGCTTTTGGCATCATGTTCATGAAACCATTGCCAAGACCAATGTCATGCAGATTTTCCCCTGTGTTTCCTTCTAGCAGATTTATAGTTTCAGGTCTTACTTTTAAATCTTTAATATACTTTGAGTTGATTTTTGTGTATGGTATAAGATCAGAGTTCAAGTTCATTTTTCTGCATATGGATATCCAGTTTCTGACATCATTTGTTGAAGTAACTATTATTTCCCCATTGTGTATTCTTCTTGGCACCCTTTTTGAAGATTGGTTGACCATATACGCTTGGATTTATTGATTTATTTCTGGGCTCTCTATTCTTTTTTTTTTTTTTTTTTTTCTGAGATAGGGTCTCACTCTGTCACCCAGGCTAGAGTGTGATGGTGTGATCTCAGCTCACTGCCACCTCTGCCTCCCAGCTTAAGTGATCCCCTCAGCCTCCTAAGTAGTTGACTACAGGCACTGCATGCCACCATGACTGGCTAATTTTTGTATTTTTGTACAGATGGCATTTTGCCGTGTTGTCCAGGCTGGTCTTGAACTACTGAGCTCAAGCTTGCCTTGGCCTCTCAAAGTGCTGGGATTACAGGTGTGAGCCACTGTGCCCAGCCTTGGCTCCCTATTCTTTTTTATTGGTCTATACATCTGTTTTTATGCCAGTAACATGCTGTTTTAATTACTGAAGATTTTTAATATATTTTGAAATCAGGAGTTTTGATGTCTTCAGCTTTGTTCTTTTTCAAGATTGTCGTGGTTATCTGGGGTGTTATGAATTTAATTTTTTTTTCTATTTCTGTAATAAATGTCATTGGGGTTTTGATAAAGATTGCATTGAATCTGTAGACTGTTTTGGGTAATACGAACATTTTAACAATATTAAGTCTTCCAGTCCATGAACATGAGGTGTCTTTCCATTTGTTTATGTCTTCCTTAACTTCTTTTCCCAATATTTTATAGTTTTCATATACAAGTCTTTCACTTTCTTAGTTAAATTTATTTCTAAGAATTTCATTATTTTCAATGTTTAGAAATGAGATTGCATAGTTAATTATTAGTACATAGAAATGCAACTGATTTTTGTATGTTGATTTTGTATCTTGCAATTTTACTGCATTTGTTAGTTCTAAATAAATTTATTTAGAGCTTTCAGTATATTTAGAGCTTTCAGTAGATAGTATCATGTCTTCTGAAAATAGGGACAGGTTTACTTATTTCTTTCCTATGTGGTTGCCTTTTTTTTTTTCTTGCCTAATTGCTCAGGCTAGAAGAGCGGACAGTCTTGCTTTGTTACGGATCTTAGGTGGAAAAATTTTCACCATTGAATAGGATGTTAGCTGTAGACTTTTCATATAATCTTTATTATGTTGAGGTAATTTTTTTCTATAGCCATGTGCCACATAACAACATTTCAATCAACAACAGACTGCATATATAATGGCGGTCCCATACATTATAATGGAGTTGGGAAATTCCCATCACCAGCTGGGCATGGTTGCTTGTATCTGCAATCCCAGCACTTCAGAAGGCCAAAGAAAGAGGATTGCTTGAGCCCAGGAGTTCAAGATCAGCCTGAGCAACAAAGTGAAACCCTGTCTCTACCAAAAAAAAAAAAATTAGCTAGGCACAATGGGGTGTGCCAGTAGTCCCAGCTACTCAGGAGACTGAGGCAGAAGGATCCCTTGAGCCTAGGAGTTCAAGGTTGCAGTGAGCTATGCTCACACCACTGCACTCCAGCCTGGGTAACAGAGCGAGTTCTTGTCTCACACACAAAAAAATCCTATCACCTAGTGATGTCATAGAAATTATAATGTCATAATGCAATGCATTATTCACATTTTTGTTGTGATGCTGGTGAAGACCTACTGCACTGCCAGTCATAAAACAGTACACATATTTATGTACATTACATCATACTTGATAATGATAATAAATGACTATTACTGGTTTATGTATTTACTATACTATACTCTTTTCAAAAGAGATGGGGTCTTGCTGTGTTGCCCAGGCTGGCTCAAACTCCTGGGCTCAGGCGATCCTCCCACCTTGGCCTTCCAAAGTGCTGAAATTACAGGCATGAGCCACTGTGCCTGGCTTATACTATACTCATACTTTGTACATTATTTTAGAGTGTACTACTACTTATTTAAAAATGTTAACTATAAAACAGCCTCAGGCAGGTTTTTCAGGAGGTATTTCAGAAGAAGGTACTGTTATCATAGAAGATGACAGCTCTATGCATATTATTGCCCCTGAAGACCTTTCAGTAGGGCAAGAGGTGGAGGTAAGACAGCGATGATGATGACCTTGACCCCACGTGGGTGTGGGCTAATGTGTGAGTTTGTGTCTTAGTTTTTGACAGAAACATTTAAAAAGTAAAAACAAAAAATTGAAAAACAAATGCTTACAGAATAAAGATATAAAGAAAATATTTTTGTACAACTGTGCAATGTGTTTATGTTTTAAACTCAGTGTTATTACAAGAGAGTCAGAAAGTTAAAAAAATTAAAAGTTCATAAAGTAGAAAAGTTACAGTAAGCTAAGGTTAATTGATTATTGAAAAAAATACATTTTAATAAATTCAGTGTATCCTAAGTGTACAGTGTTTATCAAGTCTATAGTAGTTTACAGTAGTGTCCTAAATTTTCACATTCACTCACCACTCACTCACTGACTTACTCAGAGCAACTTCCAGGCTTGCAATCATGATGAGTGGTCTGTATTATATCATATTTTCACTGTACATTTTCTATATTTAGATAGATAGGGATAAATATACAAATACCACTGTGTTACAATTGCTTACAGTACTGAATAGGATAACATGCTGTACAGATTTGTACAATAGACTTTACTATATAGCCTAGGTGCATAGTAGGCTTTACCATCTAGGTTTGCTTAAGTACACCGTATTATGTTTGCACAATGATGGAATTGTCTAACAACACATTTCTAGGAATGTATCCCTGTCTTTAAGCAATGCATGACTGACTGTATTCCTAGTTTGTTGAGAGCTTTTATCATGAGAGGGTGTTGAATTTTATCAAATGCTCTTTCTGCTTCTATTGAAATGATCATGTAATTTTTATCCCTCATTCTGTTAATGCTATATATCACATTAATTGATTTTCATGTGTTGAACCATCCTTGCACCCCAGGGATAAATCCCACATGATTGTGGTGTATAATCTTTTCATTGTGTTGTTGAATTTGGTTTGCTAGTATTTTGTTGAATATTTTTGCATCTATTTTCATCAGGAATATTAACCTGAAATTATATTTTATTGTGATGTCTGTGTAGCTTTTATATTAGGGTAATGCTAGCCTTATTCATTTGAAAGCATTCTCTTGGTCTTCAGTTTTTTGGAAGAGTTTGAGAAGAATTGGCATTAGTTCTTCAAATTTTTGGTAGAGAAATTGTCAGTGAAGCCATCTGTTCCTGGTCTTTTTCTTTGGAGGATTTTAGTTATTGATTCAATCTCCTTACTATTTATAGATTTATTCAGACTTTCTATTTATTTAAGATTCAGTCTTGGTACATTGTATGTTTCTATGAATTTATCCATTTCTACTAGGTTATTCAGTTTGTTGGCAAATAATTATTCATAGTATTCTCTTAAGAACCTTTTATATCTGCATCATCAATTGTAATGTCTCCTCTTTCTGATTTTATTATTTGAGTTTTCTCTCTTTTTCTTGGTCTAGTTAAAAGTATGTCAATTTTGTTTATCTTTTCGAAGAACCAACTCTTAGTTTCATTGATTTATTCTATTGTTTCTCTATTTTCTATTTCATTTCTTCTTTAACCTTGTTTTCTTTTTTCTGCTAACCTTGGGTTTAGTTTGTTCCTTTTTCTGTTCCTTGAGGTGCAAAATTAAATTGTTTATTTGAAATTGTTCTTCTTTCTGAATGTAGGCATTTATTACTATAACTTCCATCTTACAGCTGCTTTTGATGCATTCCATTTTCATGTTCGTTCATTTTGTTTCATGATATATTCTAATTTCTCCTTTGATTTCTTCTTTGACCCATTGGTTGTTCAAAAGTGTGTTACATAATTTCTACATTATTTGTAAATTTTTCAGTTTTCTTTGTAATATAGATTTCTAGTGTTATTCCATTGTAGTTGGGGAAAATACTTGGTATGATCCCAATTTTTTAAATATGTTAAGACTTGTTCTGTGATCTAATATGTGATCTATCCTGGAGAATGTTCCATGCATACTTGAGAAAAACGTGTTGTGTTGGGTTTAATGTTCTGTAAGAGTTCTGCTTTAAAAACAAAAAAACCTGTTGATAGTTTTATAGGGCTTCTCTTGTATATTGTGAGTTGCTTTTATTTTGCTGCTTTAAAAATTCATTGTCTTTGACTTTTGACATTTGATTATAATATGTCTTGGTGTGGATTTCTTTAGGTTCATCTTATTTAGAATCCTTCAAGCTTCCTGGATCTGGTTGCCCATTTTTCCTCCCTAGATTTGGGAGTTTTTAGCCATTATTTCTTTCTATAAACTTTCTGGTTCTTTCTCTTTTTCTTCTCCGGAAAACCCCATCATGCATATATTAATCCACATGTTGGTGTCCCACAGTTCTCTTAATCTTTCATCACTTCTTTCCATTCTTTTTTCTTTTTGCTCCTTTGCCTGAATAATTTTTAAAGGCCTGAGTTTGCCTCTCTTTGTTGAAATTCTCACTTTATTCATGCATTGTTCTTATCACCTCAATGACCATCTTTATGACGGTTGTTTTGAAATGTCTGTTAGGAAAATTGTATCTCTGCTTCATTCAGGTCAATTTCTGAAGATTTATCTTGTTCCTTTGCTTTGAACATATTTCCCCATTTATTCATTTTCCTTTACTCTCTGTGTTGACATCTGCACATTGGACAAAACAGTCACCTTTCTCAGTTTTCATGGACTGGACTTGTATAGGAGAAACCCTCGCCAGTTGGCCTGATCAGGGATTCTGGAGGCCCCTTAAACCTTCATGCTAGTCCAGCCTTGTTTCTTTGTTCTTAGGGGCCCCGAGTGTCTAGAGTACCCTAGGTCCCACTGGTGTTCCAAGATGAGTGGAACTTATCTTGGAAGGAAGCCAGCTCCTTGGGCAGTCACCAGAGAATTTGGATCATTAGATGTCTTGTCCAATTCTTTCTCTCCCCAGAGAAAAGTTGGGATCTGGATTTTGTTTTGTTTTGCTTTGTGGGGCTTTTTTTTTTTCTTCTTTCTTTTGCTTTTTTTCTCTGTGCTATGCCAGGGAGAGGGGCTATGGTGACTAATATGCTACATCAAACCAGTGTGTTTTTTCTCACTGGCTCCCAGGTGACTAGAGTATGCTAGGTTCCATTAGTGCTCCAATACAGACAAGACAGAAAAATCCAGTCCTTTGGGCAGTCCCTGGAAAAGTTGGGGCATTGGACACTTAGTGCAACTTTTCCTCCCCTGGGAGAAGCTGGGAGTTGGGGTTATTGCCTGATTTCTCTGTGCTGAGCCAAGAGCAGAAGCTGTGGTGAGTGCCTGTGTGCTAGTTCAAATCTCCTTTTTGTTCTTTGTAGCACACAGGGGACTAATAGATGTTTGGTCTCAGCTCTTCTAACTCAGGTGAGATAGAAGCCAGTTTCTCAGATAGCACCTGGAAAAATTGGAGTGTTAGATGTGTGGTCCAATTTTTTCCCTCCTTGGGGAGAAACTAAAAGTTGAGAGTTCTCTCCTGGTCATATAGCATCATTCTGGGAATGGGTATTATGTCAAAGAAATGGTTCTGTTTTTCCTACTGGTTTCAATGTATAACTGGTGTTATACTTGCCTGGTAAGCAGGAGCCTCTCAAGTAGTTTCTGGGTTTCTCACAAAGGGAATTGATTTATATGTGGCTATTGAATGATTGTGTCTGCTGTGGGAAGAGTCGTCCAAGATTTCCTATTCTGTTATCTGGGTAACATCACTCCTCTTTGCTCTCTTTTGACCCTTCTTCTTTATGTGCCAAGGGCTTGAATGCATACTCGCAACTCTGGGAAAACTGAAGCCCCTGCAGAGCTTATTATTCTTTATTTTTTTTGAGTGCTAGAAATGATACAGGCCAACATTATGGCTAATCTTTCTAAGAGGTTATTCTACTAAATTACATATAAAATGAAAGTACCTATTTTCAGCCTGTGAATACTGGTGAAAGTTTGCTACGTTTTCCATTTGTACAAATATCTTAATAATATTTCATTATGCCAGTCCTATAAGAATTTCATAAGGACTACATTGTAGTTTTTTTTTTTTTTTTTTGAGTCAGAGTCTCGCTCTGTGTGTGGTTTTTTTGTTTTTTTTTTTTTTTTTTTTTTTGAGATGGAGTCTTGCTCTGTCACCCAGGCTGAAGTGCAGTGGCATGATCTCAGCTTACTGTAACCTCTGCTTCTCGGATTCAGGCGATTCTCCTGCCTCGGCCCCCCGAGTATCTGGGATTACAGGCACACGCCACTGCACCGGGCTAATTTTTGTATTTTTATTAGAGCCAGGGTTTCACCGTGTTGGCCAGGCTGGTCTTGAACTCCTGACCTCAGGTGATCCGTCCGCCTCAGCCTCCCAAAATCCTGGGATTACAGACGTAAGCACCGTGCCCAGCCTGCATTGCAGTTTTGATCTGTACATTCTCTGGTTGCTTTACCTGCTCACCTGTTTAGACCTTTGCTGCTTCTTATAGTTCCTAGTTACTATAAACCTAGTTGCATAGGCTTATCTTATTTATATTTTCAGATTATTTTGTTTAGTACTTTCTTTTTTTAATTGTTTTTTTAGAAGTAAAATACACACGTAAACATTTTAAGGCAATATTCTAGGGTATAAGTAAAAATAAATGAACAAAACATCTTTCCTGGTGTTCCTACTTTTCCTTTGCAAAAGCAACCGCTCATTGGTTTATTGCCTGTCTTTCCAGAAGTAGTCTGTTCAAGTATAACTTAAATTATTCATATTTGGAAGAAACCATGGTAGAAGACTGTGCTTTCTGTAGGCTTTCTTCAGTAGCTGTGGTTCAAGGGCAGGTGATACAAAATGGTAGCTTGGGTCTATAGTCAGCAGATGTGTCTTGTTTATGACATCATATAACTAGGGTGGTACCATGCTTTTACAATACAGGTAGCTTAATTTGCATTTTATTTTATCCTCTAGCTTTACCCATTTAAGAATTTGAGTTTGCCACCCATGTTTCAAGGATATTAAAGCAGAAACTGACTTTATGTATCTGTTCATTGTATGAATTTTTCCCACTTAAATTATTTTAATTGTGTAAGTGGACTAGATCTCATTTTATTTTCTTGTTATATGACTTCTTAACAATATTAAATGTCTTTCCCTAATTGAGATCAAGATTTACTTATTGGTGGTATTGATTAAATAAGAAAAATAAAGGTTATTTTAATCTTATGTTTTATAAATTAAGTCCTGGAGCAGTTCTCAAACTTAAATACATTAGGATGACCTGGGGTGCTTGTTAAAAATGTAAATTTTTAGCCAGGCACAGGGGCTCACGCCTATAATCCCAGCACTTTGGGCGGGTGAGGCAGGTGGATCACTTGAGGCCAGGAGATCGAGACAAGCCTGGTCAACATAACAAAATTCCATCTCTACTAAAAAATACAAAAATTACCTGGGCGTGGTGGCGGGCACCTGTAGTTCCAGCTACTCGGAAGGCTGAGGCAGGAGTTGAACTCAGGAGGCAGAAGTTGCAGTGAGCTGAGATCACACCACTGCACTCTAGCCTGGGTGACAGAGCAAGACTCCATCTCAAAAAAAAAAAAGAGAAAGAAAAAAAAGTAGATTTTTTTGAACTCCCTTTCCTTGTTCTCCTACCTTCCAATCCCCATCAGAGAATCCTATGTAGTGGACTTGATATGGGGCCCTAGAAGGTTCTGAAGGAGGAAATTCCTGAATCAGAGGCTGGGAAGAAGACCAACCCCATGTCTATTTGAGAAAACACTCTTTGTGTTCAGCAGCAAAGCTTGTGACTTTTTGGACGACAATCAATTTCATGTTTTGTTTTGACCTAAAGAGAATCGATAATGGTGAAGCTTTATTTTAGAAGTAGAGGCAACACAATTTTGCTATGGAAAATTTCTTGTACTTCACTGCTGCAGGGGAAATAGCAATGTGCCCCAGTGGTTCTGACCTCTTTAAACAGGGTTATTGCACAGATTGAAAACAACAGAACAATGAAGCTAAATTACTGTCATACTTTGTGAAACACAGATCACAGGAAACTTCCCTGGTCTAATGGAAACTGTACTAAAAGTAAGAAGCAGTAAAGTTAGCTTAATTTGTAAACAGTACTACGTGACATGGGCTTATGCAGTTATACAAGTGAAACCCTTTTTCATTTGTCTAGACAGTAGTGTTGACTTTTGTTATATTAGATACTTTACATGTGAGAACTATCAGCTAGATGCCAATGCTATATAAAGCAAACAAACTGGCAGTGTATAATATAGAGTACATTTAGCTCAGGGGTCAACAAGCTGTGGCCCGTAGGCCAAATCTGGTTCACTCTGCTCGTTTGTGTATGGCCTGCCATATATATTGAGAATTGTTTTACTTATTTTAAAAATTATTTATTTATTTATTTGAAACAGGGTTTCACTCTGTCACCCAGGCTGAAGTGCAGTGGTGCGATGACAGCTCACTGCAGACTCCGTCTTCTGCGTTCAAACAATCCTCCCACCTCAGCCACCCGAGTAGCTAGGACTACACAGGCACATGCCACCATGCCCAGCTAATTTTTAATTTTTATACAGAAATGGGGTTTCACTGTGTTGCTTAGGTTGGCCTTGAACTCTTGAGCTCAGGTGATCTGCCGTCTCAGCCTCCCAAAGTGCTGGGATTACAGGTATGAGCCACTGGGCCTAGTCTGTTTTACATTTTTAAATGGTTGGAAGAAAGTAAGAACATTTTGTGACATATAAAAATTACCTGAATTTCAAATTTCAATGTCCATAAAGAAAGTTTTATTGGAACATGGCTATGTTCATTTGTTTATTTATTGTCTACGGATGCTTTGGGGCCTCAATGGCAGAGTGGAGGTGTTGCAACAAAGACCATATGGCCTTGCAAAGCCTAACGTGTATCACTGGCTCTTCCAGAAAAAAAATCTATACACCTTGATTTAGCTCACTCCTCTCCTAAAAGACTGACATTCCCTGGAATGGAGGAAGCTTAGAGGCCAGAATTTCAACCTCTTTCCATCTTCAACCCACTTTTTAGTTTGTTTTCTATTTTTCTGGGAGACTTTCATGTTCAGATTTTTAGTTATCAAAAAAACTGAAGAAGAAACAACTTTCTAATTTCTCACCATATTCTGTTGCAGAAACATGTGGAATTCATTCAAAATACATGAGAGCTATGTATCCTACCAAAACCTTCCCAAATCATTACACCATTGTCACGGTAAGTGCTTGACCAAGTGGTAAGACAGGCCAAAGACCAGAACTGGCCACATAAGACAGACATGTCTGGGCAGGAACTGACCGAGTTCTGTGACTTACCCTTCTCAAGCACATGTGGGGATAGTTCATGGCTGAATTCAGGCTGGGAAGGAATGGCTCAATATGAGGCCAATCCAGGGCTGTGAGGCATGAAATATGAATAAGTGTCCAGCATTAGGTTAATTCACCTGTGTCGAGCCCAAAACAGACCCCTTGACGTGAGAAATACCATTTTCCTCTGGTCTTTCGATTGCCCTTTGTTTATCTGAGGGTCTGCTGGGAACAGTAGGCTATATATAGGGACAACTACTTTGATGTGGGAAATTTTGTTCTTTCCTAGTCTTTTCATTACAATTAACTTGATAGAACTTCTTTTTCATAAATGAATTCACACTGTCTACATCTCTTTAGATAAAGCAATAAAAGCAAGTGATATAAAAAGATGTAGGTAGAATGTATAAAAAGTGTATAAAAAGATGTAGGTAGAATGATTAAAATGAGCTCAAATAAAAATTAAATTATTTAAAATAGATAGATTTATAACACATTTTAAGGCATCCGCTGCCTCAAAGGATATTTGTGTCTTTATTACTTTGAGTTTTAATCTTTTATTACTATGGAATAGTAACCATGACATTTAAATTTTAACCCCCACACAAATGTATGTATGTATTCTCATTAGTCGCAGATTCTGTATTTGTGGGTTTGCTTACTCGCTAAAATTTATTTGTAACCCCCAAATCAATAAGTATAGTGCATTTGTGGTCATTGGCAGCCATCACAAAGAAGCACAAAAAGTTGAGTTGCCCAATGCTTATGTTCCTAGCTAAGGTCTAACCAGGAGACATTCTGCTTTCTTGTTTTAGCTGTCATACTATAAACAAGTACCATTTTCACAATCTTACTGTCTATTGAATGCCATACTTTTTATATGCTCGTGCTTTTTTGGGGGTGATTTCACTGGTTAAAATGGTTCCCTTGCATAGTGCTGATGTGGTTTCTGGTGTTCCTAAGAGCAAGAAGTCTATGAATTGCCTTACAGAGGAAATAGGTGTATTAGGTAAACTTCGCTGAGGCATGAGTGATAGTGAACCAACAATATACATAAATAATGTGACTTTAAACAAAAACACTCATAAAAGAAGGTTATGTTTATGTATTGATCAGAAGACAAAAATGTCATTATCAGAGGCTCTCAGGAACCTAACTCTATATTTTTCCTAGAAGCAATGGTTCAGTAATCATTAATTTAGTGTTCATGACAACTTTATAGGCTATAACTACTATGAATAATAATAATTGACTATATATACATAAATATATACCATATATACATATATGTATACATAAAATAGGGATTATGCACAAATGCAATTAATTTACTATTTATATATTTTTATACATATATATGCATACATATTCATATACATAACAATGTTCTAAAATAATGACCCTAAAATCTATAGGCATTTAATGAAAATGTGTGGAATGATTAAATAAATGTGTGGGATTGGATTAAATAAATGATTGGATGGATATGTGGGTGGATGGCAGGAAAGATGGATAGAGACTTGGCAGGCTGCCTTTAAAATGCTGGTAACACCCTTTAATTCAATTTAGCCAGGATATTTGATATATAGAAAGCTTCTATCTAGTAAATTCCTTGCTATTATTGATAATATAACCAGTGGCTAACTATTGTTCTAATATGGGAAACTTTAACAAACAGTTAATTAAACAGTTATTAAGCACACAAAAGTTATATTAACACCATCAGCACAAGCCATCAGCCTAATGTCACTTATTTGCTGCTATAAACCATGGTAGAACTAGAAAAAATATATATGTATACACACTTGGCCCTCCATATGTGTGGGTTCTGAATCTGTGGATTCAACTAACTGTGGATTGAAAATATTTGGGTGGAATCAACCTAAATGCCCATCAATGACAGACTAGATAAAGAAAGTGGTACATATACACCATGGAATATTATGCAGCCATAAAAAAGCAAGCTCATGTTTTTTGTGGGAACATAAATGGAGCTGGAGATTATCATCCTTAGCAAACTAAATACCACACATTCTCCTTATAAGTGGGAGCTAAATGATAAGAACTTACTAACGCAAAGAGGAAACAACAGACACCGGGGTCTGCTTGAGGTGGGAGGGTGGGAGGAGGGAGAGGAGCAGAAAATATAACTATTGAGTACTGGCTTAATACCTGGGTGATGAAATAATATGTACAACAAACCCCTATGACACATGTTTACCTGGGTAACAAACCTTCACATGTACCCCCAAACCTAAAATAAAAGTGGAAGAAAGAGAGAAAGAAAAGAAAGACAGACAGACAGGAAGGAAGGAAGAAAGAAAGAAAGAAAGAAAAAGAAAATATTTGGAAAAAAATTGCATCTGTACTGAACATGTACAGACTTTTTTTGTCACTATTCCCTAAACAATACAACAATGATTGACATAACATGTATATTGCATTAGCTATTATAAGTAATCTAGAGATGATTAAAATATATAGGAGGGTATGCATAGGTTATATGCAAATCCCAAGCCATTTTCTAGCAGGGACTTAAACATCTTCTGATTTTGGTACCTGAGGGAGGTCATGGAACTAATGCCCTATGAAAGCCAAGGGATGACAGTATCTCCTGATATTTAAGTTCAGGTCCAGGTGTTTTACACTGAAAGGTATATAGTACCTTTCCTAGGTATGAGTAATAGATCGTGTGCTATTTTAATTTAAATTTCTATTTTACTAATATTTTATCTTACATCTTTTTTGAAATTATCATTTTAGGGCTTGTATCCGGAGTCACATGGCATCATTGACAATAATATGTATGATGTAAATCTCAACAAGAATTTTTCACTTTCTTCAAAGGAACAAAATAATCCAGCCTGGTGGCATGGGCAACCAGTATGTAGCATTCTACACGTGGCAACTGAAGTAACCTCCATTTCTCAGTGTGACAGGAGGTCACTCTTCTCACTCAGTGGAGCAAGTTCTATGTCACCCATCTAGTTTCTAAGGGCTGAGGGTGGGAAGGTGTTTTACCACTATTTGTAACTTGAATTTTTAAAACATTTATGGTTGTTAACTCAAATAGCTATGTTTAAACTTAGGTGTTGGGTTATAAATGTATCTATCTGGAAGTTACTCAGAAAGATTATCTGTTAATGTTTTTCCTCATTTTGTTTTGTAAGTCTTTTTTTCTCTTTTTTTTTTTTTTTTTGAGACGGAGTCTTGCTCTGTCGCCAGGCTGGAGTGCAGTGGTGCGATCTCGGCTTACTGTAACCTCCGCTTCTCAGGTTCAGGTTCAAGCACTTCTCCTGCCTCAGCCTCCCGAGTAGCTGGGACTACAGGCATGCACCACCACGCCCAGCTAATTTTTTTGTATTTTTAGTAGAGGTGGGGTTTCACCATGTTGGCCAGGATGATCTCGATCTCCTGACCTTGTGATCCACCTGCTTTGGCCTCCCAAAGTGCTGGGATTACAGGTTGTAATTCTTTTAAAGGGAGAGAGGAACCATCCAATTTTACCAGTTTGAAAAAAAATGATCCTGCTTCTTAGTAGCTTGCTACGTTTTTGATTTTTGAGGCAGATTCTTAGATAATTATCTTTTAATTGCTACAAAGATTAAAATTTCAATTTTAATACATGTTGCAACTATTAACCTTGTTTAGTTTCTAGTAAGGTACACCATTTCTACCCAAAGTAATTATTGACTTTCGCTTATCCTAAATTTTCTCTTCTTACAGATGTGGCTGACAGCAATGTATCAAGGTTTAAAAGCCGCTACCTACTTTTGGCCCGGATCAGAAGCGGCTATAAATGGCTCCTTTCCTTCCATATACATGCCTTACAACGGGTAGTGAAGCACTTTCAGATATTCTCCCAGCTAGGCAGAAATGATCAGGATGTTTTTTGTCTTAATCTTGGCGGCAATTCTATTAATCCAGTTGTTTAAGCCAAAAATCTTGGGAATCACCATTGATTCCTTTCCTTTATGTCACTCAAGCTGTCTCTCAGTAAATGCTTTTGGCTCTAATTAAAAATCTATGTAGCCTGAGAACTTTTTATTACCTCTAGCATTACCACTCTGGTTCGAGCTGTCATCTCTTGCCTGTATTAACTGCAGTTGCCTCTTTACTCATCTCTCTGCTTCTTATCCTTTGTAATCTAGTCTCATCCCACCCACCAGAGGGATTCCTTTAAAATGCAAGTCCAGCCGGGTGTGGTGGCTCATGCCTGTAATCCCAACAGTTTGGGAGACTGAGGTGGGCTGATCACCTGAGGTCAGGAGTTCAAGACCAGCCTGGCCAACATGGTGAAACCCTGTCTCTACCAGAAGAAAAAATACAAAAATTAGCCGGGCATGGTGGCGCATTGCCTCTAATCCTGGCTACTCTGGAGGCTGAGGTGGGAGAATAACTTGAACCCAGGAGGCAGAGGTTGCAGTGAGCTGAGATCAGGGGCTCCTGCAGTGTAGTCCAGCCTGGGCGACAGAGCGCGACTCCGTCTCAAGTGAATAAAATAAAATGCAAGTCCAATTATGGCATTATTTTGCACCAAAAACTTCAATGGCTCCCTGTGTCACTCAGAGTAAAAGCTTACAAGGCCCTGTGTGGCATGACCTCTGGTGTCCCCTTACCTCTCAGACCTCCCCATCTGCTCCTCCCTTGGGTGCTCACTCTGAACTCCTTGGTGGACTAGACTTGCTTCTGCTGCAGGACATTGCACTGGCTGTTCGACCTCCCCGAGATGATTTGCTCTATGGATCCGAATGCCTACTCTTTCCCTGCCTTCCGGCTCTGTTGAAAAATTACCTTCTCAATATTGTCTTACCCCAGTTATACTTAAGATTTAAAATTTCAAGCCACCTTCATCTCAGTTACTCTGCTCTAGTTTATTTTTGTCCACAGCATTTATCACCTTTTAATACACTATATAATTTATTTTTATATTAGGTCTATTGTTTCTTACTTGTCTTCCTGCACTACAATGTAATCTTTGGTTTGCTCACTGATAAATTCTGTTTTGAATGAACAAACAGTATCCAGCAATAGATGTTCAACATATGCATGTGCATACATTTTTAAAAATTGAATGAATGGATCATAATCAATTGTCTTTTATTTTAGGAGAAACTGAAGGAGAGAAGGGTGGGGTGAAATAAAACAATCTACATTTCATTTATAGTGCTGCAAGTGTATCTATAAACAGAAATCCCTTTGAATAATACTGAATACCTTCCAGTATTGTGATTATATAGGAACACAAAATGGGTAGCTGAAGATATTAACCTTTCTGAATAGGAATGTAATGGAGTTATTCTTGATTTGATTCATTTTAAAGAATTATTTCTACCCTATTTTTTCAGAAGTGTCCCATTTGAAGAGAGGATTTCTACACTGTTAAAATGGCTGGACCTGCCCAAAGCTGAAAGGTAATGTCTAGTGTCAGAAAAGTGCTGGCATAGTGGCATATATATGGGTAAAAAATTAAGTTTTTTTTTTACTTTAAATTACAATTTTTGGCTATTTTTGAAACGACATGGCATTGCCTTTTAATGGACACTTTTCATGAATTATTCCTGGCTGGGCGGGGGGTCTCACTCATGTAATCCCAGCACTTTGGGAGGTTGAGGCAGGAGGATCACTTGAGCCCAGGAGTCCCAGACCAGCCTGGACAACACAGTGAGACACTGCCTCTAAAAAATTGTAAAGAAATTAGCTGGGCATGGTGGTATGCAGTTGTAGTCCTAACTACTTGGGAGGCTGAGGCGGGATGATCACTTGAGCCCAGAAGTTTGAGGCTGCAGTGAGCTATGATCATGCCACTGCCCTCCAGCCTGGATGACACAGTGAGATCTGTCTCAAAAATTAAAAAAGGAAATTATTCCTGAGAGCTGGTAACTTTTTGTTTTTGAAAATGTGGTTGACATTGTTAACAACAGAGATAGAGCCAGCACCAGGGAGCAGAGGCAAATATCACAGAACCAGAGCCAGATATGGAATGGAGCAGAGCTGAGAGCAGGCCTGACACTCAGTTATAAGGACTGACTCCAAGAGCCAGAGGTGCTTCATCAAGCCCATACCCACAGATTGGAGTGAGGGAAGGCTAATCAGGAGCTCCAGGTAAACAGTGCATCAGAAACCAGACACCAGAAGAAAGAACTTGGTATAACAGAACCAAGAATCAGCAAAAAGTCAGAAACCAGGAAACAGAAAGGACTGGGACACGCCAAAAGTGGTCTTAACTGCAAGAACAAAACAGTTTCACAATAGGGGCGTACCACTGCTTGTATCTGGGAAGGTCTTATTTACTTCCTGTTAGGAAACCTGTCCTTGCTGGAGCCAAGTAGAACTACCAGGTCTGAACAAAGAGGAGGAGGTTAGAGAGAAAGAAAAGGCAATGGCCACCAAGCCCAAGATCTACAAAATCCCCCAATCCAGCCTGTAAGTTTATTGCAAATTGATAATATATTTCTGTTTCAATTTTACCCCTAGACCCAGGTTTTATACCATGTATTTTGAAGAACCTGATTCCTCTGGACATGCAGGTGGACCAGTCAGTGCCAGAGTAAGTTGTTGTTTTTTTTTTTTTTTTTTTTTTTTAAATAATGTAAAATCATCTAACCCTAACTCACAAAACAAAATAGTATTCTTTAACTTCTGCTGAGCACAAATGTATTTGATACATACACAAGAAGATCAAAATAGTTAAAGATATAAAAGGGATGCCATGGTTCAACTGCCTACTTAACCATAAAATAGTTGAAATTCTGGAAAGGACAACTGCCTTATTAACTATATATTGAATCATTTGAAAAGCCCTCATTGAATATTAGATGTGGCACTGTTGTTGCATATAATGAAAACCTCAAGGCTAGATACTATACAAGCCAATTCATACTAATGTGGTGCATTTCAGGCTAAGTCACCTGCAAGTCCATTGTGGTATATCCAGCCGTCTACTCCCTCACAATTCATTTATAAGTTCCTTATAATTGGATTTAACATGTTATTGCCTCAGGCAGAGTTATTTCCCTTCTAGGCTCCCATTATCATTGAAGTGGACTCTCTAATATGGGTTTATTTATTGTCTAGGCCATTCTGTTCTGATTTTACTACACAAACATAGTCCTTAAATATTGCTTTTAACAAAACAAGCCATTCTGTCTTCTAAACTCCGCTAAAGCCTCTATTGTCTTGGACACAGTGGCAAGTTGCAAAGGCTGCCATGAATATGGCATTTCCCCACCCCATGGAAACTCGTTGAACAATTGTCCTCAATTGGAATGTAAGCATATTCGTTCTGGCAGCATGCCTTTGCAATTTCTCAGAAAAGCTTTTTTTTTTCTTCCTTCCTATTAGGCCAAAATGATTCCTAATATAAGGACTTACTCAAGCCTCACCACTTTTAAGCCTTGGGCCTCTGTTGTATTCCTGCACAGCTCTAGACTGTATCACAGAATTGCACGCCTTTTCAGGTTACTCTAAGCGTGAACTATCTAAAATATATTCACGATGCCTTCTTTTCCCTTTCTTTCTTTCTTTCTTTCTTTCTTTTCTTTCTTTCTTTCTTTCTTTCTGATGGAGTCTTGCTCTGTCACCCAGGCTGGAGTGCAGTGGCGCAATCTCGGCTCTCTGCAACCTCCATGTCCTGGGTTCAAGCAGTTCTCCTGTCTCAGCCTCTTCAGTAGCTGGGACTACAGGCATGCGCCACCACTCTAGGCTAATTTTTGTATTTTTAGTAGAGACAGGGTTTCACCATTTTGGCCAGGATGGTCTTGAACTCCTGACCTCAGGCGATCCACCTGCCTCAGCCTCCCAAAGTGCTGGGATTACAGGCATGAACCACTGCACCCAGCCATTCTTTTCTATTTTAACTGTTAGCCGTGTTTGATATGATTTGTCATTTGAGAAGGGACACTCTATTTGCATTCGTTGCACCTTAGGAGCTGACTTGAGATTAGGCACCATGTCCTTTTGTTTTTTTTTTTTCCCATTCAGTGGTCTAGTTCAAAACCCAAGTACATTTTAAGTATAATTTTGAAAAGTGCTGCAAAGGAAAGGATCGGGGTTCCCCAAGAGATCTATGTAGGCAGTCTCAATCTAGTCTAAAGTAGGGTGCAAACTTGGGCTGGTTAGGAGACTATCCTCTGAGTGACAAAAAGGAAACAGAATTTGCAAGTGGTCTTATTGAAGAAGGAGCTGTGCACATTGGAGGAACACATAAAATGAACAAATGGTCTGACAAACAAATGGCTAGATGGCTCAGCAAGTAGACAGTGTGATCATGGTAAGAATAATAGTAGCAGCTCACCCTTATTTGTGTTCTGCTGTGCCAGAGCTGTTGGACAAGCTATAAGAATTATCTCCCACCAATGTCTGCAGCATTGTGGAACAGGGAAGAGGGCTAAGAGGAAGCCCAGAGAAGGAGTCAGGCACCAAATCCTGCAGGGCCTTGCAGGTCCTTGCAGGCTAGAAAAAGTACAGTAAGAAGCATTGAAGCATTGTAATAAAGGAGGTGACAGGACCAGATCTGTGTGTATTTAGAGATCACTTTTATTATGTAAGAGGAATGGGTTGGAGGAAGCAGGGGAAAGTGGGGAGAGACAGGTTAGCTTTCCCAACATTCCAGAAAAGAGATAACAGTGATTTGGACTAAGGAAGAGGCAACCATTGTGGATGGAAGAAGATATAACTGAGATTCATTTAGGAGACAGACTTGGCATGACTTAATGTGAGTTGGGTGAGGGGGTTGGGGGATCAAGATTGATTTCCTAGTTTCTATCGTGTGCCAGCAGGTGGTCCTATTTATAGTAATAAGACCACTAAAGGAGGGTAAGTTTGGGGAGATGCTTGTTTTGCAATTGAGGTGCCTGTGATGTCCAAATGAGGATGTCCAGAAGGCAAATAAATGTGGATTTAAAGCTCAAAGGAGGTGAAGATCTGGGATATTGGCAGCATATAGATGGTGCACAGAAGTGGAGATGGCCTAAGGAGAAAGCAAAGAGAGAAAATAGAAGGGTTAGGACCAAATGTCACTTAAAACTTGAGAAGAAGAGGCAAATGAATGGAAGTCGAAGGTTTTGTGACTTCTTAATTATTATTGTTAGTTTTAATCACATACCTTTATTCAGAGTTAATATGACTTATAAATTGACAGTAAAAAGGCTATTTTAGTTTATTTTGGCCCATTCACTAAGTGGAAAACTTATCACAAGCTACTCAATTGTTGCCCGTTATAGGAATTTCTTGTTTCTTTCCTTTGGTTGGGTGAGAGTTGGGAACTGGCATTTCACATTCTATGGAGTGTATACTTCATGACAGAATCTGGGTTCAAGAAATATGTAATGATTTGGGTTGCATGATCCCTTTCCTGTGAGAACTCATGCTCTCCTTGAGAGGCAGACAGGTACACAGATGATTTCAAAACTGTAAAGAGTCCAATGGCAGCCATATGCCAGGGTGCTGGCAGAGGACAGAAGAGGAGGGGTTCTTGGTGTGGTTGGGGGAGTGAATCAGATGACTATGTAAAAGGAACGTTATGTCATGACAACAGGTGGAAACAGTAACTCTCGCTGGCAAACCGAAGTGCAGGTCACACTAAGACTGAAGGCCAGGAAAGCATCTTGGAGTTGATGATGGATTGAGCTGTAGATAGAGAGTGGCTTGTGTTCAAGTCCTGCTCTGTCCCTTATTAACTGAAGGACTGTGAACATGTCACTTAACTTCTTTAAACCTCAAGTTTCCTGACCTTTACAACTGACTATTCCAGTAGCACTATCCATGAATATTTGCTGTGAAGATTTCAAGAGATAATGCACTAAAGACCTTAACTCTATCAGGCTTGTAAAATTCCTTCTCAAAAAAAGAAAAAGAAGAGGCAATAATTGTTATAATAGCACTCTGAGAGATAAAACATTTCTTTTCCCAATCCATTGCTATTATGCTTTCTAATTCACTGGAAAAAAAACCACAGAAAATTTACATCAGTGAAATTTACTTGAACTTTATGTCAGTTCCATGATTATATTCATAAAGTGTAGAAAATTAAAAAACACAAAGGAGTGAGTATAAACAATAAAATAAAAATGAACTCCAATTCTACTATTTAGAGACAACCACTGTCAATAGTACTTTGATATATTTCCTTATAGTTTTCTGTGTATGCATGTTTACTAAGAAATGCTAAATATATTTCAAAACAAAATCAGGATTATGCAATATGTATACAGTTTGGTTTTCATTTTTATTGCTTAACATTGTTTTGTGACTATTTTCCTATGCCATTGTTTTTTTGTGGGGGATGGGGAGAGGGAGTTTTACTCTTTCACCCAGACTGGAGTGAAGTGGTGCAATCTTGGCTCACTGCCCCCCCAGGATTCAAGTGATTCTCCTGCCTTAGCTTCCCGAGTAGCTGGGATTATAGGTGCCTGCCAGCACGCCCAACTAATTTTTGCATTTTTAGTAGAGATGGGGTTTCACCATTTCGGCCAGGCTTGTCTCGAACTCCTGACTTCAGGTGATCCACCTGCCTCAGCCTCCCAAAGTGTTAGGATTACAGGCGTGAGCCACCACACCCTGCCCCACTGTTCTTTAAAAGTATCTTTTCATGGATATAGAGTAAGTCTTCTTAAGAATGTGTCATCATTTATTTTTCCTTGTGGCCAAGCGTGTTAGCTCACACCTGTAATTCCAACACTTTGAGAGGCTGAGGCAGGAGGATCACTTGAGCCCAGGAGTTTGAGAACAGCCTGGAAAACTTAATGAGATCGAATCTCTACAAAAAATTAAAGAATTAGCCAGGCATGATGGTGTCCACCTGTGGTGCTAGCTACTCAGGAGGCTGAGACAGGAGGATTGCTTTAGTTCATAAGATCAAAGCTGCAGTGAGCTGTGATTGTGCCACTGTACTCTAGCCTGGGCAACAGAGTAAGACCCTGTCCCTAAAAATAAATAAATAAATAAATAAATAATTTTTCCTTGCATTTAAATTATAAATCAATAATGTGATGACTGTGTTTGTATGCCAATCTCCATTTGTACTCCAAGTGTTGACTTAGGACAAATGCCCAGAAGTAGAATTATTGAGTTACAGATGCTCTTTTTAACTCCCTGGAAACCTATTGTCACATGACCCTCTGGAATGTATGTGACCCTTAGGCTGTCTTAGAAGTATCTGTCCACTCTTCTTTCTAATGAGAGCATCACTATGAAAATATTTACAGTTGAATAGTGTTTGTTGACGTTCAACATGGCTTCACGTATTTATTGGCCAGCAGTCTATCTTCCTTTGTAGGAAGTATGGTTTAGATTTTTGTTTATAGAAATTTAGGGAATTGGTATTTGATGAATATGGTAGCATGGGTGCTAGTGCTGGGCTCTGATGTTCTGTTTCAAAACCAGCAATTTCAGAGATGGAGATGTGTTTAATTTTTACTTGATTAGATAACGATTTGGCTAATTAAGACAATTCATTACGACAATCTTAACTCCAAATTATTTTTTAGGTAATTAAAGCCTTACAGGTAGTAGATCATGCTTTTGGAATGTTGATGGAAGGCCTGAAGCAGCGGAATTTGCACAACTGTGTCAATATCATCCTTCTGGCTGACCATGGTATGCTTATAAAAAACATTCTTATTTTATCATTGACTATAATTTATCACTTCAGAAATCATACACAAATAATAGTGATATTTTAAAATCTCTACTTCCAGACCTAAAGTCTCTTGAAGAAGCAAGGAATGAATTGTGGTAGAATGTAATGAAAAGAGGACTACATTAAATTTTCTAGTTTAATTATTCTAATACCCCTGAAAACCTACCCACAGACACTATGTTTTGTAAAAGTGGAGTTAATGATATTTAACAGGGATGTGGTTGGGTTTTTATTCAACTAGAAAGTGCTTTGGGGCCTTCTTTCCAGCCATGATTTGATCATGTAGATTGGCTGCAGTTTACTGAAATTGGCAAGTTTTGCCACACTGTGTGTATTTTTTTTTTAGTTATGTAAATAGATGTGTGTTTATTCATAGCTTTTCATCTTTAAAGTTACTGTCACCTCACATTTCTCTACTTGAGGTTAACTCTTGATTTTGATTAACCTGAATGTTAAAGGAAGTGAAACAGTGGAGACACCCTCTCCCACCTCACGCAAAATGCATTCACAGTTTTGAAGTACATATGCACTCATTCTACAGGTTTTTTGTTTTTTTTTTTTTTTTTTGAGATGGAGTCTTGCTCTGTCACCCAGGCTGGAGTACAGTGGCCCAATCTTGGCTCACTGCGAGCTCCGCCTCCTGAGTTCATGCCATTCTCCTGCCTCAGCCTCCTGAGTAGCTGGGGTTACAGGCACCCACCACCATGCCCAGCTAATTTTCTTGTATTTTTAGTAGTGATGGGGTTTCACCGTGTTAGCCAGGTTAGTCTCGATCTCCTGACTTTGTGATCCGCCCACCTCGGCCTCCCAAAGTGCTGGGATTACAGGTGTGAGCCACTGGGCCTGGCCTCTACAGATATTTTTTTAAGTGCCTACTCAATGATAGGTACTTTCCTAGATATGGAGTAGATCCTTCCTAGCTAGGATGGTCAAACTGTCTTCTTGAGGAGGACATTTAAAGTCAAGCCCCAATATCTGTGAAGGGACCAGCCATGGGGCATGAGGAGGAAAAAGAGTGTGTCTGCAGAACTTTTGTTCGTATTTTAGAACATCCAGATAACGGGAAACATAGTAATGTATTTTTTAAAATTCTAAGGTAGTTCCCTAACACTTTGCCTTATTGTTCTAAAATTACACAGAAACTTTTGATGTACATTTTGTTAAAAGAAATTAATTAAAATAATAATTTATATGCAAGCCAGGCACCATGGCTCAGGCCTGTAATCCCTGCACTTTGGGAGGCCTAGGCGGGTGGATCACCTGAGGTCAGGAGTTCAAGACCAGCCTGGCCAATATGGTGAAACCCCATCTCTACTAAAAATACAAAATTAGCTGGGTGTGGTGGCACACACCTGTAGTCCCAGCTACTTGGGAGGCTGAGACAGGAGAATCACTTGAACCCAGGAAGCGGAGGCTGCAGTGAGGCGAGATCACACCACTGTGCTATAGCCTGGGCAACAGAGCAAGACTCTATCTCCAAAAAAAAAAAAAAATTCATATGCAGTCTGAAAAATCTTCAAATAAAAAAGGTTAACTACCAAATCTTTTTATAGCACATACTCCTTATATAAATTTAAATTACTTTATACTTTTTTTTGAGACAGAATTTTGTTCTGTCACTTAGGCTGGAGTGCAGTGGCACGATCTCAGCTCACTGCAACCATCACCTTTGAGGTTCAAATGATTCTCGTGCCTTAGCCTCTCAAGTAGATGGGACTATAGAGGCACGCCACCATGCCTGGCTAACTTTTGTATTTTTTGGTAGAGATGGGGTTTATCATGTTGGCTAGGCTGGTCTCGAAGTCCTGGCCTCAAGCGAGCCTCCCACCTCGGCCTCCCAAAGTGTTAGGATTTCAGGTGTGAGCCACAGAGCACAGCCTAAATAATATACTTTTAAAGGTAGAAGTTACTTCCGTTAATCTATTATACATTGAACAAATGATCTGTTTATAATACCCATCTGTTCTTCCTACAGACATGACCCTTCTCCACTGCCACAGTTTTCTGCCAGAGTAAAGCAATAGGGTGAATTGTGTAAATTCTCAGTGAAGCTTAGTTTGGGATCTGTAACATAAAATGTCTTCTATTTGACAAGACAGAAATCAACCGTTGCCATTTACATACGTTCAGTGGATTATTATGATTATTTTTTGATTCAGGAATGGAGCAGACTTATTGTAACAAGATGGAATACATGACTGATTATTTTCCCAGAATAAACTTCTACATGTACGAAGGGCCTGCCCCCCGCATCCGAGCTCATAATGTACCTCATGACTTTTTTAGTTGTAAGTATGAAAACACCTATATGAAAAGAAGGGTAAAACTGAAAATGAATAACCGTAGTCCACTAATTCTAAGAGGAAGTTGGGATTATCAGACCCTCTACTGACTTCTTGAGAAGACCACAGAGAAACAAGTAGGAAATTCCCATGCTTAAGTACAGTCTATAAAGTCTATGGTAATATCTAATATTGTTAGGTTGAAATATATCCTACTCAGTTCTAAATGCTAAAATAATTCTTTACTTGAAATAATTTTTAATATAATTTTACCAGATCACAGTTATTAATAAGTGAATGTATCAAATTCACCTGAGTGGTTCACATTCTTTGCATTTGTTCATTATCAATTGTGACATCATTTATTTCTTTTTCTTTTGGAGCAGTTAATTCTGAAGAAATTGTTAGAAACCTCAGTGTAAGTATACAATATTCTTAATACATATATTTAAGTTAATGCAATGACCTTAATCTGGGTTTTTGAGAAATTCATATTGTATATTTCTAAGTCTAAGCTACTTGGAATTTATTTTTAAGCCTTCCATCAACATTATTTTATATGCATATTAGTTGCTTTTATCTTAGTTCTTTTCATTTTGGAGCTGACACATCCACAGAAATTAGCTTGCAGTAATAGTAGCACTAAATCCTGGCTTATATTGAAAGGGCTGATGTCCCATTCAAAAGGGTTGCATTAGTGAGCTTCAGGTAGCATCGTCTTTCTCATTTTTTGTGTGACTAATATAAGAGGATAGTGAATTATACCTCTTATAGATCTTTTTTTTACAAGTCAAAATGATATTCTCTTTACTCGCTAAGTATAACTGCAACTGCTTTTGATTGGTTCCCACATCCCAAATTGTAAGTAAATGAGTAGAGAAACTTCCAGATATCTTAAAGCAATATTTTTGAAAGTAAAATTCACTACTCCTGGAGAGACCTGGAATGGTCTTCTGTAATAGTTTTGTTATTTATTTATTTATATTTATTTTACCTTTACAATGTTTGCTTTTATTAACTTTTTTTTAAAAAAATCAACTTTCATGTTAGATACAGAGGGTACATGTGCAGATTTGTTACATGGGAATATTGTGTGAGTCTGATGTTTGGAATATGGAGCCTATCATCCTGGTAGTGAGCATTGTACCCAATAAGTAGTTTTTTAACCCATACACCTCCTCTTCCCTCTAGTAGTCCACAGTGTCTATTGTTCCCATACTTATGTTCATGTGTGTTCAATGTTTAGCTCCCACTTATAAGTGACAACATGGAGTATTTGGTTTTCTGTTCCTGCGTTAATTTGCTTAGGATTATGGCCTCCAGCTTCATTCATGGTGCTGCAAAGGACATGATTTCATTCTTTTTTTTTATGGCTGCATAGTATTCTATGATGTATATGTACCACATTTTCTTTATCCAATCTACCATTGTTGAGCACCTGGGTTGATTCCATGTCTTTGATATTGTGAATAATGCAGCAATACACATAAGAGTGTATGTGTCTTTTTGGTAGAATGGTTTATTTTGGTGGAGGGGTATATACCCAGTAATGGGATTGCTGGGTAGAATGGTATCTCTGTTTTAAGTTCTTTGAGAAATCTCTAGACTGCTTTCCACAGTGGCTGGACTAATTACACTTCCACCAACAGTATATAAGTGTTCCTTTTCTCTGCAGCCTCACCATAGCATCTTTTGTTTTTTGACTTTTTAGTGGTGGCCATTCTGACTAGTGTGAGATGGTATCTCATTGTGGTTTTGATTTGCTGACAAAAACAAGCAATTGGGAAAGAACGTAATAAACAGTGCTGGGATAACTAGCCAGCCACATGAACATTGAAACTGGACCACTACCTTTTGCCATATATAAAAATTAACTCTAAATGGATTAAAGATTTAAATATAAGACCTCAAACTATAAAAATCCTGGAAGGCAACTTAGGAAATACTCTTCATGACATGGGTCTTGGCAAATAATTTTTGGCTAAGTCCCCAAAAGCAATTACAACAAAACAAAAAATAGACAGGTGAGACCTAATTAAACTAAGAGCTTCTGCGTAGCCAAAGAAACTATCAACAGAGCAAACAGCCTACAGAAAGGGAGAAGATATTCACAAACTACAACAAAGGCCTAATATCCAGAATCTATAAGGAATTTAAACAAATCAACAAGCAAAAAACAAATAATCCCATTAAAAAGTGGGCAAAAGAAATGAACAGACACTTCTCAAAAGAAGACATACAAGTAGCCAGCAAACATGTTAAAAATACTCAGCTTCACTAATTCTCAGAACAATGCAAACCAAAACCACAATGGAATAGTTTTTATAGTTATATATTTAAAATATATTCACAAATATTTATCTACTACATGAAATTCATGACTTCACTATTGTTTGCAATGCGACTGTAACTATTTGAGTACAGGGGGTATGCAGTTACAGGCTTACCTTGGTTTATTGTGCTTCACTGCATTGTGCTTTGCAGATGTTGCATTTTTTAACCAATTGAAGGTTTTGTGGCGACTCTGCACTGAGCATGTCTATCCAGTGCCATTTTTTCAACAGCATGTGCCCGCTTCATGTCTCTGTGTCACCTTTTGTTAATTCTCACAGTACTTCAAATTTTTCCTTATTATTATATATGCTCTGGTGATAGGTGATCAGTTACCTTTGATGTTACTATTGTAATTGTTTTGGGGCACCATGAATCCTACTCATAGAAGATGGCAAACTTAACAGATAAATATTACGTGCGTGCTGATTGCTCCACAAACTGGCTGTTTCCTGTCCCCCTCCTCGCCTCTGGACTCTTCTATTCCCTGAGGCATAACAATATTGAAATTAGGCCAATTAGTAATGCTACAATGGCTTCTAAATGTTAAAGTAAGAGGAATAGTGACACATTTCTCATTTTAAATCAAAAGCTAGAAATGATTAAGCTTAATGACGAAGGAATGTTGAAAGTTAAGATGGGCCAAAAGCTAGGCCTGTTGCATCAAACAATTAGCCAAATTGTCATAACAAAGGAAAAGTTCTTGAAGGAAATGAGAAGTGCTATTCTAGTGAATACATACATAATAAGAAAGTGAAACAGCCTCATTGCTGACATGGAGAAAGTTTTAGTGGCTGGATAGAAAATCAACTAGCCACAACAGTCTTTTAAGCCAAAACCTAATTAAGAGCAAGACGCTAACTCTTTCTTCAACTTTATGAAGGCTGAGATGGGTGAGGGAGTTGCAGAAGAAAAGTTTAAAGCTAGCAAGGGTTTGTTAGCGAGATATAAAGAAAGAAGCCTTCTGGCGAGGTGCGGTGGTTCACTCCTGTAATCCTAGCACTTTGGGAGGCCGAGGCAGGTGGATCACTTGAGGTCAGGAGTTCGAAACCAGCCTGGCCAACATGATGAAACCCCGTCTCTACTAAAAATCCAAAAAAAAAAAAAAAAATTAGCCAGGCATGGTTTTGGGCACCTGTTATCCCAGCTACTTGGGAGGCTGAGGCAGGAGAATTGCTTGAACCCAGAAGGTGGAGGTTGCAGTGAGCTGAGATCACACCACTGCACTCCAACCTGGGCAACAGAGTGAGACTCTATTTAAAAGAGAGAGAGAAAAAAAGAAGAAGCCTTCTCCAAAACAGAAAAGTGCAAGGTGAAGCAGCAAGTATTTGTGATGACACAGAAGCTGCAGCAAGTTATTCAGAAGATCTAGCTAAGATCATTGATGAAAATGGCCACACTAAGCAACATATTTTCAATGTAGAGGAAACAGCCTTCCATTGGAAGAAGATGCCATCTAGGACTTTCATAGCTAGAGAAGAGAAGTCAATGCTTGACTTCAAAACTTCAAAGGACAGGCTGACTCTTTTTTTAGGGACTAATGCAGCTGGTGACTTGAAATTGAGCCAATGCTCATTCTGAAAATCCTAGGGCCCTTATGAATTATGCTCAATCTACTCTACCTGTGCTCTGTAAATGGAACAACAAAGCCTGATGACAGCTCATCTGTTTATAGCATCCGTTTCCTGAATATTTTAAACTCACCTTTGAGACTTTCTGCTCAGAAAAAAAGAGTCCTTTCTAAAGATTCCTGCTTATTGAGAATGTACCTGGTCACCCAAGAGTTCTGATGGAGATGTACAAGGAGATGGATATTTTCATGTCTGCTAACACATCTATTCTGCAGGCCATGGATCAAGGAGCAATTTTAACTTGCAAGTCTTATTCTTTAAGAAATACATTTCATAAGACTATTGTCATAAATAAGGATTCCTCTGATTGATCTGAGCAAAGTATTATAAAGTGAAAACCTTCTGGAAATGATCCACCATTCTAGATACCATTAAAAACATTTGTGATTTGTGGGAGGTCAAAATATCGTCATTAATAGGAGTTTGGAAGAAGTTGATTCCAACCCTCCTGGATAACTTTGAAGGGTTCCTGACTTCAGCAGAGGAAGTAACTACAGTCGTGGTAAAAATAGAAAGAGAACTAGAATCAGAAATGGAGACTGAAGCTGTGACTGAATTGCTGCAATCTCATGAGAATACTGAAACAGATGAAGAGCTGCTTCTTATGGATGAGTAAAGAAAGTGGTTTCTTGAGATGGAATCTAACCCTGTGAAGATGCCATAAACATTGTTGAAAAGACAACAAAGGATTTAAATTATTCCATAAACTTAGTGGCTAAAGCAGCAGCTTTGAGAGGACTTGAGAGGATTGACTCTAATTTTGAAAGAAGTTCTACTGTGGGTAAAATGTTATAAAACAGTTTTGGATGCTACAGAGAAATACTTTGTGAAAGGCAGAGTCCACTGATGTAGCCAACTTCATTTTTGTCTCATTTTAAGAAATTACCACAGCCACCCCAGCCTTCAGCAACCACCATTTTGATCAGTCAGCAGCCATCAACATTGAAGCAAGGCCCTCTACGAGCAAAAAAAGATGACAACTCACTGAACGCTCAGAGGATCATTGGTATTTTTAGCAATTAAGTAATTTAAAGTTCAGGTATGTAGTTTTTAGACATAGTGCTGTTGCACACTTAAAAGATTACAGTATAGTGTAAACATGACTTTTATGTGCACTGGGAAACCAATTCATTTGACTTGCTTTATTGTGGTGGTCTGGAACTGAGTTCAAAATATCTCCAAGGTATGCCTGTGGAGTAAAATCTCTGAGGATGGAATGCAAAGGACTGAAGATAAACGCTGAGCAAAGAGTGGTTAATATAATCTGGGACCCACTGTAAGTTTCAAGTAGAATGCCCATTAGAGCAGAAATTCTTTACAGTGATGATCACTCTGTTTTTCTCTCAACACCTTCTAGTGTGCCGATCTTGAGTAAAAACTGTGGAAATTCTTGCCCGCCCCTTCTAGTGAAGTGTATACATGCTATGTGTTCATGCTGAGTGGAAGCATAGTTCAGAATTTTCAACATGTGGACTCTCTAAATCCACATATGGTTTTCTTTTTGTTTCGTCACCTCATGATCCCTATAGCTGAAGCTCTGTTGGTGAAGAAGGGCAAATCTCTAATAATCCCAGTCGTGCAAGGGGATTGAGTATCACAGTCTTTGGAAATCCATTGCATGGCATCACAGATATGGACTGGGCCTGGAGTTACAAAGGCCCAAAGAAATGGGCTACCATTTCACATAGTCCATCCTTCCCAAGAAAATATTTCATGTGATAGTACAGTATTCCCAGCAGTGCTGTTCTGTGGGCCTATATTGAGCTTATTCTGGACAGAATTAACCAAGCATGAAATGGCAGCTTTTTAAGTTCTGCAGCACTCTGACTACATGAGAGACATCACTACTATTTATTCTGAGATAAAATGTCAAAAACGGCCGGGTGTGGTGGCTCATTCCTGTAATCCCAGCACTTTGGGAGGCCGAGGCGGGCAGATCACTTGAGGTCAGGAGTTCGAGACTAGCCTGGCCAACATGGTGAAATATCTTCTCTACTAAAAATACAAAAACTAGCCGGGCATGGTGGTGGATGTCTGTAATCCCAGCTACTCTGGAGACTGAGGCAGGAGAATTGCTTGAACCCAGGAGGCGGAGGTTGCAGTGAGCTGAGATCATACCACTGCACTCCAGCCTGAGTGATAGAGGAAGACTCAGTCTCAAAAAAAAAAGAAAAAGAAAGAGAAAAAAAAAAGTCAAAAATTGTATCTCAACTCTGTAGACTTCATTCCAAATTCTCAAATGCAAAGAATCACTGGTACTTCTTCGCAGGCAGGCAGTGTGCCTCCGGTTTTCTCTGGATTTACTCTGGCTACACAAAGGCCAGGAAAGTGTGACAGATTACACACAGGGACAAATTATAGTTAGTCCTTTGCATCTTGCGGGGAAGCTGCATACTCAGCAGCTGCCAGCTTGTGCCTGCCTGGAAGTTACAAAAATATTGACTTAAGAAAGAAGTAATGATAAATAAAACAGTGGAAGCATAAGAAGCCTGGAAAATATACCAAAATAGGCAAGAAAAAACTGGCAAAAATATGCAATATATACTTTTGTTTTTCCTCTTTCATTCTATAAACTCTCCTTGCTCTCCCATTGCCTATATTTTGTTTAAATTTTGTTTGTGTAAATTATGTGCTTCATAGTTTCTCTTATTTTTCTTATCTAAATTGACCCTGAGATAATAGTGACACACACTTGTTAATATATATGATATATTGTGGTTTAAAATAAATGAGAAAATGAGGAAATAGGAAAAATTTCATTTCCTTTGTTTATGGTTTTTCTTCTTGTTTCTCAAAATGGTCATGAGGGAGAGAAAGTTCCTTTGTAGTTCTATTTCTCATTACCTCATTTTTCTTTTACATAAATAGATACCAATGTGATTTGCATTTCTACAATTTTAAAATATGCCATACAGTCATAATTATTAAAGAAACAAAATTTTACTCCAATTTGTAAGGAACCCATGATTTTTTTACAAATAGGGAGACTGTAATAGGTTTCAAAAGCCATTGACTTGATTGGAAAACTAAGCAAATGTAGGTTATTTAAAAGATAAATTGAGTCTGTTGGAAAGTACTTTTTTGTGCAATTAAACTACTTTTAAGTTTTTTTACTCATATCTACTAATATGGTATATATTTTTATATGTAATTTAGACTCAAAAGTTGTCATTGTCACTCTAAATCTAGATGTCTGTCCATTTTCTGTTAAAAAAGAGGGTAATTTATAGTGGTTTAATATATATATATAATATATGGTTATATATTACATATATAGTATATATTATATGGCTATATTATATATTATATATGATATATAGTTATATATGATATATGATATATGCTTATATATGATATAATATGTAGTTATATATGATATATGATATATGATATGATATGTATATATGATATATATGATATGTGATATATATGATATATAGTTATATATTATACATTATATATGATATATAGTTATATATTATATACTATATATGATATATAGTTATATATGGTTATATATTATATATGATATATGGTTATATATTATATATATGGTTATATATACACACACCCCCCCCCCCCAGGAATAAAAACTGAAAACATTAACTGATAATTTAAATCAGATTTTTTGTTTTTTTGAGGGAGTCTCACTCTATGGCCCAGGCTGGAGTGCAATGGGGTGATCTCGGCTCACTGCAACCTCTGCCTCCTGGGTTAAATCAGATTTTTAATTGCAACCTGATTATCATTGCAACGACAAAAGTAATAACTAGGGGATCTGACTACATTGATAATAGGTTTAATATTCCTATTGTATTAGCCAAGCTGAAATCCCCTTACTTTTAAAAGGTGCTTCATAAATTGATGTAGAAGATGAACTTTAAAAATTAATTTGCATATCTTATGTATCATAAAGAAATATTTACTTGCTTTTCAGTGCCGAAAACCTGATCAGCATTTCAAACCCTATTTGACTCCTGATTTGCCAAAGCGACTGCACTATGCTAAGAATGTCAGAATTGACAAAGTTCATCTCTTTGTGGATCGACAGTGGCTGGCTGTTAGGTTCGTGTATCTGTTTACTTATCTCATAATGCCTTTAACAACCATCTGTCATTATAAGTCTACTTAACCTTACCCTGCTATTATCATCACTGTGAATTTTCCTGAGCATTGACGTTTTCTTGCCTTTTGGTGTGCTATTTAGCAGTTCTGCATTTGAAGTGATCATTATTAGATTGCTGATTTTAGCATCCTTATCTTCACAATATAGATGAGAATGAGGAGTAAGGCTAAGACTGTGCCCAGGGACTGTAAGTGCCAGCACCTTCCTACCCCCACGATGTTGTCCATTAAGGCAGCAGACAGATGATATCAGCTGTCTTTCAGCCTGATAGTGAGTGATTGATTACACAACTCTTTAAGACCTTTGTCGTCTTTGTGATTTTTATAAAAGAGCACATATAGGGCTGTAAGACTAAGCTAATGAATTAGTTGTAACATTTATTTCTTATTACTATTTATAATGGTAATTTATGTTGATTATTGAAACATTTGCAAAATTTAAATGTGCTTAGAGAAAACAAAAACCACTTTTGACTTTGTGCATGCTATTTAGTAGTTCTGCATTTCAAGTGATTGTTATTAGACATTATGACTCACTCCATCTTAAATAACCAATTAATCCATTGAGTCAACGTTTTATTGTATGTTTGCCATGTATGCTCCAGGCCCTGTTCTAGGCATTTGAGATACAAATTTGTCCCCTGCTCTCATGTACTGTAGTGGAGAAAACTGAAAATAAGCCAGTAAACAAATAAATATACACTTTGTGATAGCTGATAATTCCTATTTTTGTATTTCATACCAGCACTTTTTTCCTTATGCATAAGTAGATATAAAAAGTATCTGGACTTTATGGCATTTTTCTAGCCTATTTAATATGTATGAATGTAATGCCAGGGGGATAGAATGACAGTGGTAATACAGTGGCTAAGAGATATGTTTGACAAAGAAAAAGGAGATGACACTTTGGGAGGCCAATGCGGGCAGGTCACTTGAGGCCAGGAGTTTGAGACCAGCCTGGCCAACATGAAGAAAAATACAAAAAATTAATAAAAATACAAAAATTAGCCAGGCATGGTAGCACCTGTAATGCAAGCTACTTGAGAGGCTGAGGCAGGAGAGTTGCTTGAACCCGGGAGGCAGAGGTTGCAGTGAGCCAAGATCGCACCACTGCACTCCAGCCTAGGCGACAGATCAAATTAGTATTCGATTCCATCAAAAAAAAAAAAAAAAGGAAAGAAAGACAAAGCAAGGAAAAGGAGATGAAAGAAGACAAGGGACAAGGCACAAGGGAATTAGGCTCCAACATTCAGGATCAGGAACTGGGGATTTGGCTACAAGATAACCTGGAAACCCCTGTTCGGCCTGAGCGTGCAGTTTCACACTGGTTCACTAGATGGCGCTGACCCCTCTCTTTGGGATCGAAGTTTATTAGCCCTTTGGGTGGCTGTACTGTGGCTCAGGACATTCTCTAGAAAGTATTTTCCTTAAATATGTGAACAAAATTCAGCTCTACTAATATTAAATACATACAATTGTTAGTAATTTAGGTATGTAATATATAAATAAATATATGTCCAAGTTGGGGTACGTTCTCCAGATATTTACTGTTAAGAGTCTAACACCAAAGAAGTTAGGTCACTGGTACAGAAGGAGAAAGGGCTATAAAGTGAGAGCTCGCCCACCCAAATACCTCTGGGTTTCATGCATTAATACTCAATCTCAAATGGTGAGCTGTTTATTTTAAAAACTAGCACTGAAATGTTAAAAGAACTGCAACCCAAGAGTTCACGGCCAAGCTCCCCACCTAGCTAGGTTGTGGGAACTTGGAAAAATTAATATCTTAGAGTCTAATTTTTCTCATCTGTAACACAAGATTAGCCTAGTTTTATTATTTTCTTGCCATTAACATACAAAGTAAACTAACTTACATCAAAGGAAATTTTGAATACAGCCTTAACAAGAGAGCAAGTGAAGAATCTAATCTGGGCCGGGCACAGTGGCTCACCCCTGTAATCCAAGCTCTTTGGGAGGCTGAGGCGGGCAGATCACAAGGTCAGGAGTTCGCGACCAGCTTGGCCAACATGGTGAAACCCCATCTCTATTAAAAAAATACAAAAATTAGCCAGGCATGGTGGCATGTGCCTGTAATCCCAGCTACTCGGGAGGCTGAGGCAAGATAATTGCTTGAACCTGGGAGGCGGAGGTTGCAGTGAGCCAAGATCACACCACTGCACTCCAGCCTGGGCAACAGAGCAAGACTCTGTCTCAAAAAAAAAAAGAATCTAATCTGATTAAATCCTGGGTTCACTCTCTCCAACTCTTAAAACACAAGCCTCCAGCTACTTATTTTCTGGTGAAAGTACATCATCTTTAGTAATAATGTGCATCATTCGATAACTAGGTTAGGTCCCCCTTGCACAATTATAGCAAATTTCAACAGTTTGTATAATCTATTTTCATCATCATCATCTTTATTATACCTAAAATGTGTTAGATTTTACTAATTTGGGGAAACCTGATGTTTTGATATAGTAGAAGTATTAATAAAGTGCTTTTTTAAAAGAACATGAATATTAGCTTTTAATTTTGGATCAGCAACTGACGGATAAATTTCAGGCACCTTTTTAAGAACTAGAGATAACCAACAAAGTACCCGACCAAAGGATCTTTGCCCAGGTAGGAAGATAACAGCTATAATCAGGTGGGATAACTATTGCACTAGAACCAAGTACAAGGCTCAAGGAAGCAAAAATTACAGACCCAGGTGTGAATGTCAAGGAGCATCAGAGAATGCTTCCTGGTAGGGGTGGTTGGCTGATCGGGGTTTGGAAGACTTATGATGGGATAGGATACATGTTGCCATACAGCAGGTCTGCCCTGTGCGATCTGTGGGTTGTACGGTGGCATCCTGCCAACAAGGTGAATGAGAGTGGAAATGGAATCTTTGCTCAGCTCACCAAGCCTTGACGAGGGCTGCATTGGCAGGAGGAAGGGGATTCGTTTTTTTGTTGTTGTTGTTGTTTTTGCCAAAAGTGCCATCTGCTTGCCAAGCCTTGAACACTGCCAGGCCACATCCTTCAAAAGGCACCTTTTTCTCTCTCAATGATCTGCCCAGAGCACCTTTTTTTTTTTTTTTTTTTTTTTGAGATGGAGTCTCGCTCTGTCGCCCAGGCTGGAGTGCAGTGGCGCGATCTCGGCTCATTGCAAGCTCCGCCTCCCGGGTTCATGCCATTCTCCTGCCTCAGCCTCCCGAGTAGCTGGGACTACAGGCACCCACCACCACGCCCGGCTAATTTTCTGTGTTTTTAGTAGAGACGGGGTCTCACCGTGTTAGCCAGGATGGTCTGGATCTCCTGACCTCGTGATCCGCCCTCCTTGGTCTCCCAGTGCCGGGATTACAGGCGTGAGCCACCGAGCCGGCCTGAGCACCTTTTTAAAGCCAGCAGTAGCTCTAGGGCAAGGAAGGGTAAAGAGAAGGAGGCAGGTTTCCAGATGGAAGAACTAGATTCCAGCAGTTGCAAGTAGTTCTGCGTTGCTGGAGCACTGAGTGTATGAAGCCATCATGCGTACAAAGGACCTTATCTGAAATGACTAAGGAGTGTGACTTTGATCTTGAAGAAAGTAGGCCGTTGGTAGATACAGGTGGCTTGAGGTGAATATAGGGATATTTGCTTTTGGAGAGTTCCTTCGAGATGCTACATGGACGAGGATGGTCTAGCGCAGTGGTCCCCAACCCTTTTGGCACCAGTGACCGGTTTCATAGAAGACAGTTTTTCCAGGGTGGGGGCGGGAAGGGGGGGGGTGGTTTCAGAATGATTCAAGCGCATGACATTTATTGTGCAATTTATTTCGGTTATTATTACACTGTAATATATAATGAAATAATTATACAACTCGTTATGCTGTAGAATCAGTGGGAGCCCTGAGCTTGTTTTCCTGCAACTAGATGGTCCTATCTGGGGGCGATGGGAGACAGTGATAGATCATCAGGCGTTAGATTTTCATGAAGAGCATACAACTTATATTCCTTGCATGGGCAGTTCACAATAGGATTCACCCTCCTATGAGAATCTAACGCCACTGCTGATCTGACAGGAGGTGGAGCTCAGGCGGTAATGCTCACTGACCCACTACTCACCTCCTGCTGTGTGGCCTGGTTCCTAACAGGCCACAGACAGGTACGGGTCCATGGCCCATGGGATGGGGACCCCTACTCTAGTGTGAAACAGGGAAGCCTGTTAGAAAGCTATGTAGTGACCCATTCAGCCCCAAGGGAGCCCATGAAGCCATGGAGATGGTGAAACTGTATATAGTGCATCACTGGGAAGGTATTATGGTTAACTTAGAAGTCACAGTTTCTAGGATAGTCTTGCTTTTATCATATTCTGTCTGATGTTTGTTCTCATTAGAACATAGATTTTTATTTCCAGCAGTGTTAAATAAGATTAGGGGCATGTGTGTGGGTGGGTGTGTGTGAGTGTGTGTGTGTGTCTTGAAGGGAAGATTCAGAAGTTCTGAAGGCAGGATGATCAATTTGGGAAATTGTTCAGGTCAGAGGATCTAGCTTAGAATGGTGGCAGTAGGCCGGGCATGGTGGCTCACGCCTGTAATCCCAGCACTTTGGGAGGCCAAGGTGGGTGGGTCACCTCAGGTCAGGGGTTTGAGACCAGCCTGGCCAACATGGTGAAACCCCGTCTCTACTAAAAATACAGAAATAAGCCAGGTGTGGTGGCAGGCACCTGTAATCCCAGCTTCTTAGGAGGCTGAAGCAGGAGAATTGCTTGAACCTGGGAGGCGGATGTTGCAGTGAGCCAAGATCACACTATTGCACTCCAGGCTGGGTGATGCAGTGAGACTCCATCTCAAAAAAAAAAAAAAAGAAAGAATGGTGGCAATTAAAGAGGAAAGGAAAGAACAAACAGGAGAGATACCGCACAGGAAGACAGGACTTGGCAACTGATCTGGCATCAGGAGAGAAGTCTTGTTCATCTCCCACCTGTGTCATTACCCAGCTGTGGTAGAGAACCCCAGCCTTGATTTCAACTGTGTTAATTAGACATGGGGAAGATAATGGAGAATTTGTTCCAAAATATTTCATATGGGACTTGGAAGTTGAGCTAACTTATGACAGATAAAATCAACTCATTTTCCAAGTGCCAGCTATCATTGTTCCATATGTAACTTCCAAAGCTAAATTAATGATTAGACATGAACATGAGGAGGTAGAGAGCAAATTTCCAAAGTTTTTACTTGGAAATAAATAGAAAAGAGAGCTTTTCAAACAATATTTTAATCTTTTGCTTCTGAATGAAATTTTGCAATATTTACTATAGTTTTTAAATTGAGCTGGATTAGGAGATGGAAATATTTTTAAAAACTAGATTTTTCTGAAAATAGAAAAATAACCATAGTATGAGCATTAGAAAATTTACCAAAAAACTTAGTTCAAAAAACCTTTTTCTTTCTTTCATTAATGAACATTCTAGCTTTCCACACAGAATTTAAAACTTAATTACCTCCTACTAAATAATTCCAGTAATATTGGGAAACCAAATATCTACACAGTAAGAATAAAAACATTTATTTATTTATAATTTAAAAAATAGAGGCTGTGTGATTGGCTCATGCCTGTAATCCCAACAGTTTGGGAAGCTGAGGGGGGCGGATCGCCTGAGGTTGGGAATTCCAGACCAGCTTGACCAACATGGAGCAACTCCGTCTCTACTAAAAATACAAAATTAGCTTGGCGTGGTGGCGCATGCCTGTAGTCCCAGCTACGCGGGAGGCTGAAGAAGGAGAATTGCTTTCTGAACCCAGGAGGCAGAGGTTGCAGTGAGCCGAGATCATGCCATTGCACTCCAGCCTGGGCAACAAGAGTGAAACTCTGTCTCAAAAACAAAAGAGAGATGGAGTCTTGCTATGTTGTCCAGGCTGGTCTCCAGCTCCTAGGCTCAAGTGATCCACCCACCTTGGATTCCCAAAATGCTGGGATTACAGGTGTGAGCCATCATTCCCAGCTGAGAATAAAAACACTTTTTAAAACCTATTGTTCGGGCTGCGCATGGTGGCTCACACCTGTAATCCTAGCACTTTGGGAGGCTGAGGTGGGTGGAACACTTGAGGTTAGGAGTTCCAGACTAGCCTGGCCAACATGGCAAAACCCTGTCTCCACTAAAAACACAAAAATATTAGCTGGGTGTGGTGGCACATGCCTGTAGTCCCAGCTGCTCGGAAGGCTGAGGCAGGAGAATCGCTTGAACCCAGGCGGTGGAGGTTGCAGTGAGCCAAGATCACGCCACTTCACTCCAGCCTGGGTGACAGAGTGAGACTTGGTCTCAAAAATAAATAAATAAATACATAAATAAATAAATAAATAAAACCTATAGTTGTCATATGCCAACAATTTTATTGGCATTAACTAAGATAAGGACATGAAGTGACATCCTTAGGATATCAAACTTAATTTCCTTATGAATCAGGACTTGTCTTGCTTTCCCATTCCAGGTACTTGCCTGGCCTCTCTTTTCTTCCCTCTACTGGGTAGAGTTGAGTGAGTGTGACCTGGTCAGAGTTGTGATTTATTTTTTAATTTGTGATTTGTTTTTATTTTCTATTTAAACTGAATTAGAGTCAGTTATGAATTTTTTTAATGTTGATTTTTTAAAGACACTAAATTACTGTCCTGTTGTTAGTCGAGTTGAGTTTGTAAAAACACAGAAGCCCTGTGGGGGTGTGTGTGTGTGTGTGTGCGTGCGTGCGTGCGTGCGTGCGTGCGTGTGTGTGTGTGTGTGTGTGTGTGTATTTGCCCTTGGGGTGAGAGGTGGTGATGGGGAAGCAAATGAGAGAAATCTTTTAGGGCCAGCCTTTGGAAATAGGAGTCCTTTGTTCCCTTCAGAGATCAAATTTGACCCAGTATAACATTGTTACTTTAAAAGATCTGGTTCATTTATTGCTATTTTCCACATATGAAAAACAGCTACTTATAAAACTGTTAATACTGCTCAATTCAAAACAGTATTAAAATGTAGGCAAAAACTAATTAATTAAATTTGAAAACTTATTCAAATAATAAAGCTACAGCCTATGGAAGAAAATCACAAAGGTAAACATAATTATAATAATAATCTCTGAATTTACAGAATATACTAGCTTCTTTTTACCAAGTACAGTTATGTGTTGTGTAACAACAATTTGGTCAACAATGAACTGCTTATGTGGTGGTGGTCCCATAAGATTATAATACTATATTTCTACTATAACTTTTCTATGTTTACATGTGCTTAGATACACAAATCCTTACCATTGTGTTACAACTGCCTATGGTATTCAGTACAGTAGCATGCTGTACAGGTTCGTAGCTAGGAGAAATAGGTTAGACCACATAGCCCAGGTGTGTAGAAGGCTGTACCATCCAGGCTTGTGTAAGTATACTCTGTGATGTTTCCACAATGATGAACTTGCATAAGAATGCATTTCTCAGAACATATTCCTGCCCTTAAGCAATGCATGACTGGATTATAATTAACTTGCCCTGCCTATTCTTTATTCATGCTTTCATATTATTTTCCTAGGCATCTTCACTGGGAAACAGAAATTGATATTTTTCCCCAGTTGCAAAGATTTATTCCTAAAGCATTGAAATGCTAAAATAACATATTAACCAAACTATTCTTCAGCATATAGTCATTGATGTGTAAAGATACACCCATGAGCTTGAAGATAAATTCATTTTTTTAAAAAATCTGTGCCTTTATTACTAGCCTTTAGTCAGTATCTATCAGTCAGAGACTTTTGAATTCTATTTATAGATCCTGGAATTTTCCTTTCTTCTCTTGTACCCTTCTGTTTGTTCCATTATGGTTATGAATCTGAGCATGAAAATAAATATATTTATTCATTGTTGATATAAAAATTTACTTATTCTGTTGTTGATAGAAAAATATATTATTCTGTTTTTGATAAAAAAATTTACTTATAAAATTTACAGAAACTATATAAAATTCATTAAAGCTTACAATATGGTCTCATATCAATATATTGATCAGTGTGTAATAATATTTTTTCTTTATAGGAGTAAATCAAATACAAATTGTGGAGGAGGCAACCATGGTTATAACAATGAGTTTAGGAGCATGGAGGTAACTTACTGCTTTTTTTTTTTAACTTTTAAGTTCAGGGGTACATGTACAGAATGTGCAGGTTTGTTACGTAGGTAAACATCTGTCATGGGGGTTTGTCATACAGATTATTTCATTACTCAGGTGTTAAGCCTAGTTACTGCTTTTTTAAAACAGTTATTTATTGCACACCTATTTTGTTATAGGCAATGTTCAAGACTCTTGAATACATCTGTGAACAAAACAGATTAAGATCCTGCCCTCATGAAACTTTTATTTTAAGAGGGGGATATAGACAGTAGGAATAATAAAATAATACATTATTTGTTATGTCAGATGGTAAATGCTGTGGGAAATAAAGAAGAAGTAAAGGAGAGTAAGGGAGAAATTGAGAGTATTTTGGGGTACCCTGGGGGCAGTAAGAAACTTTAAATAGGGTGGAAAGAGTAAGAGTCTTTGAGTTGACATTGAGCAGAGATTTGAAAAAGGTAAAAGAATTCGCCTTACAAATATTCAGGAGCCAAGTGTTCCAGGCAGAAGAAACAGCCACTGAAAAGGGCCAAAACTGGGAGTGTGCCTGAGTCTATAAGTAGAATGCAGCTGATAATCCCCCATAGGTAAAGCTTTGCAACCTGGTTATCTCATCTACTTCCATTTGTAACACACACACACACTCCTTCCAAATAGAAAAAAAAAAATGTGTTAGGCCTTTTATGAACGTTTCCTTTTATTATAACATTGTCATGGTGAGTTATATCTTTTTGTAAATATTTGAAAACGATCTCTGGAGAAAGAGCTTTACTATTAATTGGAGTACTATATAATAGTTAAATTAATTATTGCAAGAAAAATCTATGCCTCCAATTCTTTGATGATTATCTTAATATATATATGTATATATACACCCACACCTGTTACCAAAACATAATTGCTTATCTATGTTTGATATTTTTCTTCTAATTGTTTACAGTCTAAAATAATTTGATCTGTTATAAATAATATAATCAAGTTAACATTAATTAATTCAATGTAAACCAAAATATTTAGGTCTTTTTATCCCAAAAGTAAAAGAGAGAAGTATAAGTGGAACAGGAAGTTAGACTTCATCTAAAAAAAAAAGTTAACATTTTGTGTCATGTTAACGTATTTGATTAACATATTTGATTAACGATGTGAAACAATATGAAAAGATAATATGATGTTATATGATTAAATTTCTACTAAATATTGTGCCCATATTGCAGAATTATGCTGTTACTGGTTGTGTGCTGTTGTTTGTATTCTCCTACTTTATTGGCACATGAGGTGCTATGGAGGTAGGTAGAGAGATAAGTAAATACAGCATTGATTATATTTGGTTGGGATTGGTACAACATTACAGGTGGAAAAATATGAAAATCATTTTCAAAACTAAAAACAAAATCCTTACAGAGGCCTAATACAAATAGGAGAGTAGTTACAGAAGGAAAATTGTGTCTCTTCCTATATTTGTTTTTGAATTTGGATGACATCTAATAATAATAATCTGACTATTATGACCTAGGCTATCTTTCTGGCACATGGACCCAGTTTTAAAGAGAAGACTGAAGTTGAACCATTTGAAAATATTGAAGTCTATAACCTAATGTGTGGTAAGTATATTTAAATAAGTTCACCAACAAAATATGGATAGTTTTAAATATATGTAATTTGAAATTGGCAGCAAACTGAATCCCAGAGGCTGGATGCTCTGCAGTGAGAAGGCAGAAAGTAAAAAAGATAAGGAAGAATTATTCATTATTCAGAATTATTCAGCTATAAGAGTGAATTCTTTTTGTTTTACTAGTAATGATAAACTTTATTTTCATTTTTGAGATGGAGTCTTGCTCTGTCACCCAGGCTGGGGTACAGTGGTGTGATCCCGGCTCACTGCAACCTCCGCCTCCCAGGTTCAAGTTATTCTCCTGTCTCAGCTTCCCAAGTAGCTGGGATTACAGGCGTGAACCACCAGGCCCGGTTACTTTTTTTTTGTATTTTTTGTAGAGATGGTGTTTCACCATGTTGGCCAGGCTGGTCTTGAACTCCTGACCTCAAGTGATCTGCCCACCTTGGCCTCCCAAAGTGCTAAGATTACAGACATGAGCCACCATGCCCAGCCAGTAATGATAAACTTTAGATCTCAGAAGACCAACCTTTTCTATTAGTTAGTTACTAGATGATAATTTAATTTAATAAAACTTAGGTAAATAATACCTCCAACTTTTCAAAGCAAGACAAACATACCTAAAAACACAAACATTTTCTTGTAATTACAAAAGCTCTCTGGCATAAAAACATGGGAAAAAAGTCCTAGCTGGATAGACACTTGTTATTATACTCAATGTTAAAAAACCTTAAAGCATTAGGATTTTAGGAAGCCTAACCTACCTTCCTACCTACGTGCTTGTTGCAGGTCATTGTATTAACAAATCATTTATTTACCTAGCAAGGCAATGAGTAAGCTGCAATTTCGCTGTTAGCTTTAGAAATTTGGACATAAACATGCTTACAACTGTCTCTCTTAATGTTGTCACTGGTTTGTGGTAATTGAATGTGACTTAAAGACCAAAAGGTATTCAGTTTTTAAAATGGTGTGTTGTAGCCTTAACAACTTACATTCTTGTTCCACATGGCTAGGTTTATGGTCTGGACTGTTGGCCCTTTGCAGAACTGGTTAAAAGGAACTAGATAGGACTGCAGTTCCAGGAGAGATCTGTTAGGTAGCAGGCAGTCAGCAGGAATTACTTAAAAGGCTATGTTGGTGAAATATTTGTATGTTTCATAGAAACATACAAACATGCAAATTGTATGTTTCTATGAAACATACAAATATATTTTGTATTATGTATTTTCGTAGAAAAAAATGAAAAAACTCTCTGAATATTAAGCAAAATTCACTAGTTCCATTTTTTAAAAGTGTCTATCTTTAGAGAAATTTTATATAATTAAGTAAATGTACTACATGGAAGATTATAAATTATTTATTTAAACTTGTTTTTATTAAGAATATAGCTTTTTATGCTAGAAAATCATGATATGCTTACGAAACAAAGTGGTGATTTAAGGAAGCTTTTCTTTGGAGAAACAGAAACCATTCATGAAAGTTCCTCTGGCTCATCTGCAGCAACTGTTCCTATTCCTCATTTATTTCAAGAGATGGGGTTTCAGTATGTCGCCTAAGCTGGCCTCAAACTCCCAGGCTCAAGCAAGCCTCTTGCCTCAGCTTCTTGAGTAGCTGGGACTACAGGTGCACTGCTGCACCTGGCTAGTTCTACTCTTTAGCAAGACTAGTGATTGAAACCATGGAGAAGAAAGTCAGTAAACTGAATGGCATATAGAGTACATAGCTTTGTTACAGCAGAATTTATTAAAGGGAGTGAAAGAGTAGGTGTTTGTTTCTTCCCATCTCCCACAGAGGAGTTGTTGCTTTCCAGTGTAAAGCAACTTTGAACTTATTTTTTCAAAAAACAGATCTTCTACGCATTCAACCAGCACCAAACAACGGAACCCATGGTAGTTTAAACCATCTTCTGAAGGTGCCTTTTTATGAGCCATCCCATGCAGAGGAGGTGTCAAAGTTTTCTGTTTGTGGCTTTGCTAATCCATTGCCCACAGAGTCTGACTGTTTATGCCCTCACCTACAAAATGTAAGTAACAACTTCATGCATACATAAGAATGTAAAGGGGCAAGCTATTCTTAACCTGGGTAGCCAACAACTGAGGTAGCAACAACCAGGTTTGTGTTCCGCCTTGGATATTTACTTAGTAAATATATGTGGTTTCTCTGAACCTTACCTGGAAACGAGAAGTGAGAATGCATACATTATAAGATTAAGTATGGAAATATGCTTTGTAAACTGGAAAGCACTAGTTGGTAATTGTTAACGTCATTATAAACTAACTGTCCTTCACCATTCAATACAGTAATCTTCGAGCTCTCTCCAATTTTCCTTATAAACCATTCTTCCTGCGGTTTATGAATCAGATGTTCATGCCTCGTTATTTAGAGCAGAAAGAACTAGGAGGGTGTAGGGATTGTAGCCAGCTGTTTGACATACCCACTAGGGTAGGTGCTGCGGGGTGTTCCTTTGGGTAGCAGGGAAGAATCTGGCTGACAGTTGACACTGGGAAGGTCTTTTTAGTACATTAGGCCCTCGGATGAGTTCAAGAGCAGGACTTCAGATCCCAGGAGACTTTCAATAAGGTGAGGTTTTAGTGCCAGGAGAGGCCCCAAGGGCAAGGAGTCATAACAGCAGCTCAAAATATAAGGACCAAGCCTACTTGTGAGAATCAGAGCACCTGGATGGGGTTGGGATTTCAGAGTGAAATTGGAACCCTGTTATCAGGAGTCCATCAAGCTAAAATTAATGTCAAGGGTCATTTGATGCCAAGTTCCAAATGTGTTTGTAGAACTAAATAAAAACACCTGCTGCTTCAGGTAGGAATTTTTCCTTATAGTCAGAAATAGGTGAAGACATCACAATCTCTATACTTCAAAATAGCATTATACCACAGAAATAAATAACCAACCAAAGGGGCTTTACAGGACAAAAGCTTAGCAAACTTCTCAATGAAGATCAAATCCACAGCAAAGATCAGAGTAAGGGTGTGGGTTTCCTACTGACCGCTCCTGATAACCTCAATCAAACTGCCATTAAAAAATAATAATAACATTACTTACTGGGTATATTATTTCTCATTTTAGAGATAAAGCATGCTCAGAGAAGTTAGATAAATTGTTCGAGGCCAGAGAAGCTTGTTCTATCTGGCTGCAAACCCCAAGTTCTATGTAAAGAATGCGTCTTGCTATTCAGAGTGTGGTCTCAGGACCACCATTTGCATCACTTGCAAATTGGTTAGAGATGCAGAATCTCAAGCCCTGCCCTAGGTTTACTGAACCAGAATCCATATTTTAACAAAACCCTCAAGTGATTGTATGCATATTAAAGCTTAAGGAGCACTGGGATGTTGTCACCCAATTTAGTCATTGATTCCAGCAGTGATCAGAATGCTTTGCCCCATTATCCATTATCTTTTTGCAAATTCTCTCTCTCTCTCTCTCTCTCACACACACACACACACACACAGACACAATAGGGAGCAGTAGTATCTCTATATTTCTGAACAGTGGCAGAATCAGAATCTTAAGTTAGGCTAGCTTCTTTGGCAGTATAACATTTAATTGATTACTACAGAAATAATCTCGATTACCCTTTAAAACATGTATTGTTACTTTAACTTATTTCCTCCCCTTTCCCATCCCTCATTATCTTGCAGAGTATTCAGCTGGAACAAGTGAATCAGATGCTAAATCTCACCCAAGAAGAAAGTAAGTCAATAGAAAACATGTTAAGTCTTTGATATTTAGACCTAACAAAACACAATGTGGCCCTTTTAGGACTCTCCAAAATAAGCTGACAGACGTTCCTGAACATAAAGATTTTATTGCCAATATATAAAAGGTAAAAAAAAAACAAAAAAACAAAAAAAAAAACCAACTCACAACAGATATAATGACAACAGTACAAGCATGGGGTAGTTCCAGTGGTTCCATGAACAAAATGAATTCCTTGAAGAGGTTGTGACTCATCTGCAGTCCTCTGTTTCCTTTCCTTAGATGTAAGCAGACTGAGCTGCCTGGGTTTGAGTCCTACCTCTGGTGCTTCCTGGCTCTGTGAGCTGGGGCAAATCACTTAGCCTCCCTGTGCCTCAGTCTTCTCATCTGTAATAACCGTACTCACCTCATGTAGTTGTAAAAATTTTAAAAGTTAATACATGGAAAGAATTTACAATTGTGCCTGGCCTGTAGCAATATTATTATTACCTGTTATCTTTTAAGTATTCTTGTATTAAACTCACTCTGTTTCAGTTTCATCACTTATAAGGGGATACCTACTTTATATAGTTGCTATGAAGATTACATGAGTTAATATATGTGCCTGGTTTACAGTTAAGAGCTTAGTAAATGTACTAGTTGTTTTGATAATCTTATAATCTGCCAAGTGTTATTCCATGGCATGAATAGCCTGCAGGTTTTTTATCCATCACTAATTGATGGATTTTTAAGAAGCATACAAGTAAAAGTAAATAAATACATTAGAATGTTTAGTCCATTCCGATTGCTATTAGGTTGGTTCAAAATTAATTGTTTTTTTTCTATTAAAAGTAATGGCAAAAAACAGCAGGGCATGTGGCTCACACCTGTAATCCCAGCACTTTGGGAGGCTGAGGCAGACAGATCACTTGAGGTGACGAGTTCGAGACCAGCCTGGCCAACATGGTGAAATCCCGTCTCTACTAAAAATACAAAAAAAAAAAAAAAAAAAATTAGCTGGGCATGATGGTGCACTCTTGTAAACCCAGTTACTCAAGAGGAGGCTGAGGTAGGAAAATCACTTGAACCCAGGAGATGGAGGTTGCAGTGAGACGAGATCATGCCACTCCACTCCAGCTTGGGTGACACAGCAAGACTTGGTCTCAAAAGTAATGGCAAAAACCACAATTACTTTTGCTCTGACCTAGTATAACAAGATGCCATAGACTGGGTAGCTTATAAACAACAGAAATTTACTTCTCATAGTTCTGGAGGCTGGGAAGCCCAAGATCAAGTTCCCAGCAGATTTGGTTTCTGATGATGGCCTGATTCCTCATAAAGGGCCTTCTTCTCACTCTGAGCTCATATAGTGGAAGGAGTGAAGGTGTCCCTAGGGTGTCTTTGATGAAAGATCTAATCCTGCTCATGGGGGTCTTATCTCATGACTTAATCACCTCCTAAAGGTCCCACCTCCTAATACCATCACCTTTGGGATTAGGATATCAACGTATACGTTTTAGAGAGACATCAACATTCTGATTATGAGACATAAGTTTATAAAATTCCAACATCTTCCCTATGACAATTACTAAAGTTGGTCATCTTTGTTACAAAGTATGTACTTTTGACTTTGAAGGTTTTACCTCTTCATGTACATCCTCTGAGCTGTAAAATATAAGGAATCACAGAGGGCAGGCTTCAGATCCTTGCTTAGGCTCTTGCTTGGCCAACTTACTTATGTAAACCTTAGTTTTATAATCTGTAAAATGGTGTAATAACACCAATATTATTATTATTTTTAATAATTATACATAGGATTGTTGTAAGAATTGAAAGAGGTTAAATATGTAAAATATTTGTTAGAGTACTTGTCATATAATAAGCCATAAGAGAGTGGTAGTTATTATATGGGTAGTTATTACATGCAAAGAAGCATTTGCTAATTTCATGAATCTTTTTATTTTATGTTATTTTAATTTTAGTAACAGCAACAGTGAAAGTAAATTTGCCATTTGGGAGGCCTAGGGTACTGCAGAAGAATGTGGACCACTGTCTCCTTTACCACAGGGAATATGTCAGTGGATTTGGAAAAGCTATGAGGATGCCCATGTGGAGTTCATACACAGTCCCTCAGTTGGTAAGTTCCTGAGTCCATTGATCCATGCAGGCAAGAAATATTTATAATCTTTTCATATTCTAAGAGTTCAATTTTGTTTTGCAGTAGAGATTCAAAGGGAGGGAACTCACTGGCCTATAGCTTGCAAGACAATGTGCAAGTATTAGATAAACGTTGTTATAGGTGCTACATGGGTGCAAAAGAGGACCACATTGTGTTTTACCTGGAGAAAATGGAAAATGTTTACAGGCCAATTGGCCAATTGGTAAGGCAGGTAGAAAAGGATATTTTAAACAGAAGCAACAGGAAGTATGGAGGAATACTATTCATTTAACATTCCCCATGTACATCATGGGTGCACGTAGAAGGTGATGATAACTAGATTATAAAGGGCTTTGTATTTATTTGATTATTTAACAAGTACTTTACTATTTGTTGCGTGTTATAGTAGGCACCAAATATACAAGGTGAATAGGCATAGTTCTTCTCTGAAGGATCTGGCACTCTAGTAAGTCAGACTAGACTTACATGGACAAATGCATTATGTCACAGATCTCCAGGCTGAGGTTGAGGTCCACTTGTTTAAAGCCCCCTCGCTCTTCATTGTCTGGCAAACTCTCTTGCACAAAGTAGTACCAGGACAGTTGACTACCCTTCAGGAAGAAAACAGTAGATCCCTACCTCACACCACACACAAAATTAAATTGCTGGTGGATTTGTAGACCTAAATAGGAACAGCAAGTCCATATTCCCTTTGTGCGTATCTTTATGATCTTGGGATAGAAAAGGCTTTCTCAGGAGACAAGAAGAACAACATTAAAAATGCAGAGGAAATTGATTAGATCACATAAACGTTAATGTATGACAAAATAACAAAGTTGTAGATGGAACAATATATTTGCATTGCACATAAGAAACAACTTATGAGTATCCAGAACAGTAATTAGATTCAGAATAGCTAATAAATTTCCACCAATCAACAACAGAATGACAAGCATCTTAGTTACTACATGAACAAAGGATAGGAGCCAAGCAATTGAATCGCAATTCAGGAATATGCAATAAGGAAAATGTAAATTAAAACAAAACTTAGGGCCAGGTGCAGTGGCTTATGCCTGTAATCCCAGCACTTTGGGAGGCCGAGGCAGGTGGATTACCTGAGGTCAAGAGTTTGAGACTAGCTTGACCAACATGGTGAAACATCATCTCTACTAAAAACAAAAAATTAGGCAGGCGGGGTGGCATATCCTGCAATCCCAGCTACTTGGGAGGCTGAGGCAGGAGAATCGCTTGAACCCGGGAGGTGGAGGTTGCAGTGAGCCAAGATCGTGCCATTACATTCCAGCCTGGGCAACAACAGTGAAACTCCACCTCAAAAAAAAAAAAAAAAAAAAACCAGTGACAAAACTTTAAAGTATGCCAAAAGTCAGTCCAAACACTCCTCTGGGGCAGGGATGATTTTATTTAATGCATCCTCAGCACAATAGAATTGCCCAGTAAGTGCTTATTGAATGAAACGCCACAATCATTATTTTTAGACTTTTAAAGACAAAGCTATACCACCCACCACACGGGTAAATAATCAGGGAGATGTTTTTGTAGAGAAAATCTTAGTATTTTAGATCCAGAGACTGATGACAAACTTATAGCTATTAATGTTTTTGCTAAGAGTACCACCTCTTTTATGGAAAGGAAATAATTGATTGCATAGGTTTACCTACTCTTCCTGTTCCAATTCAAAATTTCTGGAGAAAAATAAGCATATTTTCCTACTACTAATTAAAACTTTGTATATTCTGAAAGCCAGCTCTGTTGCTGTCAATGGTTCAATTGTGGTCACTGGTAACAGTACTAATGTTTGTTTGCCAATGTGGGCAAATATTTTATCAACAGTTACCTGAGATCATATGGACGGTTGGTGCAACATTACTTTCTTAATATGCACAACGTTCAGTTTGTGATTTTCTTCAACACACAACATTCCATGAAATAACTTCTATTTTGTTATTGTTTTCGAGAGGAGTGGCATACTCAGGGTCAGTCCTATTATTTAATTTTCTATTTTGAAAATTCCAGGTATGAGGGGTTGTGTGGCATTAGAGGGAATGTTTATGTTTTTAGTACTTTTCCCCTGCTGTCTTGCATTCTTGAATTTTTATGAGCTTTGGCGGAAACCAAAGGCAGAGAGATTCTAAGTGGGCTCAGACTAGGAGTTTAATACAATTCTTCTTTGTTATTGTTTTAAAACTAGCTTCTTTGTTACCAAAAGTTCCTGTCCTTTCACTGATCCCACAGAAGTACTTGTGTATTTCTCCCTCCATGTGACAGGATGGAATTCTAGCAATTTTCTGCTTTCTAATTCAGAAATTACTCTGTTAGTGTGTTGTGGTTCAAGAAAATTACATACAAGGATGTTTTGGGATTCACATAAAAATGTTGTAAATCAGCTCTGTGTTTCAAAAAATCAGGCTTAAATAAGCACTTTTCGGAACATGGACCCAATTGGCCTTAGCCTTTAAGATTTATGGAGCTTTTGTTTTTCTGTGGTTTTGGTGGGTTTTGTAATTTTTGTTGTTATCTCAGAAGAGTTCTGGGGAAGTAGTTGTGATTTGAAATCATGGTCCTAGAACAGCTGATTCAAAACCATTAAGGTTAGCCAGGCTGTACATAGATTTTGCTTCTGGGCCTGCTCAGAAGGAAGATATGCACTAGTGTTTCTGTTGCTAGGTGAAAAATTGAAAATAAGAGCAAGAATTGTGATTGTTGTTTAAAATAGGTATTTCAGAATTTAATATGAAATCAAATAACTTTTCTGAGTAGAAATCTAGTGTACTTTGAAAAATGCCTCTCTCTCTCCCTATGTATCTATGTATCTCTCGCTCTCCCTCTCTATTTACCTATCTATAGCTATACGTCTATCTATCTGTCAATCTACACACATATCATTCCATGTTAAAAAGCCTTTTTTCTTGTTTCTAAAGATTATTTTGTGAGTCTTTAAAACAGGGGCATTATTGTGTGTTGCAAACATTTTTGAACTATGAAAAAATTATTTTTCCCTGTAGAAAATAAATCATACAACCAAATAATTAAAAACATACATAGTTACTATCCTTACCGTAAGGCAAAATTGTAACTATCTAATCTTCAAACAAGTAGGTTTTAGCTTGTACATTGAGCCTACAGGTAAGAAGCATCTGTAACTTCAATAGAAATAATTTTATCCTCTGTTCAAATTCTACTTTGTTTCAGTGCCAGACTAAAAGTACAAGTAGCTCCCGTTCCTGTCTATACTCATCATTTACTTCTCCAGAAAGATTTTGAGAACTAAAAAGTTCATATTTTATCTGAGTGTCTGAATTCTATTTATTGCTTTCCTGACTTTCTATTCCGTTGCTTCAAAAATTCCAGGGAACTCTGATAGGATGGCAGGATTGAAGCTGTTTATGTGTGTGGGGTGGTGGTGGTGGTGGTTCACAAAAGCCTTCTTTATTATAGAAAGGACCTTCCTGTACCTCCCCTCCATCCTTCTAATGGGCTGTCTGTTGCATAATCTCACCTGGATAAAGAAGGCCTCATCCTCATTCCTAGTATTGATGCACTTTTATTTGAGGGTTCAAGTTTGGTATGTAAGAAATAAATCTCAAGATTTTCAGTTAGCAGAAAATGTGACTTTTTTTTTAGTACTTTCTGGCTGAAGCTATCCCAGTTCATTTCCCCCAGCCCAAAGTCTAAGCTACTTTGAGAACATGGTAAATATTTTGACCAACTAAGTTGTTTAAGCACAACTTTTACAGCCACAGCCTCATTAAAAATTACAATAAGCTTTCTTCGTTAACATTTTTATAATTTTAACTGTTAAATATAAGCATCTCAATTTCCTTACATTATGGAAAATGCATTTAGGGCTACATTTATATACTGTATATTTCTTCAAGTAAAACTTACTAATGTGAAATGTTTGAGTACAACGATAAAGATGTGTGTTAGGAAATATCAAACTCACAATATACCAGCGGTCTATGGGGCCAACTTGGTCAGCAGTCACCATTCCTTATTCTCTAATTTTACAACATACTTACGTGGCCCTTATACCAAGTAGAGAAACCTGGTCACTCAGAACTGTATACTATGATATGTTTTTGAAAGAATATAAACAAATGCTTTTAGCTTTCCAGACTCTGCCACCTGAAGGAGAGTGAAATAAATGGTGAGAACTCATCCAACACATTTAGCACAAACGTCTTCGTATTTCTTGGTTTACTTCTTGTTTTGGTGGACTATATCACTCAGGAGCTTCCTGAGAAAGAAAAAGGGGAAGATACATTCTTGAGAGTTTTTGTGTCTCAACATGTTTTTACTCTGCCTATACACTTAATTGGTGTTTTAGCTGGTTTCAGAATTTTAGAAATAATTTTTCTTCAAAATTAGTAAGACAGGTCAAGCGCAGTGGCTCAACGCCTGTAATCCCAGCACTTTGGGACGCTGAGTGGATGGATCACCTGAGGTCAGGTGTTTGAGACTAGCCTGGCCAACATGGCAAAACCCTGTTTCTACTAAAAATACAAAAATTAGCAGGGCGTGGTGGCACATGCCTGTAATCCCAGCTACTTGGGAAGCTGAGGCAGGAGAATCAGTTGAACCCAGGAGGCAGAGGTAGCAGCGAGCCAAGATTGTGCCATTGCACTCCAGCCTGGGCCAGAGAGTGAGACACTATCTCAAAAAAATAAAAAATAAAAAAATAAAATTAGACTTCCTGGGCTGATTCTCTAATGTGTTTGAATTTTTCCTATTTTTCCTATCTCTTTGTCTTTAATTCCACCTTTTGAGTCACGTCTGCAACTTCATCCTCTAGATCTTATTGAGTGTTTTCTTTTGGCTGTCATATTTTGAAATCCCAAGAGCTCTTTCTGTTACTTTTTCCCTTTTTAAACATTACCTCTGTTTCTTCTTTATGGATGCCATATATACTCTCAGCTCTCTGAGAAAAGAGTTTTCTTCTGTCTTCCGCATTGTCTCTTTTTCTTCTCCCTTATTCCCCAGTGTCTAGTGGTCCTTGGCTGTCAGCTTCTATTTTAAGAGTTAGGCACTAAACTATATGGCCGGGTCTTTCCAGTGTATAAGCTTCACTATAGGTTGATCAGGAAGAGAACCAGCCATTTTGTTGAGGACTCCAAACTGACAGTATCTAGTTTCCTTTCAGGCTGGTTGTTTTCCAAAGAGAGGATACTTCTAATCTGACTCAGCATATACAATTTTCAGGCTAAATGGGCAATGAGATTGGAGAATCTTATCATTCAGCAATAGAGTTTTATTTAATCTCATTGCTTTCAGTATGGTGCACCTGCTCTTGGCTGTGCCTTGTGTCTTTTAGTTTGATCATCCCTCTGATTTAAACTCTCCAGAGAGTAAACATACTATCTAGCCCTTTTTGCAGACTTTTTCAATCTATCCTCTATTTCCAGCCTTATGCAAACTCCTGTCTTTAGGACTCCAAGTTCTACCCTTCTGGGGTTCTACAGTAGAACTTTCCTGGTGCTTTCCCCAAACATAAGCTCTTGGTAGTCAGTGTTTACTGGTCTACTAAATCAGGTTATTATTTATCTGATTTCTAGCTTCTGAATATTCCCTGTCATCTCTTATGTGTTTTCATTATTACTGTCTTCTTAATGGAATTTTAGAAGGGAGCAAGATAAATGTACGTGTTCAATCAATTTGAGAAATTTTCTAGCTGGAGCTTTGTATTATGTTAGGGAGTACAGTCTCTGCTTTGCTTTCTCTGGACTTTTCTCATCTTCAGCTCCCACTTGTTCTGTACCTCAGCATGGTGCTCTCCTGGCTACAAAGACAGCATACAGTGTATGCTGCCTCTTCCTTTGTGAATTGAACTCAGAGGTTTCAGACAACATAGCTAATTTTGCTTTCAGCACAATGCAGTGAATAAAGGAAGGTCATCCTAATTTAACTTAACCTTTATTTTTTATAAATTATTTCAAGTTTTATTAAGAAAGATATCCATTATGGGCAGTAAAGAGCATACAAATCAAAATATCTGAGAAAAATAAATAGCAAAATGTTCACTTACCCATGATTATATGCTAATCAAAATATGATGACCACATAATATAGTATTACCTTAAATACTCGAGTTAGGCAGCACATTTATAGGATGTCCTCTTGGTAAATAAATTATTGTACTAGTCTTTAAATAGGGCTACAAAGAAATTATTGTTATTTTTTAAGACAGAGTCTCACTCTGTTGCCCAGGCTGGAGTGCAGTGGCACGATCTCAGCTGACTGCAACCTCCACCTCCCAGGTTCAAGCAATTCTCATGCCTCAGCCTCCTGAGTAGCTGGGATTACAGGCACCCACCACCACACCCGACTGATTTTTGTATTTTTAGTAGAGACAGGGTTTCACTATGTTGAACCTCAAACTCTTGACCTCCAGTGATCCGCCCCCTCAACCTTCTAAAGTGCTGGGATTACTGGCATGAGCCACCAAGCCTGGCCTAAGAAATTATTATTATTATTATTATTTTCAGACAGAGTCTCACTTTGTCGCCCAGGCTGGAGTGCAATGGTGTGGTCTCAGCTCACCTCCACCTCCCGGTTCAAGCAATTCTCCTGCCTCAGCCTCCAGAGTAGCTGGGATTACAGGTGCCCGCCACCATACCTAGCTAATTGATGTATTTTTAGTAGAGACGGGGTTTCACCATGTTGGCTAGGCTGGTCTTGAACTGCTGACCTCGTGATCTGCCTGCCTCGGCTTCTCAAAGTGCTGGGATTACAGGCATGAGCCACTGCGCCCGGCCTGGCCTAAGAAATTATTTTTAAAATTCTTATATTTCATGATGAATGAAGCATGGCTGTACATTTATTTATATTCAAAACTAATTTGTTTAGACAACTACACCTTCTTTGAATTAATCTTAGGTTGATAAAAAGTTCTTGAACAGCTGAAGAATAATATATCAATACTTAGTTTATATCAGTATTTTAAAAGTAAATACATTTTACTTTCAATTTTTATTTACAAGTACAATATATATCACCACATAAAAGTTAGATCTTGAAAAGGATTTTAGTTTTTAGGAATAGTTCCCATTATTCCTCTGCTCTCAATTCAGGTTTCACTGTGCAAATATTTTTTTCCAAGGTGTATTTGATTTGGCCTCCCGATGTCCTTAACCAGAAGGGAACCACAGAAAAAAACACTGCTGCAGACATCCATTCCCATTGCTTGCGTAGACCTGATTCACTAAGGAAATAGGAAAAGCTTAAATGAAAAACATTCTAGGGAAGTGACAAACCATATAAGGCAATGGGTGAGCCGCAATTGTGGGCGTAATTTTTTTCTCTCTCTCTTTCAACAGGGAGACACATCGCCTCTTCCTCCCACTGTCCCAGACTGTCTGCGGGCTGATGTCAGGGTTCCTCCTTCTGAGAGCCAAAAATGTTCCTTCTATTTAGCAGACAAGAATATCACCCACGGCTTCCTCTATCCTCCTGGTTAGTAGAACTCTTTTTTAGAGCAGTAGCTTAGAAAGCTCTCATCAGCTGGATGTGGGCATGTGCCTTAAACATATACTCCCCACCAAAACTACCTGCTTGGGTAAGCTAGCTGCCTGAGAGGCTTCCAGTGGTTGTGGCTGGCCAGAGCAGCACAGCGGCTGTAATAAAGACTAAGACATTTTGCAGTGGGACCCACACAGCAGCTCTCATCTGGCCCAGATGTTTAGAGAGTTCGGCAGGTTTAAGTTTAATTTTAAAACTGGAGATTCTTTGCAGAAGGACACAAAAATCTAAAAACCCATTTCTTCTGGCTCCTGCCCAAGCTAAGGTCCGCCTGGAGAATACAGCTGTGCCCGTGAAAAGAAATCAGGCTGAGTGCTCGCTTTGGCAGAACATATACTAAAATTGGAATGATACAGAGAAGATCACCTAATAAAATAAAATAAAAAAAGAAATCAGGCTGGAATTTTGGCCTGTCGCTCATGCTGTAGGGCTAACAGTTTTAAACTGCAGGTGAAGCAGCCAAATGAAATTTAAGTTTTTGTTGTTGTTGTTGTTGTTTTCAGAAAGGATCTCTCTTGGGAACCTGCCAAAGCTAGTGTGATTTTCCTAAAACTCAAGCCACTTCCCTGTGCAACAGGAAACGTCATTTTTATTAACTTGCCTATGAGATTTTCAACAATTTCACCTTCTTAGAGATTTGTAATTTAAAGGTTCTGAAATGGATAATGGGCAAAAAGGCTTAATGAAAGCAAGTAGCGTTATCAATTTAAAACTCCTGAGTTAGGATAAATAAACTGATAAATTTTGTGTATCTAGATACAATCAGGAGTACCAAATTTATGTAAGCCCTGTGATAAACATTAAAAATTTGCAACAGGCTGGTAGCGGTGGCTCACGCCTGTAATCCCAGCACTTTGGGAGGCCAAAGTGGGTGGATCACCTGAGATCAGGAGTTCGAGACTAGCCTGGCCAACATGGTGAAACCCTGTCCTGTCTCTATTAAAAATAGAAAAATTAGCTGGGTTTGCTGGTGCGCACCTGTAATACCAGCTATTCAGGAGGCTGAGGAATGAGAATGGCTTGAACCTGGTAGGCGGAGGTGCAGTGGGCCGAGATTGAGCCACTGACTCCAGCCTGGGTGACAGAGTGAGACTCTGTCTCAAAAAAAAAAAAACTTGCAACATTTTATTAATAAAATATTTGAAATTGGTGTATAAAACTGTATCTGTTAGGCCATAAGATATTAGTTAATATATCAATGTTTGCGAGACAAGGAATAAAATTAATAATTAAACAACTTGTCTCAAAAAATTAAGGATACGGCCAGACACGGTGGCTCATGGTCATAATCCCAGCACTTTGGAAGGTCGAGGCAGGAGGATCACAGGCTCAAGAGTTTGAGACCAGCCTGGGCAACATAGTGAGATCTTGTCAGTTAAAAAAAAAAAAAATTAAGGATAAAATGAAACTCTCTTCTAACTCTCCAGTATAAATTCCAATTATTTGTTAAAAATAGAAGTTCTATTACTAGCAGGTTCTTATTTTCCTCTAAAACAGAGGTAATGTTATGTTGATTGACTTTCCAACTTTCAGGGCTTAGTTAAAAAGGTAGAAGAGGCTTTTTGTGGAGTCTGAGAACTACAAACACTATATGAAATCTTAAGAAAAAAGAGCTACTTGTTTCTTCTTGTCTTTTGGTGTCTACTTATTGGCCTCTTATTGAATAATTAGTTACCCAGGCAGGATGGTGCACTCCTGTAATCCCACCTACTCGGGAGGCTGAGGCAGGAGGATCGCTTGAGTCCAGGAGTTTGAGATCAGCCTGGGCAAAATGAACAGACTCTGCCTCAATAGTAATTAAAAAACAGAATTAGTTAAGATATCCAAGTACAGTTTAAGTATAAAAAGTACTAGAATAGAAAATTCATATAAGTGGAATTGTGCACTATTTGTGTTTCTGTGACTGCCTTATTTCATTCAATGTCCTCAAGTTTCATTCATGTTCTTATATATTACAGAATCTAAAATAGTCAAATTCATAGAATCAGAGAGTGAAATGGTGGTTGCTGGGGGCTGGGGGAGGGAGAAATGGGGAGTTCCTAATTAATGGGCGTAAAGTTTCAGTTAAGCAAGACAAATAAGCTCTGGGGATCTTCTGTACAGTATTGTACCTAGAGTCAACAGTACTGTACTATACACTTAAAAAATTGTTAACAGAGTAGATCTCATGTTAAGTGTTCTTACCAAAATGAAATCAAATGAAAAAGGATTTGAATAAACATTTACAGGTTTGCAGCTTTTAATCCTCACAATAATTCTATGAGATAGATGCCATGAGACAAATGAAGCACAGAGGGATGCAGCACTTTGCCCGAGGAGTGCAGCTGTGAGCAGCGGAGCTGGGGTTCCCACCCGGGCTGTCTGCTTCCAGAGCACACTCGCTGAACACTCACTGTGCTAGACAGCACAGCCATAAATCCTCAGAGCCCGTGATTTGTGGTGTTCCCTTCAGCAGTCTCTATTAGTCAGTTCTCATACTGCTAATAAAGGCATACCCGAGACTGGATAATTTATAAAGAAAAGGGGTTTAATGGACTCACAGTTCCACATGGCTGGCGATGCCTCACAATCATTAGGGAAGACAAAGGAAGAGCAAAGAGATATCTCACATGGCTGCAGGCAAGAGACAGCGTGTGCAGGGGAACTCCCCTTTATAAAACCATCAGATCTCGTGAGACTTATTCACTATCACGAGAAGGGCATGGGAAAGACCTGCCCCCATGATTCAATTACCTCCCACAGGGTCCCTCCCACAACACGTGGGAATTATAAGAGCTACAATTCAAGATGAGATTGGGGGGGACACAGCCAAACCATATCAGTCTCTATCAAGTAAAAACTCATTTTCTTCAGAAAATTTTATTTCGGAAGACAGCTATCTATAATAACATTATTATTTTGTGCACATCCAATAACCACGCATTTATATCTGGCATTCTGTTTGTTTCCTAGGGCTGCTGAAACAAATTACCAAAAAAGGTTGACTTAAAACAAAAATGTATTATCTCACAGTTCTGGAGGTCAGAAGGCTAAAGTCAAGGTGTTGACGGTCATGCTCTTTTTGAAGGCTCTAGGGGAAATCCTTCCTTGTCTCTCCCAGCTTCTGGTGGCTCCAGGCATTGCTTAGCGTGTACCAGTATCACTCAAATCTCTGCCTCCATCTTCACAAGACCTTCTCCCCTGTGTTTGTCCTCTTCCCAAATCTCCTTCTCCTTATTAAGACACTAGTCACTGGATTTACAGTCCACCCTAAATCCAGGATAATCTCATCTAGAGACTCCTAGCTACATCTGCAAAGACCTATTTCCAAATAAGTTTATATTCACAGGGATGAAAAGAATGGTTAGGACTTGGATGTATCTTTTTTGGATCACACTTCAACCCACTACAGGCATAAAACTGCCTGCATTATTAACGACCTCTGTTAGAAAGTACTACTTCTATGCTTTGACTGTTAATAAATTTATATTAATATGTAATAGTAATAGGCCTATTGTGCAGTATGTCATATTTTCTCTTATAGCTAGATCTAATAAGATCCATTTGTTTTGCAGCCAGCAATAGAACATCAGATAGCCAATATGATGCTTTAATTACGAGCAATTTGGTACCTATGTATGAAGAATTCACAAGTAAGTATGAATTTAGAGTATTAATTTTAAAATAGTTAAGTGACTCCTTGAACTTCCAAACTAAACACATTTTTTTAATTGCAATTTTTTCCTGATATTAAGGGTCATTTTTTTCTAATGGTTTAAATATAGGTACAGGAAGGATCCCTTACATAGTTTTTTTTCAGCTTACATTGACTTTGAGTGACTTGTTGCTAGAATTCTGATAATTTGTTTTTAACCCTTAATTTGATTACTGCCGTTCACTAAAAGTAAATGAAAGGTAAATGTTCATTCCCAGAGTAATAATTAATAAGGCAACATGTGTGTTCTGATCATTTTTAACACTCGCTGTCCCATAAGCAACTCAGCCCTAGGGAGAAATTTGAAGGCATATTTAACTGTAATTTCAAGATGATAACTACAACAAGAAAAAGCTATCATCAATGTGGCTGTTTATTTTTGCTTGTGAAGCCTATTCTGGAGAATTACCCAATCATCACTGGCAATTACTAAAGCAGAATTTCATGCTATTTAAATGTACTTGTCTATAATAGAAAATATTGTCATATTTGACTGAAGTGGACATTTTAAACACTTTATGATTTTATTTTTAGAAATGTGGGACTACTTCCACAGTGTTCTTCTTATAAAACATGCCACAGAAAGAAATGGAGTAAATGTGGTTAGTGGACCAATATTTGATTATAATTATGATGGCCATTTTGATGCTCCAGATGAAATTACCAAGTAAGCGATTTGACTTTTTGATTTATCAATAGGGTCTCATGAGGGGAAATTCCAATATTTTAAGTAAAGCTCAGTATTTTAAATATTACATAATAACATTCATAGACAAATGTTATTTTTGACTATTTTCAATCTAGTCTATCTAAATATTTACGAAAAAACTTATGTTGCAAAAAATTTAAACTAATGGGCAAAGAAAACACTTCCTGGAAAAGTTTAGCATAGCAAAAATTTTATTTGGAAAATTGCTGAATTAATGGGCAAAGATAACATGAAATTTCGTAAAGGCTAAGGAGGTAGACAAAACTTGATGTACTATCAATGAATATAAAACCAATCCAACAATAAATGAAAAAAAAAGTCGAGTAAAGGCTAAGGTAAATTTTACAAGAATAGTGAAAAGTCAAGTAAAGACTAAGGTAAATTTTACAAGAATAGTGAACAATTCATAAAAGCATTTCCCAGGAGACAGTGTAGGTAAATTTCATGCAGAGAACTAGTCCTAACTAAACTGTATATTTTAGTACTAAGCCTGGTCATAACAGGTTGCTAAGAATTAGTTTTGAATGCAGAGCACAGTAATAGAGTTTTAGAGAAGTTTCACCTACCATTTCTCTTTATTATCAAAACATATGAAGGACCAAACTAAATAATTGTACTGTCTAAGCCTAGATTATGTAAAGCAATGATTTCTACCTATACCTTCTGATAAAGTAACATTTATGACTACTAAGTGTGTGGCCTTTTTCTATTTTGTTCACCATGTCCTTATTTCGGTGTTGAATGAATACTGAATCAATATTTCAGTATTGACTCTACCTTTCACAATTTATTAATTCTAATAATTCTAACTTTGACCGCATTTTACTATATGCTAGGTACTTTTTAAAGAACTCACATATACATCAGTTAAACTGCAAAGATACCCTAGTTAGGTTCCATTAGCCCCCAGTTAGAGTTAAGGAAACTGAGGTTAAACAACTTATCTAAATTCTGCAACTAATAAGTGGTAAAGCCAGAATATGAACCCGGGCAGCCTGACTCTGAGTCCATGTTCTAAATCACAGTAATACATTTCTATTTATACCAGCTTGTATTCCTTTGGTGGAGTCAGATTTTGCACCTAAAACTTTTGAAAGCACTTCCATGTTCATTATCTGAAACCGAAGTACTGTCACATCAGTTGTATGGATTTATCCCCATGTCTACAGTGTGAAGTTGATAGCACAGAATCACTTCCTTGGAAAGCTGAGGAAACTCGGTAAATGATAGAATTAGAGGATGAGTGAAAGTCCAAACATTTTGTGGAAGTGCACAGCTGGAGGTGGAATCTGGGCTTCTTCATTCTCAGCTTCTGCTGTATTAGTAAACACTACCGTGAAGTATGAAGTCAACAAAACGAGGAAATGCAGGAGGCAGAATATCATGCTCTGCTTTTTTTTTTTTTTTTTTTTTTTTTTTTGTATTCTAACATTTTTTCATGTTAGAATGACCAAGCTTGGACTTCTACTGTAATCTCTATTTTGGCTGATGGGAGTAAAATATATGTAAGACTTTGTGCTTTTTATTTATTACTTTCTTTTACTGTATCTTTACTTTGACATTTCTTTAAAACTATATAAAGACATTTATTGGCCTGGTGCAGTGGCTTACGCCTGTCTTGCCAACACATTGAGATGCTGAGGTGGGAAGATCATTTGAGCCCAGGAGTTTAAGACCAGCTGGGGCAACAAAGTGAGAACCCATCTCTATTAAAAAAAAAAAAAATCCAAAGTACCATTAGAAGTAAATATATATATGTGTGTGTGTGTCTTTACATAGTTTTTTTCATATACATATTTACATATTTATACCAGCTTGTATTTGTTTGGTGGAGTCAGATTTTGCACTTAAAACTTTGTATGTAAGTTATTTAAAAAGTACCTAGCATATAGTAAAATGCTGTCAAACTTAGAATTATAAGAATTATTATTTTACATATATATGAAAAAACTATGTAAACACACTTATCAACTTTAGAAGCAAAAGTATAATAACATCAAAACATGTTTTCAATTATGTTTGTAAGACATTTAGCCAACACTGATGTTCCCATCCCAACACACTACTTTGTGGTGCTGACCAGTTGTAAAAACAAGAGCCACACACCGGAAAATTGCCCTGGGTGGCTGGACGTCCTACCGTTTATCATCCCTCACCGACCTACAAACATGGAGAGCTGTCCTGTGAGTATGCTTTGGGAGGGTCCAGGACTCGAGAAAATGAGTCAGAGCTCATTTGGGCTCTCATAAAAGTGGCTCTGACTAAAACATATTTTTTTTAGGTGTTTCATGGGAAAAGTTGTAATACAAATTACTTCATTTTTAGGCTTTTCCTTAGACTATTGATCTCTATGTAATTAATATCAATTTAAACATATATCTGCATAGTTGAACGTATGTATACCTCATGTATTTTATTTATATATGTTTTATTCACATTCACTAATAATGAAAGAGGTGAAATCTTGTTAATCTCTTTTTTCTTTTTTTATTTATAACATGACAATTGTATGTATTTATGAAGATAGCGTGATGTTTGAATGCATGCAGACTTTGTATAATGATCAAATCAGGATAATTAACGTATCTACCATTTTAAACATTTATTTCTTTGTGGTAATAACACTCAAAGTCCTCTCTTCTAGCTATCTTGAAATATACAATACGTTGTTATTAACCACAGCCACTCTACTGTGTAATAGAACCACCAGAACATATTTTTATTCTGGCCACAAAGTTCTTGGCAATGTTAGCACTAAATTAATGTTTCTGAATGAGTATGTACATGTAAAAATTCCATCAACTTGAACCATGAGGTGTGAAATTGATTATACACACACACAAACACACACACACAGTTCAAGTAACATTCTTTTTTTAAACATCATTTATTAGGCTACCTCAAAATCCTTTTTGGATCAAGGCAGATTATATGAAGTAGTTAATTCGACTTGCATATAAATTCCTTATAGAAAAAATATGTATCCTGGAACTTCGGTTTTACTGAAGTCATTCAACAAATATATTGAGTACCTATTAAGCACATAGTATCATGATGGAAACTCTTTAGAATGCACAAAGCAGGAACACATTGTCCCTGCTTTTAAAGAGTTCATATACAACTTCAATTTATATATGAGATATAGGCACACAATTTAGTCAGTCAATAATACAATAATTATTCTAAAAACTAAAAAGTAAAAGAGGTTGCAAAGTTGGGATCAATTGACAATTAATGTTAAAAGGATTTGATATTTGAAATTAAAATCACATTTGGCCGGAATGATCAATAAAGATTTCATAAAATAAGGTGTAAGTAGGGCTGTGCCCTGAAGGATGGATAGAATTTGAGTATATTGAGAAGACTACGAAGGGTCTTCCATGGAGGGTGGGTATGAAGAATGAAGAGGATTTAGTAACTGATTGGATACAAGAGCCCCCACCCCAAAAGGAAACTCAAAGATGGATCAGATTTGAATGTTAGTAATTAGGAAAAAGGCAGAAAGAGGAAAGTTAGGAATGAGAACTTTTTGGCAGGTAGATAGGATAAGCTAAGGATAGGCATTTTAAGTTTGTGGAAATGGGCATTGATGTGGAAAGTCCCATAGGCAATTAGAGCCTGAGAATTAAAACTTGGGATCTAGGCCAGATTGGGATTCATCTATATTCTTTCAGGTGTTCAACACATGAGTGCCTTCACCATGCTGTGCACTATAGGAGGCACTCACAATTAGAAATCCAGTAAAATATTAGAAGAAAGAGATAAGTGATGTAAGAGAGGGACAGATAAACTGCTGTAGTAGTATTTCAAAGGAGAATTACTTCCTGACAGGGAAGGTGACATTTCAGTTGGGTCATGTAGATACGATTTTACTTGAGTATTTAAATTGTCTAAAGAAGGTGGCCAAGTTTAGAGGCTGAATAGTGAGCCACTCACTATTCTTAAAATGAGGAAGAAGAGTTTCTAAACAGGAAACTATCAGATGTTGTTGAATTGAATCCCTTCCTACTTTTCCTGTCAGCATTTTATTTGGTTGAGACAAGGGTAAGCCATTATTCTTTACTTCCTTTTCTAATGACAGACATCAATGACTGATACGGTGTGTTACTCTTTACCATGAAATCTGGATTAAACAGTTCGTTATTACAGAGGTTCTAGGTAGATATGATGGAGTGATTACAATGAGTACACAAAGAAAAAAATATTTGCTATCCCTGGTCTGGGCCCTTTTGACCTTCTATTAGGACTCTTGAAAATGAATCTTAAGTAGATTTGTGGTCTCCTCTCCTCTTCTCATTTGTCAGTGTGTACAACTACCAACTTACTCATCTTAAAATTTAGTTTATATTTTGTCATAGCCTCTCACCCCAAAACTTTTGATTATCCTGAACAACAACAACAACAACAAAAAATACAAAGAAACAAACAAAAACAACTTGCAGCCTGTACTTAAGTCTCTTCACAGTTTACCCTCAGTTGACCTTACAGGCTTATGTTCCAGGCCAATTAGAGTCCTTGAAATTACTTGAACACATCTTGAGTTTGCTTAGCTCATCACTGTTGCCTGTGTTCTTCTCTCCTCTAGAATTCCATTCTTTTCCATCTGCTAAAAATTCCACCTGGGCGTCAAGGTAAAGTGCAAATAATATGAAGCTTTCCTTGATTATTCAAAGTAGAAGTGATCTCTCCAAAGTTAATACAGCATCATCTCTGTCAAATAGGACATCATCAGTAATAAATTGGACATATCCAAGATTTTGAGGAATTTGCAGTATAGTAATAAGAATGTGACATCTATATAGATAATTATAAGACAAAATGCAATGAGTATAAAGCAAACTTAAGCCAAGCTATGATTACAAAAGAGATTGCAAAGTTAATAAGAGTAGCTGTCAATTAGATATGGGGAAGGGAAAGGCAAGATGAGAGAGAGGCAAAGATAACTAAAAATCCAGGGCATGACTCACCAGGAAATGTATACGATAGATAATCTTTTATTTGAGAAGGATGGATTTGCTCTTGGTGGTCTTCAGTTTGACAGACTAGTTGAATATTTAGGAGGATATATGAGAAATAGTATAAAACAGAACTTAAATGCATGGATTTTGGAGTTGGACCTCCTGGGTTCAGTGAATGACTTGGTTTCTTTGGGCAAATATGTTAGTTTCCTCACCTATTGTATCTAAGAAGTATAAAATATTCACCTCCTTTTATGAAGTTTGTAAAGATTAAACAAAATAGTCTATGTAAAACCCTAAGACTTCCCAATATAAAAAAATGGTGGCTATTATAAAGGAATCATATCTTATGATGAAGTTACATTCTAAAGTCGACAGAGGCCAGGCGCAGTGGCTCACCTGTAATCACAGCACTTTGGGAGGCTGAGGCAGGCACATCACCTGAGGTCAGGAGGTCGAGACCAGCCTGGCGAACATGGTGAGACCCCATCTCTACTAAAAATACAAAAATTAGCCAGGTGTGATGGTGCATGCCTGTCATCCCAGCTACTTGGGAGGCTGAGGCAGGAGAATTTCTTGAAACTGGGAAGTAGAGGTTGCAGTGAGTGGAGATCGCGCCACTGCACTCCAGCCTGGGCAACAGAACAAGACTCTGTCTCAAAATAAAATAAAGTCAATAGAGAGTGAAATTGAATCTCCTATACGCAAATCATCCAGAAAGTGTAGTACCTTCACAAACTGTTTCTTAGTAAGTCTAAACCAGCCAATATTTCCAATAGCATTTGGATAGGTAATTGTGCTTTGATGCACCTGATAAAATAGATGGCTTGCTTTAAGCATTGCATTGTATGAAAACTCTGTATTTTAAATATTTGAATTACACAATGTACAGAAGTAACTCCTACTATTAAGAGGTTCGAGGGAACTGAGATCAAGCTACAGGAATGATAGATTCACAATTTTATCCCACACTTGGTGTAAGGAATTAGATCATATTTCCTTATTTATTTTGTCCTTTCCTTGTTCCTTTCATCTTTTCTTCCCTCCTTTTTCCTTTTCCCTCATCCTGTCATCTTTGTACTGTAAAATTCTGTCAGATAATTGAGAATGTAGCCATGAGTCCAAGTGACTTTCATTGTAAGTTACTCAGCAGATACAGAGAATTTAGGTATGGAACTTGGAGGAGAAATCAGAACTGCAGATCTAGATTTGGGATTAAATCATGGATGTGAAATACAATTGCCAAAGGGGAGAAAGTGGAAAGAAAAGATCCCAAATCAAATTGAGGAAAATATCTATGCTTCCAGGAAGTATAGTCATCTGAGGAAACAGAAGGTATTATCAAGGAAGTAAACAGTAGAGCTATGGATAACAAAGGAGGAACTTCAGAAGCCTGGGGTAGTTAACTAATTGAAAAGCCTGAGGACAACCCATTCAGTGAGGTCCTCATTGACAGAGTAGTCGCATTAGCATGATAACAGCAATCACCAGACTGTAAGTGGCTAAGGAGAGAGAATAAGAACGTGGATAGGGCAGAAAAATGCTGAAATCAATATTGTCTCAAAAAATGAGTTGTATTTTGGGGATATACAATACTCTTAATTCTGTAACAGGTCATTTATACACACACACACACACACACACACATATATAAATATCAAAGTATATTTAAATATAGCTCATAAAACTGTATAGCCTATTCTGTTGGCATGGACTGGTGCAGTTAGAGCAGTTGTCTACAGCTGGCTTCTGTTCAGATTAGTTGGTGCAAGTGACTTACTCAGGTTAAATAGCTTAAGTATCATCTCTGCGTAAGTATAGTTTTGTGTTATGCTTTGTGGTCATTTCCCTGCAAATTTAAAAGAGGGAAGACTGTCAGGTGCTGGGTAAACATTTAGTTGGATGGATGCCAAGTAAGTCAGGAGAGAGTAGAGTCATATAAACTAAATGGGAGAAAATGTTGTGGAAAAAAAAGTGATCAAAGATATTAGGTGCTACTGAAATGTGTAATAGTAAAGGCAGAAGAGAAAGACTTCGAATTAGATTCCCATTGAAAGAAAGAACTCAAACTAACATAGTGCATTTTTTTTTTTGAAATATGAGCTCGCATTGTGAATCTGACACAAGTGCTTTAGAGGTTAGGAACAAAAAGTATTTCCTCTTACACTTCTCTGGCTCAGATAGTGGCTATCTGTATTAAGCCTGCATACTTAAACAAGTAAACCACTGCATCGAAGTCAAATGAGAATCATGAAAACACAGTAATCTGATTAAACAAACTTTGAAACTTTCTTATTATGTGAAAAGTTAACTGAAATTTAGCAATATCATATGAATACCAGAAAATTATTCTTTATAATAAAGAATAAAGAATGTCATAGAAACCCATGTTTCTAAATTATTGAACTAACTTTCATATTGTAAAAAAAATCCAAAATAAAACCGTCAAGAAATAACTGAAAAGATGCACAAATATAACAATAGTCAGCATAATAAAATATAAACAGGCATAAAACACTATTTTACACCCATGGTTTGGCAAAGATGTGGGGAAACGGGAATTATCTTTCACTGCCTATAGAACTGTAAATTGGTATGAAGACTTTGAGGAGTGCTAGGTTTAATATCTGATAAAGTTAAAATTGAATGTACTTGGCCGGGTGCAGTGGCTCATGCCTGTAATCCCAGCACTTTGGGAGGCCAAGGTGGGTGGATCACCTGAGATCAGGAGTTTAAGACCAGCCTGGCCAACATGGCAAAACCCCATCTCTACTAAAACTATTTAAAAATTAGCTGGGTGTGGTGGCGGGTGCCTGTAATCCCAGCTACTTGGGAAGCTGAGGCTGGAGTGCAGTGAGCCGAGATCACACCATTGCACTCCAGCCTGGGTGACAGAGTGACAATGTCAAAAAAAAAAAAAATTGAATGTACTCTATGGCCCAACAATTTTATTAATATATCCTAGAAACTCATGTTCTTGAACACAGGAGGCATATACCAAGTTATTTATTATAGCATTATTTATAGTAACAAAAATTTTATCAATATGTAATGAAAAATTTAATTGTTCTGCATTTAAATGAGGAAATATCACAAACCACAGCTAAGAACAAGTCACTTAACAAGACCTAGATATATCACTATGGATTACAAACGTTAATACCGACCAAAATAAATTGTAGAATACCACTTATAATATTAACATAAGTTTAAAAACTCATCAGTACTACATATTGTATAGTGATGTACAGTAAAAGTTTGAAAAAACAGACTGGATTCACCCTGATATAAAGATGTTTAGTTCTGAACAGAGGAGCCCTGGGGACTTAACTTCATCTGCAATATTTAATTTCATTAAAAAATTTATATCTGAAGTAAACATAAAAATGGATAAATTTTGACTACAGTGTTCTATGTTAGTTATAGTATACTTTGTACTTTTGTTTTCTTTTTAAAAACTAAATTTAGCTGTATCAAATTAAGATTTAAGGAGGTAAAAATCATCAGCAAAAAGACAACTTCTAAGCAATAAAAATATTTCTGTTCATGAAAAATACTGCCTTGTGAAAAAAAAAGTGTTGTGCTTTTCTTTTTCAGGAAGGTAAACCGGAAGCTCTTTGGGTTGAAGAAAGATTTACAGCTCACATTGCCCGGGTCCGTGATGTAGAACTTCTCACTGGGCTTGACTTCTATCAGGAAAAAGTGCAGCCTGTCTCTGAAATTTTGCAACTAAAAACATATTTACCAACATTTGAAACCACTATTTAACTTAATAATGTCTACTTAATGTATAATTTACTGTATAAAGTAATTTTGGCAAAATGTAAATGATTTTTTCGGAGAATTGTAAAATAAAGTTTTCTATTTTTCCTTAAGTCCCCTAAAAGCCATAATTTTTATTATTCCCTTTTCTCTATTTTCATTTCTATGAATATGTATTATTTTAAAGTTATATTTTTCACACAGAGATGATGCTATATTACACCTTCCCTTTTTTGTTGGTTTCTTAAACTCTAATCTCATGACAGATTATACCTTCCTTATTACTTGTTTTATCTTACTCAGAATCTTTGAATATATTTTTCTGCCCAGAATTATTTAAACAAAAGGGAGAACAAAAGAAGTATGTCTCACTTGGGAACTGAATCAACTCTAAATCAGTTTTGTCACAAAACTTTTTGTATTTGACTGGCAATGCTGTTAAAATTAAAAATGCACAGAACTTTTACGCTGTTAATTTCACCTGTAAAAACTGTCCCAACAGATGTGCTTGGCACAAATGCATGAAAATGACATCTTTTATGATAGCAAAAACCAGAAAACAACCTCTAAAAGACTGGTTAAACAAATTATGGAATTTGTTTAAACAAATATTGTTCCATCTCTATAAAGACAGAAGTAGATCTATATATATCTTGAATGTATCACTATTATTAAGTGAGAAAGCAAGTGGTAGAACAATGTGCGTAGTCTACTGTCATTTTTCAGGGGTCGGCAAACTTTTCCATAAGGAACTAGATGGTAAATTTTTTAGGCCATACAGTCTCTCTTAAAACTACTTACTCTGCTGTGGCATCAAGAAAGCAGCCATAGATGATACAAAAAAGGAGTAAGAGTTGTTGTTCTATTAGTCTGCTTTCACATGGCTATAAAGAAATACCTGAGACTGGGTAGTTTATAAAGAAAAGAGGTTTAATTGATTCACAGTTTCGCATGGCTGGGGAAGCCTCAGGAAACTTACAATCATGGCAGAAGGAGAAGGGGAAGCAAGCACTTTCTTCACAAGGCGAGAGGACGGAGTGAGTGTGAGCAGATAAAATGCCAGACACTTATAAAACAATCAGATCTCATGAGAACTCACTCACTATTAGAGAACAGCATGGGGAAAACTGCCCGCATGATCCAAACACTTCCCTCCCTTGGCATGTGGGGATTACAATTCGAGATGAGATTTGGGTGGGGACACAGATCCAAACCATATCACCTATGTTCCAATAAAACTTTATTTACAAAAACAAGTGGAGGGCTAGATTGGGTCCCTGAGCTGTAGTTTGTCAGCCCGTTTCATATAATAAAATCTGGGCTGGGGGAAGCAGAAATTAATAGAAAAAAAGATAACGTTTTTATTTTTTGCTCTTTGTACTGCCTAAAGTTTTTTTTTTTTTTAACTCCTATATGTATTTCTTTAATTTTCAAAATAGAGTTATGAACCAAAGAGATCCCAGCAATTATTTCAGGGTCAATACTATTGGTCAGATTTTGGGGTTGCTAGACTGGCAATTTTCCAGATATTTCTCTGATATAAAGATAAGTTCATCCAGGGACACAGGCTTTGTAGCTAATGAAAAATCTTGTGACCTGAACTTCAAGGAAAACAAATTCAATTGCTTTCTATTTCTATTAGAATTTCAACTGAATTATGGTTATTAATTACAACCAGTTAAGATGTTAGTTTACTCCCACTGGATTTTTTTTAACATAGTTTCTTCACATGCAGAATTTAGGTAAAAAATGTATGCAGTGCAAAATGTGCAATACAGAGAGGCTGCAAGTTAAGACACAAATAGGAAATTATTTCCGGATACATAGCAACAATGTTAATACTCTTCATATAGAGACAATTTTTCCAATCAATGTTCTCCTGTCCCACCATGGCCTGGAAACTAAATAAGATCACCTGGAATTTGGAACTCACAATAGGAAGACAAATGGTGGGTGTTTACAACCCTGAACTGAGTTTAATAACCCTGGATTTCCTCATTACTTCTGAGTTGGTCTGACAGTGGCTAAAAAAGAGAAAAATTAAAACTGTATATATTTTTTGAGATGGAGTTTCATTCTGTCACCAGGCTGGAGTGCAGTGGCACGATCTCAGCTCACTGCAACCTCCACCTCCCATATTCAAGTGATTCTCTTGCCTCAGCCTCCCGAGTAGCTGGGACTACAGGTCCCCGCAACCACACCCGGCTAATAAAATTTCATTTTTTACACAGAGATTGTGCAATATTATACCTTCCTTTTGTATATTCATTACTCCATTAAAAAATACGTATATGTAAAGCCATTTTGAATGAATGAATACCAGTGATTTAATGGATCATGAAATTATAGAGGATTTGGTGTATCTACTTAATAATTTTCAGTATGTAGCCTATATTTACAATGAACTTGTTTTATTTTTAAAAATCTGAAAATGTAAACAATAAAGTTAGTTACACTTTAAAATATTATTTAGAAAGGATTTTATATGTATACAAAGTTTGCAAGAATGGTATAGGCTGGGCACTGTGGCTCACACCTGTAATCCTAGCACATTTGGGAGGCTGAAGTGGGCAAATTACTTGAGATCAGGAGTTCAAGACCAGCCTGGGCAACATAGTGAGACCCTGTTTCTATTAAAAAAAGAATAGTGTAAAGAACTCTTTATAACCCTTACCCAGCTACATCAAGTAACATTCTCAGTATGTACATTTATATATAGTTTTATTTTTCCTACTGTACTTCTGAGAGTACATTGTAGTCATAATGACTACACCTGAATAGTGTGCAAAGATCAAGGACATTAACTCACAGTAAGTTTAATGTTGGTACAATGCTATAAATAATCTAATTTATGAACCTATCAATTTTTTTCATATTTTCAACAATTCTTTAATGATATTTTCTCTTTTGGTCTAGGATCTGAAAAATAATCATTCATTGTATTACTTTTTTCTCTTTGGTCTCTTATAATGTGCAACAATTTCTCAGCATTTAACAAATAATGTTGATACTTTTGAGGAGTCCAGGTCATTTATTTTGTAGACCGTCCGTCCCTCAACTGGGTTTGTCTGGCATTTCCAGATGACTGGATTAACACAGTGCATTTTTGGCAGGGACATTACATTAGTGACATTTGTCCTCAGTCCTTCATATTTGGAAGCACATGATGTTCATTTGTGCCATCATTAATCCATGCCAGATTTCATCAGTTGGTGATGTTAGTGTTCATAAGTTTCTCTTCTGTAAAGACAGTATTTTTCCCTTAATAATTTATAAGTTATTTGTAGAAGGATATTGAGACCCTACACATAACCTGTTTCTCGTTAAATTTTTACCCAACAGCTTCAGTATCCGTTAATAATCTTTCCCTGATTCAATTTTTACGATGATAGTTGCGAAGGGAGTGATTCTTAAAAACTCCATTATTTTACGTTTATTAGCATTCTACTATAAGCAAAAGTGTTCTCATTTATTTTGTTATTTATTTATTATTGTTTGTACAGACTCATTTTTTTTATTCCAACAGATTAGAATACATTAAGATCATTACTTATGTCAGTACTCAAATTGTCCCAGAGTTGGCCAACAGGAGCTTCTTTAAGTGGGGTCCTGGGTCATTTGGATATACCCCATTATTTTTTGAGGACTTATTTTCTAGTACAAAAAAAAAAATTCAGGATTATTTTGTACTTTCCCTGCACTAACTCTGGAATCAGTTCTGTCTCCAAAATGCCCTGGTTCCATTTAGTGGGCACTGGTGCCCTAATTGCTTCTGGGGTATCATAACATCTAGGCATCTTCAGTCGACAAAAGTGGAATCTATATCTATGTCTCTTTGCCTATATCTATCTTTGTGTTCATAAATACTGTAAACTTAAAGTAAAATCCTAAGTCTTCCACTGATAGACCCTCTTGTGGCCTAGAGGACCCCAGAAAAACTTTAAAACTGAGTTTCTGGCCACCGCCAGGAGAGAGAGGAGGTCAGACATGCCTCATTCTATCCACTGTCTTTCATGGTTTAGACACAATTGACCAGCATTAATGTTGAAGTAGATATGGTAAGACTGACAGAACAGACTCTGTGGCAATAAGATACCGAATTATATACAAGACCAAAGGCCATGCCAGGCAAGGATGAAGTCATGCACCCTACACTTAAATAATAAGCTGCTCTATTTATTTATTTATTTAGAGATGGAGTCGCTCTCTCTGTTGCCTAGGCTGGAGGGCAGTGGCGCGATCTCAGCTCATGTGTCGCGATCTCAGCTCATGGCAACCTCTGCCTCCCGGGTTCAAGCAATTCTCCTGCCTCAGCCTCCTGAATAGCTGGGATTACAGGCACATGACATTACACCTGGCTAATTTTTGTATTTTTAGTAGAGACAGGGTTCCACCATGGTGGGCCAGGCTGGTCTCGAGCTCCTGACCTCGTGATCCACCCGCCTTGGCCTCCCAAAGTGCTGGGATTACTGTCGTGAGCCACCGCGCCCGGCCTAGAATAAACTGTTCTAACTGCCACAAGGGTTTTTTTGGTTTGTTTGTTTTGTTTTTTCTCTCAAGCACTGGCTTTGAGATAAGCAATATTAAAACAATTACAACTCATCTCACTGACGCTAACTGAACCACTATTCCACCAGCTATAACTACAGCTTTGATTGGACAAGGGCCTGATTTCAGTAACTTTCTTCTGATAGGGAGACCACTGACCACGGACTGGTTCTGACTGGTTTACAGAGGTTGCTCACTTGTGTGACTTTGTAACCTGAAAAGATCTTTCGATGTATAGGGCCCAACTGTAATACATTTGACAAGAACGGGTGCATTCAAGGTGGTATGGCAGTAGACATAACTTTAATACTTTTGAATGTTAAGTCTCCACCCACAGGTGAACGTGGGTCATGTTACATGCAGATTTGCTCAATACACATGTGTCAGGACCACCTTCATGAATATTTATAGCTTCTCCCATAACCTGTTAAATATGTATTTTTAGCCAGCCTCTTCAGCATAAAACTGCTACTCCAATCTTTCCTGCTTTGAAGTGCTTGTCTGGTCTTAGCTGGAGGAATACTTCCCATCCTGGGGGGTGACCATTTTGCAGGCTGTAACCATTTACAAAAAACAAAGTCTCCTCCTTTTCCAAACTCACAGATTTGTGATTTTTTAAAAGTTAACACCACATAAATAAAAACCATGAATTCAATTACAATCCAGTACTGCATAGTTTTTCTAACAACTTTCTATTTTATAATTTTATCTTCCTTCTCCAATAGTGAGAAATTTGGTTCCGAAAATCGTCAATGTATTTTTTCATATGCTCCAATACACGGAGAGTAAGAATTGCAGACTAACACCACTTAAAGAAGGAAATCTACCAAGTAGAATTCAAGAAGTGTTTCTAGGCTAAGAATTTGGTCAGAATATTGTTCCAGAATTATTGGGACTTGTTTTTCCCCCTTCAGTGTAGTTACAATTCATTTGAAATATAGTACTGCTCATTTGTTTCTATTTATATTCTGTTAAGGAGTTTCCCCATCCTTGTTGAGTCAAGTTTATTTCTTTTAGTGTATAAAATATTAACATGATTTTAAAAGCCAAAATTAGATGAAATGGGACACTCAGAAGAAGTGTCCTCCCTCCACTCTTTCTTTTTCTATCCACCCTGTGTTTACGAACAATAACATTTGTTTCTGGTTAATCATTTCTGTATTTGTTTTTGCAAAAATAGGCAGATAGATATATTTTTCTTATTTTTCTTTTTTTATGCAAAAGAGGCATATTATATATTCCTTTTGAACTTTTTTATTTTTTTTAAATGTCTTTTTATTTTTACTTTTTTTGAGACAGGGTCTTGCTCTGTTGTCCAGCCTGGAGTTCAGTGGCTCAAATAGGACTCACTGCAGCCTCGACCTCCTAGGCTCAAGCAATCCTCCTGCCTCAGCCCCCCAAGTAGCTGGAACCACAGGCATGTGCCATCACACTTGGCTAATTTTTTTTTTTTAAATTTTTTGTCGAGACAAAGCCTCGCCATGTTGCGCAGGCTGATCTCAAACTCCCCTGAGCTCAAACAATTCTCCTGCCTCAGCCTCCCAAACTGTTGGGATTACACCACGCCTGGGTTTCTTTTGCACTTTTTAAAAAACTTGACAGTATATCCCAGAAGTCACTCCATACATACAGGTCTTCCTCATCCTAGTTTATTGCTGCATAGTACTCCATTGTGTAGATGTATCATTTCATTACATCAGTCTCCTATGTAAAAGCTTTTAGGTTGTTTCCAACATTTTGTAACTACAAATATCCAGTAATGAATAATATTATATATATGCAGTTTTGCATTATTGAAAGTGTATCTTCTGGGCAAGTTCCTAGAAGTGGGTAAACACATATTGTGTTTTCATTTTAGAAAAAATAAAAGTCCTATATTGGCACAACTGTAATTCTTAAATTGGTGTATTTAAAATTTTAATTCACTGAAAATAATTTATTTTTCTTAATTATAAAAGTAATACATATTCATTGTAATACTATCCAAAATGTGTATATATATATCTATATTTATATATGTAAATATTTAAATCACACATAATCCCACAAGCAATGATTACAATGACTATACCCTATTAATACATGGCTCTTGGGTATATCTCTTTTTTGAAATGTAGTGTTTTAATATGGGATTTGGGGTAATGTCAGTTCATGTTACTTTGGTTCAGTGTTTTTTTCCTCAGGGGAATTTCAAATTTTTCAGAAAATACTTGTGTCTTGGATATTTAGAAAATTTATTCTAGTGGAAAGTGTAACTTATTGGAGCAAAAGGAAATTACTGCTTGACATTTCAATAAATGCCTTAATTTTTTACAAATTACCCAAGACGTGTAGCTGAGAATTAATGTAGAATCATGCAGGTGTCGTTAAGAATCCATAACGTCAGCTTCCAGCACCAATCATCACCTGACTCAAGTTGTTTTTTGACTTTCAGGTGCTAGAACTATCCCAAGCAATGTAATTCCCTTTCCTTTTTATTCTGACGACAATGAAATATGTAATAAGCCAAATTTTTGACAAGTGTTTTTCATATAGATGAGCATTTAATACAACAGAACTGCTTGCTTTTGAATAGAGGGAACCACATATTACTGCAATTTTCAGTTGTATGTATTTTGGGAGACAGGCATATAAGAGGGATATTTTTGTGAATTCCAACGTTACTGAATCAAGGATTACAATGAATTCTTGTTGGTAGAAAGGGGACTTTCTAATGCAAGTGAGGTCAGCTAAGATCTTGGGAGCAGACTTGGAAAGAAGGGAAATTCTCAACATTGGCTTATATTCCAGACGTAGTTTAAATTCTGAAGTTTTATTTTTATGCATTTTTTGATCTTTCAGGGTATTTAGTGCCATAGTCAGAATTAAGAAGGCTCTAGGTCTATTCTTCTAGAAAATGTCACAAACAAATGAATTTTCTGGGCAAGTGGAAACCTGCTTCCCCTGCTGGTAGGTAGAGTCAGGTAGCTAGAGGCGGATAAATTGAATAAAGAGGTGCACCTATTGATGGGCCAAGGGTTCACCTCTAGCCACTAATTTAGCTGGAATTTAGTCTAAGAGAGTCCATCAGTGTCTGGTCATTTTAGAACCAGTAGATGAAGATTTTAGGAGTCTGTGTTTATGCTTACAAATTGGGCTGATCTTGATGTAAACTCCATCTGGTTTTGGCACTTGAGTTTCTTTCCAAATTATATTTGGGTTCTTTGAAAATCCTCTTCCCCTAGGGAAATCTCTTTCCTTCCTCCACCCCGTCCCCACCCCTGTATCACCACTGCTCTCCCACCACCACTTGTCATTTGTTTACTCTGGGAGGGCTGGTCATGGGAATGGAAACAGGACATAAACTCTAACAGTTTTCAAAAACACAGACAAGGCTGTTTGAAGAAAGGACTTCCTCTTTACACAGCATCCCTGGCAGACCACAATCTCTGCCTCAATCAGTGGACTCACGCTTGAACAAACTTCCAGACAGGAACAAACCTCAGCCTTTCAATGACAGAGAATCCATGCAATTCAGACTTATCCCAAACCCACAGGATAAACTTAGCTGGATAACAACTCATAGTAAAGGGCAACACTAGACTTAGAGCTAGGCTGGTTCTGTTATCCTAACATACCGTGTTTATTAAGGTGTAGAGATTCGTAGGTCTAGGAGAAACCTGGAGAGGCCAGCAAGTCAGTTTCTTAAGGACTAAATAAATAACATTCTGTTAACATTGTTCATACGTTTATAATGTCAGTCTCTGAGACTTTACAACAGTTTTCATATTCCTGAAATTAAGAAAATATGTGTAATGATTAACATGACGACTTCCTCCTGTCTTGTCTCCTTAGCGTGATAACCACAAAGTTTGTTTATAATCGTCTCCTAAGGAATCAACTGCTCTCATTTGAGTGTTAGAAGGCAGTAGAGTATTGATAAGAGCATGGGTTCCTAAGTTATAGACACCAAGGTTTAAATCCTGTCTTCCTAGCTGTGTGATCTGGAACAGGTTCCTTAAACTCTACAATTCGGTTTTCTCTTCTGCAAAAGGGGGATCATTTAATACCTACCTTAGAGAGTTGTTGCAAGGATTCGATAACTTACTAGGTATAAACTGGGTCCATCAGAGGCTGCCATGTGGTAGCATTATCCTCTCTCAGGCATATATAAAGCACACTTTTTAAATTAACCAGGCAATTCCGCTTCACTTGGGTTTACGCACAAGTGATTCAAATTTGTGGATTGTGTTAGATTGATCTTTGCCCTATGATGTGGAGATTTGACTTCCATATTTCCTGCCAGATGAGTTAGTCACATTAATAGCATCCTTCATCATGGTTTGTGGTTGCCCTGATCTTTAAATTTGGCCAGCCTCTATTACAATCCCCATTTATTGGTTAGGTCCCAGGATATTTTTATCCTGTGGCCACATTAACAATTTTAAAAAAAAAGGAACCATGGCATGGTCAATATTGTTACTTTTGGATATTGAGCCACAGATTAGCCGCGGTGGCTCAGATCAACAGGCCGTGGCAGTGGATACATCCTCCAAATCTGTCTAAATCTCATCTGAGAAAATGGGCTTAGCTTGCAGAGATTTCATCATCAACTCTCACCTCAGATTCTGACATCAGCCTTTTACAGCATTTAAGCAAAGTTTTCCACAAATTGAGAGCAGAAATTTAGAATCAAATCTTCAATTGATTACTTTGATATAAGGGAGTTCATCAAACGACTCACTGTCTTCCTCTCTTGCCATCTCTGAATCTGGAACCAACCGTCTTCTGTAGTCATTCAGATGTCTAGTCTTTCAAGACTAGACATGTCTTGCCTATTCAAGATCTCCTTAAATCTATTTATTCAGTGAATGTTTATTGAGCTCCTTTTATGTTACAGACACTGTTCTAGGGGGCTTTGGATAATCAAGGAACAAACTCGACAAAGATCCTTGCCCTTTACGGCCTTATATTCTAGCAGGGAAGACACAGTAAACAACAGGTACAGCAAATAAGAAAATTAAATTGTGTGTGTTAGAAAGTGATAAATGCAACCAGGCACGGTGGCTCACACCTGTAATCCTAGCACTTTGGGAGGCCGAGGCGGGTGGATTGCCAGAGCTCAGGAGTTCGAGACCTGCCTGGACAAGATGGTGAAACCCTGTCTCTACTAAAATACAAAAAAATTAGCCAGGAGTGGTGGCATGTGCCTGTAATCCCAGCTACTCGGGAGGCTGAGACAGGAGAATCACTTGAACCCAGGAGGTGGAGGTTGTAGTGAGCCGCGATCACACCATTGCACTCCAGCCTGGGTGACAGAGGGAGACTCCGTCTCAAAAAACAAAAGCAAAAACAAACAAATAAAAAGTGATAAATGCCACAGAAAAGAAAAGGAGAAATAAATAAGAGTAAAAAGAAGCTGTGTAGTCCCAGCTGCTCCAGAGGCTGAGGTGGGAGGATCACTTGAGCCCAAGAGGTCTAGGCTGCTGTGTGCCGTGATTGTGCCACTGCACTCCAGCCTGGGTACCACAGCGAGACCTTGTCTCCAAGAAAGAAAGAAAGAAAAATTGAATGTAGGGATGTTGTGAAGTGTAGGTTGCAAAAAATATTAAGCAGAGCAGTCCGGGGAGACCTCTTTGAAATGCTGAAATCTGAGCAAAGATTTAGAGGAGGCAAAGTGTTAGCCAGGCCGATATATGGGGAAGCAGTCAACACAGGGACATGCGCTGTGTTCAAGGAGCAGTAGAAGCCGGCACTGCTGTTAGAACACATTTCTTTTCCTCTCAGACCTCTTATAACCATTGCCTAAGATCCATCTCAAGAATAAGAAAGTAGGCTGTGTTCAGTGGCTCATACCTGTAATCCCAGCACTTTGGGAGATGGAAGCAGGAGCAGTGCTTGAGGCCAGGAGTTGAGACCAGCCTGGGCAACGTGGCAAAACCAATCTCTACTAAAAATATGCACACTCACACACACACAAATTCGTTGGGCATGGTGGCGCACTCCTGTAATCCCAGCTACTCAGGAGATTGAGGCATTAGAATCATTTGAACCCGGGAGGCAGAGGTTTCAGTGAGCCAAGATGTTGCCACTGCACTCCAACTTGGGGCAATAGAGGAACAGAGGAAGACTGTGTCTCAAAAAAAAAAAAAAAAAAAAAAAAAAAAAAGTAAGAAACTAGATAGAGGGGAATTTATTTTCTAAAATTACAATCAACTAAAAAAAGTGTTCAGATTTTGTGGGGTTTTTTTGTTTGTTTTCTAGTTAGCAAAAACAAGTCTATTGCCAATAACCCCAAGTATAACTGCATTTTACATATTTTATAGTATTAGGATACCATATGAAATTGTCATTTTTGTAAGTCCAAAACTCTTGAATACTGTCAAATGTATATGTTTTGTACCTTAACCTCAGAACTTCTGATGACACTATTGCTCTTAAAATTAAAGTGTATATATCACATTTATTATTTTTGAAATTATTATAGACTCATAGAAAATTGAAAAAAATAGCACAAAGAGCCCAGTATACCCTTTAGCTAGCTTCCCCCACTAGTAACATGTTACATGGCTATGGTAAAATATCAAAACCAGGACATGTCACTGGTACAATACTGTTAACAAGTCTACAGACTTTTTTCAGATTCGACTAGTTTTTACATGCACTCATAAGATACTACTTTTTAAAGTTTACACAACCAATTTTTTTTAAGCAACTCTGAAAGTAGGCACAGATGCAGCAAGTGAGGTTCAGAGAATTTAGAGTATTGTTTTTAGTCTAGTGTATCGTCCCCCTCTGTGCAGAGTATGGGATGGCCAATAGGGTGAAACCAACTGGATTTAAGGTTCTTTCTGAAAACTTTTCTTTCTGGGACCTGAACTATTCCCATAGGAGAGGTGATAAATTCTTCCAATTCTTTATGCCTCTTTTGAATTGTATATATTCCTAAGAGATTAATGCGTTCAATTCTTAGTTTTGTTTTTCTGGGATATGGAGAGATAATATTTGCACAAGTGTTGTGGGTAAAGCTTTGAGGACAAGATGCTGATAATGGGGGAATGATCAGCAAAATGGCAGACTGGAGCTCTCCAGGGCAAATACTCTCTCCTCCCTCACATATTTGCTGCAGGGGAGCTGTATTCATTAGGTATGTCTGGGACAACCATGGAATGTGCCTGCCTTAGACAGGATGGCTGATATTTTAAGAAACAATGGCTAAAAAAGAGATCAGATATTAAAATCTGAAATTTCATTGTCTTTATTTAAAAATAAGAATAACCTAGATAATATGCAAATATAAATTTTGAAACCCCAAGACAGCAAGGTGAAAGTGGAAAATAAAACTATCTTGTGTTTCAAAAGGCAATTAAAGAAAAACAGCACACCACACCGTAAGACTGAAATCCAGTTGTCTGGAGGTTTTAGCAGTGCCAATGAGTAGAGAAAAGTTTCCATATAATTCAATAACCAAGTAGAGTCAGAGTGACTCAAAACTTGTCTGGAGTTTAGACTTATTTGACGGAAACTTCGTAGGGCAGGTTTTCCTCTTTCCCTAATTTGACTTTACAAGCCAAGGCCCACATACTTGGAAACAGTAACTGGACAATTACTAAATGGTTGCTGAGTGATGGTGTAAATAGTTGGAAAAAAGCTTGAATTTGGATTCATGACAGCTATCAGATAAGTCTTATTCTCGTGTTCTAGACAGTTTTATATGCTATTAGGACACACTGCTGTTGAAGAAGAAGTAGAAATTGTCTCTGTATTTTCAATTAAAATTCGATTTAATTAATCAAATGTGTTATACAAACGTATATAGAGGAGAGGCTTTTTTAGAGTTTTCAAAAAGTTTTTTTAAAAATACTTGCATTGGAGGTCCATGCGTTTGCAGAAACTACTGTCATGGGCATTAACAATTATTTTATTTATTTGATTGTATATATTTATGGTGTACAACATGATATTTTGATATGCATACATAGTGAAAGGGTTACTGGAGTCAAGCAAATTAACATATCCATCATCTCACATAGTTGCCCTTTTTTTTTCTTGGTAGCTAGAGCATCTAAAATCTACTCTTTTAATAAATATCCTCAATTTTAAGAGGCCATACAGGCGAAGGCTCTCACACAGAGGGAACTTAAGTCAAAAATCCCAGTCCCATCACTTAGGACTTCAGGGCTGTCCAGACCGTTGTCATCAGAAACCAAAACTCGGGGAAAGGACAGGCTGAGAGCAGAACTGAGAGAGTCCCTGTCATTTTCATATTGTATATCTGTCCCTATGTGTTTATGGATATATAACCCCTTTTGTATATTTACCCATCTGGTAAAAATCATATTCTCTTTGCTGCAGAATTTCACCACCACCACACCTCCCACCTTTACTCACACACACACACACACACACACACACACATATATGTTGTGCTGGGTAAATATTATAAATATTATGATAAATTGCTTTAGATGGAGGGTAAAACATTCAGGGGTCAGACTTGACTAACACTAGATAGTGATTGATGTGTTTTCTGGTTTGTTTTTTGCTGTGGGGGTGATGGATGTTGTCTGTGGAGGGCATTGTTGGCTACATGCCTGGGTTTCTTTTTCAGTAACTGAGGAATCAAGTCGAAGGCTGGATTTGAATGTCAGCACAATATACAGGATTTTTGAGAGAAAGGAGTTTGGAGGCAAATCTTGAAGCTTCACTTTTTTTAATTTTGCAGGGTGGTGGATGATGTGATTTCTCTTCCTCAATTCCCCTAGAATTCCTCTTCAGTAAAATTGATATTATTAACCAAGTCACTGTGGTGTTGGATCTATTTGGGGGATGTGGCAAAATGCTGAGTTTGGCCTCAGAACGGGCACAGGGTGAGAAGAGAAACTCCCAGGGGATTTCAGGCTCAGGTGGGTCAATTGGACTTCCAGGCAGTCATCCATTTCCTCTTAATTGAAAATGCTGCTAGGAGTACCAGGTTATCTATTGTTAATACTTTCCCTCTAAGTTTAGAATGCTGAAGCAAAAAAAAAGAGACTACTTTCCTAGGTGAGTATTTTCTTCCCTGTGTACTTTATTATTATATTTTTATGTCACTAACAAAAATTTAAGCACTTGTTAAATTTCCAGTGGAGAACTAGGACATTTTATAAGTGGATATTTTGGACTATCCAGTTAACAGGAAAATCTTAGGGGTAAAGAGAGATAAATTAAACACTTCTACTGAATTTAGAATATTATCCTAAGGACTAAAAATAACCTCTTAATTCTGCTTATTACAAAGCTATAAATATTTACTGTAAACAGAGAAATATTGATAGGCAAAAGAAATAAGCATTTATGGTACCATCAAGCAGAACAAATCACCGCTAATATCAGGATGTGTATCCTTCTAGCACTGCCTGTATAGGGTCATAGTCTGTGTATTGATTATTATCTGCCCCTATTTCCAAGCACTGTACCAAGTGCTCTGCGTACATTATTTCATTTAACCTTTCCTTTATACTATGAGGTAATTGCTATTTTACAGATGTAGAAACTCTTGGCTATTCAAAGGGGGGGGGGGTGGGTAGAATTGAAGCCTTTGGAACAACTTTAGCTATCCAGACCCTGGCCTACTTTGAAGAACCCCATGAAGAGGTTTCAGGGACATCAAGAAATCTATACCAAATTCGAATCTCCTAATATACTCAGGAAATAATTTGGAAGTATCCAACATAAAAAGAGTTATCTGCATGTAACAGAATGTATCCTCATACTTGGTCAATTTCCAAACATGAAAGTGTTAAGGCTGCCAAGGGAAGAACCAACCTGTTGCAACCATAATACTCTGTGTGGCTGTGTTTGAACCTTATCTGTCTTCGGTAGATTTGTTAGAGCAGTTAGCATTATTAATACTAATTACTACAATGATTGATGATAGTGATGGTTTCAAAAGAGAATATGAAAAGGCAACATGATGAAGTGAAAATATCTTTTGCTATAAAAAGCACACAATATAACACTTTCCAGCTTTAACAAGCTATGTACTATTTCATCGTGTTTAAATTTAAGTCTGCTTAACAGACGTACTGTAGATTTGGGAAATGTGAAAACTTTTTTCCAAACGAAATTGTTAAAGGCAAATCTATGATATATGACTCACCTGCAAGACTTCCAAGAAACCAGTACTCCTGGGTTTCCTTACACGTGGTGATTCATTCTTCCAGGATGTTTAAGCAGTTGTCCTAGAAGGTGGGTGGCAAAGAAAAACTAACAGAAAAAAGTAAAGAATAGAATATGTCTATTTCTGCTATTTGCACCTATTTTTTGGACTATCTGATATTTTAGTTTTTCATTTTCAAATCTATGATTTGTGGTAATTCACTTTGAGATGTGTTATGAGGGACCATTGGAGCCATTAGGAATTCAGTCTTTTTAAGTAGATCCTTCCTTCCTTCTTTCCTCCCTCTCTCTCTCTCTCATTCTTTCTTTCTTCCTTTCTTTCTTTTTCTTTTTTTTTTTCTTTTTGAGACAGAGTCTGACTCTGTCGCCCAAGCTGAAGTACAATGGTACAATCTCGGCTCACTGCAACCTCTCTCTCTTGGGTTCAAGCGATCCTTGTGCCTCACCCTCCTGAGTAGCTGGGACTACAGGCCCATGCCACCACGCCTGGCTTATTTTTTCTGTATTTTTTTTAGTAGAGACGGGGTTTCACCATGTGGGCCAGGCTGCTCTCAAACTCCTGGCCTCAATTGATGTGCCCGCCTCAGCCTCCCAAAGTGCTGGGATTACAAGCATGAGCCACCATGTCCGGCCTAGTCTTTTTTTTTTTTTTTTTTTTTAATATTTTATTCTTGGTCTTTATTGTGTTCTCACTGTCACTCCTGCCCCCCCGCCCCGGCCCCATTATCTCCCCTGGTTTTGGGTTGTTGGATGTCACTTCTCTCTTTGCTGTTGTGTGACTGCCTATACCAGCCCTGCCTGTCACTTTTCTCACTTGCCTCACAGAGATGGTGTTGTGGGCTGACTTGTGTTCCACTCAAAATTCATATGTTGAAGTCCTAACCCCAATACCCCAGAATATGACTGTATTTGAATGTAGGGTCTTTACAGAGGTAATTAAGTTAACAGGAGGTCATTAGGATAGCTGTAATCCTATGTGACTGGTGTCCTTATAAGAAGAGAGAATTCAGACACAATTACAGAGGGAAGATGACCTGAAGACTCAGGGAGAAGACTGTCTTCTACAACCCAGGAGAGAGGCCTGGGACAGATCCTTCCTGAAGAAACCAGCCCTGCTACACCTTGATTTTGGACTTCTAGCCTCCAGAACTGTGAGAAAATAAAATTGTATTGCTTAAGCCACATAGTCTGTGATATTTTATTATAATAACCCTAGCAAACCAACACAGGTTGATTTGGAAATCATCTAACATGTTACTTAATACAATAAAAACTAACTATAAGTAGACTTGTGATTGCAGAGTTTAAGAACAAATCTACAGCGAGCTCCTATGAGCTTCATGCTGTGAACACTGGCTATGTCAAATCATTTTATGCTGCCTTCTTAGATGCAAGTATTCATTCATCCCTTTATTTACTCAATCAATGAATATTTACTGAATCCTTTCTACATACCAGACGTTGAACCAGACATGGCTCAATGAGGTCTTGGTGTAGCTCTTGGGGGAGCTTACAGTCTCAGAGGGGGAGACAGTCATGTAAAAATGAGTTGTGGTAAAATACTACAAGTGTTTAGGATATTAATGAAGTGAGAAAAAAAGATCAGATGGTCTTGAATTCTGGAAGGTGAGCTTACCAGATAGTTGAATTCCAAATACATCCAATATTATGGTGTGTGTGTGGGGGGGGGGGGTGTGGTGTGTCTACCTACCTACTTATGTCTTTTGACATATCAGCACACTCTCTCACATTCTGCTTGGTTTCAATGCCTGTTGCAAACTTACAGAGATAAGTGGATTATGATGGAGTGGGAAGTAGCAGTTAGAAGACATGTGTTCACATCTGGCCTCTGTTATTTATCTAACCAAGTGACCACAAACAAGTCACTCAGCCTTTCTGAGCCTCAGTACCTTCCAAACTGGTTGTTTGGGGAATTAAATGAGATGTCAAGGGCTTTGAAAAGTATAAGATCTTAAATAGTCCAATTATGATTTATTGAGAAAAAAATTGGATCTTCTCAGGAAAATAAATAGTTAAAATTAATAAGTGGCAAATGAAACCAGAGCTAAACCAGGTATAGGGAACATGTTGTTATCTAAACTTATTCTAGGTATTTCAGGTATTAAGTGACTTCTTTTGTGCGAAGTTTGGTTTTCATTGTGTTTACTACGGCAATACCAGTCAGTGGTGCTTCCTGCTTGGTTGGAAAGTTGAATATTTATTACCCTATGTATGTAGGGGTAGTTGAGGATGCTCTTAGTTGGATTAGGGACATCCTCTGATGGGCAATGCTGCTTTGTGGTTAGACACATGGACTCTAGAGCTAACTCTAACAAGTAACTTAACCTTTTCTTGTGAAAATGAAGATAAAAATGATATCTGCTTTATTATAGCATTATTATGAGAATTAAATAATCCAAAATTAAAGCACTTAGGAGAGTGGCTTGCACATAAGAGCAATTTAAGTGTTAGATTAATAAATTCTACATCTCCAAAGCATCAGCATTTACCAACAACTGTAGGTAAGCTTTTATACCCAAGGCTGGCTTTTACTCTGCTGCCTTAGCACTAGCAATGAGTTCTCAGAAAACCCCTAGACTCTCCACTCTTCAGTGATAATAAGCCCTCTGTTACTGCCTCATTTTACAAGTTTGGGGTGGGGGCAACAGAGTAACAATTGTTTACATCATCATCCATGAACCGTAAAAGTCCCAGTGCGGGATCTCCTGGAAAAGCAATGAAACTGCCTCCTCATTCTCCTGAGATTATTTTTGGGCTCATTGGTTTGCTCTGCTCCTCTAGAAGGGCTTTGTGGTGCTTTTGACATCTCTGGTGAAACTGTTACTGAATACAGTCTTTCACAAGGGCAGTGTTTCAAAGCCTTAATAATGAGCTGGCTTGAGCTTTGGCAATTTATCTTTAAGTAATAATTGGCAAATGCTCAAAAATGCATGAATGATACTTGTGATATTGCTTAAAGTAATAGTGAAAAGCGAGGAACGATCTAAATGTTGGACATAGTGGGCTGATTAATACATGATGACACCATATATTGCAATTGACAGAGCAGTAAAATAATATAAATTTCTATTTTTATATGAAAAATTGTTTTTGATATGTTGTTAAGTAAAAAGCAAGTCACAAAGCCATAGGTAGAATTTGATCCAATTTTATTTTTTTAAAAAAGAGGAAACTTTTGTTTGTTTATATTGAATAGAACAAGTTTGGAAGAATCTGTACAAAAATATTAATGATAATGACCTCTGCATAGTGGTATTTTGAGTGGTTTTAATTTAGCTGTGTTCTTTTTGCTTACCTGTATTTTCTAAATTTCCTGCAATGACTATGAATGGAATGCCTAAGGGTAAGAAAGGAGGAAAATATCTTAAAAAGGAACTTCATCGGTTTGGCTAGTTTTTGTCATCAAAGTATTTGGACAAAAAAGTATCTGTGCATTCCAAGAGGGCCATAGCTCGCCTTAGGAACATCACACTTTCCTGCTGACTCTACAGAAGGGCAAATGCCTGTGGCTTATGTGAAGGCTGATGGTGTAAACTTGAGTGCTGAAAAGTGGTACAATGGGTATTTACTTCTTCCTGCCTCCCTCCCCTTCCTGCCCACATTAACCTCAATGGAAAAGAGGATATCTGTTGCACAAGGTCGAAAGTACTCTACTATCTAAGGTCTCATGAGGGAGAAAAGGAGAGAACAACCCTTATCACGACCTAGTAATCAATGGTGAGCTCTCTAAACCACAATGGCTCTCTTTTCCTAAACTAATTATCTTGGCTGAAAGAATATCTTTGAGCTACTCCCAACAGACAAGTCTCAGTGATCAGGATAGCAGTTTGGAGCTTTTGGCTAACAACTCCTAGGGGTGCTGCCAAAAGGGCTCCTAAGCCTGTTCTCAGGCTTTTCTGGCAGATTTTCAAAGCCCAGATATCGGAAAAAATACAAATGGAAATAACAGAAAACTACAAGATTCCTCTCTCTCAGTGCTTCCTCAGCCAGCCTGAAGCTCTTCTTCCAGGCTGAGCCTGCAGCCCTGGCTGTCGGGGAATGAGCTGGAAGACCTGACCTTACACCTGTGGCTTATTATTACCCCTGGCAGGGGTTTCCTCTGGTTTAGTGACCAGACATTGTAGAGCCCACTGATTCATTTCCTATCTGGCATTTTCCTTTTTGTTAGAATATCACTAACTGAGTTCAGGCATCCATGGACCTGGCATCGGTGGAAGGACCTTGGTGAAGAGAAACATTTTGGTGTAACGGTGAAGAACTAGGGCTCTGGGACTGAGTCACCACTTACCAGGCTTAGGCAGAATTTCTAAGCCTCAGTCTTTGCCTTTGTAAAATGGGAATAAAAATAATATCCACTTAACGAGACTATGGTGAGGATTAAGTCCAATCTTGAACTTAAAGTGCTTAACCAGGCCTGGCATATAATAAATATTTAATAAAAGGCAGCATTAGTGAAGAGCAGCCTTGAGGAAGTTAAGGACTGACCTGACTCCAGTTTGAGAGCTGGAGGAAGGACCAGTTGGATCATCCATGACTGGAATCCATTGCTTTGGGAATATGATTCTCCATTTCCAGCCGCCTCCAAAGCAGGGTAATCTGGACAGTGACTTTTTCAGTAAAACACAGTGCCTTTCTATTCTGTAATAGTATTTTTTGTTTGTTTTTACTCTTTTTCTATTATTTATCACTATATTCACCCTCAAAGAATCAAAACATGATATTTAAAACAACCATTTAATAAAGTGATGTTTTTGAAATCTTTTTTCTTGGTCTGTTTTTTTACGTTTTTATCTATGGCTCTCTTTAGTCATAAAACTTCAGATGTGCAGAATCTGCTTAAAAAGCTACCGGGCAAAAAGAATTCTGCCTCTTATGCTGGCAGTTTCCCTTTAAAGGGAACACCAGAAAGCTCAGAATATTTATTTAAGAATAATTAGAAAAAGTGAACTATTAAATACTAAAATTAAAGAAAAGTCATCGAATCTACTTAAACTGCTCACTGCAGCTGGCAGCAACTCATTAAAAGTCAGTTTCAAAATGTGATAGCTTTCAAAGAACCTTTTTATACATTTTCTGAGGTCTCTCTGAAAGGATTCCTTTCTTCATGAACACTGCTATTAAGGAGGGCCTGTATAAACCAAAACTAATTTGTAGGTAAGCATGGCTTTTAAAGCAATAGAAGCCCAATTCAGAAATGTTTACTGAACTGGAGTAATTGAGCTGACTTTTCCACATAGGCATACCAATTTTTCGTATTTCCAAAATGAACCAGACATTTTAAAGTCCTAAGTTCCCATTTATGAAATCAGCTCCTACATCCTTTGCACAGGCTTGAACTATGTGATCAGTATACTTTTATATGAGATTGGGTAGCTACGAGTGACATTTTAGGCTGCACTCTATGTGTCCTTTCAGATGACAAAGTCCTCTGTGATGTCAGGGAGTGGTTTCTCTCTACCTCTGCCTCTTAGTTAAACTTCTGCTCTTAAGAATAGAGTACTTACTTGTTTTTCCTCTTCTGAATCGTGACTGACCTTAACTCCTCAGAACTTTTACAAACAAGAATTAATTAATACAAGAGTGATAATTCAGAGCCAGTGTTTCTGGCCTGCTTCGGGGAGAGATGTTTTGTGTTTGTGTGCATGAGACCATGCATTTAAAAGCTAAATATGGCCGGATGTGGTGGCTCATGCCTGTAATCCCAGCACTTTGGGAGGCTGAGATGGGTGGATCACCTGAGGTCAGAAGTTCGAGACCAGCCTGGCCAACATGGCAAAACCCTGTCTCTACTAAAAATACAAAAATCAGCCAGGAGTGGTGGCACATGCCTGTAGTCCCAGCTACTCGGGAGGCTGAGGCAGGAGAACCACTTGAACCCAGGAGGCGGAGGTTGCAGTGAGTGGAGATCACGCCACTGCACTCCAGCCTGGGCGAAAGCATGAAACCCCATCTCAAAAAAACAAAACAAACAAACAAATAAAATCTAAATATGAGGATTAAATGAGATAATACATTCAAGGAGTTCCTGACTCAGAGATGTTCAATAAATATCCAGCCGTTTCCTTCCATTCCACTCTACCCCACAGCACCCTTTCTAAGACCGAGGCAGCCATTATGTACTCCCCAAATCTTCTTTTCTCTCAGGGCAAGCACCTGGGGTTTTCTTTTCAGTTGCCCTTCCCAGGACAGTCTCTGTACCACATCCCAGCATCTTTGTCATTGTCTTCAACTTAACTATACTCCTTTTCATCTCAATTGTGGTTCCAGGAACTGAATTCAATACTCCACTTGAGGAGACCTCCACCGAATGGAATGGCCTCTATATCCTCTCTGAATAGGACTTCTCTTACCTATCTGATATGGCTTGGATGTGTGTCCCCGCCCAAATCTCCTGTGGCATTGTAATCCCCATTGTTGGAGGTGGGGCCTGTTGAAGGTGATTGGATCATGGGGGTGCTCCTTCATGAATGGTTTAGCACCATCCTCCTGGTGCTGTTCTCTTGATAGTGAGTGAGTGAGTTATCACGAGATAACCCACTTATCGCTTATCACACTTTGTTTAAAACTGTGTAGCACCGCTGGGCGTGGTGGCTCACGCCTGTAATCCCTGCACTTTGGGAGGCAGAGGCGGGAATCACCTGAAGTCAGAAATTCGAGACCAGCCTGACCAACATGGAGAAACCCTGTCTCAACTAAAAATACAAAATTAGCCAGGCGCAGTGGCGCTTGCCTGTAATCCCAGCTACTCAGGAGAGGCTGAGGCAGGAGAATCACTTGAACACAGGAGGCTGAGGTTGCAGTGAGCTGAGATCGTGCCATTGCACTCCAACCTGGGCAACAAGAGCGAAACTCCATCTCAAAACAAAAATAACAACAACAATTTAAAAAACTATGTAGCACCTCTCCCCTCTCTCTGTCTTCTTCCTGCTCCAGCCATGTGAAGTGCCTGCTGCCGTCTTTGCCCTCTGCCATGACTGTAATTTTCTGGAGGCCTCCCCAGAAGCCAAACAGATGCCAGCATCATGCTTTCTCTACAGCCTGCAGAACCATGAGCCAATTAAACCTCTTTTCTTGATCAATTACCCAATCTCAGGTATTTCTTTATAGCGTGAGAGGATGGACTGATACAACATCAGACCAAAGTCACCTCCTTGGCTCACTCTGTGTATACTGATCTATATATATAAGCCAGAAGAGTCTTCTACAAGTTTTGCCATGCATTGGTCAGGGACCTGCCATTCAATCAGTTGTGAAGACACCCACTTTATTAGTGTCTTTCAAAGTCCTTTGTCAAATGCTATTGGAGATTCAGCTGTACTCTGGCCATGGCATTGCCTTTATTTATTGGCTACCAAAAATGAATACAGTTATTTTTCATGAGGGTGGAGATTTTTTTTTTTTCATTCAAGAGACATCCACTAAGTGCTGGGTACATGGTAATCAGTCAGTAAGTGATTTTTGAATGAATGAATAAACTAGGACTTCATGAATTACATGGGCTCCTATTATGCCCTCTGAGTGGTTTTAACATATGTTTTAAAGCCAACCTATAGCATGTGCAATTTATTTAAAAACTTTTAGTGACAGCTGCCCCACGATCATCTGCCTCTCAGCAAATATATCTCAATTCACTTCCTTTTTTTTTGAGACAGGGTCTTGCTCTGTCCCCCAGGCTGGAGTGCAATGGCACAATCTCTGCTCACTGCAACCTCTGCCTCCCGGGTTCAAGCAATTCTCATGCTTCAGCCTACTGAGTAGCTGGGGTTACAGGCGCACGCCACCATGCCCGGCTAATTTTTGTATTTTTAGTAGATATGGGGGTTTCGCCATGTTGTCCAGGCTGGTCTTGAATTCCTGGCTACAGGTGATCCGGCCGCCTCGGCCTCCCAAATTACTGGGATTACAGGCATGAGCCACCACTCCCGGCCTCAATTCACTTCTAAAAGCAATTAGAGGTGGCTTCGGGATGCAAGAGAAGTTTCCCTGGGTGTCCACCACTTTAATTTGTGGGAGTCATGCGGTTCAGAGAAGCATCCCTTTCTCTCTACAATCTCACACATCAAACGCTTCTATATCCTCTCACCGATGTTTGTTCTGCCACTCTTCGTCTAAAGTCCATTCTTCTTGAAAGAAAACTGAAAAGCAAAATGGAATGTTTTTCTGTTTTCACTCTGTCATCTGCCAATCTTATACTATTTGCCCCAAGAAATGGGCCTTTCTTATTCTTCTAATTTTGACTACTATTAATGAGACCATTTTGTTGTCCTTAGGTGTTCATGACGTAAAGGCCCCTGCTATTAGAGAATTGTGTGTTTCAACTCTGGGTGCTTTCTATTCTAGTAACTAACTGAACTGCTGAAGTTCCTACAGAAGAATCCAGAAGAACTGATTCTGTGAATGATCTTTAACATTTTGAGTAGTACCTGGGGTGGCGAAGTGAGCAATAACTTTTAAATATTAAAACAATATTTATGATTTCTAGAATATTGTTTGAAAAATGTAGCATTTTTTAAACTATTTCACATAAAATATTGTGATACAGATAATAACTACACCTGTAGAACCTGCGCCACACAAGATGCTTCACGTGTAATTCTCATAACACTACTGCTCACATTTTTACATTGGGGAAACTGAGGCTTCAGAGTATGTAGTAACTCACCTAAACTCACCCAACTCGAGAGTACCAAGCAAGCACTCGACCTCAGGTTTGCCTACTCAAAGCCTGCACTCTCCACTCCACTACTCTGCCTGCCAACTTTCATTCATCTATTTGAAAAATATTTCTTGAGCACATGATATATGCCAAGAACTGTTCTAAGTGCCTAAGATACATTGGTGAATGAAGACAAAGTTTCCCACCCTTATGAAACTTAGATTCTAGTGGGAGAGAGAGACAAATAAACAATATAATTTTATATAAATTTACATACATGATAACAGGTGCCAAGTGCCGGGGAAAAAGGAAAAGGAGAGCAAATTAAGAGGAATCAGGAAACTGAGCAGTGAGGGTGGAAAGAGGTCATCCTATTAAATGTAGGGTGAACATCATTGAAAAGCGGTCATTTAGGAGAGAAGGGAGTGAGCCAAGCATATCTCTGGCTCTGTCAGGCAAGTAGAACAGTGGGAGCAAAGGCTCTGAAGCAGGAATGTACTTGGCAAGTCTCAGGACCAGCAAGGAGGCCAGGATGGTAGTGTAGAGGGAGTGAGAGACAGAGGAGCAGGAGGTAAAGTCAGAATGGAAATAAGGCCTTGTTTGGGACACGCAGGCCACTGTACTCTGAATTTAATGGGAGGCAGAAGGGAGAGAGGTGGGAACATCTTGAACAGAGGAGTGACACACTCTGAGTTAGCTTTTAGCAGGCTCACTGCGTCAGCTACATTGAGAATAGACTGTTAAGAGGGAAAATGTAGAAGAAAGCAAGCCATTTAGGAGGTTATTGCCAACATCCAGGCAAGATGTAATACCATTTAATGTTCTGACAATCCAGACCTCAGTGGTATCAGTGGTGGGAGTGAGAGGTGATCAGATTCTGCACGTATTTTGAAGACAGAGCCACAGATTTGCTGAAGGGTTGGATATAAGGATTGAAGGAGGAGGAGAAGTGAAGATAATACTGAAGTTTGTCCTAATCAACTGAAAGGATAAAATTGACAACTAAAACAGAAAAGGACAGGACAAGGCCGGGTGTGGTGGCTTGCACCTGTAATCCTAACATTTTGGGAGGCCGAGGAGGGAAGATTTCTTGAGCCCAGGAGTTTGAGATCAGCCTGGGCAACATAGAAAGACCCCATCTCTACAAAAAGCACAAAATTAGTTTGGCTGAGTAGCTGGGACTTGTGCCTGTAGTCCCAGCTACTTAGCAGGCTGAGGTGGGAAGATTCCTTGAGCCCAGGAGTTTGAGGCTGCAGTGAGCTGTGATCATACCACTGCACTCCAGCCTCGGTGACAGAGTGAGACTCTGTCTCTAAAAAAATAAAGTAAAAATAAAAATAAAAAGGATAGGAGAAAAGGAGCTTGGCTTGACATACTGACTGAAGTTTAGATGCTGATGCTGATTAGACATCTAAATGGAATTGCTGAATAACCAGTTGGACACTTACTATCAATTTATATGCATCCTAGTATAGTTTATTGGTGCAAATTGTTTACATTTAAATGGTTTGAATCATTGGTGAGCATTGGACATTTTTCGTAGTCTTTATTAGCTTATAATTGTATTTGTCAATGTGGTTATTTGATTTTGATCTACCACATGACAGCATTCATTAGACTCTAAACTCCATGGGGGCAGGGGTTGCCTTTGTTGTTGCTCATTTTGTCATTGTGCTTCTATCACCTAGCATCCTGCCTGGCAGGCAGTAGGTGCCCAAGCCACATACCAACCACTCAATAAATATTTGTTAAATGAATAGATATTTGTTTTAAAAATGAATACTTTATTATAAGAGGAATGCTGCTCTGAAAATATTTAGAAATAAAAAAAAGTTTTTGGGGTCTTCAAATTTCATCACCACGTTGTTTCACTAGAGGTTTTCACTAACTTGAATTCAGTATTAGAAAATGATTTTGTCAGAAATTATATTCTTCATAAATATGAGGTTTCAAAATGAAGTGTGTGACTTTTAATATATCTCGTAAATATAATAAATGTATATTACACATATCTACTTATACAAATGTATAAATTGGCCCCTTCACATGGCAGGCATTTCTGGAATAGCAATGTACACCAATGGAAAAGCATTTATTTGATTTATAAAAATCACAAATAAGTAAAAGAGAACTTTCCTTGAATGCCACACACTTGTAAAGAGAGAGCCAATTTTTGGAAATGCTATGGATTTAAGTAGATATCAATGAAACAAGAGTGCATGGAAATGGTGGGGGGAAAGTAGGTGAAGGATCTTGTGACCAAAACCATAAGGAGTTTGGATTTTGAGATACTTGGCACCTGTGTGTGTATAACTGCCCAATGGGTTCACCTTGCTCACTGCCTAGACAGAGCCAATTTATCAAGACAGGGGAATTGCAATAGAGAAAGAGTAATTCACACGGAGCTGGCTCTGCGGGAGACTGGAGTTTTATTATTACTCAAGTCAACCTCCCCAAGCATTCGGGGATCAGAGTTGTTAAAGACAAGATAGTGGGTTGGGGGAAGCCGATGAGCCAGGAGTGCTGGTTGGTTAGGTAGCAGATGAAATCATGGAAAGTTGAAGCTGTCCTCTTGAGCTAAGTCAGTTCTTGGGTTGGTGCCATAAGATCAGATGAGCGAGTTTGTCAACCTGGTGGTGCCAGCTGATCCATCAAGTGCAGGGTCTGCAAAATATCTCAAGCACTGATTTTAGGAGGAGTTTAGGGAGGTTCAGAATTTTGTGGGCTCCAGCTGCATGACTCCTAAACCATAATTTCTAATCTTGTAGACTGTCCTACAAAGGCAGTCTAGTCCCTAGGCAAGAAGGAGGTTTGTTTTTGGGAAAGGGCTGCTATTGTCTTTGTTTTAAACTGTAAGCTAAGTTCCTCCCAAAGTCAGCTCAGTCTATGCCCAGGAAGGAACAAAGACAGCTGAAGGGTTACAACCAAGATGGACTCAGTTAGGTTAGCTCTCTTTCACTGTCTCAGTCACAATTTTACAAAGCTGGTTTCTCATACTCCTGAGTGACCAGAACACAAGGAAAGTAAACGATGTGCCTTTGGACTGATTAGTGTCCCAGTGGGGAGCTTTTCTGGGGCCCTGGGGTCTTTTCTGTTCTCTCTGCTATGGTTGAGGAAAGAAGTGACCAAGACCTTCAGCGTATATTCTTCTTACTTCATTACTATGGAGATTTTTCTGCGTATCTCATTCTGAGATAAGGGAGAGAAAACAAAATCTCAGAGGAGCAGTGCTGCATAAATTCGAGTAGGACCAACAGCGCAAGCTGGGTGTATCACCGTTCATTTGGCTTATGTCCATGATGTTCTCCTAAGCACAAAAATTTGAACTGCTTGGTTGAAACTGGACTGGGATATGGAAAAAGTGAAATCATGTGTCTGTATCTATTTTTACAAGATTGTCAGGTCAACGGACAGGACTGGAAAATCTGAACAAGCCAAGATTCCCTACAGCTTGCCTAACCTACATCTGGCTCTCTAAAGAGAGCACATCCCTCATTCATCAGAGAAATCCATCAGGGAATAAGCCAGATTAAAAAGTATAGGCAGATCTAATGCTATCTATCTGCTTATTGCTTCTTAAGATTTGAGTATATTTTGGTGGTGTTTTCCATGCCTCCCTCTGCAAAGTAGGTGAGAGCGTGTGCCTTTGGCAGCTACACATAACAACACTGGGCAGTGCTTGGGATCCCTGGGCAAATTTCTTAAACATTCTAAGCATCAATTTTTTTTATCTATAAAATGGTATAAAAATAGAATATTTTAGAAATTTTGTAATGGGTTAATACATATGAAGAGTTAATACATACCTACTACAGTATCCAGCACAGAATAAGTGTTCTAAGTAGTAGCTTTCAATACAGAGAAACTGTATGAAACATCATTGTTATTACGAAAAGCGTAGAGTGGGGTTAGAATCACTGATTTTTAGTCTCTGCCGAATGTTTTCTGCTCTTGAATTCAATCTGTGTGATTTTGACCTACTCTTAAAAATCTTCTCTTCATTAAAATAGTACAATGACATTTGGATACTATGAAATATAAAATAGATTAAAATAGTTTGAAAGGTAGCAAGTCTTAACTATCTAAGTATAACTATTGCATCGAGAGGCACACATTTTTTCTGTAGGGAGACAAATAAAGCTGATCTAGTCACAGGGATGCCCTGTGACAGATGCAGGTGAATTGTATTCCCTTTGAATTCATAACCTCCTCTCCTATCTTCCACAGGTCACTATCTTATCTTGATATTCTTAGTGCTATATCTCTGATAGGCAAAAATGCCTCTCTCTCTCTTTTTTTTTTTTTTTTTTTTTTTTAGACGGAGTCTCACTCTGTCACCCAGGCTGGAGTGCAGTGGCATGATCTCGGCTCACTGCAACCTCTGCCTCCTAGGTTCAAGCGATTATCCTGCCTCAGCCTCCCGAGTAGCTGGGATTACAGGCAAGCATCATCATGCCCGGCTAATTTTTGTATATTTCATACAGACGGGGTTTCACCATGTTGGCCAGGCTGGTCTTGAACTCCTGACGTCAAGTGATCTGCCTACCTTGGCCTCCCAAAGTGCTGGGATTACAGGTGTGAGTCACCGAGCCCAGCCAAAAGTGTCTATATCTCTCGTTGTAAATTTTTTCCATATACTTCCTCTGCTCTTGAATTACTTGGCTGAAAAGTCAAGGGCAAATGAAACCCCACAAACATGTATCTCTGTAGTAGCTGAGAGCAAACCCAATTCCTGACACAAACATATCATGTAACTGCCATTTAGGGGATCAAGAAACATATAAGGATCATGCCTGAAACTGACAGAGGCTCCAAACAGGGTAGAACATCTAGGTGTCTATAGTAAATCCTTTGACTTCTTTCTGGAGGAAAGGATATATCATCCTCCCGGCTCCCCAGGTGAGCATCCTACAGTGGTGTTTCAGCATCTGTGGGTTTTGCAATAGTAGGGGGATGATGGTGAGAACTGTCGCCCATCTCACTCACAATGGCCTCTGTGGCCTAGCCGCTTTACCTCTTCCACCTCATCTGCTCTCATCTCCTCCCCACTAACTGTGCTCCAACCATATATACCTTCTGGGCATTTTTCAGACAGGCCAGGCATGTTTTGGCCTCAGCTATGCACTTGCTGGTCCCTTTTCCTGTAACACTCTCCCCCAGATATCCTTCCTCACCTCCTTCAGGTCTTTACTGGAATGTCACCTTCTCCGTGAGACTTCCCCGAACCATCATAATTAAAAATTGCAATCACCTCCCCCTAACATGTCTTCTACCCCTCCCTGCTTAATGTTTCTCCATACAGCTTACTGCTTACTACTTTTTATTTTTCTTACTTACTGCCTGTATCCCCCACTAAACTATAATACCAGGAAGACAAGGGTTTGTGTCTTGTTTGGTCCCACCTACATTCCCAGGGCTGGCCATGTAGTAGGCTCCCAATTTCTATCTGTCTAAGTCATGGACGGACACACATAAGAAATGGGCATAGGAGCCTTGATGGTGCTGGTAGACATGGGGTGGGAAGATTGAAGAACTGTGAGAATTTGAAGGACCTGGTGAGATTCAGCCTATTTCTGACCTGTTAGTCCTGGTTAGGTCTTCTGGGTAACCCCCTTGCTGTTACTAAATAAGAGCACAGTTTCCTGAAAGCAGTGCCCCAGGAGGATGGCCCAGGAACTCAAGGGTCACTGGGGCAGAGCACACTGTGTGGTGAAAGGGTGTGGACAAGACAGGCTTAGGAGGGTATGGGCAGAGAGAATGATGGGACGTGGCAGAAACCAGGGCTGCCTGAATTCCTTGGCAATAGGTAACATCATTTCATACAAAGATTGTGTGTGTTCTTAGGTGCTTTCTGTACCACCTTTCTCCAGGGGTGCCTAGCCACTTATTGTGGGTTTTCTCCTCGGTCCCCTTCTCTCTATTTTTTAATTTAATTTTTTATTTCTTTTAACTTTCATTTTAAGTTCAGGGGTACAAGTACGGGTTTGTTACATAGGTAAACTGTGTCGTGGGGGTTTGGTGTACAGATTATTTCACCCAGGTATGAATCCTAGAACCCATTAGTTATTTGTCCTGAGTCTCTCCCTCCTCCCACCCTCCACCCTCTGAAAGGTCCCCATGTTTGTTGTTCCCCTCTATGTGTCCATATGTTTTCATCATTTAGTTCCCACTTGTAAGTGAGAACATGCGGTATTTGGTTTTCTATTCCTCTCTCTCTTTTTAAAAATAGAGATGAAGTCTCACCATGTTTTACATAATTACATAATTACTATATTAGGAATGCCTTTGCTTGGCCTAACACTTTACTATAAAATGCAAATAATCTTAAGAGGGACAATAGAATATATTTCATCTAGTATTTGTATTTTAATGGAAAGAAGTTTATGACAACTCAGGAGCTAGTTCTGATAAGCACAAGGAGAGAGGATGAGGGCACTGAGCATCTGAAATGACTTGAATTCCTGGCCTCAAGTTATCCTCCCGTCTTGGCCTACCAATGTATTGGGATTACAGGCATGAGCCACCACACTCTTCCTATTGTGGGTTTTCTTTATTCTCTATTGGCCAAGGGATGTTCCAGCTTGTTCCACTTGCCTCATCACATGGGGAGTCTTGGTTTACCTTTTGTTTTGTTTTGTTTTAGAAGTTTCTGTCTCTTTCTTTTATCCAGATAACTTATGCTATCCCAAGAAGAGAATGCTGTCAGGGCTAAAGTGCAATAAAGTAAGGCTGGGGAATAAATGAGCAAAATGATTCCATAGTCCATGGGGCCCTCTGTGTGTGCCCTCTTTCGTCACAGTCATTTCAGATGCTCAGTGCCCTCATCCTCTCTCCTTGTGCTTATCAGAACTGGCTCCTGAGTTGTCATAAACTTCTCTCCATTAAAATACAAATACTAGATGAAATATATTCTATTATCCCTCTTAAGTATATTTGCATTTTATAGTGAAGTGTTAGGCCAAGTATAGGCATTCCTAATATAGTAATTATGTAATTTCAGCATCTGCTGGTTAATGGTGGGATTGCGGAACCTAGTAACTTTGTTTCTGAAATCAGAGTCTAGGCTACTGTGTGCATAGATGAGATGAATGTGGCCTCGGCTAGGGAGACTTCTGCCCTCAAATCTGTACTTTCTCAAGCCGGGGATCCTCAGGGTCTTTGAAAGACAAGTCTAAGTAAAGCAAGTGCTCCATCTTTGAGTAGAGAATGCAGAGACCATAAAATCTTTAGCCTTCACTTCTCAGAAATCACCACTGATTCCAATAATCACTTCAAATATTCAGTAAGTCTCAGGTATAGAAACTGGCCAATTCTTTATCCTTTTTGTCAGTTACCAAATGATTACTCTGATAAAGATGGTAAAGACTTCCATCTTTATTCCTCTGTATGGAATGACCAACATTACAACATGATGTACCCACAAATATTTAAAATAAAGAATTTTTGTCCAGGTGCAGTGGCTCACACCTGTAATCCCAGCACTTCAAAAGGCCAAGGCTGGTGGAACACCTGGGGTCAGGAGTTCCAGACCAGCCTGGCCAACATGGCAAAAACCCATCTCTACTAAAAATAAAAAAATTAGCCGGGTGCGGTGGTGCATGCCTGTAGTCCCAGCTACTAGGGAAGCTGAAGTAGGATAATCACTTGAACCCGGGAGGTGGAGGTTGCGGTGAGCCAAGATTGTGCCACTGCATTCCAGCCTGGGCAACAGAGCAAGACTCTGTCTCAAATAAATAAATAAATAAATAAATAAATAATTTATTTTTAAAAAACAATAAAAAACATTACAACACGTATGCATTAATATTTCCTGACACCACTAACATATGTACTTTTAACTTTCTTATGGGTTTTCTGAGAACTATTAGTGCATTTTGCAGAGCTGCCTTCCAGGATTTGAAGACTAAAAAGCACCTAATCATGTAAAATACTTTCTGGATATAGTAATGAAGTCTGGTTTCACTGTATTTTTCTATGTTTACTTAGCAAAAGGCTTAAATAAGCCCACAGTGATAAATGCGGCCAAGTTTCCCTTCCCCTTCATCCCTCTCTTTCCTTCTTCTTTCTCAGGAAATTGGTGTAGAAAATCACTCTGTCCTGGGATGGCAACTCTCCTTGTATCCAGACTTATCCAGAGCTCCCTCTGCTCCATCTAGACACACGACTTGAGCTTCATGTGCCAGCACGGGCATTGAGATTACGGTTTCCATAAACAGACTGAGGATGAGAAGCGTGGAGGCAAGTGCCATGAGCTTCTGTGCCTTGGGCCATGGATCCTATGGAGGCTGGGTTTCTCCCCCTTGCACCCTGTGAAGCTGGTAGCATACATGATTTTAACTTTCTGATGGGTTTTGACACCGTCAATACAGACCTTAGCTCTGCCAAGAACATCAGGCAAGTTCTCATAAGAAGCAGAAAGAAAAAAAAAATCTGGATAGCATTTCTCAATATTTCAAAATCCATGCCCTCCTTGGGAAAAAATAAATGATTTGAAATTTCAAAAAGCACTTTTATTTGGCTTTCCAACTATACACTTTTATCACAATATTGAATATGTTTTGTTTCCAAAACACACATGGGGCCGGACGCAGTGGCTCACACCTGTAATCCCAGAAGTTTGGGAGGCTGAGGCGGGCGGATCCCCTGAGGTCAGGAGTTTGAGACCAGCCTGGTCAATATGGTCAAACCCTGTCTCTACTAAAAATACAAAAGATAGTCAGGCATGGTGGCGGGTGCCTGTAATCCCAGCTACTTGGGAGACTGAGGCGGGAAAATCACTTGAACCCAGGAGGTGGAGTTTGCAGTAAGCTGAGATTGAGCCATTGCACTCAAGCCTGGATCATAAGAGCGAAACTCTGTTTCAAAAAAGCAAGCAAACCAACAAACAAAAAGAAAACACATGCCACTTTGAAAGTCTAACATCCCCCACAGAGGATCATAGGGCTGAAATGTGGGTGATCACAGCAGGGGCCCTCTTTCCCCTGGGCTTAGGAGAACAATGGAATTGTCCAGTTCCCTGCTCTGTCTTGGTTTCACCTTTGTTAACATGCCTAGGGTTTTGGTTCTATTTGATTCTATTAGGAGTGTGTGGCAGGCCGCCCAAGCGAATGGATTCGGCAGTTATGCCAGTGATTTGATTAAGAACAACCAACTGGAATAATTTGATTTGATAAGCACATTTTCTTTTCTTTGGCAGGGCAGGTAGGATGCTAGACAAGCCAAGGGATTATATTTTTATGAGCTTAATTGTTTTTCATTGCAAGCTTGTTATATATCCAAGAGAATCATTTCAATGTGCTGTTTCTTTAGTAGGATAACATCTTTCAAGGATTTCTTTCTACTATTAGTTAAAGAGTGATTTTAAATTGGCAAAATATTTAGTTATTCCTAATAATAATAACTGTATTACTGGGTCTAATTACTTTATGTATATTATATAATCATAATAATACATTTTTGGAAAGAAAGAAACAGGAGATACAGGAGATATTGAAAGTGAGGAAAGAGAATCAAGGAATATCCAGAATCTTCCTTAAGAAAGGATAGTTAAATATTGCTTATTACCTGAAAACTCTACATGTCACCTGGGAGCAACAGACCCAAAGGAAGTGAGAATAGGCCAGGATGAGGCAGAAAGAAGTAATGTTAAGCAAGAAAGAAACCTTATGTGATTTTTGGGGGAACAAAGATAATTATAGTGGGGAGAGGTGGAGACAGGGCAGGCCTGGTTATCTCAGCACAGAACTTATTAAAAAACACTTTTATTTTTAAACTCAAATTTCACTTTAAAATAAAGTATCATTTTCTTGCATGGAGTTCTGTATATTTAGAAGTTTACTTTGGATCCTCAGATATGTCTAAAAACTTATACAGCTGTCCCTCTGGGTAGAAAGTGCTTAGGAGCATAGGAAAAACCAGTTTGCCTTCTCTGTGGTTATAACCTGTAGATTTTTTTTTTTTTGAGGATATAAAAACTTTTTTTCAATATTCATGGTATGAAACTAGAAATGATTATTAATTTAAAACATAAAATATTTCCAGGTTTCATTTGACAACATTTATTTAGTTTGAAATATTAAAAAATAAAATGCAAGAAATTTTATAGGAAAGAAACCATCACTTCAAGTGGCAAATTCACCCTTTAGGAATAGTTTGCCTTTAGCTTATAACTATTCAATGCTAACTGCAACAGGAAGATCATCACCAACCTAAATGGTCTCTTAAAATTTACAAAGTGTTTCATGTCCAGAATCTTTTCTTTTTCCTGTCCTAAATTGTTTATTAGGTATGAATTGTACAAACTTTACTTGTATTCACGGTAACAGTGGAGCTAGAGAATAGCTGCCCAGCGAGAACCACCAATAGTGTGGTGGAGCTTATGGCCCTTCCAAGGCCCCGGCTCTTTCAGCCTGCAGATGTCAGCCCATGCAGCTCCCTGTGCTTGTGGACCGGTTTTTGGTGATCCATCGGGTGTCAGGATTTCTTCTGATAGCTTTATGGAATGGATTGATGAGGATAACCTCAAAAAATTTGTATGTGGAAGCTTCACCAGCCCAGTAAGAACTGAGGATTCTTAGAGCCCCACAGTGGCATCCAGCTCGCTCCTCTACAAAGGACTGAAGGCTTCGAGCAAACTTTAGCTGGTTAACACCATGATGGACAGGCTTGCCGTAAGTTACACCCTTAGGAACTGGACGTTTTCAGCCACCACGGCGAACACGATTCCTATAATCTTGCTTGGCCTTGTAGCCTAGTCGGCGTGCTTCATCAGGCCAGGTGGGGTGGGGAGCCCTGTGGAAAGCAGAGAGCTGGTAGTACTACCAGCAGCGGACCCTCAGAAGAAAGTATATGACATCAGACTGCTTCTTTCTCCATAGTTCCTGGATGTACTTGTATGCACCCACCGTGGCTTACCTGATGGTTGCCACCAGAGGGAAAGCCATGTCCAGAATCTTAATTAATATTTCAAATAGCTCTTTTTGAAATTGGCAGGGCAGATAGTATTATTATTCTCATTTTTTCAAATGTGGAAACCACAACAGAAAGAAGTCAAATGACTTGACTATGGTCATCCCACTTTCCATAGAGAAACTAGGACTTCAATAAAGGCATTCTGATTCCAAATCCTTTTTTCGCCATATCATGCTACTTCCTTAACTACCTGTATTTACAAACAGCTACAGAAGCCCCTGAAATAATTCATTTTGGATGCTGTCCATTTAGGATTCATGGATCCTGGGCACAACCTAACCATACTCTTTCCTTCTTTCCTGCTACCACTCCCCTTCTTTTCACCCACTCCTCAAACACAAATCTAATAAAATATCTGTAACCAAAGGAGGAACTTGTGTGAGTAAGTATATTTAGGAAACAGATTTGCAAACACGCTGGAGCCTAATACACAACTATTTTTAAATATGTTTTATGACTGCTCTGGGGTTCCACAGAAACAGATGGACACAGAAGTACTTAGGATGTATTTGGCGTATGATAGGAAATGATATCATGAGAACAATGAAAAGGGATGTGAAACACTGAAAGCGTAAGGTAATACAAGCAACAACTTTCCCTGCTGTTGCTTCAAAAGGTCAAAAATACGCCTTCACGCTGTTCCCAGAAATGACCAAAGAATTAAGGAATGACTTATATGAAGTATCACACAATGTCTTGTTCTGCCATGGGTCCGGGCCCCATATCTCAGACAAAGATATCTCAGCTTTTGAATACTCTTCAAAAGCTACCTATTCTCTGCTAGAAAACAGGACTCCAAACCTGCAGAACTGGGTCCACTCTTCCTTTTTCAAACTAGTACCCACCACCTTGAAGATGAGCTGAGACCTTAAAAAAAAAAAAACAAAAAAACACATGCCCACCTCTGGATGTAGCTCCCCGTCCCTTTTAGCCAGACCAATAAGTAGGGTCAAGTGACAACACAGCTGAGTCGTGTGAGCATCGGGCCTGCGAGGGGAGAAAAAGGACTTAGACCAAATGAGACACAGGATATAGTTCCCATATACCAGAGTCTCTGGGGAGAAATTACGGAACTGGATTCTGGGTGTGCTGAATTAAGGGGAATTGAATATCATAGACAATCTTCAATACAATAAAAAGTTTATCAATATGGCAGCCCTCTTCCTTAACACAGTTGAGGACTCCAAATATCGTGGAGTAGAGACAGCCTTACCTGCTGTGACATTTCTAAATTCCTGACCCACAGAACTTGTGAGCATAATACAATCATGTGCTGCTTAATGATGGGGATATTCAGAGAAATGGGTCTTTAGGTGATTTCATTGTTGTGCAAACATCATAGAGTGTACTTACACAAATCTAGATGGTACAACCTACTACACACCTAGGCTACAAACCTGTATACCATGTTAGTGTACAGAATACTGTAGGCAACTGTAACATAATGACAAATATTTGAGTATCTAAACTTAGAAAATGTACAGTGAAAACAGGTCATTATAATCTTTTAGGACAACTGTTGGATATGTGGTCCATTATCCACCAAAACACCATTATGTGGCATGCGACTATCTAATGGTTTTTCAGCTATGCCACTAATTTTGGGGTGGTTTGTTATGCAGCTGTGATGACTGGAACAGGTAGGAAAAAGATATTCAATAGATGGTTTTAGAAAAAATAGGTAGCTGTTTGTAAAATAAAACCCATATCTAGAATTAAAAAATTTCATACAACTTAGAAGAAAGAATTTTAAGTATGACATAAAAACCTGAAACCATAAAAGATCAATAAATGCAACTACATAAAAACAAAATACTGCATAGAAAAAAAAACACTTAGGAGCAAAAGTCATAAGTAAAGTCAAAATGTCTTGACTGTATGATGAGTCAATAAGTGAAAGCCCAGGAGCCTGGTAGAAAAATGAAGAAACAAAAAGGAATGGCCAATTCCCAGGAGGGGGCAAAGCAAATTATTACACAAAGAATGTCAATCTTATTATCTGAGAAATACAAATAGACCCTTCAATGAGGTACTCTCTTTTCATCCATCAGATTGCAAAAATAAAACTTGAGCAGTATAACCATGGATTTAAAAGCACGAACCCTAAATTAAAAGCCTGCCTGTGTGACTAGTTGTGTCACCTTGGGCAAATGTGTTCATCTCTATTTGCCTCAGTTTCCTCATCTATAAAGTGGTAATGAAATAATAGTACTTATCTCTTAGAGTTCTGTGAGGATTAAGTGACTTAATGTATATAAATCATTTAGAATAGCGCCTAGAATGTAGTAGATACCAACATGTGGCTGCTATTATTGTTATCACTATATATTGAGAAGTTGTGGGAGTGGGACAGGATCTGTCATGCATTGCTTGTGGGAGAGTAAATCCATTCACCCTACATAGAGGACTATTTGCAAGGATCTTTAGAGACTTAAAAAAGTGACCCAGCATTTTCACTTGTAAGTGTGAATCCTACAGATGTAGTCACACTGGGAAATACGGTATGTGCAAAGATATTCTTTGTAACATTCTTGGGAGTTACAAGATTGGAAACAACCTCATATCCAACTCTATACAAAGGGAATTGGTTTAAAATATAGTTCATTGGTAAAATGGACTGTAACAAAAGGACTGGAAACCTTTTAGTTTTCTCATGAAAAGAGATGGTGATCCCTGCCTCAGGCAGAGGACTGATAGAGGCACAGCTCTCTAGGTGGTTCTGTTTTGTCAGCACAAGTGAAGTAGTCCCAAGTGGAGACAATCTGCAATCACATAGCTCAGTGCCTAGCATATTTTAAATGTCCAATAAGTGGCAGCTGATATGATCTTATTATTTATCATTATTTATTTTCTTGACGTAATAGAGTCGCGTGGCAACAAGGCTCTCTATGAGGCACCTTTGATTGTTTGCTTCAAGGCCCACTCGAATCATTGTTAGCTTGAAGCCCAAATTTGCTCCACAAAAGCAACTCCACCTCTCGCAGGGGCTGCCAGACTGGGCTGTCATCAGCAGCTGTTTCCCAGCGGGCCCTAATCACGGCTCACTGCCGAAGAGCATACTTGAGTGAATCCTTAAAGTCCTTTTTGTCTCTGTGATTATTTCACTGTGTTTATAATACAGCAACTGCTGGAGAGCTGAGCTGCCCATTCATCTCTTGTGGCAGCCTTAACTCTGAGCTGAGGAGCCTACTGCTTCCTTGTGGACAGAGTGATAACGGCCTCACATTGTGACCTACAGAGTTTCCATCCCCGTTTTCAAAGATACATAATAATTTACTAAAATAAAAACTTGCTGCATTTTACAGTTTGTGATTCACAAGATTCAAATGTCTCTATTCTGAAGAAAGTGTAAAAATAACCAAAATGCATCTTTATATTTCACTTTTGCTGTTTGCACAGAACTTATTCCTATGAAATGTCTACACAAGTTCAACTTTTTATGTTTGAGGAGAAAAAACAAAAGACATTCATTTCCCTATTACAGCCCTCAATAGAATACTTGCTACTTACAGTATCTCAGAACTTAAGTTAAATCAAAACAAAAAGTATCTTTACTGATTTCCTTCCTCAAAATCATTCTGTGTCTTGCTCTCTTTTCCAATCTCCTTTCAAATGTATAACTTTTAAAATTTGCTGCAACTTCCACTGTTTTCAAAATATATATTTGAATCTATTTTCAAATGTATATGACTTAATTTACTGCTTCTCTCCCTAATTTTCAAATGCAAATACCCAAATCGCTTTTCAAGTGTATATTTTCATTTATTAGCCCTTTGAAGTTGGTTTACTTATGAGTTCAAATGCCTTCCTCCTCTCTGATTTATAAAACTATATCTGGCAATGTTGAGGGACCTTGAATTATTCTCATCTATAAAAGGGAACCCATAAAATTGGTGGCTTAAGAACTGATGTATGAATAGTCTCCAGTTGGTGACTCATGGCCAATCTGTCTCATTTCTTCCTATATACACATTTTACACAACCAACAAAATTCATGTTTCAAAATCATCTAGGTCTGTGGTCTTATTTCCACTTCCTTTAGTTCTAAGCCCTACTTATCACTCAAATCTTGGCTCAAGCATCACTTCCTTAGGGAACCCTTCTTTGACCACATCCTACTGCTGCTACAGATTGGTTCAGCTACATACATCCAGTTATATGTTCTCCTTGCCCCTGGTCCTTTTTCACCAGAGTATTTATTACAATTTTTACATTTATAATTCTCTGCACTTCATTTGATTCATATCTATGTCTCTTCACTAGACTAAACTTGAGGAGCCTGATGTTCTCTTACTCTTGGGTACTGAGCCTAGAATAATGCTGGCCTCATTGTAAGACCTCTGTAAGTATTTGGTGAATAAATGAATTTTTTTAAAAAATCAATGAACGAAGAGGTGAAAAATGAATGAATGGCTAAAGTTCCCAGCACCATGATTAGCACATGGTGGCACTTAATAAAATGATAGCTATCATTATTGTTAGTTCCCATTCCTGATCAGATCAATTTGCTGAGTGTTTCAGTTTGTGGAAGATGTGATTTATGCTTTCAGAAACTGGAAGTCGGCCGGGCACAGTGGCTCATGCCTGTAATCCTGGCACTTTGGGAGGCCGAGGCAGGTGGATCACCTGAGGTCAGGAGTTCGAGACCAGCCTGGCCAACCCAGTGAAGCCCTGTCTTTACTAAAAATACAAAAATTAGCTGAGCATGGTGGTACATGCCTATAATCCCAGCTACTCAGGAGGCTGAGGCAGGAGAATTGCTTGAACCCAGGAGACAGAGGTTGCAGTGAGTGGAGATTATGCCACTGCACTCCAGTATATATATATGTATATATATACGTATATTTATGTATATATATTTACGTTATATATATATTTATTATATATATAACGTATATATACATATATATATTTTTGCCTTGATTTTCCAAATCAATTTACTAAAAGAATTAATTTTTAATGTTCCTTTTTTTCCTAGTCAGGAAATACATTACCAATAGTAAAGTTATTGAAACATTTTTCAATCTTCAAATTTCATTTTAATTTGAATATATTTTAATAAAATTATTGCAGTTTAAACACTTTGTTTTTTTTTGTTTTTTTTTTTTTTGAGACAGAGTCTTGCTCTGTCACCTAGGCTGGAGTGCAGTGGCGCCATCTCGGCTCACTGCAAGCTCCGCCTCCCAGTTTCACACCATTCTCCTGCCTCAGCCTCCCCAGCAGTTGGGACTACAGGTGCCCACCACCACGACCAGCTAATCTTTTTGTATTTTTAGTAGAGATGTAGTTTTACCGTGTTAGCCAGGAAGGTCTCGATCTCCTGACCTCATGATCCGCCTGCCTCGGCCTCCCAAAGTGCTGGGATTACAGGCATGAGCCACTGTGCCTGGCTGCAGTTTAAACACTTTCTAAAGAAAAAGTATGATAATCCAAATAATATGGGAGATTTCTTTATATTTAATGTTTTTATGCTATAATAAAGTCAGTTTTAATATTTGGTCCTCAGTTTGTTGATAGCAAGTTCTCAGAATTACTTGATTTTAGATCTACATGGAAAATTTGCAACTTGTACATAATTACCATTCCATTCATCTTACATTAATTTCTTAAAATGATTTTACATATAGTTCATAGACAATGAAGATATTTTTGGAAGCTGTTTTCTCCCATTGGAATAATTTTGTACATAGAATATTTACCCACAGTATTATTCCTGTAAATCTTTCCCTTGGAACCAAGTATCACAACTCATCCTGTCTTTAATTGGCTTGCCAAACTTTCCAGTAATCTTATTTATCTTTTTCTGAGTTGTAGAAAAGAATTTTCCAAGATATGGGTGGGCGAAGAGCTAACTTAATCACCTCATTCATTCAGTGCCTAGATGTCAGCTGCACGTTTCTGGCCTCTCTCTGTCCAGCTGTGATAAGCTTCAGTGCATTCGAGTGCTTGCACTGCAGGTCTTGGAAGAAGCAACACTGTCATGCCTATGAATCTGTGTATGTGGCTTCTTCATCCTGAAATATTATCTTCTCTCTTATTCTTTGCCTAAATCTTGCTGGTCCTTCAAGATTTGCTCAGGCATCACTTTCTTTAGGAAGTCTTCTATGACCCCAGTACTTTTTGTATTTAATAAAAGAAACCAACTAAAATTAGATCACGACAAAAACAAGAAACATTGTTTTAAGAATAAAGAAGTATTTAAAACCCAAAGACAGTAGGTGAGGGAGAGTAGAGCCACGCAGATGGGGGCTAGGGCCCGACAATCAGGTCACTTCATGTTCCCTCCTATCTCCGTTTCTTTCCAAGAGCTCGCTCCGTGCTTGCCTGTCTGTGTATGGCAGATTCCTCTGCTGACTTGCACACAGCACAGCATGGTCTCCCTCAGCCCCTTTTTCTATTAGGTTGGCGCAAAAGTAATCGCGGTTTTTGTCATTACTTTTAATTGTAAAAACCACAGTTACTTTTGCACCAGCCTAATACGTCATGATCTTCCAGCTATGTTTGCTGCAGAATTCTCAAGCAACAGAAAACCTCAAGCCAAGCCAAGGAAACCTCAGTCCCAGCTGAGTCAATGGGTTGCTGGGTTTCTGTGAGGCCTCCCTCTCTGTTCAAATTAGTCATGGGGCAGTGCCATGGCCCAGGATCTGTGGGGCTGCCCCTTCTAGTGGCTGTCAGGAGAATAGGTTTTCCAATGTGGACTACAGGATAGGTGTAAACAATGATGGTCAAAAGGACTATGGCTCTTAATTTGGAATTGGTACCTTTCTGACGGGCTCCAATACATTGTACTTTTCTTTCATAGCTGTTAACACACTGAATTGCAATTAACTGTTAATGTATTTCTCTGTCCTCCCCACTGGGCTAGAAATTTCTTGTAAGAATGGGCCATTCTTTTTTTCTTTTCTTTATCCCTATTGTTTCTAATACAGTCCTTGGTATACAGTGTGTTCAAAGGGCAGGTATATTATTATTCAGTATAAACATTTGCAATCAATTTTCCACATTATTATGGTAATGATATGTTAATTAATTAAATATATTAATATGATAAAGTTTTTCTTCTCTTTTCTGGAATCCTAGAGTCCAAGGGCTCTGGTTTTATTTTCTTCATAGACTAGACCTCACCTCCAGTTTTCTCTTGATAAAAGGGAAGAGACAGTCACCAGCTACATGGAGGCAGAAAAATAATCTGGCCTTCTAACAGCTTCTTAAAAAGATTTTTAACCAACTCTCTTGTTTCCTAGTCCTACCTTCATCCTCTAACAGAACTACCTGGTGCAGCTCAACCTGGTTGCATCTTTTCTTTCTTTTTTTTTTCTTTTTGAGATGGAGTCTCCCTCTGTCACCCAGGCAGGAGAGCAGTGGCACGATCTTGGCTCACTGCAACCTCTGCCTCTCAGGTTCAAGCAATTCCCCTGCCTCAGCCTCCCGAGTAGTTGGGATTACAGGCGCTTGCCACTACACCCAGCTAATTTTTGTATTTTTAGTAGAGACAGGGTTTCATCATGTTGGCCAGGCTGGTCTTAAACTCCTGACCTCATAATTTGCCCGCCTCGGCCTCCCAAAGTGCTGGGATTACAGGTGTGAGCCACAGGGCCTGGCCCCTGGCTGCATCTTGACTGTCTCCACTTTTGTTTTAGGGTTAAACTTTCTTGGGCCTCCTAAAGCAATTACCAAGTGTCCATTTGTTTGTCCACCTAATATTCTATTAATCACCCTCTTTGTCTTTACAGATTTATGTCTTTTAAAAAAAACCGGGCCTGGCATGGTGGCTCATACCTGTTATCCCAGCACACTGGGAGGCCAAGGCAGGAGAATTGCTTGAAGTTAGGGCAACAAAGCAAAACCCTGTCTCTACCAAAAATTTAAAAATCAGCCAGGTGCATTGGCTTCCACCTGTAGTTCCAACTACTTGAGAGGCTAGGGTGGGAGCATCACTTGAGCCTAGGATTTGAAGGCTGTAGTGAGGATATGATTGTACCACTGCACTCAAGAGTCTGGGTGACAAGAGAAACATACTGTCTCTAAAAAAAAAAAAAAAATCAAGAAAGTGAATATAAATGTGTATGGTAGATCCATCCTCTTTTCCCAGAAGTCCCTGTTTGCATTAATTCATTTTTTATTTTAAAAATTTTCCATTAGTAGGTATATTTTATATACACCAAATGTTTTGATTTTAGGTGTACTATTCAACAGGTATTGACCTATGTATAGGCATTCAGTATTCTAGTTTCTCACTAGAGCCACTTATTCCTTCAACCACCCTCCTTTCTACTACTCTTGTTCTTTGACCTTATCATGACCTCTTTTCTTTTCTCCCAGTTTATCACATCCATCATGTCTTAACCTCATTCAGTAGTTGTGGTTTGAATTGTGTTCCCCAAAAAGTTATGTTGAAGTCCCAGATCTGTAGGATCTGTAGTGTTTGTGTCACCTGTTCCATTCACAATTTTGGGAATTTGTGACTTCTTTTTTTCCTGATAGGTATGATTAGAAGTTTATCAATTTTATTAAGCTTTTCAAAGAAACATCTTTTGCTGGGCATAGGGGCTCAGGCCTGTAATCCCAGCACTTCACAGGCCGACGTGGGTGAATGACTTGAGCCCAGGAGTTTGTGATCAGCCTGGGCAACATAGTGGGACCTGACCTCTACAAAAATTTTTTTTTTTAATTAGCAGGGCATGGTGGTGAACGCCTTTGGTCCCAGCTACTTGGGAGGCTGAGGTGGGAGAATTGCTTGAGCCTAGGAAGTCAAGGCTGCAGCCATATCTGTCCACTGCACTTCAGCCTGGGTGACAGAGTAAGATCCTATCTCAAACAAACACAAATCTTTTGATATTATTGATTTCTCTACTTTTTTTTTGCTTTCAATTTCATTAATTTCTACACTTTTCTTGTATTATTTTCTTCCCTTTGCTTATCTGAATTTAATTTGTTCATCTCTTTCTTTTTCTTGTATTATTTTCTTCCCTTTGCTTATCTGAATTTAATTTGTTCATCTCTCTCTCTCTTTTTTGGGGGGACAGAATCTTGCTCTGTTGCCCAGGCTTGAGTGCAGTGGCATGATCCCTGCTCACTGCAACCTCTGCGTCCTGGGTCCAAGTGATTCTTGTACCTCAGCCTCCCAAGTAGCTGCGACTACAGGCACGTGCCACCGTGCCCAGCCAATTTTTTTGTATTTTTAGTAGAAACAGGGTTTTACCATGTTGCCCAGACTGGTCTTCAACTCTGGGGCTCAAGCCATCCATCCGCCTCAGCCTCTCAAAGTGCTGGGATTACAAGCATGAGTCACCACATCTGGCTTAACTGTAGTAGTTCTAATTCCATTTCACCCTCTCATGCTGTGTGTCTGACTTCTGTGTATGTTGCAAATCCCATGATAAATTCACATTAATTGGCTCAATTGAATTATACTTTAAAGAGATAAAAATGAGAAAAATTATATTTATCCAAACATTTGTAATTTCTGTACTCTTTATTCTTTTTTATAGATCTAAATTTTAGCCTGGTATCGTTTTCCTTCTGCCTGAAGAATCTCCTTTAATATTTTTCATAGTGCAATTCCGGGGATATATTCTCTGTTTTGTTGGTCTGAATATGTCTTTATTATATCTTTGTTTTTTAAAGACATTTTCACTGGATGTGTAAGTCCATTCTCACACTGCTACAAAGAACTACCTGAAATTACATAATTTATGAAGAAAAGAGGTTTAATTGACTCTCAGTTCCACAGGCTGTACACGAAGCATAGCAGGCAGGCCTCAGGAAACTTATAATCATTGCTGAAGGGCAAAAGGGAAGCAAGCACCTTCTTCACATGGCGACAGGAGAGAGAGTGAAGGGGGAGGGGCCACACACTTTTAAGCCATCAGTTCTCATGAGAACTCACTCACTATCATGAGACCAGCAAGGGGAAAATCTGTCCCCATGATTCAGTCACCTCCCACCAGGTCCCTTCCCCAACACTAGGAATTACAATTCAACATGAGATTTGGGTGGAGACACAGAGCCAAACTACATCACTGGGTAAAGAATTAAAGTTTGATAAATGTTTTCTCTCTCTCTGTACTTTAAAGATATCACTCCATTTTCTTCTGGCTCAAACTCATTCGGACAAGAAGTCTTACATAATTCTTATCTTTTTACCCTTTGTATACGACGTATTTTTTTGTCTAGCTGCTTTTAAGATTTTTAAAAATACTCTTTTTCAGCAGTTTGACTGTGAGATGCCTTGGTGTGGTCTTTCGGTGTCTATTCTGCTTGGCATTTGTTAAAATTCTGGAATCTGTCGGTTCATAGTTTTCTTCGAAATGGAAAAGTGTTACTCTATTATTCTTTCAGATATTGTTTCTAGCCATCGTTTTTGTAGAATCCTAATACACATATGCTAATTATATGTCCTGTAGGTACCTAATGCTCTGCTAATTTCTTTTTGGTCTTATTTTTCTCTGTGTGCTTATTTTGCTTAGTTTATTTGTAGCAAATATTCTCCTAGGTAGGTGAAAAGGAAGGCCATGTTCTTGCCTCTGGCTTGGCTCTCTGCTTCCCATGATCATACATAACCAGCTTTGATGATTTATCAGTAGAAAAAAATTGACATCCCATACTGGTGAATTTTTTTAAATTGTTAAGATTTTTTATATGTACATGTTATGGTCGTATACTAGCAGGGGCATAAGCGAGTAATAATTTTTGAAAAGAATGACGAGCGTTTCCTTGGTTTTGTTTTCCTGTGTGTGTGATTTGATCCCTAATCAACCAGAATTATCCATTTGCCTCAGGCATGGGGAAGGAGATAAGGTAGGGAGGCTTGGCTTCATTATGCCAAATATACAAAAAAAAGAAAGTATTATTGTTAGCTTTTTGCTGCAAAAATATAACTTTTACTACCCAGCAAAGCAAGGTGCTGTTAAGAGAGAAAATTATTTCGAAACTTCTTAAATTCTCACAAGCATTATTAAGAGTACGGTCTGAAAGACTTGAATATTCAGTTTACTATAAACACTGGTTAGAAAAAAGTCAGGAGATGATGTACAAGAAGTCTCTGCTACCCTGGAATGAGAGAAAGTTGACTTTTTGACTCTGTGGAGTGTGGAAAAAGAGTGAAAAGAGTTAAGGGGAGCTCCCAATTACACACCTTTATGATGCCTTTACTTTATGGTAAGCTGAAATCCTAGATTTGGGGCTAAGTGTTAGGTGAGGTTGGTAGAAAGCCTGAAGTACAGATGTTTGTACCCTGCATTTTGATTGGACCTCATGGAGGAGGAGACTGTTGGACGAATGTTCCCCTCATCAATACGCAGGTGCTACTTCCAGGAATAAACAGCTGCACAGTGTGTCTAAGCAGAATCCAAGGTAGCACTTTGAAGCTTCATTGACTCTCCTGTAGGAAGAGAACAATCCAGAAGCTACCCCATGACATTTGGGTCTATGGTAGGTACCTGAGTTGAGAGTCACTGGAGTAATACTGTGGACTTCACAGTTAAAGATAAAGTTATCCTAACCCAGAGAGCCAAAATTAAAGAGCTTAGACCATGGCTTTATGGAGAATGTGGCTGTATTCAGAGGTGTCTGCTGCTGTACCATGAACTGAGGTAGAGTTTAGCTATAAAAGACCTCTGAGCCTTGATGAAGCTAAGAAAACAAGTCAGAAATTTGCCAGCGGCATCTCAGAGGATACAAGTGGAAAGTTCCCAGGGACCATATCAGACCAGACACTGAGCACATAGATCAGCAAGGACATAATGAAGAACTCAAAGTGAAGCAAGCCAATGCAAGGCCCATCTCACACTGCCACAACAATCCTGTCCAAATCCTGCCAATAAACATCTAGACACAATCCTGGGAAAGATTAAAGGCAGGAGAGAAAACAGGAATGATGAAAACATCTATCTCCAAACACTGAGTTATCACAAAGATACTGAAAAGTATTGAGATGATATGATCTCATTTTCCCTCCCCTACCTCTACCATCTCAATCCCTTCTTACCCAGTGGGATGAAGGCTTATAAGGACACTGGACCATTGTATATACACACCAGACTAGAAATGTGTAGATTTTTGTCTCTTCCATACATTTCCTAAAATTCAGAATAATATCCAAAGAACAGACAGGATGCCCACAATAAGTAGAAGGAGTGGCCCTTTATAGCAATTTGTCTCAGAGGAAACTGCCCATGGAGACTTCATAATTTTAGAGAATTTCAACAATAAATGGGAACCAGTGAAATTCTGGTGAACATCTGTTATCTTTGCTATCCAGCATGAAACCCCCTTTCTTTTGGAACAACATATCAATTATACATTGAGGATCCAGCCCCTTCTTAACAATCTTAAACCTTAACAGCTCAACACATTTTGGCTCTTTCTATACTACGCCAATCACTGAGTTATCCAAAAGGATAGAAAGGGATTGAGATAATGTGATTTAGTATTTATAGAGTAGACATTGGCATAGATAGGGAATTCCTAGCCTACAGTTTAAATAAATGAAGGCTGAGGAAAAATTTTAATCCTTTGCAGACATAACTGGTACACCCTTAGGACAGAGTTTGCACATTAGAAGCCTAAGGATAAGTCAGTCTCACAGGTACCTTTTTTTTTTTGGCTTCCGTGGTGTTTTTAAAAATACTGACTCATTTGCCAATATTTAAAAATGGAAAAAAATCTAATTTCCAGTACTTATTTAAAAATCCAGATATGAAAGTGAAAAGAGTGGCAAATTCATTCCACAAAATGCAAGTATTAAAATGAACAATACTCTCAACAACACCCATTTCAGGGTTCTGTAAATGGATCATAGGCAGTCAAGCTGGCCTTTTTTACTCCTGAAAAACTGCTGGAGCTTTAGATAACAACAGTGGGAGTTTGTAGCTTTTAGCCACTGTAGGGATAGACTTAATTTGATAGAAACATAGTGCAGTGTGAAAACACTGCTTTGTAAAAGTGACAACACTGGTAAAAACAAACAAACAAAAAACAGAAAAATAATCAGAATTCAGAGTTGTTATACATTTAAAAGTCAAGTTTTCAACTAAAACTACAATTCATGCAAAGAAGATATTATGACTCATACACAGGGAAAAAATTAGTGTGTGTATGCAGATATGTATGTACATATACGTGTGTATATATATACATATATATGCCTAGTCTTAATTTCTTTAAAAAGCATAAGATTATTTAAAGCTATGATTGTAACACTGCAACACTGACTTTACAAGACATATAGATTAATATATGACAGTAATAACAGAAAAGAGGGATGAATAAATGGATATGTATTACATGAAAATTGCTATATTTTACCAGAATTAAGTCAGTTTCAATCTGAAGTAGGTGATAAATTGAAAATACATATTGTAACTCCTAGAACAATGGCTAATGACTAGAGAATAACTTTTAAAAAAGCTAAAATTCAACAGAGAAATGAATAGGGTATAATAAAAAGCATTTTTAATACACTCAAAGAAGTAAAGGAGGAAGAGAGAGACAAAAAATTAGATATAACAAATAGCAAAGTGGCAGGCATAAATTGGAACATCAATCATTACATTAAATATGAATGATCAAATACTCAATTTAAAAGGCAGAGATTGTCAGACTAACCAAAAGCAAGATTTTAGATTTAAAGTAAAAGAATAAGAAAAGATATATTATATAATTGGTAACCATAAGAGAGCTGGATAAGCTAAATTAAAATGAAAAAAAAATCAGTTTTAAGACAAGAAATAGAACACTAGAAAATTTAAGGCTAAAAAATTATCAGCATAGAGATGAAGGATGGCATTTCATAATGATTAAATGGATAATACATCAGGAAGATTTAACAATTACAAACATATACCTACCCAACAGTAAACAGCAAAATAAACCTAATTGAAAGGACAAATAGACACCTCAACAATTATAGTTAGAGATTTCAAGACTCCTCTCTCAGCAATCACTTTTTAAAAAACTAAACAGAAAATTGCTGAGGATATAGACCTACACAATGCTATTGACCAACTTGACCTAATTAGCATATACAGAACATTCTATTCGACAACAGCAGAATTGACATTCCTTCCTGGAGTACCTAGAACATTATTTGGGAATAGAATATGCTAGCTATAAATTTCTGTCTAATATTATATGTATAATATTGATTTCAGATCTATTATATATAATATCTAATATATCTATTAATATATAACATTACATATTAGAAAGAAATGTATAGTTTTAAATGCTTACATTACAAAAGAATAAAGATCTGAAACCAATCATATAAATTCTCACTTTAAGAAGCTAGAAAATTATTAGCATGTCAAACAAAGTAGAAGACAGAGAAAAATAAAAAACAGAATAGAAACCAGTGAAATGAAAAACAAAAAATAATAGAAAAATCCATTAAACTAAAAGTTGGTTCTTGAAAAGGTTAACAAAACTGACAAACTTTTAGTTGGGCTAGCCAATATGAAAAGAGAGAAGACAGAAATCTCCATCAAAACCAGAAACAATGGAAGGGGCATAAGTATATATATTATAGAAGTTAAAAATATCATAAGAGAATATTATGAACAACTTTATGGACAAAATGATGGAATGGAAAAATTCCTAGAAATTACAAAAAACTGACCTAGGAAAAAAATACTATATCAAGTAAAGCAATTAACTTTATTTTTTTATTTTTATTTTTTGAGACAGGGTCTCACTCTGTCACCCAGGCTGGAGTGCAGTGGTGTCATCTCAGCTCACTGTAGCCTTGATCACCTGGGCTCAGGTGATTTTTCCTAACTCAGCCTTCTGAATAGCTGGGACTACAGGCAGTACCAGCACACCCAGCTAATTATTTGTTTTTACTGTAGCGATAGGGTTTCATCATGTTGCCCAGGCTAGTTTTGAACTCTGAGGCTCAAGCAATTCACTGGCTTTGGCCTCCCAAATTGCTGGGATTACAGGCATGAGCCACCATGCCTTGCCACAATTGGCTTTATAATTAAAAATCTTTCCACGAGGAAAGCCCAGGCCTGAATGGCTTCATCTCAATAATTCTAACAAACACTTATGGAAGACTGAATACCAAGAGTTTGTGTAGGAAATATGGGGCCAGTGGTGTGGGGGTAAAAAGAATTTATGAAGATACTTGTAGGTAAAGAAAGTCATATTTATTAAAGCATGTATGAAAATGTGTTGCAAGGGAACAATGGGCAGGCCAGCAAGAGAGGAGCAGACTGCAAGGAGACGAGGGCTTGCTGGGGATGTTCTAGAATGGTGCTTGTGCTGTGTGCTGAAGAGGGCTTTGTGCAGTACTGATAACACTGAGGTTGCAGTGAATTAGCTTGCATTTTTTTTAATCACCCGAGGGTCTGATGATAGCTGAGTGCAGGAAGATTTTGAGTTATTTGTGCAAGAGGGCTACATGTTCTGGACCATGAAGAAAGGCAGACTTACAGTTTATCTGCTTTATATTTTTGCTTTCCCTCGGTCCCGCCATCCTGACTCCTTTTCCCTAATTAGAACCCCACACTCTCTTTGGATGGTACCTGCGTTTTCCATTTTCCCAGTTTCTATTACTCTCCTTTGGATCTTACACTTCTGAATTCTCTCTGTTCATTTTGTTACCTAACTGATGCCCTGTAGGCATCTCTCCTTCATCCCAGAGGAGCAAGAATCCTTTCTTTACCCTCTTTGTAGATGCAGGCCCAATAACAGGTCTCAAACCTTCCCAGAGATTATATATAGGAGAAAATTAAATCTTTTTATTTTCTCCCTTAGGGGTAGTGAGTGGTCGATTTACAAATGCAAAGGATAGATTTAAATGCTTGTATAAAGTTGAAATGTCAAACATTTTGTTGGCATTTAGAGATATTATCTGAAAGAGCATTTTACAAATAAGGAAACTAAGGCTCAGAGGCTTCTGGTAATCTGTTCAAGGTCACATGGTTATCCAAGCTTCTTGCTCCAGAGGACATATTTTTGTGCTTTCAAAAAAAGAAAGAAAAATCAGGATGTCATACACATTCTTAAAAATAAATTAATGCCCAGAAAAATGTTTTCCCTAGGCCTCACAAAGATAAAAGAGGCTTGTGGGTTTTTTTTCTGTTTAGATTTGGCTAGATGTCTTTCTTGTTTTACTGGCAAATTAGAAGAAAGCTGGAAAAGCTCTGGAACAGCTGCTAAAATAATTACCCTACAGCATATTTCATTTTTTAATCCCTAAGAAAAGTTGTTTCAAAGTAATATTTCAAAGTAATAATTAAACATTGATAAATTGTTTTTGTTTGGTGTTTTGGCCTTATCTACAACCAAAGCTTCAAGCACCAAGACAGAAATGTTTAAATATTTATGTGTTACAATAAAACTTAATAGACAACTTACACAAAATATTAAATTATCATCTTTACTGCCATTCCAGATTAGAGTATGCAATCACTAAAACAGAGTGATTTAGGATTAAGGATGAAACATTCATTGTTCATCTTTGCATTAACCCAAAAAGTTGTGTTGTGGCTTTATGTCTTATGACCTTATTGTACTTTGGAATGTGATGGTGAAGCTGTCCCTCAGACCATTTAGAATAAAGAAGACTGAGGCAATATTTCACTATAGGCATTGCAATGTCTATAGCTAAGCCTGAAAATGGCATATCTGACTCTCTTTTTTTTTTTTTTTTTTGAGACAGAGTCTTACCCTGTTGCCCATGCTGGAGTGCAGTGGCATGATCTTGGCTCACTGCAACCTCCGCCTCCCAGGTTCAAGCAATTCTCCTGCCTCAGCCTCCGGAGTAGCTGGGACTAAAGGCATGTGCCACCATGTCCTGCTAATTTTTGTCTTTTTAGTGGAGACGGGGTTTCATCATGTTGGCCAGGTTGGTCTCAGACACCTGACCTCAAGTGAACCACCCGCGCCAGCCTCCCAAAATGCTGGGATTACAGGCGTGAGCCACCGCGCCCGGCCTTGGCTCATTTTTATTCCTCCGATTTTAGACTTCCAATTGGGTTTTTATAATTACCCATATTAAGTCCCAGCTGGCACAGATGAGGCATGAGCATTAGGCAGAGGCCACATCCTGGTGACGTGTGTGCCAGGTCTGTCCTGCAGACGTGCTACATTTTGTTTGGCTTTTAAGTGTGCTACATTTTGTTTGTTTGAAGAAACTGTTTCTCTGAATTTTGTAGACAACATTTTGCAACCGGAGAATTCACACAAACATTTAAATTTCCTGCTTCTCTTGAAAAATCTGACCATCTGTCCACACTGGGCACACAATCCTGTTGAATAGATGCTGCAACCTTTAACATGGCACATGTTTTGCCTTTTGCAGTGTGTATAGGGCTGCCTCAGTCAAATATGGTTCACGGCATATTGTGCTTTCAAAAAAAACAAAGAAAAACCAGGATGTCATACAAAATCTTAAAAACAAATTAATGCCACAGAAAAATGCTTTCCCTAGGTCTTAAGATGTTTGTGACCCTGGAGACTGCACACTGTGTTTTCCAAATGTTAAGTCTTTAAAGTGGTTCGTTGCCTTGAGATGCAGACAATACACTTCTTCCATTTGTTTTGTCAGGTTCAAAGGCACTTTGGATAATGTCTCTGTTGAGTTGCTTTTGGAGGTTTTGACACTCATTTGACCAGTCTCAGTGGAGCAAATCTTTGTCCTTGAATCTGATTTTTGGAAAGAGTCAAAGGAAAATTTGGAGCCAAGTTTGGGACAGAAAAATATGTGTGATTATGAAACAGTGAAAACCTGTTTCTCTTGGGTGGTTTGTGAGCTGACTCAAAGGTAACTTTTTTAAAAAAAAGTTCAATAATGCTTTGAGGGAAGGCTTTTACTTCTTCCAGATGTCAACTGTCCTTTCTACTAAGCTCTCATAATATTGAAGCAGCTTTGTTGTCTGTGGTGACATCTGAGGTTCTTGGTCTCACGGCCACAAAGATCAAATATGTGGAAACACACCAAGGGTGAGGTTTAGAGCAGAATTTTTAATAGGCGAAAGAAAGAGAATAGCTCTCTGCTACAGAGAGGGGTCTCGAAAAATGGGTTGCAATACGTGGTGAAATGCAGGGGTTTTTATAGATGAGCTAGTGGGGAGGCGGTGTCTGATCTACATAAGGAACGAATACCTGGTTTCATGTATATGGCATGAAAAACCAGTTAGGACCAGGTGTGTCATCTGCATAGGGCTTAAATCCCTGGCAGCCCCGGCCCCAATCTTCTGCTATATAGGCAGGTAGCTACTCCATGTTGCTTATTTCCTTCTTACTGTGCATGTGCTAAAAAAGAGGGGAGGTGGAACCCCCACGGTGGACATGCCTGGCCCCAGTAGCCCCTTCTGTCTGTGCCGCTGCTGGCATCTCCCATGCAAGCTTCCAGTTTCCTTACCTATGTTTGCAGCCCAATCTTCCAGGTTGCCCTTTGTTAGAAAGGAAGTGATCTCTTGGGCTGCTTTTTGTTAGAAGGTAAGTTCTGCCGAGGACTCTTTTGCTCACACTATCTGCCTGAATAATTTCTTTCTATCTCCTGTATCAATATCCTATGTGTGACTCTATTGTGCATATATGTCTTAGGTTTTAATTATTTTGTTTACAAGTTGGTCCTACCTCCCTACCCCCGCTTCCACCACACTTGAGGAAAGATACATTTTAATTCATTTTTTGTATGGTATACACAGTTGGAGGCCAAAAGATTGAGTTGAAGGATTCATTACTTGATGAATGAATGGATGGGTGGATGGATGAGTCAGCATAAATGAAGAGCATCCCAAGTTGACTATTTTAAAGGGGATAACATGCATTTTATATTTGTTAAACATTCATTCTCATTTGTAAACATTTGTATATATTCATGTATTCAAAATGTATTGAAAATTAATTGTTTTCTTTGGTACCTGAAGTCAGTCCTGGGTATTGCAAAGTAGTTCAAAGTCACTGGTTTCCCTCTGTCTCACTTCACTACACACTGGTGATTTTGCTAACTGATGAGCCAGAAAATGTGCAAGTTCCAGAATCAAAGGTAAAACAAAACCCATCAAGAATCAGCTCACTGTTAGCGTCCTAGTTGAAAAATAAGGCTTATCAAAGTATTTCAGATTGCATTAACACTTTTGATATTGCTAGGTATCAGTGTCAACCTCAGGAGAGGGCAACGCCAACTCCTGAAACCTTCAATACAGAAAGTCTAGAAAAATAAGCAAATATACATGAAAACAATATCGAGAAGACTCCAGAAACCACATAAAAGCGTGGGAAACGAAATATCCCTTACATGTGTGTTCAGTATATGTGAACCCACGTATTTTAAGTGGACGATTTCTCTCTCAGAGTACCGTAGGTAGTGGGGGACAGGGCTCAGAGGGGGAGAAACAGAAATTCGCCTTCCTCCATGGTTTATTTGCATTTCCATCCAGAAACTCACAGGTCGACCCCAAGACTCCACTCTCTCCCACCTTTGAGAAGCCGGACCGGCATCAGCGGCTGCATCCTTCTCCTCCTCCCCGCTCTATTTTGGGGCCCCATGATCTCATGCCCTCTGCAGACCACACGCTGCAATTCCAGTCCAGCCCGCGCCGCAAGGCCACGCAGGGCGATTCCTGCAAGTGTCGGGAGGGTGGCCGGGGCGCGGGGAGGTGACGGCTTGGGGGGAAGTTTAAGACACGCCCACGTAAGGGACCCAAAATAACCGACACACAGAGTGCCCGAAATCAGACAGGAAGCCAAATAATCCGGGGCGTTGAGTCGCTTTGCCCTGACTGCGAGAGCCGGGTGTAAGGCGGGGAGCCAAGGGTCTGACCGCTAGGGGCGGGCGCGGCGGGGAGGGGCGGGGCGGGCGGCGCGGGGCCTTATTAAAGGCGCGGCTGGGCAGCCGGGCCGGAGCGCCTGGGGCCACGATGGAGCGCGACGGCTGCGCTGGGGGCGGGAGCCGCGGCGGCGAGGGCGGGCGCGCTCCCCGGGAGGGTCCGGCGGGGAACGGCCGCGATCGGGGCCACAGCCACGCTGCCGAGGCGCCTGGGGACCCGCAGGCGGCCGCGTCCTTGCTGGCCCCTATGGACGTGGGGGAGGAGCCGCTGGAGAAGGCGGCGCGCGCCCGCACTGCCAAGGACCCCAACACCTATAAAGTACTCTCGCTGGTAGGTCCGCGGCCAGGCCCCGGCGCCCGGGAGGGCTGGGAGTACGGGGAGGGCGGCGCCGAGCTCCTGCGCTCGCAGCGCAGTCAGCACCGGGCACCGGAGAGAGGCATGGTCCGGGAGTGCTTCTTCGCCCGCGCGCTCTCCTCCGCAGCCTTTGCAAGTGCCCTACACCGCCGCCCTGCAGGGCAGGATGGTTCACTCTCACTTGAATTACGGATGCCTGTGAAAGCAGGCTGTTCAAAACGGTCATCCTTAGAAATACTCGACCCCCTGCCCCAGGAGAGTACGGGTTTTTAGAGGGGAAAAATGTCAAACGCGAAAGTTGTTGGTCTTAAGAAGGTGCATCAATGTGTTGCTTCTTTTGGGGGGCTCTGGGCGCAGTATACATGACTTCACTTGGGTTAACTGATTGCAGTTGAAGAGTTAGCGGAGCTCTTTAAGTTTTATTGGAACTCTAGGGAACACTTTTTCCCTTTCGCTCCGTTTTGGAATTTCCTTGCAGCTGCTCAGAAATTCCATGGATATTCACATTATGGGACTGAAGAAACCTTTATGATTCTTTGCCCACTCTTCTAACCATAGGCTACACGGTTTGTGTTGCTAACAAAAGCTACCTATTACTCCTCTGCTATTTTGCTGTGACATTTGCAGGACCCACAGTCAACTTCATGAAGTGTGGGGGTTGGTTTTTATTCTGAATTCATGGTGGGAAGTGCTGATTGAGAGAAGGCCTGGATTCCTGGCTGTTATTAATTGCTGAGGCCTTGCGTAACTGTCCCCAAACCTCAATTTCTAATGTGTGAAAATGGGACAACATCAACTCCCTTGTGCATTGCATGGGATTATTGTGAAAATCAAGCTGAAGAATGTATGTAGGGAAGTAAATTGAAAACAGCAAGGAAATAGAATTATTTTTATTGTATTATATGGAAATCACAGATTTCTATGTATAGTGTACCCTAAAATATATCCCCTTACATATGATTGAACAATGCTTTGTAGAAAAATTTCTAATTTTTGAAGTCTCCTTTCATTTTGTATGCATTTCCATTTTCACTATATTTGGGAGATCATGGAGATGCTAAAATACTTTGAGGAATCAATCTGCCTAGACTTAAGAGATGGTGCCATATACTTAGTACTTAAAAAGAAGCCTAAGGTTCAAAGAATAAGTATCCCAAGCCACATGATGTTTGCATCTCAAGATAAAATTTTGCATCTTGTAACACTGTTTGAGTCTATAATAACACAATATTGATGAGAACTTAGTCTCTTGAGTCACCTTCTTAAAATTTTGTTAATGGAAGACCTTAGCTTTTACAACTTGATCACTTAAATTGTTTAGTATCAATACCTTGAGGTGTTTCATACACGATGAGGTAGTCCAGAATTGTATATGGAATCTGTGTGTAACTCTAGTGTAAAACCATTTCTACATGCCTATAAATCTTTACAGGTTTTCCAATTGCAAAATTCAGTTTTTAAATTTTTCTTGCTCATTTGCTTATACATCCACAACAGATATCAGCAAAGGTCTACTTTTGGAACAAGCCGTCCAGTCTTTGAGACCTGCAGTCAACTGGTCAAACAGCATTCTGTGTGATGATGCTACTCTGGGCATTTGACATGAAAGTGTCCTAGGACTTATTTCCACAAGTAGGACTATTATGGACCTTTTTTATTCATTAATTGGGGTCTTTTGCATCTATTGAATTGGAAAGAATTCTTACTTCATATCTTTTGATGGAACACTGTGAGACATTAACATATAAATGTTACCAAACAGACGTGGTGCGGTGACTCATACCTATTATCCCGGCACTTTGGGAAGCTGAGGCGGTTCCATTGCTTGAGCCCAGGAGTTTGAGACCAGCCTGGGCAACATGATGAAACCCCATCTCTACAAAAGATACAAAAATTAGCTGGGTATGGTAGCATGCGTCTATGTCCCGGCTACTTGGGAGGCTGACATGGGAGGTTCAGCTGAGCCAGGGAAAGTTAAGGCTGCAGTGAACCGTGATTGTGCCACTGCACTTCAGCTTGGGTGACACAGTGAGACCCTTTATTGTTGAAATTGCTATTTAGCTACTGAACTGAAAGTGCAAACTCGTATTCTTCTTTCCCTTCCCTACTTCAATACCTTTTTCCCCCAACCTCTTCTCCCCCGAGAACTTCCCCAAATAATGGGCTTCCAAAGGGAAAAGGCCCCAAAAGCAACCTGACAATTGTCGTCAAAGAGCTCTGGGATATGTCTTCTAGAGAGGAGCTGCAATTATAGAATTCCTTTTTTTTTTTTTCAGATTAAACCTCAGCACACTTTTCATAAAGCTGCAGAAACAGATTGAACTAATTGCACCCTGGGGTTGGGATTAGGAGAGGCCCACCACTATGATCCTCAGCTACACTGTTTTAATTTAGCAGGATAAATAGAAGGGTTGCCTTGCCTTGCAGAGGCAAACATGTTGCAGTGGCAATGTAATTTTTACATTATTCTGCAGTTTTCTCAGATAAACTAAAATGATGTAGGCGTGTGAGAGTGGATGAAGCAGTGAGGATTCTGTCCTACCCTGGCTTCTCCCCATTGTGTGTTTGATCTTAGGAGAGGGCCACCAAGCTGTGCTTTAGAGGCTTTTGGCCCTGGGCCCTGGAATGCTTGTGCCTAGGTACTGAGCCAAACTGAGGAAAACAGCAAGAGGGAAAAACAAGTATTATTCTCTACATGCGTCAGTAGGTATGTTAAATATTAGATGCCTTTCCTTGGTTGTAAATGAAGTTTTGAACTGAAGTGTAGACTTCCACCGAGATGTATTGACCTGGAGATGTATTTAAATATCCTTCTTGTTTCTTGGTGTGATTTTACAGAGTCATGTAATTCTCAACTACATTGCAATACATTTCTCCAGTTAGCTCCTCAAAAGCATTTTTTTGTGTGTGTTTCTGACCTTCTGCTATACTTACGAATACATATATCTGTGTATCTGTGTATGTGTAAAGGGCTTGCGTATGGGTGGGGGTCACTGAAGACTACTTTCATGTTTCAGTGAAAGAGTTATTTAAAAAAAAAAAAAAAAAATATATATATATATATATATATATATATATATATGTAGAGAGTCTGTTTGGCCCAAGTTTGAGGACTGCAACCCAGGAGCATAGATTCAAGTTGCCCTGAGTATATGCTCCTATTAGCAGTAGTTACAAATGGGTTTTTAAAGGAAAAAGGAAGAGGCAGTTCCTAAGTTGTTTATCAAGCATTTATGTTACAATAACAAGCTATTGGTTGGCTATACATTGTTCTTTGTATCACACATTCCAGGAACATGAAGATAGTGGGTGAGGCAGCTGTCAGGAACAAAATGCTTTTAAAGAATTGCCCCTGGGAATGGGTGCAGTGATGTGACTGAAGTCCCATGCTCATGTCCCTCTGGGCCTGATAAATTTTGCATAGTTCTCATATCTCAGACTGCTCTGAGCAATTTTTCTTTCTCATTTCCTCCTTTTAATAAAAATTTTTCTCTTCTTAAAATACTGATGATCAACATTTTGGATGTAAGTTTGTCCCACATTGCTGGGAAGGCTCATTTCCGGATAATCTTGCCCCATGTCAGAGGGAATGAGATGGGCAGAAGTACTATAACTGAAGAACTTAGTGAGGTTCCAAGGCTGAATTGGTAGGCAACAATTCAGGGATTGGATTGAAAAATAAGGGGACAGAGCAGTGGGATCTCAGGTCATTCATTTACACTGGAGTTGAGGTGTGCTGGGTTATTTCTAAGCATCTAGGTATTATGATGAGTTTTTTGTTATAAAATTTTGTGGTAGACGTTAGACATCTAGAAATACAAAGCATAATCAATTAAAGATGACACAAATAAGGACAATTATCAACAAAACAACTTGAAATACAAATAGGAAAATTGTTCCTATTCCTGAAGGTAACCAAATGAATATTTCAATCCACTTCTTGTCCTGGTCTAAAGAACAAAGTGTTGAAGATCTCCACTGAGGAAGATGTCTACTCAGGCAGGGCAGCCTGATATTGGCCCTTCTAACGTGGCTAGGAGTCCTTTATTTGATGGTATTTTCTATTAAACAATATCTTCCAGGTTGGAGACCATGATCTTTGATGTTTTTGTCTCCTAAGAGCTTGCTGTTAAAAGAATCCTCAATTAATTTAGAATTTTCAGTGAGAAACTTATAAGGCTTTGACAATAATGAAGAATATCACCTTGTTGATGGAAAAACCCAACTCTGTAAAATATTTTAAAGAGCTTGGTGCTGAGCCAAGATGAGTGACTGTGGCTCAGGGAAACACTTTCTCAAGGAGTCCTGAGAATGTGCACCTGAGGCAGTTGGATTACTGTTTGTTTTTATATATTTCAGGGAGGCAGGAGTTACTGGCAAAGACATAAATCAGTACATGAAAGGTATACATTGATTCCATATGAAAAGGTGGGATATCTTAAAGCAAGGGCTTACAGGTTATTTATTCAGCATATTCAGAGATTTTTTTTTTTTTTTTTGAGACAGTCTTGCTCTGTCGCCCAGGCTAGAGTGCAATAGCATGATCTCAGCCCACTGCAACCTCCCGTTCCCGGGTTCAAGCAATTCTCCTGTCTCAGCCTCCCAAGTAGCTGGGATTACAGGTGCACACCACCACTCCTGGCTAATTTTTTTGTATTTTAGTAGAGACGGGGTTTTACTTTGTTGCGCAGGCTGGTCTTGAACTGAGCTCAGGAGTTCCACCCACCTCAGCCTCCTGAAGTGCTATGATTATAGGCGTGAGCCACTTTGCCCGGTGATTTGGAGATTCTTTAATTTGCAATTGATTAAAGGAGTAAGGCTCTGTCTAAAACTTGGAATCAACAGAAAGGGATGTTGTGGCCATGTGTGGTGGCTCACGCCTGTAATCCCAGCATATTGGGAGGCTGAGGCAGGTGGGATCATTTGAGGTCAGGAGTTCAAGACCAGAATGACCAACATGGTGAAACCCCTTCTCTACTAAAAATACAAAAAAAAAAATTAGCAGGGCATGGTAGTACGTGCCTGTAGTCCCAACCACTTGGGAGGCTGAGGCAGGAGAATCACTTGAACCCGGGAGGCGGGGGTTGCAGTGAGCCGAGATTGCACCATTGTACTCCAGCCCAGGTGACAGAGCAAGACTGTCTCAAAACAACAAAAAAAGGGATGTTGTAAGTTAAGCATGCTGTGTAGCAAGATTGATGGTTTGCAGACATGACTTCACCCTCTCCTTGCATACCCTTAAGGTCTTGTTTATAACTTGATGTCTTGTTGCCACAGAGCCTGTTTTTGCGGTCTTATTTCTATTGTAACATTAATGCTGGTCAATTGTTACACCTCAACTCCAAAAGGGAGGGAGTATAATGAGGTGCGTTTGACCTCTCTTCCTATTTTGACTGAGACCTCAGTTTTTTGAGGTTTCTCTGGGGTCTCCTTGGCCGAGAGTAGGTCCACTCAGTTGGTTGAGAGCTTTGGATTTTATGTTTAGTTTACAACTTTTCAGGAGAGCTGGTTCATAGGCTCCTTCATCCAGGTGCATGGATATTTCCATTCTTATTTCAGAAGGAGAAAGCTGATGTTTTCCAAGCAGGGTAGAATGTAAGTTAAGCAAATAGAAGAGCCTTAGGCCAGGGAAGGTTAAAGCTTTCTGTAAGCTTTGCCAATTAACTTTTCATGATTCCATTTATTTATTCTTCCAGTCTGGAAGACTGAGTGTGGTTTGCACAATGGAAATGCCGATCTATCCAATCTCAATCAGCTTCAACCACACAAGATAAGATTTCTGGCGGAGCACAGTGGCTAATGCCTGAAATCCCAGAACTTTGGGAGGCCGATGTGGGAGGATTGCTTGAGCTCAAGAGTTCACGACCTACCTAGGCAACATAGTGAGACCTCATCTCCACAACATGTGGTAGGACTTCCAGAAATGGAGAATGCAATGAGTTCATGCTGGTACGAAGCACTGATTTTAGAGAAAAACACCAGGTGGTGGTGGGAAGTCACTGTGAATCCTGCTGACCTAAAGAAAAAAAACCAAGGCAAAATTAATGTAATTATAGAGCTTTATTTGGGCCAAATTTGAGGAATGCAACCCAGGAGCATAGATTCAAGTTGCCCTGAGTATATGCTGTGAAAGAGTTCTTTATAAGAGGCAGAAGCTGGCATTATTTGAGATTTGGGTGTAAAAATTATAATTCAATTAGCTTCCTTTTCCTTCCCTTATAATCCATTATCTGAACTCTAGAATACGGAAGGAAGAATGTTCAAACTAAGTCTCTGCTCTTAATCAGACTTGGAGTTGACATTGCTCCTTCGGTTTATAAAATTTGTTATCTGTCCAGCCATAGTTGAACATTTTAATTCAAAATAACCAGAGCATCTTAAAGAGGCCAGAGAAGTGTTCTCTGTGTCCCTTATGGTATTTGTTTCACATGTTCTAATAAAATACATAAAGGATTCCTAGGAACCCAAGACTGTTGTTTTTACTATTAGGCAGAGGATAGTACCTGACACTCAGTGTCAGCTTTTAATTGCTTGAATGAATGTACTGCATTTTTAGTTAGACTGAGCCACACTTTGATTTGGAAAAGGGGAAGATGGGAAGACTGAATACACAAGCAGGGACCCATAGGGTCTGTGATGGTCAGGAATCCACATAGAGATGACACTTGGGTATAAATTCAGGGGTAAGATTAAAACTGGGATATAATTTTATTTGGGTATAGGGAGATGGAGGAGATAGTGAAGGAACAGAAGTGCCCAACTAAGGTGAAGGTGCCTAAGAAGAAGGCAGATGGGGCCTCTGTGATAACTTGGATTCAGAATCAGAAATCTAGTCAGTGAACATTCTCGCAGGTACAAACACTCCAAGTGTGGCAGTTGGCATGTATGAAGGAGAGCCTCCTTCACTTACACCAAGGCCTCTTTGGTTTTGGTAACTTTGCTGCCACACCCTGAATTCAGTGATTCTTCGCTCTTCTTCAGCATTGCTTTCTGTCCCTTCTTTTCTTCTGCCTTGAATCTTGTTCTGGTATTTCTTTCTCACCATTTATAGCTCAGCTGTTTCCACTCCATGTTATCTCTTTCTTAGGGATACGCAGCTACTGTTTCAAAAACACTTTGCTAATTTCTATTTCACTTGTTTAGTTAACTTTGGACACTCAGTTTTGTCATCTCCTGCCCCCATCATGTCCTAATCATGACTCTGAAGAAAATCCCTGGTGGTCACATTGTCGTGCAGGCTGAAGTGCAGTGGAGTGAACTTGGCTCACTGCAACCTCTGTCCGCCTCCCTGGTTCAAGTGATTATCCTGCCTCAGCCTCCTGAGTAGCTGGGATTACAGGTGCGCACCACCACACCTGGCTAATTTTTTTTTTTTTTTTTGTATTTTTAGTAGAGACAAGGTTTTGCCATGTTGGCCAGGCTGGTCTCGAACTCCTGACCTCAAGTGATCTGCCCACCTCGGCCTCCCGAAGTGCTGGGATTACAGGCGTGAGCCACCACGCCCGGCTCTATCAGCTTTTCATCTTCATCCAGCTGACTCTTTTTATCTTAAGTAGCAATGTTAAAGGTAAATGAAAATAGTTTCATATTCAATTTTGCTCTCAAGTTTGATGAATACCATTGTAAAATATTTGTGTGACATTTAAGATACAGCAAATGTATTTCATCTATATTGTGGCCTTTTTGTACAAGTCAGAGAACTTTATCATGATTTATAACTTTTTTTTCTTGCTATGGGGAGAGGCATTTAAGTTCCAGACAACTTAGGAACAAATAAACGTTTGGAATACAACTTGTAATTAGAGATCTGCTTTTGGTTAAAATAAGCATGCCTCCATCAACCGTAGAATATCCCCCAAACAAGAAAAAATAAACAAGAAACCTTTTAGCAAATGAGCTCAGGGCCGAACATAGATTACTCTTCTAAGCATAAATCTTGTGCAACAAAACCTGATACTCAGAATTCTGACCCAGCTCAAAAATCCATTGTCATCAGATAAAAACTAAGTTATGCATTTACCAAGGAAAGGCAATGTAGTAACACATTTAAGGTTTTTCAAAAGAGTGACCAGAATGTTCAGTTAAGTATTAACGAGAAGACTATTTTCTGAGTATTCTAGTTATCTGAGATTTAGTTGCAAGAATTAAGATAATATCTGTAGTGTCTTTGAAAAATTATTTTTACCTTTTTTTACTTTTAGTTTTTAGAAGAAGTGTTGGTAGAAATGTAGGTGGTAGAAGTTTAGATGGTTATAATCATTTTTGTAGCACTTGGCAGTTTTAAAAAGCATTTCCCATATATTTTTGATTGATCCTCAATACTCAACAACTGTGAAATAGGAAACTATGATGACAGTCAATTCTGCTTTACAGATAAGGAATCTGAGGCTCAGTCAGGGATTCAGTCAGGTTTCCATGCAGACATTATTGTGCATAAAAACCACCTGGGAAGTGTTAAAGACAGATTCCTAGGCTCCAATCTCAGCGATTATGATTTATTAGATTTGGAATGGACCCAAAGAATCCTCACTTTTTAACAAGCACCTCAAGTTATTCAGATGTAGGTGGTTCATTTACTCTACTTCTAGCAACAATGGGCTAAATTTATAGGCAAAAGCCACACTGTTAGTAAGTAATAGACTATGATGGTAACTGGAAGGACTTTCATCTACAGATTTTTATCATGGACTAATAGCTAATGCCATCCCATTCATTTGCTAAATGTTGTATCCTATTCATTAAGCTTGGCCTGCTGTTGGGTTTCCAACTCTCCTTTGCCCGCTTCAGTAAAACAATATGTAGTTAGAACCTAAGAAATTTCTGGTGTGGTGATGCTAAAGATTGCCTCTATATTGAGATATATATGTGTCTTCGGTAGTTCAGTGACTAGATTTTCCTGGGTGGAAGTCAAAATTAGTGCACTTGATTAGTGTGAAGTCAACAATCAACTGTTTCTGGGAGCTTCCAAAGTAGGTATACTTACGGGAAATTGTACTTTTCTTCTTAGTTTGAGTTTCCTTCCTGGCTTATTTTTAAATGCAGCAGAATAGAAAAATAGTTTTGATAGAAAGTGATTTTGGGCTGTGTGAGGTGGCTCATGCCTCTAAAGGAGGCCGAGGCAGGAGAATCACTTGAGGCCATAATTTAAGATCAGCCTGGGCAATATAATGAAACCCCATGTCTCTCTCTCTCTCTCTCGCTCTCTCAATCTCTGTCTGTCTTTCTCTCTCTCCATATATATATATACACACACACCCACATACGCACACACGTGTGTGTATGTACATATTTTATATATATATGTATAATATGCATAAGAAAATCATTCTGGAGGAAGTAAATTGTCACAGCGAATTGTCACAAGTGTTTCTCATTTATGGATTGACCATTTTCTCACCGTATTTCAGGACTTTGCACAGACTTAGCTGGCAAACATCCTGTAACAGGTGTGATTTGAGAGTCTTTAAAAAATCACTATCTTGGTTTTCAGGTGAATATTTTTGAGAAACTAGCTTGTTCCTAAAGGTGTGTTTCCCGATCCCCCTCCCGCTTAGAAAGCTTTTTTTGACATTAGCAAGCATCTGGGGGGGTCTTGATGATCTCTTATGGTTAGAGAGAGAGAATTGAAAAGAAACTCAGTAGATTAAGACATTATTTGCCCTTCCACTGTGTTGACTTTTACACCGTGGTATTAAAGGAGTGATGGCACCTTAGCAGAAGTCATTGCAATGACACCAATTGTACAAGTAGTCATGCACTTGCAATAAAAAAAAAAAAAGCCATTTCACTAAAAAGAACACCTTAGATGAAGCAGTAAAAACGTCCTTGATGAGGCTGGGCGCGGTGGCTCCCTCCTGTAATCCTTGCACTTTGGGAGGCCGAGGCGGGCAGATCATGAGGTCAGGAGATCGAGACCATCCTTGCTAACACGGTGAAACCCCATCTCTACTAAAAATACAAAAAAAATTAGCCGGGCTTGGTGGTGGGTACCTGTAGTCCCAGCTACTTGGGAGGCTGAGGCAGGAGAATGGCATGAACCCAGGAGGCAGAGGTTGCAGTGAGCTGAGATTGTGCCACTGCACTCCAGCCTGGGTGACAGAGTGAGACTCTGTCTCAAAAAAAAAGTCCTTGATGAAGCAGATTTAATAATCTGAAACCTAGATTATCTGTCTTTTTGATATTCTGTGTGACACAATTGGAAGTATGCATGTAGCATATCTGCTGCATACTGAAGTACTGTTGTCTAGAAGAAAAGCAGTTGTGCAGTTGTTTAAGTTGCAAGCTGAACTAATTTTTTTTCAAAGAACACCATTTTTCTTTGAAAGAACTGACAAGCTTTTTATTTAGACTTATTTATTTGACATATTTTCTCAAAAATGAGTGATGTTAGCTTGTCCCTTCAAGGAAAACCTATGAAGCTATCAGTTGTCTATGATAAAATCTGAGCTTCCAAGCAAAAATTAGAATTTTGAAAAACTTGTATTTGCCATTTGAGTGTAACAGCTTCCTGATCTTTACACAAAATTGATGAAGACAGCGAGGAATGTGGGGTTTTTTTTCATGTTGTTTAATGACATGCGTTAACATTTGGAAGAATGATAGAACTTAGTGAACCAATATTTTCCAAAGGACGAGTGGATGATGTTACAAAATTATACATTGGTATAATTTCCATTCAAAGTGCAAGATAGACTAATGGATTTTAATGTAACAGTAAAGTTAATGTAACAGGAAAAGTTCAGTAATATCTTTTCCATTTTTATGCCATAATTTACTTTTTTCAAAAGACAAATAGATAAGAATTATTTCAAGAGCACAGATATATGCATACTATCGAAATGAATACAATGGGATTTATAAATGAGAACAAATTACCAATGAACAGTATTTCAGAAGTTGAAAAGGTGACACTAAATGTTAAATACACAGCCTTTTATTTATATTCTTCAGATTCAGTTTTTTGTGAATTTAATATAAAGATGAGGAGTTCATTTTACAACCTAAAAATACTTACTTGTTGAAACTATATTAATACTTTAATAAACTATACAAAAAAGATAATGAGACAAACGTGCATTTGTGGAACTGCATGTCAGTCAGCCAGTTCCCTGCAGAGGGAATTCTCAGCATTACCTCATTTATCTGTGAGGACACAGAGCAGTCCCTATTTAGACATACACATTTGTCTACTGCTCCAGCATGGCCAGCCCCCCACTTCTTGATGGTTTCTTTCTGCTGTGAATATGCATGTCCAGTTGTCTGCTTCGTAGAGCAGACATTTACCTTCCTCATCCACCAGCCATTGGAGGAGGACTGGGGCCACGCAAATGATTGATTCGACCAATTCTTTGGGGAGAGTTTCCCAGGGGCCCTCTTCCATCATCATATCTGGAATCAGATGAGTTTCCATAGCTTCTTTTTTTTTTTTTTCCGCATCTTGCTGAAGCAGAGTTTTGAAAAGCAAAACCACAAACTCAGCTGTTCCCCAGAAGAAATCTGTTATCAAAGATAATCTCCATGGAGACTGACTCCAGCTGTCCAGCACTTGTCCATTCGAGATGTAAACCATCTTGCCCCCCTTCCCTGCTTCGGAGCGACTGGCCATACTTTAAGAAATTGCTACTTTTAGAATTTTGGTGTGGTTTTAAAGAAGAATGTCCATAGTCATCTGAAAAGGCATCTTAGGGTTGTTAGTAACTTTTAGAAGTATAATGGGATCCTGATAAGCAAAATTTTGTGAATATATTTACAAATATTTAGGAAATAGGTGTACATTCAGTAATATTTTCAGTAATATTTTTAAGAACTAGGGGATGTGAGGGCGATCTGGCTGTGACATCTATCACCTCCTTGATCACCACGGCTGATTTGGCTATCTGGCTGGCCAGGCGGGTGTCCCCTTCCTCCCTCACTACTCCACGTGTGTCCCTCCCGAAGATGTGCGCTCAGTTGAAGAAGATGACTATCTCCCATAGACGAGAACCAGTCTTTGGTCAAGGGTATATGAGTAGGTGCACTCCCCTGCTAGAACCTCCAAATAAACTCTCAAGAACTAGGGAGAGGAGAGTGAAAATTAACCTAGTTACAATGATTGTATCCTTACATTCTTTGATAAATTTCAAAATACTTCTACATCTCCTACCTCATTAGTCCAAACCACAGCTCTGCTATTATCCATCCCCATGTTAGAGATGAAAAAATCATGGCTCAGAGAAAGTTTGGAGACTTTCCAAGATCACAAAATTAATAATTCTGTTAATCTCATCTCTGTAGTTTATTGGTGAATAGTTTTGGAGTCAGACAAAATCAAGTTTAAATCCTGGTACTGTTACTAGCTGTTTGAATATAGACAAAAAAGTTTCCTAAATAGTACCACAACTGTAGCATAGAGACAACATCATATTAGAGTGTGTTAGGAGAAGTAAACTATATAATGTGTACAAAATGGTGCATAATATGCCCTGAATAAGTGGTTTTTTCTTGTTATTGTTGATAAGCTTCAATGTGACTGAGAATTTTTTATTTTTCCTTACTCAGAAGGCGCTTTACATCCTTACTACCCAAGCTGTGGTCTGCAGACTGACATATCAGCATTATCGTCTTAGAATCTGTAAGAAATGCAGAATCTTGGGCCCCACCCCAGACCTACCAAACCAAGGTCTGCATTTTCATAGATCCTCAGAGGTTTGTCTGAACAATTAAGTTTGAGTATCAGCACTCCATAAGGCTATGAGACAGCACAGAAGGCACCACATCTGGAATTTCCGTAGCTGGGAATTCAAATTAACCCTTGCTGTGCCACTGACTTCATACATGGTGTTGTGATTAGAAACCTAAAACAAAATGAAAAAACTCGGTGGGCCTCCATGACCTCAACTGTGGTTGCATTAGGTTGAATTGGTGCTACCTCTGGTTGCATTTGGCACCTTTCCTTCCGTGAACCTCAGCGGCACATGGATACAAGTAGCCCCATTGCTCTTGCACATATAGAACACGACATAGTCTCCTCCCTTTGCATATGCCGTCTCCGTCTTTCAGGAACCTGCCTGTGCTCTCGTGTGTTGCTTATAATTTAATTGCCTTCTTTTACTCTGCACTGGCTTGTCCTTTAATTGCTCTTTATTGCCCTTAGCGTTGCCAATCTTCTGTCTTTGCTGTTACCCGATAACATTCAGATGTTTTTCCAATTCAGCCATCCATCTATCAAAATATCATGTAGATGGTGCTTTCCATCGCACGATCAATGGAACTCTCCAATTCCAAGTTTCCACTGCAGTCCCCTCTCAACAGTCAACAGTATACTTGACACAAAACCAAAACAAAGGAATCTTATACCAATGCTTTTTCAGGTGATGTAAAATCAGGTTAAATGTCCTTGGCCCAGAGTTTATTCCATAATACTTCATCATCCAAACACACTAGCTTCCTATAAACTGCCACCCAGCACCACTTCGATTAGAATCTCTGGGATACTAGGAAACAGGTGAATGAAATATTCATGTGGGAACAGTGTGGTTTAGGAGCATTATGAAGAGACTCTGTCAGTCTTATCTGCTTTTGGATTAGTCGGGGAAATAAGCAGGAAACAAGTCTACTTGGACACAATGTATTTGAATACCTTACTAATCAGCACAAAGGAGGTAAATGTGAAGAATATTGACATTTGTAAGTATTTATACATTTGTTATCTCTTAGAAACTTTCAAAGAAAAAGAATATTGAGTATTATGGAATGATTCAAGCAAAGGTCTTCAGAGACAGGGATCATGTAAAGGGTCTAAACTTGAATCACAAGAATCATTTGCTATGTGACCTTTGAACAATTACTTTCTTTCTTTGACTTTCAGTTTCCTTAACTGTAATATGAGGAGTTGGATTAGATGGGTTCCTTCTAGTTCCAAAATATTTGTTTTGAGAGCTTATATTTTCCCCCTTGTTATAAAAATACTATCTATTGCAAAAAATTCAGAAAATATAAAAAAGTATAAAGAAGAAAATGAAAATTGCTTTTGGGTTTTTTCCCCTCCAGGACTTTTCTATGTGTACATATCACTTTAAAAAAAAAACAAAGATGAGATCACTTTGTGCATATTATTCTGTTGCCTTTTTTCATTTATATTCCATTATGAAAGTTTACCATTGATAGACAGCTTTATAATGTACTTTTCATAAGTAGGATTTTGAGACTTTTATTTTAGTATCCTCAGTTCAATAGGTAGTCTTTGAAACTATTTCTATGCATACTTTAGACATTCTCAGTCCCCAAGAATTTCCAGCTTTTTGGTACGTGTTTGTTTTCTGTTTTTTTCATTCCTTAGCTCCATCTCTATTGCTTATGTCTCTTTCTCATGGTTAAATTACTAGTTTTTCTAAAATAATAACTTCTCTGCATTATGTTTCTGCTCAGAATTTTTCTGGGACTGCCACAGCACACAATGAGAAAATATATACTCCTAAGCCGAGACTGGTTTTTATTTCTCACACTTGGGTTAACAGTAGATGTTAATCACTGTAGGGCTCACCATGAATAGTTTCATCCATTCGTAGCAGTGCTGAAAGTCTGTGACATACGTGTTCAGTCATTTATGAGTTAATATTTGTCAACCACTTAGAGCAGACCCTTGCTGGTAGTAAGTGCTGTGTGTGTTTGTTAAATACATACATACCTATTTGTGTTTACTATTTGTCCGGCCCTATGCTAAAGACTTATCTCCTTTAATGGGCACAGTTCTGTGAGGTAGGAGGGAGCAAATCTGTTGGCTTGGGAGTGTCTGGCCTAGCTCCCATACTTCAGTGGGACTCAGTATCCTATATGTTGTATAGTACATGCAATATTATGTGCATACTTTGTATTTAGGAGTTTGTAGGGCTCAGATATGTTTCAGTCAACTGCTGCTCGGATGGCACTTTGCCCATTTAGAGAGTCAAAAAAGGACTGAAGATGCATATCTCTCATCAGCATTCCACACCTCTGAAGCACGCCTTCTATGACATTCAGCTCAGCCTTGTACAGTTCTCCAAATACACTTTGTACAGATTATATCTGTTTTCTACCCCACAGTGATTTTTTTAACCTCTCCTTTTCTCACCCAACATCAGGCACCCAGCAAGACCCAACTCAATGTGTCCTCTCAAATGAAACATTCTTTAGATGCTCTTTGGCCCCATCTCCCTGTCCCAGAACCACTCAATTGCTACTGAATCCTGTTGAGGCCATAGAGCTTAGTGAGTAAGGGCCAGACCCTGGAGCCAGATTGCTGGAGTGTAAATCGCATCTCTGCCAATAATTGCTTTGGGTCTTTGGGCAGGTCCCTTAACTTCTCTGTGTCATAGCTTCCTTGCCTATTAAATGGGGATAATAATAGTAGTACCTCATAGGTTTGTTTTGAGGGTTAGATGGATTCATATTTATAAACTAATGAGAAGAGTGCCTGGTAGTAGATGCTAGATCAGGGTTCAGTATTGTTATTGCTATGGTTTGTAACTTATTTAACAAATATGTGGAGTTTTTACTGTGTGGGCAGTCTGGTGCAAGAGGCTGGGGGCTAAATGGTCAAAGGGAAAGTTTACTTACTGTCTGTTTTTTGGGTTTTATCTGAGGGGGCCAGATATTTGTCAAAGAATTACACAAGAATATCTCAAGTTGCAGCTAAAATAAGTGCAGCCCAGAAGCTGTGTACATAGCGAGGGGGAATTAGCCTTATCCAGGAGGTCTGAGAAGGCATTTCTTAGGAAGTGACAGGGAAGCAGAAGAGGATTATGAGAAAAGGCAGCAGCAGGGGAAAGGCCCTGGGAGAGGAGACGACATGGCCCATCCCAGAGCTTGGAGGAGGCCAGGATGACTGGTGTGTAGCGCTGAGTGGAGTGTAATGGGGATGAGGTGGGAAGTGTTGCCAGAGCCATCTCCAGGCAGGATTTTTGTTGTTGTTGTTGTTGTTGTTGTTGTTTTTTGAGACGGAGTCTCACTCTGTCACCCAGGCTGTAGTGCAGTGGCGCCATCTCGGCTCACTGCAACCTCTGCCTCCCAGGTTCAAGCGATTCTCCTGCCTCAGCCTCCCGAGTAGCTGGGATTGCAGGTGCTCGTCACCATGCCCAGCTAATTTTTTGTATTTTTAGTAGAGATGGGATTTCGCTGTGTTGGCCAGGCTGGTCTCAAACTCCTGACCTTGTGATTCACCCACCTCGGCCTCTCAAAGTGCTGGGATTAGAAGTGTGAGCCACCGTGCCCAGCCGGTTTTTGTTTTAAGAGCAATTGGAGGCCGGGCGCAGTGGCTCACGCCTGTAATCCCAGCACTTTGGGAGGCTGAGGCTGGCAGATCACTTGAGCCAAGAGTTCAAGACCAGCCTGGGCAACATGGTAAAACCCCATGTCTACCAAAAATACAAAAATTAGCCTGTCGTGGTGGCACACACCTGTAATCCCAGCTACTCGGGAGGCTGAGACACCAGAATTGCTTGAACCCGGGAGGTGGAGGTTGCAGTGAGCCGAGATGGCACCACTGCACTCCAGCCTGGGTGACAGAGCGAGACTGTGTCTCAAAAAAAAAAAAGCAATTGAAAGCAATTGGAAATCACTGAAATATTTTTCTGTTTGGTTTCTTTTTTATTTTTATTCTTAGTGACAAGGTCTGATTTACTTTTGGAAAAGTCATTTTATAATAGCTTTAGTGGCACAAACAAAATGAACAGGAGCCTGCAAACTATGATAGCTTTAGTGGCACTAACAAATCAAAGGGAGCCTGAAAAAAAAAGAGCACACTGTCTTTTTTGTTATTGTTGTCAATTGACCACTTCGTAACTTTTTTTTTTCCTGCTAGATTTTGAGTTCATAGATGTGTTCACTCCAAGATGATAACCACTAGCTACATGTGGCTATTTAAATTAAAATTTCATTTAATTAAACTTTAATGAAGCAAAAAGTTTATTTCCTCAATCACCCTTGCCACATCCGTAGTGCTATGCAATGGCACATGGCTAGTCACTTTCATATTGACAATACAGATCTGTGGAACATTTTTAGCATCTTAAAAACTTCTTTTGGATAGCATGTAAAAATTGTGATATTATAGTTTTTAAAAAATACCTTGATAATTCTCCAATTAACAATGATGAAAATGTACATAGTACTTGTTCAAGAAACATTTACTAGAAGGCAAATTAAAAGGGTTAAGATGTCAATGTTCTTATAAATATTATTTTAAGATTCCTTATCCAAATGATTATTGAATATGATTAAGTTGATTTAAGCCTAAATATATACATGAAGAGGTGACACATTTCTAAAATTGTGTTCCCTTTCTAATTATAGGCTCATATATTAATTACTAATTTTTTTCATAATAGTCACCCATTTTTCATCTTTATTAACTTAGAAAATTTTACTTCTTATTTAAAGCCCTGGAGCATACTTTTAAAAATGATTTTGAAACATGGGTCTCTTCATTAGGTCAACATTTGTCTAAGTACATTTATAAATATTATGTTACAGGAAGAGGAAGGGTATTGAGCAAATTCTCTTCAACAATCAGACAGCTCTGTTTTAGGGACTGATATCCTTCCATTCCAGTTCAGGAGGAAGTGTTTCCAGGTAATTTCCAATGAACTCCAGATGAGTAAGCTTTGACAGCTCACCCACATGAGGGGACAGACTCATCAAGCTACTTTTCCCCAGAGGTAAACATTGCAGCTTTTTGCACTGAAACAGCCCATCTGGTAGCATCTCACTATTGTTGTTGGTCACAGCACAGTACTGCAAATTACTCAGATACTGGATTTCTTCTAGAATGAAGGTCAAGTGGTTATAGCTTAGATTCAAATAATGTAGTTTGCTGCATAGGAAAAGCTGCAAGGGCAGATTCTCAATAAGAACCCAAAAGAGCTGCTGTAGGTTAGATAATGCCCCAATTTATCCAGGAATATAAGTAATGTTATTGTGCCATAACTTTAAGCAGGAAAGATTCTGAAGATGCTGACAGCTAATGATCTCTTCCACAGTTTTAAGGTTATTTTCCTTTAGGTCTAACTCATGCAGATTATTCAGGCTGAAAATGGAGTATGGAATGCATTCCAGGTCACAGCTGATCAGTTCTAGGCTTTTCTTATTGACCGTCATTTTCAAGTTGTTCAGCACAGCCAGTTTGCTTCCTTCATTATCAAGGGACAATTCTGCAGTGAAGGCAAGAGGTCTGCAATGACTTGTGGGATCTGGGAGAGGCTGCTTTTCAAGTAGAGGGTCCTTGGATTTTTTAAGTCCTGAAAGCCGTCTAACCGCACAGTACTGAACTGTTCAGGGAGAACACAGCCTCCCTCTGTGGGACAGAAAAGGTTCCCACACAGGGGAAAGATAAGGTTCCTTCAGATTCTTCAGGTGAAATACCCAGCATGGGATTTTTCCCATTTCAGGATGCTTCAGGCAGAGGATTTTAAAATTCTGCTCCAAAAAGCCAGTGCAGGATGGTCTACTACCAGAGATGAATGGTCCACCTGAAGATCCTTGAGGGTGACCAGCTGTGAGACGGCAGACGGCAGCTTCACCTCCGGGATCTGCTCCAGGCTTAGCACCTCCATTTCAGTGAACTCAAAGACATTTGTCTGGAAGACTGTTGAGCATAAAAAGATGCAGTTCTATCTTGTCTTGGACATTTTCCACAAACTAATGTTTCAGTTTCTCAACTGTCCATTCGTTACTGAGGTTGATCTGTTTCAGTTTGTTCTCACTGACCTCTGATAGGAATATGGAGAAGCGTCTGGAATAAAAAGGATCATACTGATTAGCCAGATGAAGGATGAAGGCAAAGTCATTCTTGACATCAGGGATGTCACTATAGTTGCTTTTTTCTCTTAACACCTCAAAGGAATACTGCTTCAGGGATCTCCTCAGCATCCACCACAGCCTGTAGGAGGAGGTCAGACTGTAGAGTATATCCAAAATGGCATAAAATGAAGCCAGAAGCTTTAAGATTTCTGTGAAGGAATAGACACACTGGTAGGTTTATATCCTGTAAAAGCCTACATGTCAACTGAACAGTCAATTTAAAGAGTGATGTAGGTTAAAAAATATGGAACATAAGTTATGATGAGCACAAAATGACTTTGACTATTATCTGCTTCAGATACACACTATAAATGATGTCCTTCTGCTCCACGTGCATACGGAATCTTCTCACTTTTTCAAAGATGGCTGTGGCCTGTTGCCCCTTCTTCTTGTCCAGGCCACCGGAAGTTGGGCTTTCTATACCAGCTGACTCCAAATCCGGCTGCGGGTGGGGCAATGACTGCTTTCTGGAATCTATGTCAGTTGAACACCCTGAGGACGAAAGCAAAATCTTGGACTCGGAGAGTTTCAGAGGCCTCACTGACTGCTCGGCCACTGTTTCTGACAGGGTGCAGGTGGTCCATGGAGAATTGAAGCACTTATAAAGGATGGCCACAAAATGCTCAAGCTTGGAGCTGGTACCTGGGGTAGTGAAGCCATAAGTTGCTGCAGGCTGCAAAGAAGAGTGTGTGCAAGAGCACCAGGTAGGGAAAGAACTTTGCAAACCAATGGAGCTGTTTCTCGTAACAGACAGCATTGATGTAGGAGTACTGCTGTCAGTGGAGGTCGTACTGGATTCCGAGTGGGAGCGGAAAGTGGTGTCCCGGGATTAGAGGATGTGTTTATGCTGGCTTTCAGGATGTTCCAAGGCATGGTGCAGTGATTGTCAAATTCCACTTTGTATGAAGACAGCACAGAAGCCTGCTCTGTGTCAGCTGGAGAGCTCCAGCCAGCATGTCCACATGATCAGCATGATGTAATACCAGAAGACATCCTACCATGATTTTAAGATGTGATAAGATGACTGGGTGTCTGCTAGTAAACATTTTAGCTCGGTTAGTGTAATCATGACTTTCCCTTGTAGGAGGACAGAAATATAATGAAAAAATATTAAATAAATCAGAAATGCTTCAATCAGGTGATCTATACCTTTTGGTTTCTTAGACATACCATCTCTGTGTTTGTCTTCATTCCTATGAATGCTGGCCAACTGGAACCCTGCAATTAGTCTCAAATTGAAAAATTTCCTGTCTTTGGCCACAGGGTCAATGGTGGATGAGGCTAATGAGTGTGGTATTGAAAACACGGGGTTTTCAGTACCTGTGGGCCATCCTGGTAGTAAGGTCTAGTAGGCAGCTGGAAAACAAACCAGAGCCCTGTGTGACTCCAGCCCCAGGCCCCAGGCCCACACATTCCCCTCCATTACCAATTTTAAAATTCTGTCTTTAAGTTGTCACTGTAATTGTGATTGAATAAAATACTAGGCCTTTACAGAAATTGTGGTGGTTTATATCTCCCATTTCCTGTCCGCAGGAAGAATTACTAGAAATCCTCTGTTCAGTTGTCTTTTTGTTTGTTTCTACTGAGCCCATCTTTCAAGGATAAACACAAGGTGCCCGAATGAGTATGTTCCAAAAATTATTTCAGAAAAAAACAGCAAATAAATTACAGAAACTTAACTGCACATTATGTTCTTTCCACCCTTTGTTTTTCGTCTCTGACCCACTATCTGCATAGGCAAGATACTTGCCTAGGCAGGAAAAACTGTTTTTTGGATAAGATTCATGAGGCTTTTCCTTGCAGTCCATCTGTTGGGTCGTCTGCCTGAGGGCAGAAAGAGCTGTTCTGCCCTATTAATAAAACTGCTTTCCTCCCTTTGCTATCTTATGAGCTGAACTAAACTTTACAATTCTTTTCTAAAGTAATTTAATACTACTTTTATTTAACGACATATCTTTCTTGATAGTTGCTGCAAAAGAGACCAACTATTTTCACGATTGGGGGACAATTTTTCTTTTTTTTTTTTAAACCAACTGAAGAAAGATCTAATTAAAATATGTTTTTGCATCAAAGGGATTTGAGAATTAGAAAACAAAATGGAGAGTTCTTTGCCTATATTAAATTTAGTTTAGATCGTGCCTTGGGATGTCTGTCTGTCTGTCTATCTGTCCATCCATCCATGTATTTATCTATCTTGATCTGATTATTTACTGTTAGAGTCCAATTAGAAAAACAAAGCTTATACTCAGTAACTTAATCAAAAGAATTTAATATAGGAAACAAATACCAAAAGTGTTAGAAGAGCTAACAGTCAAACAGGGAATGGTAGGACCCTTAGGCAACCCTGAGAAGAGTAACAGAAGGAAGCTGCTACCACCTGGAGAGCAGGAAGGGCAAAAGAATAAGGTGATGAAACCAGAGCTTGAGAGCTAGGGCTTCACTGTAGCAGCTGGGACCCTGGGCAGATGCAGCCACTGCAGGGGTCCCACCCGGAGCAGGGAGGACAAGGTAGATACATTCTGATTTCTCCTTTCCTCCCACCCTCCAATGTTCTCTTCCCTGTTGGCCTCTCCTGGTCTGATGCTTGGAGTCTGGGAGTCTGGGAAATGTAGTAGTCAAAGTTATTTCTCTGAGTTGGCAGATCAAAAGAAAAGGCAGTAACACAACTTGGGTTTCTTGGGAAACAGACTATTAGATGGAAATGAGCATGCCTGGGATTTCATTAGGGTATGTTCTTGAGATCAGCACCTGTGGAAGGCAAGACAAGGAATTGGGGTCGTACAGAGGATTAATGTGAGCTGCAGTGCTCATTGGGTGTGATGCTCATTGGAGGCTGTGCACCTGTGGAAGGTAAGGCAAGAAAGTAGGGCTGTGCAGAGGGTGAAGGTGAGCTGCAATGCTGAGTGGATGTGATGCTCATTGGAGGCTATGCCCACTCTACGGACCTTCTTAAACTAGTGTGAGACCCTCTAGAGTGCTCCAGGAGGGAGCAAGCTGCCCCAGGAAGGAGGAGAGACTTTGGGCAAAGTGGCTGTCTTTAGCTGAGACACTCCCTGTAGGTGACCACTCCCAGCAGCTGGAGGAGCAGTGGTGCCTTTATCTCTGAAGGGGAGTCCAGGCACCTGACCACAGCGTCCATCACAGTCAGGGAAAGGATGTGAAAGCACTGTCTGCACATTGTTGATTTAAAAAAAATCATACATTGATGAAATGTAAAAAGTGAAAGTTCAGTTTGCCTTTTTAACTAAATTCTGTTTATGATTTACATATTTCCATGTCCCAGCCTGTAGATCTACCTAAATTAAAATATGTATATTTTAAAAGATTTATTGATAAGATAAGAAAATGTTTACAAAATAGTATTACATGCAAAAAGATGAAACAAAAATTGTATATAGAATCATTTCTCAGTTATATACGTGTATGGGTTTGAGTGTGTAAATGCATTTAAAACAATAATAAAAAAAATAGGGTCAGGCTGGGTGGCTCACGCCTGTCATCCCAGCATTCTGGAAGGCCGAGGTGGGTGGATTGCTTGAGCTCAGGAGTTCAAGACCAGCCTTGGCAACATGATGAAACCATTGTCTCTACCAAAAATACAGAAAATTAGCTGGGCATGGTGGCATGTACCAGTAGTCCCAGCCACTCGAGAAGCTGAGATGGGAGGATCACTTGAGCCTGGGAGGTGGAGGTTGGAGTGAGCCAAGATCATGCCACTGCACTCCAGCCTGGGCAACAGTGTGACAGCCCATCTCTCAAAAAAAAAAAAAAAAAAAAGAAAGAAAGAAAATAGATCAAAAATTTTAAAAAATGAAATGGAATTTTTTTTGGTAGAATAATGTGGATTCATGCCTGTTTCTCTTTTCTCTTTTTTCTTTTTCCTTTCAATAAACATACTGTTTGAGAATAGTTTTAGATTTACAGAAAAGCTGTGAAGCTTGTGCAGAGTTCCATATACTCCATGCCCAATTCCTCTGTCATTAACATCTTACATTAGTAAGGTCCATTTGTTACAGCTCATGAATCAACAGTGATACATGATTATTAACTAAAGTCCATACTTTATTCAGAATTACTTGTTTTTTCCCTAATGTCTTTTTTTGTTTTTTTGTTCCAGTACCCCATCCAGGAATACCACATTACACTGAGTTGTCAGGCCTCCTTAGGCTTTCCTTGGCGAAGCGTCTGAGACTTTCCTTGTTTTTGATGACCTTGACAGTTTTAAAGAGTATGAGTCATGTATTTTGTGGAATGTCCTTCAACTGGGATTTGTCTGATGTTTTTCTCATGATTATACTTGACTGACGTATTTTTGGGAAGCACATGACAGATGGTAAAGTGCCATTCTTAAGACATCATTTCAAGAGTATCTGCTATTAATGCTATTAATAGGTCTTGTCATTGATGATGTTAACCTTGACTACCCGGCTGAGGTAGTCTTTTTCAGGTTTCTTTGCTGTAAAGATACTCTTTTTTGTCTCTTTCCATACTGTACCTTTGGTAGAGAGTTACGTTCCACCTACTTGATGGTGGAGTATCTGCATAAATTATTTGGAATTCTTCTGAATTGGAAATTTGTTCTTCCCCTTATATTTATTTATTCAGTCTTTTTCAGTATGGAGTCATTAATGTCTATTTTATACTTTGAATTATAACCCAATACTCTGTTTTTCGTGTTTTTGCTTAACTTGTTCCAGCCATGGCCACTTGGCAGTTAATTTCTGTGACCCTTTGACGTGTGTGTGTTTGTAAGTGTTTAGCACTTCCTTACTTTCTGGCCCTACAGGATGTTCCAGGCTTTTAGGTTCTCTTGACTTGTTTTTTTTCCTTCCAGATTTCTTAATATTATATAACCATAAAACTAGTGTGTATAATCAAAAGTCAGTTTCTCCACCCTGCAAATTAGGAGTGGACTTACATAAACCTTTGTGCCTGAACTCTGTGCATTTCCCAAAGGTGGGCATCACACCACCCATGCCTCCATTGCACTATACGTGTGGATTAGTTTTCAGACATCTCCCTTTCTCCAATGAAGTGATGAATAACCAGGTTATTACCTCAGAATGAAGCTGGCCAGATGTGCACTTTACCTTGGGAATGATTTAGGCATAAGATCTGGGAGAAGGAGAAAGGCAAGCATGCTTCCTCATGTGGGCAGGGAGCCATCTTGGTTTGTGTGACCAACTTGATAAATTCATCTCTGTTCAGCACCTAGTCATCAGCTCTGTAAACTCAAAAATCTCTCATAGTTTTTGGTGTGTCAGGAGTCCACGAAAGGCTTGACTGGACCTGTGTGAATCAGGGTCTCATGCAGCTGCAGTTAGATGGTGACTTAGAGTTGGAACAGCAAGGGCTGGGGAATTTAGGGGCTGGCCAGGCATCTTTCTGTCTCTTCATGCAGTCTTAGGGCCTCCCCAGGTGGTTTCTGTGCACGGAATGGTTGGGATTCCTCGTAGCATGGTGTCCTCCGTGTAAGGGTAACTGCTTACATGGGGGCTGACGGCTTTAAGAGCAAGTATTCCAGTGATGGATCTACATAAGTTTAAAATAATTGGATAGTATTTTATGTTGTTTGGATTTACCAAATTATATTTGCTCCATGATTTATAAACAGAAATTTAGGTTATTTGCAAGTTTTTGCAGTTCCAAACACTGCTACAATAAATATCTCTGTGTGCATATCTTTGTGTGCTTATGTGAATATTTCTAGCAGATAATAGAAATGGAATTGCAAGAGTGGTAAATATGCACACTTTGAATGTAGGTAGATTCATTGAAATGACCTTTTAGAAAGGAACTTACACTCTGTGAAGACAGTGTGAAAGAGTCTATTTCTCCTCATGTGCTTGTCAGCGCTTGTGATTATCAGTCTTTTTAATGTTTGTTCATTTTGTTGGGCAGGAAAGGGACTCATTGATTTGTAGTTCTTTGATTTTTTTTTAATGAGAGTGAATGTTTTATATTTTTATTAGCTATTTTCTTTAAATAGTTGGTTTATTACTTTTGGTATTTTTAAAAATTGGATTTTTTTTTCTACTTGATTTTTATATCCTATTATCTATTGTCATATACCAAAAATCTCTTATCTTTGTTCCCCCATCCCAATGTGGTGGATTTTTGTTTTTTTGGCTTTACAGGAATTTTCAATTTTTATGAACTCAAATAATGTATCAACTTTTCCATTATAATTTTTGGATTTTGTGTCATACTTGTAAAGCAAAATTATAAAAATATTTGCTCATCTTTCCTTCTGGCGATTTTATTTTATACCTTTAAACATTTGCTCCATTTGCCATTTTATTTTGTTATCAGGAAAGAGATAGAAATTTTGTTTACTAAGCACTTCAAGATCTTTTTTCTCAATAGATTGCTTTTCTTAAGATGCTGAAGTAAATCAGTACAATAGATAAAGAAAGACCACAAAAACAGCATTTTGCTACAGTGACAGTCCTACTAAAGACAGGAGACAGTTAAAACTATCAGACCAAGAACAGAGGAATGGATATTTAATAATTCTGTGATTACTTCTGGGGGTTAACTATCTGTGAATCTAAATAGAAGTTCCAGTGGCTGGAGGCTGTATCCGAGGAGGGACCCTTTAGCCTTTTAAAGAGTGATTCTGCTGTGCAGTTGAGGTGTTTTCTGTCACTCTCCTTATTGATGAAATGCTTGTGTCTCAAGACACAATGACGGTCTACAAGTCATGGAGTGAAGGTGAACATGAAAGCTCAACGAAACCATTACTTTATACTATGAGATGGATGTTTTATTCTTTGACCTTTAACTTCAGAGAGAAATGACCTGTGAAAGCATTTGGTGAGATCTTAGTAGAGAAGTGATTTGCCCACTGAGGCAGAAGTTGTAGGTGCTGGTTAAATTTTATCTTTGTCTTTGAAAATGTTTGGTACTTATTGAAACAAAAATGAATGAGCATGATAGGAGAGGAGAATAATTGCCCTAGAAATATCAGCTGTCTGGAGGGCTTGCAGAAACCCAGGAAACATTTCAAATATAAAGGGCCTGCTGCAGGTGAGTTTCTGGCCCCTTTTCTGCTTTGCCTGGGGAAGTGAGGCTCCTGGGCTGGTGTTTCAGGAGCTTCTCAAGACAAACTTCTCATTCTAATAGCCTGTGTTCAACCAAGAATCTTATGCATGTACATATTTGAGGTAATAGTCCTTTTTTTTTTTTTTCTGTGATGGAGTCTCACTCTGTCGCCCACGCTGGAGTGCAGTGGCATGATCTCAGCCCATTGCAACCTCCGCCTCCTGGGTTCAAGCAGTTCTCCTGCCTTAGGCCCCTGAGTTGCTAGGATTACAGGCGTGTGCCACTACGCCTGGCTAATTTTTTTTTTGTATTTTTAGTAGAGATGGGGTTTCACCATTTTAGTAGAGACGGGGTTTCACCATGTTGGCCAGGCTGGTCTCAAACTCCTGACTTCGTGATCTGCCCGCCTTGGCCTCCCAAAGAGCTGTGATTACAGGTGTGAGCCACCACGCTCAGCTGAGGTAATAGTCTTTAAGAGAAGAGGGTACAGGATATAGGGTCAGGGGTTATTCAAATAAAGGTATGATTCATTTCCAGAGAGAAGTAAATTTGTAGACATTTTACATTTATTAGGGACCATAGAAAATATTTAGTCCAACTCTTTATTTTTATTGATAAAGGGACATAAATAATGTAACTTTCTCAAGATCACAGAGCTCCAGAAGTAATACACAAAGCTCTAAAAGTAATTCAGGTATGAAACCATTGAGAGTTACTGGTCTCTTTGTGATTATGGTCACAATTTCACCAAACTTATATTTTTAATTGAATTGGCTGGAATTTTAATGTGTAATTTACTTACAGTTTAACTGGTAAAATGTGAATCATTCCTGTTTTCTTAAGCCAGTCTTTTAATTTGATATTTCATTTTAACCTTTCCTTCTAAAAAAATGATTTTGTCAATTGTCATTACCAGCTCCCATGAGTTACTGATAGGAGTTTTCTTTGAGTCTGTTCTTCAAATGCTTATTTATCAGGATAATTAATTAAAAAGAGAAATGATGTAATGATTATTTGCTTAAATATCAGAGGTACTAAAGTACCTTTTTCTGGATTACTAATTTTAGCTTAGAGAAGAATCTGATAGTTTTATTTGCCCAAGATACTAGTCCAACCAAATCTATACTATGTTTATCTAAAATAATTGTTTATTTTTATTTTTATTATTTTTTTTCTTCAACTTCTATTTTAAATTCAGGGGTTCATGTGCAGGTTTGTTTCATAGGTGAACACGTGCCGAGGTGGTTTGCCGTACAGATCATCCCATCACCCAGGTATTAAGCCCAGCATCCATTAGCTATTCTTCCTGATGCTTTCCCTCCCTGCACCCCTGACAGGCCCAGTGGGTGTTGTTCCCCCCTCATGTGTCCATGTGTTCACATCATTTAAAATAATTGTTTTGAGCTGCATTTTCTATTACCAGTGACTCCTAACATTATATTAGATTTAGGGGATTCTGTTCTCTTTCATGTACATCATATCATACTTGAAAGTTAAAAAAATATACTTGTGATTATCTTAATTTTTCATTTAAAGAAAGGTTAAAGGCCCAGATCCCTTAAGTGACATATGGGGACCACTTAAGGATTTCCATTTCGTGTCGTAATTGTAAAACTTCTCAACCTTCTCTGACTTTATTTCTCTTGTCTTCTGTTCTTTCAAAAGAAAGATGTGACAGAAAGCACAAAAGATCCCCAAAAAGAGTGTGTGGTTTTCTTTTTTTTTTTTGAGATGGAGTTTTGTTCTTGCTGCCCAGGCTGGAGTGCAATGGTGTGATCTCAGTTTACTGCAACCTCTGCCTCCTGGGTTCAAGTGATTCTCCTGCCTCAGCCTGCCTAGTAGCTGGGATTACAGGCACCCGCTGCAATGCCTGGCTAATTTTGTGTATTTTTAGTAGAGACAGGGTTTCACCATGTTGGTCAGGCTGGTCTTGAACTCCTGACCTCAGGTGATCTGCCCGCCTCAGCCTCCCAAAGTGCTGGGATTACAGGCGTGAGTCACCACACCCAGCCGAGTATATGTGTGTGTGTGTGTGTGTGTGTGTTTTAATGAATACTGTTCTCTTTATTCACAATTAGCATCCACTTAGACAAAATCTTATTGTTCTCTTTATTCACAATTAGAATCCACTTAGATAAAATCTATTAAACTCAGCCTGCTACTGATTTTCCCCACTTACCAAATAATAGAAGAACTTGGCGTTTTTTTAAATGCACGAGATTTATGACACTGACACAAATTAGAAGCAAGTACTGTTTGACATGATGGCATACGTCCAGCAATTTCATTAATCATTATTGTAAAAAAATGAGTTGATGGTGGATTCTTGGAAAGTCAAACAAAATTGCTGTGATGAGTCTTTGAAGCATGTTTTTGTGGACTCCTGTCTTAACATTACTCATTTTAAAGCCAATATTCTTCCTTTTATGTTTGTGGAAAGTGCAGTACTGACATCCATAGGCAGAGATTCTTTTTATCCATAGAAGCAGGAATCCCTTTTTAGGGAAAGTGCTTGTGATCTTAGCCTGCTTAGAGCTCACACAGAGAGGTCCTAGACGTGCTTTAGCAGCTGGGCTTGAGCAGGTAGTGACAAGTACTACCTTATGTGTGGATCTGTGCAGAGGCAAAGGAAACCAGCAGGGTTCCCCTCAGTTATGTTGCCATTAGCCTACTGATTGCTTCTTGTCAGTCTTTACAAGCAGTGGTTTGGTAATAAATGACCTTGTCCACCAAGAACAAGAGTGAGTTTTCTAGCTTATTTGGGGTTCCTGTTGTCATTGTGTGTGTGTGTGTGTGTGTGTAGTTTGATAAATTGCTTAAAAGTTTATAAAGGCCAGACACGGTGGCTCATGCCTGTAATCCCAGCACTTTGGGAGGCCAAGGCGGGCAGATCGCCTGAGGTCAGGAGTTTGAGACCATCCTGGCCAACATGGTGAAACCCCCTCTCTACTAAAAATACAAAACTTAGCTGGCTGTGGTGGTGCATGCCTGTAGTCCCAGCCACTTGGGAGGCTGAAGCAGGAGAATCGTTTGAACCTGGGAGGTGGAGGTTGCAGTGAGCTCTCATCACTGTACTCCAGCCTGGGTTACAGTGTGAGACTCTGTCTCAAAACAAACAAACAAACAAAAAAAAAACCCAACCAACGAACCAAAAACCAACCAACCAAACAAACAAAAGTTTATAAAATAACTCTTCCATTACTTCTTTACTACTTCCCCTTCCATCATTGTCATTTTCAACCTATGCCAGCTGTAAGTTGATAGATATTCCTGTAATGATTTCTGTGAATCTTGAGACCTGTTAATGAGATAATAAATATTACTATTCCCATAATTGCCAAGGCTGACATAATTATGAGGATGTAGGGCATTCTGCTCTAAGGCAATTATCATATTAGATGTTCCCAGGCATCACATAGGCAGGCATTAATATTTAATCTTTAGTGTCTTCTACCATGTCTCTTTTGCTCTTAAATCATTTAGTTAATTTTATTCATTTTATTTTTCATTTCTAGAAATTTTATTTTTTTAGCTTTCTAGATCTTTTTTAAAATAATATACTTTTTTCTATTACTATTATCTATCTTGCCTTATTTCTTATTTTGAACACTATTTGAAGAAATGACAATTCAAGAACTCATGAAAGACACCAATCTTTAGATTCATGTAGCTTATTGAATCTTAAGTAGAATAGACAAAATAAATATATGTTGACAACAGAATAACATTGTAGAACACAAACTTGAAAATAAAAAAGTTTGAAGGTATTGGAGAAAATAAGACAGATACACTTCAAAAGGATGATAGTCTGATGACTGGATTCTCAGTGGTGATGATTAAAGCATAAGGTAGTGTAATGATATCATCACTGTGCCAAAAGAAAATAATTGCCAAGCTGGAATTTGCATATCCAGTAGAAATATCTTTCAAAAACAAGAATAAACCAAAGACATGTACAGACTAACGAATACTGAGAGAGTCTGCTATAAGGAAAAATCTGAAAGATGTACTTTAGGCTGATGATTCCAGATGAAAGCTGAGAAGAAAAAATGCATAAAGAAAGTGGTAAATATTTGGTAAGTTTAAATGAACTTATAAAACAATGATGTCTTAAGGGGTTTACAAGTTAGAATAATAGTAATATTAAAAGAAAAGTCTGAAAAGCTATAATCTAAGCATTCATATTAACAGTAAGAAAAAAAAAAAAACCGAAACCCAGAACGTTAAGCCTAGATATGGAAAGAAAGAAAAATAAGAGTAAGACCAGAAATTAATAAAATAACAGTAAGCATACAAAAGAAAAGATAAGATTACTCCCGGTTAGCCTGATTAAGTAAAAAAACAGACAAAAAAAGGGTGGCAGTACAAATCATATCAGGAATGAAAAAGAACACAAATAGAGATGCTCCAGACATTGAAAGTATAACAAAGGATTATTATAAACAACTTTATAACAATATGTTTAAAAATGTAGGTGAAATGAAAAATTACAAGAAAAAATACAACTTATCAAAATGACTCAGAACAATTAGAAAGTCTAAGTAATTCTCTAACCCATGAAGAGATTGAACCACAAATTAATAAACTTCTTACACAGATTTTTCTAGGCCCAGATACGTTCACCACTGAGTTCTTCTAAACCTCCAAGGAGAAACGAACTCTAATCTTACCATCGTTACAGCCTAGTTTATGAAGTTAGCATGGCCTTTCACTTGAAGATCTTTTTACTGTTGTTGTCCTGGAATTTTGCAATGATGTGAATCGGTATGAGCCTTCTTCTATGATTTATTACTTTGGATACTTGATATTAGGACTCTTTGATGTGAAGTTTTGTATATGTCTTTTTGAATCCCATTGAATATACTTAATAAGATGTCTTTTTATTTCTTTTTTTTTTTTTTCTATTCTCCTCTCCCCTTTACCCTTCTGTGTTGATCTTAGACTTTTGTTTTAGGCTTACCTCAAATGACTGGTGAATCATGGTGGTTCATTTATATTTAAGGATGAGAGATTAGGTAGATTTCATGGAGCTTTGAGTATTCAGGCAGAATTTGTTTATTGAAGTTTGCCTAAGGTAAATAGGCAGAGAAGGAGCTTACTGTTATGCTGAGAACCCCTAAAATGCCAGAATGAGGAAGAGTTTACTCTGGGTCACTAATACCCACATTAGTCCTGTGGTTGTCCTGTGTACTGATTCCAAAAGTACATGGGTCCATTGGAGAAACTTTGGAAAATAAATATAAACACTAAGAAGATGACAAAATAACTTGCAAGCCCATCCATCAACTGTAGATTTATGTATAACCAAAAATTGGGACCATATTACCCATTCTGTTTTATAATCTGTTCTTTATACCCAATAATGTGTCATTTTTCCATGTCAATTAAATATTCTTCTAAATCATCACTGCTAATGGCTGTATAACAGTTATATAAATGGTCTATATTTCTTTAGCTATTTTCCTACTCTTGGACATTATGTGTATGTCTATTTTTTCTTATACATAGTACTGTAATGTATATATTTACATCTAAATATTTGTACATACTTTCTTAACCTTAGTATAAACTCCCAGAAGTGCAAATAATATAGATGTTTTATGGCATTTGTTTTAGGATTTTTCACAGCTACTTGTACCCAAAATGCTTGGATCAGTCTAGGGCTGCAATATATTAAAAGTGCAGATAGATATGAATCTGTAGAAATCTCTAATATATTAATACAAACTGGTGTTTACATGAATTCCCTTTTCAGTAGCATGGGCTGGAAGGCCGCTGTATACCTATAACTAAAATGTCTAGTGCCATCATTTCCTGCAAAATAATATGTTGTATTTCTTCTCAGATTCCTTGCTCCTGCATGGTCTTCAGCTACTGTTGAAAACAGATTACTGTAGAACTAAAACAAGAAAAGGAAAAATGTTAATGCACTGGTTTATGGCATTTAAGAAAATAGGAACTAGGCTGTCCTACAGTTGACAAACATTGGTAAAGTTGTACTATCCCTTTGGAAGAATCTGTAGTGGGCCCAGTCCTTTCAGTGATTGAATACTTCTAGTAGGAACTACCATTTATTCAGTAACCCTATGCCCTCGTCACCAATCTAGGCATGTTTTGTACATTCCGCCGAAGGCTCCTGCCAACTTTATGAGGTGGGTATTATCACCACTTCATAGATTTAAAAATGAGGCTTAGTGAGGATTTGAAATATTCCCTACTTTCACAGCTGCTGGTTGTCTAGAAGTCGGAAGAATGCAAGCCGCCTGAGACCACTGCAGTTGTTTTGTGCACAGGTGTCTCTCCCACACTAGGTCAGTGCTTGAGATGTAGTAGGGTCTCAAGAAATATTTGTTCAATGCTGAATAAATGAATTGAAAGGTGGGATTTGAACCAAAGTCATTTTGAACTTGAAGCTCTTTCTACCAGGCAGGTGTCAATTTCTTCAGTGTTAGTGTTTCGCTGAGAGATTGTGAGATTTGTCCCTATGTGATGTACTTGTTCAGTGCTGGATGTCTCTTTTCCTGATTTTCATGTGACTAGTTATGTAAATGGCTTCACATCAAGTTTCACTGCAGTTTGAGAGGATCTTCTTCAGATAAATCTAACGTAACTAAAGTGATACTGAGTGCATAAGAGACCAAGCATGCATGAACAACTGCTTGAGTGGACTTAGGAACTTTTTTTAGAAGAGATTCTAACTTCTGCTTTGAGCTTTTGTAATGCTCCGAAGTTTTTCAGGAATGTGTTGTCTTTGAGTCTCCCTTTGAATATCTTGTAGAAGTTTCTTGGCACTGGATTTACTCAATAGGATCGAATCCCCATCCTCCAGCAAACAAAATCCCGTGAAGACTCCCAGCACCATGCTGGTCTGAATCCTCACAGTTCTTTTTCAGAAAGCACGCAACTTTGGTCAAAGATCAGAGGACTGATAGGCAATGTAGTCAGCTGATTCATTTCAAATGACATTTTCATACCATCCGACACATTGGAATACCACATCCAGCAATCTACCATTTCCTAAACAAAATTTTGTGTGTATATTTGTTGTAGGTATCCTTTATGTAAAGCAGACACAATGTCACTTAACAAACTGACGTTGTCAGCTTAGATGAGGAAAATTAGGGGGTTTATGGTTTCTCCCCATTTATGTTTAAATCACAGCTTGCTGATGTTCAGCTTAACGATTATTTGTTGAATGTTTACTTTGTGCAAGGCACCATGCTAGACATGGAAAACACAGGATTGAGTAAATAAATCCATGCCTCTCGGGAACTCACAGTCTAGTTAAGAGACAGACAAATCTTACGGAGCATGGTAAGAGCTGCAGTAACTAGGGGTGAGGAAAGACCTAGAGAAACATGGTGCTAGCATCTCCTCGGTGAAGAGGGTCCAGCAAGTCCAAGGCCTCATTTCCCACCGGACTCATAACATAGCCTTCCACAATGATCCCAAGGGATCATTCTGGGATTTGTAAATCCAGTCCTGTCACTTTCATATTTCAGTGCCTGAACACACTCCACTGACCGCCCCCAGGCTGCCTCAGGACCCTTTTGTTCCCTCCCTTTTCCCTCCAGCCCCTTCCCTTCCCGCTTCTACCTGCCTCCTTTACACTCTGCCTGCCTGTGTTCAAATCTTGCTGTGGATGCTTATCAACCCCCAGTCCTTGGCAAGTTACTAACCTCCGTAGCTCACCTTCCTTAAACTGTGTTAATCATAATCTGTCTTGTGATGTTATAGTGTGGATTAAATGATTTAATATAAAACTCTTAGAAAAGTGCCTGGCACATAGGAATTACTAGAGAAGTGACAGCCATGATTGTTATTGTTATTTTCTCCTTCCCAGGCTGGTGTTGTCTTCCCTGCCTCTGTGGCTTTGCATGAAGCACCATGGCGTATATATGGTCACCACTATGTCATTTCTTAGGTTGCTTCTAACTGTGTCATATCTTTATCATCAGCCTATGGCATCATTCCAGAGTTGTTGTTGCCTTTATTAGATTTATAAACTCTGACGTTAGGACTTCACCACAAATTAATTTTTTTTTTGTATTTCCCCACGGAATCTAAATACATTGCATCTTGCAGATAATCAAACCTTTGTTTACTGATAGAGGGAGAGGTCCCTTTTTCTCCAAATCTCTCTTTGTAAAGCCTTTTGAAACCCTTTTCTTCTTTTCCGCTCTCCACTGTGTTGTTAGTATGTTAGCATTTTTCACATGTTTCTACTGATGTCCATTGCAATCATTCGTTCTAATGCTTCCCCCGGCCAACTTCCTTTGTTTCTCTGTAAGGGTAGGAGTTGTTTTCTTTGTATCTCTGGTCTTTAGTACAGGGACTGCACATTGTGGACACTCATATTTCAGTGAATGCCTGATACAGAGAGAATAATACACATGATATTAATGCCATTGTATTTGAGGGAATCGGTGAGGGAAAATTTTTTTTTTTTTAGTATTTCTTTTGACTCACTAAATGCCTAAGAACTAATGATTTAGTTAACTAAAGAAGCAGGAGACTCCAAATATTCCAAAAACTTTGCTTTTACTTTCTGTCTCCCAGTTTCTTGTTTTCTAAGATAAGATGTTTTTCTATGGTTTCTTAGAAAATATTAAAATTTGAAAAATACCTAAATTGTTATGGAGATTAAAATGGATGGTAGATTATGATATTGATGAGTTAAACTGCTTTGACAAAAAGATTCAAACTAAATTAGGTTTCACAGCTCTGAAAATTGTTGAAGGGGAATTTCCTACTAAAAATCATTCTGATTAGGTGTTTTGTAACAGAGTAGTAGATATTCTAAATTTCATCTTTTATGGATGTGACTGTAAATGAGAAATGATCATTTCTATTGTCATACTTTTGTTTCAGTTCTATGCTATGCCTCATCTTATAAAAGGTAAATCAAGAACTTCTTTTTAATAATGAAGAGGTGATTTTTAAAAGTCAGCATGTGCCTTCAGCTACTTAACAAGAGGATAAAGAGCTATATATAAACCATGTGTATTTTAAACCAATGGTTACCATTTAAATGCTTGCTTACCACCTAGTCTTTCCATAGTAGTTTTCCTGTCCATCTAGTTCTTCTGCTCAAATACTCATATCCAATTGGTCTTGCCCCTTTCAGCCATTCCACCCATGCCTTAATTCTCTTATCCCCTTTTGTGTTCTGTTTTCCCCACCTTTCCCTCTCCCAGGGCATGTCGTCTTTTTTTTTTTTTTTTTTCCATTTTCCCACTTCCACTCCTAGAATTTCAGGCCATTCAAGTTTGTTATATTTCATGATTTCAGATTAAGCTGGGCTGCCAGAGCTTAAGGGTCTTTTTACTCTTCCCTCGTTGACAGTCTTCGTTGTCCCCACTGGTTTGTTGCCATTTTTCACATGGGATGCTCTAAGCCCTCTCTATTCCTTCCACACTCCCACCCTGATGCTTCTTACTTGGCCAAGAAGATTGAAGAGGTTCATCATCAGCTGTTTCTAGCTTCCTATTGCTATACCTTAGTTTATTTTGTGTGTGTATGTGGTGTTTTTCTGTGTGTGTGTATATCTTCCTCTCAGCCTTCTGACATGCCTATCTCTGAGGCTAACCCCCTGAGAGTATTTTATTGTATAAGTAAAATATGACTTGTTCAACCAGCTTCCTTAAAATGAGCTTAGGTTGTTCCTAGTTTTTTGTTTGTTTGTTTTATGAATATAGTTTTGAAATAAACTCCTTGGACAACTATTTTGGCCACTTGTGAGAGTACAGTTAGTACTAGCTTTGCATGATTCTCTGACATGCACAATTTCAGTTACCACAGTTTAATTAAATAAAACCAGCTCCCAACAACATAGTTCAAATTTCATTTACCAAGATATATTAACTGTAAGTAATTGCGTAAAGTACAAACTTTGCTGCTAGCTCATCAATCCACAAATCACTGTGCAAATAGCAAGTGCAAATTATGGTCAGTGACCAATTGCATCATTTCTTTCAAAATCTGTCAGTGATTAGCCCATAGGCATCTTTTAGTCAGTTCATGCACAGACAGCAAAAGCATGTAGTTGTGTTGTTGCTTTGCCTCTCAGAGGTAAACCTATATGACATTTTTTAAATTGGATAATTGAAAAAGTGAATGAACTGATAAAGAATGAAAGTAAAGTAAAGAAAAGAAAAGAGGTAATAATGCTGGAAGTGAAATTGAAGTCAAAGTAAATGGAGTTATGGAAGAAATAGCTAACCGTGGGAATACTAACACTGCCATGGTGCAATAGACTCCAGATATGAAGCCAGAGGAGTCTAGTGAAGCTGAATTTTTTGACACAAATGAGGAGAGTGGTTGTGAGAAAAAGAATGAAGATATCCCAGAGGGAGTGACACTGGCACAAAACTTCCTCTTGGAGACATTTCGTAATGTTGAAGGTGCAAAGGTTATGTGAAAACATTGGAAACTGATCTAAATTTAGAAAGGAATATGGAATATGACAATTCTCCAAGGTGTAGAAAATATTCTCACTCTGTATTGTGAGTTACGTGATAGATGAGAGGAAGGTAAGTACTGTTTGGACTATTCTAGATAAGTTTACAGATAAATACAATTTCAATTCTTCATGGTTTTTTTTTTTTTTTTTTTCTTGAGACAGAGTCTCACTCTGTCGCCCAGGCTGGAGTGCAGTAGTGTGATCTTGGCTCACTGCAACCTCCGCCTCAGCCTCCCAAGTAGCTGGGATTACAGGAGCCTACCACTGCACCTGGCTAATTTTTGTATTTTTGGTAGAGACGGGGTTTCACCATCTTGGCCAGGCGGGTCTTTAACTCCTGACCTCGTGATCCACCTGCCTTGGCCTCCCAGAGTGCTGGGATTACAGGCACGAGCCACCGTGCCTTGCCAATTCTTCATGTTTTTAATGTTTTAAGTTATAATACACTAAATATAGATGTTTTACTATGTTTTATTTTCTTATACATTTATAATTGACAGTAAAACAGTTTTTATTGTTGTTGTTTTGGTTTAGTTTTTTTTTTTTTTTTTTTTTTTTTTTTAATTTTTTTTGAGCATCTTGCTCTGTCGCCCAGTCTGGAGTGCAGTGGTGCGACCTGCGCTCACTGCAACCTCCGCCTCCAGGGTTCAAGCGATTCTCCTGTCTAAGCGCCCACGAGCAGCAGGGATTATAGGCGTGCACCACCATGCTGGGCTAATTTTTTATATTTTTAGTAGAGATGGGGTTCCACCATGTTGACCAGGCTGGTCTCGAACTCCTGGCCTAAAGTGATCCCCCCACCTCAGCCTCTCAAAGTGCCTGGCCATTTGTGATGTTTTTGATAGGTATTTTTAGAGATTATCTTTCCATACAGTTGTGTCAGTTTACACCACCATCAGAAGTTTAGGAGAATCCATTACTATTCTCTTCTCATACCTTGTTCTGCTTATTTGCCCTTGTTGACTTGCTCAAGCTCTTCCTCTGATACCTCCTTATTTTAAGGAATATACACACATACACAAAGAAAAATACATGTTTTTGCATCCTTAAAGAAGGCTAACCTTTTGCTTTCTTTGCAAAAACTCTTCTTTTCTTTTATCCATTTTATTTTGAAGTAAGTAAGACCTGCTGCCTCACTTTCCTTACCATTCACTTCCTCTTAAGTCTTTGCAGTCACTTGACAGTAGGCACCTCGAGAGCAGAGGTCATGTCTGTTTTATTACTGAATGTCCAGTACATAGTCAGTACTCGATACTCTTCATTTGAAGGAATGAATTCTTATAAAAGCCTCCACCAACCATCCACTTGGTCCTATTCACCCATTCCTCCTGTCTCTATTATCTGTTCACCTTAGCTTTCCAGAAATACTACACCATCTTTCCATACCTCCACCCATTGTCCATTCCCCTTTGCATTTTCTTGGTTTCAGCTAAGATAGGCTGTTCATTATTCATCTGCCACCTTCCATGTGCCTGCCTTCCTGGAACCCTTCTTTATGCTGCCCTTTCTCCTAGAAGTTTGCTGTGTTCTGTCCTCTCTTTCCTTCCTCCAGTTCCGCCTGGCAACATCATGCCATCATTTCACCCCATTCAGAGCCATGCCAAAGGCTTGCTCTAGGAAACTCTTTCTGATCTCCCTCTCCCTAACCACCCCAACCTTTCTCCTTCTTTAAACAACTGTAGAACTTTGCAGGCGGTTTGTAGGGCCTACCAAATATGGGCCACTGATGTGCTGTTTTTAACTTCTCCTACCCAAATAGAAACTCCTTGAGCTATCTCTTATTTTTTCCTTCAGTGTATAACAGTCTTTGTGCATCATTGGTACTCAATTAATATTTTATTGACGTGCCCTGTAATCTGACATTCCAAGGAGCTTTCAAGGAAATTTTGTCCCACTAAAAAAAATTGAGGATTATTTTGTGGGTTATTCTACTCCTTTGTCTTCTAACTCATAGAAGTTCTGTCATGATTTTTAGGGGTTGTAGGGTGTGTCGATTTATTTTAAAAATGTCAAAGACCAGAAGAGTGGACAATGGGAAAGTGGCAAAGCGTTAGCACTGGAAAGATGTTTAGAGTTCACGTAATCCAACCCTTAAATTTTATAGATGAATAAACTGGTATCTAGAAAGCTTAAGTGACCTGCCTGAAATCCAACTAGTTTGTGGTAACACTTGGTACGGGAGGTTGTCAGCTGACCCTCTTCAGGGCTCGTTCCCACAAGGTGCCACAGTACATGTGAGGATATTAGGTTTGGGTTTGTGTAGAACTGTTAAAAGAGGCATATAATATTCTATATATTGCCTTTAATGGATTAATACATAGGAAATCCAGACTCTAAATAGAGTTTTCTCTCTCTTTCCCTTAATAGTTATAATTTTTATGACTAATTCATTTATACTAACTGGGAGAGTTTCTAATTACATTAACATTGGGTGGTATAGAATGGTTGGTTGACATTTGAGTAAACTTCTCATTAAAGTATAAAATACAGAAATGTATGCAAATCACAAGTGTATGGTTGGAATTTTCAAAAAGTTAACACATATACGTGACTAGCCCCAGACTGGAAAAAAGAACAGCACCAACAAGTTTAGAAACATTTAAAGCAATAAAACATTTGGAGAAATAAAAGGATTTTGAAACTATATAAGGCCAGGCCTAGTGGCTCTTGCCTATAATCCCAGCACTTTGGGAGGCTGAGGAAGGAGGATCCCTTGATGCCAGGATTTCGAGGTTACAGTGAACTATGATCATGCCACTGTACCCCAGCCTGGGTAACAGAGTAAGACACTATCTCTAAAAATAAAAAATAAAATAAAATAGTTTTTATAAAAGAAACCATATAATTTTCTCTTTTCTCCCTACAGGTATTGTCAGTATGTGTGTTAACAACAATACTTGGTTGTATATTTGGGTTGAAACCAAGCTGTGCCAAAGAAGGTAATTAGTCGTGTGTGTGTGTGTGTGTGTGTGTGTGTGTGTGTGCACAGCCTTATTAAGAATGTGATTGAGGTAAACATTATCTCCTATTCCTATGGGTACTCCATAGATATTGTCAATTCAACGCTGGTTTGAGCCTTCTTCTTGAAGCTCTTGTATTATATTAGTCATGTAAAGTTCTACTTACAAAACATGGCCGGGGGTTCTGATGCTGTTGTCCTAGAGCCCATGCTCCCTGACTTCCTCCAGGGGCTCGGAGGGCCTTCTTTACTGCCCTTTTCCCCTAAGGAGTTAGTTGCTGAAGCAGCCCTGTAGGTTACTAGGTGACAGTTACCATCCCTGGACAACCAGAAACTTGTCAGTATGTGCTCTTAAGGTTCTAAAATTGCAGACATTGGTTGTTTCAAAGCCATAGTGATATTTTTTAAACTTCTAGATATATTTTTTTCTTTCCATCAATTGCAGAAATCTATCCAGCATTGACAAGATTACAATAAATAATTAAACTGGATCATAGTAAATTGTAGTGGTTATTATCTTGTCTTTGAGGTAGTTCCCCCCCATCCCCTCGCAATAAAATCATTGATGGTCATTGTAGAGAATTCAGCTTTGAAAATTGAACAGGTTCTTCTGTTTGGCTATTCTGTGATTGTAATATTAATTATTTAAAAAATTTTTAGTGATTGTTAAGCTATCATGTACTGTTGAAAGGTAGTAATTTTATGTATTCAGTAAACTATTCAGAACACATGTATCTAAGTTTAACTGAAGTAAACAGTTACAGACTTTAGTGTTTACCTATGTCATCTTTTGGCATGAAGTGATTCACTCCTGAGTTGACACATACAAATTGAAAAATAGCAATTTTAATCCAAGCCCAACATCGTATTTTTAAAAATTATTAGGTACATATTAATGAGCTCCAAGTAATAGCTATTATTCTAATAGACTTCCCTGACCCCCACTGCAGGTCAGGAAAGTTCATATTTCTGACACTAGAAATTATTATTGTTACTTCATCTTCCTAAAATTGCCTGATTTCCCAGTATCAAATGAGAGGTAAATTCCATGGCAGTGTCTTTTTGGGTCAGAACACCATTAAAGTCAAGAACTAAGATTATTTCTTTTTTTTTGTTGTTGTTGGATGTCCATTATTTTCCATGCGTTCCTTTTTTTCTTTTTTTCTCATTGTCCTAATTTTCTAGCTCTCCAATGAAACCCGGCTTATCAAGGTATCTAGTAATGAACTTCAACAGTAAAATTGTTGTTTGTCATGAAAAGTACTTTCCTCCCATGTCTACCATTTATTCATTTAGCAAAAATGTGCTAATCTCAACTATATGGCATGCACCTGGCTGGGTTTTAGGGATACAGTATGCTGGGCAAAGCCAGATGTGGTCTTGGTTTGCCGTCTAACTGGGGTATTAACCAAATAACCTAGTTACAAGTGGAATTAAGTAACTGAGGGGAAGGACAAGGTTTTATATGAGCTTAAAAAAAATGGAAATCAGGCCTAGCTGGGGAGTTAGGAAAGCTTTTTGGAGGGAGCCAGGCTGGATCTAAAGGTGAAATGGGTGTTTCAGGTCAGGGAGCATGTTCTGAACAAACCCACTACTTCTTTACACCAGGATTGAGAGTGAGGCAGGCTAGGTAATCTTTTCCTTTCTAAAATATTCTTAATCACTTCTAAAAAATTTTTGTCCCACATTTTGAAATTTTAGGGAACTCCATGCCTGCTTAAGCCAACTTTTTCATAGCATGAAATATTCAGAACAGGCCTTTATTCTGACTTTTATTTTATCATACCATGGTTATTTAAGTCTTATTAGACCCAGTAAGGTTTGTAATAATAATAATAAAAAAGTTATCTTTCTTTCCTACATCAGAAGATAAAAATCACAAACCAGGTACATAAGGTTACTTTCTGTTTGTATCACTTTTTGTGTGTATTTGGGAAAAGATTTTTGCGTTACTTTATTACCCCATCTGTATTTTCTAAAGTGGTATTTGAACCTAGTGTACACCTAATTTAGTTGTATTCGTTGATGTTTACTCTGAATTATATTATGATTAGAAACATCTGACTTATTGTTCAATATTTTCAGTTAAAAGTTGCAAAGGTCGCTGTTTTGAGAGAACATTTGGGAACTGTCGCTGTGATGCTGCCTGTGTTGAGCTTGGAAACTGCTGTTTAGATTACCAGGAGACGTGTATAGAACCAGGTAAGGATGTGCAGGGAAAAATGGAGTTATGGTCATTAGGAAAAGATCAAGGAAAGTTCTGTATCTTTCAGGTATGTGATTTACCTAATTCATTTGAATTTTTTTTAATTTAGCATACATACACATTTTGACATTAGCGTTTATATTTTCTTTCAACAGTTCCTTAAGAGAAAAAAATTTACAGAATTTCTTTGTTAAACATTTTATGGATAGCAGAACTTTGTCTATTTTTAATGTATGCTGAAAGCCTTTGTAATCTAATTTGCATTCAAATTCTAAAAGCCTTCTTGAAATATAGAAATATTTTCATTATGGTTCTTTGACAGCAAGAGATCTTATATGTCCACCTATATTTTTAAAAATGAAACTATCAGAATATGAAAATTTTCTTAGTTAGATTTGGAATTCTCTGCATATGACATGGAATAATTTTTAAATGAGAGAGATTTATTTATTTTTTATTGGTTTTTATTTTTTAAAGACAGGGACTTGTTCTGTCACCCAGGCTGGAGAGTCGTTGCTCGACCATGGCTCATTGCAACCTTGAACTCCTGGGCTCAAGAGATCCTCCAGCCTCAGCCTCCCAAGTAGCTGGAACTACAGGCTCACACCACTGTGCCCAGCTAATTTTTAAAATGTTTGTAGAGATGAGGTCTCACTACATTTCCCAGGTTGATCTCAAACTCCTGGCCTCAAGCAATCCTCTCACCTTGGCCTGAGAGTCAGACTTAGATTAAATTTTAGCAGGTAGAAGCAGCCAAGTCTACATATGAATTGCATAGTGGTAAGGTGCGTCTAAATTTGAAAATGACAAAATTCTGGAGTTTTAGTGAAATAATAATAATTGGTTCCTACATATTTTACCCCATTAGTTCAGAGTGGCCATGGTAGTGGCAGATTCTGTGAGTGACTAAGAGCTGTGAAATTGTTCATTCATTGTTGCTCATGGATCATACTCAGGAAGACAGCAATTCTGTGTTCACTTTGGACATGTTGAATTTGAGACATAAAACACATTTTGCTGATGTTTGTTTCTAGAACATATATGGACTTGCAACAAATTCAGGTGTGGTGAGAAAAGGTTGACCAGAAGCCTCTGTGCCTGTTCAGATGACTGCAAGGACCAGGGCGACTGCTGCATCAACTACAGTTCTGTGTGTCAAGGTCAGGTGCTCACTGGACTCTGCAGCAGCCTGGCATCTTCCAGCATCTTAGCTGGGCTTTACATAGGTGTTATCTTTTATATTAGGAGTCATGGCTATTGGCCAACTATATTAGCTGAAAAAAATTATTTTAAAACTTTTTATTAAAGAAACTTTTAAACATACACATGGGGAGAGAGAGTATGTAATGAACATTATACCCGTCACCCAGCTTCATAATTATGATTATGTACACACGACCAATCATATTTTATCTATAACCACTCATTCCCCTGCCACCACCCTCTCATGTTATTTTGATAATAGCAGCACACTTGATGCTGTATTTGTGGAAAGATCCCTCTTACAGTCCTGTCTGACTTTTATGTCCCAGCTTCCCTCCTTGTAAATGGGGGCACTGTCTGCTGTGCATTGAGAGAGTCAATGTGAAATTGTTTAGAAAGATTCGAGGGCATTTTGTAAGGTGATACTATTATGATGTCTTGTCCAGGTATTATTATTATTATTCTTTCAAATTTCTTGACAGAACCTGACTCTATATGAGAGAGAACTAAGACACCAAAATACCAAGGATTTTGATGAGTGGATAGAAGGAGAGGGTTGTAAATTTTGGCTGAAAATATTAAGAATTTGAAAATGGAAAAGATACCTTCAAGTTCTCACAAATACAGTAGTATGTTTTAGTCTTACAATTATGCATCCATTTTTAATTCCTGATATCAACTAACTCTTATTTTGAAGCAGAATAATTCTCTTTATTGATTATACACCTCCAGAGTCATGTCCTGTGTTATCTATCAATCTGTTAACATACTTTGTTTTTGGAATCTGTCTTAATGTGTCTCACAAGCATCACAATTATTATTACTGTTAAGCGTGTTCAATTCATTTTATTTTCTTGAAAATATTTTAGGTGAGAAAAGTTGGGTAGAAGAACCATGTGAGAGCGTTAATGAGCCACAGTGCCCAGCAGGGTAAGATTATATTCTGAGGTATTAATTTTTTCTTTTTTAGAAGTACAGCATCATTTTTTTCTTTCCAAATTAAGATGATAAAAAGAATAAAATCACTGGTTTATTAAACATTACAGGTTGAGTATCCTTTATCCAAAATGTTTGGTATGAGAACTGTTTTGGATTTTGGATTTTTTTGGATTTTGGAATATTTCAGTTATACCAGTTTGAGCATCTCAAATCTGAAAATCCCAAATGCTCCAGTGAGCATTTCCTTTGAGCATCATGTCAGTGCTCAAAAGTTTTGGATTTTGAAACATTTGAGATGTCAGATTTTCAGATTTGGGTTGCCCAACCTGTATTTTTAGCCAGATCTTGTGTTTGGCAATGGTGGAACAGAGATGATTATGGAGTTATCCCTATTCTGGAAGTTTATAGAAAAAAGAGAGGCCATGAATATTTAGTCTTTGGTATTGAAGAATCCTAGATAAAAATATTTGCATTTTCCTTTTCAGGAAGGAAGAATCTTTACTTGTATTTGGAGTTTTGAGAGCTGCTAAACTTGTAGAAAATTTAGCTTCTTTTTTTTTTGTATTTTGGTCCATTTATACATTTTTGGGATAACAACCTGTTCGTGAGAGATGATACGTTTTTTAAAATAATTCATATTTGGTTTTTTTGTCCTTCAAATATTTTGTACAGGGTCTTCCATATATGACACCATCAAAAAGAGTGTGTGTGGAATTTAAAGGGTGAAGATTTTATAAAGGTGTTAAGTGTATTTATCTTTGTTCCATTTGAGGTCTACCATCTCATACATTTGAATTATTCATCTTCAGAAATGTATTTTTACCTCTTTAAAATGATAGTTTTCCCAGACTATTAAAATTTTTAAGCTGTATTTTAGTTCATTTTGTTCATGTATATAATTTTTGTTATATGTCTTCTTTTCTTCTTTTGGAAGGAAGAGTACTTTTGATTTAAATAAGCAGTGGCAACAGCAGCCAAAACTAAACCTCAACCAAATAATTTCAACAGAAGAGGCTTTTTTTAAGGAAAACTTTTCATGTACCCTAAACTGTCTTTTAAATCCAAGGAATACTGGGAATGTTAGACTTGGTGAATTTCGAATCTTTCTTTTTCTTCTAAATATTGCTTATAATTTTTCAGTTGTAATATTGAATCTTTTAGTGGAAAACATAACCCTTTCTTTACAAGAAGATTGTAACTTAGGACACTTATTATTACACTGGATAATTTACCAGTATGTTTACGTGACGGCCCACTAACCTGCTTTTATGATTTCTGTTGATTGAATAAAACTAGTTTTGTATGGACCGTTAAGACTATATACACTGGTTCCACAGAGTCTCTCAATGGAGCTCTGTTACAGATAGTAGCTAGTGAAAATTGTATAAAAATGTTCTCCTTGTGGGGCTGCTTTTGTGTTTGTGTGTGAGGGTAAGGTGGGAGGAGGCAGAGTTGAAAAGGCAAGGTAAGGTATTTCCTGTCAAACTTTAAATTTACTGAGTAAACTTTTAGTGGGAAGTCTTCTAACAGTTATCCAGTGTTATACAAGTTCCCTGCCACCTACCATGTGTCACTAGATGCTGAAAAATTTCTGAGCCATGGCCGTTTTGGGGTAGCCACATGGCCATCGTCCATAGCTATTCTCGTTTGTCAAGTATATTAGCATCCTCTGTGGTTTCTGGCCTCCTTTTTGAAATTTCCACACTACACGTTAACTGTTTGTATAGGTATGTATGTGTTGTTGAAACCTCATTGATCATTCCCAGCTTTGAATTATTTCTTTGTTGTTTATATATTTAAATATAGTATCTCTCAAACTTTTGTATTAAGTATTTATATCTTTTAAATATATTAAGCCTAAAAACTAAATACAGTATATAGGCTTGGTGGGTGGCTCACACCTGTAATCCTAACACTTTGGGAGGCCGAGGTGGGAAGTTTGCTTGAGCCTAGGAGTTCGAGACCAGCCTGGGCAACATAGTGAGACCTCATGTCTACAAAAATAAATAAATAAATAAATTAGCCAGGCGTGGTGGTGCGTGTTTGTAGTCCCAGCTACTTGGGAGGGTGAGGCAGAAGGATCATTTGAGCCCAGGAGGTTGAAGCTGCAGTGAGCTGTGATAGCTCCACTGCACTGCAGCCTGAGCAACAGAGTGAGACCCTGTCTCAAAAATAAAATAAAAATAAAATCGTAAAATAAATTAAATAATAAAATAGTGTGTAATGTATATATTATATGAAGTACTATTTACTGTATTAGAGTCCATATCAGAAAGTGGTGGTTCAGGAAGAATATTTATGGAAATATTATATGCTGTTGTTTTTTATTGTTTATTTTCCTGCAAATTGGGAAAACAATATTATATTTTAGTAGCAATTGGTTTAGCTTTTGGAACAGCAGGAACCATGAATGATGTTTCTGTATGGTGGCTCAAAATGATATGAATGCTTAATATATACTATTTGATGATATATATGTATTATGAAATGATAGAGCTTGTATATAAATATAAATGCATGTAAAATATACTTTATAAGTATGCTTGCCGACTTTGTTAGTTAGTTTTCTTACGATCACACAGACCTTAGTGGAAAATCTTCACTGGACCTGTGCCAAGAAGGGAGTACATCTTCATTGGATGTGTCTTGTCTTTGCTTCTTTAAACATTTTTTTTTCTTTTTCATTACCCAGGTTTGAAACGCCTCCTACCCTCTTATTTTCTTTGGATGGATTCAGGGCAGAATATTTACACACTTGGGGTGGACTTCTTCCTGTTATTAGCAAACTAAGTGAGTAACTTCAGAGTTTACTGCTGGAATATCACGATTTCAGTGAGACCGACTAGGCAGGCAGTCTTTCTTGGAAAAGTACTGGCAGAACCTAACTGTTTCACTAAACTTTTCTATGGCAAAGTAGTTGAACCTGGTGATAAGGCACTTATCTTTAATAGTGTGATTACTCTGAGGCTGCCCTTCAAAAAAATGTTAATATAGTTATCTTCGAATTTTAACCTTTGGCCATTTTTATATGTATTTATTCTTTCTCAGAATTTTGAATTCCTTGTGAAAAAGTCCCTTGTTTATTTATTTTACAAATATTATTATTTTTGAGACTGAGTCTCACTCTGTCGCCCAGGCTGGAGTGCAGTGGCGTGATCTTGGCGCAGTGCAACCTCTGCCTCCCAGGTTCAAGCGATTCTCGTGCCACAGCCTCCCAAGTAGCTGGGATTTCAAGCACATGACACCACGCCTGGCTAATTTTTGTGTTTTTAGTAGAGACAGGCTGCCATGTTGCTCAGGCTGGTCTCTAACTCCTGGGCTCAAGCAGTCCACCCACCTTGGTCTCCCAAAGTGCTGGGATTACAGGCGTGAACCACCACGCCGGGCCTTATTTTTACAGATATTTTATTTCAGAAATAGAATTTCAAAAACTAAAGGTATTTCTGAGATATTACGAGTACAGACATAGAATATTTGTCAGTTATTCTGTATTATCCTTTGGATTGAATTGGACTCTTCCTTTTTTTTTTTTTTTTTAAATCTCAATCAGGCCTTAATTAAGTGACTTTTCTATAAATTCCCTATAAAATAGTAGAATGGTGTTTTCTTAATATTGATGCCAAAGTTTTAAATCATGTTAACAACCTTTAAGCAGCTACAATGTAATACTGGACTAAAATAGAAGTAAGTAAATGCAATTACTTTAGCTTTTTTCTGGAATTCTAAAATATTACTTACCAGATTTGAGTATGTGAGGTGCTTTAAACATTAACATCACTCTGTGTAAATTCATATGTATGTCACTATGCTTGTCTTATGAAGTGCCAAAATAATTTTGGGAGAGTTTTAAAAATTTTTAGTTTTTAATTTCTACATGCAAGAAGATAGTTTTGTTTTGTTTTAATATTTTGCATAAAAAGTCTTTAGCTTTGCATGGACAAAGCTGTGTTCTTCCCAGCAGACCTGTGGCCTTTGAAGTTTAAATACAGCCCTTTGTTACCATTATCAGGAGAGCCTGTCTCCATGGTGCCGAATGTGGCATCGTGAGTTTAGAGTTCAGAGGTGGAGGTACCTGTATGTGAAGTTTAAAATAAATCATTAAACAATGAGCCCAAGCCCTAGCTTTGAATAATTAGGGAAGGTAGCCTGTAATTCTGAACTGATGGAAGGCAGTGAGATATATAGACACATGCCAATTTGAGGGACATTTTTAGGCAAATGGAGTATTGAACGCTGGAATCATTAGTTATGTGTTCCCTCCTCAATAGTAGAGGCAGGAGAAAAAGAATGAGACACCAGAACTAGATCGGCAGGGCATCAGGAATAGTCGGACTTCTGCGCTTTCTTGGACTTGAAGCCACAAGATGCCTTTTGTCTTTAAAGCAGCCGAGTTTGTCCAAGGTTAGCTGGTTCTAGATTTATGGCCTGGGACCCTGTCTTCCCAGCTACTCCTTTACCCTTGTTTTAATTTATAGACTTAGTTCAGTTTTCTTATTCTACCTCTTATGATTTAGGTATTTGACCACTAAGTAGTATCAAAGAACTTACAAGCATCATTTTATTATAACTTGTTCATCTTGAATGAAGTAATGTTATGGGTAATTGGCTTAATTATTTTAATGTTTTTCTGACTGAGAGAAAAATGAAGTCATCTTTAACATCGGATTTGTATCCACAGTGTTGCTTTATAATTCATCCTGAATTTTTATCTGATTAAAATCCCTCCTGGGCTAATTTTTTTTACGTGATTTAGACTGCTGTGGTACCACCACTAAATGAGATAAGCCAATTGTCAGATGTATTTAATAACAATGTTTATTTTTTTCCCTTCTAGAAAAATGTGGAACATATACTAAAAACATGAGACCGGTATATCCAACAAAAACTTTTCCCAATCACTACAGCATTGTCACCGTAAGCTCTGCATTTCAACTTCTATCTGTTTGCAGAAGTGAGATGGGATTGTAACATTTTTTGAGGGAATAGATTTAAGATAAAAGAAAAACAACTTATTTTCCAGTATGTAGTTAAGTAAGGAAACACAGGTTCTGATCTTTGCTCTGCCACGAACTAGCTGTGGCTTGGAAAGGTCACTTTACTGGCTGAGTCTCCATTTTCTCATCTGTGAAAAGAGATGACTCAAGATCTCAAGAAACAATTTCCTGGTTTCCTTTCAGTGTTAATATTCTCTGATTCTTGTATCCTAGTTTTGAGGCTTACTTTATTTGAGCCAAAAAACCTTCCCAAACTCCTGTGTTCACAACTTGTCTTTCTAATCATCTTGATGATGAATTTAAGCAAGCCACCTTTGCCTGACTCCAAATAGGATTACAATCCTGTTTTTGTTTCAATGTTTCCAGATTTAATTTGAGTCAAATAAAACAGTAGAACTCACTAAGCTTTAGAATTGAAGCCAGAAAATTAGTATGTTAGCTTATATTGATCCAAGCTACTCTGGGACCTCGCCAAAAAAGGAATTTGTTCTGCAGAAATGCTTTACTCAGCAATTTAAAAAGACAACAGCATTGTTTTCAAAATTTCAGAGGGTTTTTTTTTTTATTTTTTATTTTTGAGATGGACTCTTGTGCTGTCACCAGACTGGAGTGCGGTGGTGCGATCTCAGCTCACTGCAACCTCCACCTCCCGGGTTCAAGTAATTCTCCTGCCTCAGCCTCCCAAGTAGCTGGGACTACAGGTGCACACCACCACGCCCGGCTAATTTTTGTGTTTTTAGTAGAGTCGGGGTTTTGTAGCCTGCACGGACCTAGGGGGACTGAAAAAAGTGGTGGATGGGGGGAATGTGGGAATAAAAGACAAAGACAAAAGAGTATATTTGGAAGAAGGGGTCAGGGGGTACCTTGCCTCTAGTGGACAAGGGCCCTGAGCTTTACACAGCCCTCCATATTTATTAGGCAAAAGAGATAGCGAGTAGGGGGCGGTGGTTGTCGGCTAATTGTCAGTTGGCCTTTTGGTTCACAGCAGGCTTGTGAGACTACATTCTTTTAACAATAGGCTAGATTTCTCAGTAGATAACTTCAAGGAGCCTGGCGCTAGGGAGTGAGGCCCTCAGCAAACCTTTTGGTGGCAGGGCAGTGTGAGTTTGCCCACATCCTGCATTCATGATAAACAGTTTGCTGTTTGATCATATAGCCTCCATGGAATGCTGAGTTGGTCACGTCCCACGGGCCTTCAGCTCCCTGCAGGGTTTCACCATGTTGGCAAATGGTCTCCATCTCTTGACCTCGTGATCCGCCTGCCTCAGCCCTCCAAAGTGCTGAGATTATAAGTGTGAGCCACTGGGCCCGGCCGAGGCTCCCTTTTTTATATAGATCTTTATCCTTAATATTACTGACTTATTTTCTCCTATTACATAGTTTAAATCACAAATACTACATAAAATCTTAAGTGGTGTTGTTTTGCCATTACCCGATTTTTTTGTTTTTCTTTCCTTAAACTTATAATTCCATGTAGCTTCAGTTATCGGTTTCTTTTTGATGATTTTTTTCTGTGAATTTATTTAACATTAAGTAAACACAACTTGCATATAATCTGTTTTATCTTTTTTAGGGATTGTATCCAGAATCTCATGGCATAATCGACAATAAAATGTATGATCCCAAAATGAATGCTTCCTTTTCACTTAAAAGTAAAGAGAAATTTAATCCTGAGTGGTACAAAGGAGAACCAGTGAGTTCTTTGTTTTTCTACTAAAATAGTTTATTATTCTCATCTATTTCAATCAGAGTAAAATAACCAGATTCTTTAGAGCTTTTAATAACTGATTTCATTTAGTGTGTCTGTGGCCATTCTTTTGTAAATGGAGATGAATGCTGATAATCCTAAACATAAGTTGTGTAATTGCGTAAAAGGAGACTAGTTTATTTCAGAGGTGGATTTGGGTTGTGCTGGGCAATTTTTCTTTTCTGATCAATTCTTCTACCAGTAGCATATAGCAGTAGTATGGGGGTAATAGCTTTGATCTACACAAAACTGTGTTGTTTTTGAAAGTCTTGGTTTTATTTACATGTGCTAATTTAGGAGGTTCTTTCCAATTGTGATTTAGCTGTGTTCTCCTTTTTACTTGTTAAAATTCTCCAATTCTCCAATTTACTTTTTAAAATTGCCACAATTTAAAAAAATTTTTTTAAAATTGCCACAATAATTATATAAGATCTATTTAAATAATCATGATATTCCTGTTAGAAGGACAAAGAGCATAATAGTTAGTTTTCAGGTTATGAATTCAAATTTTAGCTCTGACATTTAAAGCTGTGTGATTTGGACAAATCATTCTGTTTCTGCCTCCGTTTTATCATATCTATACTGTAGATAATATTGTTTACTACTTTGTAGGATTATTGTGAGGATTATGTGAATTAATAATGTAGCATGCTTGTAGGAATACTATTTAGAACCATGATTGGCAATAATAAGTGCTTAATAAATGTTAGTTACATACACAGATATCTCAGCAAGTTAAAGACATGTGTATTAGTGAATTTTTTTTCTTTTAAGAGAAAACTGTTAATTAGGGGAATAGCTCCAAAAGCTGCAGAAGTTGATCTCTGACTATTTAATATCTTGTTGCTGCTTAAGAGTCATATTACATGATTATGTGATCTAAGTGCTGAAGCTTGTTGACCTTAAAAACATTCTAGCACCAGACAGGAATGCATTGGTTGCATGAATATGTACTTTCCTAAGAGATGAATGTTTGCATGATTTCTTAATTTTCCTTCATTATCTGCTCCAGATTTGGGTCACAGCTAAGTATCAAGGCCTCAAGTCTGGCACATTTTTCTGGCCAGGATCAGATGTGGAAATTAATGGAATTTTCCCAGACATCTATAAAATGTATAATGGGTATGTGAAATGAACTTTTTCTAGGATCTGTAACATAGAACAGCTTATTCTTATGTAATCTCCTTTTTATCAAATCCTAAGCTTTAGCATTTGAGTGATACGTTGGCTGAAAAATGAGAACTGAAGAACTTTTTCTCAAAGAGTTTAGATAGATGGTAAATGGACAGTAAAACTAGACAAGTGGGCTGGCTGTGGTGGCTCACGCCTGTATTCCCAGCACTTTGGGAGGCTGAGGCGAGTGGGTCACCTGAGGTCAGGAGTTTGAGACCAGCCTGACCAATGTGGGAAAACCCCGTCTCTACTAAAAATACAAAAATAAGCCAGGTGTGGTGGCGGGCGCCTGTAATCCCAGCTACTCACAAGGCTGAGGCAGGAGAATCGCTTGAACCTGTGAGGCGGAGGTTGCAGTGAGCCGAGATCACGTCATTGCACTCCAGCCTGGGTGACAAAATTGAAACTCCCTATCAAAAAACAACAAAAACAAAAAAAACAACAAACAAAAAAAGACTAGACAAGTGTTTTCTAGAGACTTTCTAGAAACACTGATAATGTGTTGAGTTCAGATCTTCGGGCAGACATGAAAAATGAGGTCATGGTGGAGGTGGAGATCTGGGAGTGGGAGTACTGCACATCTTAACTCTAGAAAGAAAAAGAACTGTAACCGCCCAACAGGTTCACCTTACACACTTCCTAGACAGATTGGGTTTATCAAGACAGGAGAATTGCAATGGAGAAATTGTAATTCATGCAGAGCCAGCTGTGTGGGAGACCGGAGTTTTATTATTACTCAAATCAGTCTCCCCGAGCATTTTGGGATCTAAGTTTTTAAGGATAATTTGGCAGATAGGAGTTCGGGAAGTGGGGAATGCTGATGCGTTGGGTTGGGGATGGAATTATAGCGGGTCAAGTGAGTTTTTCTTGCTATCTCCTGTTCCTGGGATTGCAAAACTGGTTGAGCCAGATGACCAGGCTGGGTGGTGTCAGCTGGTACATGCATTGCAGGGCAGGGTCTGCTAAATATCTCAAGCACTCATCTGAGATTTTACACTAGTGCTGTTATTCCCAGGAGCAATTTGGGGAGGTTCAGACTCTTACGGCTGGAGGCCGCATGGCCCCTAAACTATAATTTCTGATCTTGTAGCTAATTTGTTAGTCCTACAAAGGTAGACCCGTCCTCAGGCAAGAAGTGTTTTTTTGTTTTTTGGTTTTTTTTCTGTGAGTGTTTTTTTTTGGGGGGGAGTTGTGGGGAAGGGCTATTACCAACTTTGTTTTGGAGTTAAACTATCAACTAAATTCCTTCCCAAGGTTATTTCAGCCTATGCCCAGAAATGAACAAGGACAGCTTAAAGATTAGAAGCAAGATGGAATTGGTTAGGTGTGATCTCTTTCACTGTCATAATTTCCTCAGTTACAATTTTTGCAAAGATGGTTTCAGAACCAAGAGAAGGAAAAGATGAGTGTATTAGAGAGGACACAGGAATGATTCTCTGCTATTTAGCATCTATTGTGTTTGGAAATATTATTAAAAAGAAGATATTAATGGTACCTCTAGATTTCCATTTCTAAATTAGTAAATACGCTTTCTAATGTAAGAAACTGATTTGAATAACCTCTCTGTGATATTTGAAATCCATGATGCATTGAGAAAAAACAAAAACTTTTTAATGGAAGAACCTCTTTGGCCGATTTCAGCAAGATTACCGAAATAATTTTATTTATTTTTAAATTATAAAATTTCTGTCACAAAATCAATACAACAATGCATTTAGAAGGGTGAACAGAAAAGATCTTAAATCCCAGACACAAAATGCATAGCAGTTTTCCTTGTGATCTTATGCTAGTTAGTGTTCTTTATGGTTTCCATGAGCACAGTGCAATGCCTCTTCTCCACCTTCTTATTTGCCACTGTTTTTATTCCATGGACAGTAATTAAGAGTTTATGGGCTGGGCGTGGTGGCTCACGCCCGTAATCCCAGCACTTTGGGAGGCTGAGGCAGGCGGATCACAAGGTCAGGAGAAACCCCATCTCTACTAAAATACAAAAAAAAAAAAAAAAAAAAATAGACAGGCGTGGTGGTGCGCGCCTGTAGTCCCAGCTACTCAGGAGGCTGAGGCAGGGGAATTGTTTGAACTTGGGAGGCGGAGATTGCAGTGAACCGAGATCCTGCCACTGCACTCCAGCCTGGTGACAGAGTGAGACTCCGTCTCAAAAAAAGAGTTTGTGTACTAAGCATGGGTTATTCAAAGATTAATAGTATATGGTCTCTTGGCTTTTTAAGGTTTAGTAGAGTACACAACTAATTGTACTTGGGGTGGGGCAAGAACTCTGATTAGAGGCGTGTAAACAAAGCTTGTGTCCAGAGGAAGGCATACTCAATTCTGCTTAGGAAATACTGCGCAGAGAACTGCTATCTGCTCCTCAGGTGCCTGCTTCATAGCTGTGCTGAGTCATCAGTGAGTGAGTGCTTCGTGATGTATGCTTTGCAAAGTATATTAATACATGAGTTATTCCTGTGGTATGCAGTTACTGTTTTCAGGTCCATGAATATTATCCTCAAGTAGAGGATAGCAAGCAAAGTTTTAAATCCGGTTGCAACTTTTATCTGTGTAAAACCTAACTTTCATTCCTTCATTGGGAAAATAAATTTAAGTTTTCAAATAAAACCCTTGATTTCAAACACAATAGATGCGAAATAGCATTTAGTAGCTCTTAATGACATTTTCAATGAAAAAAACTATATTTTACACCCAAACAATTGTCAGCCATCTTTTATTTTTGTTTGTTCTTAATTTTAGTTCAGTACCATTTGAAGAAAGGATTTTAGCTGTTCTTCAGTGGCTACAGCTTCCTAAAGATGAAAGGTCTGTAGGCAATTAATTTCTATTGTAAATACTTCGTTTTGTAGAAATGATATACTATTTTAAAATAGACTACAACAAAACTTTGCTATTTGCTACGATGTTTTATGTTGAAATAAATTCTTTAGTAAATGATTATACCACATTTTGAAGAATTTCAAAGCTGTAAATTATTTCTCAGTAGAACTGTTACGCCAGTGTTACAAAATTTCATCCCTATCAATTGATGAATTATTTTTTCCATTCTGTTTTTCAATGTGTTCGTAAAATATTACATTTTGATACTGTTTGATTTAGACCACACTTTTACACTCTGTATTTAGAAGAACCAGATTCTTCAGGTCATTCATATGGACCAGTCAGCAGTGAAGTAAGTACATTTTTATCAGTAATTATTTCATTAAACCCAGTCATCAAACTGAACCTCGCTTTGAAGGAGGCTGCTAGACCATTCTATAAGATTCTGTGGTTTCTGGAAAAAGCAAGTATTACACACAATATTACTAAATAAAAGGATGCACTTTAAACAAAATAAGAGTTGGGAGAATTGTTTAGCCTGTGTTTTCCACAGTGCTAAATTGAACTGATGATGGCTTCTATATTTTCAATTTGAAAGCCTTTATCCACTCCATCGCCTCCTACCTTGGCCTAAATACTAAGTGCTTTTTGAGAATGTTGTAAACAGCTAAACCTCCAGTATGAAAATACAGGGTAATAAGTCAAATAGCAGAGGAAGCCTCCTATGAACTCTCTTCCTTAGGGGATATGTCTTTGGCCACCTGAAACCATGCTTATAACAGAGGTCCCATAGAAGTATGGGAGATTTTATCAAAAGTATAGCGATATTTGAATAATTAATTTTGTAGAGTATTTCCTAGGAAACTAGAGGTACGAAACAGCTCATGGACTAACACTTTCAGTGTAACATCTCGTTTGACCTGACACCCTTTCAGGAACTTAGCCAGTGCCTAGCTATGTTTTTAATGTGTGTAGCACTTTAAAACAGCAAACCCTGCTTTCAGTTTTCACGTGGCCATATCATTTTTGTTACCATTTTAATGGCAAAAAAACATAATTACTTTTGCACCAGCCTAGTATTTTGGAACACAGGAAGCATTAGAACAGAAAATGATCTGAAGGCTGGGCACCGTGGCTAACGCCTATAATCCCAGCACTTTGGGAGGCTGAGGCGGGTGGATCACCTGAGGTCAGGAATTCGAGGCCAGTCTGGCCAACATGGCAAAACCCTGTCTCTACTAAAAATACAAAAAAATTAGCTGGGCCTGGTGGTGTGTGCCTATAATGCCAGCTACTCAGGAGGCTGAGGCAAGAGAATCGCTTGAACCCAGGATGGAGAGGTTTCAGTGAGCCGAGATCACACCACTGTACTCCAGCCTGGGTGACAGAGCGGGACTCTGTCTCAAAAAAAAGAAGAAAAAGAAAATGATTTGAGCATATTTCCTTGTACCTCTAAGTTGACTTTCCTTCTGATATATATTTTGTCTGTGACCTAAGATATGAAAGGAAGTAAAAAGTAAGGATCTTGACTATTTTGGGTCATGATAAAAGTGAAAAGAGGTATTGCCAGGATCCCTCCTGTCAGAATCCTTGTGTAGTTATCTTGTGCCCCCTGTGATTCCAAGGGGTCATAGACTATTAAAAAAAACACTCTCTTAATTTTCTAGGGCTTCACTCCCAAATTCCTATCAGTTCTCCCGCCCAGGCAGCCCAGGTTGGATAGTCGGTGAGCCTTAAGGACTCTTCAGCACAGAGTTCAGACTAAAGCCTGACCTGACATGTCTATCATGATCCCTGTTTTTGAGGGTGCTGCTTGCCTAATTCAGCAACAGCAGAGGAAGGAAGGGAGGCAAAAAAGCATCCTTATTTTTCTCACTTGAATTTATAACAGCTGCCTAAACCATCTTCCCTTCATTTCCCTTTCCCTGGGTCTGCCCTAGATTTGCCCCTCTTAAAAAGTAGGTACTGCTTGGATCACTATCACCTTAGATAAAAGAGAGTGAAGAGAGAAGGAAGTTGACCCTCACCTAGGTCTGTTTTTACCCTTTGTATTCTTTCCATCGAAATCCATCTCCAGCAGCTCCACTGTAGTTAGTAACTCCATTGTGCCCTCCTTTCATTCTGTCCTTCAACTTAGCAGAAAAACTCCTGCTTAGAGGGAGGATAAGGAAGATGCGTGCCAGCAATGTGGACATGTCATAATTGGTCAAAGGGAAAAGTTTCTTGTAGCTGTTGTCTTGATTTGAACAATTGGCTACATGCTACTGTGATTTTTACTCTTTCACTAAAGTCACTGATACCCAAGACTTGTGTCTGGGTCAATTTGGCTACAGAAAAATCCAAGGATCATTTTATACTTGTTTATAAGGTTACATACATTTGAAAATCATTGCTGCCTTTTCTAATTCACTAACAATGTGCCAAAGCACCTGCTTTTCTGAGTCATCTTCATTTAAGGTTGAGCCCATTACTTTTCAAATCATATCCATCAATTTGCAAACTCTGTAAACTCCAGCATTACTGGCACACCAAAACCCACTTTATCTTAATACTTAAAAATTCCAGTTCATGTTGCTTGGATAACTTTGAATGAAAGACCTTGTCTTGTTTCATATTACAGTGAAAGAGCTTATTTCATATTATAGTGAAATAATACTGACAATGAATGAAGATTAAGCTGATTCCACACATTACAGAAAATACACAAAACTGCACAAGAATTTTTCTCAAATGGTTTTGCAAGGAGAGAGGATAAAATAAGTGCCAGAAAGCAGTTTGCCAATATCATTTGTCATTCTGTGTTCTTGTGATAGTCATATGTAAAATACATGCAGTTTGTAAGGAAATAATGGGTTATATTCCTATGAGTTCTAATTTAGAAAATTAAATACATTGAATTATAAGAAGCATTTCATGAATAATTTGAACATTTTTGAAAATTAGGAAACGTATTTATACAGTGACCATTTGAATGATCAGAAAGTAGTATAAGAAGAAATTAATTGTGGAAAATGAAGTGGTAATTAAGAACATACTGGTTTCTGGTCAAACACTGTAGATTTGAGCTATTATTATTTTGGCTTAAGTTGGGTCTAATCTAAGTAGTAGCATTCTGACCTCAGGAATAGATCAGCTAATCTCATTCCCAAAACTTAAAATTGAACGTGTGTAGAATTAGGATTCCTGCATTGTTAATGATCTGCAGTTATTTACTGTTCTTTGTATCTCTGACCCTGACCTGTCTTAGTCTAATGTGAATCAGCTCATTGTAGTTGCATCCACTGGCCCTTATCTATCTATCTATCTATCTATCTATCTATCTATCTATCTAGCTGTCTATCTATCTTTCTTTCTTTCTTTTTTTTTTTTTTAACAGAGATAGCTTTATGTATAAATAGCCATTAGTGTGGAAGGTATCACATGAGGTTGTTGCTTCCCATTCTTAGGTCATCAAAGCCTTGCAGAGGGTTGACAGTATGGTTGGTATGCTGATGGATGGTCTGAAAGAGCTGAACTTGCACAGATGCCTGAACCTCATCCTTATTTCGGATCATGGTAATCTGAATTTGCGTTATTTACTCTTCAGGATAAAGGGCTGAAGAAAGTTTACTTGATTGTTTCCCAATTTCTTCTGAATGTTATAGTTAATTTTTTTTTAATGTAGTTTCTTGTGGACAGTCTTTAGGAAAAAAATACATTAAATATAAAATATAAGTGAAACACAGAATTCACAGAAACCTAAGTGCCTATCAAGCACAATACATCAAGAATTTGAATAGCTAAAAAATATATATTTTCAACATTAAATTTGTGTAACTCTACAATTTTAGATTTAGTTGGAACTGATGATTATATCTTCAATTTTCTTTTTTCTTTTTCTTTTTTTTTGTTTTTGAGACAGTCTCACTCTGTTAGCCAAGCTGGAGTGCAGTAGCATGATCACAGCTCACTGCAGCCTCAACTTCCTGGGCTCAAGTGATTCTCCTACCTCAGCCTCCTGAGTAGCTGGAACTACAGGCATGTGCCACCACACCTGGCTAATTAAAAACTTTTTTTTTTTGGTAGAGATGGGATCTTGCTATGTTGAGCAGGCTGGTCTCAAACTCTTGGTCTCAAGCTCCCACCGCTGCCTCCCAAAGTGGTGGGATTACAGGCATTAGCCATCGTGCCCAGCCTTCAATTTTCTTTAGCATGATAAATCTGACTTTAGAAGCATTATATGTTAATTTTGATAATATTTTAATTTCACTTTTACTTACCTTGATCTTTGTAACACGCTTGTGTACCATTTGGGGACTATAGGAGCAGCGTGCCTACAGAAAATAGAAAATAGGTTCTTTTTGTTTTTGTTCTTGTTTTTTGCTTCAGAAATAATTATAGAAATCTGTGTTTAGAAGCAGTCCTAAGAAGTTACATGCTAAAGAAGCTCCAGTCTTGGAATGAGAGTGAATCATACACATACACTCCCAGTTAATATCCTAGGTGGTTTGGGGCAAATAACTGGGCTTTCACATTCAGTCTAAAAATGTGATAAGACATTCTCCTTTGCTCACATAATGATATTGTAATATATAAATAAGAAGAAACATTAAACAAAATTTGGGTGACGGAAAAGATTTTGAAAAAAGTGAAGTGATAGGTACAGCTGAAATTGTCTTACCTATCAGATGTTCAACTAATATGAGTGCTACACCCATGTTTAATGAATTTAACCTTGGAAGTGAAAAAAATTCTGCTCTGCATATTAAATTTTTTGTTAAAGTTACAGCATGTTTTGGGATTTTTTTTTCTCCTAGGCATGGAACAAGGCAGTTGTAAGAAATACATATATCTGAATAAATATTTGGGGGATGTTAAAAATATTAAAGTTATCTATGGACCTGCAGCTCGATTGAGACCCTCTGATGTCCCAGATAAATACTATTCATGTAAGTATATCTCTATGATAACTTTGAATATGGTCATATTAAGAATACCTTCCTTTAGGCCGGGCACGGTGGCTCACGCCTGTAATCGCAGCACTTTGGGAGGCCAAAGTGGGTGGATCACCTGAGGTCAGGAGTTCGAGACCAGCCTGGCCAACATGGTGAAACCCTAAAAATACATATACGATACTATACTATATCTATACTAAAAATACAAAAATTAGCCTGGCTTGGTGGCGGCTGCCTGTAATCCCAGCTACTCCGGAGGCTGAGGCACAAGAATCGCTTGAACCCAGGAGGTGGAGTTTGCAGTGAGCTAAGATCATGCCACTGTACTCCAGCCTGGGCAACTGAGTGAGACTTGGTCTCAAAAAAAAAAAAAAAAAAAAAAAAAAAGAGTACCTTCCTTTAAATCATTATATCTCTAAACTAAAGGGAATCAGAGTTAATTTTTTTATGATTAAATCTCCAATGCAGAGCTTTCGTACACAAATGGATTTTATGGGACTGGATGATGCGAGAACACAACTTACCTATTGGTTATTCATGGACTAAGCATAATATTTGATGAGCTTAGTGCAATTTTATGTTGAAGTGTGTGTTTTACTTGTGTGTCAGGATAAAGATTATACTAGAAAAAATGTTTAAGAGAGAAATCCAACTACCTTTATTCAAGTTTAATTAATGACCCTCTATTAAAATTACTTAGTTTGGGATTAATATTCTGTTGTGAGGAGGAATGCTGGCAGAAATGATTAATTCTATAGGCAATTGATTCCTGTCCTCCCTTAAATCATTTCAGAAACAATAAAGAATGTATCTTTTACATAGGGAAGAATGAATTTCACATTTCTCTTGACCACATGTGGAACACAAACTGCCAAAAGATGTTTTAAAATATTTATTCTTCTGCCAGTCAAGTGTATTTCATAACTGTTTCCACCTCTGTTACCTCCCTGTCTTTTTGATTACCATCCATTATAACTTTCAGATGTGTAGAGCAAATTTTGTTTGTCTTTTTGATATAGTTAGTTAACTTTGAAACAGAAAGAGAATAAGCTTTTCTGACAATTACCGGAATTGGGTTAGGTTGGGCTATTTGGTAGATATGTTTCAATAGATAGATACTATTGACTATTAATGAAGAAGATAGATTTCACTGCAGGAAAATGGTTATGCAGATATATTTACACAGTGTCACAAAGCACAGGCTGCATATGCCTAATACCAAGTTTTAATTCGTATTTTTTTAATTTAGAAAAGTAGTACATGACTGTTATAAAACCTGTTATAAAAACTATACAGATAGACTGGGCGTGATGGTGGCTCACGCCTGTAATTCCAGCACTTTGGGAGGCTGAGGCGGGCGTATCACAAGGTTAAGAGATCAAGACCATCCTGGCCAACATGGTGAAACCTGTCTCTACGAAAAATACAAAAATTATCGAGTGTGGTGGCATGTGCCTGTAGTCTCAGCTACTGGGGAGGCTGAGGCAGGAGAATCACTTGAACCTGGGAGGCAGAGGTTGCAGTGAGCTGAGATTGCGCTACTGCACTCCAGCCTGGTGACAGAGAAAGACTCCATCTAAAAAAAAAAAAAGCTCTACAGGCAATAGCAGTCTCCAGAGATGTTTGGGATGGGATAGCTAAGCTGTACCATACCCTTATCTCAGGCCCTCAAGTTTCCCAAATTAAAGCAAAAACTATATATGTATGTCACTTTACATAAATATATATGTATATAAAATGTATACTCTTATCTGGATAATTTTCTCAAATTTATGTGATGTTTGGCTAAAATAAAATCTAGAAAGCTAGACAGTTATTGATTTGTAGTAGAAAGTACCTAAGTAAATCCATGGGCATACTATGCAAATGCAGTTTTTAAATTAGTCTACTTGCCTTCTCTTTGAAGTTTCCTTATACCCCTCTTTTTTGAAAATTCTAGAACTATCATTGAATATTGAGGTACACAAAGTAAAAAAAACAGCTTCCCACCTGAAGTCCTCCTACTTGACAACTCATTTCCCCTCTCTAGAAACAACTGTTGTTAAGCTTGGATTATGTCTTCCCGGATAATTGAGATATTTGAATAATTATTTTTGTTGTTGAGTATTTCCTAGGGAACTAGAGGTACAAAACAGCCTTACAAAACACATACAGTTTTTATTTTTACCCAGTGAAACCATACCAGATCTAGATGGATAGATACTTTGAGGGATGGATGGATATTGGTTACTAACTGGATGGAAAGATGGTTGGACAGGTGGATGGATAGTTAGATGGATGAATGGATATGTGGGTTAACAGATGGATGGATAGGTAGATGTTCTGTAACTTGTCTTTCCCTTTAACAATATGACACTATATCATGGGTGTCATTACAGGGTGATCCCTAAAGGTCTGTCTAATTCCTTTCAGTGGCTACAATGTAATGACTTAAATGATCTCTTTAAAACCTGCCTTGGTATTTAAATACAGAGTTTGGATCTGACATTCTATATTTTTGTATTATGTTTTAATTATAGTATACAATCAACTATTAATTCTTATGTTTGTTCCCCTCCAGTTAACTATGAAGGCATTGCCCGAAATCTTTCTGTGAGTATCTTTATTTTCCATTATCTAGTTATTTTTAGTTTTGTATAATATATATTGAGAGAAAAGTTTCAGCATCTATTATTGGGATTGAAGGATTAGAATATTTTAGTAATCTGGGCCAACATGGAAATGCTGTGTAGTTTAAAGATCTTTAAGGTCGTATCCCCATAATCCAGGTCTGAAAAATTTTTAAGAATTTATCTATTGGCATTATAAAATTTATATGAGGAGAAGAAATAATTTTAAAACTATTTACAAGAAATAATTTTTAAAGTAGAAGGAAAAACCCTGTAGCTGTACCACCATAAACACCATTAGCATTATGATATATTTCCTTCCAGTCTTTTTTTATGCCTTAAAAAATAAGTTTCTATACTAGTGCTGAGTTATCTATACTACATTTTATACTCATACATTTTAAGTCTGCAAGAAAACTCTTACAATTGCACTTACAAGGATGTTTGAAAATAGAACCATTAGTGGTAACTTGAATGTAATCTAGTGACACTGAGTTCTGGGGCTTTTATGCAGTAATAATTATGATTTCCTCTAAATATTTCAAGTAGTTTGGAAGATTTACCTTGTACATTATATAAGTGGTAAGAACTTTTAGCTGTTTTTTCATCTGATTTATTGGGCCGGGTGATGAAATGTTTGTGAAAAAAAATTTCATATGAAGTTAGAAAGCAATTTCAAGAAAAGTTGACACTTTAAATATTAGGGAAATAATAGTTTTTCTTTGCTGTTTGCAATTTCAGTGCCGGGAACCAAACCAGCACTTCAAACCTTACCTGAAACATTTCTTACCTAAGCGTTTGCACTTTGCTAAGAGTGATAGAATTGAGCCGTTGACATTCTATTTGGACCCTCAGTGGCAACTTGCATTGTAAGTTCTGACAGTCTCCCAGGTAAACTTAGCCTGATCGGTTAGTGATTCAGGGTAACCATTGGGCCCTTTCTAACAATATTGTTATGTGAAAACTGTGTAAGTATGATTCTCTTCACTCTACGCCAGGATTTCTAATGTCGGCCTATGGATGTTTGAGTTAGATAATTCTTTGTTGTGGAGAGCTGTCCTGCACATTGTGGGATATTTGACAAGGATCCTTTACTTCTCCCCACTAGATGAAAGTAGCACTTCTTCTCTAATGTGACAACCAAAAATGTCCCTCAGCATTGCCAAAAGTCCCCTGGGGAAGAAGGATCACCCAGACCATCCTTGGCTAAGAACCATTGTTCTGGCTTTTCATATCCATATTGATTACTTCTTATAATCTACATTTGTTACCACTTGCCATTGCATGTCTTCTGCACATTACAGTATGTCTAATTGTGCCTCCAAAGCCCAGCCAACAGTTGGTAAAAGCACTTTACTTTATAATAATGAGTAACTATCTTCATTATACACAGTTGTTTTTTCATTCTTCTTATACTAATCCATCAATAAACTTTGGTTTATTGGTGTGTTTGGCAAATTATTTGGATGGTTAATAGTGTTAATATCTCACAACTTGTTCATTAACTGTTTTGGTGGTTGCCAAGAAGCTAGTCATGATACATACCCCTGTCAAGCAAAACCTAAGCAGTGAACCAAAATTCAGTAAACAGAATTATACTGTCTCCACTCCTATTGGAGAGCTGGGCTTTTAGTTTTCAAAAAAAAAAAAAATATGAAAGGAGAAATGGTCCTATCTTCATGAGAGAACTAATATTTAGTAAATATCTAAACACCATGTTGCAAGCATTTCTTTAGGCTACATCATTGAGTTTTTACAAATAACCAACATGAGAAATTGAAATCAAAGAAGATAGTTATATCTATCTAAATTCACAGGTAGTTAATCACACAGCCAATGTTCAAAACCACTTCTGTCTTGATGCTAGTGGTTTTTCTTCTGTCTACTATATTGCTTATAGTTTATTTGTCCATGAAATAAAAGATAGAGGTGACTTCTTAATGCTTTTCAAAGCCAGGTGGTTTTATTTACCATTGTGTTGGTTTAACAAAACAGTTACCTACTTTTTATTAATGAAAATAATGTTATGATTATCAATTATGTTTTATGAAAGGACTTTACATTTTTAATTCATATATGTCAACATTAGGAATCCCGCAGAAAGGAAATATTGTGGAAGTGGATTTCATGGCTCTGACAATATATTTTCAAATATGCAAGTGAGTAAACCTATTATACTTAATTGGATTAAATCTAAAGAAAAAATGATATGCAAAGTTTTAGACTTAAAAACAGACTGTGATTATATGTCTTGAATGAGAATTAATGAAACATACTTTCATAAAGCTATTTTTCTTTGAACATTAAAGAATTTTGTTAAAGTTTTATATTCGTTGGCTATTGCTAAAAAGTCAAAAAACAACAGATGTAGTAAGGATGTGGAGAAAAGGGAACACTTATACACTGTCGAAGGGAATGTAAATTAGTACAACCTCTATGGATCACTGTATAGAGATTTCTCAAAGAAATGAAAATGAAACTACCCCTAATCTAGCAATCCCACTACTGGGTATCTACCCAAAGGAAAAAAAAATAATCATTTTATCAAACAGACACCTGCACTCGTAAGTTTATCGCAGCACTATTCACAGAAGTAGTCATGGAATCAACCTAAATATTTATAAATGGATGATTGGATTAAAAATGTGAGAGAGATATATATATATACACACACATACCATGGAATACTACTCAGCCATAAAAAGGAATGAAATCATGTCCTTTGCAGCAACATGGATGGAATTGGAGGCCGTTATCCTTAGTGAAATAACTCAAACAAAAAGCTAAAAACCACATGTTGTCACTTGTAAGTGGTAGCTAAACGGTAGGCAAACACGGACATACAGAGTGGAATAACAGACATTGGAGACTCCCCAAAGGTGGGAGGGTGGGAGGAGTGTGAGGGATGAAATACCACTTATTGGGTACAATGTACACTATTCAGGTGATGGGTAACACTAAAAGCTCAGATTTCACCACTATGCAATATATCCATGTAACATAACTGTACTCATACCCCTACATTCATAAAAGTTAAAAAATTAATAAAATCTTATATTCATGTTTCATAAACACATGACATATCTCCTATTATATTTCTAATAATTACTTTTCATATTTTTGTGCTCTGTTGAGAATATTGCTTTACAGTTGAAGAAAACCAGTGATATAATAGATAAGAAAGTATCACACTTATGTTCTAAGAAGGATAATATCTTACATTGACCCAGCACTTTAACATTTTCAAAATAAACTTACAATAATTATTTAATTTGATCCCTGCATCACTGTGTAAGGTGGACAGGGTGGGGTTTATATTGCATGTCATAGATGAAAAAAAAAGTTATCATTCATTCTGTTCTGATTGTCAAATCAAGAATTGTAGTAAAACTAAGAGACCTATCCTAGATGTCCTTAGATTATGTGTGTGTAAGGGTTAAAACTATATTTCTCACAAAGTCCACTGAGCGTGGTAGTTTTCCTCTTATCTTATCATAACCAGTTTGTATATGTACAATGTGGATGACAGAATTTTTTGGACCAACTTGTAGACAGCTGAAATGCACTGATAAACTTCCTTTTCTGGCCATCTAGGCCCTCTTTGTTGGCTATGGACCTGGATTCAGGCATGGCATTGAGGTTGACACCTTTGAAAACATTGAAGTCTATAACTTAATGTGTGGTAAGTGTGAACAGGTGGCTTTTTTCCCTTCTGAAAACAGACCTGAAATAGAATTATCAGAAGCAGGTCACATTGTAGGAAACTTTGTGGAGATGGTGGTGAGGCAAGACAGATTTTTACCTTGTTCCTGACTCTCAGACTCACTGAAGAAATGTGGGGAACATGTCATCTTATTACTTATCTGTTTGTTCCACTAGGCTGCTTGCTGGTTAAAGTACACCACTCACAGCAGGGTGGTCTGCACACCCCCAGTGCCCAGCACTTTGCTAGGCCCTCGGCTTAGTTATTTGATTCTTGACTCAGAGCAGTGATAGAAGCCAGAAAAAAGAGATTGAGGGCAGTGAAAGGTGAACAAAACTTGTGGAACTTCTGGTAGCCATAATAGTTGAATGTAGGTCAATGTCAAGGTTGTAGAAATGAAGGAGGACCCATTAGGGAGATTCTTGGTTTACTTTGTACCTTCTGAAGTAGTCCTTTTATGGTGAAGCACTGTGTTTTAAATATTAGTTTCTTATTCTGATAATGGTCCTAGGCATTTGCAAAACCTTAAATATGTCTTAAGTATAATTCTTTTAGTGGGAGTCTATATAGTTTAAATGAGTTAATATATCCTAAAATACTTAAAACAGCACCTGGCATGTAGTAAGTGCTTACTACATAAGTTTTGCTGTTATTACATTTAAGAGCATGAGTCTTAGACTCAGACGAAGCTGGTTTTGAATTCTAGATCATTTAGTTAGTAACTTTGAGACTTGGGTGAAACACTTTGATTACTCATCTACCAAATATTGATAACTTATAAAATTGTTTTGGGGAATAAATAAGAAAATATGTTAGCACCATGACTGGCATAAAATATGCATTCAACAGGTGGTGACTGTAGTTATTGTGCACTTTAAATATCAGAAATTTTGTAGTGAAATACAGCATACATATCAGTATTTCTATTAAAAATAACCTAGTCTTAAATACTCTAAAACCCAAGAGAGTTTTATACTTTTATTTTAGTTAAAGAGTAAATGACTCATGTATTTGGTTTTAAAAAAGTGAAGATGATGGCACAAGTCTACTATTTGTTTGATTTGAAACATCTAAGTAACTCTACCATCTTGAAATTATGCAGATTTACTGAATTTGACACCGGCTCCTAATAACGGAACTCGTGGAAGTCTTAACCACCTTCTAAAGAATCCTGTTTATACGCCAAAGCATCCCAAAGAAGTGCACCCCCTGGGACAGTGCCCCTTCACAAGAAACCCCAGAGATAACCTTGGCTGCTCATGTAACCCTTCAGTAAGTATCGTCAAGAAGTTTGGTCCAGTATGTATGGTTTGATAGCACCCTCTGCATAGCATGTGCTGTAAAAATACTTAATAATCAAATTAGAATTTAGGAGTGGGGGTAGGTAAACATATGTTTTAATTCTAGGGGGCACATGCAGATCTTTTGTAATATATCTTTTCTCTTTCTAGTTTTTGCATTTTCTGCTCTATTTTTAATTCCTTGGAACTGTGACTTGACTTGGGTGCAGGTGTGGTGAAGTCTAGTTAGTTGACTTGGGTGCAGGTGTGGAGAAGTCTAGTTCAGTTCTTGAGCATCCTGAATTAGGGAATCTGTGCTGTTAACTCTAGCAGTGAGGTCATGAGCACGTAGTAAACCAATCACAATGTACCTTTTAAAAAATACAATTCAGGTTGTTTAAATGTAGGGAGAAAAAAGATTTCTTGGTATGAAATGAATATACTACACTGTCCTTTTTTAGTTCCATGTTAATATGTCGTTATTATAAAAAGATAAAAATACTAGACAAGTTATGAACAAAATTGATAACATCCATAAGGGCACCTGTAATCCCAGCTACTCGGGAGGCTGAGGCAGGAGAATCGTTTGAACCTGGGGAGGCGGAGGTTGCAGTGAGCCAAGATCGCACTATTGCATTCCAGCCTGGGCAACAGGACGAGACCCTGTCTCAAAAAAAAAAAAAATATATATATATATATATATATAGAGAGAGAGAGAGAGAGAGAGAGAGAGAGAGCAATTTGGAGAGTAGTTTATTTTATGCTTTACATTTTGTTTTAGACTTGAGTTAGAATAGAAGAAAGACTGTTGGGGTATATAGATGAGAATTATAAAGCAGCAATCATATTCTTATTTTTTAATTACTGGTGTGATGCTTATACTAACAATTTTGTCTTTTGCAACTGTCATTCTTCTCCTTCTGTCCTTTTCATCAAACATGTAACTTCTGTCCAGGCATGGTGTACCACACCTGTAATCCCAGTACTTTGGGAGGCCGAGGTGAGAGGATTGCTTGAGACCAGGAGTTCAAGACCAGACTGGGCAACATAGTGAGACCCTGTCTGTACAAAACTAAAAAAATTAGCTGGGCATAGTGGCATATGCCTGGAGTCCTATTTACTTGGGAGCCTGAGGTGGGAGGATTGCTTGAGCCCAGTAGGCCAAGGCTGCAGTGAGTCATGATAGTCATGATTGCACCACTGCACACCAGCCTGGGTGAAAGAGCAAGACTCTTGCCTTTAAAGAGAAAAAAAAAAAAAAATCCACTAATACAAGACTATCGTAAATGATCTTTGTTCTATGTTGGAATAATCAATCTATAGCAGTTCTATGTTACAAAATTTAAAACATGTCTCTCAGTCCTTAAAAATAGTTTTATAACCTTTTTTAGATTTTGCCGATTGAGGATTTTCAGACACAGTTCAATCTGACCGTGGCAGAAGGTAAGGCATGCTACACTCAAGCTCGGAATGTGAAGCAGGCATTTTCTCATCAGTGTGAAATGCAGAGAACTGGCTTGGGGATATTATTTGAGAATAACCAATAAAATAAAGGGAGTTCTGGAGGACTACATGATGAAACATAGAAGTTTCTTTGCTTGACAGTTTAGACTGTTAGGCATAAGGAAAGAAGAGATATTTTGCAGTGGATATCGTATGTAATGTATTTAGTGGAAGCTGAATCACATTTTATGAACATGATGGAGGTGTTCTAAAATTTTTGACGATTTCTATAAGTTGATAATAGAGACTCAGATTCCCATTTGAAATACCTAAGTTTCTATCTCACCTGGTTCTTAGTTAATCATACAAGGTTATATATATTTATTGATCTAAAGTTATTTCTGCATCACTTTTGACCAAAAATCAAGGATATACAGACAACTGATGAAATTTTTCACTTATGACTTGAATGTTTGGAGTCACTATAATACACTCTCTCAGCCTCAAGTTACTTGGCACACTTTTTTTTTCTACTAGAATAAAGAGGTAAATTCTGCATTAATTCTGATGTAAGCTTGTCTCTATAAAATCCCTAGGTAAATGCTGGAGTTAGGAAAATCTTTGATATCTCCAAGGTGGCAAAGTATTGTAGTGAATGATGGCACTTTCAGAATTGAGTAGATCCAGGTTTGAATATGAGCTTAGGTACTATATGTTCATGGAAAAAGTATTCCTTGTCAGCTGCTGTTTCGTCATCTGTAAAATGGGCATATAACCTTAATTCATAGGGAAATGTAAAAATTAGTTATATGATGTGTACCAAGCACTTGACATTTGGAAAAAGGGCAATAAATAATATCTATATTGTTATTGTTTTATTTAGTTTAGTCTTATAATTTCAATTCTGAACTTCTGCTTTCCAAGTACATGTATCATTAAAAAAATTTGCTTTCTGGAGTGTGTCCTAAAGAATAAGTAATTAAAATAGTGCTTAAGAATTTTTGGTAATATAACTTTGAATTAGCTGGAATATTTAGCAATTTCATATAGTGTCCTCATGGTATCTTGATATTACATTGATTTCAGAATCTTTGTAGGCAAAAATTACAGTGAACCTCACTTGTCTTGTTTATGCTTCTACCCTTTGTAATCAGGTTTTTTTAAGAGTTAAAAGTAAATCTTCAATATGATAAGTAGAGGAAAGGATTAGATGAGTGTATCACACTATATATTATCATATAATGCACACTAACTACATTTATTTTCATCCTATGACCCAAGAGAAAATTATTAAGCATGAAACTTTACCCTATGGAAGACCTAGAGTTCTCCAGAAGAAAAACACCATCTGTCTTCTTTCCCAGCACCAGTTTATGAGCGGATACAGCCAAGACATCTTAATGCCCCTTTGGACATCCTATACTGTGGACAGAAATGCAAGTATTTGTCACCTCTTTATGTGTGGCTGTTTCAAATTAACGATTAAGCAGAACATTAAATGCATAGTTTCTCACTGTTCACCTTGGCTTTATACTCAGTTCCCGCATTAGAGGAACACTGAAGAGGGAGTCAGAAAAATTCAGTTCCAGTTCAAGCTCTGCCACTGAGCAGCTGCATGACTTTGAGAACTCAGACCAGATTTATTCTATGAAATGAGGGTTGTGCAGTAAAGAATTCTCTTTTGGGCCGGGCGCAGTGGCTCACGCGTGTAATCCCAGCACTTTGGGAGGCCGAGGTGGGCAGATCACGAGGTCAGGAAATCAAGACCATCCTGGCTAACACGGTGAAACCCCATCTCTACTAAAAATACAAAAAAATTAGCCGGGCGTGGTGGTGGGCGCCTGTAGCCCCAGCTACTCAGGAGGCTGAGGCAGGAGAATGGTGTGAACCTGGGAGGCGGAGCTTGCAGTGAGCCAAGATGGCTCCACTGCACTCCAGCCTGGGCGACAGAGTGAGACTCCATCTCAAAAAAAAAAGAAAGAAAGAAAAAAGAAAAGAATTCTCTTTTGCCTCCCTGACCCCAGTTTTAATATTTTATTATTCCAATTTATAATTGCATGAAATCAGCCGTAGGATCAGTCAGTTACCCATTTGTAAATACATGGCTGTGTGAGGACAAGTATTTCCCTCAGCTGTCCAAATCTAAGGGGGCCCTCACTGTTTGGCAAAGCCATTAAAGCTCAGTAACATCATTGCATGTACCATCTATAGGAAGACACGAGCCCAAACCAGGGAGAGGCCAGAATCCTGCCCACCACCAACGCCAGAGGAGTTAGGCCTTGAAAGGAGTGAGGGCAAATATCCCAGAATAAGAGCAGCCTTCCCCTCACTCGTGGCCCCCTGGGTGCTCTGGTAGAAGGAGGAATGGTGAGGGAGATGGTGCTGGGAAGATGAGATTTTGATCTTATGTGGAATTGAAATTTTAAACCGGGCTGAAACTGAAAGTGACTGGCAAGGTACAGGATGCCCTAAGGGAACGACAAAGGGATTTGAGAGAGCATAGTGGAGGGCAGCAGTTTGATTTAAAAAATAAAATTATTTTTACTAATCAGTGAGACGGCCAAATAAAAAGATAAGGATATGTCTGTTCATATATAATTTCTACGTTACAAATATATAATACACACATATATTTATATAAAGTTTCTTGAACTTTGATTTTTAAAATTTTTCAATATTGTCTTCAAACACCAAACACTTAAAAAATTTTTTGACTTTGTAATTGATCAGTCTACACCATTTTTTATAGGCACCCCATCCTATTTTTTAATATTTATACCTTAATTATGGTGTTCCTTGATTCCATTTTCAGTTTTCTTATATAATTAAAATGCATGACTTTACAGTCATCGCGATGCTTGAGGTTTTTACATTGCTCTTCAGTGACAGTCCTTCTTTGCTCCAGCAACTTTTGGCAGTGTAGTTGGCCAAAAGATAGACTCAGATCTGTAAAAATCAACATTTTACTATATAAAAGCTTAAAATTGACCAGGGGCGGTAGCTCACGCCTGTAATCCCGGCACTTTGGGAGGCTGAGGTGGGCGGATCATGAGGTCAGGAGATCGAGACCATCCTGGCTAACATGGTGAAACCCTGTCTCTACTAAAAATACAAAAAATTAGACAGGCATGGTGGGTCACACCTGTAATCCCAGCACTTTGAGGGGGCTCCAGCGGGTGGAGCACCTGAGGTCAGGAGCTCAAGACCAGCCTTAAAACATGGTGAAACCCCATCTCTACTGAAAACACAAAAATTAGCCAGGCGTGGTAGCAGATGCCTGTAGTCCCAGCTACTTGGGAAGCTGAGGCAGGAGAATCACTTGAACCTGAGGGGCAGAGTTGTAGTGAGCCGAGATTGTGCTACTGCACTCTAGCCTGGGTGACGGAGCGAGACTCCGTCTTAAAAAAAAAAAAATTAAAAAATAAATAAATGTTTAAAATTGTGTAGATAAAAAAGTTCTAAACATTATTTCATATTAGCATAGCGGAATCTGAAAATATTTGCACAAATATGACAATTAGTATCTTTAATATTGTAAAGCATTTTTACACTTTAGTTAGAAAAAAGATGAATATACTAGTAGGAAAATGGAAAAATAGGGAAGAACATGAGCTGACAGCTAGAGCTTCATAATTTTATGATGTAGTTCACCTTTAAATATTAATAAAGCAATTTTCTTCTCTGTGCCTGATATCTGAGAGTTCTTTTCATTTCGTTCTTCAGGACAGTTTCTCTACGGAAGACTTCTCCAACTGTCTCTACCAGGACTTTAGAATTTCTCTCAGTCCTGTCCATAAGTGTTCATTTTATAAAAATAACACCAAAGTGAGTTACGGGTTCCTCTCCCCACCACGTAAGTTTCTTCCTCTCCTGACCTTCCCTTTCTTATCCTCTTCTCCTCCTTTTTGTTTTCTTTCTTGTTTATAAATCCTACCATACATTATAGGGTATATATATATAATACATATAATACATAATATATATTTTATATATATAAAGCTATATATATATATATATCTCTTTATTTATTGGTGAAAAATTGTAGATTTGGTCTATAACTACCAAGGGAAAAATTTTAATCATCTAAAACTTGAATTTTATAAAATTTTGTTGGGAGGGTAGTTGATTTAGTGCAGATATGGTAAGCAGAACACTTCATGGTTCCTTTCTGCATTTCTTTTAAACAATTTGAGAATATTGTGAAGTTGGAATATATATATCAGGTTGGAAGAGTATATCAAGATTCTTAGGAAGGAGATCTAACTTTGTTGTTTAAAAAGAAAATGCGTTTGTCAGAGAAGTAGGTACAGGTAGAGGCTTACGTATGCTTGCTTTTTCACTGATCCAGAACCTCTAGGGAATGGCTTTTTTGAAGCTAAGTATTCTGTTTTTTGAAATGGCAAATTTGTATGTTGATGAGAAGCCATTTTGGGGCCGGCCTTAAAGGCAAAAATCAGAAAGCTCCAGGTGCTCAACTACTGTCAGCATCCAGTTCAGTTCCCAGGGTATGTGTCTGAAGTCAGAGCTTGGCTATTGCATTATAAAAATAGACGAGGTCCAAGCCTCAAATTCATACAGAGAAGCCTTGTACGGCGTTTCGAGACAGACATCCTGTGATGTTTTTTCTGGGTAGCAGGTGTTGTTCTGGAGCCAGATGTTCTCTTTTTTCTTTTCACTGTGAAAAAGTGTAAGGAAAGAAGATTGTCAACACAATTCCTTTTAGTTGAAATGAGGTCAATAAAGTTTGAATATGTTTAATTTGGGGCTCTTGTTATTAAAGTTTATGTTTCTTTGACATGCTCATCTTGAAAAGACTTAAATATTTTATTTTTGTAAAGGACTTGACCAAACACATTACATTTTCCCTTGACCCTGTACTTGGGAAAGTTTTACAGGTTTAAGATGGTACTCAGCTAATTTTTAAAAATGCTCCCCTGACCATGAGAAACTATAATTTCCTATGTTATTTGTGAAGAATGAAAATGTTGTCCTCTTTTCTCTTTGTAGAACTAAATAAAAATTCAAGTAGAATATATTCTGAAGCTTTGCTTACTACAAATGTAGTGCCAATGTACCAGAGTTTTCAAGGTAAAAAATGTTAACTTTATGTTTGATAATTTTAATGAATTTCTGCCCATATAGGCATAATTCATATGTAATAGGACTTATGGTCTAAAGTAAATGATTTAATACCAAATACATTCTTAAAGGTTTAACTTTGAGAATACTAGTACACAAAAATTCTACAAATATTAGAATTATCATATATTCCAGTATCCATTCTGCTTTGTATTTAATTGTTTGCAAACATTTTTGGTGAGAAAGTATAAGATGCGCTTCCTAAAGTTATCCAGCTAATACAGTTTGCTAACACTTACATTAACTTTCATTCGGCTTCCTTATTTAACTTTTTGGAAGTTCTCGATAATTGTCTGTTTCAAATGAATAGATTTTACATCATCATTAACTATTGCAGCATTTGACTTTTACAGGAATAAAAATATAGTTACTTAAATTGATGTATAGAATATCAAAATATAAGCATATAAGGAGTTTTTACTCTAATTTATATCTAGAATACTTGTGAATATTTCAAAGTTAATATTCAGATATTAATAGGAAATCTGAATAATATGCCTTGTTTGTGTTTGCGATGTTGCTGTGCTTAATGATGACATATGATCACAATTTCAACATGATGTACTTGTTCAGGGATGCCTCAAAGAGAGTTGGGTTCAATGTTTGTCTGTGAGTCCTTTCAAAGGCCAAAGCTGAACAATGAATTTTTGGCCTCACACTAAGATTAGAGCCAAGGCTGGGTGTGGTGGCTCATGCTTGCAGTCCCAGCACTTTGGGGAGGCCAACTCAGAACTGCTTGAGGCCAGGAGTTCAAGATCAGCCTGGGAAACAGTGAGACTGGTCTCTAGTCTCTACAAAAAATTTTAATTAGCTGGGCATGGTGATGTGCACCTGTAGTCCTAGCTATTCTGGAGACTGAGGCAGGAGCATCTCTTGACCCCAAGAGTTTGAGGCTGCAGTGAGCTATGATTGTGCCACTGCACTCCAGCCTCGGTGATATAGCAAGACTCTGTCTCTAAACAAAAAACAAAACAAAACAAAGCAAAGACTGAAGCCAAACTTGACTTTATCTTTATTTACTATAAATGCTAATTTTGAATCATGGTGTTAATTTATTTCACACGTCAACATGGTACCTTGTTCTTTTGAAACTACACTGGCTTCTATCTTGTTTCAGTTATATGGCGCTACTTTCATGACACCCTACTGCGAAAGTATGCTGAAGAAAGAAATGGTGTCAATGTCGTCAGTGGTCCTGTGTTTGACTTTGATTATGATGGACGTTATGATTCCTTAGAGATTCTGAGGCAGTAAGAACATATTTCATTACTCTTAAAAATAGGAATTATCATCCAGTAAAAATGGGATTACCATCCAGTTGAGTCAACAGAACCTTTTTTATCCAGTGTCGTATGTTTATGTGTGTGACACCTCTGACTACACAGGAAGCCTCTTGAAATATCTGATTAATTTTGATGTTTTGCTCAATGTTCAGTAAAATATTTTTAGGTAAAAAAGTAGTGTTTCTCACCCACTGAGTTCAGTTGAATAATTTTTGAGCTCAGTTTAAATGCTGAACTCATTTAAGATCTCTGTGTGACTAATTGTTAAGGTATGATCTTAATATATTGTGAGTCAGAAGATGAAGAACTCTATGGTGTGGCTACAGATATCCTGAGTCTAGGAATGAATAGGGTTATAAAGCTGTAGTGCTTGGAGTCTGGTGGCCTTGGGTGAATGTTATAGCTTTTACCCAACTGTGGCTGGTGGGGCATGATAAAAAGCAACCGTCTGAAGGAAACCATCAGTGGTGCTTTTTTAATAAAAGAGAGGGAAAGAACATTTTGGAAACTGGTTGATTTTTATTAAAACAATAATTACAGTAGTTTGGGAAGCAATGTTGCTGTTAAGTCCGTAGGAAAAAGACTGAGATTCCACTGAGATTCAGCCCCTCTCAGAACTTTCCTACTCTCCCAGGCTGACTTAGATATATGTGACTTACAAAATACACCGGAGAGCACATCAATTTGTAAAGTTACAGTTTTTTTACTTTCCCTTGAGGCATAAAGCTGCCTTAGAAGCTGTAGCACTGGAGAGGATAAAGAAGAGAACTGCATATGCTTCCTACCCATGGCTTCACCCAGAGCCTCTGTTTAAATCTGTTTTATAGATTATGTTCCTACATAAGGTCACATTTGAAAACAATGATTCCACTGCCTTATATTTTGAAAGATGTTGAAAAAACAAACACAGCCTTAAAATAGGAGAATGAGGTAAAGATGTTTGGGACATCTTTGATAATATACTGCAGTTTAAAAAATTAAGTTATTAAGGAAGAAAATCCAGTTAGAACAAACAATTCATGACAACATGTCCTCTCTGAAGGGGCTGGAATAGAAAATTCCTAACCAGTCCTTTCTCTGCCTACTATTTGTCTATAATGGCCTAGAAGTTAAGACTATCAATAATGGTTTACACTCTTGGTCGTAGGTGATCAAAAATGACATTTTCTTTTCTTTAGTGTTTCAATTTCAGTGTCTTTAGGTAGAACTAAAAGAATTCTAAAAGTCAATAAATTTCTACAGAAAATAAAAATTATTTGGAGTGTTTTTATCTGCCTGTCTTCTAATTATTACTCTCAATCTGGCAGAGTATGTTGAGGTATTGTGATTACTAGCTTCTTATATTTAATTATTTGCTTGAATTTGATTTTTATATGTATTAAAAGCATGCTGTACTGAAATATTCATCAAAAGGAAGATAGTTATTTCTTTCTTAAAATAAATATTGGCATATTTTACAGAAAAAGAAGAGTCATCCGTAACCAAGAAATTTTGATTCCAACTCACTTCTTTATTGTGCTAACAAGCTGTAAAGATACATCTCAGACTCCTTTGCACTGTGAAAACCTAGACACCTTAGCTTTCATTTTGCCTCACAGGACTGATAACAGTGAGAGCTGTCTGGTAAGCTTTTGTATATTTACTTTGCATGTTGAAAATCTAGACATATGCATATTTGTTTGTGTCATATATCTGACATTACAGTGAGAGAAAGCACAACTCTTGAATACACATGGACTTTGAAACTATAGGATGCTTTTAAATTTGATCTTTTAAGATGACATATCTTTGGGAAAGACTACCCTTGTCTGCTTTTATTTTTCATTTTCTTTTTTTTTTTTTTTTTTTAGAGATAGGGTCTTGCTATGTTGCCCAGGCTGGTCTTGAACTCATGGCCTCAAATGATCCTCCTGTCTTGGCCTCCCAAAGTGCTGAGATTGCAGGTGTGAGCCACTGTGCCTGGCCCCTTTGTCTGGTAAAGATACTAAAAATCAGATCAGAATCAAACTTTGTATGGCTTAACCACTAAATTCTAGGTTTATCTAAAGTATGGATTTTCTCTTATTTCAAAACTGGATTTATAATTTCAAAGTGTCAAGCACTTATAAATTAAAGTTGTTAGACAACATTTCAGATTTTCTGTGTATCACTTAATTATAAAAAATCTTTTTCTTTCTTATCCTATTGTCATCCCAGTGTGTTTGGGAATAATTGTTTTATATTATCTTATTTGCTCAGAATTTTAAAAATCTACATTGTAGATTGGGACATCAAGACTGCATAACATTTTAGCAATTTTTTTTTTTCTTTTTTTTTTTTGAGACAGAGTCTCACTTTGGTGCCCATGCTGGAGTGCAGTGGCACGATCTGGGCTCACTGCAAGCTCTGCCTTCCGGGTTCACGCCGTTCTCCTGCCTCAGCTTTCCGAGTAGCTGGGACTACAGGTGCCTGCCACCACACCCGGCTAATTTTTTTGTATTTTTTTTTTTTTTAGTAGAGATGGGGTTTCACTGTGTTAGCCAGGATGGTCTCGATCTCCTGACCTCGTGTTCCGCCCGCCTTGGCCTTCCAAAGTGCTGGGATTACAGGCATGAGCCACTGTGCCCGGCCTTTTTTTTTTTTTTTTTTTTTTTTTTTTTTTGAGATGGAGTCTTGCTCTGTTGCCCAGGCTGAAGGGCAGTGGCGTGATTTTGGCTCACTGCAACCTCTGCTTCCCGGGCTCAAGCGATTCTCCTGCCTCAGCCTCCCGAGTAGATGGGATTACAAGCACCTGCCACCCATGCCCAGCTAATGTTTGTATTTTTAGTGGAGATGGGGTTTCGCCGTGTTGGCCAGGCTATTCTCAATCTCATGACCTCAGGTGATCTGCTGGCCTCAGCCTCCCAAAGTGCAAGGGTTACAGTCATGAGCCACTGCACCCAGCCCATTTTAGCAATTTTTAAGTTTTCCCTTATGGTGAGCCAAAATATTTTTCTTTCAGAGTACTTCCCACATTTCCTTTTTTTTTTTTTCATTGAAGTGACACCAAGTAAGTCTAGACCTGAATCTGCAAAAAGATGTAGCTTTCATACCAGTTCCAATGAATGGGTGGTAGGTACCTGGAGTTAGGATCTTGAGATCCAGTATGAGCTCAGCAGGAAAGAGTGCTGTATTCACTCATTCATTCACTACTACTTTGATTCAGCCATTCATTCCTTTGATATTTATAATCAGGTGCTCTAGGTACTGAGGACACAGCAGTGAACAAAATAGTGAGCTCTTCTCTGGGCCCAAGAGTAGAATACAATGATCCGTTTGCCATCCCTGATGGTAGTAGTCTTTCTATATATCGTTAAAATTCATGAAGATATGTCTCTCCTTAATTGTTTCGATGATAAGCTTTCAGAATTAGTTGTTCCTATAGAACACATTTCTCATTAAGTTATTTTTCCCTTTATTATTCAGAATTAAATACAGAATAGCAAGACTTCAGTTGGTTGCCTGATGATTATCTGACACCACTGAAAGTTGTCAGTTTTGTGGGCATTCTTGGATACATGCAGCTATTCCCTGCTTCATTACTTTATTTCTTTTGAGAGATTATATTGTCATTGGATGTATCAATTAGAGTAGGATTCTGCAGCAAATAACAGAAACCCCTTTGCAGTGGCTTAAGCAAGTCAGGGAATCCTCATGGAACAGCAAGTCCAGCTGCACACAGTCCTTGGATGGCGCTTTGGGTCAACTGCACCATTAGGGACCCAGAACTTTTCCCTCTTTCTGCTCCACCGTTCTTAGCGTGTGGCTTTGGCCCGCGTGGGCTTCTTCATGCATCTTTGTAGGTAACACATGCTCATAAAAACTAGTATTTGTGTAGTACATTTGCACACATCATTACGTTTGATCCTCAAAATAACCCGATGAGGAGGATACAGATAAAGGAATCAAGACTTATATGTTAAATAACTTTCCTTAGTTTACCTGATAAGATAGTCACAGAACCAGCCTCTTTTAAAAAAATTTTCAACTTTTAGTTTAAGTTCAGGGGTACATGTGCAGGATGTGCATGTTTGTTGCATAGGTAAACGTATGCCATGGTGGTTTGCTGCACAGATCGTCCCATCACCCAGGTATTAAGCCCAGCATCCATTAGCTATTCTTTCTGATGCTCTCTCCTCCCACCCCCTGCCCTCCAACAGGCCCCAGTGTATGTTGTTCCCCCACATATGTCTATGTGTTCTCATCCTTCAGCTCCCTCTTATAATTGAGAACATGAGGGTTCGGTTTTCTGTTTCTATATTAGTTTGCTAAGGATAATGGCCTCCAGCTCCATCCACGTCCCTGCACAGGACATGATCTTTTATGGCTGCATAGTATTCCATGGTATACATGTACCACATTTTCTTTATTTAGTCTATCATTGACCATATACACCATAGTATTCCATGGTGTATATGTACCACATTTTCTATCATTGTACCTGTATGTACCACACAGTCTATCATTGTTGGGCATTTAAGTTGATTCCATGTCTTTGCTATTGTGAATAGTGCTGCACTGAACATATGTGTGCATGTATCTGTATAATAGAATGATTTATATTCCTGTGGGGATATACCCAGTAATGAGATTGCTGGGTCAAATGGTTATTTCTGCCTCTAGGTCTTTGAGGAATTGCCACACTGTCTTCCACAGTGGTTGAACTAATTTACACTCCCACCAACAGTATAAAAGCATTCCTTTTTCTCCACAACCTTGCTAGCATCTGTTATTTTTTGACTTTTTAATAATAGGCATTCTGAGTGAGATTTTTTACATTATTCTCATATTCTTTTCCATGCCATGTAATTTCTGTTTTCCCACTTTTTTTTAACCCCACACCATTGAAGCTTCTTAAACCTATGTAATGCAGGACCATTTGTTCCAGGTATAGTTTCTTTTTCCCAAACTTGATGCATCTAATTAAACAAACATGTATGGTATGTATTAGGAGGAAATCTACTCAAGAGGAGAGATGATGCCTAACAAATCATGTGGCATGTTCCACTTCAGAGCTGAAGTCTCATAAATGATTAAACTGGGGAGATGGAGCGCTTATAGAAGTGAACTGAGTGTTCTCTTGGTAACTTTTCTCTTATATTTCCTATTTTCCTAGCATGGGAAGCATGAATCCTCATGGGTTGAAGAACTGTTAATGTTACACAGAGCACGGATCACAGATGTTGAGCACATCACTGGACTCAGCTTCTATCAACAAAGAAAAGAGCCAGTTTCAGACATTTTAAAGTTGAAAACACATTTGCCAACCTTTAGCCAAGAAGACTGATATATTTTTTATCCCCGAACACCATGAATCTTTTTGAGAGAACCTTATATTTTATATAGTCCTCTATCTACACTATTGCATTGTTCAGAAACTGTCGACCAGAGTTAGAACGGAGCCCTCGGTGATGCGGACATCTCAGGGAAACTTGCGTACTCAGCACAGCAGTGGAGAGTGTTCCTGTTGAATCTTGCACATATTTGAATGTGTAAGCATTGTATACATTGATCAAGTTCGGGGGAATAAAGACAGACCACACCTAAAACTGCCTTTCTGCTTCTCTTAAAGGAGAAGTAGCTGTGAACATTGTCTGGATACCAGATATTTGAATCTTACTATTGGTAATAAACCTTGATGGTATTGGGCAAACAGTAGACTTATAGTAGGATTGGGGTAGCCCATGTTATGTGACTATCTTTACGAGAATTTTAAAGTGGTTCTGGATATCTTTTAACTTGGAGTTTCATTGTAATCAAAAAAAAAAAAAAAAAAATTAACAGAAGCCAAAATACTTCTGAGACCTTGTTTCAATCTTTGCTGTATATCCTCTCAAAATCCAAATTATTAATCTTGTGTGTTTTTAATTTTTTGATTGGATTTCTTTAGATTTAATGGTTCAAACGAGTTCAACTTTGAGGGACGATCTTTGAATATACTTACCTATTATAAAATCTTACTTTGTATTTGTATTAAAAAAAAAAAGAAAAATATTCCCATCCTGCTCACTGGTAATTAACATAGGTTTAAGATGGCTTCAAATGTGGCCCTTTAGACTGTTAAAATTGTACCTTATCTTGGCAAAACTTCAGAGCACCAGTCAGTGCATGCAAGGTGCCATTTTTTATTGAGATGCTTGGAATGTTTCTTTCTGTGCACAAGACTTACCCTACCAGCAGCAGAGCCGTTCTCTGTTGAGTGGTTCATTTTGAAGTTCCATAGATTGAAGAGAACATGCCACCCATCATCTCATATCTTCTTGGTGGACATGATAAATGACACAATGAACTTGATTTCTTTACTCCCTTGACTGTACCTTTTTGTCCTTACCTGTGAACCTTCAAAGACTGCATTAACTTTTAGGCTATGTACATCCAATTTAGGTATAATATCAGTACACCAAAGATTTTTATATGTCCTTCGTATGACCATTCTTTAACAGCCTAAGGGCCAGCTGCAAAGACTTTTGGAAAATACAATTTGCAACTCAAAATTATTTAATAATTTAGGAAGTTTCTTTTTTCAGTCCTGCAGTTTCCTGAAGCTCTGTATATGATATTTTTTTCAGCCTGTTTCTCTCTGTTGTTCAGATTAGGTAATTTTATTATTCTGTCTCGAAGCTCACTGATTCTTTCTTCTGTCTAATCTGTTCTTCTGTTGAGCCCATTTATTCCTGATTTTTATATTTTAGTTATTGTATGTTTTATTTCTAAAATTTCCATTTGGTTTTTCTTTATATCTTCTATTTGCTGAGAATTTCTCTTTGCTGAGACTTTATACATTTTCATTTGTTTCAAGTGCATTTATACTTGCTTGCTGAAGCATTTTTATGATGGCTGCTGTAAAATCCTTATCAGATAATTCCAACATCTGTCACCTCATTGTTTGCATCTACTGATGGTCTTTTTTCCATTCAGAAACATTTTCCTGTTTCTTGGTGTGTGGAATGATTTTTTATTGAAACCTGGATATTTTTAGGTATTATGTTATGAGACTATGGGTCTTATTTAAACCTTCTGCTTTAGCCAACTTTCTCTGATACCACCACAGCAGGGGAATTGGGAGCACTGCTTCATTATTACCAAGTGTGGCTAGGAGTCCAGGTTCCCCAGTCAGGCTCCCTTGACACTGAGTGACAGGGTCCCCTCGTTACTACTGGGCAAGTTGAGAATTCAGTTTCCCATTAGGTCTTTATTGATTCCTCCCTGGCTGGGATGTGCAGGGCACCTTTTGCAGCACCCTGGGAATCTCCACTAATGCTATGGGACAGAGTGACCAGGAAGGGCTTCATTACACCAGGTGGGAATGAAATTCCCCGTAGCCTACACAGCCTTCTCCAACACCACTCTGGAGTTGTATTCTTCCAGCACACAAACATACACAATTTAACTCAAAGCATCTTAGCAGAGCTTAATTAAATGGATAGATGCCTGTTCCCTTTGCTGGATACCAAGAATATCAAAGTCAGGGAGTTGGGGCACCTCTTTACAGCTTGGTGAGAGTGTAAGTCTGGACTCCCCACTCAGCATTTGCTGGTATGGGTGGGGCCATGGTTTTTTTCCATGGTGTTTGGTTGGAGTACAGCCTTTTTTACCCTTGCTTGGCTACCCTTTTCTGGTCCTTTGGCAGGAGAGAGCAGGACTCTTTTAGGTTTTTTTTTTTCCCCTGCATTTGTTGACATTTCCAGGTTGCTGACTTTTTCAGCTCCAAGTTGGAAATATATGAGCTGAAAAGAAAATGTAGGGAACTCATCGCAGTGTTGTTCCTTGGGCCCCAATGTTCCTAGCCTATTTTCTCTCTACTATTCAGAGTCTTGCTGTGTTGTAATATAATATCCAGGATTTTTATATGCATTTAGCAGAACAATGTCTACTCTGTCTTTGTAGAAGTGTCTCACTGATTTTTATATATTTTTCCAGCACACAAACATACACAATTTAACTCAAAGCATCTTAGCAGAGCTTAATTAAACGGATAGATATCTGTTCCCTTTGCTGGACACCAAGAATACAAAAAAGAACAAGTGACAATTTTCTCTGTCTTAGGGAGAAGAGGCAGCAGAAGTGTAAATGATCCCTAAAGAGTGATAGATGTTATCATGAAGCCACAGGAGGGGTGCCAGGCAGCACAAAAGAGACACTGGATGCTTCTTGGTAGTAGCGGCAGTGGCTTCCCAGCCTTGGAGCTAAGGCTTGTAGGGTGAATTGGAACTTTTCAGATGAGCAAGGCAAAGAAGGGACCTTCTAACATTCCTTGGATGGAACATTTTTGACATTTTCCCATTTACAGCTACTTATATTTTCTACAAGTGTCACTGTGACCAACTTATGTACACATACTTTTTCTTGCTTTGTTATAATAATCTGTTCTTAAAGAAAATGTCAGTCTCTACATTCTATGCTGACTGTTAAGGAAAGAGCACCCACATCTGCTCCTACTTAGCTTTTTTTCTGTGGTTCTTACACAGTATTCCTTTTTTTCTTTTCTTGAAAGAGACTCCTCCTTTTCTTTTCTTGAAAGAGTTTTAAACAGATAAGATGGCAAAAGTGACTGATCTCTACTCCCCCAGTTTGAATGGTAAATTTGAATGGCAAATTCCCATGAACATATATGGTAATGTCTTTATCCTACTTTCTCCAATAAAGGCTGTTCTTAGCTTTTCAAATGATGCAAAGTGAAACCTTTATTTATCCTGATTTCTTTTTTGTTTTTTTTTTTTTTTTTGAGATGCTCTGTCGCCCAGGCTGGAGTGCAGTGGCGAGATCTCGGCTCACTGCAAGCTCCGCCTCCCAGGTTCATGCCATCCTCCCGGCTCAGCCTCCCGAGTAGCTGGGACTACAGGCCCCCGCCATCATGCCCGGCTAATTTCTTGTATTTTTAGTAGAGAATGGGGTTTCACCGTGTTAGCCAGGATGGTCTCGATCTCCTGACCTTGTGATCCGCCCGCCTCGGCCTCCCAAAGTGCTGGGATTACAGGCTTGAGCCACTGCGTCCAGCCTATCCTGATTTCTACTGTCATGCCTCACCTTAGTATTTTTTTTTTTTTTTTGAGATGGAGTCTCGCTCTGTGGCCCAGGCTGGACTGCAGTGGCATGATCTTGGCTCACTGCAACCTCCACCTCCCGGGTTCTAGCAATTCTCCTGCCTCAGCCTCCTGAGTAGCTGGGATTATAGGCGCTTGCCACACCCGGCTTTTTGTATTTTAGTAGAGACAGGATTTCACTGTGTTGCTCAGGCTGGTCTTGATCTCCTGAGCTCAGGCAATTCCCCCGCCTTGGCCTCCCAAAGTGCTAGGATTATAGGCGAGAGCCACTGTGTACTTCTTAAGTGAGGTAAGTAACTTCCATAGGAAATTTCCATCAGTTCATTCATGAAAGAACAAAGAACCTGGCAGAACTTAAAAACGTTTCCAAAAATCAGATAAAAGAGGACAAACCTTAGGGAGAAGGAGGCAGATGCTCATGTTCCAGCAGGGGAAGTAGCTGCGTAGAGTACAAGGACTGTTAGGCCTGTTGGCCGTTCCTGTTTAAGGAGACAAGATGGGCTGGAACAGGGACCACCCCCTCCTCTGGAAGAAGCTGTTACCCCCTTCACTTTTCCTCCTCTGTCATTACCCACAATCACTCTCCTTCTTTGCACTATGGTAGGTGTTTACCCATCATAGGAATGGGCATTTGAACTTTGAAACTGAATGTGGTGATTACACTTCATGCTGACGCTTATCACACGAGTGCTCTCATAAGCATTAAGTAAAATTTTATAATGACTGCAGTCCAAGGACATTTTCCCTGGTTTTTGGCCAGTCTAAATATTGTAAGAGAGAGAGAAGAAAAGTGTACGGAATATAATTGTCTCTAAGCTAAGAAATGTGGATGTTTAAATAAAACATATGTACAGAACTCTGGCTGCTTTCCTTTGTGGCTTTGTGTGTGCAGGATGGGTAGGGTCATGGGCGATGGTGCTTCTCTGCAGACATGAAACTGAGTCCAAAGGTTGTTGACAGTTAACCACATCTGTAATGTTGAAAGGTGAAAAAATCCAAAGTTCATTTCAGGTTCATAGAGTAAGCATTTCTGATCTGTGACCTATATCCTTGTTCTTGGTATTTTAATTATATTTAATCATACTTCCAGGTAAAAACAAATGACAGGCATGTATATTCTTTAGTGTTTAGAATGGTCTGGAACCAGACTTGGAACTTCTATAGATTCTTTTAATGTGAAATTTTTGTATTTATCCTCTGCATTATAGTGATTGAACAAAAAAAGTTTACTAGAAATCATATTCATACCAGAACACATAGATACGTGAAATACATTTTAATCCACTAGAAATGGAAGAATCCTTGGAAAAGGCATTATACTCATGGGATGTCAAAAGGAAGGAACATAAAAGAAGCCTCTTTCATCCTACTCAATGCTGTTGTTTTAAATTTAACTTTTTACTTGCCTGTAAATTCTCGATTCAAGGGATAGTTTTAGGATTTTAATTAAAATGACATATTTTAAATGATATATCAGAAATTCAGAACTCAGAATGGAATATACTTTGGCTTTCACATAGTAGAGATACAAAATAATTGAAGAAATATATAGGAAATAAATTTTTTACAGTGTCTCATAATTTTGCCCCACAATGTTTAGATATTTTTCACTGTTAAAAAATGTATGCATTTACTTAGATGGCATTGTGCTGGCTGTGACATAAAGGAAATAAAACAGGGATCTCCGAACCAAAAGTTTATAACTTAACTAAAAATTCTAAAGGATTTTAAATTAGACTGAAATTTTTTCAGTCCAATGAATGGATCTTGTTCAAATTTTTATAGTTTAAAAAAATCACTGGCTAGGTGCAGTGGCTCACGCCTGTAATCCCAGCACTTTGGGAGGCCAAGGTGGGTGGATCACGAGATCGGGAGATCAAGACCATCCTGGCTAACACGGCGAAACCCCATCTCTACTAAACACACACACACACACACACACACACACACACAAAATTAGCCGGGCGAGGTGGTGGGCGCCTGTAGTCCCAGCTGCTTGGGAGGCTGAGCCAGGAGAATGGCATGAACCCGGGAGGCGGGGCTTGCACTGAGCCGAGATGGTGCCACTGCACTCCAGCCTCGGCAACAGAGCAAGACTCCATCTTAAAAAAAAAAAAAAAAAATTCTGATGACACCTACAATTCTGGATTCTCTGTTATATTCTATATCTTGACACAATGTCACTGTCTGGAGAGTTAACTGTCAGCCCTCTGAGCTCAAGCCAAGCCATTGCATCCCCAGTGACTTGCACGTATATGCCCAGATGGCCTGAAGTAACTGAAGAATCACAAAAGAAGTGAAAATGCCCTGCCCCACCTTAACTGATGACATTCCACCACAAAAGAAGTAAAAATGGCTGGTCCTTGCCTTAAGTGATGACATTACTTTGTGGAAGTCTTTTTCCTGGCTCATCCTGGCTCAAAAAGCTCCCCCACTGAGCACCTTGCAACCCCCACTCCTGCCCACCAGAGAACAAACCCCCTTTGACTGTAATTTTCCTTTACCTGCCCAAATCTTATAAAACGGCCCCACCCCTATTTCCCTTCACTGACTCTCTTTTCGGACTCAGCCCGCCTGCACCCAGGTGAAATAAACAGCCATGTTGCTCACACAAAGCCTGTTTGGTGGTCTCTTCACACGGATGCACATGAAATTTGGTGCCGTGACTCGGATCAGGGGACCTCCCTTGGGAATCAATCCCCTGTCCTCCTGCTCTTTGCTCCATGAGAAAGATCCACCTATGACCTCAGGTCCTCAGACCAACCAGCCCAAGAAACATCTCACCAATTTCAAATCCGGTAAGCAGTCTCTTTTTACTCTCTTCTACAACCTCCCTCACTATCCCTCAACATCTTTCTCCTTTCAAACTTGGTGCCACACTTCAATCTCTCCCTTCTCTTAATTTCAATTCCTTTCATTTTCTGGTAGAGACAAAGGAGACACGTTTTATCCATGGACTCAAAACTCCGGCGCCGGTCACAGACTGGGAAGGCAGCCTTCCCTTGGTGTTTAATCACTGCAGGGACGCCTGATTATTCACCCACATTTCAAAGGTGTCAGACCACACAGGGATGCCTGCCTTGGTCCTTCACCCTTAGCGGCAAGTCCCGCTTTTCTGGGGGAGGGGCAAGTACCCCAACCACTTCTTTCCGTGTCTCTACCCCTTCTCTGCTTTTCTAGGGGAGGTGCAAGTACCCCAAACCCATATATCTCTGCACCCTGATCCCTTATTTCCATGCCCCAACCTCTTATATCTCTGCACCCCAATCCCTTATTTCCGTGCCCCAACCCCTTCTCTGCTTTTCTGGAGGGCAAGAACCCCCTACCCCTTCTCCATGTCTCTACTCTTTTCTCTGGGCTTGCCTCCTTCACTATGGGCAAGCTTCCACCTTCCATTCCTCTTTCTTCTCCCTTAGCCTGTGCTCTTAAAACTTAAAACCGCTTCAACTCTCACCTGACCTAAAATCTAAGCATCTTATTTTCTTCTGCAATGCCGCTTGACCCCAATACAAACTCGACAGTAGTTCCAAATAGCCAGAAAACAGCACTTTCAAATTTTCCATCCTGCAAGATCTAAATAATTCTTGTCATAAAATATGCAAATGGTCTGAGGTGCCTGATGTCCAGGCATTCTTTTACACATCAGTCCCTTCCTAGTCTCTGTGCCCAGTGTAACTCATCCCAAATCTTCCTTCTTTCCCTCCCACCTGTCCCCTCAGTCCCAACCCCAAGCGTCACTGAGTCTTTCTAATCTTCCTTTTCTACAGACCCATCTGACCTCTCCCCTCCTCGCCAGGCCAAGCTAGGTCCCAATTCTTCCTCAGCCTCCGCTCCTCCACCCTATAATCCTTTTATCACCTCCCCTCCTCACGCCTGATCCGGCTTACAGTTTTGTTCCGCAACTAGCCCTCCCCCACCTGCCCAGCAATTTACTCTTAAAAAGGTGGCTGGAGCTAAAGGCATAGTCAGGGTTAATACTCCTTTTTCTTTATCTGACCTCTCCCAAATCAGTTAGCGTTTAGACTCTTTTTCATCAAATATAAAAAACCCAGCCCAGTTCATGGCTCGTTAGGCAGCAACCCTGAGATGCTTTACAGCCCTAGACCCTAAAAAGGTCAAAAGGCCGTCTTATTCTCAAAATACATTTTATTACCCAATCTGCTCCCGACATTAAATAAAACTCCAAAAATTAAATTCCGGCCCTCAAACCCCACAACAGGATTTAATTAACCTCGCCTTCAAGGTGTACAATAATAGAAAAAGGTTGCAATTCCTTGCCTCCACTGTGAGACAAACCCCAGCCACATCTCCAGCACACAAGAACTTCCAAACGCCTGAACCACAGCAGCCAGGCATTCCTCCAGAACCTCCTCCCCCAGGAGCTTGCTACAAGTGCCAGAAATCTGACCACCAGGACAAAGAATGCCTGCAGCCCAGGATTCCTCCTAAGCCGTGTCCCATCTGTGCAGGACCCCACTGGAAATTGGACTGTTCAACTCACCTGGCAGCCACTCCCAGAGCCCCCGGAACTCTGGCCCAAGGCTCTCTGACTGACTCCTTCTTGGCTTAAGCAGCTGAAGACTGATGCTGCCCGATCGCCTTGGAAGCTCCGTAGACCGTCACGGACGCCGAGCTTTGGGTAACTCTCACAGTGGAAGGTAAGTCTGTCCCCTTAGTCAATACGGAGGCTACCCACTCCACATTACCTTCTTTTCAAGGGCCTGTTTCCCTTGCCTCCATAACTGTTGTGGGTATTGACGGCCAGGCTTCTAAACCTCTTAAAACTCCCCAACTCTGGTGCCAACTTAGACAACACTCTTTTAAGCACTTGTTTTTAGTTATCCCCACCTGCCCAGTTCCCTTATTAGGCCGAGACACTTTAACTAAATTATCTTCTTCCCTGACTATTCCTGGGCTACAACCACACCTCATTGCCACCATTTCCCCCAGTTCAAAGCCTCCTTCACATCCTCCTCTTGTATCCCCCCACCTTAACCCGCAAGTATAGGATACCTCTACTCCCTCCTTGGCGACCGATCATGCACCCCTTACCATCTCATTAAAACCTAATCACCCTTACCCCGCTCAATGCCAATATCCCATCCCGCAGCACGCTTTAGAAAGATTAAAGCCTGTTATCACTCGCCTGCTACAGCATGGCCTTTTAAAACCTATAAACTCTCCTTACAATTCCCCCATTTTACCTGTCCTAAAACCAGACAAGCCTTACGAGTTAGTTCAGGATCTGCGCCTTATCAACCAAATTGTTTTGCGTATCCACCCTGTGGTGCCAAACCCATATACTCTCCTATCCTCAATACCTCCCTCCACAATCCATTATTCTGTTCTAGATCTCAAACATGCTTTCTTTACTATTCCTTTGCACCCTTAATCCCAGCCTCTCTTTGCTTTCACTTGGACTGACCCTGACACCCATTAGGCTCAGCAAATTACCTGGGCTATACTGCCACAAAGCTTCACAGACAGCCGCCATTACTTCAATCAAGCCCAAATTTCATCCTCATCTGTTACCTATCTCAGCATAATTCTCATAAAAACACACGTGCTCTCCCTCCTGATCGTGTCCAATTAATCTCCCAAACCTCAATCCCTTACAAAACAACTCCTTTCCTTCCTAGGCATGGTTAGTGCAGTCAGAATTCTTACACAAGAGCCAGGACCGCACCCTGTAGCCTTTCTGTCCAAACAACTTGACCTTACTGTTTTAGCCTAGCCCTCGTGTCTGCGTGCAGTGGCTGCCGCTGCTTTAATACTTTTAGAGGCCCTAAAAATCACAAACTATGCTCAACTCACTCTCTACAGCTCTCATAATTTCCAAAATCTATTTTCTTACTCACACCTGACGCATATCCTTTCTGCTCCCTGGCTCCTTCAGCTGTACTCACTCTTTGTTAAGTCTCCACAATTACCATTGTTCCTGCCCGGGACTTCAATCCGGCCTCCCACATTATTCCTGATACCACACCTGACCCTCATGACTGCATCTCTCTGATCCACCTGATTCACCCCATTTCCCCACATTTCCTTCTTCCCTGTTTCTCACTCTGATCACACTTGGTTTATTGATGGCAGTTCCACCAGGCCTAATTGCCACACACCAGCAAAGGCAGGCTATGCTATAGTATCTTCCACATATATCGTTGAGGCTACCGCTCTGGCCCCTTCCACTACCTCTCAGCAAGCTGAACTAGTTGCCTTAACTCAAGCCCTCTCTTGCAAAAGGACTACGCATCAATATCTATACTGATTCTAAATATGCCTTTCATATTCTGCACCACCATGCGGTCATATGGGCTGAAAGAGGTTTTCTCACTACACAAGAGTCCTCCATCATTAATGCCTCTTTAATAAAAACTCTACTCAAGGCCGCTTTACTTCCAAAGGAAGCTGGAGTCATTCACTGCAAGGGGCATCAAAAGGCATGAGATCCCATTGCTCTAGGCAACGCTTACGCTGATAAGGTGGCTAGACAAGCAGCTAGCTCTCCAACTTCTGTCCCTCATGACCAGTTTTTCTCCTTCACATCGGTCACTCCCACCTACTCCCCTGCTGAAACTTCCACCTATCAATCTCTTCCCACACCAGGCAAATGGTTCTTAGACCAAGGAAAATATCTCCTTCCAGCCTCACAGGCCCATTCTATTCTGTCGTCATTTCATAACCTCTTCCATGTAGGTTACAAGCCGCTAGCCCGTCTCTGAGAACCTCTCATTTCCTTTCCATCACGGAAATCTATCCTCAAGGAGATCACTTCTCAGTGTTCCATCTGCTATTCTACTACTCCTCATGGAATATTCAGGCCCCCTCCCTTCCCTACACATCAAGCTCAAGGATTTGCTCCCACCCAGGACTGGCAAATTAGCTTTACTCAACATGCCCCGAGTAAGATAACTAAAATACCTCTTAGTCTAGGTGGACACTTTCACTGGATAAGTAGAGTCCTTTCCTACAGGGTCTGAGAAGGCCACTGCAGTCATTTCTTCTGTTCTGTCAGACATAATTCTTCAGTTTAGCCTTGTCATTCCCTTCTGTCAGACATAATTCCTCAGTTTAGCCTTCCCACCTCTATACAGTTTGCTAACAGACCAGCCTTTATCAGTCAAATCAGCCAAGCATTTTTTCAGGCTCTTAGTATTCAGTGACAGACTAATGGTCTATTAAAAACACACCTCACCAAGCTCAGCCACCAACTAAAAAAGGACTGGACAATACTTTTACCACTTTCGCTTCTCAGAATTCAGGCCTGTCCTTGGAATGCTGCAAGATATAGCCCATTTAAGCTCCTGTATAGACACTCCTTTTTATTAGGCCCCAGTCTCATTCCAGACACCAGGCCAACTTAGACTGTGCCGCCAAAAACTTGTCATCCCTACTATCTTCTGTCTAGTCATACCCCTATTCACCATTCTCAACTACTCATACATGCCCTGCTCTTGTTTACACTGCCAGTTTACACTGTTTCTCCAAGCCATCACAGCTGATATCTCCTGGTACTATCCCCAAACCGCCACTCTTAACTCTTAAAGTAAATAAATAATCTTTGCTGGCAATGCTATGCTGAACCTCCGTACGCACTCTCTAATTAGATGTCCTAGGTCCTCCCAATTCTTAGTCCTTTAATACCTGTTTTTCTCCTTCTCTTATTCCATTTAGTTTTTCAAGTCATATAAAACTGTATCCAGGCCATCACCAATAATTCTAAATGACAAATATTTCTTCTAACAACCCCACAATATCACCCCTTACCACAAAATCTTCCTTCAGCTTAATCTCTCCCACTCTAGGTTCCCACGCCGCCCCTAATCCTGCTTGAAGCAGCCCTGAGAGACATCGCCCATTCTCTCTCCATATCACCCCCCAAAAATTTTCGCCGCCCCCACACTTCAACACTATTTTGTTTTATTTTTCTTATTAATATAAGAAGGCAGGAATCTCAGGCCTCTGAGCCCAAGCCAAGCCATCGCATCCCCTGTGACTTGCACGTATATGCCCAGATGGCCTGAAGTAACTGAAGAATCACAAAAGAAGTGAAAAGGCCCTGCCCCGCCTTAACTGATGTCATTCCACCACAAAAGAAGTGTAAATGGCCTGTCCTTGCCTTAACTGATGACATTACCTTGTGAAAGTCTTTTTCCTGGCTCATCCTGGCTCAAACAGCGCCCCCACTGAGCACCTTGCGACCCCACTCCTGCCCACCAGAGAACAAACCCCCTTTGACTGTAATTTTCCTTTACCTGCCCAGATCTTATAAAACGGCCCCACCCCTATCTCCCTTCGCTGACTCTCTTTTCGGACTCAGCCCACCTGTACCCAGGTGAAATAAACAGCCATGTTGCTCACACAAAGCCTGTTTAGTGGTCTCTTCACACGGACGCGCATGAAATTAACCACTTGTATTAAGGTCCAAACAGAAACAAGATGGTAAATCTATGGGTCTTTTGTCTGTGTACTTGTTCATAAGCTATCTCTGCAGGTTTACTCAACAGCACACTTTAAGACATTGGCACTGGAATAGATTTGCCCAGCTCAGGGTTGACAGTAGATTTCAAAGCTGAGCTTACTCTGTGTCAGGCATTAGGGGTAAATTGGAGAACAGGGCAGATGGGATGCCTGCCCCCTTGGTGCTCTCTTGTCAATGTTTTACCTTTATTTCAAGGTCCAGCCCAAAGAGATATCCTTGGGATCCATTGTTTATGTGGTCAGACTTTCCCAACATTGGTAGTAACAGACAGTACCTGCCCTCAGTCTAGTTCTTGTTATGTATTATGGTTGCAATACAACTACAGATGTGTAATGAAGTTGATTATTCCATAACCCATACACAGTGTTGTTAGATGGCACCGTGGCCTATTAAGAAATTTTACCCAGGACCCAGACTCCAAATCCAAATACAGAACTTGCTAAAAGCAGTCTTTGCAAGCTTAACATGAAATAAAATAATTTCAAGGTGGTGTGGTTATAGGTATAAGAGGATTGTTAGCTTCCACTTGGGGTTTCCAGGGACCTGGTGGGATCTTATCCTACAGAGAACACCAACCTCTTAAGGAAACTGGGAAGCCCAGAGAAGCTGCCCCACCTAAACATTTCCCAGCCTGTGATCCTGTAAGAAAAGAAAAATAGCTCAGGGCAGCCTGAGCTGTGTGAGGCATGTAGAATTAGGCCCAGAGAGATGTGAGTGTGAGACTTTATTCTTACCACCCACCTCCCCCCATGCCTAGGGGCAGTTGTTTAAAGTCTTTTCATTCCTTATTAGCTGCCTCACTCATTATCCTCACATGCCTGGAGTTTGTGATGCAAAGAACAATGTATAGCAAGTTATGTTGTAACAATGTATAGCAAGCTTATGTTATGTTGATATTACTTCTTGGTAAACAATTTAGGAACTGCCTCTTTTTTCCTTTAAAAACTCACTTGTAACTGCTGCTAATTGGAGCACACATTCAGGGCAAACTTGAATCCATGCCTCTGGGTTACAATTCTCAAAACTGGCCCAAATAAACTGCTTCTATTAAGTTTGCCTCAGTTTCTTCTTTTAGGTTAACATCAGTTACATTTGCTTAGAGTGTATACTTTGAGCATATTCCTGAAAACTGTAACCCTGATGAGATTTATGTGTCCCAAGTGTGCTGTTTCAGAAGTGTAATCACCTGATGGGTTCTTCCTGCCCACTGACTAGACAAAACCAATTCACTGAGATTGTGACATTGTAGTAAAGAGAGCATTTAGTTAATGTTAATCTAGCTACATGGCTCAGAGGTTAGGGTTTTTCAAGGATAGCTTCATAGGCATGGGACTGGGGAATGGGTACTGCTGATTGGTTGGAGAGGCAATTATAGGGGTGTGAAAACAGTCCTCATGCATTGAGTCCACCTCTGAGTGGGAGACCACAGGACTGGTTAAGTCATGAGTCATGGGTCCAGGTGAAGTCAGTTGCCAGAATGCAAAAATCAGAAAAATTTATCAAAAGATCAATCTTAGGTTCTACAATAGTGACATTATCTATAGGGACAATTGAGGAAGTCACAAATTTGCTTCACTGGATTGAGGGAAGACAGCCAGCCGGTGAGGCTAGAAGCAAGATAGAGTCAGCCACGTTAGATTTCTCTCACTGTCATAATCTTTGCAAAGGCAGTTTCACAGGGTGACAGCTCAATACTGTGGGATTGTTTTTTTCAGTGACTGTAACTCTCATTTGGCATTTTAGCATCTGTATTAGTCCATTCTCACACTGCTATAAAGATATACCTGAGACTGGGTAATTTATAAAGAAAAGAGGTTGTTTAATTGGCTCACAGTTCTGCAGGCTGCACAGGCTTCTGCTTCTCGAGAGACCTCAGGAAACTTACAATCATGGCAGAAGGTGAAGGGGAAGGAAGCACGTATTCACATGGCCAGCAGGAGAGAGCAAGAGCATAAGGGGATGGGCTACATACTTTCAAACCAGATCTCATAAGAACTCACTTAATATCATGAGAACAAGAAGGGGAAGTCTGCCCCCATGATCCAGTCACCTCCCCTCCGGCCCCTCCTCTAACAGTGAGAATTGCAATTTGACATGAGAGTTGGGTAGGGACACAGACCCAAACCAAGTTGGCATATATTTCTTACAGAGATAGTTTCCTTTTCATGTGTTTATCGTCATTGTGTTTGTCTGTTTGCATTGCCATACAGGAATACCCACAACTGGGTAATCTAAAAAGAAAAGAGGTGTATTTGCTTCACAGTTCTGCAGGCTATGTAAGCATGGCACCAGCATCTGCTTGGCTTCTTGTGAGGCCCCAGAAAGCTTCCAATCATGGCAGAAGGCAAAGGGTGAGCCAGCATGTCACATGGCAAGAGAAGGAGCAAGAGAGAGAGAGGGAGGAGGTGTCAGGCTCTTTTAAACACTAGGTCTTGTGTGAACTCATAAGGTGAGAATTCTTTAGCACAAGGACAGAGCCATTCATGAGGACCCCCATGACAAAAACACCTCCCACCAGGCCCAACTCGGCATCAAATATCACATTTCAACATGAGATTTGGAGGGGAAAAAAACATCCAAACCATATCAGTCATGTCTCCAAAACCATCTGTTATTTCTAGCATAATGTCTGGCACATCGGAGTTGCTCAGTAAAAAATGTCCAGAAGAATGAAACCCAAAGGTACAATCATACCAAACATCCACTTAAGACAGCTAAGGAATAACAAGTTACAGAAATACAGCCAGAAGACAATTTCACAGTAATTATTCTTTGCCTCCCTAGTTTTCAAGTGCTAGAAGATACTTTCAATGGGATATTTTTTGAAAGAGTTTATTTATAGATATCTTCCCAGTGCACAAAGCAGAATTTTTTAAAATAATAATAAAAGAATAAGAATACTTTTCAAGAGCCATTCACAATTGTTTCAGTTAATCTGTCCTGTGGAAAGTCTGCTGCCTGGTGAGCTGAAGGGAAAGCGCGAATTTTTCAGTTTTGACATCTCAAATGAAAACCTCTCTACAAAGCACATAGTTTTTCTCCAGCGACAAGCTATCATAAACATTCACTGGCAAAGGTGGAGATGCAGGGTATGTGAGAACCAAGTGCCTCTTGGTTCTCACATCCCTCAACTCCAGGTAACACCTTCTGCTGTGAGGAAAAGCACATCAGTGCTACTGGTGTTACTACTCCAGTAGCAAACACACTGGGGCATATGGAACAAATAGATTTTGGGCAACTTTCACACACTTTACCAAAGAAGAGAGACATTTTCTCACCCTCCCTCCTATCTTTGAAATTCAGGGCAATGGAGTTTAGCATTGGCTAAGGTAGTAGTGAAGTGAATTAGAGGTAAACAAAATTATCCCATCCATCAGGTGTCTGACGGATACTTGACAGTGAAACTGAAATATGGAACATAAATTTTCATAAACCCAATGAATCAGCAATATTGTGATAACCAAGACATCTCTGAAATAGATCAAATACAAATATAAAAATAATCGTAGCTATCATTTACTGGGTTTTGTTTCAGACATTGTGCTAAATGATTTACATTATCCAAGGAAGAATTTGAACCCAGGACTTGGCAAAGCTCATATATTTAAATAATACATTATATTGTCTCCTCTGAAAGCACATTGAAAATGTTCCTGTTCTTTCATTAAGTTCTATTCCATCAGTAGTTGCATTCTAAACCAGTTATTCTGGCTTGAATTCTGCTGCACTGCACAAGACATTTGTTTTTTATCATCTTCCTTTCCACTTTCAAGCATTTCTGAGTTCACATCTGTTGACATTCTTTCTAGTCCCTCATCGAGGAAGTGTAACTCTTTTTCTTTCAGACCTGACGCCTCACTTCCTACAAGGCTTTGTTTCTCAAATCACACACACACACACACACACCACACACACACACACACACCACACACACACACACACACACACCTGTAATTCCCACCTCTGTACTGCTTCCATCTCTCTTCTTGAATATGCTCTCATCCTTTCATTTTTCTGTTGTCTTTACCCCATTCCTTTTGTTCCCTCTGGCTTTCTCAGGCTTCTCTTTTTACTGTGGGACAGGACTAATAGTACTTGGTTTATATTTTCTGTCTTTATTTCCTTACTAAGCTCTCCCTTTTTTATATGTCAGTTTCTGACCGCCTCCCAACACTTCCCCACCTCCCATAACCTCCCTTTTAAAAACAATATTTTCTAATGGACAGATTTTATTTTTATTTTGAAAATTAACAAAAAAATACTGTGAAGTATAAGGAAGAAAATAACAAGCATTCATGCAACCCACGACAGTTAACGTTCTGCCTTCTTTGTTAGCTTCTTGATTATTGCATTAATCTCTTTTAAAAATATTTTTCATCACTGTGATTATCTCAAACATTCCTATATGTCCCATTGCTTTCATTTTTTATCAATGCTTATTACATTACCTGCTATTTGTAGTTTATTATTTCTATATTTTTATTTTTGGGGACCTGCTATTCCCTGTTTTAAAATCTCCTTCTATTGTTTTATTGTTTCTTCTTTGAGCTTCTTTTTATTTATTGGATTTGTATTCCTTCCTATCAACCTGTTATATAACATGAAACATTTTTTCAGTGTTTATTCTCATTTTTTATCCCCTATATTTTCTTCTAAGTGGAGCAGGTGGAATGAGCCTTTCCTTTCTCCCTTCCTCTCTCCCTCCGTTTCTTTCTTCCCTCCTTCCTTCTTTTATTCCATCCTTCCTTGTTTCTTCTCTTCCTTCCTTTGTTTCCTTGTTTTAACCTTATAGCATACTTACGAGTTTAATGCCATTTCTTTTTATGTTATTCATGATCGACATTCTATTTTACTCTGAGATGGATAGGTGACCATCTTCCAAATTGTGTCTGAGTTATTTGTTTCTTCCTTTAAACTACAGTGTCAGGGAGGAACATTTTGTAGCTTATCAACTTTTCTGAAGCCAAAAGGAAAGTTAGGGATAGAAGAAAGGATGGATTGAGGTTGTCTTCAGACTTTCCGTGATATCTGAGCTGTTTTCCTCTTCTGGAATTGTGTCTTATATGAAGTTCCTCTTCATTTGAGGTATAAATAATTCCTGTGTTGAGTGCTTTTATACTTTGGCCCATTTATTTATCACCTACCCAGGAGATAACACATCTCTGTCACCTCTGTCTTCTATTACTTTTTTCCTGTGCTCAAGTAATCCTCCTGCTTCAGCCTCCCAAGTAGCTGGGACTACAGGTGCATGCCACTGTACCTGTCCTTGTTTTCCCTTTCCTTGTTTCACCAGTTTTCCCATCATGTTACCATTTTCCGTAGCGATTGTTTTATCTTTCCATCCTGCATGCTCCTTTTCAAAATGACTTTGCTGCTCCCCCAACAACAGGCAGAGCCTGTTTCCACATCCTCTGAATGTAGGCTAGCCTTGGGACTTGCTTTGGCCAATAGAATGTGGCAGAAGTGACATTTTGCATTTTATAAGGCATCCTTAGGAGCTTTGCAGCTTCTGCTTTAGGTTCCGAAAATGGAGCTCCTACCACTATGAAAAAAAGCTCAGGTTAAACTACTTGAACGATGAGAGACTATCCAGTAGAGAGGTCCAGGCTCACAGCTGGGACCAAGGTCCCATATGAGAGAGTAAGGCCATTTTATGCCCTCCAGTCCCGATAGAGCTGCCAGATGACTGCTGCGGCACAAGTGACCCCAGAAAAGCCCATAAGAAGAACAACCTATATGAGCCCAGACAAGCCACAGAATCTTGAAAAATAGGAAATTGTACAAAGCTAATAAATCAACATATGATTTGTTATGCAGCATTAGCTAAATAAGACAACTGATTTCCATCCCAAAGTAGTCAGGAAAAGGAACAGGTAAACCTACATAGTCAATCTGCTTATCTTCATCTTTGAGGGAATTAGTGAGAAAAATCAGGGTTCTGAAAAGCTGGGGGGCAGAGTTCAGAGCCAATTCTGGCTCTGCTTGTCGCATTCAGAATCTCTTGTTTATTTCAGGAGGTTTAGATGTTTCTCCAATTAAGAGGGAGTGTAAGCCACTCTTCTGCTGTGCTCATTCTTATAATACAATGTGTCATTTTAAACCCACTTTGGCCTCTCTCCCTTGGATTGGATGAACCTAATTATGGTTTGCTTGGGGAAACTTAGCTTGAGGCTGTGGTTCTCTACCATTACTGTCTATAAAACTCAGTAAACCCTACTGACAGGTAGAATCCTGCCCATCACTCTCACGACAGTCTGTAGCTCTTCCTTATAAATACACACTAAGTAATTCTGAGGCTAGTGGTCTACACTTTAAGAAATACAATTGACATAAATCTAACATTTCAGAGAATAATAGGTCCAGTTTTACTTCTTTCCATCAGTTGTTTGTAAAGTTAATAATTGAGACACAGCCTAAGCCCGAAAGCAAGGCTCCATATCTACAAAAGATACAAAAACAAATTAGCCATACATAGTTTTGTGCACCTGTAGTCCCAGTTACTCAGGAGGCTGAGGTAGGAGGATCCCTTGAGCCCAGGAGTTTGAGGCTGCAGTGAGCCATGATCATACCACTGCACTCCAGTCTGGACAACAGAGTGAGACCCTGTCTCAAAAAAATAAAACAAAGAATTGGAGGCCGGGTATGGTGGTTCTCGCCTGTAATGCCAGCACTTTGGGAGCCGAGGTGGGTGGATCATCTGAGGTTGGGAGTTCGAGACCAGCCTGACCAACATGGAGAAACCCCATCTGTACTAAAAATACAAAATTAGCCGGGTGTGGTGGCACATGCCTGTAATCCCAACTACTTGGGAGGCTGAGGCAGAAGAATCGCTTGAACTCGGGAGGAGGAGGTTGCAGTGAGACAAGATCACACCACTGCACTCCAGCCTGGGCAAAAAGAGTGAAACTCTGTCTCAAAAAAAAAAAAAAAAAAAAAAAAAAGAATTGGGGAAAAGTCATTTGGGTGCGCATATTGATTCCATACTTCAAAGGACGTAGTAGAGGCATACCCATGTTCACAGCATTGTTCACAGTAGCCAGGGGGTGGAGACAACCCAAGTGGCTATTGACAGATAAATGAATACATAAAATGTGGGATATTTATGGAATATTATTCAGTCTTAAAAAAGAAGGAAGATCTCACACATGCTACAACATAGATGAATCTTGAGGACATTACGCTAAGTAAAATAAGCCATTCACAAAAAAGACAATGTATGATTCCGCTTACATAAGGCATCCAAAGAACTTAAATTTCTAGAATGGAAAGTAGAATGTTGCTTACAAGGAGCTGGGAGAATGGGGAGTTGTTTAATGGGTGTAGATTTTCACTTTTACTAGATGAAACAGTTCTAGGGATCTGTTGCACAACAACGTTAACAGCACTAAACCACATAATTACAAGTGTTTAAGATGGTAAATTTTATGTTATGTGGGTTTTTTTTTTAAATTGTGGTTAACCACAATTTTTTTTTAATGAGGAGGAAGAGGACGTGTTGACAGCATAAATAGTAAATCCTGATTGTAGATAACTTACAAGTTTGTTATGACTATGTTTCACAGCAATACTAAAAACAACAGCAATAAATACAATTGTCACTTTAGAAACATTGTTAACTCTATACATCAGATAAAATTGAACATAGGAAACTCCTACAGCTGCAGAGTAGCATGTAGTTAGAGGCCATCTCTAAAGAGTTGCTCTCCCCCTGCTGGCAAGTCTTGGAATTGTTCAGTTTGGGGAAGGAACCAGGACAGCTAGAGAGAGAACGGTCTAAGTAAGACGCTCTTGTCATTAAAACGTAGGTGCTTTCATTCATCAAAATATTTCCTAGAAAGACACCAAACTCCCATAGCTATTATCTGAAGTTATTCACTTATACATTCTTCCATTTATTTCTTTTAAATATTTTAATTGACAAATGACAGATTGTATATATTTATGGTGTACAATGTAAAGTTTTGATATGTGTATACATTGTGGAATGATTAAATCCAATTCTTCCACTTCTTAAAATGAATGTACAATTTATTTGACTATAGCTGATTCATTCACCAACCTGTATTTAACTCTTAATTTGCACTATTGTGCTAAACACTGGGATTTCGAAGATGACATTGGTGCGGACCCAGGTTGGATATCTGATAGAGGGATATAGAAATGTAAATCATTAAATCAAATTTAGTAAAGAGTTGTAAGTGTAATAGAAACCATCTATGTACTAGAGTATAAGAATTGGGGCATAAAGGAAGCAGTAAAGGGGTTCAGCAGGAGTATAATTAATAAATTGGATTCCTGTCTTTTTTTAAAATTAATTAATTTTTTTTTTTTTTGAGACTGAGTCTCGCTCTGTTGCCCAGGCTGGAGTGCAGTGGCACGTCGGGTCACTGCAAACCTCCCCCTCCTGGGTTCAAGCGATTCTCCTGCCTCAGTCTCCTGAGTAGCTGGGATTACAGGCCCCTGCCACCACGCTTGGCTAATTTTTGTGGTTTTAGTAGAGATTGGGTTTCACTATGTTGGCAAGGCTGGTCTCAACCTCCTGACCTCAGGTGACCCACCCGCCTCAGCCTCTCAAAGTGCTGGGATTACAGGCATGAACCACCACACCCGGCCTTCCTGCCCTTTGAATATACCAAGAAGAGGTAATTCGATCATGCATAGCACACAAATATATTAATTGTCAAAGCGCATCCTCTCTCTATTTTTGTTAGTTGGATTTTTTTTTTTTAAAAAGACTTTCATTTTCAAATAATTACAAATTCACAGGAAATTGCAGAGATGGATAGTATAGAGGTTCTGTGTATCCTTTACCTGGTTTCCCCAGTGATTACATCATCAAAACCAAGGAGTTGATTGACAATGATAAAAAGCATATGCATAATTCTATGTCCTTTTACCATATGTTTAGATTTGATAAGTACCACTTCAATCAAGATATATAACTATTTCATTACCACAGGGATCTTCCAGGGCTACTGCTTTACAATACTACTAACCTCCTCCCTCTAGCATCGTTAAACCCTGGCAACTGTTCATCTATTAAAGGATGACATTGACACTGGAGATGACATCTAATAAAGAGACACAGACAAGTAAATCATGCAAATCTAATGCAGAGAATAAACTAAGCTTGTAACCTGTAATAGCTTGTAGCTTCAATGTTATATAAATGAAATCATGCAGTATGTGACCCTTTGAGATTGACTTTATTCCCCCCAATTGGTGCACTTTCCTGTAATCAAGCAAAGTTGCTGCGTGTATCAATAGTTTATTGCTTTTTTACTGCTGAGTTACATTTCTAGTTTGGAGGTACACAGTTTGTTGAATCACTCACCTATTGTAGGACATTTTCAGTTATTTCCAGTTCTTGTCTGTTACATATAACACTGCTATGAACAACTATATGCAGGTTCTTTTATGGACTTAGAGTTGCATTTCTCTGAGTTAAATGTCCAGGAGGATGATTGCTAGGTTGATTAGTAAGTGAATGTTTAGTTCTTTTTGAGAAACTGCCAAACAATTTTTCAGAGTGGCCATAACACTTAAAATCACCACCCACGACGTGTGAAACATTTACTGGCATTATTTTTCATTATTGTCATTATTTTTCATTGGTTTGATTTGATAGGCATGCAGTGGTAGCTCATAGTGATCCTAATTTGCATTTCACAATTGGATTAGATGTTGCATATGTTTTCATGGTGCTTATTTGACATTTATATATGCTTTCTGGTGAAATACTTCATCACGTCTTTTGCCCATTTTCTAAGTGAATAGTTTAACTTTTTACTGTTGCAGATTGAGAGTGCTTATAAATTCTAGACATGACTCCTTTATCAGATATGTGGTTTGCAAATATTTCCTCTTACTCTGCAGCTTGTATTTTCACATCTTTACTGGGTCTTCTGCAGGACAAACACTTTTAATTTGGATGAAGTTTAATTTATCATTTTTTTTCTTTTATGAAGCATGCTTTTGGTGTCATGTCTAAGAACTTTTCATCAAACCCCAGGTCCTGAAAATGTTTGCCTATGATTTCTTCTAAAGTTTTATATTTTACATTTTACTTTAAAATCTATGATTCAAAAATTTGAGTTAATTTTTATATAATGTGTGAGATTTAGGTCAAGGTTCACATTTTTACCTATGAATATACAATAGCTGCAGGACCATATATTGAAAAGGCTATCTTTCCTCCATTACAATGCTTTTCTACCTTCGTTAAGACTCAGTTCAGTGTATTTTCCTGGGTGAACTTCTGGGTTCTTTATCCTGTTCTGTTGATTTATGTCACTGTCCCTCTATCAATACCATGTAACCGGTTTACTGTGTCAGCAAAGTAAGTCTTGAAATTGGGCAGAGTGAGTCTTCCCACTTGATTCATCTTTTTCAAAATTGTTTTTAGCTATTCTAGTTCCTTTGCCTTTCCATATACATTTTATCTTATTTTATTTTTGAAACAAGTTCTCACTCTATCATCCAGGCTGGAGTGTGGTGGCACGATCACTGTTCACTGCAGCCTCAGCCTCCCAGGATCAGGAGATTCCCCTGCTTCAGTCTCCTGAGTGACTGGGACCACAGGTGTGGACCACCACACCTGGCTAATTTTTTTTTTTTTTTTTGATTCTTAGAAACAGGGTCTTGCTCTGGGCGCAGTTCCCTGTAATCCTAGCAATTTGGGAGGCCAAGGCGGGCGGATTTTCTGAACTCAGGAGTTCAAGACCAGCCTGGGCAACACGGTGAAACCCTGTCTCCACTAAAATACAAAAAATTAGTAGGGCATGGCGGCATGCGCATGTAGTCCCAGCTACTCGGGAGGCTGAGGCAGGAAAACTGCTTGAACCCGGGAGGTGGGAGGTTGCAGCAAGCCACTGCACTCCAGCCTGGGAGACAGCGAGACTGTCTCTAAATAAATAAATAAATAAATAAACAAACAAACAAACAGTGTCTTCCTACTTTTCCAAGGCTAGTCTTGGAACTCCTGGGCTCAAGCATCCTCCCAGCTTGGTCTCCCAAAGTGTTGGGATTACAAGCAAGAGCCACTGTGCCCAGCACCATATAAATTTTAGAATAATCTTGTCTTTGTCCTTACCAACAAAATTTCTTCCTGAGATTGTGCTGGTAATTGCAATAAACCTATATATCAATTTTGGGAGAACTGACATCTTAACAGTGTTGAGTTGTCTGATCCATGACCACAGTATGTCTCTCCATTCATTTAGATTTTTGATTTCTTTCATTGCTATTTCATAGTTTTCGGCACGTTTTTATTAGACTCACACTCAAGAATATTTTTAGCAATTGTAAATGCTGCTGTATCTAAAATTTTACCTTCCACATTTCCATTGCTAGTATGTAGAAATACAATTAATTTTTGTTCTAGGAGGGTGTTTTGGTGGATTCCTTGGGACTTTTGTAGATAGACAATCATGCTTTCTACAAAAAGGGACAGTTTTATTTTTCTCTTTTCAATATACACACCTTTTATTTCCTTTCCTTGCTTTATTGCACTGGCTAGAACTTCTAATACCATGCTGAAAAGCGGTGGTGAGTGGACATTTTCGCTTTGTTCCTGATTCTAGCAAGAACGTATTGTCTTTCATCCTGAAGAATGATGTTAGTTGTAGGGTTTTTTTTGTGGGGGGTTGATATTAGTATTCTCTGTTTTTAGAAACAAATGTAACATCTGAATTTGTCTACCACTCTAAGGTGCAAGAAACTCCACTTTATTTAATTTTTCTCAATCAAGTTAAATCAGAATGTTAGTTGTTATGTTTACGAGGTTTCCATTTTTGTATTAAATAGTAGTTATTTTAATTTTTAATAAAAACCAGAAATCTTTATTGGCTCACATTTCTGGAGGCTGAAAAGTCCAATATCATGGTGCCAGTGCTAATGAGGGCTTTTGTGCTATGTCATCCCATAGAGGAAGGTGAAGGGCAAGAGAGGGCAAATGAGAGAGGAATGAACTAATCTTGTCCTTTTATAACAAACCAACTCCCCAGATAATGGCCTTGATCCACTTGTGAAGGTGGAGCCCTCCTGGCCTAACTACCTCTTTAATGGTCTCACCTCTTAACACTGTTGCATTAGGGATTAACTTTCCAATACATGCCTTTTGGGATACACATTTAAACCATAGCACATGTGATGTTGAGCAGGTGACTCACAAAAGAGTCACGCTAAATAGTAGTTATTAAAACACACACACACCCCGCTAGAAAAAATAATAAATAATACAAAGAAAAATTTTCATTCCTGGTAAAAATTTTTAATACCCGTATTAGCATATTCATAAATAACTAAATTTCACCTTGTTGTAATCATATGAAAAGTGGTGATCACACTAATAATTAGTCCATCAATAACTTTAAAATATCTTTTATGCCTTCTTTTGAGTGTTTTTTCTTTCTTCTCATAATGAAGTCCTCTTCCTTGTGAAGTAAGAAAAGTAAGTCAGCAACTATATTTAGCTCTTGTAATTATGTTTTTGTATAATAGACAATGCAAAGTCTTTTAAATATTAGATCTCAGTGAAGTATCATCCTTGGATATTTTTAGTTTAGGAAATGTCAGGGGTATTTGATGTAAGGAGTGCCCATGAACTAGATATGCAGATGCCATGGGAATTTTTGGAGAACCAAGACGTTGGCTTGTGTGTTGGAGTATCCACTGGGATCTTTGAACACTGAGAGGAGCATCATATGGGGAGAAATACCTTCCCTTGTGCCTCAGGGGTCACTGAAGTCTGGGCCAATCAATGGGACCTTCACCAGTCACGTGAAAGCTCTCAGAATGACTGGCAATGGCTGCAGCTGCCACTGAGGACATTTCTCTGAACTGTCTAGACTGTCATTTTTTAGCAGCTTCTGTCTTAACAACTGTAGTGACACCCCAGGACCAAGAACTGGACGTTACAGCTGCTTAGGTTTAAATTTGTTCTTGAGATACAATTTGTCCTTGAGTGCTACATCTCTTTGCCCAGCAGGTGGCAGTAAGCGATTATGAGAAATAGGGTAAAAAGCATCTGTGTAAGAGACTTTGGAGTATACTCAGGGCTACTTGGAAGGATTAATTCTTCAACATTCTGCGAATGTTCTTACTAGTCACCTCGAATTCAGCATATTCAGCATATTCAAACCAAGCAGTGGTGTGCAGGGACCAGCCTTCACCTACTTAGAAAGGTCCACTGATAAATTGTCAGAGGTTTTGCAAGTGGGTTAACTTCACATTGGTAGTTTGAAAGTATCCACAATGGAAGCATTTACAATAGAAGTCGTGTAATTCTACTAACGAAGATCTCCCCTCACCTCCAGCTGTTTATTCAATATTTATTGATATTACACTGATTTAAGCACACTTGCTTTCTCCCTGAACAACATCCCTTTTACTGCCTATATATCCCATCTGATATAGTTTGGATTTGTGTCCCTGCCCAAATCTCATGTCGACTTGGAGGAGGGGTTTGGTAGGAGGTGATTGGAGCATGGGGTGGATTTCCCCCTTGCTGTTCTCATCATACTGAGTTCTCATGAGATCTGATGGTTTAAAAGTGTGTGGCACTTCCCCCTTAGCTCTCTCTCTCTCATATGAAGAGGTGTTTGCTTCCCCTTCACCTTCCGCCATGACTTTAAGTTACTAGGTTTGGCTGTGTCCTCACCCAAATCTCATCTTGAATTGTAGCTCCCATAATTCCCACGAGTTGTGGGAGGGACCCAGTGGGAGATAACTGAATCATGGGGCGGTTTCCTCCTTACTGTTCTTGAGGTAGTGAATAAGCTTCATGAGATCTGATGATTTTATAAGGGGTTTCCACTTTCGATTGGCTCTCATTCTCTCTTGTCTATCACCATGTAAGACGTGTTTTTTGCCTTCTGCCATGATTGTGAGGCCTCCCCAGCCACGTGGAACTATAAGCCAATTAAACCTCCTTTCTTTATAAATTGCCCAATCTTGGGTGTGTCTTTATTAGCAGTGTGAAACAGACGAATACACTAAGTTTCCTGAGGCCTCTCAGTAATGTTTCCTGTTAAGTCTGCAGAACTATGAGTCAATTAAACCTCTTTTCTTCATAAATTACCCAGTCTCAGGTAGTTATTTATAGCAATGTGAAAACAGACTAATACACCATCAATCCCCAAACCTCTCGTTATCTCACTCTACAAAGCTCAGTCCTAATTGTTCTTCCCCTGCAGTGACACTGAACTTGGCCACTGTCCCATCATCACGTCTTCTTCCCTTGCCTCTGATTTCCTAAAGCACTTTGTTTATGTCACAGGGTAAAATACTCTTATTTTATAACATGTGTTACTCAAGAACCTAGTGGCGAGACATTAACTTCTGTGTTTCTAGAGGGGACTTTGAAGCCCGTGTCTGAGACTTCATGGTAACCTCAGTGGCTATGGTAGATTTTGGCACATGGTAGATAGATGCTCATTAAATGTTTGTGGTTTTTGTTTTTACCACAGAATAACTTTCCAATTCTTTTTTGTTCCATGATCTGACCCCAACAAACTTATTAAAATTATTTTTTATTATTCATCTTCATGGTATTTGCTAGATTTTTCTCAAGCTGTGGCCCTTGGTTTGCCCCATATCCACCTCACATCTTCTCTCTCCATCTTTGTGTGTACTCTTCCCTCCTCATGGGTGGCCTTTCATGTTTCCTTTAGGGTCTTGCTCAAATGTCATTTTCTCTGTGAAGCTGTTTTCTCCTTTTCCTTTTGATTCTGCCATTCTAAGTAATCAGATCTCTACAGTCTTGCATCTGTCCACTAACTTCTAAAATTCTGTGAAAAGGGGAAACTAAACTCATCTACTGTGGTTAACCAGACCACAAAGAGGAATGCTGGCATTCATGAAGAATATTCTGAGAGCCTTGTCAAAGTCACTCCCTTGTCCAGACCAAACAGAGGAGTGTGGATGATAGAGATTTCGGATGTGGGTTGTGAAGGGGAGGAGGGCAAGGCTGACAGAGGTGGAGTTCTGTCTATTTAAAGTAGTTGTCTGTTTGGCAGTGCACCCTGGAGGAGACAGGGCTGTCTGTGCTCTGGGCCATATCAAAGGTGCCCTCAACACCCCACAGTTCAGGTCTGTTAGCTTTCCTCATAAAACCATGTTTGGAGAGATAGCTTTTCAGGGGGAATTTTGGCTTGAAACTGGAAGAAAGCATGCCTGAAATTTATTTGGGAAGTAAGGGTATATCAAGGGGGGAAAGGCAGCAGCTTTGAAGTGGAAAATATCTTGCAAAGAGTAAAAATAGTGGCTTTTAAGTGGCATATGAGGAGGTTCGGTGGCCAGCCCTTTCATTAGCTGACTTCCTGTGCCCCACTGGGACTGTCCTCTGAGGGCTGATTGCTGCCTTTGATGCCTCTAACCAGCTGGTGTCACTATTCAGGCCGAGGATTTCAGGAAGACAGGTAGCTTAGCAAAGAGGAAGAGAAGGTTTGTTTCATGAAAGCTGATCTACCAATCACCATCTGGCAAGGGATTAATAACCAGAATATATAAGGAGCTCAAACAACTCTATAGGAAAAACATCTAATAATTTGATTAAAATATAGGGCAAAGGATCTAAATAGACATTTCTCAAAAGAAGACATATGGATATGGGGGCAAGTGGGGGAATGCAATGTAGGCTGGCTAGACATAGCCAGATAGACACAGCCAGGTGGAACAGCTCCCACAGAGGGACCCAGATAACTGGCATGCTTCTAACAGATCCTCAGAGGGAAGGCACTGAGAGTGGATGGAGGGAAGACACAGAAACTGGGCTGGAGGGGAAGAAACCTGGGAACGCTGCCTGGGAATACTGCTCACTGGGACTGATTTTTGGACCACAACAGCTCCAGGAGAATGGGTGAATTGAACTGGCAAGGAGCAACCTGCTCTCTCCACGGGCCTCTGGAATACCGGCAGGAGAAGATCCCTTGATCACCATGGACACTCAAGTTGGCAAGAAGAGCTCCTTGGAGAAGTCGTGGGAGGGCAAGCAAGCTGATATGGAGCCAGGAGGGTTTGATGTGGGAGCACCTGCAGTGGAGCACAGCCAGGGACAGCCATCTCCCCAGGCCTGACTTGCTCCCATAGGAGACTTTAGCCCTAGGGGAACTGTCCATACTGAACTCTGCAGGGTGGTCTTGTCCATCAGACAGGGCTGATTTGACCTGAGCACCCCTTGGTCTGCTGGCCTTTCTGGGGTCCCAGCCTGGCCAGACCTGCTTGCAGGGCAGTCTCGGGTGCCCTCGAGGCCACATCACAGCTTCTGTGCTGGCAGATGGTATCTGATTGGTGGAGAGCTCCAGCAAGGCTGCCCCTAGGCCACACACCGGCCCATCCACCCCCTCCCCACACTGCAGCTTTCCTAGGCCCAGGAAACTCCTCACATCTCTTTGCTGGCACATGTCTGCACAGGCAGGTTTTGCCTTCTTGCCCTGCCAGTGCATGGGAGTGTAGTCTGCCCCCCGCCTCTTCTGGCTGCCATTGAAGACAGAGCTTTGGTGGGCACAGAGCTAGCCAGCTCCCCCACCCCCCCATCCCCACCTCAACACCTGGCCCTTGTGCTAACACTGTGCAGAGAACAGTGGACCCTCCTCCCACCCTGAGTGATCACTCCTGCTTGTGGGGCACAGAGAAGGTGTCCAGACCTGCTCACGCCAGTGCCCTGCCCCCAAGCCAACACCACATCCAGCAGGACCCTGCACCCAGTCTTCAGCATAGAGGTGAAAGATCTCTACGAGGAGAACTACGAAACACTGCTCAAAATAATCAAAGATGATACAAGCAAATGGAAGAGCATGCAATGCTCCTGGATAGGAAAAATCAATATCATAAAAATGGCCATACTGCCCAAAGCAATTTATAGATTCAATGCTATTCCTATTAAACTACAATTGATATTCTTCACAAAACTAGAGAAAACTATTTTAAAGTTCATATGGAACCAAAAAAGAGCCTGAATAGCCAAGGAAATCGTAAGCAAAAAGAACAAAGCCGGAAGCATCACGCTACCCAACTTCAAACTATACTACAGGACTACAGTAACCAAAACAGCATGGTACTGGTACAAAAACAGACACGTAGACCAATGGAACAGCATAGAGAACCCAGAAATGATGACACACACCTACAACTATCTGATCTTCGACAAACCTGACAAAAACAAGCAATGAGGAAATGATTCTGTATTCATTAAATGGTGCTGGAATAACTGGCTAGCCATACTTTGAAGATTAAAACTGGACCCCGTCCTTATATCATACACAAAAATCAACTCAAGGTGGATGAAAGACTTAAATGTAAAACCCAAAACTATAAAAACAATAGAAGACAACCTAGGCAATACCATCTTGGATATAGGAACAGGCAAAAATTTCATGACAAAGACACCAAAAGCAATTGAAACAAAAGCAAAAATTGACAAATGGGATCTAAATAAAACTAAAGAGCTTCTGCACAGCAAAGAAAATACAAACAGAGTGAAGAGACAACCTACAGAATGACAGTATTTGCAAACTATACATCCAACAAAGATCTAATATTCAGCATCTATAAGAAACTTAAACAAATTTCCAAAAACAACCCCATTAAAAAGTGGGCAAAGAATATGAACAGACACTTTTCAAAAGAAGACATACATGCAGCCAACAAACATGAAAAAGGCTCAACACCACCAATCATTAGAGAAATGCAAATCAAAACCACAATGAGATACCATCTCACACTAGTCAGAATGGCTGATGGTTGTTATTAAAAAGTCAAAAAATAACGGATGCTGGCGAGGTTGTGGAGAAAAGGCAATGCTTATACACTGTTGCTGGGAGTATAAATTAGTTCAATCACTGTGGTTGACAGTGTGGTGATTCCTCAAAGGTGTGAAAACAGAAATATAATTCTACCTAGAAATGCCATTACTGGGTATATACCCAAAGAAAACTAAATCTTTCAATTATAAAGACACCTGCACTTGTATGTTCATTGCAGCAGTATATACAATAGCAAAGACATAGAATCAATCTAAATACCCATCAATGATAGACTGGATAAAGAAAATGTGGTGCATATACAACATGGAATACTATAGTATTTCACAGCCATAAAAAAAAATGAGATCATGCCCTTTTCAAGTAAGTGGATGGAACTGGAGGCCATTACCCTTAGCAAACAAAGGCAGGAACAGAAAACCAAATACTGCATGTTCTTACTTATAAGTGATGGGAATACATGGACACATGTGAAGGAACAACATTTACTGGGGCCTGTCGAAGGATAGGGGATAGGAGGAGGGAGAGCATCAGGAATAATAGCTAATGGGTACTAGGTTTAATACTTGAGTGACTAAACAATCTGTACAATAAATCCCCATAACACAAGTTTACCTATGTAACAAACCTACACATGTACCCCGGACTTAAAATAAAAGTTATAAGAAGACACATAAATGGCAAACATGCATATGAAAATGTGCTCAACATTGACCATCAGATAAATACAAGTCAAAACTATAATCAGATATCATGTCACCCCAGTTAAAATGGCCTATATCTAAAAGACAGACAATAAAAAATGCTGGTGATGATGTAGAGAAAAGGGAACCCTTGTATACTGTTGATGGGAATGTAAATTAGTGCAAACAGTGTGGAGAACAGTTTGCAGTTTCCTCAAAAAACTAGAAATTGAGTTACCATATGATCCAGCAATCCCACATTTGCTGGATATATATGCTAAAGAAAGGAAATCAGTATATTGAAGAGATATTTGCCCTCCTATGTTTGTTGCAGCACTGTTTACAATAGCTAAGATTTGAAAGCAACCTAAGTGTCCATCAACAGATGAATGGATAAAGAAAATGTGGTACAGATACACAAGGGAATACTATTTAGCCATAAAAAAGAATGAGGTCCAGTTGTTTGAAACAACATGAATGAAACTGGAGATCATTATATTACATGAAATAAGTCAGACACAGAAAGACAAACATTTCATGTTTTCATTTATTTGTGGGATCTAAAAATCAAAACAATTGAACTCATGAACATAGAGAGTAGAAGAATGGCTACCAGAGGTAGTGGGGGGATGGCGGGGAGGTGGAGATGGTTAATGGGTACAAAAAAAAGAAAGAAAGAATGAATAAGACCTACTATATATAGCATAATAGGGTAACTATAGTCAATAATAACTTAATTATATGTTTTAAAATAGCTTAAAGAGTGTAATTGGATGATTTGTAACTCCATAGATAAATGCTTGAGGGGATGGATAACCCATTCTCCATTCTGTGCTTAGTTACCATTGAATGCCTGTACCAAAATATCTCATGTACCTCCTCAATATATACACCTACTATGTACCCACAAAAATTAAAAATAAAAATCAGGTGAGCGCCTTCTATGTGTCAAGAACAGTCACAGGTGCTGGTGAGGGAAGGGAGGGAAGACAAATAGATGAATATGTGTGTCGATTTTTTTTTCTTTTTAGTGCTTTGGGTAAAGTAAATTGTTTTCATTTGTCTGAGAAGATTGACAAAGAAAGAGAGAAAAGAAACACACTTTTCTAATAGGAAGAGAACAGTAAATATGACAATGAAACTTTCCCATGGAGCCTGGACATGGCCTCAGAATATTCTCAACACAGAGCTCAGGAGAGCCACTAGCAGTCATTTCCACTTGCATGGAGTGGAGACCTATTCCTTATCCCATCCTCATCCGTAACTGATGTTCCACTCCTCCTTTCTGTTAACTTGTGGGGTGTGGTCTATTATTCTTGCTTTTGTATCCCAACATTCTCTCATGGATGATCATTTTAAATTATGTTTTGTGATTTTGAATTGTGAACTCATCTTAGGCTTCATCTGTAGAAATCCTCTACAACCTGACTTGGAACTATGCCCCTCTGAAGAGGTTTCCAGTTTGCTTTAGTCAGACACCCTAGAGATATTTGTATATTGGGACTAACTTTTACAATAATCTCCTGGCTTGGGGGTTCTCAGACTATATAGGTAGTGCTGTTTCAAACTTCAAGCAGTTTTATGGGAAGACTCACAGATATAAATGGTGGGGAAAATTGTTTTCCTATCCAAACAGATCCAAACAGATCCAAACAGATCAAACTGTTTCTCCTTGTGCTAGTGAGTGGATTTTTTGTAACCCACCCCTTCAATGAGGTTTTGGTTCAGTAAGTGTTTTGGCTTTATTGGGGGATGGGCATGGAGTGATGGCTGTAGTTTCAGCTTCATCAGCTGGGTTCAGCGTTTTACATTCTGTGCTCATATGGGTGCTAAAACTGCAGACTTTTGGTTATTGGGACTGGAAACCCTCCTCCCTCCCAAGGTGGCCTCCGTGTTACTTGGCACTCATAGTCGTAGTTTTAAATTTATTATTATTTGAAGGCCCTGTAGAATTCCTCTTTTTTCTTGAGAGCTCAACAATGCATTTAAAATAATGTTGGCTATATTTTACCCAGAATTTCTAGGTTTGTAGTGGGAGAATGTTCAGTTTATCTACAGCTCAGAAACATAAATCCATCTAGCAAATTCTTAACACCTGAGATTATTCATTCACGCAGTCCTTAGCACACATAGATATATTTAACATCAGAATAGGACCAGTGACAGCTGCTTCTTCTCTGATTATTGGAGTCCTTTACAGATCTAGATAGAGAAGACTGAGTCCTGCTTGACTCTCCCACAGCAGAAACAAATATTGTATTACAAACATGACCCATATTACTGATTTTTAATATACAAATATGGTCACAATTTTTCTGTGTAATTTAAAAAATCCAGATGCCTGGATTTTATTCTTTATGCAAGAATCCAGTGTCTCTCTTTTGAGGTCTTACTTTCTCCCCCAAATTATTGAAGAACTCCTCAGGATTATTCAACATAAAGGGAGTTGGTCCTCTTCCAAGCCCTTAGGCAGAGAGCATTGGAGTTTGTTGTCCCTCAGTGCAGCTATCTAAGTCATTGCCACAAGGTGTCGCTGTTGGACATGGGTCTTGCTGGGTTCAGATGCCAGTTGTTTGTAACTGCAATTTCATCCGTGCTGGTAATCTCATTTGTAAAATAAGGTTACAGTCTTTAGTTCACTCCAGGTTTTTAGCAATTGTAATCTGAAGCTATGGGAGAGTAGCTGGTCCTGAGGGCCTTTTAGCCTTAGCTAATGGTGTGCCAAACCACTTCTTTCTCACTTAGGTTTTCCTGTTCTCCTGCATTGCATTAGTGTTTAGACTGCAGTGTTTAGACTGCATATTTATTTCAAGAATATTATGCTTCCACATTATTTTCACTTCTCATTTAATACTGGTAAAGTATTAACTCTCATGGATACAGTGCCCTGCTATCTCATAATTTTTTGATCCTCAAAACCCACTCTATGCAGGCAGCACTGAACCCCAGAGAGGGGCAATGATCTTCCCAGGGGATTTCTACAAATTAATAGAAAAACTGGAACTCCACGGCCCGCTGCACCACCACCATGTCTTTCGGACAGTACTTCTTGCCACATGGTAAGCAGTTTGAGGTAAAAATCAAATATCTCCTATACAGCTGCACATACCCTTGCTCCTCTAAGTGGAATTCACCTCACTCATGGTCTGCTCTGAATCCTAGCAGTTGCAAACACAACACCAGTGGTTCTCAAATGTAGTGCTGGGACCAGGAGTATCAGCATCACCAGGAAATTTGTTAAAAATGCAAATTTTCAGATCCAACCTCAGACCTGCAGAGTCAAAAACTCTGTGGTTGGAGACCACCAATCTTTGTTTTAACAAACCCTATGCCAAGGATTCTGATGATTTGGGAAGCCCTGTCATAAAACAATATTTCATCTATCAGGAGCTCCAGATACAGTGCTTATGGATATAAAGTTTTAAAGGCCTACAAAAATGTTTGTAAAGTTTTGTCTCCAAATCACAAAAGAAAATTACTAAAGTGTAAATCAAGACTAATGGACTGACAGCAGTGGCTCACATCTATAATCCCAGCACTTTGGGAGGCTGAGGCTCGAGGATTGCTTGAGGCCAGGAGTTTGAGACCAGTCCAGGGCAACATAGCAAGACCCTGTCTCAACCAAAAAAAAAAAAAAAAAAAAATTAGCCAAGCATGATGGTATGTGACTATAGTCCTAGCTAGTTCAGAGGCTGAGGCAGGAGGATAGCTTAAGCCCAGGAATTTGGGGCTGTGGTGGCCTATGATCATGCTATTGCACTCCAGTCTGGGTGGCAGGGTGAGACCTTGTCTCCCTAAAACAAACAAACAAACAATAAATATTTTATTAACTATCTAAACCACAACAGAATAATATGTCAAATTATTCAACTAATCTGTATTCTTAGAATTATCTATGTATATAATATGTTTAAAGCCTCCAAAAGGGACTCGTTTTGTCATTTGGTTCTTAAATGTAGAGATTCAACTACTCATATGGCATCTCTGCAGCTGAAGGTTAAAAATCTGGGAATGACAGTTGTCAATTTCTAGAGATGTCTTCAGATGGCCACACGATGTCAGTGTAATACAAAAGAAAGAGCAAATGATTCTATTGCAGTGGACTTCCATTGCAATGTCTTTTGAGACAAAATCATTAGGGGCAAGTGAAATGAGGAGGAAAAAATCCCAAACTGTATATAATCCTATTAGTCTTTTATGGCAGGGTGTCATGTTTTATTTTTATTTTCGTCCTATCGCTGCCCTTTTACCTGTGTGTTCTCCAATGTAGCTGGGTTAGATGTTTAAGTAACATAAAGGAGAAAAGAAAAAAAAAAGAATTTTTACTTAGCAGTTATATATGAGCTACTATGTACCTAGCACAAAATAAATGCTTCAAAGGATCCATTGAATGAAATACTAAATGTTGATATTTACATTGACATACAGGGCATTTATTGCTGCTTCCTTTTAAGATGGGGAAAGGTTTAGGAAGGTTAAATTACATTCTAAGATCACACAACTGGTAAATGTGAATCCAGGATTTAAATACAGGTTGTTGAAACACTAGAAACCCGTAATTTCCCAATACCATGCTGCATCTCTGAGAAGTGGCGTTGATGATGAATACTGTCTCTAGACAATTTTTACTGTGCAAGGAGTATTGGTGCCATTTCCTTTGGGATCTGAAAATTTGTGAAATAATTTAGTCTTTTTGCGCCAGTATATTCAATATATCAACTACAGTATATTTCCATCTAAGAATAATTATTCTTTAAGTATGAGAACTACAGATTTGCTATAGTTGAGCTGAAATTCAAAAGTTGACATTTAAGGAAAAATTTTCTTATTAGAGAATCTATTTTGAGACTTTATTACTCCCTGTTCTTTTACAAGACTTTAAGTACAGCAAGTCTCATCAATCTGTTTTGTATTGGTTGCTTAGAGGCAGTCTGTGGGTGCTGTATGGTTTGTCAACTATACAGTCACCTCCTAAAAATGGTATTTATTGCTTGAGCATAAGCCTGAATGGGACAATAGCCCATAGAAGCTATTGACAGATGATTGTCTCTTATTGTTAGTACAACTAGGGCAGATGTAATATGAAAAGTTTAGCTCTTAAATACTCCTTTCATCCAAGTCTGTACTTAGATTCTTGGAAACACATCTCATTGCATGGTCCAGGGCTCCCCTACCTGCTACCTCTCTGCTCTGTCCTCAGTATTTTAGGAGGTGTTCTAATAAGGAATGGACGTCAAACACAAATAATTTGCTCAGCAATAAGTTCATGCCGGCAAATAAGGATCTCTCATACATTTTAGTCTTTGAAAGGTTGTAGATGAATATCTATTGCTATGGCAAGATGTTCTTGACATATTGAGAAGTGGAAAAAATGGTTATCAAATAGTTTGTACAGTATTTAACCATTAAAATTATATTTATTAAACAATTTAAATGGATATATACACCAACATGTAATAGAGTACTGCTGTTCAATAGAAATACATGAGTCAGCCTGGGTGCAGTGGCTCACTCCTGCAATCCCAGCACTTGGGGAGGCCGAGGCAGGCAGATCACCTGAGGTCAAGAGTTCAAGACCAGCCTGGCCAACATGGTGAAACCCCGTCTCTACTAAAATTACAAAATAAATTCGCTGGGTGTGGTGGCGGGCGCCTGTAATCCCAGCTACTCAGAAGGCTGAGGCAGGAGAATGGCTTGAACCCAGGAGGTGGAGGTTGTGGTGAGCCGAGATCATGCCATTGTACTCCAGCCTGGGCAACAAGAGCAAAACTCTGTCTTAAAAAAAAAAAAAGAAGAAATACGTGAGTCATATATATAATTGAAAATTTTTCAGGCGTCCCATTAAAAAATGAAAATGAAACAGGTAAAATTAGTTTCAATGATACATTAATATATTCTTAAATATATTACTTTATACATTTATATAGTTATATATTTTACATAAGATATACAAATGTTTAGTATTAATAATATATTTTAGTACTATATTAATGTTAATGCTGCATAGTAAAAGTGATATATTTTATTTAAGCCCAATACAATGTTGTTATTTCAATGTATAATCATTATAGAATTGATATATTTTACACTTTTTTATACTTAGTCTTTGAAAGCACATCTCAACTCGGACACTAAATTTCCATTGAAAATATCTGATTTGTGTACAGATTTTATGAAATTTATGACTGAAAACATAGTCATATACTTAAATTATTCTAGTCATATATTAAACTTTTTCAATAACTGAACAGAGTATTGCTTTTTAAAGTTAAATAAATTCAAATTAAATAAAGTTTAAAAGTTAGTTCCTTAGTTGCACTAGACACATTTCAAATGCTCAGTAACAATGTGTGGCTAGTGGTGACGGCTCTTGATAGTGCAGCGGTAAGGGATTTCCGTAGCATCTCAAATTGCATTTTCATGTATAGACCTAGAGGATGGCTTTTCCGGTTCCTGCCAGCTTGTCTTGCTTTCAACGTCATTTCTGTTACCAGGCTTAGTTCCCTGTGTCAGGCCCCTTGTGAACAATGACACATATAGCACACGCTGTAATTCCAGGGATGGCACTCACACTGTCGTGCACTGTTACCGGCAGATACCATCAGGTCAGACGTGAGCAGGTGTGCTGGGGCATCCAGCACACTCACCCACAGGCCTCTTTCTCCATTAGCCTCTTTTGTGATGTGTTCTGCTCAATCACCTCAACTTCCCTCCTAACCCTCCCGAGATTGTGGCGGGCAGCCACTGCTCCGCTGGTGATACTTCTTTCCCCAAGAGCTCTTTACCATGAACGAGCAGCTCCTCAACGGCTCCGTGATCAGAGACTGCTTGTGGCTGGCCTGCTCATTCCATGAAGAAGATGGGATGAGGTTAGGCTTGAGGGTCAGACTTACACTTTTGCTTCTCATCAATCAGGGCGTTATTACTAAAAATAAAAAAACAACAACAGCAACAATGAAACTTAAAAAAAAAAAGCAGTAATTAGATTCCAGAAGTTCTCTTTCTGAGATTGAGTGAAGAGACATCTGACTTTATCATTAGAACCTATGGAAATAATTTTACTGATGATGTAACAATTGTCTATGCTTCAAAACCTAAAACTTAGTGGTCTTCGGAAACATGAATTCAGTGGGAAATGGGAAAAGTCAAAGGACTGAGATGCTCCATCACAGTCAGAAATCCTTTAATCACTGAGGTCACCTGACTGTAAGAGTAATGGGGTTAGAAGTATAAGTATAGAAGAGTGATAGGAAGACTTCATTTTGAATCTTGGGAGCAGAAGTGCAACTTGCCTTAAGGAAGGAATCTGCTTTAACAACTGAGGTGACAATTTGCTTTAGACAAATCAAATCAAGAGGAGAGAAACACATCTGAAAAAATATAGGCTTTTCTGGGATAAGAGTCAGAGACTCTTAATTGAAAGATCAGTTTAGGACAGCCCATTGTCTAAGGAGGAACCTCTAAGACCCACTCAGGGAGGGCAGCATGCAAGGAGTCTGGACTGGGAGCTAAGAGGCCTCTTGGAAAACTAGAGAAAGAATGGTGTGAGGGCAAGGTTCTGGAGTCGGGGGAGCAGTTATTTGGAGCGAGAAAATGAAGGCATATTTTTGGCTCCAGATCACATTAAAAATGTGTAATACTTAAAAGCGAGCTCTTCAACAGGCCCCATTTCCATGAGGCCACAGGGGTGCAATGTCTGCAGCTTACTACTTAAGCATCCTTTCACTTGCTTTCTCCCCTTCACTCCTGTTCCTCAGTTTTAATTTCAAGTTTCTAGCTTTTGTCCTGCTGTCTCACACATAGCTTCTATTCTTTGACCTTTGCAAAATGACTTTTTATTTTAGTTTCTTCTTAAGGTTCTATTTCTGAGATCCATTTTTGGGATGCATTTTTTCTCATCCAGAATAGTTTTGGGATAATGCATCTTTGGGGCTATTTTATTCCTTGTGCAGCATAGGCACAGAGGGTTTTCAGAGGGCCATGAAATGACTGAGTCCTGAAAAAATATGCATAGACTCAAAATAATATCAGAAATGGGAAAATTGAAAGTAATAAATGTTAAATTAAAATCTTATGACTATAACACTATGTCAACTGTATTAATTGTAAAATTTAGGATGCATACTAATTTCATTACATTCGAAAGTAATTTTGGAAGTTGGGATTTCTTACTTTGAAAGAATTCCTAAGTATACATGGTGATGATAGCTAACAAATCATAGCTTATCATAAATCAAATGCCACTTGTAGGCAAATAATTTCAAAAGCAAAATTATAAACATCCTTTCAAAAAAATTACAGTCCTGAACTATATTTAATGTGGGATGGGGGTTTGTTTTGATTTTTTAATATGCTGTAGAGAGGAACTTCCATAGTAAGAATTCTCAGAGCTTATTAAGGCCTTAAAATGACACCGAAAACCCCTTTCTACCCAGACCATACCTGGCCTTTCCATTTCCTGGACAGGAAAATTGCACATTGTAGCTAGCATGGTGTGTCAAAAAGAGTCAGCGGAACATATGAATTTCTAGCAGTAAGAATTTTGGCAGCGCCAGGTGTGGTGGCTTACTCCTGTAATCCTAGCACTTTGGGAGGCCGAGGCAGACAAATCACCTGAGGTCTAGAGTTCGAGACCAGCCTGGCCAACATGGTGAAACCCTGTCTTTACTAAAAATACAAAAACTAGCCGGGCATGGTGCATGCCTGTAATCCCAGGTACTCGAGATGCTGAGGCAGGAGAATCGCTTGAGCCTGGGAGGCAGAGGTTGCAGTGAGCCGAGATGGTGCCATTGCACTCCAGCCTGGGGACAAGAGCAAAATTCCATCTAAAAAAAAAGGAAGAATTTTGGCAGCTTCATTAGCCTTTCCATTCTTTCATTTATTTGAATATGCAGATATTCCTGGGAGTATTACAGATGATGCTACCTAGTGGGTTGGTCGTATGGTCTGGAAAAAAGAGAACATGGGTTAAGTCTTTGTACACGGTGGAAGAATAGGCTGTTCAATTCTACATAAGAGTAGAATTGAACATAGGATCAAATACTTATCCTTATAAAATTTGGTGTGGCCAGGAGCAGTGGCTCACCCTTGTAATCCAGCAATCTGGGAGGCCAAGGCAGGAAGATTACTTGAGCCCAGGCATTTGAGACCAGCCTGGGCAGCGTAACAAAACACTGTGTCAATTTAAAATTTAAAAAGATGAAATTTGGTATCGTCCATTGGCGGAAGGATACACTTAAGGTGGTTGTACAAATTTGATCTTGTAGATTGCATTGCTGTTCCAAGGATTCATTCTTGGCCCTGTGAGATAATCACGCATTTTCACTCCTTGCCATGTTCCTTGCAGAGCAGCCCCCTTTGGCAGCATACACTTCCTGCACCAGGTCAGGTTGGCCGTGTAACTTGCTTCAGCCATTGGAAGTGTACAATGCCACAGCCAAGCAGCAGCTTGAAGGGCAGTTGTGTGATTTGGCTCTGCCTCTTACTTTCTTCCCTCTGCCTCAAAAATGATGATATGTCCCCAGTAGGGGCTACTCTTTTAGCTTGGTTCCTGGAATGAGAAGGTGCAAAGAGCAAAGCCACAGCAACAGAGGTACAACTGCCAACATGTAATTGTGCAAAAAAAAAACATTTGTTGTTACAAGCCACTGTGATTTGGGGGCTGTTGGTTTCTACAAGAACGCCGATTAATAGAGTTGTTCAGGAGGAAAGCTCCCTAGTAGTTCTTCTGTTGATTCAATTTGAAAAATGGGGCTTTTTGCATTAATCAGTTAAAAAACAAAAACAAAAACCAGTATGTTCCACTCTCCTAGAATAGTGTGCATACCTTACAGTAACTAGCACTTTAACAGAATTAGAGAGTTAACATAAAGTTAATCCTTGTCACGATGTCACAAGGTTCCATGTCAGGATGCTGGGAGTGAAGTCATAGAGGTATTTGAGTGTCTAATAATGTTACTTATTTGTCCCTAATGACACCTCCTGGGATTTACTGAGGTAGGCAATTTGCATTTTTCAATTACAAGTGTGAAATATTCTTGTTGCCAGTTTTGCTAGTGTTAGGAATTCTTTGCAAGGTACTTTCTGCACTTCATGGAAAATCAGCATTAAATAAATCAATTCAGTTCCCAACGGCTTCATTTAACACACTGCTTATTTCCATATGGTGTGAATCTGTTCTTTCTTCTCTGAGCTTAAATGAAGTAACTTGACTCAGAAGAACATAACCTTTTATTAATTATAGAAAAGTAGAAACTGCTAAGATTTTGTTGTTGCTGTTGTTGTTTCTGGTTTATTTTGATTGACTGATTGATTGATTGATTGAATGCTACTTTTAAGTGTTCTTAGTGCAACCATCTGACCAGGCAATGAAACTTTAAACAGAGAGATTGTTTTTCTTTGGAAGCTTGGGATTATTGCACTATTCTGAACATTTCCATATTATCCCATGTGGAGGAGGCATAAAGTAATTTCAATAAACAACCAGAACAGGCCAGGCACAGCGGCTCACGCCTGTGATCCCAGCACTTTGGGAGGCCAAGGTGGGCTGATCATTTGACCTCAGGAGTTCGAGATCAGCCTGGCCAACATGGGGAAACCCCATCTCTACTAAAAATACAAAAATTAGTTGGGTGTGGTGGCGGGTGCCTGTAATCCTAGCTGCTGGGGAGGCTGAGACATGAGAATTGCTTGAACCTGGGAGGCGGAAGTTGCAGTGAGCTGAGATAATGCCACTGTACTCCAGCCTGGGCAACAGAGCTAGACTCTGTCTCCAAAAAAAAAAAAAAATGTAATAATAAAATAAACAACCAGAACAGTGCTTTCAAATCTCACTTTTGGTGTTGGAAATGTTCTATATTTGTGCTGTCTAGTATGGAAGCCACTAGCCACATGTCACTACTGAGTACTTGAAATATTGCTACTGTAACAGAGAAGGATAAAGAAGCTGAAGACATATCACCAGGATTTAGTACTTTCTGTATCTCTGCATAACTCTTCTTTCTCCTTTGTGTTACCTTCAGCCTCAGATAAGCTGTTCCAAGGTGGCTATTGGCACTTCCAGAGCTAGATTTTTCTGGACTCAGAACCAGCACAAAAAGCTACAATCTTTGTCACAGAAGTCCCAACAAAACTCTTGAGCTTTCATGGTTTAGACAAGCAGAGGCTAACACTTACCTCTGAATGCATCACTCATGACAGTGGGAGTGAATGTGCAGATTGATTTAGCCCAGGCAAGCCTTAGAGGCCATGAGTGGGGTCAGCTTTACCCAAAGCACATGGGCTGAAACTTGGGGAATAATGGTTCGTTCCACCAGAGCAAAGATCAGCAATTTTTTTCCTGAAAAGGGCCCCATAGTAAATATTTTTAGCCTTTGTGGGCCATACAATCTGTCACTCAATTCTGCCACTGTAGCTCAAAAGCAGCCATGGATACTACTTTTTTTTTTTAAAAAAAAGGGCATGACTGTGTACCAAGAAAACTTTATTTACAAAATCAGAGAGCAGGCCAGATTCAGATGACAGGCCATAGTTTGCCAACCCCTGCACTAGAGAGAGATTGAGTACAGTTATCAGAATGGAAGCCAGGCTGTAAAAACAAGCAACAGATGTCTACCACATGCATAGAATAATATAGACATTCCTGCTTCTCTGGGTCTTTAGCTTTTCTCTCTCTTTGTAATAAGAGTCATAACCGATGACTTTAGGAGGCTCTTTTTCTTCCAAAGTTCGCCTGACCTCAAATTAAAATGGTCTACTGAGTGTCAAGGTGGTGGCCTTTGCAAATGCTTGGGATCCAGGAGGAAAGGTGACAGCCTTCATGGTAGGAAGCCTATAGACAGTAGCAGCCCCAGAATCAAATAACTTGCTTCTAGATATAACACTTTCACATACTAAAATATAAAACCTCTCTCCTCAAAAAAAATTAATCTACTTCTTCCCTAGTCTTTCCAGTGCCAGATAACAGCACCACAGTTTATCCATTCATTTAGGCAAAAAGCTGGGGTGATATACTTTTTTTCCTGTTAATATCCCTCAGCCAACCTATCAGCAAGTCCCATATGCAGAATATGCACTGAATCTGACCACTCCGTCTACCTCCACAAACACGGCTCCCATCCGGGTCACCATGCGCCTCTCCTGGACTTCTCCAGTAGCCTCCCCAGTCTCCCTCCTCCCTCTTGCTCCTCTACTGTCCTTTCTCAATTCAGCAGCCAGAATGATCTTTCTAACATCTAAATCCTCCCGTGACCTCTCATTATGTTATTTATTTATTTATTGAGATGGAGTCTTCCTCTGTCACCCAGACTGGAGTGCAGTGGCATGATTTTGGCTCACTGCAACCTCTGCCTCCCAGGTTCAAGCCATTCTCCTGCCTCAGCCTCCCTAGTAGCTGGGACTACAGGCATGCATCTCCACACCTGGCTAATTTTTGTATTTTTAGTAGAGAGGGGGTTTTACCATGTCAGCCAGGCTGGTCTCGAACTCCTGAGCTCAGGTGATCCGCCCTTCTCGGCCTCCCAAAGTGCTGGGATTACAGGCGTGTGCCACCACACACAGCTTCCTTATGTTTAAAACTAAACCTCAGCAGAGTTTACAAGGTCCCTATGAACTAGACTTCCTCAACCCTCCCAACCTCATCTCTGAACACTCTCTCCTTTTTAACTGGAGCTGAAAGGAGAAGGAATAAAGTAACTTTAATAAACAACCAGAACAGTGCTTTCAAATGTCACTTTTGGTGATGATGGGAAGGTTCTATATCTGTGCTGTCTAGTATGGAAGCCACTAGCCACATGTCACTACTGAGTGTTTGAAATATTGCTACTGTGACAGAGAGGCTGACTTTTACACTGTACTTAATTTTAATTCATTTAAATGTAATAGCCACATTTGCCTATTGGCTACTATGGACAGCAAAAAACTAGAATATGGGCAAAACTGATGATATAAATGATAAATTAAAGTTATGAACAGTATTTGTTAGGGCATCTTAAAGGGAAGAGGGCTGCTAGGAGGTTATAGGATTCAGGGTAGTATTCAAAAATCATGGAAGTGACTTCTGGAAAGGGCTTTAAATGATGAGTGAAGTTGACTTAGATATAAATATATATGTGCTTATATATATACATATACACACATACATTATGAAAAGATCAAGGGAAGAATTTTTCAGGCAGAGAGACTAGATTAAGTGAAGTTACATGTGGAAACTAGGAAATATGAGTAAGTCCAGTTTGGTTTTTGCATAAAAGGTATGTCCAAGAGTAATTTGAGATTCTTGTAGTTCCTTCGAGGCTATTTTGCAGAAAATCTTCGCTACCATACAGAAAAGTGAGTATTTATCTTGATAATAGTTAAGAAGCCATTTAATTTTTTTTTTTGAGCAACAAACTTATGTGACCAGAGATATTAATCTGGCATCAGTAATTAAGAAGGAGAATGAGGGTGGAACAGGAAAACTAATGAGCCAACTTATACACACATTGCCATCAAAAATAGTGAAGCCTGTAATGAGAATTATGCAGATGGAAAGTTGGAGATGATTTAGATTTTCTGAGTTTGGAGTTATGTGAATATGTGAATAGAGATTGGCGATTGCTTCTTGTCTAGACATTTCTGAAGATAGGATGGCCTGCAGTGGTAACTTCCACCATCAGGGCAAGAAGGGACCTCATGCCTGGGAATAAGATGGGCAAAGCCCAACTCAGTCTCACTTTTAGGAAGCTCTCTGAGAAAAAAGGAAAGAAGACTTCGGTATCCACTGCTAGCTGAAGCATATGAGGGGTTAGAAGAAGGGCAGGAGTGATAGGACTAGCCAGTGATCAGCCCCCCTTAGGAAGCCACACTTGGCTGTCTGGATAGATTGTGGGGCTAAAGAGAGGCATGACTGTCCCTCTGGGAAGGGTTTCCCAATTATTGAAGAGGCAGGAAGAAAGTTGATCACCAACCCAAGGAAACTAGGCCCAACATTTTCACAGTCCCATTGGTAGGAGCCATTTAGCAGCAGCCGCATCAGCCCAAGTGAAACCAGGGATGCCTTCCTTCCCAGTTACATGTGACCAGATATGTAAGAGAAACCTGCTTCTGCATGCCTCCAGGAGCTCCCTTCAACCCTCAGGAACTAGATGTACAAGAGGAAGGAGGTGGGATATGAGATGAGGGTGTGTTCCTCCAGAGATGGTTTGCATTTCCTCCCACCAGTTGCTTTGTTGGTACTACAGCCTGAGACTACTTTTTAACTAATAAACCCTATATTTTAGAGCAGTTATGTACATTTATGTATATCTCTGTGTGTATACATACATATATATATGCATACTTATGTATAAGTGAAACGAATGACAACAATGATACAAGGGACAGGAGGGAGGAATTCGGATTACTTGTTGTTGCAAAGTACTTGTACTATCCATGAAGCTGTATAGTGTTACATGAAAGTGAACCTGGCTGGGCCGGGTGCAGTGGCTCAAGCCTGTAATCCCAGCACTTTGGGAGGCCAAGGTGAGTGGATCACAAGGTCAGGAGCTCGAGACCAGCCTGGCCAATATGGTGAAACCCTGTCTCTACTAAAAATACAAAAATTAGCAGGCTGTGGTGGCAGGTGCCTGTAGTCCCAGCTACTCAGGAGGCTGAGGCAGGAAAATTGATTGAATCTGGGAGGCGGAGGTTGCAGTGAGCCGAGATTGCACCACTGCACTCCAGCCTGGGTGACAGAGCGAGATTCTGCCTCAAGAAAAAAAAAAAGAAAAGTGAACCTGGGTTTGTTGTAAATGTATATTGCAAATTCTAGGGCAAAGGTTAAAAAAAAAGTTTTTAAAAAAGTAGAATTGATATGCTAAGAAAGGAGAGAAAATGGAATCATATAAAACGCTCAGTTAATGCCACAAAATACAAAAGCCCTGTGGAACGCAAGAAGAAACAAAGAACAAGGGCAACACATAGAAAACAGTAACAAATATGGTAGATATTAAGCCAACTATATCAATAATCACTTTAGATGTCAGTGGTCTAAATATGCCAATTAAAAGACAGAGCTTGTCAGAGTAGATTAAAAACACACCAGCCGTGGTGGTGCACTTGTGTAACCCCAGCTACCTGGGAGACTTTGCTCGGAGGATATTGAGCCTAGGAGTTCATGACCAGCCTGTGCAACATAGGGAGAACCTGTCTCAAAGAAAAACAAAGAAACAGAAAATCAAGACCCAACTAATTATTGTCTGTAAGAAACCCACGTTAAATGGTTAGACTCTGACAAAACACCCATAGGTTAAGCTCTAGTAAAATGCTTTCTCCCGAGGGTGGGCCCTGCTAAGAAGAGTACTCAGATGTATTTCAAAATGGTTACTTTCTTCCTCCCACTGCTGGAAGAGCAAGTAAATTTTTCTCCAATATTTTGGGAGATAAAACTCCCCAAAACATGTGTGGGTGGAGGGACAGGGGGCCCATGACTGTATCTGGGACCACTTTTTATATAAATGAATCTCTAAATTGAAGTTCAAATATTTGAGTGTTGGTGAAAAAGAAATGGAGTTATTCTGATATTTATGACTCATTACTATTATTTTTTTTTGCTCAAATTGTCTCAGGTTTAATTATTGGGAGCTCCTTCAAGTTGTCTTTTCAGTATGAAACTAACATTTTTTCAGCAATTTCTTACTTGCTGGTGCCACAAGTTTTTGCAGGTTTATCTTGTATTTTCTCTGCCTGAGCCATGAAACCAGCCATTTTTCCAAAAAGCCCTAGTTCCTTTTATTGGACATTATTAAAATTTGGGTTCTATGTATGTTAATTGCTCTGGGGTGTCACATCACCTAGGATTGATCACAACTCAGTTGACAGAACATACACATACAGCTACGTGCATATATAAACCCATTCTATATTTATGTCTGTGTATATCTACACATGCAATAAAACCGTGAGTTGTGCTATGCCCAAGCCCTCACCATTGCTCATTACTTACCCATTGACTTGGCTTGACCAAGTGTTAGTCAGGCTTCTTCCTACAGGCCCCAGAACTTTATCTTATTCCCAAGCTTTTAAGCAAGTGCTAAGCTACAGAATATCTTCTCAATGGCTCACTCCAAGAATCCGGTGACCAAAGAGAATAAAAATTTACTGTCAAAGCCACTCTCATGCCATCTGCCTACCTCCATTTGCTTGCCCCACTCTCTCACAAACTTCCTGCTAGCCCTATTTACTTCTCCTTATAAAAGAAAGGTCTTTTTCTCTTCGACCTTTAGACTTTGCCACTTCTGCAATAGAGTATTCTCCCTATTTCAAAGTTCCCTTCCCCATATTGCAATGCAGTCGATCCTTGAAAAACACAGGGGTTAGGGATGCTGACCCCTTGTGCAGTTAAAAATTCACATAAAATTTTCGACTCACCATAAACTTAACTACTACTAGCCGACTGTTGACTGGAAGCTTTACCAATAACGCAAACAATAGATTAACTCATATTTTGTGTGTTATATATATTTGACACTGAATTCTTATAGTAAGAGAAAATAAAATGAAAAAATGCTATTAAGAACATTATATGGGAAGAGAAAATATATTTATTACTTATTAAATGGGAGTAGATCATCATGAAGTTCTTCATCCTCATTGTCTTCATAATGGGCAGGCTGAGGAGAAGAGAAAAGAGTAGAGGTTGGTCTTGCTGTCCCTTGGCGTAACTATTATTGAAAAAAATTCATGTATAGGTGGATTTGTGCAGTTCAAACCCATGTTCTTCAAGGGCCAACTGTGGCCTTTTTGAATAAAATCTCTATTTTAATCTGGCTTTTAAAAAATTTGACTACTGGTACTACTAATGGCAACCCAATACCACAGGTGTTTGAATTAATCAGTTAATTGCCTTTATTGAAAGAATGTCCATGATCCTTTATAATTTATATTTTCCTCAAGATAGATTTGTAATGAAATAAAATCTAATTTTTATTAAAACTGAAAAAGGGAAATGGAGGATTCATTGACAATGGGTTGTTTCTATCTGGGTAACAAGTAGATTAGTACTGCAGGTCATAGAAATGCAGAATCACACATAGAAGCTGGTTTTGAGGGAAATTATGATGCTGTCTTAGTGTGGAGGGTAATAAGACCAATAGTCTTTTTATTTTTCTCCAAAATCTAAGATGATTCACCTAAGCATGTTTCAACAGAACCAAAACAACACCCTCCACCCTAAAGATTCTTCAAGCAGATGATCCCCTGACCGAGCTCTTTTAGATACACCCAATGGTGCTTTCAAACATCTCCCAGTAGAGCCTCTTGGCTGTTGCTCCTGGCCATGGCAGGTTCCACTGGTTGCTCCTTCCAACAGTAATTAGCATGGGTTTCCATAGCAGCAGCTTCTAGCAGCCACTCCTATTGGCCTGGGTCCTTACCACCAGCAGCACCTCCCTGCAGATCTTCCTGCTGGTGAATGCTGCTCCAAGTGATTAATGACTTCCATTCCCCTAGAATCTTATTCAGTGAATCCTAAAATGTTCAACTTTAAAGGACCTCAATCCCAAACATCTTCTCTACAAAACGTCTGGATTTCTTCAATAGCTAGAGGGAGCATTTGATTTCCAGCAGCACCCCCAAGCCAGGTCTCAATAGGCTCCTTACGAAGCCCTGGGGATCAGTTAGAATGCCACACTGTTTTTTCAAAGTCCTTTATTATCTCCATTGGCTACTATTCATACCTCCGGTAAAAGAGTCCCATTGACAGGCATTGTGGGCTTCAGGTTTGAAATATTGGTGAGTGTTTTCTCATCAAGAGGGTCCTCTATGTAATCCGGTTAGCTGAGCAACTTCTGCATATGGGTGGTCACTAAACTACCATGTTAGGGACAGTACAACAGAAAGACTAATACCACAGATAGAAAATTGACAGACTCAAACTAAAAAGGATGAAAGCCAACAAGAAATGTTATGAGTGAACTACGAGTATGTGTCATATCATCCAGGGTCCCATTCCTAGTTGTCTTTCCGACTTTCTTTTGCTGTTCACCGAGGCCAAACACAGGAAAGTACATTCCCAGTGCTCAGGCAGAGCTCCTGTCCTCCCTATTAGTTGTCTTCCAAAGGTCACACTAGAAAGCACATAACTTCTTCCCCCAAATAGCAAAAGCAAGGGAAGCATGGCATTGGCTAATGCTCCACATGCCTCCTTTCTCTAACCACATCCAGATATTGATATTGAGGCATCTATGTAAACAGAGTCCTGGAAAATAGCCCAGACCTCCCAGGACTCCTTAGCATAAATATGCAAGCTTGCCTAATAATCCTGAGTTTAAAATTATGAGTGACATAAAATAATCTTCACACTGGGAGTCATCAGCCCAAATTACGGTTAAAGGTTAAAAACAAACAAATAAATAAAATGCAAAAAAAACCCACATACAAACCAGTCTTATGTTGTAGAAAATATTTCCTAAGCCCTTGGATTTAATGTCATTTTTAGAATTTGATGATACCTCCCTAGAGAGGTTATAACGAATACTGAACAAGGATGACACAGATCAGAAAGAATTTAGCTAGGGAGGAATTCAGATTGGGGAGAAAAATAAGGAGTTGGGCCTATTCTCATTTAAAAATAAATCCCTCTGGAAAGACATAAAAGAACATTTTTAAAAAGACGAAAAGAATGGCAGTTTATCTTTTCATTTTTAATGCTAAGTGTTTCTGTTTTAAAGGGCTTCCATCCCAAGTATATATTTGGATTGAAAAATGGAGAACAGTTAACAATGAAGATTTTTAAGTTCAAAATGTTGATCAAAATTTCCTGATTCAAATTGCTTTTTTGACTCTTGGATTACATATGGTTTGTGTTACACGTCTGTATTTTCTAAATTCCAACTTTTTCATGGAGCACAGGAGCAGTTATATTGGAACAGTTTACATGTTTTTGTGTATTGTTTTTATAAAGATGATGATAAACTGCAGGTTATTTGAAAATACAAGACAATGAATACAAAATGGTCCTCAATCAGTTAGATTCATGGGACTTATTATTATCATTCTCTTTATCTTTATTGTATCTTGGACTAAAAATGTAATTACTACAGTATTTATTTATAGCCCAGCTTTTGCAGGGGAGGGACCTACATGCCCTAAGTGACATTCATCAAACCTAGTTTCTTATATGAAAGTGAGTCTATGCAGAGTAACTTAAAAAAAAAGCTGAATTTGCTTTAAAATATTTATTTACATGTGAGTAAAAATGACTGAAAGTGTTATCTCTTCCCTTCTTTTGGCTTCTCCTGCCCTGTTCCAGTATATTTCATGAACTAGTGTCTCTAGTTTTTGGTTTTATTAGTTTTTGTATTTTTCTTTTAACTAGGTAAAGGCAGAGTAAATAAGAGCAATTTTTGTTTTTCATAAAACATAAATACCATAAAAGAAAATACCATAATAGTGGTATTTTCTATTTATTTGCCTGTCAGTATCCTGCTGTAGTGCACACACACATGATGTAATGTGTTGATAACCTTTATTGCTGAAGTGGAACATACATAGTGAGACGTTGTGTTCCTCATGGGACTCCAGAAACCTTAAAATCTTGTCATGCCCTATAGTTAAATGATGTTGATTGAGTCCCGTTATGTATATATACATATTATATATAAAATTATATATAATAATTATAATATATTATATATATTATTATATATGTATATATAATAATATATATAACTATAGAACTATATATAGAACTATATATAACTGTATATAGAACTATATAGAACTATACATATAGAACTATATAGAACTACATATATAGAACTACATATATAGAACTATATATATAGAACTACATATATACAACTATATATATAGAACTATATATATACAACTATATATATAGAACTATATATATAGAACTATATATATATATATATATATATAATATATATATATAAAACGGGACCCAATCAACATCATTATATATTATATATATAGTTTCAACAGTTTCTATTCATTAGTTTTATTTTGGAACTATGACTTAATGAATAAGCCTGCTGATAAGTTAATAAAAGTGTGCATGTTGAAAGACAGCAAGCCATCCTCTGAGATTTAAATAAAAATTGACATGAGTACACATTGGATGTTAAAAGGGAAATTCAGTGACTCCCTAAGACGTTTGTACACTTTGAGGGAATTTCTTCTTATAGGTACTTCTATCTTTGAGTTTCTATCCTCATTAAATAGTCCTTCCAATCTCACATTTATATGGTGCTGTAGAAATTTAATTATGCAATGAAACTTGTTATGAACATTATGTATTATTTTTCAGGAACTCATCTTAAATATTTAAAAATAAGGTTTTTTTTTCTAATTACAAGGAATAACTACTCTTTGTAAATGAGTATGGAATATAATAAAGATGGAAAACGGTAACTCCTAGTTAATCACTTTTAATGTTTTGGCAAAATTCTTTTTAAAAAGTGCTAAAGAAAATGTGGCACATATACATCATGGAATACTATGCATCCATAAAAAAGAATGAGTTCATGTCCTTTGGAGAGACATGGATGAAGCTGAAAGCCATCATTCTCAGCAAACTAACCCAGGAACAGAAAACCGAACACCGCATGTTCTCACTTATAAGTGGGAGTTGAATAATGAGAACACATGGACACAGGGAGGGGAACATCACACATGGGGGCCTGTTGTGGGGTGAAGGCCAAGGAAAGGGAAAACATTAGGACAAATACCTGATGTATGCAGAGTTAAAATCTAGATGACGGGTTGATAGGTGCAGCAAACCACCATAGCACATGTATACCTATGTAACAAATCTGCACATTCTGCACATGTATCCCAGAACTTAAAGTGTAAAAAAAAAAAAAAAGTGCTCGAATATATTTAATTTTTAAGCTTTTTAATTGAAATATAATATAGATTTAACAATGTGTGCCAAGTTCTCTCATGCCCCCACCTCCAAAGTAACAACTACCCTGCCTTTATCACTTCAATCTCATATAGATGACATTATGCAGTGTGTACGCTTTTGTGCCTGACTTCTTTCACTCACCATAATAGTGCTTTTCTTTTTTATATATAAGAGATTTATTCTGAGCCAAATATGAGTGACCATGGCCCATGACACAGCTCTCAGGAGGTCCTGAGAACATGTGCCCAAGGTGGTCTGGGTGCAGCTTGGTTTTATACATTTTAGAGAAGCATGAGACATCAATCAAATCCATTTAAGAAATACATTGGTTTGGTCCAGATGTGGGGCAGGTGGTGGGGGGAAGGGGAGGCTTCCAGGTTATAGGTGAATTTAAACATTTTCTGGTTGACAATTGGTTGAGTTTGTCTCAAGACTTGGGATAGAGGCTGGGCGCGGTGGCTCACGCCTATAATCCCAGCACTTTGGGAGGCCGAGGCGGGCGGATCACCTGAGCTCAGAAGTTCAAGACCAGCCTGGGCAACATGGTGAAACCCCATCTCTACTAAAAATACAAAAAATCAGCCTAATGTGGTAGTGCATGCCTGTAATCCCAGCTACTCGGGAGGCTGAGGCAGGAGAATCACTTGAACCTGGGAGGCAGAGGTTGCAGTGAGTCGAGATCGCGCCACTGCACTCCAGCCTGGGTGACAGAGAGACTTTGTATCAAAAAAAAAAAAAGAAAAGAAAAGAAAAAAAAAAGGCCTGGGATAGATAGAAAGCGAATGTTCGGGTTAAGATAAACATTGTGGAAACCCAAGTTCTTTTGAAGTCTTATAGTGGCTGCCCATAGAGGCAAGAAGTGACAAATGTTTCCTATTCAGATCTTAGTTCATCTCTTTATGATTGGGAGAGTCTGGAAGAAAAAGATCTAGCTATATTAATAGAGATTCTTTAGAGGTGCAAATTTTCTCTCACAAAGAACAACTTTGCAGGGCCATTTCAAAATATGGCAAAGAAACATGTTTTGGGGAAATGCACTTTTTAATTGATGTATATTGTTCCATTATATAAATATTCTATACTCTATCAATTTTTCTGTTTACAGAATTCAGATTTTTACTTTCAGTTTTTGGATGGATGAAACTGCTTTGAGAATTTTGTATGTCTTTTGCTCACTTCTCTTGAATATATACCAAAGACTAAAAGTTATTGTGGTTATCTAAATTAAACATGTTAACTTGCTGACAAAAATTGTGTTAGAATTTGTTGACCTAATGTAAAAGTTTTATATTCTTGAGATGCAAATTCTAATTAATCAATGGTGCTCCTCATTTCTTACTAACTCTTCTTTGACTATCTTTTAAACATGTAATATAGAAGATGGGTCTACATGTCTATTGCTTTGAATCCTATATTTAGGTTTAGAATCTGACAGTATTTTAAGAATATATTTTACTTTGTTTATTTTGTCCTTAGTCATAGAAACAGTCTATATATAATTAGTATGATTCATGAGGTAAGGAATAGTTATACAGAGGAAAATCATTCACCATTTTATTTATGGTATAGAGAAATAGAGTAAAAGACAACACTGAATATACAATGAATATGTGCATTCCCTAGAGATTCGATGTGTGTTGCACGTACTCCTAGGCACGTGGCTAATTAAGATATCGTGGTTTGAATAGCTATTTACTTATTTATGTATTGTGTATTTCATCTAAATGAAAATCATAAAATACTTGAACACTTTTTGACATATTCCTTGCTGTTTCTTTAATGAGATGGAATATTTGTTTTTTTAAAAAATCTTTCTTATAATGTATGTTCATTTCAAAAAATTTGAAAAAGTCTAAAAATTATTAAAAGAAATAGAAAATTACTTTAAACTAACCATCATGGATGAGCACTATTGACTAAAAGATTTATTTTTTTTAAAAAAGCCATCTTTGGGTGATGTTGGGGGTTGGTAAAGATTCAGCCCGTCTTTTCTGAGGCACTGAGAGATGTGTAATACACACACACACAAAATGATACTGAAGTCATCAGAAAAAATTATATTTTGTGTATACTGAATTAGTTCCTTATCACTCCCAGAAAGTTATCAATTAGTTCTTTTTTTTAAATTTTTTATTCATTGTTATTATTATTTTTGAGATGGAGTCTTTCTCTGTCCCCCCAGGCTGGAGTGCAGTGGCATGATCTTGGCTCACTGCAACCTCTGCCTCCTGGGTTAAGCGATTCTTGTGCCTCAGTCTCCTGAGTAGCTGGGACTACAGGCGCGTACCACCACGCCTGGCTAATTTTTATATTTTTAGTAGAGACGGGGTTTTGCCATGTTGGCCAGGCTGGTCTCGAAATCCTGACCTCAGGCGATCCACCCATCTCGGCCTCCCAAAGTGCTGGGATTACAGGTGTGAGCCACCACACCTGGCCAGTTGTTCTTCTTTAACGACCATTATAAATTAATGAATGTAAGCATAGTCAATAGGCCTAATGTACTGCCTTTCTCATTCTTATTAAAACTCAACTGTGTCATCTTTAGTAGGAATCTCTTCAGTTTGTCTCCAGAGTTTTTTTTTTATATGATCTTAATGGCATCTGTTAACTTATTATCTAATGTGAAAAGATGTTCTAAATATAAATGAATTTATCTTACACATTTCTTGCCCCAGACTTGGAATCACTCATTCTCCAAGAAGTCCTAATGTCTTTAGTGGAAAGTAATATTTCAAGTGTAAAATCTGGGCCTAATGATACTCACTGGTCTTGAGTTGTCATTCTAACTAAGCCTCTTCTGTAGGCAGATGTAGGGGGAAAAAATTGTGTGTGTGTGTGTGTGTTTTAAAAGAGGAAATACCTCATGAATTTATGCTTATATTTCCAGTTCAAATTCTGGACTACAGAACTTTCCTTAGCAGTTTTCCATTATCTCTCTAATTTCTGACTTTCTCACTGAGAATTTCAGTACTCATGAATGCTGGGGATAGAGTTAGAATGTGCATAATGGCTAATTTGCTTTCTTACACATTCCACACCTAACATTCCCAGAATAACAATATTAATACCACCACTATCACTAAAAGCAGTTCAATTGTTTTTGGCGGGGAAGGCATATGCTATCTCCATTCTCTCTTCCACTTTGCACGGTTGTACTCTATGGTGTCAGAGCAGATATCCCTGCTCTGTATGCTTTTGTGCCTGGCTTCAATTTGTTTCCCTAATCTTTTTGATTTGATCTTAATGACATTTGTTAACTTCCTTATTATCTAATATATATGCAAATAAATATATATGCCAATAAATATATGCAAATAAACATGCAGAAATGTTCTACTTTTTGCACTGTATATGGTACTTTCTCCTTTTTAACCTTCATTCAGTCTTAGTTCTAAAGGTGAGCTATATTCAGTTCTCACTACAGTCCTTAGGTTAGTATCTCTCAGACGTTTGTGTTGTTTGAACTTGTTTGCTCGTAGGTTCCTCAGCAATGGCTCACAGGAAAAATATGCCCTGAGTTCTTGTATGTTTTTAACAGTTTGTCTGTGTCCTTCATGTTCATTGCAGCACTATTCACGATAGCTGAGTTACAGAATCAACCTAAGTGTCCATCAACAGATGGATAGGTAAAGAAGATGAGGTGTATATACACAATGGAGTACTATTCATTAAAAAAGAAGGGAATCCTGTCATTTATGACAACATGGATGAACCTAGTCATTCAAGGTTTGATTTCAAGAATCAAGTCATTCTTGAAAGTCAGTTTTAGAGGATAAAAGTTTCTTGACTCTGATTTTCTTTCCTTAAGTATCTTAAATAAGTTATTCCATTTTTTTCTGTCATAAAGTATTACCGTAAAAAAAATCTAACGATGAGCTAATTTTCTTTTTATTTATAAGGCTCATGTCCTTTTTGTCTTCATGTTCAAATAGCTTTTCCCTTTTCTTTAAACTCCAGCAGTTTTACTAGAATGTGTTTTGGTGTTGGTTGATTTGTTTAGGCACATGGCACACCCTTTCAACATGTGCTTTCAAATACTTTTTTATTCTAGTAAAGTTTTTTTTTGACTTACAGCTTTTAGGATTTTTTTTTTCTTCTTTAAGAATTTCTACCCTCCACATATTGGATTTTCTTTGCCTATCCACAATATTTATTACTTTTTATTGAAACATTTTTATTTATTCTTTTAAACATTTTTTCTTATCTGTTAGAGTTTATTCACTCTTATGCTCCTTCTAGTTTGATACAGTTCCTTTATTTCTAAATCTCTGTTGATTTCTGAAACTATATTTTTAAGTTTTGCTAATTCTGATTTATGTTGCTATTTTATGTCATTAGTCATTTCCTTACTGTTAATATCATTTATGTCCAACAGCATTTTCTTAAGCTTTTGAAATAGTAAGTTATAATTTTGCTATGTTTTGTAGATATGTATTTCTCACATTTTTTATTATCTGCAGAAAACTTATTCTATTATTTTCTTTTTTAAATATAGTGACTTTGTAGGGATTTGGCTTCAATAATTTTGTTTTCTTAATTTATATAAAATTAGTTTTACTAAAGTTTGCTCAAGAAGGAGGTTTGCTTTAATTTTCTAAATTCACAGACCTCCGTCTTTTATTGTTTTCATGCAGCATTAAAAATATTGCAGTTTACCTTCTGAGATTTTGAACCTCTGTTTCCCTCCTCATTTTAATCCAAATCCTTTAATGTCTCTGTTGTCCCTGACCCACTCAATTTTTATTTTGTTTTATTTTATATTGACAGATAAAGTCATAATTTACCATGTAAAACATGATGTTTTGAAGTATATATACATTGTGGCATGACTAAATCTAGCTAATTAACATGTGCATTACCTCATATAGTTAGCGTTTTTGTGTTAAGAACACTTTACGACCATTCTCTTAGCATTTTTCAAGAATAGAATGTATCATTAACTAGAGTTATCACATTGTAAAATAGATCTCTTGAACTTATTCTTATTGCCTAATTGAAATTTTATATTTTTTGACTAACATCTCCTCAACTTTCCTCCCTAACCCCAATCCCCTAGTAGCCATCATTCTACTCTCTACTTCTATGAGGTCAACCTTTTAGATTCCACATATGAGTGAGACAGTGCTATATTTCTCTTTCTGTAACCTGGCTTATTTCACTGAACGTAATGTACTCTGGGTTCATCCATGTTGTCACAAATGACAGGATTCCCTTCTTTTTTAATGAATAGTACTCCATTGTGTATATATACCTTATCTTCTTTATCCATCCATCTCTTGATGGACACTTAGGTTGATTCTGTAACTTAGCTATTGTGGATAGTGCTGCAATGAACATGGAGGTGCAGATATCTTTTCAACATATTGACTTCTTTTTCATTGCTTGTATACCCAGTAGTGGGATTGCTAGATCATATAGTAATTGTATTCTTAATTTTTTATGGAACTTTCTGTTTTTCATAACGGCCGTACTAATTTACATTCCCGCCAACAATGCACAAGGGATTTTTTTCCTCCACATCCTTGCTGACAATTTTGTTATCTTTTGTTTTTTTGATAGTAGCCATTTTAACAGGTATGAAGTGATAGCTCATTGTGGTTTTGATTTGCATTTCCCCGATGGTTAGTAATGCTAAGCATTTTTTCATATACTTGTCGGCCATTTGTGTGTCTTCTTTTGAGAAACATCTGTCTGGTGACCTGCTCAATTTAGATTCCACTTTCAAGAGTGTGAGGGTCTTCTCCTGGGATGGAGCCCTGGCTTGTAAGCTTTGTTGGAGTGCTAGGCCAAACCCCTACTAGGTTCAACAGCTGCTCTCAGCCTGGCCTTCTATGTATCTAGTGACTACCTGCTGACTGTTTGAGACCTCTAGTGTTCTCAGAAGCATCAGATACCTTGTTGTTTCTCTGCTTTTCTTACCCACGTGCTGACACGTGCAGATCTTACGGTGGTTGATGATTTGGCACCCCCTACCTCTGATATTTGGGGGGTGAAAGTGTGCATTGCCATCTAATTTTCATATAAATATTGCCTGTGGGATTTTTGTTTTGCAATCTAGTGACTCTTTTTTTTTTATGTGGGTATTTGGAAAATGTGAAATCTATGCTTTTCCTGCTACTTCTATATTTCCAGAATGCTCTAATTCAGTACAGTCAGGCTCGTTTATCATGCATGGCCCTTCATCTTTGCAGTTAGGAATTAATTGACAGAAAGGACGTGTGAACTAACAGTGTACTCTGTGTGCGTGCCTATGTGTATGTGTACATGTGCATTTATTTGGGGAGGTGGGGTGCTGCTCCTAGCAGCACTGCTATATACAGATGTGGGTGTATCCTTAAAGCCCAGTGTTTTGACCATAAATTTTCATATTCTGAACACGGGAAGATTTCCCTTTGGTTTGTGGTGTGGACAGTTGTTTGTAGAGCTAGTCTTTATTTTCAGGTGTATTTTTGTCTGTCCAAATTACACTGGCACTACAATGTTGCTAATTACCTTGGGAAAGGTTAGTCTGTCTGCCATTTTTTTTTCCCCTAGAATCCTCAGCTATCCTCATGTGGAGAAGACTCTAGTTGCCTTTGGTGTATTTCTTGTGTTTACCATTCACTTTGGTTCACTTTTTAGTAAAAACCTACCTGGGTAGGTACAATATTGTTTCCACATGAGGCTTCTTGAACAATTCCATTTTCTCATGTATAAACCACTTGGTAAGGTAGGATCCATTAATCTGGAAGTCTGATAAAGCCAAAGACTTGGGCAAATGGAGGAATTACTTTCAAAACAAATTTCTATTAATGTTAATGAATGGAAGATTTGCTCATCCTCCCTTTTCTATTTATGCCATCTATTTGTCATTGGTTATCATGGCAACCAAAAACAGCATTATACAAAACAAGACTTATGAAATAGCTCCATTTAAATGAGGATTTCATTTCATAATTTTCGGATTTAACAGTAAGGTAATGAAGTCTAGAAACAGACCTAGAGCATAAATTTTTTTGAAAATTTAAACATTTTCCACGTGCAAGGCAAGTAGACTAGTTTGTGATGTGAAGGGTTGGGAATTAACCTATAATGGCCAGAGAGGTAGAAATGGCAAAAGGACCAAGTGTAATACAACAGGGTTAATGGAGACTGAAGTAATCTAGAGAGAATTGAATTAAAATATCTATAAAGTTCTGTGACGATAACAAAAAAAACGGCTGTGTAGTCAATGTGGTGTGTATGCCTGCAAGTCTGTGATACTTGATTCAGTGTGAAGTATGTTTACATAAAAATTCTATGGAATAATCAATTTATTAATATATAGAATAATAAAAGATATTTAGAAAATTATTGGTGAATTATCTTACGATTAATAAGAACTTCCTATTTATGCTCAAGAAAACTCAGAAATGTTTAGAAGGATAAATTAATAACCAAGCCGTTTATAGAAAAAATATACACTTTATTTTCAACTAGAAAGGTGCAAACATGTAACTTTTGGTCACACTCTCAACAAATAAACTGTCTGAAAAACAGTCATATCAAAGTAGAAACAAATGCTTCCAGGTGAAAAAACTGATCAGCTATATAGAGTCACTCAGTTTTTAATAAAGGCCATTTGTTCATTAAAAGTGAGGCTACCACATTTCCTACCTAGAAATCAGCCTGCCAAGGACACTGATGCCTCACCTTTGCAAACAATCTGTTTTGATGGACTGTCATTCTATCTGAGCAGAATTTCCATATAAGCATCCATTTCATGCTTTGAATGATCAGGCAAGCTTTACATTCTACCTATGGTGTTCAGAAATTGAGGCTAACATTGAAATATCAAAGCATTAAGAACAAAAATAAAAAGGCACAAACAACTTTAAATTAACTTAGATAACTGTACATATATATATATATACACACACACACAAAATATTTACAATATAAATTTTAAAAAATCTGGCTTGTTACAGGCAAATTCACTTGCCACAAGCTGTCCAGTCTAATCGACAGGATTCCGATTCCTGAACAGTGTCATTCGAATCAGAATGTCAGAGCTGAGTCGGCTGTTCTGACTTAAGGAACAACTTGACTCAGTCTCTTGATGGCTGGAGAATGCACATCCTAGCTGTCACCGGGGCTACAGGCAGGTCAGTGAGCACGCTAAAATTTTCCTTCTCAATTACACTTCAAATAGCAGGCATATTACTTGCATAAGATGCTATCTGATGATACTAACCTTTCTGCTGGTACCCTCCCACTGCTCCTAAAGCCACATCTTAATATACATTCTGGTGCTGTGTACTAATGTAGTTCCACTGTCAAGTCTTAACATTCTTCAAACCAGTGTCTGGGGTTGATAGACTATTTGTTTGATATGGCACAATGTTTTGAATTGGGTGGGAATCTTTTCCCCCAGTTAGAAAAACAAACTTAAATAACTTGTGCTACTGAAATCATTTTTACGTAAAAATGAGATGTGAATCAGTTCAAGTTCCAGTCTAATGAGTTAATGTCTCTCACTCTCCGGCTTCATGCCATGTCTCCGTACATCTTCCTGTAGTACAGCGACTCAAAGATGTCATTGTCTCCGGGACAGTTGTAATGACAGGCACAGGTCTTGATGAACATCATGTTCTTCTTCATGACCTCGCCGTCAGGGCACTTGAACTCCACCGGCAGGGTGGTGGTTCTGTGGGGGGTGCAGCATCGGCCGTCGGTACATACTCCACAGAATTTAGCTCGGTATGTCTTCATGCTGGTGCAGCCAGAAAGCTCAAACTTGATAGGCTTGGAGATTTTGGGGGTACGGATGCACTTTTTGCCCTTCTAAGGAAGACAAGGGAAAAGAGAGAGGAAAAAAAAATCAGCGACTCTACAAAGGGAGTGGCTTTCTTCAACCCTCTGTGTTTTAGTCTTCTGTTGTCTGACTTCTGTTTATATTTTGAGGGGAGGAAGTTTGAGTCTCATTTGCTATGTCCAAAAATAGCCAGGGCCTCTCTTGGAATGTCTTGAATTAACTAACCCTGTGGAAGATTTCGTAGTGGAAAACTGGTGGTTGCTATTACACAAGCTCTCATTCCAGCAAAACAGCTCAATGGTTAGATAGTTTTGGAGATAACGGGCTTATACTAACAAGCATGGCAACAGCCCTAAGTTGGGTCCTATCCACTGTTTTGCCTGTGAAAAATAGTTAATAGGAGCAGAACATGTACCTTAATGTTCTCTTCCAGGTCAGCTTCGCAAGGCCTGACCATGCACAGGCGGCTCTGCTTCTCTAGCCTGCAGGAGGTGTTGTCATTGGTAACCCGGGTGGAGATGCCCATCCCACAGGTCTTGGAACAGGCGCTCCACTCTGTGGTCTGGACCAGGCAGTTGGCTCTAATCATAGTTGGGTCTGGGCCAAACGTGTCTTCCAGTCGGTAAGCTGCGAGAGCAGAGCACACAAACACCATGTAAAACGCCTGGATAAGATATTTCCCCCGTTCGCTTGGCACAGTTAGGACTCCCTCCCTGGGAGAGAATCACGACCCTGACTTAGAGGAAGAGTCGACTCACCCGCGAGGGCAGGCCCAACCACGGTTTGGTCCTTGGGCTCGTCACACACCCACTCCTCGCAGCACTTCCCGGGTAGCTTGACCCTCCTCGGGAAGGGGCAGTCAGGGCTGGGCAGACGAACGTCCATGCTGCACAGGGGCATGCAGCCCACCGCCCCGTCCAGGCACGTGCACTGGTACTTGCAGCTGCTCTGGAAGGACTCTCCGTTGCGGTACACCGTACCACCGAAGATGCAGGGAGCACCATCTTTGGCTGGAGAAGAGGAAGGGAAGAGAGGGGTCAGGCATTGGGGCGCTCTCACATCCAGAGCGTCAGGGATGCGAGTTGGGATCTGGGCTGCAGGGGGCGGGCTGGCAGCAGCTGGAGAAAGAAACTCAGTCCGAGCGGTTTCTTTTTCCAGCGGGCGGGTGGGCGTGAGGGAGGAGGCGGCCGGACACCTAGCGGCGGGGGCTGCGGGTCTTACCGGTGCACACGCCGATCTTGCGGTTGGCCGGGGAGCCGAAGTCACAGAAGAGGCCCTTGTGCGGATCGCAGGGGTCGCGCTCGGTGCACAGCTCGCCCAGCTGCTTGGCGCAGACGCGGCAGCAACCGCAGCCGTCCAGCACGAGGCTCACGCCCGCCGGGCAGCGCGGCGCCGGCTCGGCCGGGCACCGGCACGGCCCGCTGCAGTTCTGGCCGACGGCCGGCTGCGGGGAGGACGGGGCGGTCAGCGGCGCTCGGTCAGCGCGCACGCCCTCCCCGGCCGGCCCCGAGTCCCTCCCTGGCAGCCGCCGGCCGCAGCGGGTACTCCCGGCGCTTACCCGGCTGCAGAGGGCGAGGAGGAGCACGAAGGCGACGCGGACGGGACCCACGCTGGCGGCGGTCATGGTTGGCACTGCGAGCGGGGCGGAGGGCGCGGTGGCGGCGAGCGGGAAGCGGCTGGGTGTGGAGCGCGGGCGGTGGTCGGAGGTGGGGACCGGGACGCGCCGGGCTGTCGTCTCGGGGCTGTCGGCCGGGGCGGCTGCCGTCGAGCTGGAGGGTGGAGTCGCACTGGCTGCCTCCTCTCAGCGGGGAAGAGTTGTTGTGTGAGGCTGGGGCGGGCGGCCCGAGGCTTTTATACGCTCCGGGCGGCCGCGGCTCGCCAATGAGCTGAATGGAGTCCTACACAAACAGGGACATTCCTCGCATTCCTCCCCACCTTCCTGCCTCATCAACTCACACCGGATTAATCCTGACCCCTTGACACTCAGCATTCCTCCGTCTGAAAAAGCTGGCACACTCCAGCTCACAGAAAAAAAAAAAAGAAAAAAAAAAGCGCAGTATTTCCAGCACCAAATAGAATTTTTTTTTCCCCTGTCCTCTTCGCACCACTCCTGATTCATATCATTTAAAAACACACTGGCAATTATTTCTTATTTCTTTTTCGAATAAATTTGCCCTGTTCTATCCACTGACATACATCCTTTTTAGGAAGTAGGTAGCTGAAGAGGCAAACAGCAGGAATTCCTAAAAAATTCGAAAAGGTTTCTCCCTCCCGCAACCCTTAGCAATGATTTCCGTTTTAGAGGCTATAGGCTCTTGAAACTCTCCAAAGAGCAGAAAAGGATTGAGTTGCTTTTAACCATTTGAAATCCTCAAGATGCCTACCTGTAAAACCCTGAATTCTATATTTGAGATTTGGTCATTTGTCACTTGAGGTAACGGTTTTGGGACAAGAAAGAGAACAAAGACAGGGGTCTGACTCAGGATGCAGTCTCCTGGTGCAGATTTCCAAAACTCTTGCTTAGTTTTCTCTTAATATATGTAGGAGTTTTATATAGGGAAGGACAAGGGACGAGTGGCCATCAATGTTTCCAGAAAAAGGGATCCATTGTTCTATCAGAGCAAATGATTCTGTGTTGGGTAGGTAGGGGCTCTGGGTGTCAGGATGGGAACACTGGGATGCAAAGGGGGTTCACCTAGGAGCATTTAAACACAGCTTCACTAGGGTCTTTGAGAAATGAGTGCATTTTCTTATATTAAGACCTATAATCTTCAAATGTGGATTGGATTTGGTTTGTCTTGTTAAAATAAGAAATGTGATTCCATAACAAGAGCAGTGTACCCCGTTGTATCTGGATATAAACTAAGATTGACAGTGAAGAATATATTTTTAGTGACTCCCCACACATCTGTGAATAGTGATTGTGACTTCTTATTACCCAAGGAGCATGCAGCCTGAGGGACTGAGGTCAGGACAAGGAAAGAATAGGTTTTATTCTCCCTGGGTGTGTGCAGATGTTGAATATGGCCAATAAACCTAAGCATATTTCCATTTCTTAATATAGGACTACTTAGCTTCACTAAAGACCCAATTAATTCACTGTGCTTTCATTTAGAATCTATGTTGTTTAGTGGCTTTTTTGTTAATAACTCCAGTTCCCATTTTATATAAAGAGAGTGATTCTAGGGCCATACCATTTTTGTATTCTGTAGTGCCGCATCATTTGACATTGGTGTTACCAATGAGTAGATTCCTGTAAGTTGTTGATGCTTCAGAGCATGGGTTCAAGATAAGCATATCTGTCTCTGGTGCAAAGATCGGCTTTAGAAACAATGTATTATAGATTTATCATTTGAAAACAGCCTGTTTAAACTGATCAAATTTTTAAGGTTTCAGTACATTCTGTTGAAAAATAGCCAAGAAATATAACCACTCCAACTTCAGCACAGAGCATATCATCTGTGCACGATTACCTCGTTAAGCCAGCCACATGTTACAGAGTGTAGTTGCATGTCAATAGTGTGAATGGCCAGCAAAGGGGTGGGGGCGCCCTCTGAAGCTCAGGAAGAATTTTCATCATTGTTATTTAATGTCCTTTCCAAGCATTCCTCAAAAAGAAGAGGCCTAAGAGTTTCTATTTAAAGAAGGAACATTCCAAGTTAACTTAATAGCCACATGTGTATTAAAGGCAACTTGGCCCTCAACTTTTTCTTCCCTTGTGGATGATTTTAAAAGTCCAAAATATGTGGGAAGCCACAGTGAAACCTTTCAAGACCTAAACCCCCAGTTACATCTACCACTAATGGTTGGAAAGGTGTGGTGGCTGGGGAAGGGTAGGGATGTGCAGTGCGAGTCTCACCTAAGGTGGGATGTGGGCTTGGTGGTGAGCTCTCCTAGCTTGCAGAGTGAGGTAGGTGGGAGAAGGGGTGGGGAATTTCTGAATCCTCAGGAGAGTCTGAAAGCTACCACCAACATCTTCATGCATGCAGCAGGGAGACTCATTCATAGAGGGGATAAATTGTTGTACTGGGTTATAGTTGGATGACCTAGGTTGCATTCTTGGAACTGCCTTTCACAGATCTCAGGGAAGTCACACGTAGGAGTCATATCCCCATTTCCATTTAAAAAATGAAAGTAATCATAATTTTTTAATTTAATAGGGTTCAGTGAGGGCTGAGTAGATGAAAATTCTCAGGGAATTGGTGCTTTATTTTTTTCAGTCTTTCTTGATTTTTTTTTTTCATTCTCTGTGTATAATAAGTATATAACCATTCTGCTCTGTTGTTAAAAATGTCAAGAGAAAGAATTTGGTTTTACTATAAAATTCTCATAGTCCCTCGAAGTCTCAAAAAAATCTATAGTCAGTTCCAAATAGATGATTTTAATGTTGCTTAAGAGAAAATAAGCATATTGAAATATATAGAACATATGAAATCTCAGGATAGAAAAAGGTTCTGTGCATTATCAGGTTAGGTTGAGGCTTTATGATCAAAACTCTTTTTGAAGGAGTTAAAATAAAAGACTATTATTAAGAGAGTGACACAGAGACAGACAGACACACACATGCACACACACCCAGAGAGAGAGAGAATGAGAGAAGACACCCGAGACATTCACAGACTCAGAAGTATGTTTTTATTGTGATATAGACCATCAAATGCCAGGAAACTCAAAGGGAAAGGCTGATACTCCATCCTTAATTCATGCCATGGAATCTGAATTCTTGCACTATTATAAATGACTCAGCAAATGTTTGTGTGTGCCTTGGTGGTAAAGTGGGAAATAGTGGCTTCTTATAACTTCATCCAACTTTGACTTACCCCAGCCTTTTTGATTGACAGCAGGTCAGAGTTGGGAGAAAAAGGTCTTTGAATTTGTGTGCAAAATGGTTAAGATGCACTAATTTTGACTTGTAAGCAAGTATTTATCTAGCAAATGCCTTTTAGAGAGCATTTTTTCCTCGTGGTAAAATGAGGAATTAACTAAGCTGGCCACTGAGTCCTGTTTACCAAGCTATATAAGGTATGTGTGTGTGTCTACTAGGGCATCATTTGTACTGGTCGTTTGGTTAAGTCTTGTAAGATGTTCAGCTGTGGATGTATTACATTCCTTCCCTTATGTTTTTTGTTGTTTTTTCCTCCCTAAAAAAAAAAAAGGTTTCTTGATCAGGTATCAGACACAGAGAAAACCTGGCAGGACTACAGAAAAGTGGCCAGAGTTGGAGTGTTTGTGTACTTAAAGAAGGAATCTTGCACATTTTCAACTTTTAGTTGTAGACATTTTCTTATAAGAGCAAGTAGAAGTCAGTGCCAGCCCTCAAAGCGGAAATCAAAGCTCCCGGGGAAACATACCGGAGGAATGTGACTCAGAGCCAAGACCCATACGCAATGCATACACGGAGCTGTCAGACTTATAGGAAGTTTGGCCGTATATGGGCATCTGGACAGTGAGCGATTTGTCCTTATGGTGGGTCAGGGGGAGGTTTCTGATGTTTCTAGCGTGCCTCAAATTCGATCATGTAAATTAATTCTACCAAAAAAAAAAAGGTATCCCAGAAGCTTTTTGTAAAATAGTAATAAATATTATTCTGAAATCTTCAGGGACCCTGGTTTGGCTTACATGACCTCCTGTTTGCTTAAGATGAAGGTTAAGGAGAGGGCGTACTCGCTGGGAGTTCATGGGGGGGAAGATAAACGCGGATGTTTACTATCTAAATTACATTCATTACCTTCATGCCTTTTCCTCCTTATAATTAGTTCTCTGACTTTCTTAGGATATTTTCTAATGCAAAGGTATTTGTCAGAAGGCAGTCAAGGTCGTTGCATGTGGTTTGTGTTTTATGTTTGCCTGTTCCTCGCTTGTCCATAGAGTTGGAGGCTAGAGGGGTGAGAAAGGAAAAGAAGTTTTGTTTTGTAAGATGATATCCCTTCAACTTACTGTTTGTTTCACTTATTTTGTTAATTAGACTCTTTTTTTTTTTTTTAAAAAAAGAAGTAGTTTACTTAGAATCCTGTGTTGCCTCTAGTCAGCTTTTGTTCATCTAAGATAGTGCCAGCTAAGGATGCTGCTAGGTAGGAATGAGCCTGGTGGTCTCTTACATTCTCCTTCACAGATTAGAATCTCAAATTCATCACCATTTAGCAACCAGGAGTATTTACAGCCCCTTGCTTCATCAGGGCTGAATGTGAAGCATCCCCTTGGTGATACTTAAGGTGATATTTAAGTGAGTGGGAATGAAAAACAGAGGAAATAAGCATTCCTTAAGATGTGTGATTTGGGGACACCCGATCAATAGGTTTAAGAGGAAGACAGAATTGGGACTAGCTATCTTATCTCAAATAATAGAAGTAAGTGAAAGGATAAATATTTTGAAAGGACTAGTGTGAAATATACATGAATGTATTCCTAGGGATTCTGCTGCAGGGTGGGAAAGGGGTGCAGATTAAGCCAGACCCCATCATTCATCTCTGGAAATGTGCTCCCACCTCTAGCCAAGAGTCCTGAGGTCCCTTCTCACAACTTCAAACTCCCTGGAATACCATTAGGGAGAGCCTAGAGGACTGGCTAGGAGGTGAAGGTGTGAGCTCCATACCTGCCATTTGCTTGCCAGTGACCTCAGGGAGGACACCTACTCTCTCTGAGCCTGAAATTTCCCACCTGTTCACAGTTAATGTGCAGCTCAAGGAGACAATATTTATGAAAGCACTTTTTCATAAAGGTATTAGAGTTTTAAAATTGCCCTTCTCTTCCGTTCTTCAATGGCTCCTCCTTGCTCTTAAAACTAAGCCCAACTCAGATTGACTGTAAAAGCCCGTCACAGTTTGATTTTATAACAGTGTCCAACTCTGCATGGGTTTTAGAGTGTTAAAACTAGGTGAGAGCTCAAAGAAAATCAAATCCTACCTCTTATTTATTTATTTTATTAGATTAGATGTTCAGGATTGATAGAGACATTTAACAAATGAAAACTTTTTTTCTTTTTGAAATAGGGTCTGGCTCTGTCTCCCAGGGTGGAATGTAGTGCCATGATCTTGGCTCACTGCAACCTCTGCCTCCTGGGCTCAAGTGATCTTCCTGCCTCAGCCTCCCGAGTAGCTGGGATAGCTGGGACTACAGGTGTGCACCACCATGTCCAGCTAATTAAAAAAATTTTTTTTTTTTGTAGAGATGGGGTTTTGCCATGTTGCCCAGGCTGGTCTCGAACTCCTGAGCTCAAGAGATCAGCCCATCTCAGCCTCCCAAAGTGCTGGGATTACAGGCATGAGCCCCTGTGCCAGGCCACAAATGAAACTTTTAAATGTGTCTTATGCTTCTTATATACCTTATATTGTCACTTCGATGATAATGTGGGCATGCATTTTAATCATAGTTTTCAGGATACCTAAAACAAAATTCTATGCTCAGCTTATTTTTGTCACCTGATGGCATCTACTCCCTTCATCTCCATTATATGTTCATAGTTTTCATTCATTTTTGGAGGGTGGGGAGAGTTAGGGAGTTCCTAACAGTCTTCCTTTCTTCAGTGAAAAATGTGTAACTTATCACTAATAGGAATGTGGTATGCAAATGATAAAGAAACAACTAAAAAATTACGATTGCTTGTGTCCATCACATTTTCTTTAGATTTGTATTTCTTGGAAACCAAGGTGGCATTTTACTTAATATGATGCTACAGACTTTAACACTTTACATGTATTTGGGTTGACAGTTTTCTTTCATTTCATTTTGTAATGTGAACTGTGCTACCATGATGGTGACAAGTAAGTTTTCAAATTAAAAGCAAACTTGGTAAAAGCAATACTTGGTAGCCAGTATGTTCTAGAATGCTAAAAACCAAGTTGTTCAAATCATCCAAAGAGTTTCTAAACTATTTTCCTGTGTGTAAATCTTTAAATAACCATGCCTATGGGAATCATATATTAAAATCTGAGCACCTGCGTAAGGCTTTTTGAGACGGTATCTTATCTTCTAAGTCAGAACTTTCACCACATGTGAGGAAAAACCACATTCTATTTAAAATCCTGACATCATCAGATTTGAAGTAAAAGTCAGCTAATGCATGGTTTAATTTGACGTTAGAATGCACGATGCCAATTTTATCTGAACAATTTAGCAGGAACGCTTCTTAGAACTCTGTCTGGGTGCCTAAAATAGATACTCACAATTTTGACTGCATTCTCTTTTGTTTATGTAGAAATTTTTAATTTACAAAGCCCTTTCACGGTTACCATCTTACTTCATTATCATAACAATCCCATTAGGTATTATTCTACCCATATTGAGGTCCAATAATGCTAACATACACAAGCCTGGTTACAAGTGGAGAAGGGACAAGTGAATTTGAATTCATTTCTTCTAAAGAGCACACCCCTTGCCTTTTCTTCCAAACTTCATGGCTTCTTTTCTTTACATTCTATATATGGTGATCTCTGAACACTGTGTGTCCTTAAGATAGTTATCTCAGATCTTAAACTCTTAAAGGACACACCCTAGAAGGCATATAAACACCTGTGGGCTAACTGGCAGTCAGTATTGTGTTGTGCTGTGGTCTGAGATAAACATGAAGTAGAAAGAAAATGTTTACTGACCTGTATTAGTAGAGAAACTTGGGCTTAGATTTGCTTTTTTTTTTTTTTTTTTAACAATTAAGATTTTTGTGATGTTGCTATGCAGACAGATATGTTCTTCTTATCCACTAACTAACTGATGCAGCTAAAAAAGGAAAAAATGAATAAGATGATGGGTATGCTTTGGGAGGCTTAATATCAGGGTGTGCTCTGCTCTGATGTCAGCCTCAGCCCTCACTGAAAGTGTTCAGTCTAACCCTATGCAGTCTTGTTTCGGCTGAGACTGGGACCAACCACAGACATCATGAAGGTCTTCTTGAATAATTGTATCATTCACTGATAAGCTACCCTTAGGGATAAATATCATGACAGAGTCTGGGACAAACCATCAGCACTGAAGCAATGTCTACTATCAACATTGGTTTTTCACGAGTATCCCCTAATAAACATGTCCTGCCATGTTATTGATATTTATTTTATGAACTTGCCTTAACTGAAAATGCACTTTCCTCAAACTGAATATGCTTTGCCTTTCAGGTTTACAGCTTTCTCCCTCTCTCCTTTAACCATGGAAGGATTTGATTTGAATCATAACTAGTTTCATGTTGTTAATGGAATGCGATTTGTCATAACTACACATGGCAGAGAGACAGGGTTGTCTAGGAATGGTGGGGTTATAATGAGGGAATTTTCTTACTGACCTGCACATGTGTGTGAAAGTTAACAACTACAGGATTACATTTCATATAACCATTTACTTGCTAATGTCTGGAAATAATATCACTATTAAGCTATTTGTCACATACAGATGATAAAAACTTATTTTGTCCAATTGAATCTTTTGTGGCATTTTCATCATTTCTAACGTCTCTATCTTGGTTCTACTTGATCGTGGTTTTCCCTGCTGTTTCCGTATTTGACTGATTCCTGAGGCTCCTACTATTTGCTTTCAGCTCAGAAGATAAGCAAGCAAACTTCCAGTCCAGCTTCAGATGGACTTTGAACCAATGTTGCTTTGCAGTAGGGCTGAGCACTGCCACAGTCAAACGTATCCTCCCTGATTGGCTTTGATTGCTTTCGAGGCAGGCCCATCCCTCATGGGTCAAGCTGGTTTTTCCTGGCCAGCTTCTGAAGCCTCCCCCAGAGCGGGGACCCACAGTGTGGTGTTACCACTTTTCTCTCATGTGTTCTCATTTTACACACTGAAGCCTGGCCTTCATCTAAAGTGAACTCAAGAAGTCTAAACTCCTGTATTTCTCATGCATCATATCCAACTTTCCAAGAAGGGAAAATGACCTTATGTTGAGCAGAAACGGCCATCTGGAAGCCATTTTGTCTACCGTAAGCGCCCAGGAGGAGGAGAATTCTTAGACTGCATGTGAGGGCAGGATACTACAAGGCAGAAGCAACTCACCAAATGTATTTATGTCATAGCTACATCACCTGGCATCCTTTACTGAAGTGTTGCAGGGGGTCATTTTACTTGGACTTCCTTATTTTTCCTGGCATTGCTGGTGGTAGGGAAATACTCCTGTTGTACTGTTTCTGGCAGCCCAGTATTCCACCAAGCTAGGCCTAGAAAAGCAAAGGTGCAGTGAGGTGGGGAAGACACTAGTACATCTTTTAAAAAAAAAAAACTTTGGTGTTTATGCTTTATTTTCAAGATCGTAAGAATAAAATCTGCCAAAATAAACTTGGCTCATATTTAATTGATTAAACAAGATTTTTAACAATTGTAGCTTGACATTCTAGTGTGAAATTTCGTCACTTAAAATAAGCTAATTTTATAGTTCAAAGCATTTCATAAAATTAGCCACCATTTTGGATTGAGTGAGGTCTAATTTTTATCTTGATTTAGAATGTTTTAGAAATAGATATATCATCAAATTGATCTGAATATAGAATTTGCTGTACTTTGTATTTCTCTTTTTCACCATTTCAGGAGAGATTTTTTTCTCTATTTCTCTATTTAATAATATGATTAAATGTTAATATGGCTTAATGCATGACATTAAGCAAACTACTTAATCTCTCTAAGTCTCTGCTTCTGTTAACCTGGAGATAATAATGGCACCCACTTCATAAGATTTCATAGAATTGTTGGTACATTTTGCAAGCATTAAATACCAAAAAATCCTAATCTAGAACAATGCTTGTCAGAGACTAAACACTCAATAAATGTTCATTAAAGTAAAATAAAACTGTCCTTTTAGTTCATCTCTGAATATTTTTAGATACTAAATTTCTGCCTTAGCACATTTACTACATATTAGCACTTAGCTCAGTAGTTTTCACGGTCATATATTATGCAGATTACACTTAAAAAAAAAAAGAATGTCATGAGAGTTTGTATTGACAGCCTTTTTCTAGCAAGAAACATACCGTTATTTTGAACTTGTGAATGATTTATGAATTGTGATACTGTCTTCAGGATCCTGTTTTTTTCTATTTTATTTGTTTCTGTTTTTGTCATCAAATTGCCACAGGGGGGAGTATAAGTTCTTGAAAGCAGCAAGAAATACAGTTTAAGTAATTTGGTACCAATTATCATTATTATTAAAAACGTCCATATCTAAAGCATCTAAACAGATTAGATTAATACCTATGTGAAAGTAGAAATATTTATAGTAAAAAATTGGGCACTGTTTAATATAGGATTTATTAATTTTGTGATAGTTGCAAAAGCTGTGTCTGGAAAACGTCCCCATGGGTGAATGTGTGGGTGTGCACACGCATGTGGGCAATATTGATGCTGTAGGAGAATGGAGAAAATGTTAAGTTTCTAGTTTTTGCCATTAAAGTCATGAAATGAAAGAGAGAGGGAGAGAGAGAAAGAAAGTGAGAAAGTGCTAGTCTGTGTAAAATGAGCATGAAAGGGCTTGGATACAATGATGTCATACAGCCTCACAATATGGATAATACTGAACCCTTTCTGTACATATGGGGGCATTTAAGCTTATTAAGTTCAATAACTAGAGGAGACAATTCCAAAATAGAGAGAACTGTGCAAGTGGAAAATGAAATATCCCTTTGAATAATACAATTGCATTTAATAGCTACAAAAGCTGCGACCTAATATTATAACACTGACAGTCAAAAACATGGTTATTTTCTCTGCCTCTTTGAAGAAAAAGAAATACAACAAAAGTTCCTAGAGAAACCAAATGGATGTTCTTAAAAGCTGGGGGGTTTGATCATGGTACCAACCTGACTCTTCCCTTTGGGAGTGGATCATCTTTGCAGATAATTGGTCAGCTTTCCTATAATATATACTGTATATATGTATATGTGTATACATAATGTGTGTGTATAGTATCTCATATATATATTTTTTTTTCTGGTTTTCACACTCGAAGTCCTGCCACCATCATAAGTTACCCCAATATCCACCCAAACCACTATCCAAACTCACTTCTAAGCTCCTCTAGACTGTCTCTTCTAAGCTAGTCAGGATTTGCCATACACCCTGCCATTTCATAGAACTTCTGCAATCCCCTTGGGTCCTTGATATGGTTTGGCTCTGTGTCCCCACCAAATCTCATGTAAGATTGTAATCCCCAGTGTTGGAGGTGGGGCTGGTGGGAGGTGATTGGATCATAGGGGTGGTTTCTGAAGGTTTAGCACCATCACCCTGGTGCTGTCTCATGACAGAGTTCTTATGGAATCTGCTTGTTTAAAAGTGTCCCCCTTTGTTCTTTTCCTCCTGCTCCAGCCATGTAGGACGTGTCTCTTTCCTCTTTGCCTTCCGCTGTGATTGCAAGTTTGCTGAGGCCTCCCCAGTCATGCTTCCTTTACAGCCTGCAGAACCATGAGCCAATTAAACCTCTCTTCTTTATAGATTACCCAGTCTCACGTAGTTCTTTATAGCAATGTGAGTACAGACTAATACAGCCCTACATTTCTGTCCTCTCCTGCTCTCTCTTGCTCATTTATTCTTTTTTTTTTTTTTTTTTTTGAGATGGAGTCTCGCTCTGTCACCCAGGCTGGAGTGCAGTTGGGCGATCTCGGCTCACTGCAAGCTCCACCTCCCGGGTTCATGCCATTCTCCTGCCTCACCTCCGAGTAGCTGGGACTACAGGCGCCCGCCACCACGCCTGGCTAATTTTTTTGTATTTTTAGTAGAGACGGGGTTTCACCATGTTACCAGGATGGTCTCGATTTCCTGACCTCGTGATCCGCCCGCCTTGGTCTCCCAAAGTGCTGGGATTACAGGTGTGAGCCACCGCGCCTGGCCTCTCTTGCTCATTTATTCTTCACATCAATGTTTTGACCTGATTGTGACTTTGGTCTCTTGCCCCTGCCTTTTCTCCTGGACACACGGTTTTGCTTCCTCTCTCTCCATGGCATACTGTTTTATGTCAACAGCCCCTTGTTACACTTCTGGCCTTTGGCCTCATGACCTTTCTTCAAGCCAGTGCCTACCTTAGTTGTTCCTATAGTGTCTGCCATACATTTGTGGTCTCTAGTCTCAGATGTGTCCTCAGTTCTACTATGTTGTGCTTTTAGTTGCTCTTGTCAGTTCTTTGCCATCCTTTCTTTTGTGTCCCTTCCAAGCCTAACTGCTTCCCTCCAGGGTCCTACCCTGTCACCCCTCCTCTGCCTCCCTGCTGATCAGCCTTCCTTTCTACATGAGACTACCAGGCATGAAAAACTCCAGCCTTTGTCCCCAGGATTGATGGGCTCTCAGCTTCCTGTTCGCTTCTTTAGTTTGAGCTGCAGTGTTCAGTTCTACAGCCACTAGCCACATAGGGCTATTTAATTTAAATTAACCAATGTTAAAATTCAGTTTTTCAGTTGTACTGGTTGCATTTCAAATACTCAGTAGCCATGTACAGCTAACGGTTATTGTTTGGATGGCATGGAGAACCTTTTTATCTTTGCAGAAAGTTCAACAGAATAGTGCTGGTTCAGACAGACCTCCACTTGGGCTTTAGATCCAAAAGCATAAGTCTCCTATGGAACCATGTCACATATGGAACCATGTGCTCCTTGAAACCTATGGAACCATGTCACATATGGAACCATGTGCTCCTCGAAACCTATGGAACCATGTCTCCTGTGAAACCATGTGCTCTTTGGAACCTGTGGAACCATGTCTCCTATGGAACCGTGTGCTCCTTGGAACCTATGGAACCATGTCACCTTTGGAACCATGTGTTCTTTGGAACCTGTGGCACTACATCTCTTATGGAACCATGTGCTCTCTTTTCTTTTCATTTTCTCTTGTCTTTCAATTTGTTTTTCTCTAGCAGCTTCTTCTTCCCAACCTATAAACATGGCTACATTTCTCTCACATAAAAAAGAAAAACCCCAAAACAAATGAAATAAAACAACCCTCCCATTGTCTTAACATCCTCTTTTCATTGCTTGTTTTCGCACTGAAGCTCCTAAAACACACCCATACTCACACAGTGGCACACAAATCCCCTGTGTTTACTGTCTCCAAATACACACCTTCATGTTACCATTCAACCCATTGTAATAAAGCTCCTGACCATGGCACTGCAAATTATCACCAAATAACCTCTTTGTTGCCAAATCCAGTGGATTATTTTCAGCTCTCATACAATTTGATCTCTCTGTAGGTATTTAGTTGAATCCTATTCTCTCCATCTCTTTGACCATTTCCTTTGCTCTCCTTTGCAGACTCATTTCCCTCTGCCTACCCCTATGATGTGAGTGACCTGTAGTCTTTTGTCCCTAGTCCTCTTCTTACATGTTCTTCTTCTGTCACATTGTTGATGGTTGCCTGCTGTCTGGATCCCAACCAGAAACTCGGTTCTCAGTTCATTTGTGCTATTAACAACACATTAATCTGAATGTCCTATTCAGATGTTAAAGTAAGCATAGTAAAAACTAAATTTGTTACTCATCTCTACTTCAAAATCTTTTGCCTTTAGATGTGCCCCCATGTTAGTGATTAGAACACTGTCTTCCCAGTCACTCCATACTGAGGCTTGTATGTTGTCTTGTATTCTTTTTTCTCTTTCAGTCCTTGTATTTGATGATTCATAAAGCTCTGTGGACTCTACCTCTCATGATGACTTTCTAACACATCATGCCCTCAACATTTTTTGCTTGGACCACTGAATTAGTCTTTCTGCTATTAACTGGTCTTTTGGCTCACATTATTGCCCTCCAATTCATTCTCTCCACTGCTGCCTGAGAAATCTATCAATCTACGGTGCTTATTCACCTGCTTAAAACCAAACCTTTATGTGGCTCCCATTACCTCTAAGATAAGAGCCTTTGTTTGGCTTCTATGTTCTCCATTCTTATCTATCAGTTCCACGGCTCCTGCCCTATTCTTTGGTTTTACCAGTGCATTTGAATAACTTACAAATTTTATCATGCTGTTTCATGGCTTTATAAGTTGCTCATGATTGCTCTCCAGCACTTGGAGCAGTGGGTAAGTATGTTCATATCACATAAACTATTTTTTTTTTTTTTTAAACAGGGTCTCACTCTGTTGCCTAGGCTGGAGTGCAGTGGTTATGGCTCATGCAGCCTCGACTTCCTGGGCTCAAGCAATTCTTCCATCTCAGCCTCCCAAGTAGCTAGGACTACAGGCATGCACCATCACACCTGGCTAATTTTTAATTTCTTTTTGTAGAGACGGTGTCTCGCTATGTTGCCCAGGCTAGTCTCAAATTCCTGGCCCCAAGTGATCATCTTGCCTCAGACTCACAAAGAGTTGGGATTACAGGCGTGAGCTGTCATGCCCAACCCTAGTAAACTTTTGACTCTAGTAGGAAGCTTTTTTTCTGTTTGGTCCAGTAAATATATACTCACGCATACACATTCACAGTGAAACAAAAATTTTGTAATTTTATCGTTACTGGATGTGATGCCCTTGGTATTTTAAAATCCGTTCCATTTCATTTTATGTCAAGATCCTGCATGGGTAATTCCCCTCAGGTGGAGGGCTGGTGGTTTTTCCAAGCACCCAGCCACAACTGCCACTGCATTCTATTTTCTTTAATGCTCAATCAGTGCCCCTGGCCATCTGATGATCATTCCTCCCTAATGTTGTGAGGTATTTAGTCCAAATAGTACAATCCACCTTTGCTTTCTTTCTCTTCTAGTAAAATTTATAGGTTGCTGTAATAGCCTGTGTCTGCCCCAGACCACAATCATAAAAATAATAATAAATAAAAAAAAAAATTCTAGTCTTCATCTTGAAGTTTATTCTACTGTCTAATTGACATCTTGGAAATAAGAGATATATATATATCATTATATATATAAATTATATATGTAAATGTATATGTATTTATTATATATATGTGTACGTGTGTATGTGTGCATGTATGTGTATCCTTGGAACACCAATCAGCATAAACTATCTGAATAAGCAGTTGAGGGAGGTAGTGTGAAGATGTGAGGTCTGGGGATGCTCTGGACATTCTGGGAGCACCTGTGGTTGCTGGGAGACGAATGTGTGGAGTTTAAGAATGAAAGTACTGCAGTGAAATACAGAGCATAAGCACAGAAGAAAACCTTATTTTTGGTACTAAATCAAGCCTTGCCTAAAGTTACTGCATCACTCAATTTATTAATTTCATGAGCCAATATGTTCCCCTAACCCTATTTTAAAAAGTTCTTGATATTGTACCATAAAATGTCCTAGCTCATACAGACTTCACCAGTGTGAGAGAGACATAATTTTATTTTCATATTGAAATTTTATGATGTAACTATTTATATAATTTTCTAATTCTATTATAGTATTAGGGTAGAGCAATGCTTTTCAACCTTTTTTAACATAATGGAATATATAGAAAATGATAACATTTTAATGACATTTTGGGGCAAAGACTTTCTAAAACCTCTAAAATTCTGAAAGGGAAAGGGTATAGAAAGTCTTCTGATTTAAAGATATCAAAGATCATAGGAGGGCTTACTGGCAAATTGCTACCATTTTTTTTCTTAAGTATTTAGGTAATTTAAGGTTTTTCTTGGAAGTTGACTTCTGAGTATTTGTGAATAGCTCTCACATAGCATCTAGTACAAACAGATCTACCATTGAATGAATTTTTTATGTAAAGTTTGGGGACTAGCTTGAACTTTAAAATATTATATAATTTGGCTAAAATTGCATAATTACTAAAGTCTTAGGAACTATGATAATTTATAAAATAGTTATTTATATCAATTCATAGGTAAATATTTTGTATTTATTGATCATATAAATAAAATTTCTGAGGCTTATATATTCATACCTGGTAAGTTTATGTTTTTCAGAATATCAGGAAATACCATGTTTATTTTATTCTAACCATATTTACTAAAGTAAATAATTATCTAGAAAATTGGCTAGTAGCACTAGTAGGTGTTTAGGAAAAGTTGCTGATTGACTGGCTGATAGAATTTTAAAAATCAGTGTGGCTGTCAAAGTTGCCTAACCTTAGGCATAAGAGGATCTTAGTGTGAAATGCTTCCAGACTAATAAATGTATTAAACGGTCCCAAATTAAAAATCAGTGAGTCATTTATTGTTGTTTACCTCTCAATGAAATAAATAAGTCACAAATATTTTGAGCATTTGGTCTATTTCTAACATTGTGTTAAACACAGCAAGATGTAAAAAGATACCTGGTTCTTGCTTACAAGGAGGTTATGATCTATTTGCAGAAACAAGACATATATGGACTAAAAGTTCAACCAGTGGTCCTCGCAATTGTGTAACTTGAGAACCACAGGACACAGAAAACTCTGAAGGATTGGTGTAATGCAACATGTCATGACCCTGAAATTAGAATTTCTGAGGAACTTTGAGGCACAGATGATGATAGAGCCACACGCCATGAGGCTTGAGAGCTCTTGCTCAAGTGTCAGTGAGTCAGTGGAGGTCATTAAGTGGAAATAGAAGGATTTAGCACTAAGTGTTCCACAAAGGAAGAAATAACCAACCGGAAAAAACCCAGCCTGACATTTTTTATGGACACAGCTGGGCCAAAGGATGAAGAAGAGAGGAGCAGCATGGGCATTTCAGACCTTAGTAGTCGGGACAACAGTCCTGACTTTGGGGATGCTGTGGCACATGGAAGAGAGTAAATGGGCCGTTTTGACCTGGGTCAACATGGGGATTGAAAGATTAAGGAAGGGACTGCGTTGTAAGAGCCAGAATCCTAATTTTTTCTTCTTTCTTTTATTCTAATGTTGAATATGTTGCTTTCATTTCCAGTCCTCTAGTTTTTTGAAATACACACACACACACACACACACACACACACACACACACACATCTCTAACAAACATATTGCTCTATACTAATTCAGGGATTAGAGAATGTTAAGAAGACATTTACTGACTTACAGGGTAAAATGAAGAGAGCCTCAAAACTAAGAATTAGTAATACTTTAATTTTTGTTAGGCTTCTGTTTCTCCTCTTTCTTTAATAAACAGTATGTATGTATTTTTTTCTTTCCACAACCTGCAAAATGCCAGGCATATGGAAAAAATACAAAGCACAATAAATATGTACTGAATTCAGGGACCCTCTTTTATGATTCTCCATAATTCCTACAATGACGCTTGGTATACAGTGGACATCCAATCACTATGAAGTAGTGGAAATATTTATATTGATGAGAAAAAAACATAGCTAAAGCTGTTACTTGAGAGGCTAGCTCACAAATTTATCATTTGTTCATTCATTCATTCATTCACTTAGTAATGGGTGCATTCACTGGACACTGCTAATGTGAAGACTAATGGTGATTTTTTTAATTGATACAAATATTTGTGGTGTACATGTGGTATTTTGTTACATGCGTAGACTGTGTAATGATCTCATTACACAGTCTCCGCATGTAACAAAATATGACATATATTTAACAAAATATTTAACATATAAAATGATCAATACTCGAGGTGATGTCCAACACTTGGGGTGTCTGTCACCTCGAGTATTTATCATTTTATATGTTGGAAACATTTCAAGTCCTCTCTTGTAGCTATTTTGAAATGTATATTACATTGTTGTTAACTATAATCACCCTGCTCTGCTACCATACACTAGAATGTATTTCTTCTACCTAACTGTATGATTGTGCTCATTAACCAATGCCTTTATCTACCCCCAGCCACCCACTAATGTGATTTTTAGCAAGAGTTTCATGTCTTTATATCTTTGTAGAGTCTGGCCAACTTTTACCCATTCATCAGCTCTCAGCACCCATGTCACTTTCTTTTTGTGGCTCTCCAGACTCAGGTAGGTGCTTATCTTTCCACAGCCTTTCTCTGACTGTGTGGGGATTTGTCTGTGTACCTTACCAGATGGGGGCTTCACAAGAGCAGAATTGAATCATTCGTCTCCATGTCTTCAGTGCCAACCTCAATGCCTCATCCCTTGAGAGTTTGTTGAGTGTTTGTAGAACGAATGTAATCTCTAATGATGGTGTTGTCAGATATCTGGCTTTAAACTGGCAATTTGGCTTTTAAGTACTGTGTTCAGAAAATTAACTGAAAAAATAAATACTGGAATTATGTCAGTTTAGAGACAAAAGATGTGTTAAAAAGAAAAACTGAAAGTCACAAAAATGCAATGTAAATTATAAGATAGCATGTACATTATCATTAATGAACTATTCCTATTGTATAGGTTTTTTTTTTTTTTTAATTGTGGCAGACCTTTACTGTGTGTCTCATATTTTCATTGAAACTTTATAGGCAGCCTTTTCGGTGTGCATTGACTGTGAGAGCATCAGGACAGCAGGGACTCTAGAGATCATTTGGTCCAAATACTGGTCAATTGAAGAAATACAACCACTCATTTTTAGAGTGCACAAAGGCAGGCAGATTTCAGTGACACAGTCTTGTGTGTGCCATAGCAGGCAGAGGAGCCCCACTGACTGCAGACTTCCCACCATACTGTGCTACTTTCCCAGCGACCCCTCATGTACAGTCTAGGAAGCAGCGGTTGGGGATTGGTGGATGGCTTCTGTTTTTATACACACTGTTTCCCTTTGGCCGTCCATGTGCTCTGGAGGAAGAAGGGAGTTGCTGCAATACAGGTCCACCCCCTTACATCAATTTACAGGAGCGGCCCTCACATATGTGAATAATAACAGTAGTGGCACCGTTGATTGATGACCTGTGCTGGACTGATTACATAGGTTAAGTCACATCTTCACACAACCCTTCAGGGTCACTTCCTTTTTATAGATGGGGATGAGGGTTGCAAAGATTATTTAGGTATCACGTCCACATCACAGAGCCAATAAGTGGTGAAGCCAGGTAGCTCTAACTCCCCAAATTCCATAGGTTTTCCAGATACCACACAGCCTTTTGTAAAGTTAAGAGGATATGGTGAACTATCCATATTTGTCAGGTAATATGATATATCAAAAGGAACAAAGCACCATGCTTTCTAAAGTGCTTAAAGACCTACCTATCGTTAGATAAATGAATACATGAATGAGTATGTGATTCTTAAAAAGAAAAAAAAATACTTCATTACAATATAGATTTAAGATAATTACAGTGTTAGAATTTCATGAAAATATGAAGTGGAAAGGCTAAATTCAGGATTTTTTTGTTAATTTTTTTAGTAACCATTGTATCAATAGAGTGTACTTTTTTTTGTTGGTTGCACAATAAGAAAGACTTACAATTTTTTCTTGTCTACTTGGAAGGAATTATGAAAGTCGTGAAATGTTCATGACACTTTCCTTTAAACCAGCATAAAGGCTTACTATCACATTACTTTCATATTACACCCTTGGCTCTAAATTTAAAAAGCCAAATTAAAAATAATTATGTTCCATGGCACATGTATACCTATGTGACAAACCTGCACGTTCTGCACATGTATCCCAGAACTTAAAGTAGAATTTAAAAAAATTATGTTAATGAAGACATGATGTTCATTCAAAGTTTAAGTTAATAACTATCCATTTAAATGCCCATCTTAACACTCAAAAAACTTCTTTTTAGAATTCCTATAACTAAGTAGTTGATTATTGTGACCTTGAGGTTAGAAATAGGGACTGATTAGTTTTGAAGTACTTTTCAAAAACTTACCAATGTTGTTTGTAACAAATACAACGGAATCTATTACGAAATCCTTATTTATTTGATTATGAGTTTTCAAGTCCCACCAGAATGTTCTAGTAATATGTAGAATTTACATATAAGGCAAAAGTAGTTACTGTGGGACAAATCCTTTATACAGTCAGAGGCTAGAGATAATTCATTTGTCTTGGATTGATTAATAGCAATAATATTCCATTCTCAGAATCCTATTTGGAAGAGAAGTTATAAAACACAAAATGAGAGGGGAGACTAATTACTTTTAGCACAAATGGATTTTTGTGTCACAAGAAGTTTTTATGAAGTGTATTATTTTCCCTAGAAACTCCTCAGGCCCAGCTTGTGCTTGTCTTTATTTTCTCCATATGCCTTTCTCCATATAAATATGTTTTGCATATTTATAACTATGAACTGACTTGAATTTCACTTGGTTGGGTCAGGCTGCTCTTGAGTCAACTGGTACCTCAAAAGCATGGAGATATAGCATTCTTTTTTCTAACATGTAGAATTATGTCCTACTCCACGTAACTCTTGGAAATTCAGTCACAAAGGGTGGCAAATGCCGGGGCATTAAAGCAGAACTTTGCAGACTCAATAAGGCATCCTTTTCAGATTTATCTTCCCTTTATTCCAAATTAGAATATTAGGAGTTATGCATGAATATAAACTTTGAGCTTCACTGCTCGTAAATTCTGCAGAATCATTTAGGTAAATGTCTTTTATGTGGTGTGTTTACATATGGAAAAAGGTAGTGGAGTCACTTTCATTGAGAGCATTACAAAGTAGAGAATTCTGCAACTCTCCAAATGTTATGAAGGTGAAGGATTGCTATATCAGACAAGCAGCAGAACTAACAATTGAATTGGAAGATGAGTGGGGAAAACTAAATACAGGGTCAATGTTTTGTGAGTGTATTAAAAAAAAAAAAAACTAGGACATTAAACTGAAAGTGAACCAAAGTGAAAATTCACTAAAATTAGTGGCTCTTTTTCTTTTAATTTTATACTCATTTGACTTATGGACTAATTCTTAATGCTTATACCTTATCAAAAACTGAAAAAAAAATGAAAAATGAGGTCAAATGTCTGTTTTTTCCCCAACCCAAAAGGAAGGTAGTTTGAAGTATTTAACACACATATTTTATTGGGATGACTTATTAAAACGAAGTTGACCTAAATGATTATAAAATTTCTACATTTATAGATGCTAGTGGATAATGTTATCTGGGCAAGTCCTGAATAAAAGGTTAAGATCATTTCCACTTTGAAGCTAAAACTAACCAATTTAGTAGTAAGAGTTTTCTTTGTAGCTTGTGAAAGTAACACCATGTACTTTGGTTTCAGGTAATAGGATAAAGAAGTGACAGACAGAAACTGTCTTCCTGATCTGAAAAAAGTAAGGTGTGAAAGACATAAACAATACTTGTGGAAATTCAAGCATATGATCACATACTAACCAAGTCTGACCGTTTTAGTATATCCCTTGTGAACTAGATTTTTATTGGACATAAATATAGCAAAAATAAGTACTTTTAATTTCAGTTTCCTTTTTCCTGAAAACAAGAGATAAGGCACATGTTGTCCTATAAGATGAATAAATTTAAAATGGTGTTTGCAAATTACCTTATCTTCTAAATATGGTCTCTAGAGTTTATTTGGTGTGGTTCATCTTTAGGAAGCTGCAGTGTAATTAAGAAGAATGATTATACGGGAAACATAATTTTACTCTTATCTATAGGAAAAGTCCCTTGAAACAACAGAAACCATTTCTAAACTGTCTTAGAATAGTTTTTTCTTTCTTTTTTAAAAAGCTCAGTTTAGGACAGTATAATAGAAATTAAAGCATAAGTGTTATTTACAGTTATTTCTCCAGCAATAATAAATCACACCAGTATTTGATGATTAATAATACAATTGACATAATTCCCTAAAGCCCTTATGAATTTTATATGATAAAAGTAGAGAGGGTTTTTTTTTCCCTCCTTAACTCTTGGAATATATATGTAAAGACTTGTCCCAAGCCCCATAGCTAGTTAGTGGCAGAACTAGTGCTAAGTACCATGACCCTTGACTTAGCTCTGTCTCTGTTGCATTTCTTTTTCTTTTCTTTTCTCATTACATCATCCTGTCTTTTTTATAGTGGAGAAATATACTCTGAATACAATAAAAATAAATGGAAAATAATAAATTGAATTCCAACTTACAGCTGTGGTTTTTGCCTATAGTAGTTGTAGATGTGCAACTGTGAGCACAGTAGTTCCAAGTCTGGGCTTTGGAGTCAGCGGTCTTGGTAAGGGTGGTTCTGCCCCTCACTGTAGTGACAGCTTGTGTCTCAGTTGTCTCTCTGGAATATAAGGAATGTAGGAGAACCTACTTTTGGGGGTTGACTTGAGAATTCAGTGAAATGTAGTTTTAAGTGTTAGAATATTGTTGATGGATATAGCAGTGCCCCCCAGATGTTAGATATTATTATATTTAATAGTTAATATTATCAAGGGAGATTCAATATTTACTATACCAAATTAAAATACTAAAAAATTTGTGAATCAATGGAGAAGAACATCTCAGTGCTCTATCTTGTAAATGTTATTAGCTCATGATAAGGGCCATTTAATGAGAAACAGAAGAATAATGTTTTCACTTAGTAGAAACCTCATAAGCCAGGTTAATTAGCAGCTTAGTTACTAAGTTAAATGACCTTGCTTTGAAACATAGGCTTTATGGTAAAACTTATTTATTAAATAGACTAAGAAGTCTTTCTAAATGTGGCATTAGTTCTTAGAAAATAATCATTGTGATAAATTCTTGGTAAATGAATTTAAAACATGGATTAAATATTCACTAAGTATATGATTTAAAAGTTATGAGGGTCTTGGGAATTTGTGCAGGAAATCTGCAAAAACTAAGCACCATTAAAATGGTTTCATTTTTGGTTCTGGTTATAAAAGTTGACGGTTTCTTTTTTTCTTATCTAGTTAAACATATACATAGAAGTAGAGACTTGTAGAGTTGTAAAAAAATCTTTGGAATCATGTAGTCTTATGCTTTCCAAGTTTCTACACTTGCACAGAGAGCTCTAGTTGTTGCATGAGCTCTAGTTGTGCAAGGGAGGGGACTAGAGCTGGGCTCACCACTTATGCAGGACTCAAGTCTCTACAGAGTGAAAGGAACCTATCTTTCCTTTTATAGGTGAGGAAGCTGACTCCATAGGCAATGGGTACCTTGCTCAAAGACCCACAGACAGAGTGGAAGGGCAAGTTATTGAATAAATATACTCTGCTACATCTGCCCTATTGATTGCATCCTATACCCTTCCTAGTAAAGAATCTATCATTTAGAGCCCTTAACAATCCAGATTTTTTTGCTCTTCCCCACTTCTACTAGGAAGAGGTATTTAACTTGATAATTTGTATCAAGGGTACCTGATTCTCTTTTGATGCCTGTATCATGATACATATATTTATGCTTGCTTCTGCATGAAAGCTCAACTCAGCCTCTAAGCATTCTATGTAATGAAGTTTATATTGAAGACTTCAGTTTCCATGATGGGGTCACTTGGACAAACTCCTCTACAGCAAACAATTATAAAAGCAGTACAGAACATGTAAAATAATAAATTGAAGGCATTGGAGAACAACCAACATAATTAGGGCATAATTATGATCTTTGAGAGAAGAGAAGCACAAAAGCTGAGTCTAAGTTTTCTCTGGCTGCTTCCGTGAGGGCATTTTATAAATCACAGCACAGGTGAATGAAGTACAGGAAAAAGATGGTATTCTGTTATTGGAAGTTAAGGTTGGTGCCACCTAATTGGGTCTCTTCTGCAAGAAACTTGAGGACATCCCCCTCCTTCATTTGCAGGATGTCAAGGGCTCCAGACATTGTGAAAGTTTTCCTTTAAGTTACAATGGACTAAGGAGAAAGAAGTCAGAATTTTGGACAACAGAAGTGGCTAGGACTAGAAGAGCAAAATTCTAGAGATGTGGAAACCTCAGAAAAGTAGCCCAAATATCTGCATATAAATGAGCAAGACCCCCAAAAACCCAGGATAAAAGAACATTTGGACAGTCAAATAGCTTATCTGAGATATTTTGCAGCCTCATGGTGCTGGGGGAGACATAGGAATTCAAGTGCTTCCAAGGTAGTGGGGGCATTGGTAAACAACCTCAGGCTTTCAGTGGAGACCCTGTTTGCCAAGCCCTAGGAGTAGGAACCATACTCTATTAGGAAAACTGAAATAGACAAGCCCTAACAGAGCTTTAGATCAGGCTTAGACAGGATAAAGGTGATCCACCAGTAATTGTGTTCTGACTTCCAGAAGAAAATTTAATCCTCTTTGAAGGAAGATATTATTCAGAGCCTCACAATTTTTCCATCCATAATATTCAGCATTCAATAAAAAATTGCAAGGCATGCTATAAAACAGGAAGAAATGACTGAAACCCAAGAGAAAAAAAAGACAGTAAACCCAAAGAAGATTTAGATATTGCAATTATTAAATAGGGATTTAAAAAAACTATGATTAATGTAATCAAGAAAATAGAGAAAATCATAGACAAAATGGATGAAAAGATGGAGAACTTCTACAGAGAACTGGAATCTATATAAAATAATCAAATGGATACCCTAGAATTGAAAAATACATTATTTAGGCCAGGCGCAGTGGCTCATGCCTGTAATACCAGCACTTTGGGAGGCTGAGGCAGGTGAATCACCTGAAGTCAGGAGTTTGAGACCAGCTTGGTCAACATGGTGAAACCCCGTCTCTACTAATAATACAAAAATTAGCTGGGTGTGGTGGCACACGCCTGTAATCCCAGCAACTAGGGAGGCTGAGGCAGGAGAATCGCTTGAACCCGGGAGGCAGAGGTTGCAGTGAGCCAAGATTGTGCCATTGCACTCCAGCCTGGGCGACAGAGTGTGACTCCATCTCAAAAAAAAAAAAAAAAAAAAGAAAAATACATTATTCAATGTTAAGAATTTTGGATGTAAAAACAGAATAGAACATAAAAGACATGTGGTATACAAACTGACTTCTGGACTCACTCTTCTTTGGAAAGAGACTTCATATTTAGCTCTAAGAATCACTTTCTTTCTAGACCATTTGGTGCTATTAGAAACATACTTAGATAAATCTAATCCCTGTGCTGATTCAAAGCCTTTGAGTTTTCAAGGGAACTTGGAGAATTGAGAGATATTATTTTTAAATTTTAATTTTAATGGAAAAACATGTTTCCTCTAAATACTATCTTTGCCAAAATTGGACAACTTCTGAAAAGAGAATTGAGTACAAGATTCTGAGGAGTAGACATAATCTGGATCAAGCTTTCTTCCTAAAGGAAACAGTACAGTGTCAAAATAATATATTAGTATTCCCACGTTTTAGTTCATTTTAAATTCTTACTCTGGTTTTCATTTTCATTTTAAAACTATTTGGATCAGTGACAGATCCCGACCCCCTTCCCCTTCTCCTGTCTTTTTTGCTTTCCATCTGTTGTTGTTTGTGCTTCTTGCCATTTTACTATATTAAAAGTCTGTAGTGTTTTCCATGATGGGAAGTTAGGCAGAAACTAGAATTTTTGATCCCAGTCTTTGTAATTTGCAGCATGAGAACCATTTCACCAGCCACAGTGCATCTTTTATAGGCCTTAAGCTATTTTTCTTGAGACTTTTGTGTGTTGTAGACCCATCTTGACACTGCTGGGGAAAAATAATATATTCTGATAATAGCCTTATTGGTTCCTTAAGAAATCGACTGAAATATGGCATAATGCATACTTATGATGACTGTAACAAAAGGATGTTTTATCTCTCTCCTATTCACTGAATCTCAACTAAAACTTAACCAAAAGCCAATGTTTGGTATCATAAAACAGTGGCTATTTTACATATCCAGAAATGGCTTCTGACCTAGAAATAACATTATATTCCCTCCATCTCTCTACTCTTTTTATCTTACAACCTCCCCCTAAATCCTTGATGGTAAATATATGTCCCCTGGACATCAATAACACATGAATCTAATTGCAAATAACTGATTACCCTACAACTCTGCCTGATACACTATAATAACCCAGCTTCTGAGGGCATGAAAAGATTAGGTTTGGCATCCCTGAGGCACAAGCAAGCTGCAGGAGATACTTATTAGAGTATTAAAGCACCTTTAAGATCTTTTCTTGATTATAAAATGCTTTCATAAATGTTATGTCATTTGACTTTCTCAAAAATTGTGTAAGGTAGGAAGAGTGAATATTATTATCCCATTTCACAATGAAGAGACTAAGGTAGAGGAAGAAGTTAATCATCCAAGTAAAAACTAGTAAGCATTAAAGCTAGGATTCATACCATGTTAACATGTCAGTGTTAACATGTTTACTTGAGTGGCCTGGTAGGGAGATGCAGGAAGCATCATTATTTAAATGCTTCCATAGTCTGCACTAAGCCTATGTCTACCTCAAACCCATAATAGTTATGGAACATATTTTGGAATACTATCTTAATGCTAGTGAAATAGAGATGTTCTACATTGCAGAAGTATTTTGTAATGGGAATCCCCAAGTTATTCTGGAAAATGGTAAAAGACAAAAATTTCAGAAATTTTGCTGACCTTAAAAAAGAGGAAATGAATACCTATAGATGGCTTGAGAAACTTGGAAAAATATTTTTGGACTGTTCAATAGTGGTTTGTCCAGATAAGGACCTTGGAGATCCAGAGTCATTTAAACCATCTAGCAGCATGATGCCAAGCACAATAGAAGCATGTTTGCTGTGAGTGCTCAGTGTCAAGGTCATGCTGGTAGAAAATTCTCCACGGGCTTCTCACATTTCCACGTCTTATGAGCAGAGGAGCTAACTGACATTATTTCATTCTATCATTTCAAAAATGTTTGTACAGTGAACAGCCTTGGAAGATGGAGATAGTGCCTCTCTCTAGAGCAAAGGGCAGGCATGCTTGTTGTTCACCATAAAAAATTCAGGTTCTGTAAGCTTGGAGTCTCTCTCCTATAATGCTTACTCTGTGTGCAGGTAGTCGAACTGGTGCAAGAAACTGCTGAAATGCTAGCTACTGCTGTTGCTAAGAGTAATAAAGTCAATGGTCTTTCTCCCAGGAATGTCACTTCTTTTTCCAGCACCCATGAAAGCATGCTAATTATTAGCTGGCAAATAGTTTTTGCAGGCAGTTCCTGACAGATCACAGGGCATCTCTCCACCCCATCTGTAGCTTAATGTAAACAAAAACAAAAACAAAACCCATAAAACATTTAGAGTCCATGCATATGAAGTTTTCTGAGTCTTTTGCATTTCTAGCAGGATAATTCTGACATTTTACAATGAGCCCTTGTCTGTGGAAACTATATAGGTAGTTGGTGAAGAACAGTCTGTAAGTAATGACACTGCAGACAATTTGGGAGCCTTCCGATAATTCATTACGGATCCTCCACTGCTGACTTCGGTTCCTTTAAGATCAGCCATGAGCAACCTGGGATATAAGTATTTAGTATGAGGAGCTGCTTTTACTTTTCCATTTTATTATTCAGCACATTTGGAAATTATTCTCACTGTTCCTCCCTAGGCTGAATTTTTATTCCTAACCCAGTGCTAAACTTCCATTGCTGGATAGACTTCCAGTCCTGTTTGGATGATGATTCTTGCCAATGTAACCATGTTGTCTCTTAATTTTTTATTATAATGAACCAATAGCACAACAAATCATCAAATGAGATTTATGCTCACTGAAGAGTGGGCATTTTTCTTTTGCATTATAGATTAACTAAGGCCCAATTATGGATGAGAAAGTTCTCCAAGCTTAGGCTGTCTTCTTGTTAAAGGTTAAGGTGATTTTCTAAGACTTTACACAGCCTAGTGATTCTGATGTTATTTCTGTACCTGATCCCATCAGACTTCTTATTTAGGTTTACTCTTCTCAAGTTTTGTAGCTTAGTTTTGTCCTGTACATATGTGCTTCACTTATTCTTCTGCCCTCTTCCTTCTGAGCCCCCAGTAAGTCACCCATTTGAATTGGGGAGCTGGTCAACCTTGATACCTTGCAGAAGCTCAAAAAGTATTCTTAGAAAGATTGAGTGAAGGTACCAGGTATTTCGGGGACCTTTCAGCAGAGCTCTTCAATCTAACTAGAATCTTGAATGCCCAATAAGAATACATGGGAACAGGAATAATAGTGCTACAAGTAATACGATGATAATAATCATAATACCAACGTTGTCTGGGTGCTTACTATACGCCTGGTACTGTGCCAAGTGCTTTGAATGTACTGCCTCATATAATCCTTGCAAAATTACTGTGTGATTATCAACATTATTGGATAAATAAAGGGACACAGAAAGGTTATGTAATTTTCTCAAAATCACTCAGTGATAGAACTGAGATCCCACCACCTTCTAAGAGCCAGGGGAATCTGCTGAACATATCACGTGATTAAAAAAGAACAGGGAAGTTTTTATTTTGGGTAAATCTGAATTAAATCAACCATAAAAATGTCTTCTTTATTTCAGATTACAGATGGGTCATCAACTAATACAGTTGAAAGCTTAGAATTAGAGTTAACCTGGACAAACCGAACTTTTATTGAAAGCAAGCCATCGACATTTTGGTTCAACTCCTCATTCACAGATCTCCCTCTCAGAGCAATTGGATGATTAATGAATTAATTCTTTAATTTATTCTACAAATACTTATCAAAACCTGACGGTGAATAGCACTGTCTCTAAAAATTCCTTCCTTTTAGGGCAAGGAGAGCATTCCTCGTGGCCCTGCCTGAGGCCAGATATTTACCCCAGGGATTGGGAAAAGACAGAAGAGCCAGGAAGGGTGCAAGATACAGGCTGAGCAACCTTTCACTGTTGTAAGTTATGTCTGTGTCTGTGTCTTTCTCTGCTGCTGCCTTTGTGCTAAGTATGCTACCTGACACATGGTCGTTGCTTCATAAAAAGGGTCAAATTAAATGAAAGCAACAGCTCTCTTGGATATTCTTGTTTTTCCTTAACCATTCTGGAATTTTACTTATTAAGCTTGTTGACTGGAATAATTGGATATATTGGCTTATTATAAAGTTTCCTGTATTAGATTAAACATGATTAACTTTCAGTTTCTGCTCTTTATTTTTCTTTAACCAAAAATAACCTCATTAATCCCCAGATATCATAATTTTTAGTATTGTGTTTTGGACTCAGATCTGTATTTCTCTATTTCACTCCCAAGGTACAGAGAGCAATGCGATAGAAAAACTGCTTACATGTGAGTAAATATTACGTTGAGCCGTATGAAATTCATATTTGAAAGCTTTTAACCTTTAGTAAAAAGATTCTTTAGGTTAAACTTAATGGATTGTTGTGTGTGTGTGTGTGTGTGTGTTTTCTTGAGACGGAGTCTCGCTTTGTCACCCAGGCTGGTGTGCAGTGGCATGATCTTGGCTCACTGCAACCTCTGCCTCCCGGGTTCAAGCAATTCTCCTGCCTCAGCCTCCTGAGTAGCTGGGACTACAGGTGCCCACCCCCATGCCCGGCTAATTTTTGTATTTTTAGTAGAGATGGGGTTTCACCATATTGGCCAGGCTGGTCTTGAACTCCTGACCTTGTGATCCACCTGCCTCGGCCTCCCAAAGTGCTGGGATTACAGGCATGAGCCACCACACCCGGCCACGTGTGTGTGTTTTAATAAAACATCTACAATGTCTACGAAAGAATACACATTTCTCTCTTTTTAGAGACATAGTCTTGCTCTGTTGCCTGGCTAGAGTGCAGTAGTGCAATCATAGATCATTGCAGCCTTGACCTACTGAGCACAAATGATCCTCTTGCCTCAGCCTCTTGAGTAGCTAAGACTACAGGCATGCACGCCATGCCTGGCCTATTTTTTATTTTTATTTTTTGTAGAGATGGGGTCTTGCTATGTTGCCCAGGCTGGTCTCATATTCCTGGCCTCAAGTGAACCTCCAACCTCAGCCTCCCAAAGTGCTGGGATTACAAGCACAGGCCACTGTGCCTGGCAGAATAAACATTTCTCTACAAACATTTCCACGATACACTCCAAGATGGAGAATAATGTCTGACCATAATGAATGATATTTGTGTTTTTCCATTTCTTTATCAATTTCTTCCCATCTGGATGGTCTGCATCACAAAACCTTGCTTTCCTAGCTCCAACTATAATGTACATATGTGCTGGATAATTTATCTCATATTCTTTGAGGCTTTGTGAGTATTATTAGAATGAGAGGAAACCATGGGTTCTTGTTTCATTGCTCTAACAAAAATTAACTGAGTGCCAACAAAAACAATATCTACCTCATGGGCAAAAACCAAAAGACACAGCCCTTGCCTCCTTGGAATGTATTTGTTATGGTTTGTATTGCTTATATCAAATAGCTTTGTAAGTACTGCCATGCATCACTTTAACAAGGGAGATACATTCCAAGAAATGAATCATTAGGCAATTTTGTCATTGTGAGAACATCATAATGTTTTTACCTAGATGCTGTAGCCAACTACACACCTAAGCTACATGGTATAGCCTTTGCTCCTAGGCTGTAAACCTGTACAGCATGTTACTGTATTGAATACTGCAGGCAATTTTAACACAATGGTAAGTATCTGTGTATCTAAACATAAAAAAGGTACAGTAAAAATACAGTATAAAAGCTTCACTGTAATCTTATGAGACCACTGTCACATATATGGTCTATCATTGATCAAAACATACTCATGTGACACATGGTTGTAAGTGTAAAATTATAGCTGTGATGGGTGCTTTGAAGGAGAATGCATGATATTATATTTATGAATATTAGTGGTAATTGATCAAATACATGAGGTCAGGGAGGGTCTTTCTGAGGCAGTGAAGACTGAGCCAAGGTTAAGTGCAGCTGTTAACCTGATGAAAGGAGACCAGCAGTAGGGATATGAAGCGATGCAATTCAGTTCAGTTCAGTGAACATTTATAGAGTGCCTACCATGTGCCAGACATGATGCTTAGATGCTGGGAAGTAAAATATGAATAAGACATGGTCTTTGACCCCAGTAAATAGCTCACTCTACAAAGGTTTCCTTGTCATTTAATTTATAAATTAGGAGAGCCACTCTTTATGTATTTATTTTGCTTCTGTGTAGTTTGAGTTTTGTTTTCTCGGGATTGCCTCACTGAAGCAAGTCCTAAATCAAATACAGTCTTTGTCATGGAGTCAAAGTTTCACAAACAAACATGCATAGTTTGCTAGATTAAAGTCCAATAACGCTATTCTAGGCTTTACCATCAACTGAATGTGGTCCCACAGCATAGCTCATGCCTGTTTCAGTCTGCCAACAGCGTGGCTCCAGGAAGGAAGCCTGACTGCTGCCGAACAAGAAATGCATTATGACTTTATCTTTTTTCTAAACCATTAGCTGAAATTAATAAATTATTAACCCAGCCATATAAACGAATTATAAACATAGCGTATGTGCATTTGATTAATCTGTTTTTCATGTCAAGTGTTATACAGACCTGGGGTACAAACTCGTGGGGATACTTAAGTAACACACAGATGAAGTATAAAGGGTGTAAACCAAGGGAGAGTGGCAAAATGGTGATTGCCAAAACAGCAAAAGAAAAACAAAGAAACCAAACAATGCACGCCACAGCCAGATTTTTTGCCCCAGCCTATAGGGCACCTCTCCATTCTCTGCACCCACCTAAAGCACATTCTAGAACGGTCTTTATTACTCCCACCTTTGGTCTAGGCCCCTTTGTTATCTTTCTGATTCTGGCATTCTTTGCTTATTCTAGAACTTACTGACTTTTGGCCTGCCTGGCTTCTTGCTGTGATCTTGGTGGAGAACTTGCCTTGGGCTAGTTCTGAGCTACAAATCCTCCACTCCTCTGCGTTGCCTTGTCTGGACCTCTGCACCACCATGCCTCAGACCCCCAAGACCCTGCTCTGACCATCAGGCTGCTGGGCCTGCTCCTTTTGCTAGGATGGACAGACCTCCAGGAAGGGATGGATGAGAAGGCCAGTGACACCTACATCTGTGTCCCTGTCTTGCTGTCTCATTTCATTATTTTCTAAATTTTCACTCTTCTTTGCAGGGACTCACAAATTTCCTTTATAGGTTAGTATCAATATATTATGCTATTAAGGCTCTTGTCCTGGCCTCAAATTCTAAACACTTTTTCTTTTTCTCATGTGTTTATTTATTTATTTTGGGAGGTGTACTTCATCTTTGGGACTTATTTATTAGGGGACAAGTAATATTTCCAGGTTACAGAAGAGGGCATTTCCATATTGCAACATTAAGGGCCTTGTCCATCCTCATTTATTATGGAGCAATCAAGTAAAAAAGAACAATAGCTCCCAAATTTGGTTTCTTATTTGCGTATGCACAATCAATATTGTACAGATCCTATAAATATATTAACCAAGTGGTTGAGCATTAGTGGTTTAAGTTAATAAAGTAAGAAGTTTAAAGACTCTTTTTTAAGAAATTAAGTTAGAGGAAGCATTAAGTGGCCTTTTGGAAGATGCAAAATATACCCCTATATTCACAATCTATAAAACTTTTGACACTTAACTTTTGAGAATTCAGTGTGTTTTGTTTTTAACAATTCCATACTCGTCCCATGAAGCGTTATTATTATCAACGCTGTTGAAGGTAGCTGTGATTTTTGCCTAAAATCTCTAAATGAAGGTGATGAATAGCATTGTCAGACTCCTTAGCAAGTTGTTTGTGCATCTCATTTCCAGATTATTCTGTAAAAAGGAATTTACATGAATACCATTTTATCCATTAAGTAACTGTTTCTGCTTAATTTTTTTCTGGAAATATTTTAAACAATATACTCTAGTAATGAGCTAGCCTAAGATAGTCTTGTGTTATTTTGGAGCCATTTGCTAGTGACTCATAGCACAGTGGGCGTCCAAGCTATGGTTAACTGGTGGTCAAGTTAGGAAATTTTGTTCCCATTAACTCTCTTTCTTAGCCCAGGACATCTCTCCACACAACTTTTATTCTTTTGATTCATCACACTCATAGTCTCTGCTTGGTGTTTTCAGACCAAAAGTAGAAGCAATGACATGCCATAAGAAGTATTGTTTCTGTTGCATTTCCAGCTTAGCCAAAACAGGAAATACAGGCCATTTTGTGGGAAAGCCCGATTTTGAAATATTTCCAACCCAAAAGGTTTGGATCAACTTTGGTTGAATGTCTGAACTTTTGGCTTCTTACTTACAGTAAACCTTCTAACTTCAGGATTTTAGCACAATTCTTACTTATACGACGATGTCAGCCGTATTTGGATTATGCTGACACATCAATCAGTTTACTTTTAAACCATTTTTACTTAATATTAGGATGAACTTGTAGCCAAAAAAAGATGCATAAAATTGTGTGAATCATAAGAAAGAATGCCTTATAGTGGAAAGAGCCATGATTTTCATAGTTTCAGGACTTTACTTATTTATTGTATAGTTTATTTAAAATGGGTCTTGTCTTAGTCCATTTTCTGTTGCTTATTACAAAGTATCTGAAACTGGGTAATTTAAAAAGAAAAGGAATTTATTTCTTACCGTTGTGAAGGCTGACAAATCTAAGGTCAAGGGACTACATCTAGTTAGGTTCTTTGTACTGTAGAATCCTGAGATAGCATAGGGCACCATGGCAAAGGGGCTGAGTGTGCTAGCTCAGGTATCTCTTCTTCTTCTAATAAATGCATGGTCCCACTCCCATGATAATTCATTAGTCTACTAACCCATTAATCCATTAGTCCATGAATGAATCACTCCCTTCATGAGAGCTCTGCCAATCTCTTATTAAAGGGCCCACCTTTGATACTGCCACATTGGGAATTAGGTTTCAACATGAGTTTCAGAAGGGACAAATATTCAAACCATAGCAAGTCTATTATCATAAGGCTTTACTCATTAAATGAATGTTTGATGAAGAGATTTACTATCTAAAATAAATCCGGAAGCAGAAATTCTGGGTTAGGTAAAATAGCCTGATGACTCTTTTGGTAGGGAATATCAGGACCTACCAAAAAATGAATTTAAATTACATTGCATCCTAAAAATTATTCAGCTGACTTTTAGTAATCCTGGGAGACAGAGGGAATTTAAACTTAGAACTTCATGTAGACTATGTGTATTTTTTAGATTCGTCAAGGTAAAAATCTAATTGACTGCATTAGCCAGAGAAGCCAGACAAGGTAACATTAATTGTATTCCAGGCAAGTAGAGTAGCCTTGGGCAATTTGTTGTGTTATTTTCTAACATCAGTGAGGAACTTAATCTTTTTGTTCTCTCCTGTATTTTGTGACTATGTAGATTGGCCATAGTGAACTGAATGGATTACACTATTTCATTTGTTCTCTTGTGATAGCTATCTAATGTGATCCTACACACCATTTATGGTTTTCAAACATGATAAGTGGTGAAATAACTATAATTCCAGATAGAGTTGTTAAATAAATTGAGTTTACTTGCCTTCATAGGCTATGACTTGTTACACTTTTTTTAATCTTTGATTTTTGTATTAAAAGCAAGTTATCTGAAAGAAGGAAGACGAAAAAAAGTAATATCAAGGAGTATAAAATATAGAGATAAAGGAAGTATATTAACAGGAATCAGAGCCTTTAAGCTTTAACCCTTATTGGAAAAGATATTTAACTCAATATTTGTTGAAGTTCTGAAATGACTGAATAGTTCTTTTTATTCCATGTCTTCTTGCTTCCATTTAGCTGGAATGTACTGGGCAGGATTAGAAATGGCTGTTCTTTCAGTTTTTTATGGTTTAGACTAAAAGCAAAGTGCCAGAATTCTTAAAAGTAATCTCTCTTTATGAGATTCCAAGCCCTTGTGCAGACTCTGAAAGTGAAGACAACACCTAGGTTTCTTTTTTAAGAGTTTATCAAACTGTATATAACATGTTAACTTTTAAAATGTTGCTTATAGTTAGTTAACAGTACAACTTTCCATTCCAAGTCAACCCCCCCACCCCAAAAACTTTCTCCAAAGCAAGAAAAACAAAGTAACAGACAGCTAATACCTGTTAAAATGCTGCACAAGCCAAACATTTTTCTATTGTGTCTGAATCACATGATATCCATTTTCCTCCTTAATTCTTGGAATAATATCACTCACAATTTAAGATCTTACATTTCAGATTTTTTAGCTCAAGCTGAATAATACTTGATGAGTTGGGAAGTCCTAATAGTGAATTTATAAAGAAAATGTTGACAGAGCTTGGATTCTCACAGTGCTGGTGGGTACCATGATTATAATAATGATTTCCTTTAAAACTCTTCCATTAAATGTTCCAAACAGTGGAATTTGTAGTTTTTCCTTTGGTCCTAAGATCAAAAACATGAACAATTTTACATTTCTAAGGTTGGATAGCATGTATGTTTCCACAATTTCTGTGGGAAAGCAATCCACCCTTTCTCAGTTTTATTGAAAACCACCATCTTGGCTCCAAATATGTGCCATTACAAGCACTTTCATTATGTCTAGTATCTCCTTTTAGGAAGCAACAGTCTGTCTTCTGCCTGTTTTCTCTTACTGGTTTTCAAAGACTACACACAGTAAATGGAAAGTAGTTTTAAAAAACTCAAGATAGGAGCCGGGCACGGTGGCTCACGTCTGTAATCCCAGCACTTTGGGAGGCCTAGTTGGGCAGATCACCAGGTCAGGAGTTTGAGACCAGCCTGACCAACATGGTGAAACCCTGTCTCTACTAAAAATACAAAAATTAACCAGGTGTGTTGGCATGTGCCTGTAATCCTAGCTACTCAGGAGGCTGAGGCAGGAGAATCGCTTGAACATGGGAGGCAGAGGTTGCAGTGAGCTGAGCTCGTGCCACTGCACTCCAGCCTGGGTGACAGAGCAAGACTTCGTCTCAAAAACCAAACCAAACCAAACCAAAACAAAACAAAACAAAAAAAACACTGAAGATAAGAAAGCATATTGGTTAAAAGAATAAACCTTGAAGATAGATTGAGTTCAAATTCTTACTCTGTCATTTAGTAGCTGGGTGACTTAGGCAAGTCATGTAACTCAGCCTCCATTCTCTCTCAACTGTAAAGTTTGGATACTACTAGTATCTGACTTGGTGGGCTTTTTGTAAGGATTAAATAAAGTAACAAATATAGAGTGACTAAACCAGGGCAAAATTTCAACAATTAGTGCCACCATCTGATTTTTTTTTATTATTTTACAGGTAGGGTGTGTCTAGCTCTGTTCCCCAGGCTGGACTTGAACTCCTGGGTTTAAGGGATCCTCTTGCTTTAGCCTGGATGTTTTATTTATTTTTATCAGGCAATTTGGAAATATATTCTAGTAGCAATCATTATCTAAGATAATTTTATCTTGCAACAATCATGTTTTAGTGTTTCTATTTTAAAATAAAATTAAAGCTGATTTATTCACTGGACAAATCTATTACGTGACTATTATGTGCCAGTTGACTAACACAGCTTCTTCCCCCAAGAAGCTCGTAGCTTAGTTGCTCTTTTTTGTGCTTTGAGAATCATTCTGATAGAAAAAAAAAAAAAGTCATTTTAAAGGTTAGCAGAATGTGCACAAATTTTTGCTCTATTTTAGAATATGATTTAAGAATACAAAATACCATTATTTCTACTTGTCATGTGGATTATAAAGTTCAAGTTGCAGAGAAAGGTTCATTATGATTTAAATAACCCAGGACCTTAATACAGGTGGATAATGTCCTATGTTAATAACCAACTATTATATTACTTTAGGAAATAACTTTTTTTCATAGATAATCTCTGTTCCTTCCACTATGTCTACCAAAGTAAAGCCTAAAAGGAATTCTTGTCTGTTATTTAAATATCTACATTTTGAGAGAGCCTTTTATTTTCTTCTCAAAAAGAAAATAACATTTTTATGTAGCAGAGAACAATGTCTTTTAGGATTTGGTATTATTTAGGTATTTTTTTCTTAAAATAAGACAAATCGAGGCTTTAAAAAGAATGACCTTATTAACTGGGTCCTATCTTAGCCATTTTTTGTTTGATATTTTACTTATTTATTCAGAGGCTAATTCCACTATCGACTTGTAATTTAAAAGGAAACACGCAAAAAAAAAAAAAAAAAAGAGGTGGTATAATACAACTAGGAGTATAGAATTAAATTCTTAGTAAGATGTGTCTAAGAGTAGAAATTCAAGAGAAAGGGGAAAAGAATACAAATATGCAAATTGCAAGTCTCCATAGTTATTATTGCCCTGCCTTAAATTTTGCAAAATTTACTGGGCAAAATTTAAATGAACAAAATTTGAACCATTCTGATTCTTAGGGAGAATAATTATAATTCTGGGGTGTTTTTAATGAAATAATGCAATAATCATTTTTGAAACACCTATTAAATTAGTCATCACCCTGTATATGTCAACTACTTACGTTATAACATCTCTGTTGTGACTTCTCAACTCTCTGATTTGGCTTGTCAATTTAACAAAAAATATTTTTGTGTGTCTTTTATATTCAAGGCAGAGTGGATTCTTTCTATTTCACCAAATATTAATTATGATGTTTACTGTAGGGTTTTTTTTTTGGTTTGTTTGTTTTTTGTCTTTTGGTTTATTTTTAGAGACATGGTCTTGCTCTATCTCCCAAACTGGAATGCAGTGGCATGAACATAGCTCATGGCAACCTTGAGCTCCTTGGCTCAAGCGACCCTCATGCTTCAGCCTCCTAAGTAGCTGGGATTACAGGTGCAAGCCACTGTACTCAGCTCACTGCAGATTTTAAAAAATATATATTTTATCTGATTAAGGAATTTACCTTGTATTCCCAATTGAATATTTTTCTATCATGAGGGGATGCAGGGAGACTAGTGAGGAGGCTGAAGCTGTGGTACAGATGAGAGATGAAGCTGATTTGGGCAAGAGGGGTTTCAGGGGAAATGGAAATCAATTGGAGATATACTATGGAGCTATTAAAAGAACCGACAGGGCTTGCTGATGGATTACATCTGGGGAATAAGGAAAAGGCTAGTTTCTAAGTATTTTTCAAAACTTTTAATTTTTTGCTATTTGTAAACTTTAATGGTAACGTCTTTTTACTTTTATTTTCATTTTTTTATTATACTTTAAGTTCTAGGGTACATGTCAACAATGTGCAGGTTTGTTACATAGGTATACATGTGCCATGTTGGTTTGCTGCACCCATTAACTCATCATTTACATTAGGTATTTCTCCTAATGCTATCCCTCCCCCAGCCCCCTACCCCACGACAGGCCCCGGTGTGTGATGTTCCCCACCCCGTGTCCAAGTGTTCTCGTTGTTCAGTTTCCACCTATGAGTGAGAACATGCAGTGTTTGGTTTTCTGTCCTTGTGATAGTTTGCTGAGAATGATGGTTTCCAGCTTCATCCATGTTATTGCAAAGGACATGAACTCATCCTTTTTTATGGCTACATAGTATTCCATGGTGTATATGTGCCACATTTTCCTAATCCAGTCTATCATTGATGGACATTTGGGTTGGTTCCAAGTCTTTGCTATTGTGAATAGTGCCACAATAAACATACATGTGCATATGTCTTTATAGTAGCATGATTTATAATCCTTTGGGTATATATCCAGTAATGGGATTGGTGGGTCAAATGGTATTTCTATTTCTAGATCCTTGAGGAATTGCCACACTGTCTTCCACAATGGTTGAACTAATTTACACTCCCACCAACAGTGTAAAAGCATTCCTGTTTCTCCACATCCTCTCCAGCATCTGTTATTTCCTGACTTTCTAATGATTGCCATTCTAGCTGGTGTGAGATGGTATCTCATTGTGGTTTTGATTTGCATTTCTCTGATGACTAGTGATGATGAACATTTTTTTCATGTGTCTGTTGGCTGCATAAATGTCTTCTTTTGAGAAGTGTCTGTTCATATCCTTTGCCCACTTTTTGATGTGGTTGTTTGTTTTTTTCTTATAAATTTTGTTTAAGTTCTTTGTAAATTCTGGTTATTAGCCCTTTGTCAGATGAGTAGATTGCAAATTTTTTCTCTCATTCTGTAGATTGCCTGTTGACTCTGATGGTAGTTTCTTTTGCCATGCAGAATCTCTTTAGTTTAATTAGATCCCATTTGTCTATTTTGGCTTTTGTTAATGGCAACATCTTAACTGCGTGTTTCCAATTCTTTTTAGGTCAACCTTCATAAATTAAAAGATTAATATCTACTGGGATAACGTTTTTTGTTTTCTCTCTTTTTATTAAAAGAAAAAAACAGGAAAGGATTTTTACAGAACAATAATTCCAGCTTGGTATTTGTCTTTGAAGGTCTTGTATATGTCCTTCAACCTAAGGGAAACACCTGCCTTTCTGGCTTTCCCAGTTTACAAAAACAATATCCAGAAAAGGAGATATAATAATAGAATTTTTTGTTGTTATTAGAATAGAGAGTTGAAGAAAATAGCAACACTTCTCTAGTCTAGGCTTGCCTCGTTATTCATGTGAATTTCTGTGGAATTTTCTGACCTGAAGAAAAGCAAATGATTTTTATGTAAACTTACTTGAAATAAATTTAACCTATATTGTTGATTCCTTAATTTAATGTGCACATGAGTCACCTGAGGGTTTTTTGGAATAAAGATTCTGGCTCCATAAGTCTGAGTGGGCCCAGGCTTCTGCATTTTTTCCAAGCTGCCAGCTCGTATGCAGACCACATTTAAATAGGAGGCATCTCAGCTGTACTCCACATAAGCATCGTACGGGCTCTTAATCACTTTATTATTATTTTTTAATTAATTAATTAATTTTTTTTTTGAGATGGAATTTCACTCTTGTTGCCCAAGTTGGAGTGCAATGGTGTGATCTTGGCTCACTGCAACCTCCGCCTCCTGGGTTCAAGCGATTCTCCTGCCTCAGCTTCCCGAGTAGCTGGGATTACAGGCACGTGCCACCACACTCAGCTAATTTTTTGTATTTTTAGTAGAGACAGGGTTTCACCATGTTGGCCAGGCTGGTCTCTAACTCCTGACCTCAGGTGATCCACCCACCTTGGCCTCCCAAAGTGCTGGGATTACAGGTGTGAGCCACCATGCCTGGCCTCTTAATCACTTTATACTTTTATTTTTTAATGTTCCAGTATCATCAGATTGGCAAAACTGACATGTTAGAACTTAAATATACTTGATAAGTAGAAGAAAAAAATAAGGAAATTTTTTTGTCCCCTGGAAATCTTTATGGATTTACAATTTACCCTCTGTCCTTGGTCTAGGAAAGCCTGACACATTGTTGTCTGGTGTGTTCTTTACCCTAATGACTAAGAATTTAATTACATTCCAGATTGTGACTATTTTCCTAAATATTCCCAGGTACTCTCAAGATGAACTCTATAACATCACTAGCAAAAGGCTCAGTGGTTTTTTTGGGAAATCTACAATATGATTCCAAATAGCTTTTGTTCAACATCTGATGTTCAGAAGTCCATAGAATTTTAGAATATCTTTTATATCTAGCGTTAACTATACATTATTTCCTTCTGAAATATTTGTTTATATTGAAAGAACTCATACTTTGAAAAGAAAAAGCACATTTCAGTTTAGACAAAATATTGGGGAAGGAGATTTAAAACTTATGTGAGAATATTTTAATATTTTGTTTCAATGACAACAGTTACTTGGTGTGCAGTACCATCAAACTAGCTTGTAAAGCAAAAGGAAGATCTATTTAAATAATAGCTGGAAAACTAAGTTGTGAGTGCAAAGATATCTGTACATAAAATTGAGGTCAGAATTATTTCATCAAAAATATGTTTTATACAAATTATTAGCTTATGAATGCTAAGAACATCATTTTTAACACAAGTATGACTTTTGAAAGCCTTATTGCTCCAAAATATACTAATTCTAAATTATATTTGATTGCTTAATTACTTAAATGTTATACTAGTTAGGATTTACAAAAAATATGTTTAGCTGCATTAAACTTCCACAGAAAATGTGGCAGCAAGGTATCATTTCTGCTACTAGACTATTATCTATCTTTTTCTAAGCTCCCCACATTTTCTGCCTCTTTTACATTTTAATGTATTATTTTATACATACAAAAGACTATAAGTAAACATTAATAATTTATGATATATATATATATATATATTTTTTTTTTTGAGATTAAGTTTCCCTTTTGTTGCCCAGGCTAGAGTGCAGTGGCATGATCTTGGCTCACTGCAACCTTCACCTCCAAGGTTCAAACGATTCTCCTGCCTCAGCTTCCCCAGTAGCTGGGATTACAGGTGTCCGTCCACAACCACGCCTGGCTAATTTTTTTTTTTCTTTTTTTGTCTTTTTAGTAGAGACAGGGTTTCACCATGTTGACCAGGCTGGTCTCGAACTCCAGTGCATTTGCAAATCCATCACCTCCTTAAGAATTAGAAAAATATGCCTGGGCACGGTGGCTCACACCTGTAATCCCAGCACTTTCGGAGGCTGAGACTGGCGGATCACCTGAGGTCAGGATTTGGAGACCAGCCTGGCCAACATGGTGAAACCCCGTCTCTACCAAAAATACAAAAATTAGCTGGGTGTGGTGGTGGGTGCCTGTAATGCCAGCTACTCGGGAGGCTGAGGCAGGAGAATAGCTTGAACCTGGGGAGTGGAGGTTGCAGTGAGCTAGATTGTGCCACTGCACTCTAGCCTAGGTGACAAGAGCAAAACTCCATTTCAAAAAAAAAAAAAAAAAAAGAATTAGAAAAATACTCATATCTTTTTATTCTTACTTATCTATCTATCCCTTGTTTTCTCTAGATGTAACTTCTATGCTGAATTTTCATTGATCATTACCTTTAGAAAATAGTTTTACCACATAGCCATATGAATGTAAATAATACAGTATTTAGTTTTTTTATTCTGATATTGTTTTTAAGATAATACATATAATGTCTGTAATTGTAAGTCATTCATCTTCATTGCTGTATAGTATTAACTTTTGTGAAAATGTCAAATTTTTTTCCATTATTTTATAAATGGATATTTTGTTTTCCAGATTTTTGTTATCTTAAAATCTGCTTCCCTGAAAATTCTAGGACATTTCTCCTGACGCACAAATAAGGAGGTTTTCTAGGTTGCATATATTCTGTGATATAATTGCTGGGTCATAGTGTATGCAAATGATCAACTTCGTAAGATAACATTGTTATTTTTCTATGTACAGTTTTATATTACCACAAGCAGTGCATAAGAATTCCAATTGATTTAAATATTGATTTTGTTTGTTGTCTTAATTTTGTCAAAATGGGTATGAATTATTGTTATAATAATTAAAGTTACTTGGCTATTACCAAGTTGATCATCTTTTTATATATTTATTGGCCATTTCTCTTTTCCCCCATGAAATATTTGTTCATTCTTTTGTGCATTTTTCTATTGGATTTTTTCTTAATATATTTTATTTTCATTTCAGGACCTTATTATTTATAAGTTGTTTTCTAATTACTTTCTAAACAGCAAATATATATAATCAATATGGGTTCTCCCTCTAGTAGTAGAAGAATAACCCCTATCAGCCCAACCATCCCAGTGATAACAATTATACACACACACAAACAATATATACATTATTATACACATAGTGTGTATGTATCTCAGTGTGTGTATGTAATTTTATATATGTATATAAAACAACTCTCTGAAGCTACTGAAAGAAAACAAAAGCAAGCATTAACTGGACAAGCATTGATATTTGGAAGAAGAAAACACTACTAGGTGAGTTTCATCTATTTAGTGCTTCTTACCTGAGGGCAAGCTCTAGCCAGCACTGTACTCAGGGCTACCATAGTGACTGGATAATGAAAGTAAATATCTCAGAAAGGAGAAGAACGCAGAGGAAGAGCCAAAAATTCTGCATGTTAACTCTGTCCAGATAACTGGTTGACCTCTGAAATATGCAATGTGTGGTAGATAGTAGCCACCTAAGGTTAAGGGAATTGAACAGAGATTTCAGCTGCTGGCCACCAAAGAGAAACAGTTTGGAGTTCGCCGTTTCCAAGTTTTCTTCCTGCTAAAACAAGCAAGCAAAACATCAATATTCTTCAGTGAAATAGAACATATTCTCTACAGGATTCAGGGTGCAAAACAAAATTACTAAATATATGAAGAAAACAGGCAAGTGATAGCCATGTTTAAGAGAAAAGTTAATCAATAGAGACTCCAAGAAATTGGAATTAACAGGTAAGATTCTAAAGCAGCTGTTGTAACTATATAAAAATATAAAGAGCAATATGATCACAATAAATTGGTAGAGGGACTCTCAACATAGAAACAGAAGCTCTAACCAAATGGAAATTATAGAATGGAAAAATATAATATCTGAAAGGAAGAAAATCACTGACTGGGCTTAAGAGCAGATTGAGGATGGCAGAGAACAGCTCTCGTGAACTTGAAGGCAGATAATAGCAATTCCTTATTCTAAATAATAAAGAGAAAAGGGAATTAAAACAAAAATGAACAGAAACTCTATTACTTGTTGGACAATATCAGAAGATCTAACATGGATATAAATGGAGTGTGAAGAGGAAATGAGAAAGAAAATGAGGCAGAAAAAGGTAATAATGACCTAAAAGTCCCCAAATTTGGTGACAGACATATTTGGTCTGTTACCAAATAAGGTTACCAGATTCTGTCAGTTCCATTGCAGAAATATCTCTGAATCCAGCCTCTCTTTTCCACCCTCCTACCGACATTCATTTGGACTATTGTAACAATGTCCTATCTGGCAAAGTGGAGGCCTACTTCTTCCTGTTTTAGTCTCTCTTCCACATCATCACCAGAAGAGTTATCTTTCTAAAATCAATCTTTTTGAAAACCAAAGCTGATCATGACTTTATAAATAAAGTTATAAATAAAATCTTAAACTCCTTGGCATGGCTTCCAGAATATCACCCAATCTATACCTGCTGCCTCAGTTCCTAATCTACTTCCTATTGTACTAGGGATATAGAAGCAAATCAAACAGAGACCCAGTCTTCCTGGAGTTTAGAAATTAGTAAGACAAACAATCTTGAAGTAAATAATTTTTATAACTTACTAAACAAATAATTCATTGTAATTTATTTACCAAAGGATAAACAAAAAAGTTACAATTTTGATAAATTCCATCGGCTTTCACTAGTTCTTATCCTGGGTCGATGTGAACATAAACATGTCCTGAGAATAGAGTTCAACTTGGTACCTGTAATACTCTCACTCATATATCTAACATGTTGAGATTCTAAGTGATTCTGAGCTGACAACCCAGTAAGTCAAAGTAACACCTGCTTCTCACCCTGCACCTCTCACCATTCCCTGGCAGAAAGAGTCCTTTCTTTTTTTATTTTTTTGAGACGGAGTCTCACTCTGACTCCCAGGCTGAAGTGCAGTGACACACTCTCAGCTTAATGCAACCTCTGCCTCCCGGGTTTAAGAGATTCTCCTGCCTCAGCCTCCCAAGTAGCTGGGATTATAGGTGTGCGCCACCATGCCTGGCTATGTTGTTTGTATTTTTAGTAGAGATGAGATTTCACCATGTTGGCCAGGGTAGTTTTGAACTCCTGACCTCAAGTGGTCTGCCTACCTGGTCTGCCTACCTTGGCCTTCCAAAGTGCTAGGATTACAGGCATGAGCCACTGTGCCGGGCCGAGTCCTTTCATACCTCCTTGCCATGCATGGGGATGCCTTAGGGCCCCAGGAGCCTTTCCCTTGTTTCCTGGTAGATTCCTATCAAGCTCTCCTTAGTCACTCAGTCCGAATGAATGGTCCATCTTCTGTGTTTTCTTGGCACGTTATAAACATTGCTGTTAGACTGTACACCTTGGGAGAGAGAGATTACATTATATGCTGTCCAGTGCAGAGCCTGTTCCTCTTTATGTCTCTAAAAATGGAGATGGTACCTGGCAAAAAGTGGATGCCAAGTCAGTGTCAAATAAAGATAGTCTGAGTTGTATAACAGAATCTCAACATGTTAGACACATGAGTGAGTGTTACAGATACCAGGTTGAACTCTATTCTCAGGACATGTTTATGTTCGCATTGACCCAGGATAAGAACTAGTGACAGCTAATGGAATTTATGAAAATTGTAATATATTTTTTGTTTATCACCTTAGGTAAATAAATTATAATGAATTCTTTGTTGAGTAAGTTGTAAAAATTATTTACTTCAAGTCTGTTTACCTTACTAATTTCTAAACTCCATGAAGATTGGGCCTCTGTACATGTTAGGTGGGACCATAGGAAACTGCTGATATATAGTTTGTGGCCTACAAAAGTAGCAAATTCTCATGGTTCAACATACACACACACACACGCACAGGTACACACACATATATGTATACATGGGTGAGTGATTTAAGGCATTTAGAGTTTTGTACTCCAGATGTGTCTATTAGTACTAATCAGGAAATGATACGGAGAAATCATCTGTTTCAACCCAGTGCCTTCTGGTGCATGACATTCTTTTGTTACAGAGAAATTATTTGCTCCAAAGTTGTGAAAGTACATACGTATGTATATCTCAATATAGTAATTTTAAGTACTTGCTGTCTATTCAGATAATGGTAATTAATAACCTATGTCCTACTGTTTCTAATTTAAATAGTTTTTCTCAAAATGTTATTATGGAAATTTTTAAACATATAGAAAAAATGTACAGTGAACACCAACATACCTACTAATTTTAAAGAATAAAACTAAGAAAAATTAGTATGTCCATTTTTTCCATAGACCCCTGAATTAGAAGATGCAGTAATCTTTTCCCAGGAGAGGCCCAGGAAGTACTGGAAAGCTACAAAACTGAAAAATAAAATCATACGAATGCTTTGCAACTGTATACAAATGCTGCTGGGCTGTAGTGCAGTGAATTCATTTGTAATTTGTTTAGGTTTTTTTTTTAACAATTAAGGATTTTCTGTAAACCCATATGAGTACAGATTTTACTACTTTTTTAAAAAAAAAAAAACTTTGGATTTGAATTCAAGATATGAGCAATATTTTAGACGCTTATGTTCTAAATTAGTGCTGGACATTGGATTTGGGGACTTAATTTTGTATGGGGTATGGATCAAGTCAATTCCATGCCTGCCAAGCTTCAAAGCTAACAATTTCCCAGCTCAATAATCCTGGAGGCTGATTGTGATTCATATTCATTTCATGACATGATCCATGACTGCGGAATGACTCACTGGATCTTCCTTTCCATTTCCCTGTAAGTGTAGTCCTTAAACCTTGTAAGGCTTTTCTTCTGCAATGCTTTTGGCCTATAATCATTTCCAAAACATTTATTGAACCTCTATTATATAATGGGCATTGTTCTAGGGACGTAGAAGCAAATCAAATAGAGGCCCAATCTTCCTGGAGTTTAGAAATTAGTAAGATAAGCAGACTTGAAGTAAATTATATTTATAAGTCACTAAAGAAAGAATTCATTGTAATTTATTTACCTAAGGTAACAAACAAAAAATACTACAATTCTGACAAATTCCATCAGCTGTCACTAGTTCTTATCCTGGGTCAATGTGAACATAAACATGTCCTGAGAATGAACTCGGTACCTGTAATAGTCTTACTCACATGTCTAACATGTTGAGATTCTAAGTGACTCTGAGCTGGCAACTCAAAAACTCTAGAAAACCTGACTTTATTTTTCCTTTTTAGTTTAGAGAAAAATTTATAATTTCGGTTGCTGTTTTATAGATTTTGTATTAAATAAAAGAAAAAAGTAGAAATTTGTCAGCATTTCTATTTCTGCCCAGGTCAGTAATGATCCTAACACTCTTTTCTGCTGCATTTCTTTTGGCTACCTCAAGACAAATAGCGTAACCACATCGTCCCTTGCAGGAGAACATCCTCCTCTTATCAGAGCCCTCACCTATGCACACCTACATAAGCTGAGAACTGTTCGGCTGAGTCTGAAAAATGCCTGGGAGAGAACTTCCTGAGGGACTGAGGTAAACAGAGCTTTAAAGCAGGACAGAATTGTCCTAAAGGTCCCGCCGTTTCAAATAGATCATCACTTCTGACTATGGCTTCCTTCCTTCTTGAGACTGAACTCTTGGACAGTTTGTAATGGGGGGAACTCAGGACCATTGGGAGATTGGAGATCCATTTTTTCAGGCACATGTGGATCCTTGTACCCCTATGTCCTGGAATCCTGCTCTCTTGTGGCTCTGTATCCTTAGTATCTCCCAGGCACTATTAGGTAAGGATACACAGAGCCACGAGGGGGCAGGTCCAGAGATATTGAACCAGAGACAGCCTTTGAATGCTGAGAGACACAGCATTTTGTCTTCAGTGATCAACAAGTCAATTATTAGGGTTGAATTGTGTCCTCTAAAAAGATATGTTAAAGTTTTAAGCCCCAGAACCTGTGACTGTGATCTTACTTGCAAATAAGGTCTTAGCAGATATAATTAAGTTAAGATGAGGTCATACTGGATTAATCTAATGATGGATACTTGCATACGAGGGGGAAATTCGGGTACAGACACACGCGGAGAAGCGACGTGAAGAGGGAGGCAGAGATTGGAGTGGTGTAGCTACAAGCCAAGGAATGCCAAGAATTTTCAACAATCACCAGAAGCTAGAAGAGGCAGGAAGGATCCTCACTGCTAGAGCCTTCAGACAGAGCATGGCCCCACCAGCATGTTGATTTTGAACCTTGACCTTTAGGACTGTGAGAGAATAAATTTCTGTTGTTTTAACCCACCCAGTTTATTACAGCAGTCCTAGGAAACTAATAAACCAACAAGTAGAGAAGGAATCATGCAACTCTTAAGGTGCAGAGAAGATGCCTTTCTGCTTCCAAACCACCTCCAGGTCTAACCAGGAGCTGCCTCTCAGCCTCTAGGATGGGTAGCATTTCAGTCTTGTTGTATCACCCTTCCTAGGCAAGTACTTGAGAATAAATTAGTCCTCCCTTTTAGGACATAAGCAAGCAGCTTCCAACATACCTGGAGGGTATGAACAGGTGTCATGAGTCAGTCTTCCTCAGGTCCTTCAGGGTCCAGGTCATAGTCCAGCTGCCCTGCCGCAGGCCTGTGCTCCCACCTACCACAGACTGGGACACAGAACCCAACATCAGTGGAGCCTCGTGTACGCCCCTAGTTTTTCTAGCTTGCCTGCTGCAGCCAGACCATTATCTCCCCAGATGCTCTTCATGACTGCTTAATGACCAGAAAGACTTGAGTTTTATATCCAATGTCAAGAGTAAATTATTAACCACCTAGGAAAACAGAATTTTGAAGTAGTCTTGCACTTTGAGATACATAAATATATACATACCTACCAACATACATACACTCAAAAATGCCTGGAAATATGTATGTATATGTATATTTTATTCCCTTCTTCAAATATCTTTAGTGCTTCCTTAGTCCTTGGTGAATAAAATCTAAAATAAGTTCTTAGCTTAGCATTCAAAACTGGCCACTATCTGGCCTGACAATGAACTCCCTTGATGTATTCTGTTAATACGTAGCTGAACTCTTTGTTGAGCTGTTTCCCATCTTTCAAATCCCAGTTCTGGTATCAACTCCCAAGAAGACAGTCTTTCCTCATTTCGACACTCTATTTTGAGCAACCATAATACTTTGTGTATATCTCCCTAATCACATTACATATTGTGTTGTAGGTTTTTGGATATTTGTCTAATCCTCTTTTCCTGGCCCTGCATTATAAACAGTAAGTAGAAAGCTTGTTATTAAAAACAGAATTAATAGCACAATGTGCTTTTGAAAACGGAAAGCACAGAGTTTTGGGGATGCTTTGCATTTAGAGTCGTCTTCACTGGCATTGACGTCATAGCCGCGGCTAACAGGGCTTATCCTTTGTCAGGCAATGAGCCAAGCATGACATGTGAACTATTTTAAGTCTTTTCACTAATACATGCTGATGTTCTTATTCATCTTAGTGTCCAACGTGGCACATGGCACAGGCCTAGATGCTTACTGAGCTCAATGATCTATTGATCTACCGATTTCAATGATCTACCTGAAATGATGGAATAAGCATCTACATCTGTGCCATGTACTCAGTAAGCATCCACACCTAATCATCTAATTGCTAAAGGTGAATCTAGAAGGTAAACACATGTAGAACAAGCATTTGACTCCCATCTCTTGATCTCGATAGATGTATCATCTTTAAGAAAATTGTGACTGAAGTAATTCATTGGGAAAACTACTCCAAAGTAAGTCTATTGTCTTGGAGTATATTCCAAACTATAGAGGGCATTTATGAAAGAGGAAGTGATAATGAAGAAAAGTCCTGAATTACAATCTTAACTTGTTTTTTATTTTATCATTCTGTGTGGATACAGATGTACACAAATACAAACTTTTAATTTTTTTAAACCATGGTCATTATAGACATGAAGAAAAACATACGGAAAACAGTATTGGAAATACAGAGTATGAACTGTTACATTTTTATTTCACCATTTTCTGTGTGAACTTATGGAGAACTAACATAGAAAACTCTAAAATGCAGCTATGACATTTTTCTATAACAATTGAAATTGTATGTTTAAATAATAGCATAAAGAATGAAGCATGTATGCTTTTTAATAACTTTTTCTTCTGTCACATCCCAATGTCATGTGCTCAATCTCTGGTGGCTGTACAGAGCCCAGTGCAGCTCACAAGAGGCCACTAAAAGCCAGGGCACCACGTGGACTTGGCATTAAATTCAGATGACTTTGAAAAGCAGTTCAGATCTTCTGTTTTTTTTTTTTTTTTTCTTTCTTACTTTGTATTTCTTTCCATAAGAAAGCTGAGTCTGACCTATTTTTAGGATATGGCCCACGGAATTGAACTTGGTGGTTTTAGTTTCACTGTTGTTGTTTTTCTTCTTTTGGGTTTTAAAAAAAAAGCACAGGAGTCCACCATGACTAGAAAAGCATTAAAGCTTTCTTCTTTTAATTATACACTTAAAGATATATTAGGGTAGACACATGCTTTGTATTTCCTGGAAATTGTAGGGTTTTAGTTCCCCTAAGCCCTTCTAACCTTATCCTTTAAATAACTCACTGACTTCTAATGGCCTTTAAAAGAATGATGTCATCAAAACACCCTAAAATTAATATGCCTGTTAGTTTCCATTTTGTTTGTGGCAATTTTTCACCATAAAAATATTATTTTTTCCTAGTGTTATTCCCTGTTCTACTCTTTGTCTTATTTTATAAAGCCCTGTATCTTTCTTTAGCTGAAAAAAGCTGACCTAAACTCCATAACCACTCCCAAGAGCTTGAGGGAAACCAGAGGGAAATCATTTGACTTTGAGATTATCCCATCAAAACATGATGACTTTTATTTCCTTTCCATACTTTCCTGAGTATTCTTACTAGAATAAGTGTTAAAGGATATAAATAAAACAAGTTATTATCAAGTTACTGAATATTATATATGTAGCCGTGAACTTGTTTTCAAGTGTGACAGGGTTTGAATGCTGCTACATGTTCTGTTGCCTTAGACAGATAGAGGATTTTAGTTCTGGATATTAGGATTACAGATATAATATATGGAAAGCATGATGAGCAACTGAAATGCTTAATCATCAAAACTCTAGAAATTAGAGCAGGTTTATCATATTAGTCGTTGATGGAAGAACTGCAAACTAAGTACCAAAAAATAACTTCCATCACTTTTGTTCCAAAGTTGGTTTTAAAGGTTCAGTAGCATCTACTGAACTTTTCCCCTGACTATCTTAACACATCTTTTTTTGTGTTTGAGGATCTGGCCAGGATTGGAAACAGAGGTGTGAAGGAATTACAAGAGTGGGTGTTTTTGCAGTACTTTTGGCTAGCAGTAAAATAAGCAGGAAATTCTAAAATGTCTTGAGAAAGTTTGTCCTGAAGAAAATTCTAGCTTGAATTTTTCTTTTAAATAAGATATTTAGACAATTGGGTTAATATTAAAATGAGAATGGAAACTTATATGAACGCAACAGTAATTGCAACTATTCTAACATCTTTATGCCTATGTGGTACTCTTCAGGGTTTTCAATATTCTTTCACGCTTATTCTTCTCTGGAGGCTACACAGTTTGGTGGTGTTACTTCTGTTTTGCAAATGAGAAAACTGAAGCACAATATTCACAGCAAAGTTTATTTTGTCGCTTTGCCTAGGGCAGCACCTTTTACCTGTGAGGCACTCATGCATACTTCTAAACTTCTTGATATGGTTTTAGATCAAGCTTATTTAAAAACACAGTAGTGTTAAGGTCTATTCCCAGTATCATTTATGAGTACAAATGAAACTCTTCACTTTATGAATAGTCTACAAAAATGTGATGCTTAATTCTGCATATGGCTGTGCTCAGTCTGTGCACATTCCTAGAACCAAGATATTCAGTAAGTTGGTCTGCTGTTTCAGATTTTTTAAGAGACTATAAGTTAATGTTGATTTGAAAGTATAGAAGCAATCAGATAAATCCCCATGCTTAGAAAAGTGATTAGTTTATGATTACAATGAAGAAGTATTTGGGTTCCAACATTTGTAGAGTATCTTGGATGCCTATAGCTATGGCAAATAAAAGCAAACAAAAATGAATATGTTATTATTCAAAGAGTTTAACTAAATCTAACTTGTTAGCTTAAAACCTTTGAGAGCTCTCCCACACATTTTTAATGTGATAAAATTTCAAAGATATTATTAAGCCCTACTAGCAATGCTGTCAGAGGCGTTTGAACCACAGCAACTCCATCTTGAGTGAGGGCAGGGAAAATGAGGCTGGAACATGCTGGGCTGCATTCCCAGAAAGTTAGGTGTTCCTAATCTGTATATGCCTACAATTAAGGGAACAGATTGATAACATTTACTAAACAGATCCAGACTTAGGAGTGTCCTGATATCTCGATATCTTGAGAACAGAAGCATTCCTAATTTCGCTTTAAAGATAATAATATTGATTCTTGCAAAATATAGCAATTAAGAAAATTAATCCTTTATCACAAACCCTTGTAGCAGTAGCACATCTCCCATGATCTTTTTTTAATCTTATAAATAAACGAGTATTCTACCTAGGGTGGAAGCATTTCTCCTCTTACTTTTGGGAACACCCTACTCTGTCGATGGAGTAGCTGTTGTTTCACCACTTTATTTTCTTGATAAACTTGCTTTTGTTTTGCGCTGTGGATTCACTCTGAATTTTTTCTTGCATGAGATCCAAGAACCCTCTTTTGGGGTCTGGATCGGGATCTCTGTCCGGTAACAATGCTGTGTCTGAATAAATCTGATGATCTAAGTATTAGAATATCACCTTTTACAAATATATGCATATATCAGATAACTTTAATTATTCTTAAAGCATGTCTACAAAAACCACATGAAAATGCACACATTTGCATGGAGGTAATAAATATGAGTATGTTTCAGAACATCTGGACAGTTGTTCTCATGCTTGTTGGAATGAAGCTCAGTGTAGAAAGTAGAATGTAGATGTGTACAGGATGTAGTTCAGACTGCAACATTTCAAGAAATGAAGTTCTTGCCCTTCAGCTATACCGATATAAAAAATTTAAATTACATTATACACTTTATTTTAATCCTTGATAAGGAGATTGTTATATTCAATATTGTAGTCCTGATATAGAGAGGTGTAATTACATTTGTCAACCGAAAGTATGCGAGACAGGTCTCAATCAATTTAGAAAGTTTATTCGATCAAGGTTAAGGATACACCTCTGACACAGCTTCAGGAGGTCCTGACCACATGTGTCCAAGGTGGTCGGGGTACAGCTTGGTTTTATACATTTTAGGAAGACAGGAGACATCAATCAATACATATAAGAGGTATATTTATTCAGTCCAGAAAGGTGGGGCAACTTGAAGCAGGGGCTTCCAGGCCATAGGTGATTTAAAGATTTTCTGATTAGCAATTGATTGAAAGAGTTATTATCTAAAGAAAGGAATGTCTGAGTTAGAATACGGGGTTGTAAAGACAAAGAGTTTATCATGCAGATGAGGCCTCCAGGTAGCAGGCTTCAGAAAGTCCAGACGTAAATGTTTCTTATCAGACTTAAAGAGTCTGTTCTACCAGTAATTCCAAAAGGGAAGAGTATATAATGAGGCATGTCTGGCTCCCTCTTCCCATCATGGCCTAAACTAGTTTTTTCAGGTTAACTTTGGAATGCCCTTGCTGAGAGGAGGGTCCATTCAGATGGCTGAGGGGCTTTTAGTTTTATTTTTGGTTTACACATAGAATATTCAGTTTTCACAATCTATATGCAAAAATTTCAGACATAGTTAAATTTTTTGTATCAGATTGACTATGCCACATGGTGCCCAGATTAAACATTATTTCTGGGTGTGTCTATGAGGCTCTTTCTATATAAAATTGGCATCTGAATGGGTAGACTCAGTAAAGTAGTTGGGGAGGGGATCATGCAATCTGTTGAGGGCCTGAGTATAATAAGAAGGAATAAAAAGGTAGAAAAGGGGGAAATTTGTCTCTTTTTCTTCTTGACCATTTGCTCCAGCTGGGACATCACATCTTATCTTTTCCTGCCCTGGGACTAGGATTTACACCATTGGCTCCACTGGTTTTCTAGTTCTTTGGACTCATGTCAGAGGCTTGTGAACCAGAGCAACTCCATCTTGAATAGGAGCTGGGTAAAATGAGTCTGAGACCTACTGGGCTGCATTCCTAGACAGTTAAGCCATTCTAAGTCACAGGATGAGATAGGAGGTTGGTGATAGAGATGATAAATTCCTCTTCAAAAGGTTTTAATTCCCTGTTCTTCTTGTTCTTTGTTTCTCTAGTTTCTATAGTTACCAGTGCTGTAAACAACCCTTCCCACCCTTGCTGTGCCCTGATATGCCCTGACAAGCCTAGACATGCCTTGTGCTCCGTTACAGATAGCCTTTCCCTTCCTGCCTAGATAGCTGTGTTCAATTTCAAACATTAGCCAGTCGGGTCAGTTTAGATTGTGCGGTCCAACCCTAGCCAATAGGGGAAAGACACAGCAGTAGGGACTAGCTGCATTAGGAATAAGAACCCCTTCCCTTCCCTTGTCCGGTGTGCTCTCGCCATTGCCCCACCAGTGAGCCACACCCTTCTATAGAAGTAAATTGCCTTGCTGAGAAAACTTTTGCCTGAGTGCTATTTTCATTTTGCGGCACCAAGCATTTACTTCCAACTTCGGCACAAGATACAGGTCATAAAGACCTTGTTGATAAAAACAGGTTGCAGTAAAGAAGCCAGCCAAAACCCACTAAAACCAAGATGGCCACAGGAGTGATCTCTGGTTGTTCTTACTGCTACACTCCCACCAGTGCCATGACAGTTTACAAATGCCATGACAACAAAAGGAAGTTACCTTATCTGGTCTAAAAAGGGGAAGCATGAATAATCCATTCCTTGTTTAGCATATCATCAAGAAATAACCATAAAAATGGACAACCAGCAGCTGTCAGGGCTGCTCTGTCTATGGAGTAGCCATTCTTTTATTCCTTTACTTTCCTAATAAACTTGCTTTCACTTTACACTTGCTTTACTGAATTCTTTCTTGTGCGAGATCCAACAACCCTCTCTTGAGGTCTGGATCGGGACCCGTTTCCTGTAACACTCAGACTAGAATTACACCATTGGCTTTCCTGAGTTTTCAGTTTGCAGACTGCAGACTGAGATTTCTGAGCCTCCATAATCACATGAGCCGGTTTTTCATAGTATATATATTATTGATTTTATTTCTCTGGAGAACCCTGCCTCATACAGGTGGATTTTAGCTTAGTCTAAGGAAGAACCTACTATTGAAAATAGCTGCTGGAAGTTTGATTGGACTATCTTAGGAGGTAGTAAATTTCTTGTCAATGGAGATGGTCAATCAGATGTTGTAGTGGGGCTTCCAGCATTGGATAAGGTTTGGCTAGACTATCTTGGAAGTCTCTACGAGCCACTGCTAATGGGAGATATCAGTTTCAAGAGAGAATGTCAGAATATTGCATATGGAAAGAACTTCAGAAACTGCTTAGTTGCACTTCCTTACTGTTCAGAGGAGGAAAATGAGACCAGAGAATGCAAATATCTCATCCAAGGTCAAATAGCCAATGTGTTTTAGGGGATTTGTGTGACAGAAGGCTATCGTTTTGGTTTCATTTAGAATCCAGTGAAATGCAACTGTATTTTGAATGATCTCAATCTGCCTTTGTGGTGTAGGAGAAACTGGGTGCCTACTGAATGTAGAAAGTCTTTTATTTTATTTCTGATATTTATTTTATCTATCTGATGTGTTTAACTCAGAAAGACCCTATTTTGTACATGAATAACTGAGAACTAACTGTACTTTAAGCTTCTATTTATTTATTTTTTTAAGTCATGTACATTTATAGCAATGAGAATGTGCCTCATAGGCTTTATAATGTAAGTATTCTCTAGTAAAAGCAAAAGGGAAGGTCAGCATTAGGTTGCAAATGAGAAGTAAGTACTAAGAGTTCTAAGTTCACTTCCTTTTGTTATCAGCCATTCCTTTTTGGATGTGTGGCAAGATAAGCAGGGCTGATATTCAGAGTCAGTGTGTTAGTTTGTTCTTGCATTGCTCTAAAGGAATACCTGAAACTGGATAATTTATAAAGAAAAGTGATTTATTTTGGCTCATGGTTCTGCAGGCTATAGAGGAAGCGTGGTACTGGTATCTGCTTCTGGAAAGGGCCTCAAGAAGGTGGAGGAGCAGGAAGGTCACATGATGAGAACAGGAGCAGGAAAGAGATGGGGAAGGTGCCACACTTAAAAATAAACAAACAAACAAACAAAAAACAGCTCTCACGTGAACTACCAGAGAAAGAACTCACTCTTCACCAAGATGGCGCTAAGCCATTCATGAGGGATCTGCCCCCATAATACAGCATCTCTTACTGGGCTTCACCTCCAACACAGGGGATCATATTTCAACATAAGATTTGGAAGGGACAAACATTCAAACCATATCAGTCAGGTTATTTTGTAGTGACCATAAAGAGGTAGGAAAACAATTTTTTCTTGAGTCTGCCATACAGTTTGGGGAAATCTTCATGAAGATCTTTTGTTAAATCTTTAAAGCCTGTATTATTGTATTCAAAAATATTTTCAGGCTGGGTGGGCTCATGCCTATAATCCCAGCACTTTGGGAGGCCGAGGCAGGTGGATCACTTGAGGTCAGGAGTTCAAGGCCAGCCTGGCCAACATGGTGAAACCCTGTCACTACCAAAAATACTAAAATTAGCCGGGTGTGGTGGTGCTCACCTGTAGCCCCAGCTACTTGGGAGGCCAAGGTGAGAGAATCACTTGAACCCAGGAAGCGGAGGTTGCAGTGAGCCGAGATCGTGCCACTGCACTCCAGCCTGGGCGACAGAGTGACACTCTGTCTCAAAAAAAATTATATATATATTTTCAGAGCACTCTTCATATGTGTCCGTTCTTACTGGTTGGTTGAAAGGATGGATGAAATTAAAAGATCTTCTCTTAGAACCTTGGATATTGTGCATATGAGGCATTTAAATAATAACCATTTGGGGAGTGCTTACTATGGGCCAAACACTATGCTGAGTCCTTTACATATGTCATCTCAATTCCTGTAATAACCCTATGAAATATGTCCTGTGAGCATTCCCATCTTACAGGTGAGGAAACTGGAGGTTCAGAGAAGCAAAGTGATGTACAAATAACATCACCAGCTCACAAGCGGCAGAACAAGAATGCAAACCTCTATCTGTTTAGTGCCATTGGCAATCACAAAAGATTCAGAAGCTGGGCTCCATGCCTGTCTTCTAAGAACACTTGGGCCTGAATTACTTTACAGGCCATTTTCTAACCCAGGCCACCTCTAGGCCCTGGTCCAGGGCTGCTCTTGTCCCTTAGACCTGTTCCTAGAATCCTCATCCTCGTAAACTCAGCCTTAGTCTAAGAAGCGCCTAGGTTGCAGTATAGTTCAACAGCCACAACCATAGGTAATATCTGTCTAGAAACGTCAAGACTGGAGTGTTCAGGAGCCATGGCACTAGGCAACACCTGTATAATTGTGGGAAAACCTCTACCTCTCAAAACCAGAAAACAAAATCTGGTTAATAGCTGGTCCTACCTCCCTGTCCTCATTAGTCCACTCCGTCTGTTCTCACTTCTCCATTGTTGATTTCTGTTTCATCTATAGTGTCCTACTTCCAAGTATAATCCCAACTATTCTTTCTTGATCATCATAGACACATATGTTCATATTTTATAAAGCACTGTTTGAATTATGGAGGGATTGAAATAGGAAAGTTAAGCTTAGGAATAGGAGTAAGCATCATATATTGTACTTTTCTTTCTCCACAGGATTATCTCAGTGCTTTGGGTCTAGTAGACATTCAAAAAATATATATGAATAGATTTATTTTATAGTTTTAAGGGGAAATAGGTCACGGTATGTTAGGGATGTTTAGAGAACTCTTTGGAAGATTTTTCTGACTGGGGAAAATAGGTTCAAAAATTCTTATTAAATTCATGACTATTGAGAGCAAAGGGCGGGGGGCAGAAATTAAGCTTAACTTTGATTTAAAGAGTAAAGAAAGGTTCTTATTCACTGAACTGCATTCCAATCATATCAACTTATATTTAAGAACATTTCTTGGTTCTGGGAAGCCTTAATTTACTTCTGCCATGCTGTGGTAGTCATTGCATAAAACAGATGAAAGGCAGCTTTGCTTGATGCTATGTGGTATGTTTATTTTACATGTGCTCCTGCCAGACATCTGGAGGATATACCTATGATAGGACTATGAACCAGTTACCTCTGGGGTCCCAATTTCTAGTAGTATTTTACTTAAAATAAGTAACAATGATTGCCACAATAAACTCCCAAATCCTAACGGCTTAACACAATAAAAGTATATTTATTGCTGATGTACCAGATCCAAAGTAAATGTTCCTGATCAGTGATCAGTCTATCTTGTGGTCCTTCAAGGACTCAAGCTTCCTTCACATTCAGCTAAAAAATGAGTGAACAGAGAGAATCACATAAGAGGTTTCTTAATGCTTCATCCTGAATCATAGGACAAAATCACACATGATGATCCAGTCATACGGCCACACCCAAGTGCAAAGGGAATGCCAGTGTCATCTATCGTTGACATAGACATAGAAGAAGTAGAAGAAAATAGCTTGATGAACACATTGCTGAGTCAGCCACAAGGTGGTCTGGAAGTCACCAGCCAAATCCTGTTGTTTCAACAACAGATAGTTTTAACAGTGCTTTATTTAAAGAGTTGAGACTAGAATGAGAAAAACTAAAAAGTAGCTTGTTAAATAATTCTTTGCTGTTGGTTCTCTTAAATTTCTTCTGCTTTCGTTATAAATGATTTTTTCTTCAAATTTTGAAACTTAATCAGACAAGTCTAGTGCATGTAATGAATTCTCTCTAAAAAACATGACGTCATTTTTGCCAAGAAGCTCACAGAATACAGGAATCCTGGTGCCAAAAATCAGAAAACAATCCAAGTTATACACAGTGAAAAATTAATAAAGTGGCATTATTATTGAGTTTGCTTATAGAGTACCTCTTTGACTTAATGTTATTTTATTTTATTTTTTTGAGATGGAATCTCACTCTGTCACCCAGGCTGGAGTGCAGTGGCAGGATCTCGGCTCACTGCAAGCTCTGCCTCCCAGGTTCACGCCATTCTCCTGCCTCAGCCTCCGGAGTAGCTAGGAATACAAGCGCCTGCCACCACGCCTGGCTAATTTTTTTGTATTTTTAGTAGAGACCGGGTTTCACCATGTTAGCCAGGATGGTCTCGATCTCCTGACCTCGTGATCTGCCTGCCTCGGCCTCCCAAAGTGCTGGGATTACAGGCGTGAGCCACTGCGTCTGGCATGACTTAATTTTAAAGTAGGCAGAGAACTTGTTTTCTTCTATTGAGTTTTATTAGGAAATACACTTTTAAGAAAAGATGCTCAGGTTTATACTGTCAGGCAGATTTATGAAGATATCAGCAAAAGGAGTTAACCTGGCATGTTTCTGGGACATAAATGTGGTAATAATAAATGTTTTACTTGGTATGTTTTCTGAAATAAATTTTTTTTTTCAGAGATATCTGAGTGGGAATTTTTGACTTCAGAGAAATGATGATGTGTGCAATGGTTTGAATGTCCCCTTCAAAAGTCATATTGAAATGGAATTGCCAATGTAACAGTATTGGGCAGTGGGGCCTTTAAAAGGGGTTAATCTCATGCAGGATCTGCCCTCATGAATGGATTAATGCCATTATCTCAGGAGAGAGTTATCACAGCAGTGGATTTCTGATAAAAGGGTGAGGTTCTGCCCCATCTCCTCTCTCTCCTGTACTCCTGCCTTTCACCCATGCTCTATGGGATGACCTTTGCCAGATGCTATTGCCATGCTCTTGGACTTTCCTGCATCCAGAACAGTGAGACATAAACTTCTTTCTTTGTAAATTACCCAGTCTGTGGTTTTCTGTTATAGCAGCAGAAAAAGGACTAAGAAAATGTGGTTACAGGAGTAAAACAGTACTGTATCTAGCAACTAGCACATTTCCTGGCCACAAGGTGACTGTATTTACTGTGTCTCAGGCACTATTTCAAGTGCTGGGAATGCAGCAGTGAAGAAAATGAACAAATATTCCTGTCTTCATGGAACTTAACATTGTACATAAACTATAAAACATATGTGATGATAAATGTTGTAAAGAAAACCTGAGAAGGGCAGGTAGGAGAGTTTGGAGGGCTGAGTTACTTCAGTAACAAGTGGTCTCACTGAGTGAAGATTTGATTTGTGTGTGTGTGTGTGTGTGTGTGTGTGTGTGTGTGTGGAGATAGAGTCTTGCTCTGTTACCCAGGCTGGAGTGCAGGGGTGCAATCTTGACTCACTGCAACCTCCATCTCCCAGGTTCAAGCGAGTATCCTGCCTCAGCCTCCTGAGTAGCTGGGACTACAGGTGTGTGCCACCATGCCTGGCCACGTTTTGTATTTTTAGTAGAGACGAGGTTTCACCATGTTAGCCGTCCTGGTCTCAAACTCCTGACCTCAGGCAATCTGCCCGCCTCAGCCTCACAAAGTGCTGGGATTACAGACATAAGCCACTGCGCCTGGCCATGGGCCATGTTTCTATCTTAGATAAAGAGTAGTGCTCAATAACCACCCAAGAACAGTGGCTACTGTATGGGGTGGCAGACAGCATTTCCACCAAGGCAGAAGCCTCCATTGAAACAAGCCAATAGAGAAGAATGGACACCAAATGGGCTTATGGGGGCTTCTCATTTTCTTCTCTTTATGTTTATTTTCCCCTTTTTCTATAATAAACATAAATGTTTAGAATAAAAAAAAAAAAAAAAAAAGAGTACTCCTGGCAGAGGTAATAGCCTGAAGTGGGAATAAGCCTGGCTTATTCCAGAAACAGCAAGTAGCCCAATGTGGCTGGAGCAGAGTCAGGGAAGGGTGAAATAGTAGAAGAGGAGGTAAGAGAGGAAACTTGGATGTTGAAAGGGGCAGGACAAAGAAGAAGCTCTTCTGATCATTGTAAGGACTTTGCCATTTATTTTGAGTGACAAAAGTAGCCAATTTGAGCAGAGGAGTAACATGACATGGTATGTTTTAAAAGAATCAGTCTGTCAGCTGTGTTGAGAGTAAAATGAGTGAAGAAACAATAGTGGAAATAGGAAGACCAAGTAAGTGTTTGTTGCAATCCAAATGAAAGTGATAGTGGTGTGGACCCAGGGTAGTAGCAGTGGAGGTGGTAAACACTGGTCAGATTCTGCATGTGTATTTTGAAACTACAGTCAGTAAGGCTTTCTGATGAATTCAAAATAGGGTGGAGGGAAGGTGATGGAAGGAGGAGCAAAGGGAGTCTCTAGGATTTATTGGCCTGAGCCAGTGGACAGATGGAGTTGTCATGTATTGTAGTGAAAAAGATGACGGGAAGAGCAGTTCTTGGCAAGGTGGGGAGGAGCTTAGTTTATACCAGTTAAATTTGTGATGCCTATTAGATATCCCACTGGAGGTGTTGAATGCATGGCTGGATATTTAAGTCCAGAGATCAAAGAAGAGGTCAGTTGAAAATATAAATCTGGGAGAACTCAGCAAATAGATGATATTTAAAGCCATGAGTCTGGGTGACATTAACCAGAGGGTGAGTAAACTCAGAGAAGAACACCAAGGACTATGTTGTGGGGAACTACTAGTTAGGAGAGGTGATAGAACCTGAAAAGGACACTGAGAAGTGGAAAATCAGGTAGGAGGAAAATCAGAAAAGTAGCTCTGTCTTATGGCTACTGAAATTGAGAAAAAATGTTTCCAGGAGGAGGCAGGGATTGTGTCAAACATTGACAACTGACCAACTAAATGAGGATTGAGGAATGACCATTGGATTTGGCAATGTGGAGGTTCTTAGGGCTCTTTACCAAGGCAACTTCTGTGAAGAGGTGAGGTGAAGTCTCTTTGAAGTGAGATGGAGAGAATGAGATATTTGCTTTTAAATAATAGCAGGTAGAATGAGAAAAAATGAACAATATAGAAGAGAGAAGACAGACTTGAGCAAGAGAGGATGGAAGCTGGGGCAAAAGTAAAAGAGCTGACATCAGACAGGCTCATAGAGTCACCCATTTCAATGGGACTGACAGCAGAGATTATAGGATGAATAGAAGTTTAAGAGGAAAAATGGAGAATGTATGGAACAATCCTTTAGGAGAAAAAATAGGAGAATCTATATATGAAGGAAATGTGGGATTGAATCCAGCGTGGTCAAAGAATTCTTGGTGTCAGACATCTTGAAAGAGTAAGCTGAAAATAAAGGGTAGTGAATAACTTATAAATGAATAACAATCTGTTTCCAACAGAGTTGTGAAGAAAAAGGGTATTAAACCCTTTTTAAAGGTTTTACTTTTTCCTGAGATTTAAAAGTATCATGAGACATTTTTGGAAACTGTAGGTTTGTGCATTTGCTAAGGGCATGTATCCTTATCCGGGAAGGCCAGATTAACATTGACATAGACTTCCTCACAGTATGTGGCAAGACTAAATGAATGGTCTTGGCCAGCAGACTTTGTACTTAAAATATGAGCCAGTGAAGGGGGTGGGACTAATTGGATAAAATGCAGTCCCTAGGGAGAGCTGGAGCAAGAGATCTGTGCATTATGCCTTCCAGACCTGAAAGGGAAGTTGGATTTTAATAGCTTTGACTTACAAAATTAATACCCTCCAAAGAAAATTCACCTGTTGCCAAATCTAATGCCAAGCTTTGAACGCTCACAGTTCCTTCAGGTCCCTTGTTTATTTTTGTTTCTTTCTTTCTTTTTTTTTTTTTCCTCCTTCTTGCCAGTGTCTTCTCAACTTTTAGGCATGAATACTAGAAGGCTTGCAATTTATCTTCTTAAAGAATTGTTTAATCAGAAGTCCATAATGAAAGAGAAAGAGAAAAAGAGATTTTAAACACTTTGGTTTAAAATGCATTTCTCCTGGCTATGAATTTTCCTAAGTTGTTTGTGTGCATATAAATACACTGTTTATGCCTTGCAATTTGGCTGACATATTTTAAACTCCAACTCTTGAAAACATTCTTTTTTAGTTAGGTAAGGCTGAAAAACAGTTCTATTACAAGTTATTCTATTGACCTGGGTGCCAAGGGCTTCTTATTTTTCTTCCATATACCTTCATTTTTCTAATTAGATAGCCCAAGCAGCTAAACTTGATCTATCACGCAGTCAGATGTCAGTATTTAGCAAATGTTGTTGCCACTAATGGTTTTTACACTTGTGTCATTTTACAAAGTTTACTTTCAAATCTTGTGAATTAAAGTTTCCATTCAGTATCACCAAAACAAAGAGGCAGGAAATATAGACATAGTTTTCTCATAAAGAGAATACAGAGATACTCATTACCATACCTTTTTTTGATGTTGGCTGGTGTTAAGATAAAATGGATTTAAAGATCACTCTTAAGAGTTGGACAAAAAAAAAAAAAAAAATGCAAAGGGATTTAGATGCAGCCATTTTGAGATATATTCCATTTAATCTCATTTTAATATATAAAATGTTTCTGGATATATTTTAAAATAAGCTAGTTTCTTGAATTTATTCCATATTTTTGGTGTTTTAGCTGAAGAATGGACAAATTAAGGTGCATCATTATTATCATTACTTTTTTTAAAAAATGGGAAATAGCTTTACATTTTATTCCTAATTATGAATATAATGCATTGCTTACAGTAAAACATTCCATCAATAGAGAAATGTATAAACTACAAAGAATACATCCTCCTCACAATCCCACCTCCCAGGGATAACCAGATTTAGCAGTTTAGCTTGTAGCTTTGCAGGTTTATTTCTGTGTGTATGTTCATCTTTAGTTTTTAAAATAAAACGAGCCCTAAAATGATCATTTTAGCCCTGAATTTTAAATTTTATTAATAAATTATCAACCTATTTTAATATATGTTTACTTTATTCATTTTACTGTATGAATGAGATAATTAATTTATTTCATTATTGAGGATTATTAAGATTTCGGGTTCTTATTATTGCAAGTAATACTGCTATTTACATCTCTGTACACATCATCACCTGTCTCATAGGTTTATTGGAATTAATAAGTACACTAGTACATATAAAATTCTGAAAAAATATATGACAACAAGTGCTTCAAAATGTTATAAATGTATTATTCTCTTTATTTTCTTTGTTGCTAGTGAATATGTCCATATGACAAACTTCTAGAAATGAAATTACTCGGTTGTTAAATATCAAATTGCCCTCCAAAGAGGTCCTCTCAAGTTATACTCCCATCATCAAGGAATAAAGAATATTTGTTTTCCGACACCATTTAAATTAAACTTTTCAATAGAAGCATCACAGACATATAGAAAAGTACATGCACATTATAGGTACTGGCTCAACAAAGTGAAACCAGTTGTGTAACCAACACTCAGATCAAGGCAGAGTACATATCATATCCATCACTCTGGGGGCCTCCTTTGGGTTCCTACGTTGTCCTAATTTGCTTCTTCCTCTCCAAAGTTAAGTGCTATCCTACTTATGGTACCATAGTTCAGTCTTGTATTCATTTATAATCTGGCTTCTTTCACTCAACATTTTCCATGTATTGGATGATTATAACCATCCCTGTTGTTGCAGGTATCAATAGTTCATTCATCTTCCTGTATTCTACTGCAGGAATATATTGTAAATTATTCATTGTGAATGGGCATTTTGTATGTTTGTTTTATATGTTACAAATAACACTATTATGATTCTTCCATACGTCTTTCGGTATATACATGTACACATTTCTGTTGGACATTTAACTCAGAGTAGAATTGCTGGTTCATAGAATAGGTGTCCATTCAACTGTAAAAGATACTGCCAGTTTTCCAAAGGAATTGTGCCAGTTTATCACTATGTCAGCAATGGGGGGTAGTACCAGTTGTATATTCTTGCCAATTCTTGGTATTATTTATTTTAAAAAATTTGGTCATTCTGATGGTTGTGTAGAGGTATATCATTGTAGTCTGCAATGTATTTTCCTGATTATTAGGGAAGTTTAGCACCTTTTCATATGATTATTAATAATTTGGATGTTCTCTTTTGTGAAAACCTTTTCAAGTCTTTTGCCTGTTTTAAAAATTGGGTTGTCTTTTCCTTATTTATTTGTACGAGTTCTTTCTTTTTCTGGGTATGTGCTCCTTCATATATGTGATGTCTCATATTTACAGTTAGAAATATTTTTTCTCTTAATCATGTCTTTCAATAAATAAGTTCATCTGTTTTTTTCAAACTTTTCCTTTATAATTATTACCTTTTGTGACTTACTTAAGAAATGTTGGACTACCTAAGGTTGTGTTTTTTACTAGAAGCTTTATTGTTTCACTTTTTTTTGTTAGATTGACAATCCATCTTAATTTTATGTGGTCTGCTCGGATTTCCTCTATGCAGATATCCAATTGACTCTGCACCCTTTATTGAAACATGCTATAGTGGCACCTTTGTTGTAAACCAGGTGACCACGTAGTATAAAACTCAGAGGCTATTTGACATCTGTACTTTCTATTAAATGGGAAAATGCAGTGTCTAGTAAAAGTAAATAAAACAAGTTTAAAGAGAAATGCAATGGAAAGAAACCTGGTTGTGTGGGCCATCTTGATTCCAGTTATTTAGTAATCCCAGAAGAACCGTTTCATCCTCCCAAACCAAAACTTCATTCCCATTGAACAATAATTTCATATTTCTCTCCTCCTGTAGTCTCTGGAAGCCGCCATTCTACTTTCTGTCTCTATTAATTTGACTACTAGGTACCTCATATCACTGGATTCATACAATATTTGTCCTTTTGTGACTGACTTGTTTTGCTTGGCACAATGTCTTCAAAGTTTATCCACGTTGTAGCATGTGTCAGAAGTTCTCTCCTTTCTGAAGTTGAATAACATTTCATTGTACATATACATCACTTTTTGTTTATCCATTCATCTGTCAGGGGACAATTGGGTTGCTTTCAGCTTTTGGTTATTATGAATAATGTCACGATGAACATGGGTGTATATGGATTGTTTTTTATGTTTTTTATTTGTTTCTTTGATGTACCTTTTTGTCTTGCTTAGGCAAATTAGACTTAGTAACCAGAGGTTCTCAACTAATATGCATGTACCTGTTTACAGACTTCCTATTGTATTCCTTTGCTCTACCAGCCTTTTTCTATACTAATACCATACTGTGTTAATTATTTTTCCCTCATTACTCTATTACAAAAAGGCATTGGCTACATTTCAGCTTTTTTTCCTTAGATAATCAATTGTTAGGTTCTAAAAAGAAATGGAATTTTGTTTGGTATTGCATTGGACTTTTAGTTAATTTGCAGACAATCAATATTAAACCTTTCTTAACACTATATACATAGGATATATCCTTTTGTAAAAGAGCCAAATAATACTAAGATTGGCCCCTTTTTTAAAAAAGTTCTAGTTCTTTTATCAGATCTGAGATGTATATACACACATAACATATACATAGATATGTATATATATACTCATACACATCTTTCTTTACACTTTACTACTGATCTGATATATTCTTATTTTTAACTTCCTTTTGTAAAAACTTGAATGATGAATGGTATGTATTTTCCTTTAATGTCCCTATTTTGAGATCTATCCATGTTCATAGAAGTAGACCCTCTTCATTCTTTTTGTTACAAGGGATTTCATTGCATAGATATATTTTATTTATCTAATGATTTCCCTTTTGATGGATCCTTAGAGAATTACTATTTTGCAGCATTACAACATCATCATGAAACTCTTGATACATACTTGTTTTGGTTCACATTTCTCTAAAACCTACCGAAAGCAAATTGCTTGGTTTAAAGATATACACATTTAAAATTTAAAGCTATTGTCAAATTATCCTCCAGAAAATCAGTATCAATTTATATTCCTAAGAGGCAATCACAGACATTTTCCTATCTCCCTACAAACTCATAAAGTTTATCATTAAAATTTATTCCCATTTGGAGCAAAAAAAAAAAAAATCTCCTGATTGTTTTATTTGTATTTTAATAGTTCCAGGATGGTTGAACAGCTTTACTTATTCATTTGACCATTTGTATTTCCATGTCTGTGAAAAGCCAGTTTATAAGCTTTGCTCATTTTTCTATTTTTGTCATTGTTTTAGTTTTTTCTTACTGATTTGATCCAGATGATCTGTTCACAATGCAGTTTAAATGTTAATATTTTGTCTGTAATACATACAATTAAAATATTTTTCTGCATGCTGTCAATTGTCTTTTAACTTGGTATGTGCCCTTGTTTGTATGGCTATATTTTGAAGTTTTAGGGTTGATACAGTTAAATTGACCACTCTTTTCTTTTTTAATATTTATCTTATTTTTATTGCTTTTTAATATATCTTAGGCAAGAAGGCTTCCCTACATTATAGTTATAAATATATTTACTTCATTCTCTTTTAGTAGTTTTATATTCTTTAATTTTACATAAAGTTCTATGACATTTAAAATTTTTTTGTGTACACGTTAAGGCTACTATATAACTTTATTTTTCAACATTTGTCTTACAGCGTGTGTGAATTATTTGATCATATTTTTCACTCATTTTTCTTTTCGCAAATGAAGGCTATATTCCCCCCAAATGTTGTTGGAATAGCTAGTTCCATCCTTTTTCTCATTGAACTAAAATATCCTCTTTATCATATATCAAACTATCTTTTTGTCATGGCTACATTTGTATATATCCTGTTCTGAATTTATTTGGCTACTTCTGTGTTGATATCATACTACTTTCATTACCATGGATTTAAAAAAATTTTTTTTAAATCTCTACTTTTCTTACATATTTCATTTTTACATGAAGTTGAGAATCAACCTGTCAAGTATCATCTATAATCTTATTGGGGATGCATTCAATTTATACATTAATTTTGAGGTAATTTACATCATTATAATAGTGAGGAGTTTTACCATGATATACACATGCAGAACATGATTATCTCCATTTATTCATGTCTTTTTGTGTATAAGTCATTAATGTCTTATAGTTCTTGTTTTTTCATATTAGTTTTACCCCATTCACGCTACACTTATTTCTAGACCATTTAAATTGTTTTTAATAACGTGAATGGGAATTTTCCAGATAGTGGCTCAAATAACCAATTATTGCTGATATAAAAAGACAAATGATGATAGTTACACATATTTATTTTAAACATTAATAACTTTCTAAAATAAACTTTTTATTTGATTCTTATGAATTTCCTTGATGTATAATCATGTCTAGATATGAATGTACAACTTTTCTTTCCAGTATGTATGTACATGTGTTCTTCTTTTATTACTTTTTGTTTTATCCACAATCTCCTGAATAATGTTGAATAGCAGTTTTGATAATATACGTCCCTGTCTTTTTCCTGTTAATGAGATTGACTTTAATATTTCATTTTTAATGTGGTGTTTTTCTGTTGATGGCCAATTAAGAATTCTTATTATACTATACAAAGGTACAAATTATGTATGTTTTAGTACAAACATGACATGTGGATATATCAAAGTCTGGAATAAAGAACTGAACACAATGTATTGGAAAGACATCAGATCTTGGAATAACCAGGTTGGAATCCTGGCTCTATCACCTAACTAGCAGTTTGACATTGAGAATGATACATAACTTCTTTGAATCTCTTTCTGCATCTGAAATAGGAAGATAATAACACATGCAAGAGATGATATGTGTCATGGGCTCTAAAATGTCTGCTGCGGTATAGACTCAATAAATCTAGATTGCCCTCTGAGATCCCAGAGGACTTAAGCAACAGAAAGTCAAGTAAAAATAGCAAGAAACCGTTGTACTCTTCCTATCTTCTTGCTCTTAGTTGAGAGCACAGGATCTGTTAGCAAAATGTAGTTCAGATGGTGCATTTAATTTTGCTAAAATGACACTTAGGGAATTTTTAAAGCTGGATCCACAATATAACTAAATCAATGATATAGCAAATGAGTGATTCCATTAAGCTTGAAATTTTCTCAACTTACAGGTAAATCAAAAAGAAAAAAAAAATCTTTCTTCCATAGTTTTATAAAGTTAATTAGCTCCATATATCCATGAATAGGGAAACAATCTCATTACACTAAGTGTTTTTATTTTAAGGGCCAAATAGCTTCATCTAGATTTGAGAAGTCATTCAGAAGTGTTCAAAACCAATATAAAGGTCACTTTATTTTGAAGTGTGGCTTCTTAGTGATGTAAGAGTCAAGTTTCTACTAAATTAATAAAAAGAATTAAAATAGAAACATGAACCCATTATGAAGTGTTTTATACATCTTTGGATTTTGATAACTTAGAAAAGCAGAAGTCAATCACCACCACTTGGACACATTTCTTCAACTTAGCTCCAGTCAGAGCTTATGACTAAAATGATTTTGAATTGTTCTGCATAGTTTTTCAAATTTGGAGAGATCTCACTCTATCATTAAGAATTTGGCTGGCAAATATCTATATGCCTACCCTGTCAATTGTTATTAGGTATAACAGTCTATGATATTGTGAGTCTGTGGCTTTTAGAGAGATGTTCATTTCATATATGTCTTAGTTTTAATGTATAAAGCATGAAACAAGTGAAATATGCTTTAATCAAGTAGATTGTGAGTCCTTTTGTAGCAGGGAGCATGCTTTCTGTGACTTGTACCTCCATAAAATTAAGGGAAGAGTTCAGAATGCAGTATGTGCTTCCATAAATATTTTAGTGGTGATTAGTGAATATAATATTCAAGTGATTTAGGGGTTTTGTATGGCAAACTTTATAATGTATAATTTCAAAGACTGTTTTTCCAATTAGGGGCTGTGTTTATTGATGATAGGGATGTAAATTACTTATATCTGTAAGAGCAACGTAGTGCATTTAGTGGGCACTCAATAAATGCTAGTTGAGTAAATGAATTAAAAATAATTTGAAAGTTATTTTAAAAAGTTTATTAAGTGAACTTCAACTAAATACAAAATAGGGTAAAAGTATAAAGAAATATAAGCTTAAAAATAAATATTCTCTTTATAAGAAGCTATATTAGTCAACAAACTCTCTTGGGGAAGGGAATGTACTTCCTTCTTGTTAGAAAACGGTTTGTATGAAAATGAATAGCACCTGTAATGGTTAATTGTCTTGCTTTAAAATCTCAGACGGCGGAGGGAATGCCCCCGGGTAAGTCCAGTCAATTTATATCCTATAAGCTTGATGGCCTGCTCCCTCAGTGGTGGGGACATTCTCTTTTGTTCTCTAAATGTACAATGAGACACATTGATCTAGAAGCACTGAGATTTAGTGCCAGTGTCAGCATTGAAAGCTGAGGCCAGCAATAAATATCAATATATGGAAAGCCAAGCATGCTTAAAACAGTGTGGTAGGCCCGGAGGAAAGGGCAAACACTGAGAATATGAGAAGAAAAGGAGCAAAGTCCCCAAAGGAGAAAGAAGTGTCTTTATTTTCTACATTTCCTATGAAAGGCTAATTTTGCTGCTTTCAAGCAATTCAAAATGATTATAGGTGAGTTACTGCTGCAAAGATGCTTCTCTGTGTGTGTGTGTGTGTGTCTGTGTATACACACTAGCAAGATCTCTTGCTTTTCAAGAGGAAAGATATTTTTATATTCATTTAATCATTTAATCTGAGACTTCTGATTCTCTTAATTTGTCATCCAAAGGGGGTGTGTCCAATTTTTCTCCGTGTGTCCCCAGACACAGAAGGCTGAGGGAGAGTAATGCAGGCAAGGGCTGCTGACTGATTTCCCCCACCCGCCTTCCTCTGAGCCTGGCCTGGTGTGTGTCTGCTGTTTATACCTGCTGAAGTGCTTTCTGTGTTTGAGTTGGCGCTGCCAGCTTACACGTTAAAGCCCCAAGCTGTTCATGAGGTCTGTCCCAGAGCTTTGAAACCTATGAGCTGGCGGCTGGGGCGAGAAATGTCTCTCTCAGTTTTTGGGTGAACTCCATGTTTTTTCCAGGAGGTTAGATCACTGTCCACAATCCAGGCTTGCTAGACAGAATGTAACAGTTACTGTTTGAGACATCCTGAACTTTTAAAGGCAAAAGGCAGAGAGGGGGAGGGAGAGGAAAAAGCCCAGGGTCAATTTAACAGCTGGAAAGGAACATTTTTATATCTGGTCAACAAAGATTTTTACTGAAATGGAAAGCTTTATCATCAAGCAAGGAAAAAATACCACTTCTTATTATGACAAGGGGGTATATTGTTACAAACTTCCCAATTCCATTCTAAGTCATGTTTGAGACCAGACCAGATTCATCAGTGGTTGTGGCAGAAGTATTAGGTGTGATATAATTTTTGTAAAAATTTACCTGGCCATCTCCCTGCTCCTTTCATCAGTCCGTAAAGATTTGTAGAAGACTCGTCTTTTTCACAAATGGCAAAATTCTGAAAACTGACACCTACTTGTTCCCTGCCCACAGCTCTTGGATCTTTCATGTTGCCCTTTTTGTTGTATTAGGAATATTAGTATCTGTTTTTTTGGTTGTTGTTGTTGTGGTTGTTGTTTTTGAGACGGATTCTCACTTTGTCGCCAGGCTAGAGTGCAGTGACGCAATCTCAGCTCACTGCAACCTCCGCCTCCCAGGTTCAAGTGATTCTCCTGCCTCAGCCTCCCAAGTAGCTGGGACTACAGGTGTGCACCACCACACCCAGCTAATTTTTGTGTTTTTAGTAGAGATGGGGTTTCATCATATTGGCCAGCATGGTCTTGATCTCTTGACCTAGTGATCTGCCCGCGTCTGCCTTCCGAAGTGCTGGGTTTACAGGCATGAGCCACCGTGCCTGGCTTATTATCTGTTTTTGTTGTTGTTGTTTGTTTGTTTGTTTGCCTAAGATTTCTCTCCTTCATCTCTTTCAATGAAAAGTCTTAGTTCATGGGGAGAATTCTGTTGTTATATGAGCTGAGTATGGCAGGAATTCTATATTTTGCTTCTGTCCCTGTGTGTGTATGAATGAACTAGAGACATGTAAAATATCTCATACCTGAAAAAAATTGACAGAGATGTCAACTACTTATATCTGTAAGAGTAGAAAAATTACTAAAAAAATTTTAGTAAATTATTTAAAAGTTTTATGCCAAAGGGCAGTAATACGTCCAAGCAAAACAGTAGACACATTGAAGAATGAAGTTTAAAGCTGGATATGATCGAATTCCAAGTTCATGGCAACTTTGTTTACAGGAAAACATAATAGAGCCCTTGTCACATTCTCCCCTCTGCCACCTCCAAACAAGTACAAAGTCTATATTCTTATAAATATGTTAAGAATTTCATCTGTAATGTTTGTTTATGAAGACCATAAAAATGCTTTTGAATGAAGTAAGTCCCAGTCTTATTTTGCCAAGCCAAGGGAAAGTATCCTTTCTTTTGGTCTTCCACCTAGAGAATTGCTAGTGAGGCATGAACAGTCTCTTCTTGACTCTTTAAGGTAGTATATTTATACTGGGGCAAAACTCAGCGGTCTTCCATATCATAGTGACAGCCTCTTTCTACCTCCCTCTCCATGCGTCTTTCTAATTCACATTGCTTGCCTGACAAAGCTGAAGAATGTCTAAATTGAACATTTAATTTAACCTTGTCTAGAAGCAATGGCATTAGAGACAGACCTATGTTCTATCAACTCTGATGTGATTATAGCTGTCCCAATGTATGAGATGGCTTTGTTTGCCATTCAGGAGGCTTACTGATGCAATGTGTATTCCCTGGACCTCTTCATGAAAAAAAAAATGTTTATACCTGTGGGCATGTCCAGATGGCAGTGAAAGACTCCCATTCATGAGAACAGCTCTCAGCAATTCATGGTTGCCAAAGTATGCAGCGAAGGCATGCCCTCTGCCACTCCATGGCCTTATAAGGAAACAGTTTCTAAGGTGACAGACTAGCACCCTTGAGGCCAGAGACCCTAGTGTTTTAGATTGGGGGGATGTGGGGAGGGCAGGGGGACAACATGAAATAATACCGAGAAAAGCAGTTTTTGTCATTTTTCTGGCAATTTAAAAAGGGGAAAGAGTGGGAGTGGGGAAAGGAGAAGGGGTTCAGAGTTTTCCGCTTTAGGTCTCAAAGAAATTTAATTCAGATCTGCTCTGTGCATTGTGAGCATAATGCCCTTTTCATGGGTTAATTTCAAGGACATAGGAGATTAAATTAGGTCCAAGGCATGACCAAAGGGACAGGCTCTGGGCTCCCAGGCTGTGATTGTCAGGTGGTAAATAGGCAGGCACTCCGATTCTCTTGGAATCTGTGGCATTCTTGGGATTGCTTTTTCTGTATTATATCCCCTTAACGCTATCGCTGGAATGGTAAAATGTCACTTGAACAAGTGTTCTCTAGGAGGTATTGCCGACCCTAACAATCTTGATGGGAAGGATTTTCTCATTGGACCACCTCCAAATGTAGAAAAATCTCAGGTGACAGCTTCTAGCGTCCAGCTGTAGTGTAGATTATAAACTCAGTAGGCAATGCTGAAAGATACTATGTCTTTCACAGAATTTGGCACATTGTTACTGCTTCATACCCAATACGTTAAGGGTAGGGAGAAAGCTTTTTGTGTGGATGCAGAAAATAGCTTTAAAAATTAGAGAGGTCCTCAAGTTAAAAAGGGAGAATTGTTTCTGATAACCAAGTTTGCATTTGCTTAATCTTGGTGTTATTGGAGAAAAAGAAGGGTTTCTACACGTCACACTAGGATTCTGAAAGATGAAAGCATAATAGCTTGCTTTTGCTAGCTTTCATCATGTTAATGTTGTTTGGGTATTATTGAAATGGCAAGGGGCCTGGCATACATGTTATTTTCCAAACCTAAATAGACTTTCATGAAGCTATCTGGTTGTATTGGCATAACGTGAAACCGATTCTTAACACCAAATGGTAAGCAAAGTAGGGTAGACTAACAAAGAGTCAGTTTGGGTTAGAAGAACTTCCCCTTGTTCAAGTTTATTCTCTTTAGTTCAGCACTTTTTTGGATATTTAACAGACAAGGATAGAAGTGAATAGACTGGCTCTTTGATGCTCCCTGATATGGCACAGCAGAGGGCCAGTGGTGGGGGGTAGTCAATCCAGCCACCACAGAAACTCACTAAGTCACAGGGGCCATGAAACTGCATGGAGTTAATGCAGTCTCCTACCATTTGTAACTAACAGGCTGGGACAAAGGCCCCTTAGCACACACAGAAACTACGCTGTGTAAGGGATTATTTGCTGTATCCCAATTAACATACTACAGTGGTCTCCTCGCTGCCATCTAGCTGCAGTAGGCCTGGCCCTGTCCCGCTGTAGCGACATTATAGTAACCACAAGAGGCCCTGGAAACTATCAGTCATTTCTTTTGTTGAAATGCTATTAATTCCCTGGAAACTTATATTAGGTAGAGGGAGGGGTGAGCCAAATGGAAGCCTTCATGAGGCCTCAAACAAAAAGGGCCATAGAGATATCTTCTAAGAGCCTGATCACGAATACCTGTATCAAAATGGAGGAAGAGGACTCAAGGGAACCTCATAAGATTCACTTAATAGTTTACCTTTAAGCTGGTGAATTTTAAGGCACCCAGAAAAAAGAATTAACTGTTCCTTTCTTAATATTTCCAGAAGAAAATACTACATGTAATCTCCCAAGTGCCAATTCCATGTTTCAGCCCCTAAAGATGTCTTGTGTCAAATTTACATCCTAGCTTTTTCAATCAGACTACTTCCTTTTACTATTTATTAGTTGTGCATAAAGAGAACAGTCTATCATTCCACTCAACACAAATTTGAACAACATCCTAAAATTTCCTCTCAAAGGAATTAACAAGAGTCCCTAAATTCTGCACAGATTGTAGTTCATAAGGATATTTGGAAATTTGCAACCTAGTTAGAAATAATATGTTACTTTTGGTGGGAATGTAAATTAGTTCAACCATTGTGCAAGACAGTGTGGAGATTCCTCAAAGATCCGGAACCAGAACCACCATTTGACCCAGCAATCTTTTCAATGGATATATAACAAGGGAATATAAATCATTCTATTACAAAGATACATGCAAGCGTATGTTCATTGCAGCATTATTTACAATAGCAAAGACATGGAATCAACCTAAATGCCCATCAATGATAGACCGGTTAAAGAAAATGAGGTACATATACACCATGGAATACTATGCAGCCATAAAAAAGAAAGAGATCATGTCCATTGCAGGGACATGGATGGAGCTGGAAGCCATTATTATCAGCAAACTAACACAGGAACAGAAAACCAAACACTGCGTGTTCTCACTTATAAGCGAGAACTGAACAATGAGAACACATGGATACAGGGAGGGGAAAAACACACACTGGGGCCTGTCATGGGGTGGGGTGAAAGGAGGGAGAGCATTGGGAAAAATAGCTAATGCATGTTGGGCTTAATACCTAGGTGATGGGTTGATAAGGGGAGCAAACCACCATGGCACATGTTTACCTATGTAACAAACCTGCACATCCTGCACATCTACCCCAGAACTTAAAATTAAAATTAAAAATAGGAAATAATGTTATATAATAATAATAGTAATAACATTTGCTGCATGCCTACTGTGCCAAGTATTGTTCTAAGTGCTTAATGTGTATTAATTTACTTGTTCCTCTTTAATAACCATATTAGGTAGGTATCATCATTCTCAGATTATTAAACACTGAGTCATAAGAAGATTAAATAAATTTTCCAAGGTCACACTGATAGCAAATAGGAGAGTCAAGAATTAAGCTGAACCTGGCTTCAGAGTGTATCCAGGTGTTCCGCCAAGTGAAAAATGAAGTTTTAAAATAAGATCCTCAATCTCATGCAGAAGGGCCTTTCAAGTACATCATTCTCCTGAAATGGAATATTCTACTAATAGAATCACAAAACTTATCATGATGTTTAGGACAATTTGTGTGTGTGTGAAAATGTTCTCATAAGATTTCCTCAGTCTTATTCTGAGTTTTTTGTTCATTTTGCTTTTGTTTTCATTTTTGCTTTAGAACTGTGTGAGACAAAACAGACATAAAAAAGTTTCTTCGATAGTCCCCCTCATCTCTGTTTTGGTTGTTTTTGCTTTTGTTATGTAGGTCCTTAAGGGGAGACAGGGTTGCATCTTGCTGAGGTAGTGGGTGCATGCGGAACTGGGATGGAGAAGTAGACTGATGTGTAGATGTTGCTTTTCATGAGCAAGGCAGGCGGGGAGAGAAAGGACTGGCCTGAGCACAGCAGGGAAGGTCCGATGGCAACGCTGGAGAAGAGGCAGCATGGGGAGCAGGGAAGGGTCAAGAAATAATTCACTGAGCTCACACTTCTTCCCTCTTTGCATGTCTTCATTTTATGCCACCATTAGACATGTCACATGGACTCAACCCAGAGAGAGAGAGAGAGATGAGGGTATGACGGAAGCTACAGGTGCAGGGCACTCCCTGTAGGCCTGGAGAGAATTGTGGAAGGAACGGGTTGGGATGCAGAGAAAAGCATTGAGGACTATTTTAGTGGGGGAAGGGGACTGACTGTATCCAGCTGAATGGGTGGTTTTACTTCAGCTTTTAGGGAGATGGCATTTGGCAATGAGAATCCAAACCCCGCTTACCAAGAAACAGCTTTGGTAGAACCCACAAACTTTAATGTTTCACAAATACTATTTTACATAGAGTGCCCCCCCAAAGAGGTAGAGAACTTAAGATTAATCCAGGGTATTATTAACAAGGGCTTGACAACGGGGTCTGTGTAGAAAGGTTAAAGCAAGTATAGCTAGAGAAATACGGCTGGATGGCCTCAGAGTCCTGTTTACATTCAGGGAAATACCTTACTAAACAGGTAAGACTTATGGCATCATTCTATTCCAGAGAAAAGACAGTTTGCATAACTGTGATGGTGATTGCTTGAGAATTCTCTTCTGCCTGAGGAAAATGAGTGTTTTCTGCTTTCTCAGCCTTGGGGAATTTATGGAGTTCCTTTCTGGCTTCAACATTGAACATTGCCAGGAATAAAAAATCATAATTACTCTTGCACCAACCTAATATTTCATAGTTTCTGAGTATGTCTAGGGGCCAGGCTAGCTTTGAACTCCAAAAGGGGATGAAGCCAGAGTGTGCTGAGGAGAGAAATCAGTAGCCTCTCTCCACTAGGACTCTGAGGGACATTTTCCCTAACTCTGTAAATCAACATTAGAATTATAACAGAAAAAAGAAAAGAAACTTGTGGTGAAAAACATGGGAGACATATATTCTGCATTGACCACCTCAGCTTTCTTCAATGACTGGAAAGAACAATGCCAAAGAGGGTATTGATTAATAAAAAGAAAAATGAGAGATTTAAACTCTGTGCCAACAGTTATAGGATAAAACAAGAATCTCAATTACATAGACTTTCCTAGGATCTCAGATAGGAGGCTTCATTCATTTTATAGTTAGATTCAAAATGAAATGGCTTAGCAGATTATTGTGTTTACATTGGCTGTAAGATCTATCATTGATTTAAATATATTTTTGAGTGTGACAGTGAACACATTGATTTTAAGATAAATTCTGATTTCAAGACATTAAAATATAACAGTATTAAGGATGTGTGATTTTATGTAAAAGCCCATGTAATATTCTTCACCATTTCGGCTCAGTACTTTTCACCACTGAAGTTTTGGTTGGATCTGTCAAGAAAATAATTTAAAATGTTACTTAATTTTTATATTTCTCACATAATATTTTAAATAAAATTAGGATGCCAATGTAAAAGAATCGTGGAAAAGTCTCAATCTTTGTCTTCTAGGAAATATTTTCACCCACTGAATTCTAACAAAAATTATGAGTTTGTAATTTATGTAATTTGGTTTGGTCACGAGGGAATATTTTTATGGGATGCATGTTATGGAATAGAAAAAGAGCTGAGCTGGAAAGTAAATAGCCTGGATTTTAGCATGCTCTCTGCTATGCCTGTGATATTGGGAAAGTCAGATTGAAGTGCCCTGGGTATTTTCAAAGCTACAGGAGCCTCAAAATTTATCATGAGCCATACTACATTTATTCTACTTGTTTTCACATAATAAGTAAAAACTGAACAGAGAGTGCCTTTTCAGATTACTTACAGTTATTATGGGATTATTCAATATAAAAAGAATTATCCAACATAAACTCATTTGCTTTATCTAAACAAAAGCTCCCTTTTAGGTAGTGGTTAAAGGCAAGGACATGTAGATAGGAACATGCAAAAGTCCATTAGTTGCCTTGCTGTGTAGATGTGGGTGTTCTTGGTCTCTCTCCTGCCTACACCATCATGGGGGCTGAATCCTGTGAAAAGGCTTCCTTCAAAGTGAGATGCAGAACCTTGTGCCAGGAACTTGATCTTCCAGCTACAGGAGGATGGCGGCACATTATGTTCCTTGCAGCGGGGAGCAGCGTAGTCACTAACGATGAAAGCTCAGAGTTTTCATACCCTGTAGCAAGCTTGTCCAAACCACTTTATTTTGTTGTTATTGCTGTTCTGTTTTGTATTATTTTAGACTTTTAGCAGCCCGAAGCCATGGATTTTAGTTTCTGTCTTCAGTGATAAGCGGAAGAGAGAGATGAGGAAGGGGCTTTACTGGCCCAACCAGAGACAGAAACTAAGAACCCATGACTGTATTCTCTCTCTTGGACAACCCTGCTAGGAAAACTCCTTTTTTGTGATTGCTTCCCTTAGGGGTTTTCGGTTCACATCCTTGCTGTGATTGACTACAGGCAAATTATCATACTATGTTGATTCCAGAGATGATTCATGTGAATTCTGCTTCAACCACTCTCATTCATATAGTGAAAAACTTAACAGATAAAACAAGTTAGTTGGTCCTAATATGTTGATGCTAAGAGGTCATTGGACTTAGGCAGCCCTTTTATATTCGTGCTGTGTTTAGAACTGGGACTTAAGTCATGATTCATACATTCAAAAGGAAAATGAAGGTCTGTACTGGGGTTGCTCTATGATCTAAATAAATAAATTAGTATCTCTGATTTTTCTCTCTGGTCCAAATACATATCATGAAAAATATTCCTAATATCTGCAATCCAGAAATCTGAATAGATAACAATATGTTCCTTAGCTGACTGAAGGGTACCGGAAGATTCCCTTTCATTCAGAATATAATTGCCTGGAAGTTAAGTTTTAGAAATTCATTTTGACTAAGTCAGAAAACAACAGATGCTGGCGAGGCTGTGGAGAAAAGGGAACGCTGATACACTGTTGATGGGAATGTAAATTAGTTCAGCCACTGTGGAAAGCAAGAGATTTCTCAAAGAACTTAGAACTACCAATCAACCCAGCAATCCCATTACTGGGTATATATCCAAAAGAAAATAAATAATTCTACCAAAAAGACACATGCACTTGTATGTTCATTTCAGCATTATCACAATAGCAAAGACAGGGAATCAACCTAGGTGCCCATCAATGGTGGATTAGATAAAGAAAATGTGGTATATATACACAATGGAATACTGTGCATCCATAAAGAGGATGAAATCATGTCCTTTGCAGCAACATGACTGCAGCTGGAGGTTGTTATCCTAAGTGAATTAATGCAGGAACAGAAGACCAAATACCACCTGTTCTCATTTATAAGTGGGAGCTAAACATTGGGCATTCGTGGACATAAAGATGGCAACAATAGACATTGGAGACTAATAGCAGGGGAGAGAGGGAGGCAAAGGTTGACTAACTATTGGGTTATTGGGTATTATGCTCACTACCTAGGTGATGGAACCATTTGCATTGCAAACCTCAGCTTCACACAATACATCTATGTAACAAACCTGTACCTGTACCCTTGAATCTAAAATAAAAGTAGGAATTATTTTTAAAAAGAAATTAATTTCGACTAAGGCTTAAGGGAAAGGGGACTACAGGGACATAATTACGAGGCATTAAAATCAAACTATGTCCTCCCCATTTCTGTCTATAACTGTGCTATGTGCTAATCATGAGTATCAGCATAAAATACAGTCTTTTAAAAAAACATATCTTTTGAATGTGAGTTTATTTAGAAAAAATCTCATAGGATTTTCCCCAAAGTTGTATCAAAATCTAAGACTGCATAAACGCATGGGGAATGCTTGAAATCAAAGCTCATTTTTATCTTAATTACTGAAAATGGGTCATTTCCAATCTGAGACGGCTGGCGACCTGGGTATAGAGTAGCGATGTAGTCCTGTTTCAATACCATTGATAATAAAAACTGTTAGTACATTTCTGTAATTTTGCTCAGTTAGTTTATATTGTATTCATTGGCCCAAATAAAAAAGAACATAAAAATCTGGGAAAATAAGTCCTAGGTCCCATTCTATACATAGGAAAAATTTCTCTTTGGCTTTAGAGAAGTTATCATTAATGAAGTCATATCATATTGTGTGGAATGTGATAAAACAAATTTTAATACTTTTCCTTTGATCTCTGCATTACTAAGGATCAGGCACTAGAATAAGTACACTGACATTAAGCAATGTAGGTATTTGTAAGAAATGGATTGTGTTTGAGATTTCACATGCTAATAATATATTTTCCCATTGAATTCTCAGGTGTCCCATTCTCAGTGTGGACTGCCAAATGAAGATGTATATATTTTTTTGACAATGATTCTATGGACTTCTCTCTCTACTTTGACAGTCACATAGACAGACATTCCTTTTTTTTCCTCATTTTCATTCTGAAGGCATTGGTGTATAATGCTTTTTGGCTTCAGTGCTTTTCTGTTACACTTAAAAGTAAGGTGCAAGAGCTATCAAATTTTGACCAAGAGATTCTTTATTTATTCCCACAGGTTTAAGACCTCCTTGAGAGGTCTATGTGACTTGAAAAACATAAAAGTGAAATGCAGCCAGGCGCGGTGGCTCAGGCCTGTAATCCCAGCACTTTGGGAGGCTGGGGTGAGCAGATCACTTGAGGTCAGGAGTTCAAGACCAGCCTGGCCAGCATGGTGAAAACTCCATCTCTACTAAAAATACAATAATTAGTAGGGCTCACGTTTGTAATTCCAGCTAGTCAGGAGACTGAGGCAAGAGAATCACTTGAACTCGGGAGATGGAGGTTGCAGTGAGCTGAGAGCGCAACACTGCACTCCAGCCTGGGTAGCAGAGTGCGACTCTGTCTCAAAAAAAAAAACGTGAAATGCTTTATACAGTCCTACTCCACTTATGGTCTTCTCTAAAAGTAGAGACAGTATTCCTTTTCCATTATTATTTTTTAGGTTTTTAAATGAGACTCACGCCCACTGTATTATGAATAACAATCAATTACTAGTACCAAGGTGGCATTTTTTTGCCATTATTTTGAATTATTACTTTAAATAGATATAAGTAGACACTTTCATAATAAAAATAGGTTAATTTGTGTTGATTAGCAAAACTGTTTTGCAAATTCCTTAAGAAATTGACCTCTTTCTTTAGTTTTTGGGAAATCCAAAACTATTTCCCTTCCATCCGATTTGAGAGCTTATCCAAATGGAAAATATTTTCTCCTCAGTAAGGTCATATCTACTATGAAGCCAGTACTTTAACATGTAGGAAAAAAACACATTGTATTTAATGTTGAGTCGATTTCACAAGTCTACAGTTTTGCTGGTATTTCATCCCAGGAGGAAGAACTTAAGATAAACAGATACAGTTTATTGCATACAAGATGAATTTATGAAAAAGACTACAGTAAAATCTGGCTGTCCAAAAGGAGTGAGACTTCCAAATGCAAAAAAAGATTTGAGCAATTAAGTTTCTGAAGTCCTACTTCTGTTCTGTAAAGTAGGTTCTAATGTCCAAGGACCCATGTAATCTTTGGTTAAACATAAAAAACTCTCCAATTTCTTGACAATTAAAATAATGTATTGTAGAAAAGCCTTTACAAAAACTTATTAGGGAGTCTGTTATGCTCATCAATAACATACACGCAGAGGCTGTGTCTAATGCCTGATAATGAACAATGGAATGAAAATAGGTTGCTTCCAAATAGCTAACATATTTGTTTTTGTCCCCTTGTTCTTCATCAATTTTGCTATCATTTAAAATTTTTAATTGTAGTAAATATACATAACGTCATAAAATATACCATTTTAACCATTTTAAGTGTACAGTTCAGTGGCATTAAGTACACTCACATTGATGTACAAGGCCCCAGTTTCTCCACATCCATACTAACACTTGTTTTCTGTTTTTAGCCATCCTAATGGATGTAAAATCATATTTAATTGTGGTTTTGATTTGCATTTCCAAAATTTCATTAGCATTAAGTACATTCACATTGATATGTAACCGTCACCACTACCTATGTCTAGAACTTTTTCATCATCTCAAACTGAAATTCTGTACCCACTGAACAATGACTCCCCAGTTCCCCCTCCCCTCAGTTCCTAATAACCACTGTTCTACTTTCTGTCTCTGTGTATTTGACTATTCTGGGTATCTCAAAAAGCTGAAAACATAACAATATTTATCCTTTTGTGTCTGGCTTATTTCACTTATTTAAATAAGACACAAGTCTCATTTAAAAATCCAAAAAAAAATACAATAATAAAGGAATACTCTCTCTACTATTACAGAAGCCCGTACGTGAAGTAGGGTTATATAAAACATTTCACTTTCATGTATTTCAGGGCACATGTCTTTAAGGTTCATCCATATTGTAACATGTATTAGAATTTCATTCTCCTCAAGGGCCGAATAATATTTCATTGTAGGTATAGATCACATTTTGTTTATTCACTTATCCACTGATGGGCATTTGGGTTGTTTCCACCTTTTAGCTACTGTGAATAATGCTGCTATGAACATTGGTGCACAAATATCTGCTTGAGTTGCTGCTTACTGTTCTTTTGTGTATATACCCAGAAATTGAATTGCTGTATCAAATGGTAATTCTATTTTTTTTGAAAAGGAGCCTTTCTTGCTCTGTCACTAGGCTGGAGTGCAGTGGCACAATCTCAGCTCACTGCAACCTCCACCTCTGGGGTTCAAGCGATCCTCCTGCCTCAGCCTCCCGGGTAGCTGGGACTACAGGTGTGTGCCACCATGCCCAGCTAATTTTTTGTATTTTTAGTAGAGGTAGGGTTTCACCATGTTGGCCAGGATGGTCTCAATCTCTCAACCTCGTGATCCACCTGCCTCAGCCTCCCACAGTGCTGGGATTATAGGCATGAGCCACTGTGTCTGGCCTCAAATGGTAATTCTATGTTGAATTTTTTCAGACCCACCATACTGTTTTCCACAGAGGCTGCACCATTTTACATTCCCACCTGCAATATACCTGGGCTCTAATTTCTCCACATCCACACCAACGCTTGTTTTCTGTTTCTTTTTTATAATAGCCATCCTAATGGCTATAAAGTGGCATCTCATTCTGGTTTTGATTTGCATTTTCCTAATATTTATTAATGTTGAGCATCCTTTCATATGCTTAATGGCTATATGTGTATCTTCAGAGAAATGCCTTTTTGAGTCCTTTGCTCATTTTTGAGTTGTGTCATTTCTTTTGTTGTTGACTGCTATCATTTTTTCATATTAGATCATGAGTCAATTATCAAAATAGATAATTAATTTTTTATGTAATAATAAGGCTTATTTCCCAAAGCCAACTTCAGAGTAAAGACAAATGTGTCAAGTCTAGTCCCTTTGGTCAGAAAGTGAATCATGCATCTAATTTGAAAAAAGTTCAGTGCAATTATAGGCTTTATTCTAAGTATTGTGGAATCGTCATTAATACTAGTTTTCATAAAACCTTACTTTTTGGCATTGAAAGGCCATAATAAAGTTCTCTAAACTCTGAAAGTCAAGGGTCTTAATACTAAGAAAAGTCCTTGGAATAGGTGAACATTTGATTTGATAATGGATATGGTTTGAAAGTATGTTTCAGGAATGATGTCATAGTATTCCTCTTCATTGCAGTCAAAAAAATAAGAAAATTCACAACTGAAGTTTTTTGAATAGTGAAACATAATGAAATCTGTGCTTGAGGTAAAAAGTCAAGCAGGAGAGAGAAGGATAGATTGATAATAATTATTATTAACATAGCATCCCAACATCAAAACCTACACGTTATGTCCATATCTTTAGGTAGTAATGTAAATACCTGCTACAAAAAAAGAGATTATATATATATATATATGGATGTGTATGCAGTTTTATGAGATGGATCATGAAAATGGATGACCACATCTAATAGTGGTATATGTATTAAAGTTATATATGCTGTTTATTTTGTGACATTTATCTGGTGATTAATAGGATAAACAAAAGAGTGGTGGATTAATATTAATACACATATCATTTCTATTCTATTATAATTAAGTGCTGTTATACTCCACTAAAATAGCTGATATTTTCCTTGTTGACACCTATTATAGTTTGAATATGAATATTCATGTGGGCTCAAACTCTCCCTATAATATGTAAACTCTGTGAGGTCAGGGACCCTGTCTGTCCTGTTCACTTCTGAATCCGTAATTCCTGGCATGCAGCTGGTTTTCCAATATATACTTGTTGAATTAATGAGAGAAAATAAGTTAAGGAAAGGTTGCAAAGGCAAATTCACGTCACGAGGAGAACCAGGCAATTGAATCTAAATTCATATTCTTAAAAATAAAAATCTAACTTTTTGACACATAGTAAATAACACAGCAGTCAAACAAAAGGGGTTGCTAGGTAAGATTGTGGTTTGGTTATTTGTTCTCAGTGTACTCCTTTAATTGGTTCATGCAACATTTCCTGTAGGAAAAAATATTTTTTGATGTTTCTAGATAATAACCTGTGATGTTCAAGTTTATTGGTGAAAATAGCCACATTTGAAATGGGTCAAGTTCAGCACACTTGTATTATCAAGATTTCCCTTCCCTACTTCCTAGAGTTCCATTTCATCACTCTTTAGGGTCAGACTGAGAAGAACCAACTCATATTAGTGGGCTCTTCTCATGGGGATTCTGGCCAGCCCAGAAGAAAATACTTCTGGACCCTTCCAGACCAATTTAGACAACTCGGGAGGCCCAGATAAACATCTTCATTTGAATTTTTGTCTCCACTGCTTCTCAAGTATGGCTTGCCTGATCTTTACTCATCTAATCCAAAATAATAATTTTGCCCTTTTAAGGACATTGCAGGGCATAATATAATATTATCTCTGTAGTAATTTTTAGTTATTATTTAACTATAGTTCATATAACTATGTAGTTATATTGAAATATTATTATTGTTTGTGACAAGGTCATTAGGCCATTATCATGAAGTCTGAATTATAATATTTTTAAATGAGATGGCATTGAAATAAACTCATATGATAACTGCAACAAATAGCAGAACTACTTGAATGATGTGAAATGGAAATCTTGTAATTAACATGTCAATTATTTATGAGAAAATGAACATTTAAAAATGATTTATAATAATTCAAGGTAATTTGCCCTTAGACAAAACACTTTTAATAAACATTCGTTCATCACCTATTCAGTTCAGAACTAGGTACCATATGGTTCAGTACCATACTAGGTTCAGAACTAAATACCATATGGGGACACAAAAAAGAATAATGATGGTTCTGTTTTCTGTATTAGTAAGAGAAGCAAGAACATACACATTCCTTTGATTGAAGGATCATGATGTGTAATAATCTGTGAAGCACCTATTTGAATGGCAGATTGATGTGTGTGGGAGCCACTTTGTTGAAGAGTTGTATACACTATACATCTTATTAAAAACTTTGGGTGAAAAATGTTTCTTTAGGTTACTTTAGGGAAAGACAATCTATGACTGTCAATGAAAATGACATTTTGGAGGAAAATATTTGTGAAACTTGGGATTTGTGAGCTTTTGTTTACATGAGTTATGCATATCTACATTTACCATATTAAAGACTGAACCTGAACAAAAGTTTAATGTTTATGTTAATCTATATAAGAATAAACTTGGCCAGGCGTGGAGGCTCAGGCCTGTAATCCCAACACTTTGGGAGGCCGAAGTGGGCGGATCACCTGAGGTTGGGAGTTCGAGACCAGCCTGACCAACATGGAGAAACACTGTCTCTACTAAATACACAAAATTAGCTGGGCACGGTGGCACATGCCTATAATCCCTGCTACTTGGGAGGCTGAGGCAGGAGAATCGCTTGAACCCGGGAGGTGAAGGTTGCGGTGAGCTGAGATCACACCATTGCACTCCAGCCTGGGCAACAAGAGCGAAACTCCATCTAAAAAAAAAAAAATTAAACTCATTACAATGTAAATATAATATATAACCCTTTATAGAAATAACTATATTTTCAAAAACAAAAAATAAGTGAGAAAGTGGGATTGTTTTATATTCTGAAAATATTTTAATGCCTAGTTTAAGGGGAGGCAGTAGTATTCTATCTGCTTCTGCAATAAGTTTTTTGTAGTATTGCACATCGTAGAGGCAAATAAACCCTTAGTAGAATTATGAAAATAGTTTTGACCTCACAGAGCCCCTGAAAGAGACTTAGGGACCCCAAAGATCCCTGGATGTCAGTTTAAGAGACATCCCTCTCTACACCCAAGTGTCTACTGAGCAAGTAACTATCATACAAAGCAGGTTGTGATGATAGCCCGAAACAACTACAAACAATAAGTAAAAGAAGAAAATAACAATTTAATGAGTATAATCTAAAATGAAACAAAACAAAAAACAACCAAAGCTGTAGTAGACTGGAGGATGAAGAAATGTAAAATTTTCTACTTCTGTGTACTTTTTATTTGTAATAGGAATGATAATAAGAGGAACAATACAGGATTGTTGTGAGACTCGGATGAGGTAACAGATGTTAAGTATTTAGTACGCTGCCTGGCATACAGTAGGAGCCAAATTAATGTTCAGAATTACTGTTGTTATGTTCCTCCAAAAGAAGTGGAGGGGGTGCACCTAGGGTAGGGAGATCAATTTGGGAAAGAAGTGAAAGGCAAGTGTGGAGGGTCTTTCAGGACAGATCAGGTGGTTTGAACTTTATTGCTCATGGAATAGAAAAACCATTGAAATTTGTGGGGAGAAAGTGGCTGAATTAGATTTGAGTTCACAGTAAGACTGGAATCATCTACCTGTGCCATTGCTTCCTCATTCATGCGCCCAGCTAGTTCTTTCTTTCCAGGTGGGAAGGAGAGAAACTTGAAGCCACTTTCCCTATTCCCAATCAGATGAAGTTAAAATTAGCACTGTTATTTCTGTTTGGCTTCTGGGCAGACTGCAGGCCATCACTGGATAACTTTGTTATTGACACTTGTAGCCTCACTTGGTGGTACCGTCATGTCTGGGTCCCCACAGACCAACTCCTGTGATTAGCTGGTTGACAGATTTAAAAACTCTTGTCCAGTGATCCAGGGGCTGGAGGGTAATTTTTAAGTGAAGTGGGGTTTGACAAGGACAAGGACAAAAAGAGCTTCTGAAAAAAATAAATAATTTGCATTCAGGATGTATAAAAAAATCCCCCCCCCGGTAGGATGAGAAGTTTGTTATAGCAAAGCTTTATTGCAGATCTTTTAGCCAGACCCCAAATAGCAATCTGCCTTGACTGTAATTCCTGAATTTGTTTACTTGTGCATTGCTTTTTATTCCTTGTGGTCAGCTTTTAGCCTTTGAAACTCAGTGGTATGTGAATAGCTTTAATACTTAGGGGCTTTTGATATATATATATATATATGATATATATGATACATATATATGATATATATATGATACATATCATATATAATGATATATATGATATAATCATATATATAACATATGATATGTATCATATATATCATAATTTAACTTTATTTTGAAAGCCTCCCAATTGCCTAAGGATTTGCATCCTTAGTACCTCAAAGGGCTATTGTGAAGATAAAGTTAGATAATATATGTAGAAGTGTGTTCAATTTTTATATAGGAAGAGGTAGTTTATATGTATATTTGTGTGTGTATTTCATCTGTGTCTAACAGTTGTGGACCTCAAAGAAAAGCTAATTCTACACAACAAGATTTTCAATTGGTTTAGAGGCTCAAGCTGAATCTGAATTCTGTGGAAAAAACTGAGAAGCCAACTTGGCTCTTTTCACATGGTGACAGGTTATAGTTGAAAGAAGTGTAGCAATGGCTATGGACAGGAATGTTTTAATGTCTTTGCCAAGAAGGGAGGAAAGAAAAAGAAAGAAAGAAAGAGAAAAGAAGAAAGAAAGAGAAAGAAAAGAAAGAAAGAAAGAAAGAGAAAGAAAGAAAAGAAAGAAAGGAAGGAAGGAAGGAAGGAAGAAAGGAAGAAAAAAAGAAAGAAAAAGGAGAGGGAGAGAGAGAGAGAAGGGGAGGGAGTGAGGGAGGGAGGAAGGAAGGAAGGAAATTTTCTTCATAAATAATTTTTCTTTCTCTCAATAAATGAAGGTTCTGAAACTCTGGAGGTTTTTGTTTCAGCAATGGCAGTACAGTGCTCTTGAAAGAAGTCTTCAGCAGTACTGCGAAGAATGTGCTAAAAGCCATGTTTCAGATACATAAATGGGGAAGGAATTCTATAACTGAGGCAGCTTTTAAGACATAGCTGCAGCTCTCATATTGCTGTATGTATAGTTAAGGCTTATTAGTACTAGCTTGAGAATGCAATGAGAAAGGCAATTAAGGCAAGAGGATATAAATTATTCTAGTTACATGTAGAATTTTGTACCCAGTTATATTAGTTTGATGCAAATGTAATTGCAGTTTTTGCCATTACTTTCAACTTACTTTAACCTACTTAGTTACATCTACTTACAAAAAATATTACTTTCATCTTTCTACTTTTCATCTACTTTCATCTTACTTTTAACCTACTTAGCTACATCCACTTACAAAAAATATTCTATCGATACTTTTTGATTCTCTTTTTAAATTGACTCCTATTATTCTTCACTGGTTATAATAGTGACATGTCTTCATTATAACTTTGTAAAGTACATAAAATATAAAGAAAAAAATGAAAATTAAAAATTTCTTACCAAGCAGGGAAAATCACTTTGACCTCTATATGTATTTCCTTCTAATTTTTTTCTACTTGTATGTATTTTGCTTCTTAGCAAAATCGGGATAATGCCATACATATATTTTTATATCATGATTCCTCTCCCTCCCCAACTATAATGTAAGCATATTCTCACATTATTAGTGTTTGGAAGCAGTTTAATGACTATATCATGTGCCATGATATGGACAGATGCATGAGGTGGTATGTGTAGGGGTTAAGACTGGAATATGGAGTGACACAGCCTGGGTTTGCATACCAGCTCTGCTGCTCGCCAGCTGGGTGCCTTTGGGCAAGTTACTTAACCTTTCCTTACTGTCGTTTCCTCAGCTCTAAAATGAGATTGAAAATAAGGTTTATAAGGTTGTAAGGATTAAGTGGGTTAATATGTGTGGTCATTTTTAAAAACATTTAGCACAGTGCCTGGCACAAAGTAAGCAACGGCCGTTATTACCATGATTAATATGATGTTAAATAGACTATTTCTGATTTTTCTTATTAAAAAATAAACCATGATGAAAATTTTTATATTTGTCTTTTTTCCATCTGAATATTTCCTTAGGATAGTTTTCTTAGAAGCAGAATTAGAGAAAGATTGCAAGATTTGACCTTCCTGCTCCCAACTTATAAGTTTGTCTATTTCACCACACTGTTGACAGTACTAAGAATTTTTATTTAAAACATTTTATACTAGGCTATATGTTTGAATTTAAATTTGTATTTCTTTGACTATGATTTTAGAATTTTTTAAAAAATATATTTTGTTATACATTTTTCCCCTGTAAGTTGTCCATTCACTTTCTTTCTCTTGTTTGTAGAAATTATTGATATATTAATATTTCAACTTGAAATCTGTCATATTTTTGGCAACTGTTTTCCCCAAATTTTTGATTTTAAATTTTGGAGGAGGAGGATGCTTTTTGTGATCCATGTATTGTTTTTTAAGGACAAATTTACCATCTTTTTATCTTTGTATTTTTTCTATAGCTTTTATGCTTAGTAAGTCTGAAACCACGGTATCTCCTTATCCACATTTTCCTCTAGGCTTTTTTGAACATTAAACTTTTTAGCCAATCTGGAATGTATATCGTATATTGACTATAATTTGAAGTAAGGACTAATGTTGTGTATCCTTCAAATAGCTAACCATTTTCACAGAACTATCTATTTAGTAACCCTTCCTTTCCGTATAAATGTAGTCTTCTCTGTGATATATTAAATATATTAAAATGTTCTAGTTGTTATTTCTGAACTATGTATTATGTTCTGTTTCTGGCATGTTTATTTTTCTTTGGTACCATACTGTTTTAATATTGTAATTTCTGTAGTGCACTTTAATATCTGTGAGTACAAGTCAAGGTACTTCCCTTTATGTCAGAAACCACAGCTGTGAAGTCCCCAGACCTGTTCTCAACCTTCTTTCCCTATACCTTCCTCAACTGTATTTGCTGGGAAATAGAATTCCCTGTGTATGGTCATGTGCCCAAGTTCAGACTAATGAGCTCTGAGCAGAAGTCTGAGGAATTTCTGGAAAAGCTTTCTGGTACATCCTAGCTTGTTTTGTCGTGGATTGTAGTCTTCCGTAGGTGGAAGACTAAGAATCCTATTGTTATTGTTTTTTTCCTGATAGAGGGACAAGTATGAGGCTTTTAGGCACCATTTTAGGCATGTATTTCCCATATAATGTTTCTCAAGTGTTAGTAGGTATTTTGTGAAGAAATGAGTCCATGGCCATCTGGAAGTGGCATCCATTACCCTTGGAGGTACAGTTTGCACATGAGCTATGAAAGCATCTTATTACCAACATTTTAACATTATTTCATATGGTGTTTCCAAAACCCGTATGAGCATACGAAACCACTCTTTCCTTTTCTTTATTTGAGGAACACCTTATAAGGAAGTCTGCTGTAAGGATTGTAAACTATTTTATCTCACTGAATAAATGACTAGAAAGGTAGAATGTTTCCAATTGATTCAAGTTATCCTCTCAATAATTAGTCTTTAAGAATGAAATAACTAGTTAAGATTCAAACACATGAATGGAATGGCTTATATTGAGTTCTGTAAATATTTATCACACCATATTAGTTATTTCACATATATAGCAATTACAAACAATATATGAATAAAGCTACAGTTGGTTTCACATTTTGGCAACACTACTTAGACACTGCGCAAGCATCCATGCTCTCATTTTGTCTGGACCTCTTCTCTCTTTTACTCTGGTTTCCATCATGTTTCTCTATTCCTTGCCAGTCCGTACTGGATTAGTCATTATTGCCAAAGTGTCAGTCACGATTGTCACTATTTGGCAGTCACTGTGGTTAAATTCTTGGTCTGTATGTCTGCAACAGTCAAACTTCAGTTGAATAATTAATATTTATTTATGAACTGATATTATTAGTTGTTAAAATTTCTTTTCTCAGGTCGGGTATGGTGGCTCACGCCTGTAATCCCAGCACTTTGGGAGGCCGAGGCGGGTGGATCATGAGATCAGGGGATTGAGACCATCATGGACAACATGGTGAAACCACGTCTTTATTAAAAATACAAAAATTAGCTGGGCATGGTGGCATATGCCTGTAATCCCAGCTACTCAGGAGGCTGAGGCAGGAGAATAGCTTGAACCACGGAGTCAGAGGTTGCAGTGAGCTGAGATGGCGCCACTGTGCTCCAGCCTGGTGACAGAACGAGACGCCATCTCCAAAAAAAAAAAAAAAAAAAAATTATTTTCCCCGCTAATGGCAGTTGACTCTTGAAAAATGTGGGAGTTAGGGTCATTGACCCCCACACAGTCAAAAATCCATGTATAACTTTTGATGCCTCAAAACCATAAGTACATTAGTTGTTGACCAGAAGTCTTATTGGTAAATAGTTGATTAACATACGTTTTGTATATTATATGTATTTTATACTGTATTCTAACAATAAAGTAGGGTAGAGAATAGAAAATGTTATTAAGAAAATCATGAGGAGGAAATACATATACAGCTAATATAGTTTGGATATTTGTCCCTGCCCAAACCTCTTGTTGAATTATAATCCCCAATGCGGGAGGTGAGGCCTGGTGGGAGGTGTTTGGATCATGGGAATGGATCCCTCATGAATGGCTTGGGCCATCCCCTTGGTGATAAGAGAGCTCTTGCTCTGAGTTCACATGATCTCCAGCCCCTGTGCTCTCTCCTACTCCTGTTCTCACCATGTGAGATGTTTGCTCCCCCTTTGCCTTGCACCATGAGTAAAAGCTCCCTGAGGCCTCCCAAGAAGCTGAGCAGATGCCATGCCATGATTCCTGAACAGCCTGGAGAACTGTGAGCCAATTAAACCTCGTTTCTTTATAAATAACACAGCCTTAGATGTTTCTTTATAGCAATGCAAGAATTGCACTGTACTGTGTTTATTGATTCCTTAAGGTTACATTATCTGTTTACAAGATGAATCCTCTGTCTGAAATGGCAGCAACCGCAGCTGCAGACCTCAATCTCAATTCATATCAAGCAATTTAACCTTTTCTTGTGATGTCATGACTTTTCTCTGCTTCTGGGCAGCACTTCCAGCATCACTTCATGTGGGTCCCGTGTTGTTAGTCAAGGATTATGGTATTGAACTAAGCATGATGACCAATATGTAAAGACTGTGAGCGATCTGTCTGTACTGCAATTCACCATTTACTAGAGAGACAAATTGCTTGCATGGAGATGATTAACGTCACATGGTGCTTTAAGAGTATAATGTGACATTTGAGCTCATTGCAGTAGCGATGCAAGGTGGCTATGAAATTATTACAGTAGTACAGTATAGACCACAGTTAATTTTATGCAGTAATGATTTAATATTGCATTTGTTTACATTTCCCACAATTGCAAATGGCACCTTATACGGTCTGTTTTTGTGCATACGTTTTGATAAGCTTTAACGTTTTATAAAGATTTTTGTGTATTTTATGATAGCAAATGATAAAATAGTAGCTACATATTTTTTATGTGTTCACGGTATATTTAACTTTTTCTTAATTTTTCTGATATTTCTAGGCTACGTAGTTCATCTGTAAGCTTTTACAAATTGTCACAAATCTCCCAAAATTTTTCTAATGTATTTATTGAAGAAAATCCATGTATAAGTGGGCCCATGCAGTTCAAATCTGTGTTGTTCAAGGGTCAACTGTATACGGACATAATGCTGGAGAGGAACTTGCTTCCTTTGTGAAAGTAGTTTCAGCAAAAATACTTGCCATAAAATGACTAGGCTTTTTATATGGTTTGCCCAAGAACTTCCATGACTTCAGCCTCCATGCTACTAGGTTGAGTGTCCCTTAGAAGACTCTCCACGGTGACTTAGAAGGCTTTGTTTATATAAAGCAGCTTTCAGTCTCCATTGTAACCTGTTCCTTTTACTGCAGTAACTGGAAATGAATCCATCTATTTTTTTGTGATACAAGTACTTAAAATGCTAAAATTCCAGGTTTCAGAGAACCAGGTTTAATAGTGTATAACTTCTCTTTTATATATCGAGGCACTTATCCGGTGATTCCTGGTTATTTCAAGATTGGGGTCTAGGTAAAGGTAGATCAAACGGCTGTTCACTATGGGAAATAGTAATTCATCAGACTTGCCATAGGAACTAACCGGCAAATCGTGGAACATAGATATTATTATCATTGCCTTCAGTTTCAAATAGTTGAGTAAGGATTGTGATTTGTTAGATTTCAGAAAATGTATCATTTAATATAGTGGGTCAAGGATGATGCAAGCTCAAGAATTTATTGCAAAGAATCTGCCACAATAAATGCATATCATTTTTTTTTTGTGGCTGAATAAAGTAGATGTTTTACAAATCCAGTGCTACAAGAATACAATGGTAAATAAGATAGGATCTCTGCTTATGTTTTGGTTGGGAAGGTATTCGATAAATAAATAAATAAGCAAATAGCAGATAAGGATAAAATCACTGTGCAGAGGATTAAAATAAAGTAATAGAAAGCAAGTGGATGGCTGTTTAAATCGTGTGGTCAGGGAAGGCCTCTCTGAAGTGATATCATTTCAACCGATATTTGATGACTAAAGAGGAGACTTCCATGAGCAGATCTGGGGGGAGAGGATGCCAGGTGGAAGAGACTAAGGGCATTGGTCCTATGGAAGTTGGATGCTTGATCTGAGGATCAGAAAGAAAGCTAGAAAAGTAAGGGCCAGACTTTGCAGACCTTTGTAAGCTTAGGCAAAGTGCTGGTATTTTATTATTATTTAAAGGAAAACATTGGAAGGCTTAAACAAACTTGTGTTTTATGATTTGATCCAATTCGGGTTTTAGAGTGATTACTCCTGCTGCTGCGTGGGTTATGGAGTGATAAGAGTAGAGACAAGATCATTTAGTGGTCTGGATATGAGGTCCTATGTTTGGAATAAGAACAACGTCAGCAATAATAACCAGAAGTGACATATTCTGTACTCTTATGCACCGGTACCATGCTAGGCAACAGATGCATTGTTTAATTTAGTTATAAATGGACTACTTTTCAAATGTACGAGGGGGCTGTTATGAACCAAAAATATAAATTAGTTATAAAATTCTTCTAATCATGGTAATTTTTGTTACCCAATAAAAATCATATTAAAATTATCATTACACATGGAAGAGTTTGAGTAATTTCTTGACCTTAAAGAGACCTTTATATTTGAAAATATCAGGAGTGAATATATTAGGCAGAAAAAAATATTCAGTCCTACTCAGTGCTGATTAGGACTGGCTTCCAGAAGGTTACACTGCCATGAGGCAATAGCGGAGAGCCCTAAGGGACTGGGCTTAGCAGAAGGAAAGAATGGAGACAGGACAAGCTGTAGATCCTTCTGTCTCAACTATGAGATTGCAACCTATAAAAAACCAAATTCAGGAAGCATAGCAAAAATGCCAATCTAACACAAGCAAGCACCAATCTCTGGGTTTAGAGGAGCTTGTCTGAGGGGAATAGCAGGGGAAAGGGTTTGGGGGCTTTTTGCAGTAGCCAAAGCCTGAGTCAACTGCAATTGGAGTCATTAACTGGAGAAGGTGGTTTAAGAATAAGGGAAATTGAGTTAGATTTTAACACCAGTGGGCAAGAGTATAATGGAAGTGAAGAAAGAAAGCAGGACCCTTGTCACCCATCTCTGGGGTCCACCAGAGCATCACTGGATGACAGAGCCAATGACAGAAGGAGATCCAGGGTGGGAGAAATAGGAGCAGAACAGGTCAGAAAGGTTGACCAAACTCTCCAAGGTAGAGTGGAGAACCTGCCCACCCAGAGTTGATCCCAGTGCCTCAGGCTTCAAGATTCTTTGGCTTGTTGGTCACCAGACATAGAAAGAACATGAGGTGTCTAGAATGCAGGTGTACCTGAAAGGGAGGGTATCCCCTTCTGATACATGCTGTTGGGTCTCAGATGGGTTGGTTTCAGTGGTATGCTAGATCCAGTTTGTACCTGTGTTCAGTGGTATCATCAAATTGGTACCTTGAAATTGACCATAATGGGAGCACTTATACCATAGAAATCAGCAAAGACTACAATCAGTCTCACCCAGAGACCTGGTTTAGCAGCATACCACTGGTTGGCACAATTCACAGGTGATTGGATACAATACTGCAATGGGCCATAATTCCAAGAGATATAATTTTATGGTAAAAATTGTTCCAGGGGGTTTCATAGCAGCAGTCTTATTATTATAATAGATGGCTGGCACAGAGCTGAGACTGTGCAGCAAGACTGATAATCCATGTTAGTTCACCTTGAAAATATATCAGAAATTTACATTTGTGTCACCTTCCTTAAAAGAAGCCATGGTGAAAATATATTACAAGGATAAGAATCAGTAATGTAGTCTCAAATGGAACTGCACAGCATCAGCTACAGTGTGCACCTGTGGCCATACAGTATTTGTAGGCTAATAGAAAGTCTGACTTTTTTCCAAATGCAAAAGTACAAATTGATGCTATCACATTTATTGATTATAAGCCTTGAAAGCTGGCTTAATAAAGATATAAGGTGCTGTGTTACTATAAAGTTGAATATTTCCTTGACAATATAAAAGTGATTTATACATATACATATACATATATATATATGTGATACACACACACACGGTGGAATACTACTCAGCCACAAAAAAGAATGAAATAATGTCTTCCACAGTAACATGGATGGAACTGGAGGCCTTTATCCCAAGTGAAATAACGCAGAAACAGAAATTCAAACACCGCACGTTCTCACTTGTAAATGGGAGCTAAACATGGACATATACAGTAGAATAATAGACATTGGAGATTCTAAAAGGTGGGAAGGTGGGAGCAGGATGAGGGTTGAAAAATTATTTACTGGGTACAGTGTTCACTATTCAGTGACGGCTACACTGAGAGCCCAGACATTACCAGTATGCAATATATCCATGTAACAAAACTGCACGTGTGCCTCCTAAATGTAAAAAAAAATTTTTTTAAAGAAAACAACCCACAGCTTCAAGAGGCAGTGTGGAAATACTTACTTGGGTTCAAGTGTTTACAGGTTTCCCCCCATCTCTTGAAGTATTGGAAAGAAACCGCTCAATTAGAAAACCCTTCCTATGATGGATTTCCATAGAGTATGGTCAGCTTTCTGGGAAAATTAGATTGGGTTCAAGAATTTTGAAATCTGAACTTAAGACTTGCTGGATTTCCATTTGGTTTCAGATTTTCTTTCAAGTGTTTTATTGAACATTGACTCAGCATTCTCAAGGAATCAAGATATAATACTAAGGAATCAAAATATAGTACTATGTAACAGGTATTCTATGTAAAGTACATGCTTCTGGAAATCATTTTAATCTAAAAGAACATACTTTCAATGTTAAACCAAGTGTAAAGCACTCCAATATAGTTAAATGAAGTTTTGGGAAATCTTTTGCTTGAATTATAATTCTTAATTACTTGTATCTTTTTTCTCCTCCCAAATATGTTAAAATTCCTTTTGATAACCAAGACTCTGAAATTTAATAGGATTCAGGTGTTTCCAGTCACTCATCTGATACTCAGAAAATTGTTTCTTTTCTCCCTCTGCTTTATAGGCTTCCTTTTACCCTTTTTGAACACATACTACTGAATGCACACATTTTGAAAGCTAAGGCGAGCTCCTTTTCCACAGCCCCTGCCCTTGATATCGACACCATGGCAAGCTTTCCCCCACCCAGGATTCCTTTTTAGCCACAGTAACCAGAAGAGTTTAACATCCGCCTTTACCTTTCTCTTTCTTTGGTCTTCAAGCCAGGTAGGACCTATAAATTGAGGCAGGCTTTACAGCTGGGTCAATAAAGGGCGGGGAGAAAAATGAAATGGGTTTCCTATCATTTTTCACAAAGTTTGAAAAACAGAGTTGGCAAGGAAGAAAAAAATAAAACAGGAAGCTGGATTGCACATATAAATTAAATATTTTCACCCTAACCCTTTTTAGATAGCCCAGGGGTATTAAAAACGTGTGTGTTTTGGATGGCCTCAGCAAGCATTCCAACAGTAAATGGCTTCCTGTTCAGCATGTTCGAAGTCAGGCTGTCTTTTGGGGTTGGTTTAAAAATATGTGTGAAATATGTACTTTTATTTTAAGCCAAGTCAAATGTTTTCAATCATCCCCCCTTACTTGCTGCTTCTCTCTTCCCATCCTATTATTTCTTGCCCCTCAGAGAGTAAAATATACCCCCAAACATGTTTTTGTTTTCCAAAAGGAAGTTTAGTGATTAATTATGAGTTACATGTAAACATATATTATTGCCCTCAAAGGTATTCACCAAGAACCTGGCCAGTGTCATTCCTGGCTGGCCTTCTAGAGTGTTAGATCTTGGCGAGTAGAAGTTAGAGAAGCATGCAAAGAAACCAAGTATTTGGCTTAGGCACAACAGGGAACCAATGGATAATTGAGGGTGAGAAATGGTCTATAACTTTTTACCCCAGCGGTGATGAACCTATAATTCCCAAATTGTTTGTGTAATTTTCTATTTCTACCACATCAGTGACAAATATTATTTAGTACTGCATGTTCCCTGTGAATTTTTTTGTTTTTCATCACCAAGGTCCAGTTAGGATGCCTGAAAGGAAAATAGCATACCTGAGGCCATCATACCTAGCAAGGGAGACCACAGATGCACCTAGGAGGAAAAATGTAGACTTCTAGTGGAAGCCACAGAGTCCCTCTGCAAAATGCTACTCAACTGTTGATAGACTTTAAAAATATATGTCATGTGATCTAATTAGAGGAAACCGTTAGATATTAAAATTTGACATTGAGCTGTCAAGGAAACTTTTATATTTGGCATAGTCTACGGAGGCTGCAAATGCTCCTTTCTATAGAAGGCCTGAGATAGGCTTCCCCTCATATGACTGAGCCTGTTTAAATTGAGGGTGTTCTTAATTATATTTGCTAATGGTACTAGGTGTTAGAGTTAACGCTTCTCATATTTTAAAATTTATTTAGTGTAAGAGGTCATCTCTATTTTTTTTTTTTTTTACTCTTATGGGAATTCTATGGCTTGTGTTGGATGGAAAAAAAAGCCAACCTTTCCAAATAAATCTCTAAGGATAATTTATTCAAAGAATGTCTCTTAACATGTGATTCCAGGTTTTTGGTGTTTGCTGTTTTCAATCAGTCTAACTCAGCAAACACTTATTAAATTATTGACTGTGCAAAGCTCAATGCTGGGTGCTGTTTGCAGAATATTAATGACCTGGAAGTAATTCACATTGTCAAAGTGCAACACCCTTTTATTATTAAAAAAAAACAACAAAAAAAAACCTCTCAGAAAACTAGAAATATAAAGGAACTTCCTCAACATGGTAAAGGGTATTTATTTTTTAAAACCCCACAGCTAATATCATACTCAATAGCAAAAATCTTAAAACTTTCCCCATAAAATCAGGAACAGAACAGGACCCTAGTGCTGTCACTGCTATCCAATGTAGTTCTGGAAGTTCTAGCCAGAGCAATTAGATGAGAAAAAGAAACGAAAGGATTCAAATGGGAAAGGAAGAAGTAAAACTATCTGTGTTCATAGATGACTTGATCCTATATGTAGAACTACTACAGAATCCATGACAAGGCCACTAGAGCTAATAAACTCAGCAAAGCTGCAGTTGCTCCATTCTTTCTTCATATTTCAGCACTTCAGTGTCCTCACTAAATACGTGGAATGGCTTGCCCTCAGGGAAATACTGGATGTTTAAAAATGTAAGGATGGGGCCAGGCGCAGTGGCTTCCGCCTGTAATCCCAGCACTTTGGGAGGCCGAGGTGGGCAGATCACGAGGTCAGGAGTTCTAGAACGGCCTGACCAACGTGGTGAAACCCTGTCTCTACTAAAAATACAAAAATTAGCTAGGTGTGGTGACACGTACCTGTAATCCCAGCTACTCAGGAGGCTGAGGCAGGAGAATCGCTTGAACCCGGGAGGCGGAGTTTGTAGTGAGCTGAGATCACACCATTGCACTCCAGCCTGGGTGACAGAGCAAGACTCTGTCCCCCCCCAAAAAAAAAAAAAAAAAAAAGGAAGGATGGAAGGTCTTCTATTGGATCATCAAAAATAATTTTCTGTCCCCATATTCAGTTGCATGCATGAAATTTTCATGAGACTATTTTGGCAGTAGGTCAAATTTTGCTTAAATTCCAAGTACTCCAAGTACTTACAAAGCTAGTAGCACATTAAGTTTCATTATGGTTTGAATTAGATTCATTTATTAGGTTGGTTATCTGTGATGCTTAGTAAAAAAAATAGAGAATAGTGAGCATCACTGGCAATGTGGGGTCTATAGGGAACCACAGAGAAAGATGAGGCTTTAAAGGAAGGTGAAGAGAAAAGGGCAGAGGAATCAACAAACAAAAGACACCACAGACCCTCACTGTTTATTATGGTAGTCATGAGACACATCTGACTATTTAAATTTAAATTAATAAATATGAAATAAAGTGTTTTTTTTGGGTGGGGGGGCTTTTTTGTTGTTGTTTTTGTTTTTTGAGATGGAGTCTCGCTCTGTCACTGAGGCTGGAGTGCAATGGCACGATCTTGGATCCCTGCAACCTCCGCCTCCCAGGTTCAAATGATTCTCCTGCCTCAGCCTCCCGAGTAGCTGGGACTACAGGCATGCACCACCATGCCTGGCTAATTTTTGTACTTTTAGTAGAGACGGGGTTTTACTATGTTGGCCAGGATGGTCTTGATCTCCTGACCTTGTGATCTACCCACCTCGGCCTCCCAAAGTGCTGGGATTACAGGCATGAGGCACCACGCCTGGATGAAATAAAGTTTAAAACAAAGTTCTTTAGTGCACCAGCCAAGTGTTTGTTTACCACATGTCTAGTGATTACTATTTTAGGTATCATGGATATAAAACATTGTCATCATTGTAGAAATTCTGTTGAGCATTGCCGCTTTAGGCAGTGTTTTGTCCTTATTTTATTTAACAATATGTAGTGAATATAGTTTCTTGTTAAAGATGATTTCAAATAAAAATTTAAAATGGAATAGTATTCAATCACATTAAGCTATCATGATTTTCAAAAGTCAATTATTACAAAAATAGCTTTTTAATAACTTTTTATTATTATAATCATGACTATTATTTAAAAAAACCCCAAGTAACAGAATTTTGTCCTCGAATTATCTATTTAGCATAAATTCATAGAAATAAAATGACTGGATCCAATGCTGTAAACATTTTTTTTTATAGGTTTTGATATGTGTGGCCAAATTCCTCTTCAGAAAGTTTATCTGTTTACATGCCCTAAGCATAAGAGACAGAAGAGTCATTTAATTTCAAAAGAAAAATAACTATGCAATAAAGACCAAAAACAAGACAAAACAGAATGGTAGCATAGCTGCCTCTGTGAGGAATAGAACTTCAAATTTGGGTAGGAATAGTTGTGAGTAGCTATGCTGCAATACACAAGAAAGATAACAATAATAATAATTAGCAACCACTTTTATAATATTCCTATGCGGTAGGCACTGTTTAGTTTAGCATTTTATATATTTACTTCATCCTCACCATAACCTTGTAAGTTAGTTTCTACTGTGACCTCCATTGTGTAGTTAGAAAAAATGGAGGCACCTGGATTAAAGGAAGTTGCTTGAAGTCACACAGCTAAGCAGCGAACCTAGGACTGGAATTCACCTGTGTTCATCCAAGCTGATAAGCATTCGAGAGTCCATGTTTAAACCACTATACAATATTGTTTCTCAACCATTTTGTTCAAATCCCAGTGGGATTGTGGGATTGTAGGTGGGATCCTGTCCCCTCTCATATATATATGTTCTAATCCTCAGTACCTCAAAGTGTAGCCTTATTTGGAGATAGGGGCATTGCAGATATAATTGCAGACATACTTTGTTTTATTGACCTTTGCCTTATTGAACTTCACAGATATTGCATTTTTTACAAATTGAAAGTCTGTGGCAACCCTGCGATAAAGCAAGTATATCGGCACCATTTTTCCAACTGCATCTGCTCATTTCATGTCTCTGTGTCACATTTCGGTAATTCTTGCAATATTTCAAATTTTTTTCATTGTTATTATATCTGTTATGGTGATCTGTCATCAGTGACCTTTGATGTTACCGCTGTAATTGTTTTGGAGTGCCACAAACCATGCCCATATAACATGGCAAACTTAATCAATAAATCTTGTGTATTCTCACTGCTCCAATGACCAGCTCCCCATCTTGCTCCCTCTCCTTGGGCCTCCTGATTCCCTTAGACACAACAATATTAAAACTAGAGCAATTAGTGATACTACAGTGGCTTCTAAGTGTTCAAGTGAAAGGAAGAGTCTCATGTCTCTCACTTTTGATCAAAAGCTAGAAATGATTAAGCTAAGTGAGGAAGGCATGTACAAAGCCAAGAGAGGCCAAGAGCTAGGTCTCTTGTGCCAAACAGTGAACCAAGTTGTGAATGCAAAAGAAAAATTATTGAAGGAAATTGAAGGCGCTACTCCAGCTACTCCAGTGAACACATGAAAGATAAGACAGTTCTTGGCCCCTTTCAGCAAGGACATCACTCCAATCTCTGGTTCTGTCATTGCATCTCCTTCTCTGACTCTGACCCTCCTGCATTTTTCGTAAGGACCCTTGTGATTACATTGAGCACACCTGGATGATCTTTTCAACAAGTGATGGAACTGGACATCTATATGCAAAAAAGAAACAAACAAACCTTGGCCAGGCATGCTCATGCCTGTAATCCCGGCACTTTGGGAGGCCAAGGCGGGAACATCACTTGAGGCTGGGATTTCGAGACCAGCTTGGGCTACATAGCAAGATAACATCTGTCCAGAAAGTTTTTTAAATAAAAAATTAGCTGGGTGTGGATGGCGCATGCCTGTAGTCCTAGTTACTCAAGAGGCTGAGGCAGGAGTATCACTTGAACACAGGAGTTCAAAGCTGCAGTGAGCTATGATCATGCCACGGCACTCCAGCCCAGGCAATAGAGCAAGACCCTGTCTCTAAAAACTAAACAAATACTGAAAATATTTACCTACAAAAGATATGGGTAAGGAAATGAAAGGTGAGCCAAAGACTGGGGAAAATGTTTGACAAAGGACTTGTTTCCCACATATTCAAAGAACTCTCAAAATGCAGAAGTAAGAAAACCTTATTTTCTTTTATTTATTTATTTATTTATTTTTTTGAGGTGGAATTCACTCTTGTTGCCCAGGCTGGAGTGCAATGGCACGATCTCGGCTTACCACAACCTCCACCTCCCGGGTTCGAGGGCTCCTGCCTCAGCCTCCCAGTGGCTGGGATTACAGGCATGCGCCGCCATGCCCGGCTAATTTTGTATTTTTATTAGAGACAGAGTTTCTCCATGTTGGTCAGGCTGGTTTCAAACTCCCGACCTCGGGTGATCCACCCGCCTCGGCCTCCCAAAGTGCTGGGATTACAGGCGTAAGCCACCACTCCCGGCCAAGAAAACCTTTTTTTAATCACAAAAATATGTGAGGATTCACTTCACCCAATAAGATATACAGATGTCCGAAAAAGCACATCAAGAGATGTTCAACATTACTAGTCATTAGGGAAATATAAGTAAAACTACAATGAGATACTAATACATACCTATTAACATGACTACATACACATACACACACACACACACACACACACACACCCCAAAACTGAGGATACCAAGTGCTAGTGAGGATGTGGAGTAACTGGAACTCTTACACATTGCTGGTGAGAGTGCAGAATAATACAGTCACTTTGGAAAACAGTTTAACAGTTTCTTTTAAAGTTAAATATACACTTACAATATGATCTAGTTATTCCACTTCTAGATACTTATACAAATATAATGAAAACCTATGTTTGTACAAAAAAACTTCTATGTGAATGTTTATTGATGCCTTATTCATAATCATCAAAACCTGGAAATAACCCAAAGATCCCTCAACTGGGGAATGAATTAAAAATGTAAACAAACTATGGTACATGTATACAATAAATGACTACTCAGCAATAAAAAAAAAAAAAAAAAAGACAGTGAAAAAGCCTTATTGATGATATGGAGAAAGTTTTAGGGGTCTGGATAGATGATCAAACCAGCCACAACCTTCCTTTAAGCCAAAGCCTAATTCAGACCAAGGTCCTAACTCTCTTCAATTCTATGAAGGCTGAGAAAGGTGAAGAAGCTGCAGAAAAAAATTTGGAAACTAGCAGAGGTTGGTTCATAAGGTTTAAAGAAAGAAGCTGTCTCTGTAACATAAAAGTGCAAAGTGAAGCAGCAAGTGCTAATGTAGAAGCTGCAGCAAGTTATCCAGAAGATCTAGCTAAGATCATTGATGAAGGTGGCTATACTAGACAACAGATTTTCAATGTAAAGGAAACAGCTTTCCATTGCAAGAAGATACCATCTTGTACGTTCATAGCTAGAGAAGAAAAGTCAGTGCCTGGCTTCAAAACATCAAGGGGCAATCTAACTCTCTCATTAGGGAATAATGCATCTGGTGACTTGAAGTTGAGGCCAGTACTCATTTACCATTCTGAAAACCCTGGGGTCCTCACGAATTATGCTAAGTGTACTCTACTTGTGTTCTATAACTTGAATGATAAAACTTAGATCATAGTGCAATGTTCACACAACATAGTTTACTGAATATTTTAACTACTGCCCAGAAAAAAGATTGCTTTCAAAATATTACTGCTTATTGAGAATGCACCTGTCACCCAAGAGCTCTGATGGAGATGTACAAGGAGATTAATGTTGTTTTCATGCCTACTAACAACATCTCTTTTGCAGCTGATGGATCAAGGAAAAATATTGACTTTTGTAAGACATTCATTTTGTAAGGCAATAGCTGCCATAGTGATTCCTCTGATGGATCTGGAAAAAGTAAATTGCAAACCTCTGGAATGAATTCATTTTAGATGCCATTTAGAACATTCATGATTCATGAGAGAAGGTCAAAATACCAACATTAACAGGAGTTTGGAAGAAGTTGGTTCCAACCCTCATAGATGACTTTGAAAGATTCAAGACTTCAGTAGATGAAGTAACTAACTGCAGATGTAATGGAAATAGCAAAATAACTCGAATTGGAAGTGGAGCCTGAAGATGTGACTGAATTGCTGCAATCTCATGGTAAAACTTTAATGGATGAGGAGTTACTTCTTATGGATGAGCAAAGAAAGTGGTTTCTTGAGATGGAATCTACTCCTGGTGAAGATGGTGTGAACATTGTTGAAATGACAACAAGGGATTTAGAATATTACATAAACTTAGTTGATAAAGCAGTGGTAGGGTTTGAGAGGACTGACTGCAATTTTGAAAGTTCTACTCTGGGTAAATGCTATCAAACAGCATCCCATGCTGCAGAGAAGTCTTTCATGAACAGTGGCAAACTTGGTGTGCAGGTTATTGATGAAGCAAGCTTCATTGTTGTCTTATTTTAAGAAATTACCACAGTCGCTCCAACTTTCAGCAACCACTACCCTAATCAGTCAGCATCCATCAACATAGAGGTAAGACCCTCCACCAGCAAAGAGATTACCGCTCGCTGAAGTCTCAGATGATCATAAGCACATTTTAGCAATTAAGTATTTTTAAATTAAAGTATGTACGTTGGTTTTCTTAGACATAGTGCTATTGCATACTTAATAGACTGCAGCATAGTGCAAACATAACTTTTATACACACCAGGAAACCCAAAAAATTGTGTGACTTGTTTTATTGCAATATTCACTTTATTGTGGTGGTCTGGAACCAAACCCTCAGTATCTTTGAGGTATGCCTGTAGTTTAGAAGAGGCCATACTTGAGTAGGATTGGTTCCTAATTCAGTATGACTGGAGTCCTTATAAGAAGATGGCTGTGTGAAAATATACACAGGGAGAATGCCGTGTGATGACAAAGACAGAGATTGGACTTACGCAGCTGCAAGCCACCAGAAGCTAGGAAGAGGCGAGGAAGGATTTTCTTATAGGTTTCAGAGGGTGCATATACCCAAGCTGATACCCTGGTTTTGTACCTTCTAGCATCCAAAGCTGTAAGACAATAAATTCCTGTTGTTTTTAAGCCACCAAGTTTGTGGTACTTTGTTATAGCATCCTGAGGAGACTAATACACCTGGTGACTTAAAGGATGTTCCAGTGTCCAACCAACCACCCAGTTAGCTCATGAACACATCTCTCCTACTCCTCATCTGTGTCCTCTCTCATTTGTCAGATACCTGCATGGTGCCCAGTCACATGGGGTGAAGGCCAAAGATAATATGTTTGCTGCTGCTTCTGTACGCCTTGGAAATATCAGAGAACACCCTGACTGACTCACAAAGTGAATATTTCATTGAATTTGCCAACATTTTCTTAAGTTTCTGGGAAGCTAATAATTGTATATTTTTCTTCATTTTGGAGGTGCAGTGATTCACTAAGACAGTATGAACTATGCTGGTATCATGTAACTGTATTAAGATTTGTCTAGCTTGTGGGAAAAACTGTAAGGGCTCCAAACAACTGTAAATCATCAATGAATTTGTCCTTTGTCCCGATTTTCATTTCCATATTTAAGCATATTACAGTTTGTCCAGTTTTGGAAAGTCAGTTGCTTCTTGGCTTGAAAGAAAAATGAAAACCAAATTTATTGTTTACTCCATATTCATACTCTGATTTTTAAAATGTTATCATAATAGAATAACTGGAAATGATTTTATCTTGAATGAAGTCTTGAAATATGATTTTTTTTTTTTGGAGACAGGATCTCTCACTCTGTCACCAGGCTGGAGTACAGTGGCACGATCACAGCTCACAGCAGCCTTGACCTTCCCAGGTTCAGGTGATTCTCCCACCTCAGCCTCCCAAGTAGGTGGGACCACAAGCAAATACCATCATGCCTGATTAATTTCTTTATTTTTTGTAGAAACAGGGCTTTGCCATATTGCCCAGGCTGGTCTCAAACTCCTGGGCTCAAGCAATCTGCCTGCTTTGACCTCCCAAATTGCTGAGATTACAGGTGCAAGCCACCATGCCCAGCAAAATATGATTTCTTAATTTTCCTTTTATACTATCAGGAGAGAAGAATTTAGGAGTGTCAGGAATCTCACAGGATATCTTGCTGTCTAGCACACCTTTCCTCCATCATCTGTTTAAATCCCTGATTCATTATCCTCTCCTGAATGAATACCCACTAGAGCTTGTGACTGGTTCCTGAAACTCCAAAAGCAATCTAGTTTTTAATACTGGGCATTGTTTTCATCTGGCAGACATGATTTAAAAAGCAAAACTAGTAGTAGCTTCTTTACAGTGCCTTTATTGTGCCAAGCACTGTGCTAAATGCCTTTCTGTCTGTCAGTGCACTTGGACTTTAAAAAAACTCTGTGATGAGTAGTGAGATAGGTATTGATGAGCAATCTGAAGCTCAGATTACATTATGTTACAAAGTCTAGTGAATGGTATTTTGGATTTCACATCCAGGGCTGTCTGAATCAGAATGCACTTCCACACCATGTGCTCTTCTGCTTTCCTGGAACCAGGGTATGGACAGCAAAACACTGGGGGGCCCGAAACGGGAAGCAGGAAGGTGTCTGAATCAAGAAAAGAGAGAAGAGCATTAAGAGCAACTTATAATTTTGCCTGCAACTTTCCTTGACTCTTTTACACTCTGTCTGGCAACTAGCCACATGGGACTATTGAGCACTTGAAATGAGTCTGATGTAAGTTGAGATGTGCTGTAAGCATACAACGCATACTGGATTTTGAAGACTGAACATGAAAAAAACAATGTCAAACATCTCATCAATATTTTCATGCTGATTGCATGTTAAATGACAATATTTATTTAGATATTCTGGGTTAAATAAAAATATGCTATTAAAATTTATTTCACCTGTTTTTTTTTACTTTTTTAAAATAAATTTTTCCTTTTTATTTTAAAAAAATTTTCATGGATACATAATAGTTGTACATGTTAATGGGGTACATGTGATATTTTGATACAAGCAAATAAAGTGTGGTGATCTAATCAGGGTAATTGGGATAGCTATCACCTCAAATATATATCATTTGTTTGTGTTAGGAAATTCAAATTCCACTCCTCCTATATTTATTTTGAAATATGCAATAAATTATTTTTAACTGTAGCTGCCTTATTGTTCCACTGAACACTAGATCTATTCTTTCTATCTAATTATGTTTTTGTAGCCATTAACCAACCCCAAAGAACTCAAGCAACTCAATAGCAAAACTAAATAATCTGATTAAAAAATAGGCAAAAGATCCAAACACATATTTCTCAAAAGAAGACGTGCAAATGGCCAAGAGACATATGAAAGAATGCTCAACAGCATTAATCATCAGGGAAATGTAAATCAAAATCACGGTGAAATATCATCTCACCGTAGTGAAAGCAGCTTTTATCAAAAAGTCGAAAAATAACAGATGCCAGTGAGTATGTTGAGAAATTGGAATGCTTCTACACTGTTGGTAGGAGTGTAAATTAGTACTGGCCACTATGGAAAACAGTATGGAGGTTCCTCAAAATACTAAAAATGGAACTACCATATGATCTAGCAATCGCATTGCTGGGTATATACACAAATGAAAGGAACTCAGTATATCAAAGAGATATCTGAACACCTATGTTTATTGCAGCACTATTCACAATAGCCAAAATGTGAAATCAACCTAAATGTCTGTTGATGAATGAAGGGATAAAGAAAATGTGTGGTACATATACACAATGAAATATTACTCAGCCATTAAGAAAAAGAATGAAATCTTGTCATTTGCAAAAACATGGATGGAACTGGAGGACATTAAGTGAAATAAGCCAGGCACAGAAAGGCAAATATTGCATGTTCTTACTCAGATTCAAGAGCTAAAAAAATAAACCCATGGAGTTAGAGAGTAGAATAATGTTTCTTTTTACTTCCTAAAATGTGGCTACCAAAATTTTAAAATTATGTATGTGATTCCCATTCTATTGCTGTTGGACAACACTGCTTTAGATAACTGGATAAACTGAACAACCTGAATAGTGTAAATTTAAATGGAAAAAAAATACTATTAAACTTTTAAAGGAAGGTTACTGCAATTCAAAACTGATACATTGTTTTCAAAGTATAGAGTATACTATTCTTATCTTCAAGATAATCCTGTTGTTCAAATTTTAAACCCAATTCCTAAAAACTAATAAAAGTGAGATGTGAACTGCATGTGAACATTTTAGTCTTTGTGGTAGATTTCTTGCAAAACTCTACTCAATCCTTCCCTCTTTTATTTGAGCTACTTAGTAGTTCCTTTCAGTAAGGGGTGGGGTTTATTTCCCCTCTCCTTAAATCTTGATGAGCCTCGTGAATTTCTGCCAATAGAACATGGCATAAATGATGGTGTGCCAATTCTGGACTTAGATAACAACAAGTCTTCCATTCTGTCTATTCATTCTTTTGGAACCTGCTCACTTTTCATGCAAACAGGCCCCCTGCTGCCCTGGAAGTTGAGAGACCATGTGGAGCAGAGACTAATTGTCCCAGATGAGATCATCAGTGTTAGTTTTCTGTGGCTGCTATAACAAACTACTACAAATTTAGTGGCTAAAATCACCACCAATTTATCATCTTACAGTTTATCATCTTACAGTTCTGTAAGGCAGAAGTCCAACACAGGTCTCACTGGGCTAAAATCATGTGTCACCTGGGTTGTGTTCTTTTTCAGAGGGAGGTTCTAGGGGAGAATCCCTTTTTTATTTTTTAATCTTTTCTAGCTTCTACAGGCTGCCCACATTCCTTGATTTTATAACCTCTTCCTTTCTCTTCAAAGCCAGCAGAAGCAGGTGGAGTCTTTCTCACATCATATCACTCTGTCCTCTTCTGACTCTCTCTGGCACTTCTAAGGACCTTATTATTACACTGAGCCCACCCAAATAATCCAGAGTAATGTTATTTTCAGATCAACTGATTAGCAATCTTAATCTCATCTGCAAATTTAACCCCCCTTTGCCATGTAAGGTAGTATATCCACAGATTCCAGGGATTAGAATGTGGACCGTGTGTGTGTGTGCATCTATGTGTGTGTGTGTGTGTGTGTGTGTGTAGAGGGGAAGAATGGTCACTACTCTGCCCACCATGCCATCCTTGACCAGCCAGCACTTGACCACCAGAAACTGATTGCAGATGCATAAGTAAGTCTAACTCTGACCAGAACTCCTCAGCTGAGCCCAGCCCCAATTGCTGGTCTCTAAAGTGATGAATGAGATAAAGGTTGGTTAAGTACCTTAAATAAAGATAGAGTGGCATGACATGAAATAAAGGGAAAACAAATTCAGTCTTTGAAAAGGCCCCCAAAATGCAAACTGACTCTTTATGTAAAATATTACACGATCAAGTTTCTCAAACAGTCCTGATAATTTGAGGCACTCCATTTTTATTTAACTATTTTATTACTATTTTTTGCTCTTCTTAAAAAAATATAATGGTGATCTTGTTGGGACAAACTGTTTCTCTACTGAGTTATGTGCAGTATAGGAAATTACTGTGTAGATTTCCCTACCAACATTCTTGATTCTGCTGTGAGAAGACCTCTGTCAACAAAAGGGGGGCTTAATCTTCAAGTCTTTGATCTTCGGAGTAATAATGACTTGTAGCCTGGGCTAAATTTTCATTAGGAAATAGACAACATTTTTAAACAACCTCTCAAGCTGTTTAATTATACTTTTAGTTCTCTCTTAAGTGGATTCAACATGTAATGTATTACTTATAGTTTGCCTCCAGTGGCATAGATCACATAGTCAACTTTTGGAGGATTCAACGTTTTGTTTGTCTTTAGGGCAAGGCCTGGATATGCCTCACAATGTAAATTCTGTTTCAACTATGAAACAGAAAGGGAGAAGAGTTAAAGCAGCTTTCTGTTAGACATAACATTTTAGCCTCCTGAGCAAAACCTCAGAGAAACCAGGACTCCTTAAAAAAAAGTTTCAAATGGAAAATATCAACCAAGCAGAATAATTTCTAATTGAGACACATGAAGTTTTTAACCTTGCAATGTTTTTACCTTGTGATGTTTCATCTATGATCCCAAGATTTCCATTTCAAGTATTTACAAGCATAATATGAAAGAGCAGTGGGTCAACATCATCAATTGGGTGGCAGAGTCTCATAAAACAGAGGCTATCTGCCTATTAATAGCCTCATGCTGTAAAAGGTCCCCCAGGGGTGTGTGTGTGTGTGTGTGTGTGTGTGTGTGTGTGTGTGTGTGTGTGTGTGTGTGTGTGTGTGTGTGTGTGTGTGTGTGCGTGCATGTGTGTAGTAAGTGGTTCTTCATTACCAGCAAAATTTATTGCTAAAGATCCTGAAACTGGTAATTAGTAAACAAAGGTAATTATTTGGCAACCTAACAAGATTCACACATTCAAAACTCTTGGAAATTTAAGGCACCTGCTAATGGTTTCCAGTGTAACAGTAGATCAGGGAAATAGATTTAAGAATAAATAAGTTGCATCACTGAAATTTCTTGTTTTGCTTTTTCCTTACAATTTTTTTTAACTTTGTCATCATGAAATTTCCTGTCTGAGAAAGATATAAAAGAATTTACTTTGTTTTTGTTTTTTCCCACAGAAAGCAGAATGGGTCTGGAGTGGCCTATGAAATCTGGCGATTCTTGTATATTGTACGTTGCTTTCTTAATCATTCTTAATCATAAGGATTTTATGTTTCTGTTGGGAATCATGTAACCAGATACTGACCTCAGGAGGATATCACAATGTCTTTTGAATTGTAAGTTAGATAAGGGCTTCTTATTTTCTGACATGGCTGATTATATGTCCACTGGAAAACTGCAGTTCCCACTGCAACACTCGAAATGGCTTTGCTGTCCAGCAACAACTAAACCATAAAGTATTTCACTCAGCTATCTGGGGCACTGGGGAGCACTAAACAAAAGTGTGTTTGTAGTGCTGCTGCCAGGCTCTTCTTTTTGTTATTAACTGGAACAAGATTAAGCAATTTGCATGTCAGCATGTGTCTGTGATGTGTGTCCACAGATGGATGTGTGCATATCTGCACTCATAGACCAGTTGGAAAATGAAGTGAGAAGAGGCGTATTTTCTTACTTATAATAAAAGGTTATTGTGCTTAGCTGGATTTTGTAAAGTGTTTTTATCTCATATATTGATACAATATTGATTCAATCAAATTAACCTAATAAGTGCAAATAATAGGTATATCAAGACAAATAGAGAGATTAGAGGAAAAAACACACTTATTGAGCACCTACTATGTGTACACCTTCATCAGCATCATTGTCCTTAATACTGGCAACTATAGCTATCATATTTACAGCATATGGATAAGGAAACAGTTCAGGAAGATCAAACCACTTTATATGTCAGAGCTAGAATTCAGACTCAAGTGTGATTTCCATTCATGTGTCATGACCACGATACCATGACGCCTCTTCACCCAGAAGTTCATAGTCGAGGCCGCTGTGATGTTCATGAACATTTGCTGGCACTCTCATGACAACGATGTAAAAGATTTTACACGCAATAGTCAGAAATGATGTAAGAAAAAAATGAAGTTTTAAAAAGTATCTTCATGGAATTCATAGTCACAGAAACATTTGCATAAAAGGAGGCTCTTAATTATATTTTTAAAACTCTATACCCTACCCACTTATTCCTTGTGATGTTTATCAGGACTGGACTAGATGAATATGGCAGAGATAAAGCTATCACTTAAGGTTCCTGCTTAAAAGGATTTTATTATTGTACTGGACACTAATATATTTGACATTGTTTAATTTTAAAAATCTATTTCTTAAAAGAAAATAGTTTTAAAACAGTCTTTAAGGACAGGACTATAAGTATTGTCATTTATAAAGTGTCATTTATTTTAAACATGTAAAATTATTGGCCCTCAGATATCTTATATTTAATCCTTTTAACAACTCTTCATAGTAAGCATTAATTTTCAAGTTTTACAAATAAGAATCTCATGGACTGTAGAGGTTAAGCATAGGCACCAGTGTTTAAACCAGTCTTACTCTACAATACAGACTGCTCCCCCTATACCACACATTGCTCCTCTGATTCCACACATTGTTTTCTCAAATCCTTGAATAAGGGTTATTATTGAGGCTATTAAGAATGATTGCCAACATTGACTTGAACTAGAAATGTCAGAGAATGGACAATAGAATGAAAAACGTGACAGTTTTGTTTTTTACTTTTTTTTTTTTTTTTTTTTTTTTTTTTTACCACTGTGTTAGAATAGCAGAAGGTAGAATTAAGAGAACAAAAAGTAATTTTCAGTGGTAATATGCTAACTGTATCAAGAGTAGCAGGAATGATACTATCAAGGAAGAAAAGAATAAATATTTCAGCAGACAATCTATCTCAGGGCTAACAAATCTAAAACAAATATACCATCAATAATACTCTATTTCCATTTCCTGGCTGGAAAGAGCTACACGAGCATATGACTTTGAATTGTTTTGTAAGGCCAGGTGACTTGCAGCTGGCTCATGGTCAACTGCTAGAGCCTCGCTGAAGTTGTAAATACCGTTCTGCAGCTTTGTGATACATAGCTAAAGACCACAAATGTGTATGTAATGAGTCAGAGAGCAGCAGTTCATTACTTGGGGCCTTTGTCACATATGCATCATATGAATACTGAAAGACAATGATTTGCATGGAAAATCAGTTTAATGACAGAGAAACAAATACATAGTGGTTGTGAGCTCTCAATTTTGTGTCTAAAAAATGGATTCTAATCTCTTTTGTGCCATTTATTGGCTGTGTCTCTTTTCCTATCAGTGGGATGTACATAAGGCTCTTGGGATGGGTTTATTGTATAAGCTAAAGAAAAAGAGGTATGTAAAACATTTGGCATGGTGCCTAGAACAGAGTAAGGCATCAACTCGTATCTGCTATTAGTACTGATGTTAAAAGATGTGGCATGCTGTTGTCTGGCTCCTCTTAAAAGGAAATTAAAACCTAAATTTGTCTCATGTGAGTATTCATCTCATATGATTGACCCCATAAGGCCACTAGGAAAACCAAATGGGAAAAAAAACCCAGCATCTGACTTGTAGCTCCAGAGGAATAGGATTTGGGTTTGGGCTGTTCTCTTTGGTCCCTTTTAATCTGACCAACCTGATGCTTCACCAGCATAAAACTACTTTCTCCCAAGGTTTTCATTTGCAGAAACAAGAAGACCCTTGAGACCAATAACTGGTTATTTATTTTTAAATGTTCTAAAATAAAAATAATAGTGTGAGGCTTTTGCTTGAGCTTTCTTTCTGAAATGACCCTTGACAGGAACTGGAAATAGTTCTTGTCAATGCAGCCATTATCTCTCGTGTGACCAAACGGGATGTGGGAGGTAGGGTGGAATTTCTGAGTTCTTTGTACATAGGAATAAAATGTCTGTCATTTAGTTAAAATAAATTATTGATTTTTAAATCAAATCAAAATATTGAGTCAAACAAGCAGGTACTGTACTTGAATTTTCCCTTAGTTGTAAGAACTGTTTTTCACTGCTTTATGAATAGTGGGGAAAAATAAGGGGATATAAATAACAAAAACATGTTTTGGGCTTCATGAAACCCAGAAGGCAATTACAGGACACTCTGAAGCAAAAGTTTAAATTACCATCATTTCCCAGGAAAATAAATGATCCACTTTCTTGCCTTATCAGGTAAGCAAGCTGACAAAATGCTTTAAAAACAACTTTGGGATACTTAGTTTCCCTTTCCACTGGAGGACTGTGCACAAAGCTCAAATTATGCCTTCCATACCCCACTGCTTTCTCCTCTTCCTGGGAACAGGGGTGTTAAGTGTCCCCAGCATCACTCAGGGATTGGGCTTGAGAAAGTCTTAGGAGCAAGACAAATGACTGATTTTGCTGGAAGGGTAACAGAGAAAGCCGGGCATGAATTTAAGTGGAATAATGACAGATCGCTTTAGCGGATCAAATGATTGATTTTCTTCAGGGATTAAGAGATGATTCAATTTGGAATTTCTGTATTATTGCTTCTAGATCTGCAAAATATACGTGTCCATGGCCTGAGAGTAAAGAAGTAAAATAATGGGTCATATCACATACGTTTCTTGTTTAAATTTCCTCCAAAGCTTCAATTTTTTTCAGGAATAAATACCTCCTCCTCAGTGTGAGAATCTGGGGTTTTCTTGCTCTGGCCCCTACATACTTATCCCGTCTCTTTGGTGGTCTTTCTCTCCTTGCATGCTATATGACATCAGAAGCAGTGACATCACGGTACTACCCCAGAAATGGGCCTCTCTGCCTTTGAATCTCATACCTCTTTTGTCCAGAACGCTTCCATCTCCCTTACTTCCCTTTATTTCCTAGGCTAACTGATAAATCATTATTTAAAACATTCTACTTAGCCCTGAATCTGAGTTGTATGTACTTTCTATGTGCTCTCAAAATATCTCTTTATTTTTCTCAGTCATTACGTTTATCATAGTATATTGTAATCATGTCTTGACTTTGATTTAATTGGTGTTAGGTCAGGCATGGTCAGTGGTCTATTTAATAAAGCTCCCTGGTGATTCTGATTCACAGCCAGGATTATGACCCACTGAACTGGACTGATAGCTCCATGAAGATAGGACAGTTGACTGTCTGCTTCACAGTTATAAGCCCATTTTCTAGCTCAGTGCCAGAAACACAGCAAATGCTCAAGAAACATTTGATCTATAGATCAAATGTCTTTGTATCTCCAGTGTTTGTACAATGTTAAGCACAATTGTTTGTTGAGGGAGTAAATGCATAAATATGTTAAATTCTACAAAGATCCCATACATTAGTAAATTATAGTCTTTGCTTTCACAAAGTTATAGTTGGATAGGAGTAAGGGAAATTGGAGAAACACCAAAAATTCGGATATTATCATTTGTACATATTAACAATGAAAACATTTTCAGTGGTTGTAATGATTTCTTACTGAGAATATGTCTCATGGTGAGGATTTTTCTTTCTTCTGAATGCAGACATTTCTTTCTTGTGAATGCAGACATTTTTGAAATAGTATGGCAAATGTTCAGTTGATTGAAGCTTTGAGCAAATTCTGTTTAAGTTCTTTGGCAAACTGCTTAAATCTTGTGAGGTCATTCCAGACCATTCGCCTTTCCCTGTTATGCACTGAGGCAGGAAATGTTTTCTCCTTTTTGAAATGAGCAATTCAAGGGGCTGGTAAAGAATGCACACGGTGCGACATGCTATCAGCTCCCGCCAGCTGTTTACCATGGTCTTTTTCATTCTTAACAGGGACATCAAGTTCTTTTGGATACTAGTTATGGTTTTATACATAAGACAAAATAAACACTTCCTGTAGGGCTTCAGAGGGTAACTTCACTCAAGTCTTATCTTCCATTTTCTTCAACAAAAAGAGGAAAAAGTAAGATTTGAGAGAGGATTGCCGTTTATCAGGTTATGCTGTAGTCTGTTGGCACATTTTAAAAATTTCTTTTTGGATCCTGAAAGCAGTAAAACTCCTCACCTTAACTTTCCCCGTCTTATATCACTTAATTTTTCATACTGTGAGTGATCATGGCCCCCACCCAAGGTCATCTGAGAACAATTGTACCTTAGTCATTGACATTCTTAAGATCTTGTTTAGAAGGGATTGTTTGGAGCCTTTGTAGTCTGACCTGAGTCATCCCAGACTGTGCCAGGGTGGCTAAAGAACTGAACTTTCCCCAAAGGAACTCTTGTTATTGCAGAGAATCTCCAGGATGAAACACACAGTTAGTGCTCAGTGCACATGCACTTTGTCTGGAATTTACTGTCTGAACAGGGACAGACCACGACCTTTTAATCAGGATAGGCTTAGACTGAATTTTTTGTGCAAAGTAAATTTCCTTCTCTTAGAGTTTACCAGAGAGGCCACCCTGTAGAAAGGTATGATGGCTTAGTGGGAGGACTACAAGCTCTGGAGTCAGACAGACTTAAGTTTAAATCCCATTTCCGCCACGTATTTCATGTATTGGGTAAGACACTTAACTTCTTTGAAACTCCGGTTTCTCATGTATAAAATATAATAACCCACTCATGGTGTTGCCATGAAGATCAAAAGAGTTAAGACAGACTATATCCTTGCCTCTGGATAGCACTGAATAGGTCCACTTCCTTTTTTGCTTCCTTTGCTTGAAAACTTGTTAACGGATTTCACTGGCTAATCTATAGACATATTTCTTATCTAAAAGAAACATCATGTCACTGATTTTGGCAAATACACATTTTATTTAGAAATATTAGTTAAAACTATGCTATGTGCTGTAAAAAAAGAAACAGAGTGCCTTCCTCCTATTCAGATGTTATAATTAAAACTTATGTAGCAAAATATGTACAGAGCAACAAACATTTGAATAAGGGAGAGCGGAAGAACATAATGGAAAAGGCACTGAATCCGAAGGCCCGACCCTAACCTCAACTCTAGCTGCGGGATGGAAGGCTCACTTATAAAATAAGAATAATATCTAACTTAATAGTGTTGTTCAGAAAAATGAAAGGGTGGAATGTTTGTAGATCTGCCTGGAAAATGTAATAGCACAATACTCACATTTAATTATTAAGAACAGGTTGTATTTCTTCTCCTACTTACCAAAAACAAAATATTTTAAGAGTGAGGAATAGTATACAGTTGGAGAAAGGGCATTTTTTTCATAAGCCAGGGAGGAAGATGGTGGGTTTAGTTGCAGCATGCTAACTGAGAGCAATTTTGCATTTTCTCAGCTGCCCCTTGGAAGCCCGTCTAGACTTCACGTAGTCAGTCCAGGTATTTGCTGAGTGGTGTGATTAGGTGGGGCTGGGATATAGACCTGTCTGGAAATAAGTAATCTTCCCTAAACCTGTGTGCCTGTGGCATGCTTGTGAAAAGGACTGTGGTGTATAAAAAACTACGGATGGTAAGACTGAAAACTTAAACAAAATAGAAGTTTGTAGGAACAGCAATAAAAATGGTGTGTATGTTTGTTCATTTAAATATCACAATTCGTATAAGGTCGTGAAGGCATCTGCTGCTAAGGCAAACTAAATTTATTGGTATTAAAAAGTTGCTCCAATAGGTAATCTTTTCCTGGCCGTCCTTCTTAATTGTTCTAGAAGTCTTCTGAAATAGATTCTTCCATGTGTTGCACAAAAGTTTTGCAAACTCATTTTGAAGATTTTAGATCTTACTGAGTTGGAATTTAACAATTTTTGCCCTTGCCATTTTCTCATTTCCTGAAGTATTGGCAAAATCTTTGTGTAGCCATTCTGTATGGTTCTGGTCTTTATCCCACATCTGAGTAGGTAGAGCCTAAACAGGTCTCCCTTTTACACTAAATGCTCCTGCTCCTTGGAGAGCAGCAGAAGGAGCAGTAATGGCCTTTGGGCTCTTGTTTAAAAGGACTGAATTATAGAAACTATAGATCATACTACAGTAAGACTTTAAATTGCTAAAAATATATGTTCTTATCATGTAATTCGAAGCCCACATACAATGGGTCACTCATCTAGATTACACCTTGGGAGTGGATATGGTATGTTACTATGAATGGACAAAACATGAGCTCATCTTTAGCAAGCTTTCACCTGAAGTTCTTTTTATCAAATTAACAAACAAGTCGCCCATGAGGGAGGGGTTTAGAGTTCAGTGAGTGTAGAGAGGATGCAGGGAAGGTTTGGGGAAGTGGACTTCTGGCTGGATATGATGATCTTCAAGGGGTATCCAGTGAGAGACCCTTGTGGTGGTGTGATTATGGTGAAAGGTTGACTGGAGAAAGGAGACACGACAAAAAAATGGCAGAAGGCCATGATTTTGACCACTGTTTTTTTTTTTTTTTTTTTTTTTTTTTTTGCCTAGAACTGATCATATTTAGAAATAAGGCTTCAATCTTGCTGCTTTTGCTGAGGTGAAGTGTTTAATAGAAAATAGTAGACAGAGTCTACTTAATTATTGTGGCAACAGCTGGCCATCTTCCTTATGCCATCCATCCTTCCTTATGGTGACCCATATGTCAGTACGGGTCTTCCACATATCTGAGCAAAAGACTAATAGACAGTGTAGCCCAGATCTTTTTATGTAGACTCTTCAGTTAGTGTATTCTCACTCACCCCTGTAGAGTTTCTGTGTTTCTTGGTCAAATTCATTCTTTGCTTAAAAACAAAGCACAACACACTAGATGAGAGATGAGAACAAAGGCACATGGAGTTTTGAGATGGGAAAATGACTACCATTTGGTTTTGGTGAGTGGGAGGCAGAGATGAAATAAGAGCTTATTGAGATGTCAAACCTGAGGTGGACCTTGATGGAAAGGTGAGATTTATGACTGATCTAGTTGTAGGGAACAGAATGTGTAAGGGTATTGAAGGGGAGTCACATGCGCAAGTTACAAAATTGCTGTAGTGTGGGGTGCTAGGATTGCAAAGATGGAAGACGACTGATTGGTGGTAGCTGCTGTCATGTGGAATATTTCTTTCTAAATTTAGAGGGGAAATTGGGCTAGATCATCATATTTAATTAGAATCTTTTGTTATTTATACATGCTATTTATAGATGATCTAGAAAAGAATGATGAAAAAATTAATTTAAGAAACACTTAATATTCCTGTTCAAATCATTGTTCTTTTATCTTAAACCTCTTTTGCTTTGTGAAGAATATTCTTTTCTACATTAGCTAATCCTACTGTAGAAGTATTTTACTGGATATTTTTCTATATCCTTATAATATTCAATTTCATATTAATATTATAATCTAAATTTACAAATACATTACATATTTTTAAAGAGCAGAATCATAGAATAAAAAAACACCATATTTGAACGAAGATTTGCAAATTTTTTTTTTTTTGATGGAGTCTTGCTCTGTCTCCAGGCTGGAGTGCGATGGCACGATCTCGGCTCACTGCAACCTCACTTGAACCAGGTTCAAGTGATTGTCCTGCCTCAGCCTCCCGACTAGCTGAGATTACAGGCACACACCACCACGCCCAGCTAACTATTGAATTTTTAGTAGTGACAGAGTTTCACCATGTTGGCCAGGATGGTCTCGATCTCTCAACCTCATGATCCGCCCACCTCGGCCTCCCAAAGTGCTGGGATTACAGGTGTGAGCCACCATGCCTGGCTTGAGCTTTTGTCAAATTCTATATTCATAATTGGAAAAGAAACATTTGTCAGACCAAATTAAAACCCATTAAATTAAAAAAAAAACAACCCAATTACATTTTCAAATTTCAGCAACTCATCTCTGAGCTGCTCTCTCTAGGTCTCTTCTGTGAGGCATCAGGGCCCCAGAGAGATGTTTTTTCACTCCCAGGGCTACCGTGGTGGCTGCTCAGTAACGATGTAGCTGTTTCTACATTAGATGATTTAGAACACATGTAGAATTACCTGTTTCAGACTCATAATGGATTTCCTTCTTTCTTTTATGTGCAGCCTTGGTTACAAACTGGGATAAAAACAGTTTACTTAAACACAGAAGCAAGTAAGACTGGAAGGTGGTATTTTTACAATGCTTTTCCAAGAAAACTATATTGAGTGGAACATGAGGTTTAAAACGTTATTTCAGCATCAATGAAATCTCATTACAGACTTCAGAAGAGATCCAAAGACCAATCATGTTTAGCTCGCACTTGATGATCCCTCATGGTGGCCCTTCCTAACACAGTTTGAAATCACACATCTTTAGTCCTGTAGGTTATTTGCTCCAAAGTATATATGCATTGTATTCTTTGTGAGTAATGTGTGTAAATATAAATGGACCCTAGAATGATTTGTGTCTGCCACCAGGCATGATTCTGGGTGCTTAAGGAAATGCATCTATAGAATGCCTGTCACCAAGACGAAGGCCCTCAACATTTTGTTGTCATTTAATTAATGCAGACTGATTTTAATTCAGTCCAGGGATATTTCAGTCACAACATAAGTAGAAGGTAAAATTGAGATCTAAATACTCATGTATTAATTTCAGTGTTGAATAGAGAAAGAGCCGTATCTTTGCCTCTTAAGTGTTTACAGTTCTCAAAGCATTCAGAACTTTGAATGCTCCATATGATTACTTCTCTCCATTACATGGATATCCAAAAGTTCATTAACGGGTAAAGGATGAAAGGACTTGGAAATGAGATTGTCAAGAGAAGATATTTGAGACCTAGGGTCTGTGGCCTATGTTTTCAATTTTCTCCCTTCAGAGTATTTTAAAAATTAAAATGGAATAATTTTATTTTTATATTACACTTTATGTAAGGATGACCTGAGCCATAGACAGATAACATTTGGGGTAAATTTACAGAAGGCTTCTTGTAAAAATAAAAATCTGGTTGTTAGTAATATTTAATAATACACTATTATGATGGCAGATATTTAATGACCTATTTATAAAATAAACTATTTCATTTCTTAATATTATTTAAAGTTACTTGTGGGAGCCAACTTATCAGATATTGCCCATAGATCCAAGTGAAATCAGGGGGAAGGCTAGGAGGAAAAAAAAATATCTAAAATGCACTGTGTAGCTGTTTTGTTTTTTAAGAATTTTAGAGATACTTCAGAGAAAATTGGAGATATTGTAAAAGAAAAATTTAACACTGCTGCTTTTATCTATTGATATGGACAATGATTTGAAAGTTGACTAAAATTGATGCTTATTCTATTTCATACATCCTTTGGACAACGTGGTGATTGTTTAATTTTATTTTTTATTCTAATTTTAATTTTATAGAGATGAGGTCTTGCTATGTTGCCCAGGCTGGTCTTGAATTCCTGGCTTCAAGCAATCCTCTGGCCTTGGCCTCCCAAAGTGCTGAGATTATATGCATAAACCACCACTCCCAGTGCCCAGTGATTTTTTAAAGACTATATTGTATGTAGATTTTGCAACATGAACCAAATGCTTTGCATTTTTCCAAAGATTAATCATATTGAAATGTACTTTTCTAGATCCTTAAAAACATAAACGTAATTTGGGGGCTTATGTACTAGGCACTTGTTAGGCATTAAAAATACAAAAATAAATAGGTGTTGTCACTGCTATCATTCAAGGCATAGTATATGCAATTGGTGTCAATATGACTTTTCACGTAAACAATCAGATACAGCCAAAGAAATGACTCTGAACTGCTAAGAATTACATGTAGTCTTGCAATACAGAAAAACTAACCTAAAGTATAAAGAATGAAGGAAACAATAAAGGTAAGAACAGAAAATAATAAGAGTAGAACACTCAGTATAGAAGAGCAACACCATGAAAAGGTAAGTTCATTGAAAAGGCTACTCTTTCCTTAGTAGCAAAAGGCTACTCTTTTGCCTCCTGCCAGGGAAGGCTTTTTGAACCCTTTTCAAGGGTGGAAGGTCCAAATAGAGTCCCAGTCTTGATGAACTTTTGAGGCAGAGATTAGTGATTCAGGCTGCCTGAAGTAGCTGGAATTTGTAAAGCAGGGTGCCAGAGAAGACGAAGCTGTATGGAGGGCGTACACCAAAACTCTTTGTGAGGATTCACTATGCATCTTTGGTTTGGGATTAGCTTGGCTTGTGTAGGACAAGATTTCATGAGACCTACCTGGGATCTCCTTCTATAGGGCTGGATAGTGATGGCAGAGGGTTGTTAGAGTTCTGGCCCAATAAGAGAGCAAATAAAAGATATATATCTATATGTCAATTGTATATTATGTCCATATACCTAGATAATAGTGCACTCTCTCTAAAAAAGTAGTATAAAATAATTTGTCTACATGAATGTGTGGATGTTCCCCAGGTCTTGCTGGAGTAATTCCCAGATATAGAATTCTTCATGACTTATCCAGTCTTACAATTATGAAATTAACATTAATCTGTAAAGCAATGGGTAAGAACTTGGCAGAGGCCACCTGATCTTAAAATGTAATAATCTTAATCTAGTACTACGTCAAAGTAGAGAAGGTTTGAATTGGGTTGACAGTTCCTCAAAACAGATTTTTTAATGAACTTTCAGTTTTAGTTTTTAAGAATTAGAATTTCAAGAGAAATTCCTTCATCCTAATTTTGCATTAAATATCATATTCTGTGCTATGTATAAAATCTTTTGATATAGACTTAAAAGCATTGAAAAGACTTAAAAATTGGAAACAAAAGGAAATTAGAGTTTTCAGGAATAATTTTGAGTTTAGATAGAAACCAATAATATTCCTGAGTTGAAAGTTTTTGCCTCAAATATCTTCAAATTTTGGAAAATAAAAAAATTGTCATTTGTTTTATTTAGAATGATGTTACTTTTGGTTACGTTTTATGTGTTACTAATACAATAAAAAGTATGGGTATAAGACAAGTCCAGTCTTGAATTATTAGTGGAACAAAACATGAAGACCTCCCAGTATAAAATAGGCTCTGACCCGTGGCTAAGTGTACTTCACAGCTGTTTGGCCTTTTCAAAAGTCCTGCTATCTTTATAATGCACAGTTTTAGCTTTCTGTGTTGCATTGTGTGTATCTATGGTTATTCATGCTGAACAGAGAACAGTTTATATATGTTTATTTCTAGCATCTAAGCAACTTGACTGGTACTTTTTTTTTTTTTTTTACTTTCTGTTAGTTCAGATGTTTGCAAGCCTATTTGCATAAAACAGGGAAAAGGCTTATGCAGAGTGGCTTTCCATATTGAGTACTGATATTGCACAGACATTCACAATTATTTATTATGTTTATGAGTCCTTTATTAGTCTTTATAATAGTCTATAGAGTTAAGATGTGTATGGGAACCAAGAATACATGGTTTTACCTTTTATGGGTTGGTCACTTTCCTAATGAACTTGCCTTTTCATTTGGCCAGGTATTGGTCTTGTCAGCTATAGCATATCAAGGTCTTCCAAACTTCACACAACTAATAAATAGGATCCATATATCACAATTTCTCAGTTATGACTGTGTCAATTTCCTTTATATTTTATTCATCTTTTTCATGTCTAGCTATGAAAAGAAATTCGTTTCCCATAAATCACTTAAAAGCATACCATGTAATAATTACCACCTACATCACTAAAGATTTGTATATCAATAGTTGGAATTTACTTTATTTTTTATTTTATTTTATTTTTTTTTGAGATGGAGTCTTGCTCTGTCACCCAGGCTGAAGAGCAGTGGTGCGATCTTGGCTCACTGCAAGCTCTGCCTCCCGGGTTCACGCCATTCTCCTGCCTCAGCCTCCAGAGTAGCTGGGACTACAGGCGCCCGCCACCACACCCAGCTAATTTTTTGTATTTTTAGTAGAGACGAGGTTTCACCATGTTAGCCAGGATGGTCTTGATCTCCTGACCTCCTGATCCTCCCGCCTCAACCTCCCAAAGTGCTAGGATTGCAGGCGTGAGCCACAGACAAATTTTCTTCACTTAAAGTTTATTCTAAGTAGAAATATGACATTGAGAGTCTATGGTAGCTTGTTTCTTTGTGATTTTTTGCAATTTTGTATTTTGAGCTCGTCTTCAGAACTTAATCTGTGATAATTTTGTGACACCTGGACTGGGAGTGTGTATTCCTCCAGGTAGGATATTGTTTGCTTCAGGCAAGCATCCTGAGACATTATTTATCTACTAATGATTTAATTCCTTATCTTGGGCTTTCTCAGACCCCACAGGTCATCTAAAGTTTGATCTTAAAACCTGTAGCCTTGAATACCTTTTCCCCAAATCCAGATAAATAAAGAATAAAAAGTTTTCTTGATACTTCTCTTTTCTAAGACCTACATATTTTCTAGATGCTCTCTCCTGCCTCCTGCCCTGGAGGATTCAGCTTTATCCACAAGATCTCCATTTTAACTCACCACTTTGAAAGTATCTAAGTTAAAACTCAGTTGTCTAGGTTTCAGGGATCAGAAAATGCCCTCAGGGCAGATTTAATTTCAATCCTCATTTATCCCTCTGTTAACTGCTTCCTTCTTGGACTCTGGAGACTTATTTTCCTTTTTACTTTCTTTTTCCACAATGCTCTTTCATTTGGAAATGGTTTACTTAAATATAATTCAAATAGAGAAAAAATATACAAAATACAAACTTTTTTTCTGCATGGCATCACATTTATTTATGAAATTTAGCCGTGGTTTTGTACTCAGTTTTTTTCTTTGTATTTTATGAACATACTGTAATTTATTTATCCATTCTATTTGTTGATGGACAACTGGGTTATTTCTAATTTGGGGCTTTCACAAATAATGTGAACATTTCCATCATGTCTCTTAGTGAATCTATGTATTCATTTCCGTTTGGTATATAGCTATTACTGGAAATGCTAGGGTATAAATATAATCTTTGGCAGTTTTTCAAAGTAGTTGTCCTAATTTAAATTCCCATCAACAATGTGGGAAAGTTGGAGTTGTTCCACATCCTTATCGACATTTTTTATTATCCATTGTGTTTGCTTATTTGTTTTACTATTAGCCATTCTGATGAGTGAGCAGCGGCAACTTACTGTTTAATTGGCATCTCCCTATTGGTTATTTTGTACCTTTATGTTTATTGCCTATTTGACAATCCTCTTTAGTGGAGGATAACTAGTTTAGTGAGAAAACTTATTTGAGTTATCTTTTTATTTTTTAGGAGTTCTTTTTCTATTCTGGCCATGAGGTCTTCATTAAATATTGCCAATATCTTCTCTCATGCTGTGACTTTTCACTGTTTGAATGGTACATTGATAAATGAAGTTTAATTTTAAAGAAGTTTTATTTTTTTAATTGTTTTTCTTCATCGTGACTGCTTTTTTTGTCCTGTTTAAGAAATCTGTCCCTTCCCAATGTATGAAGCTATTCTTTCATGTTATCTTCTTGAATATTATTGCTTTGCCTTTTGTATTTACACATCACAGTTCACATGGAATTGATTTTCCTGTACTGTTGTAAATCAGATCATACATTTGGCCCACTTGTTTCAACATTCTCTCTCTGTTCCATTGTTTCTACTTGGTCCTGCATCAATACCACACTGTCTTATTTACTGTAACCTCAAGATAAATCTTCAAATCTGGCATTTTGAGTTTTCCTATTTTGTTATTCTTCAAGAATTGTTTAACTATTCTTGGCCCTTTGTGGTTTCATGTAAATTTAGTACCAGATTTTCATTTTGGGCGTGTGAATCCTGAATATCTGGGACAGGGCTCAGTTAATTTAGAAAGTTTATTTTGCCGATGTTGAGGACAGGCGCTCATGACACAGCCTCAGGAGGTCCTGATGACTTGTGGCTAAGATGATCAGGGCACAGCTTGGTTTTATACATTTTAGGGAGACATGAGACATCAATCAATACATGTAAGATATACATTGGTATCAACCAGAAAGGCGGGACAACTTGAAGCAGGGAGGGGGCTTCCAGGTCACAGGTAGTGACAGACAAATGGTTTCATTATTCTGAGTGTCTGATTAGCCTTTCCAAAGGAGGCAATCAGATATGCATCTATCTCAGTGAGCAGAGGGATGACTGAATAAAATGGGAGGCAGGTTTGCCCTAAGCAGTTCCCAGCTTGACTTTTCACTTTAGCTTAGTGATTTTGGAGCCCCAAGACTTATTTTCCTTTCACAGGTCAAAATTATTTATTAAGAATTTACTGAATTTGTAAATTAATTTAAGGATATTTAAACTTTTGCAGTATCAATTCTTCCAATCCATAAAGATTTACTGAAATCTTTTAAATTTCCCCCAGAAATGTTTTATAGTATTGTATAGAGGTCTTATACATGTTTTTTAGATTTATTCTTGTGTATTTAATTTTATTTCTTATAAGTGTTATCTTTTTAAAATTACATTTTCAACTAGCTTTGCTAGCATATGTAAATACAAATGATTTTTATATCCTGCAACTTTGTTAAATCGACTTATTAATTCTATCATTTTATCTGTAAATATTTGGATTTTTTACATTCACAATCATATTTTCTAGTTATGTGTTTTATTCTGTTTCCTTTCATTAATTAACAAGGTAGTGAGTATAGTTGGTTTTAGAAAACATCTTGGTTTTATTTCCAAAATCTGGGGTAAGCTTTCAACATTTCACCAGTAAGCATTATGTTTGCTGTAGGTTTTTTCTTAGACAACTATTTCCAGTTTAAGGAAGTCCTCATTTATTGCTAGTTTGCTTAGAGCTTTTATAATGGATTGTGGTTACATGTTATCAAAATTTCTGCTCAATTGTATTGTCTTTTGTACCTCTACTGTTCCTTAAATCCAAAAGATACAACTTTAGTCTTGTGCTGGAGTCTTGTCAACATGGGGGTGGTTTTAAATGTCTAACTAGTCTATTTCCTTTAAAGACTTGTATCTAATCTTCCTGTTTATAGTTCCTCACACCCTGTCCCCATGCATTTTTTTTTTTTTTTTTTTTGAGACAGGGTCTGGCTCTGCTGCCCAGGCTGAGATGCAGTGACATTACCATGGCTCACCACAACCTTGAACCCCTGGGCTCAAGCCACCCTCCCACTTCAGCCTCCAGAGTAGCTGGGACTACAGGTGTGTGCTAACATGCCCAACTAGTTTCTGTATTTTTTGTAAAGATGGGTTTTCTCCATGTTGCCTAGGCTGGTCTGGAACTCCTGAGCTCCAGTGATCTGCCTGCCTTGGCCTCCCAAGGTGCTGGGATTATAGGAGCCACTGCACCAGGTCCTTGCCCCCATGCATTTTTGTACTGCCGCTTCTGAGTATTTGATGCCTTTTTTTTTTTCCCCAGACAGAGCCTTGCTCTGCTGCCAGATTGGAGTGAAGTGGCGTGATCTCGGCTCACTGCACCCTCCGACTCCCTGATTCAAGCGATGCTCCTGCCTCAGACTCCCAAGTAAGCTGGGATTACAAGCATGCACCACCAAGCCCAGCTAATTTTTTGTATTTTTAGTAGAGATGGGGTTTCATCATGTTGGCTGGGATGGTCTCAATCTCCTGACCTCGTGATCCACGCGCCTTGGCCTCCCAAAGTGCTGGGATTACAGGCGTGAGCCACTGAGCCCGGCCGATGCTTTTAACTCTTTATAGTTTTGAGGGTCCATGTCATGAATCAGCTTTTTCCTTTTTGGCCTCCTCATTCCTCTCCTCCTTTACCCCAGCTCTGTTGACAATTAGTATTTAATTTCTATAACTTGCCATATTATTTACCTTATTCCTTCTGCTTTCCACCCTCCAAAATTTTTATTCATTCATTTGACAAATGTTTTTGAGTTAGGATTGACAGATTTAGCAAGTAAAATTTCATGACACCAGTTAAATTTGAATTCCAGGTAAACAAGAAATAGATTTTTTTTTTTTTAGTACAAGTGTGGTCCAAATATTGCATGGGACATATTGTGGGATATATTTATACTAAAAATTTATCCACTCTTTATCTGAAATTCAAAGCTAATTAGCCTTCCTGTATTTTATCTGACAACCTTATTATGAGTATCTATTGGATTAGCTGTTGTTGCAGGTATAGATACTACAGTGGAGATAAAAATTGTTAAAAAAATCCCTGCTGTCAGGAGCTTACATTTGACTGGGTAAGATATTACACATAATAGGTAAATCATATAGTATGTTGGAGAGTGATAAATGCTGTCAAAAAGAAATGAAATAGGCAAATGAGTATCAGATATATATGGACTGGAATTTTTCTTTAGATGTGTTAGAAAGAATGTCAAAGTGAGAGTGAAATTACAGCAGGTACTTTAGTTGAATAAGTTTGTGGGGGAAGCGTTTTCTAGGAAGAAGGAGCAGCATGTGTAACCAGAGGCAGGAGTGCAGCTAGTGTGCTCATGGCAGGAGTGCAGTTAGTGGTCCCAGTGGATTAGCAAGGGCAAGAGCGGTAAGATGAGGTCAGGATGGCAACAGGAATCCAGACAAGGTAGGGAGCATTGGGGACTGTTGTGAAAATTAGGCTCCTTTGAATGAGGCATAAGGGTAGTATTTAAATATGACAGATATTGTTAAAAGACAAACCTGCACATGTACCCCTGTACTTAAAATAATAGTTTAAAAAAGTAGTAAACCCTATAATTTATATTTGTATAACCTCAGCTTCAACAACATGGAGCAATGAAAATTTATTCTTATACCTCCTTTAAGTAAAACATTTTTCATTTTATTTTTATATGTCTCCATTTGGTTATCCATATTACATAAATATACATTGCTGAACAGTGTATTTTAGAATTCTAATAAGCATTAAGAATTTTTTTTTTTTGACAGAGTCTTGCTCTGTCACCCAGGCTGGAGTGCAGTGGTACGATCTCAGCTCACTGCAACCTCTCCCTCCTGGGTTCAAGTGATTCTCCTTCCTCGTCCTCTCAAGTAGCTGGGATTACAGGCGTGCACCACCACACTTGGCTATTTTGTATTTTTAGTAGAGGTGGGGTTTCAGCACGTTGGCCAGGCTGGTCTTGAACTCCTGACCTCAAGATATCCACCCGCCTCAGCCTCCCAAATTGCTGGGATTACAGGCCTGAGCCACTGCGCCCGGAAAGAATTTTTTTTAAAGAGACATGACATTGTTATAAGAAGTGATCTGGTAGCTATGCTGAGAATGGACGATAGTGGATCAGTGGAAGCCAAGGAAGAGATTGCTGCAATAATCTAGGCAAGAGATGATGGTGGTCATGACTGCTGATATAGCGGAAGTGATAGTAGTGGAAGTGGTGTGAAATGGCTCAATTCTGAATCATTTTAGGGGTGGGTCTAATAGGACTTCCTAATGGAATGGACATAAGTGTTACAGAGGGAGAACAGTCATGGATAATGTCAAGGCTTTTGGTCTCAAGAAATCAGAACCATGGTTCCGTTCTACAATATCGCTCATCTATTTGAATCCCCTCTTATCTTCTTTTTATCCTCATTGCTTTATGCTTTTTCATATTCCCTCAAGGATAGCATAGTGTGGGACTTTCAGCAGGGGCAATAATAAACCTGTGTCTCAACCTGACATGTTTATCTAGAAGTCCAGAGTAGTTTCTATAGATAAATGAATTTTACTTAATTTTGATTCACAGAGAAGAAACGCCTTTGGAATTTCACTGTAATGTGATACTTTATTTTTACAAAGGTGATGGAAAATAAATGTCCCTGATCAAACCAATGTGGCTCATGTCCATGTAACACATGTGATTCAATTAGAATTTCCTTGTTGTATTTGGTTTCTATGGAGAGAGATTATTTTTTATTCCTGTCACTGCAACATGATATCTATAAATTAACTTCTACATGATTAAACTAGTCCATTTTGGTATTTTAGAATGACTGGTAGTAATCATCCAAGAACTTTTATGTGCCCCAAAAGAGATACTGCACACCCTACCTAAGTCTACAAGGAATTGGAAAACATCTAACGAATTGAAACAGATATTTAAAGTTTTTCATTGAGAAGTGTGATGAAGGTTCATTAAAAGAACTGGATGAATGCATACATTATTAAAATCAGTATTTTGTTAACTAGCATTTTTTCTGTTTGAGTATGACAAGCCAGAGTTTTATGCTATTATTGGCTACCCACTGGGCTTTTTTTTTTTGTTTTATAGAAGAATGACAAACCTTAACTGGATTTGTTTATTTCTTTTAGGTATTTCCCATATCTTCCTGTCTTTTCCATGGCCAAAAATGATCAACTAGAGAACATTAAAGAAGAAATAAATTACTATATATTAAAAAATACATACTGTAAAATGTTCTTTACACAAAAATGTGACAACTTCAATAAGAGTAACTTGGACAACCTGAGGCATTAACTGAGGATCAATATGATGACTTTACATTGAGAATCACATATACCCTCTGAATAAATTTAAAAATGAAATATACTCAATCACATTATTTTCAAATTGTTGATGTGCATGGAAATTATCAGAGAACCAGAATATTCAAGGTTTATCTTTCCTGTTTTTGTCTTAAATCACAACTATGTGTTAAATAATTTGTATGACCTATTTCAGTGGCAGTATGTTAAATAAAATTCTGTTTGTATCTCCTGTTTTTGTGCTTCTCAAATTGAAGTCACTGAATCCTCAAGAATTCATGCTAGGTTGCCCTAATAGTTGATACTCCCAGATGAACAACGTGGAACTTCCTGGAGAATTCATCTTATTAGAATTAGAATTTTTTGTGAACACTCTATATATTTAAGCCAATATGTTTTGATATGGAAAACAAAACATGCACAAAGGAGACATAAAAGAAATTTCCACCTGCCACAGATCCCCTTGGGCTATACCTCAACCCAAGACCCTATGTGTGCCATTTTCTATTTGGTCACCTTGTTATAAATATTTAAGAAGCTCCTTCTGGTAGTTCACAAAAAAAGTTTCTTTGGTGCCAGCCCATTCTGCACATTCCCCGGGTTAGATGCTGATGATATCATATTCCATGGCTCTTGTAAAAGTGCCAAATATTTTAGAATAGCCTGCAGAGCACAATGTAAATGTGCAATTATCCTAAGTTTCTCAGTCTTCCTTTTTGCCAGAATATGCCTACTGTTGTCTCAATTAAATGACTTTGGATGTTTTCAGTCCCATGCAAAAACAATATTAACTAATACGAATTTAGAGCTTTCTTCTATGCATAAAGACCCCCCCTCTGTATTGTTGCTTTTAAGCATCGCAGCAACCCTCTGAGTTAGGTATCATTCTCATCCTCTTTGTAGACGAGAACCTGAGTACAAATTGCTCAAGTTATGTCCTCAAGATCACACAGCTCAAAAGAGGAATATCCAGGATTTGAAACCAAATGGTTCTCCTTAGAGGTCCCACCTTTACATATTACTCTATTCTTCTTCTGGAAAGAATCATGAGGGGATAACATTCTTCGTTAAAAGGGCAAATAAAATATTTATAATCATGTCAAGCAGGGTTCATTTCTGCCATGTGACATGATTCTTTCTTAACTGGTGAGACTCCAGCAGCATACTGCAATCAGCTTACAAACAGCATTGACTTACACACACTCAGAGGTACACAGTCATCCCAAACCGAACCATAAAGTTGATGAAATTTGTATTCCTTTTCATGGCCCTCACCTTCCACATTCTTGACCTTTCTTGCTACATTATTCCCAATTGCTTTCTAACTTTCTCCTTGTATAACCAGAAGAGAATTTGATGCCAGGCTTTATAGTGTGGCAGATGGATTCCACATTAGGTTGATGCAAATGATTTTCAGTTATCTGCGTTATCTCAACTGAGCATCTTCATTCAAGCCTTTGGTTTTATCTCTAAAGGAATAAATTTGAGTTCACTGGAATAATCCAAGGCTTTGATTTTATCTCTAATTGAATGATTTGAGTCCATTCAGTAACCACATGGCATAATTTGAGGGTGGGAGGCCCTTGAAATACTCCATCTCTTCACAAGTTACTCTATTTAATGAGACTATGTGAGGGTATAGATGGCCTAAAGGAATGACATTGCATAGTTTCTTTCCTTGTTTAGAGCTACTCTCCTTTGGTAGAACTAAAGCTAACAGTGGTCCAACAGTTGCTGCAGCAGGTATTTTCCAAGAGTTTCTGGGCGCAGAAAGGTACAAACCCCGTTGTTATCATTGTTTTCCAAGATTGGGCCAGGTATCTAGGGCACTTGCATTCCTTCTAGACACTCAGCCCACCATCACCACCTGTATAGAGCCTTCCAGGTCAAACAAGCCATCTGTGCATTCTGACATTGTGACATTATGATAAGCAGCATTGAGTAGGAGCTTTTACAGAAATGCGACTCTTGTGACATCCTGAAATACCTATGTGTTTTGTATTACTTTGATCTCTGATAAGAAGCTACTGAAAACAAAACTCTCTTCCTTATTAAAATAGGTGCTGCAGGCCGTGCGCAGTGGCTCACGCCTGTAATCCCAGCACTTTGGGAGGCCAAGGTGGGCAGATCACGAGGTCAGGAGATCGAGACCACGGTGAAACCCCGTCTCTACTAAAAATACAAAAACAAAAAAATTAGCCGGGCATGGTGGCGGGGTGCCTGTAGTCCCAGCTACTCAGGACGCTGAGGCAGGAGAATGGCGTGAATCTGGAAGGCAGAGTTTGCAGTGAGCCGAGATTGCACCACTGTACTCCATCCTGGGTGATAGAGCGAGACTCCGTCTCAAAAAAAAAAAAAAAAAAAAAAATAGGTGCTGCAGTGAACTTTTACTTAGATTATACTCAGTTTTTTATCTGTTTATAATCTCCCACCAGACTCATAGAAGTCAAGACCTATTTTTTTCTTTACGTCCTCTGTACTAAGTAGAATACTTGACAGAGAGAGAGGGAGACAGAGTGCTAAGTAAATGTGGAATGAATTAATTAATGAATGACAGACTGAATAAGTATATTTATGTTGAATCTATATATAACTAAATTCTTCCAAGATCAGACGATATTGGGTGCGTTCAGGGTGGTATGGCCTTAGATGAACTTTAACCTCTATAGAAGTATGCGTAGAATAATTCTCCAATAGGTTTTATGGAATACCATAAAGTATCCTACAGAATTAGGCAGCAAAATTTGTGCTACTAGAATAAGATGCAGGCCTAGGTAAAAATAATCCCATTTATCTACAAAAATTTAGGATTTAGGTTATAAATACTTAGAACATTTTCCTGAACAAGTCCCAGTTGTTGAAACATTTTAAGAGTCCTGCAAAAATTTCAAAAAATGCTTTTCTTATTCATGGCCTATGTTGTAGTAAAGAAAGCACAGTGGCCCTTCATCACTTATCACATAGGGTTTTAGTCTTGTTTGGATTATATGTAACTCCACTCTACCCTTCCAAGCTAATATCCTTTCATTTCCCAACATGTGGCCTTTCTCCATGCACACCAGTACCCTCAGTAATCTCTTCTTATTCACCATGTTGGGTTCTGTATGGGCTTTGGAAATCCCAGTCTTACCCTTTGTATAACCCTTCCCCAACCCTTTCTCTATCTTCTGCAATCAGCTTCTGCCTACGTTCCGGGTCCAGCTCAAGTCTTTCCTTCGTCATGGCTAATTCCCTGACAACTCTTGACTTCCTATTTGTTCTTTTGCTAAGTCCTAGTACACATATTGTTAGTGTCACAGTCACAACCTTATTTCATCTCTCCTTGCCCTGTTTTATTAATTTTATGTACACATGTAAACTCTTTGAGGGAAGTGATTGTGTCAAAACCTCTGAGTCCCCTGCAAAACCAAATAAAATGCTAAGCACATAAAAGGATACTCAGCAATATTGCTTATGAGAAAATAATAGAGGTTTATTTTTTATTGTTTTATAGACCTCTTCATTGATACTGTTTATACTGATTTTTTCTTATGTTGTCTTCCCAAAAGTTAAAAATATTTGTCAAACTTCTTCTTATGACCTTTCATATCTTCATGCTATGTCTTTACCAAATGATATCCTAAGTTGTCTGAAAGGACATTTTGTCTTCCTGTTTGGAAACTTCCTCCACATTCTTCCCCTAGACATCAACACTTCTTTTGGAAACACTCTTTGTATGGTTTCCCTTCTCGGCATGCAAAAAGCACAGTCTGTATGTTAAAGGGTTTTCACAACTTTTACATTGTGGTATGTCTGAAACCCAGGAAACTATGTGGCCACGATGAAATAGATAAACAAGGAGTATACTGAAGATACTCTTAGTAGAGAGACTATTTTCCCAACTTTTCATTTAGAGCTAAAAAGTGAAATGAGTAAAGGACTGAAAGATAACCCGTAAGTTTCAACCAGCACTTTTCCAGGTATAAGAGAGAATGTGAAATTGCTGACATTGGTTTTTAAAAGTTTAAAAAGATAAAAGGAAATAGTACCTGTAATGGTGGCTTTTAACTGAAATTAGGATCAAAGCTCATCCTTCCCAAGTATAAAGTGCAAGCTTTCAAGATTGTTCTAATTTTAATATAAGACAACTTACTATTTATTGTCTGCTTTTTACTGGCTCATACCTCTCTGTGCAGTTACATCCATTTGAAATGTCTGTATATGTGGGGGAAAAGCATATTTTTATAGCTTTTGCTTGTAACTTGGTAGTATGACTATTTTCAGTTATTTCCATTTGTTTAGCAGCTGAACTGCTTTAATATTAATTAGAAAGATCAGTCTATTATTCAGATCCCCACATGGCTTCATACAGCGCACCTTCTAACATGACTTATTGTACTTGTCATCTATCATAAGGTACCATGTTGTAGGTATTTGGTTTCTTGATTTAAAACCTAAAGAGTTCCAGATTTTAAATGATCTCTGTCTACTTTGACAAGGGAAAATGGACTAAAGGTATCTCTTTCTATTTTTCTTTTTCTTTTGAGACAGAATCTCATTCTGTCACCCAAGTTCAAGCAATTCTCCTGCCTCAGCCTCCCAAGTAGCTGGGACTACAGGCGGGTGCCACCACGCCCAGCTAATTTTTTTTTGTATTTTTAGTAGAGATGGGGTTTCACCATGTTAGCCAGGAAGGTCTCGATCTCCTGACCTCATAATCCACCTGCCTCAGCCTCCCAAAGTGCTAGGATTATAGGCATGAGCCACCGCGCCTGGCCACCTTCTCTTTCTATTTTTTGTATGAGGAAACTGTAAAGGTAGACTGACCTCAAGTATGGAACTGGGTCACTTTGAAACTCTGCCTTTACATTTTCTGCTTTCTAATTATTCTGCTCTTCGAATTTCCGTTGTATTTTTTAAAGACAAGTGGGTCAAGATGGCTTTTTAAAAAGAATTTCTGTTCTTTAGATTTAGACTTTATAGGTGCATGAGTCAATATCGTGAGTACAATGATTAACCACATTGTATGTAATTCTCAAAATGTTTATTTTATTTGGGTATTTTGGTTGCAGATGGCACAGCCTTACTGAGTAATTAATTGGCCAGGAGAAAGATGACCTCTTAGGGCTGGATTGATGAGGGTCATGCGAAACATCCCGAATGCCATGAAACAGGAATGAGTTCACGTCAATAGAAATTATTTGAAGAATATATTGAGATTAGGGGAAAATAGTCATGTGTATATACTTGTTATAGGAGCAGAGTCAACTTTATAAGCATTTTAATAGCCACTTTGTATATCTGCTAGACCTGGGTGAGGATGATAATTATGAATAACATGGATGCTGTCATTGAAAGGAGAGAGGAAAGTAAAAGCAGTTTAGAAGATTCAATTTAAAAACAACTTTGTTTAGATACTCTATTAACTTTATGTAAAAATTTCAAGTGCCTGAAATAAAACCTTTGTGTATGCAAGTCATTAGGGTTTGATTGACACAGTCAGATTCAACTAGCAAAACAAACTTAGTATGTTGCTTTTTTGGAGTGTTTCTTGACTCCAATACTACTACTGCATTTATGTTTCCCTGATTTTGGATAGGTTTATGTTTCTTAGACCAAGAGCCAACTGAAAAACTCTTAGGATAAGTGTTCAAATAATTTCCTATTTATGATTTCAAGAAAAATGTCATTTGTTACAGATTACAGACATAGCTATTTGGGGGGTATCATTAGAAATCTGATTTTTACTATAAATATGGGCCAGCCTAGAATTCAAAACTCTTTATCATACTGTTCAAAATCAAACATCATTTAACATCATTTTTGTGTGTTTAGATATTTCTATATATCATCAGCTCTGAACACCTTCTTTATTCTAATACTCTTCAAAAGATCCAGAATTACTAAAATGGTATACATTCAGAAATGCACACAGCTTACAACCTCCTAATGGCAGAACTAGGGACTCAGGTCAAGAAAAGAATTGTAGTCATGCAAAAACTGGAGATTACTGTCATGCGCAGCTGAGTTTGAGATATGGCAATCTTGGGGAAAGGTAAGTTTTATCTGACTTTAAAAGACATAGAAACCCTTTAGAATCATATTTTGTTACCACAATCAAGAGACATAAAATTTTATCAGGTGCCTTCTCCTCATCTTGTAGCAGGAATGAGAAATATTTCTACACTCAGAAATCAAAACCTCATCATCCCCTCTACAAATATCTGATAACTTACGATAATTAAACCAGGAAATTTTATAATTGTAGCTGTCTTCATGTATTTGTTTCTTACATGCTACATAGGTTGGTATCCATTCAACAAAAAAATCTGTTTAGGTAATAATACAGATCATTTCTCACATCTACATTTCCTTGTATGGGAGAAAAAGAACAAGTCTAGCTTCTGAAACTATGTTCCTGAGATGATTTTTTTTTTTTTTTTTTTTTGAGACTGAGTCTCACTCTGTTGCCTAGGCTGGAGTGCAGTGGCACAATCTCAGCTCACTGCAACCTCTGCCTCCCAGGTTCAAGCGATTCTCCTGCCTCAGACACCCGAGTAGCTGGGACTATAGGCGTGAGCCACCACGCCCAGCTAATTTTTGTATTTTTAGTAGAGACAGGGTTTCGCCATGTTGGCCAGGCTGGTCTCGAACTCCTGACCTCAGGTGATCCACCCACCTTGGCCTCCCAAAGTTTCAGGATTACAGGCATGAACCACTCGGCCCAACCCTGTTCCTGAGATTTTTTAGCAATGCTATGGATTCAAATTCATGCCTTTTATAATGTGCTTTCACTTGCTTCATGTTGTTGGCCCTTTCTAGGTGTCCTTCTGAACAGACCTTCACATGGATGATACTTGTTCCGGGAGAATGCAGCATGAACACACAGATTTGGTCACAATAACGAATGCTCCTTTAAAGACCAGCTGAGGAGGCCGGGTACGGTGGCTCACGCCTATAATCCCAACACTTTGGGTTGCTGAGAAGGGCAAATCAAGAGGTCAGGAGTTCGAGACTAGCCTGGCCAACATAGTGAAACCCTGTCTCTACTAAAAATACAAAAATTAGCTGGGTATGGTGGCAGGCACCTGTAATACCAGCTACTCAGGAGGCTGAGGCAGGAGAATCGCTTGAACCCGGGAGGCAGAGGTTGCAGTGAGCCGAGATCGTCCCACTGGACTCTAGCCTGGGTGACAGAGCAAGACTCCATCTTGAAAAAAAAAAAAAACCTGAGGAAAGAAAGATATTATTTTAGCACATTATTATTACTGATGTCACTTCCTCCTTCTTTCTTTGTTTCTTTTGTCTTTTTCTCATATGAAACATCATGTCATTCCTAAAGAGGAGAAACTCACAAGCCAAAAATGTAAGGCTTTCTCTGTGTCTGAGAGGAAAATGTTGTCATTTAAAATAAAATAGCTCTTACCAAGCAGAACAGCCTTCCTGAGTATTTCATTCCTGGGACTGTTTGCATTCTTTCTCAGTGAGCTACAGTGATAGGCATCAGAACCTATTTATAACAGGAAAGAAGAGATATTAAACTATTCAGTGCTATGTTAAGAATAAAACCCTCAAGTAATTGGATGGAATTTCTATGTGCCTCTTCCCGGCAAGCATCCCTTACCCTTTTGGGGGAGATGTGGCTATATGTCAGCCCTGTGAGAACCCAATGCAGGAACAGCATGTGATGTGAAAATGGAAACTGTCGGATTGAAACCATACATGGCGAAGTCAAAAAGAGACTCTTTCTTGCACTGTTTCAGAGGTATGCTGGGGTTATTTCAGTGCTGTAAGAATAAATAGAACTTGAGGCACTTTGAAGGATAATGTAAAAGTATGTGAGAGGACTCTGCGAATTTTCCAAGGCAACATCTTCCAGCCAATTGTCTTCTAGCTTTCACTCTGACCTTAGAAAACATGATTGCTATGCAATAGGCTCTGTGCCCTTTGTAAGCGCACACAGACTGGCCTGCTTGTTTAAAGACATGAGGGAAGCTTCTGCCTAATACTGTGTTCCTTAGGTTTGTGAGGACAGAAGTACCAAAGCAAAACAAAAAGAAACCAACAAGACAACCATGAAACTCCAAACACAAGACAACATTGTAAGTTACTGGATAACTAACGATAAACTACACAAAATCATAGAATGCATGACCAGGGTAGGAAACTAAAAAATCCTCAGTCTAAGCTCCTCTTTAGCAAAGGAAGAGAACAAGACAGAAGCTAAAATACTTTGCCCCATAACCTGGCCAATTATAACAGAATTGAAATCACTTCTTACAGCTTCCTGTCTCTGAGTGCAAGGGTGCCTTTCATTGGGAAACGCAAATCAGTACCAGAATTACAAATGGAAAGCATGTCATGTGGTGGTGCTGCAATGCGTCCAATCCTTTGGCAGTCCCTAGACCTCCCAATTCTGCAGCCCCTGTAGCTATGCAGTAGCCACAGATAAGCCACGGTGTCTTGGTGGTGCAAGTACTCAGGCTTGGGACAGCCCCAGGAAGAATAAAGTAACTGGGCATTTTTAGAGATAAAAATAGCCATTCAAATTAAAGAGAGGGTGGTGCTGGTGCCGTGTAAAATAGACAAAGATACAAGTTTAGATAGTAAAAAAAGATGATTGATGGGAGGTGACAGTCTTTCCCTTGTATTATTTATTTGTCTAGCATTGAGATGTCCTCTTTCAATTACATTGGCTTTTAATACTATGAGAATTGGCCTGTTTAATAGCAAATTTTTTAAAGTCTGGAATATGCCTTTCTAGCTGAAATTGTATATGAGAAATACACTTCTTTTCTATAAAAGTATTTATTTAAGTTGATATTCTGGCTTTCCTGTAGAAACAAAGTCATGTCCACGTGGCCCTCAACATCCCAGAACTTCAGTATGGAGGATGGTGCTTTCTAGTGCTTGCGTCTCTTCTTCTTGCCTGGGCACGACAGAAAGAAACTTTTCTTCTAATTCACACTGCTAAGCCATCAGACCTACATTAGAAAATAATTATTAAATCTATATCAGTCTGTGTTATGAATTTGGGTCTTCAGTCTATTTTCCTAAACTCTCCTTTTTGGTAACTTGATACGGCAAACATGTTCAGAATGAAGGAGAAAGGAAAAGCTAGATCAACCCTTTGGTTATCCTGGGTTTTATCTTAGCAGATTTTTGAGTGGATCAAATGAAATAATACATGTAAATGTGCTTTGGTAAACTTTAAAATGCTGCAACAATTAAAGATCCTATAGTGACTTTAAACATTAACTCGAGGAAGTTTGTTTTAATTGATAGTGTTAAAATATATAAAGAGATATATACATATCAGAAAATAATAAGCCCAGGCATGATGGCTCATGCCTGTAATCCCAGTGCTTTGGGAGGCAGAGGTGGAAGAATCACTTGAACCCAGGAGTTAGAGACCAGCCTGGGCAGCATAGTGAGACCTCATCTCTGACAAAATTTAAAAACCTAGCCAGACATGATGGTGTATGCCTGTAGTTCCAGGTGCTTGAGAGGCTGAGGCAGGAGGATCCCTTGAGACTACATGTTCAAGGCTGCAGTGAGTCATGATCACCTCACTGCACTTCAGCCTGAGTGACAGAGCGAGGCCCCATTTCTAAAAAAAAAAAAAAAAAAAGAAAGAAAGTATACTAATGGCACATGTGTTACACTAGTAGCCAGGCACTGACCTCAGTATGCATACTGATTATCTCACTTGATCTTACTAACCTTGTAAGGGGAGTACTATGATTATTATTATTATTTCCACTTTAAATGTGAAAGTTAAGGCTCAAAAAGATCATACAACTAATAAGTGGCAGAGCCACAGACATTTATAACTCCAGAATATATGCTTCTGACCACTAGGCTCTAATACATGAAATAGAAGTGATATATTTCATTGTACTGTAAAAACACTTAGTATATAACTTTATCATTCTGCTGATCATATGCTAAGCATATCAAGTTTTGTTTGGTTAGGCTTTCTTTCATTTTAATGACAAATCTTGGAAGACAAACTATGCTATGTTCTTTATGAAGGGAGTTCAGAACAAAATAGGTTGTCATTAACTGGCAAACATCAGTGATTCATGTGAAAGACTATTATCTTTGGTGATAGAAGGAGTGCTAGGCTAAGGACCCGGAGCCAGGAATCTGCCATTTCCTGGCTGTGAAATTTATGTAAGTGATATTACTGGAATACATAGTCTACACATCCTTTCTAGCTCTGAAATTCTATGGTTCTCTTATAGAGCCCTTCAATTGAAGATCAGGCATTGTCTATTTAAAAGGCGCATGTAATTCAAATCACAGAGAAAAATGTTTTATACTTGGTTGTGATGATGGCTGTACAACTCTATGAATATACTAAAAGCCATCGAATTGTACACTTTAAATGAGTGAGTTTTATGCTATGTGAATTAAATCTTAATTAAACATATATGATAGCATATATATATAAAATAAAACACACACACACAAGTACCATCCTCCCATTTAAACATTATTTGTCATAAAAGCAGCAGCAGCCAATTGATATTAAAATGAATAAAGTGAAATATTAAAGTAAAAATGTAATAATATGTAATACAAATTACTCTGATAATTGTCAGTGTGATATAAGAAAAGATTTATCTCATGAAGAAAATAAATATGGTATGTTTTCTGGAATAGAGCTTTGAACATCTCTTCTCCAGAATTGCTCCTAATATCAGCTTTAGTGCAGGGCTGATGCCACAGAAATTGTTCTTTATGTTCAGTTGCACTTACACAGAAGGTATTCTACCTCAAGAGTGAGGTTGTTTTGAATGTCAGCTCAATTGTCCCGACTCCACATTCTGCAATTTCTTTTGATGTTTCTGTCATTCTCCTTCTCATTTTACAGCTAAAGAAACGGAGCAGAGAGGGATAAATTATTTATCCTTGGTCACTCAGAACTTAAGTCAGAGTCTAGATGCACACATTGCTACTAAATGGCACAATGATAAAAAGACACTCTACCTTGCAATATTTTAATTTAACACAATAATGACTTATATAGACATACACTCAAAACTTATCCTACATTTTTGGATACTGCCTGGGCCAATTGCTAGTGCATATTTTTGTTTGTGGGCATTGAGTTTACCCAGCCCTCTTTTTTGCCCTTATTTACAACAGAATTTGTAATTCTATTGGTGATAGAAATAAGAGTGAGTAGGTTCAATTTATAAATGAAGAATACTGTATATTCCTCTTTTCTATACACACAGAAACCCAAAGTAAAGAAACACACAGAAGTACACACAAAGTCAATTTTCTCCAAACATCTAGGTTTTTCTTACATCTTAGAGCTAACTCTGATAAGAGTGTTTTAAGATTTCTCCTGCTAAAGTAAAAATTGAGTCAGAAAATTCCTGATTCTTTTGTGAAACGAGTGTCTTATTACTGAACTAAGAAGATAGTTTTTCTAGTATTAACGTCATGTACAGTTTTGGTGTCAGGTGTCACATGGCCTCTCTGGAGATTCTTCCCCTTCACCCAGCGGCAATATCACAAATAAGGAAGCATGTTTCTGAAAAAAAAAAAAAAAAAAAAAAAAACCAAAAACCAAAAAACAAACAAACAAAAACTCAGAGTAGTTTTGCAAATAGTGATGATATAATGTGGATGCAGTATTGAATATCGCTCCCCAAGAATTCTGCACACATTTCGTTTTTAGGACGGGAAATTTCTATTTAGTCTATGGCTTTGTGTGTGAGTGTGAGCCAGTTTCTTATTCAGAAGCTGATGATGGCATATTTTTTTTCCATCTTGATTATTTTCTTGGGATTTCTGGCCATCCTGTTTAGGCTCCTGCTGTTAGCAGGTGGGTCTCATCAGCATCTAAATGCAGGGATTGAGATGCTCTATAAATGCCTGACTAAGGAGGTTAGAGAAACTTTCCTCTTTTACAAATATCCTCAGGATACAAGACCTCAAAAATGTATGCCTAGTCTTTGTAGACATTTCTGTAGAATATTTTTTTCTTTTGGGATTCTTGCCACATTTCCCTCAAGCCTTTTAAAAATATGATTTTTTTTTCATGTTTGAGACTAATTTTTCCCATTGTAGGTGAATATTATTTAAGGAGCAGTTATTTTTAGACATGAAACTAATGAAACTGGAAAAAGTACAAACATACCTTTATCACAGGAGAGATCTTCATATAAACCCTTTTCCCTCTTATGTTATATATCACAGAAGAAAACTTTCTTGATGTGCCAGTGTGAAGACTTGATATGGGGTGAACTGTGTACTTCCCAAATCCATATGTTGAAGCCCTACCCGCTCAGTGTGGTGGCATTTGGAGGTGGGGCTTTTGAGAAATAATTAGGTTTAGATAAACTCATGATGATGGGGCCCTCACAATGGGATTCGTGCCCTTGTAAGAAGAGACACTGGGAGCTTATGCTTGTGTGCTTGCATTCTGTCTCTCTTTCTTTCTCTGTCTTGTATGTGGGGACACAGGGAGAAGTCCACCGTTTACAAGATAGAAACAGCTCTCACCTGAAATAGGTGAGAAACAGCTCTCATTCTGCCAGACCTTGATCTTGGACTATCTAGTCTCTACAACTGTGAGAAAATTAATTTCTCTTATTTAAGCCACCCAGTCTATGATATTTTGTATGGCAGCCTAAAGTGACTAAGGGGCTTTCCATATAACATATATCTATGTAAATATGACTTGGTTACTTTGGGTACTTTGAGTACTTGGTTACTTGGTTACTTGGGTACTTTGATTACAAAGTAGCCAACCTTAATTATCCATTAAAAAAATCCACTGCACAAAATATCAAGAGGTTACAGCTGTAGGAAAAAATGTAGCATATTTTGTCCCAGAAAATGTTCATGTTTCTCTAACAGGTTAAGAGATTCAGTCATAAAATACTAGGACTCAGAGAGTTTATTGTATTTTACTTTCTTTTACCTCCTCCAGAGAGTGCTAAAATCAGAAAGGCAAAACAAGGTTAGAATGGAGCCCATGCAAAGAAAATATGGACCTGAAGAAAAACAAGCTATGGACTATCTTCTGTCTCATGCTAGCAGTGGAGTAGGAAAAGGACTCAAAAGACTTCTACTGGCCATAATGAAGTACCTGTTACTATATTTGCTTTCCTACCATAAGCAAATATAAAACTGGACAATGTATAGGCAACTGATCTCATGCATTTCAAGCAGCACAGGATTCTGATAATTAACAGAAGGAAAGCACATGAGGTGAGCTCTGACATTCACCCTACCTTTTGGCCTGGGGATACTTTTCTTATGATGGCACAAGAGACAGAGCCCAAGTAGAATGGCAGTCTCATTAAATTGAGGAGGCAGAGATCAGAGTTCTGGGCTCTTGACACAGCTAAATTTGCAGAGCAGGAAACCAGAAGAGAACTGAGCCTTGTGTGTGTGAGATGGGAGGTGGAGAGGATAGAAATATGCATAGAGGTTCACTCTGGATCCTTAACCAAGGGCTGGGCTGTGTGTGTAAGGCCTAGTAGAGTAGCTGCTAAGGGGCTGAGAGAGGAATGGAGATACCAGAGGTTGCTTTGTGCTGGGAAACACTGAAGCTCCAATTCAGCCAGAATAGAGAGTCCTTATTGCCTTGAGAATTTAATTGAGATCTTAGAAAAGCCACACCTTTTGAGTAAGGACCACATGTTGTGGTAAGGGTCTCATTCTAAGACTAAGGATCAAACCAAAATAGACCTATGATTATAAAGAATAAGACCAAACTTAAGAAGAGCAAAAAGTCCTTCTAGTAATTTAATTGCCTGTCAGTATAAAAGGCATTCCCCTTTAAAGAAATACAACAGAATCCAGCCTCCCGCAAGTTATAATTATATGTCCACCATATTATAAACAGTTACTTGACTTACAAAGAAACAAGAAAATGCAACAAATAAACAAGAAAAAATAAATTTGATTAAAACAAAGATGAGTTAGATATCATTCTAAACACATATAAGAATATTAAAAAACTATTATAGATAATGTTTAAAAACTATTATAGATAATGTTTAAAGACTTAAATGTAAAGATAATCTTAATGAGTGAACAGATAGGGTATCTAAGCACAAAATTGAGACCTATAAAAAAGAAACAGATGAAAATTCTAGAATTAAAAAAGCACAAGTAAAAGTTCCCTGGGTGGACTTAACAGCAGATTGGAGATGGTAGAAAATTGTCATTAAACTTGAAAACGTATCTGTAGAATTATTTAATCTGAAGAACTTTGAGAAAAAACATTTAATAAATTCCCCAAGCCTCCATGACCTGTAGAACTCTATTAGGCATCTGTCATTGGAGGGAGATGACAGAGTGGGGCAGAAAACAAATTTGAAGAATTAATAGTTGAAAAGTTCATAAATTTGATGAAAACTATCAAATCACATATCGAGGAACCTTAGCAAAACCCATACAAGATAAATAGAATGAAAACCTAGCAACATTAGAGTCAAACCACTGAAACCAAAGATATCAAGAAAATACATATTTTTTAAGTCTTAAGTACCAACTTTTGGGAAAGACAGTAGATTTTGCACCAGATTCACAATAAAGAAAGTGATTTTGTTATAAATCTCAGGGGGAAAGCAAAATTAGCTCTCAAAACTCACATATATTTCAGTCTATTTCATCATGATAAAGATTAATCAGATAAGGATTTGGAGCAGAGGTCATTACTGATAATAGTTGCATTTTGCTGTGCTGTTCTTTTTACCTATATCTTTTGGGAAGCAGGTTCAGCAGCAGGAGTAAGTGGCTATAGAAGGCGTGGGGATTCACTCTTTTGTTATTACCGTCACTGATGGCATTTTTTTCAAAAGGCTAATCTAGAATTGTTTTATTTCATTTCTTACTTCTAGGGTTTATTTAAAACAATAATTGCATCTGATTGAGTCACCAAATAATTAAACATTTACTATGTGTCAGGTGCTTTTAATTACATCATGCCATTTGATCCCCATAACATTATTAGAAATAAGCATTATAGTCACTATTTTTACAGTAGAGGACATTGAAACTTAAGAAAGGTTAGGAAAACTTGCCCTAATCATGCAGCTACTTAACTAGGGGTTCAAATTCAGTATTATCTAACTCTAAAATGTTTTTTCAGTGTTATACAAATAATTTTATAATTACCTGGATTTATAAGGGATTCTTGTTTGTTTTATTTTCTCTTGTATTTTTGGAAAGAAGCTTCAAAATTAAATATCTCTTATAGAATTGCTAAGGTAAGAACAACTCTTATATAGCCAAATGCTTTGATGTGCTCCATCAGCAAGGAATAGGTAAAAGACTAAGGCAAAATGCTGATTAGTCAACACTATGAGCTTAATTATTAGGACAGCATTGCTTATGTATGGCTGCAAACATAGAATTATAAGTAATAAAGCTAAAATATAAAATTCTGAGTGTCATAACTAAGGACATTTGATTTTTAATATTATATAAAATGACATAGAGATGTGCCAAAAATAATATAACAATCACTCATGTGTTGGTCATATTTCAACAAATGCTAACTTTTAAGAATTTTTGCTTCAATTTTTAAAGGAAAAAAATAATTACATGTATAACTCCCCTATATAAGCATTTCCCTCTGTGATACACATTAGTGCTACTCACCAATAGTTATTATTGTTTTTCTTCTACTATAGATGGGATTGGATTTCTTTGCTCCTTGGGGTTGGGTCTGGCTTGATAAATGGCTTTATCCAATAAAATATGAGTACATGCCACATACGTAACTTTCATGTAGAATTGCCAATACTAAAATCGAAGAGTCTCCAAAGCTTTCCTTCTTTGTTAATATGGTCTTGAAGGACATGTTAATGTGGAGGTGAAATGTCAAGCCATTGCATTGAGAACAGTTGGCTTTGGTAATAGACTTCATTGTTTTAAGCCACTAATATTTTGGGGTTGTTTGTTTATCAGCACAGTCTAGACTATCCTGACTACAACACCTTCTCAGCACCTCATCAACACCCTCTTGCCCTTCCAAATCAGCAAAGGAAATAAAGGCCACCACTGTCAAAATTCGCCTTTATTTTCTTTGCTGATTTGGAAGTATAGATTATATTTCTTTTCATTTGGTGAACACCTACTACATTTTATTTTACTTACTTAAATATACATTTTTTTCTAACAAAGTAAAGTTATTCAAAATATGTATCTATACTTAAAAATGCATAATATGCTTTGACTATTCACACAATCCCAATTCCATATCATTTCTTATTAACTATTATATAGAATTGTATCTATAATTGTTAAAGTAGAAAATACTCTTAAGCTTTTATCATCTAAACTTTTAAAGATTTGTTCATATTCTGAAATGATAATTCAATTAAGCATAGAATTCTAATGGAAAGTTATTTAACCCCAGTAACTGGAAGATATCACTCCACTTGGTTCTACAATCTATTGTTACAGATAAGATTTGTTTTGTCTTATGAATGTTTTTCATTTATAATTCGTCTTTGTTTTTCAAAAAAAAAAATTTGTATTTATCCTTGATGCACTGTATTTAGTTTCCTTGCAATGTACCTAAATGTGAATTTATTTCAATTGACCACACATTTCATTTTACTTTTTGTATACTTTCAATCTCAGAACTCATGTCTTTTTTTAATTCTAGAAAGCTCTCTATTAATAACCCTTTAATCAGTAATACTAGTTATCATATTGACAATCCATTGATTATGCTCTCCCCAGGTGTGTAAGTATGCTAAATTTAGAACACAGGTTATTATTCTTTAAGGGTATCTCCAAATGTAAGAATAAAATATGCTCTTGGCCTTGCATGGTGGCTCATGCCTGTAATCCTAGCACTTTGTGAGGCTGAAGCAGGAAGATCACTGGAAGCCAGGTGTTCAATACCAGCCTCTGCAAAATAGCAAGATCCTATCTCTATTAAAAGTTTTTAAAAAAATTAGCCAGTAGTTAATTTTGGTGGCAAATGGTAGCACATGCCTGTAGCCCCAGCTACTCTTGAGGCAGAGGCAGGAGGATTGCTTGAGCCCAGGAGTTTGAGGCTGTAGTGAGCCTCTGGCCATTCTACTGTACTTCAGCCTGGGTGACAGAGCAGGATCCTGTCTTTAAACAAGACAAAACAAAAAAACTAAGCTAAAAAATGCTCTCTTGCTGTCTTATTTGTGTAGGTTGTTACAATAACGATCCTGATACACAATACCTCTCAGTATCCAAGCTCTTATGTAGTCCTTTCCACACTGACTCTAGGCTTGGTCATGTGATTTGCTTCGTCCAATAGGCTATCAGCAAATGTGACATAAGCAGAGACTGAATATAAGCTTGTGCATTGGGGATGGCCCTGTTGAAACCCTGAGATCACCATCTTACAAGGACTCATGGTCTAGCCTTCCTGACATAATCCCAGCCAACCCTCTAGTAGAATGCAGCCACAGGAAATATCAGCAGAACCAAAGCAACACTCAGAATTATGAAAAAGTATAATTTCTTGTTGTGTTAAGTCACTGAGTTTTGGAGTTATTTTTATATAACAATAGTTAAGTAATACAATGTCTGATTTTTAAATCTCTCCCTCCCAATAATATGTTTCAAATTACATACAAATTTTTATACCTAATTAAGATGATGGCATACAAAACAAGCTTTTCAGATTTTGCAGCTTATGTTTTGTTATTCCTAGAATGAAGTCATAGTATTCTGGGGTACAATTAATCATATTATGAACTTATGTCAGCCTCAAGATCTGAACTCAGGAAAAAAAAAAGGAGCAGATTAAATATATAAATAAAACAATGTTGAGGGCATGGAGAGAAATCAAGATTACATTGTTATAGGTAGAAAACTGTTCATTTGAAAATGCCCTGCCTCTGAAGAAAACAACAGGGTGATGTTGGGAGGTGTGGTGGAAGATGTGAGTAGTAATTACTGTTGTGATTTTCATTCCCTGAGAAATGAAGTCCAATTTTACATGGAAAAGGCACATGGTTGCCTCTCATGTTTACATGGAGACTTCCCGTCATAGTTCCTTGGAAGCCATGTGTCTAACTTAACGATCAGACTTCCAGTTAGTCATTTGCTGGTGTTAAATCTGGCAGAGTGAATTGTACAGTCGAGAAGTGACCACTCTCATGATGGAATTTAGGTAGAACAACTGCAAAGTGTTTTCCAAGTGCTTCCCAAGGGGCATGGATAACTCCCTCCTTAGAAGCAGATTGCCTCTTCATTTTTTACTAACAGTGTGTCTATGTCTCTTGAATTCAGGATTATTCTGACTTGAGACTAATGAATATATATACATATATGCATATATATATATATATATTTATCTTTGATGCAGTGCATTTAGTTTCCTTGCAATGTAACCAAATGTGAATTTATTTCTCTTGACCAAACATTTTACTTTTTGAACACTTCCAATCTCAGAACTCATGTTTTTTTTTAATTCTAGAAAGTTCTCAAGAACCCTTTAATCAGTAACACCAGTTCTCATATTGACAACCCATTGATTAGTTTATGCTCTCCCCAGGTGTGTAAGTGTGCTAAATTTAGAACACAAGTTATTATTCTTTAGGGGTAGCTCTAAATGTGAGTATATATATATATGTACACACACATACATTTATATATTTTTGAGACAGAGTCTCACTCTGTCACTCAGGCTGGAGTGCAGTGGGACAATCTTGGCACACTACAACCTCTGCCTTTCACGTTCAAGTGATTCTCATGCCTCTGCCTCCCAAGTAGCTGGGATTATAGGTGTATGCCACCATAGCCGGCTAATTTTTGTTTGTTGGTGTTTTGTTTTGTTTTGTTTTGTTTTATAGATACAGGGTTTCACTATGTTGACCAGGCTAGTCTCAAACTCCTGAACTCAAGTGATCTGCCCACCTTGATCTCCCAAAGTGCTGGGATTACAGGTGTGAGCCACCTTGCCCGACCGACTAATGAATATAAAAAAAAAAAAGAAAAAGAAATTGAATAAACTCAATTAGGACTGATAAAGGGGGAATCATCTTTACTGAGTAACCTGGAACTTTCCTAAGTACCTGGTTAGGGGGTATAGAAGCTAAGCTAATAGTTAGGTCCACAGCAGCCAAAAGGCTCTTTATTTTTAAGGAAGACCTTTATGTGGAAACTTAAATTAGGAAAACGAAGATTATCTTCCTAACAAATTCACAAAAACAATGAAAGCAAAATAAAAGATTTAAGAGGAGCTGTTTGCACATTTTAGATCCTTATAATCAGTCTGACCATACTTTTATTTATCCCCAGCCAACTTTTAATTTCAACAGATAGAGATGCCTCTTGTAGTCATGATATTTACTCTCCAGTAACAAAGGCTTGAGAAATCGTAAGAACACTAATAATTAATGCACTGTAGTAAGTAACATGTAAGCAGTTTTTACCTTCTGGATGGACTGGGGAAGGCTTTCTAAGGCAGATGATAATTCAGTAGGTCTGTAGAGAGTGAATAGAGTTTGCAAGATGAAACATGAGAAGAAAGCATTTCCAGACCAATGAAAGAGACAAGTAATAGCATGAAGATATTGAAACCCCTGCTAAGTTGGGGGAGTCATTTTAGTTGTCTTGCTTAATTAGGACTTAGGAGGCATGGACAAATTGGGATAGTTATCAAATGCAATTGAAAAGTTTGTTTGGAATAAGATTTTAAGGAATCTTGTCTACCAAAGCAATCCATTTGCTGATCATTTGAGGGAGCCACCAGAGATTAGTAGGCAGGGAAAAGAATAATGAGAACTAGGCATTTTCTAATTTTTCTTTTTTCCCATATCCATATTTTAGGATAATACTGGAGGCTGCCATGGGAGAAGTCTGCACAAAAAGAGCAAGTTTAAGAGCTTCAGCAGTCATAAATGGCTTGAGAAGATTATGCTAGAGATTGAAGCAGATGGAAGATTCTAGAAACAGAAAGCTTTCTTTTCATTGGTGTGAGTCTTGAATATAAATGGAAATCAGAGGTCTGTAATAGCAGGCCAGTGTGGATAAGGCAGTAAGGTTTTGAGTCTGAGGAGATGGCTGGGGGCAGTTTGTAGACTTATTGTTAGTCCACTGTAGAATTTGAGACTATAGCCAGGGCTTAAGGTTCCAGTTTCAAATTAAAGACAAAAGAAATCAGCAATACCAAAATGAAGACAGAAGCCTGGGAATTGTGCCTCAAGATCTGGACTGAGAGGGCATTTCTACACAACAGCTCTCCTAAGGGCAGGGCTATGACCGTTGTTGCTAAGCTGTCACCATCTCTCCTTCCCTATTAGACTGGCTTCTGTGGGGTAATTAACCAGTACAAGGATGTATGGGAAGCTCTTCTGAGAAGACCTCACATTAAAACAAAGTGTCCTTATTCAAGCTGGGTCATATTTGGGCACCTTGCTATTACAGCTTTGAGGAAGGATATCAAACTGTCATATTCACCTATGAGTTTAGGATCAATGGAGGGAAGAGAACAGAAGGGCCACACAGAAGGGGAAGCTCAGGCACAGACGGCCAGAAGCCAGGTTCACTGTAGAGGTGAGATTATCAAAGATGACCATACAAAGGCTGCAGAGGCAAGATGCTTCCAATAGCCAGGAAGAATGTGGGCAGGGGAGAATTTGGTCCATTCGAAGTTAGAATGGTATATGAAGACACTTGTAATCAAATAAATGGAGAACATATTTGTAAAGGGAAATAAAGTAGGAGTTAATTTTTTTAACAAATTATGATTGAAATCTAAAATGCCAAGATTAACATTCTACAAGGGTATTAATACAACAATGCCATTTTAACTCAAAGAATGTCTAAATATTTGTGCAAAATAGCTGCTTACTGATGCTTGTGAAAAGGAAGAGATTGCTTTCCAGCACACTGTATCAGAGAGCCATGATAATAGCCATAGCTTAAGCAGACAAAGTAAAACATAAAAATCCAAAAAACTATCCATCACTACTACCATAACTCTTTAAAAATGCAAAGCTATTATTTATGGCACATTCCAATTCAGTTAACTTCCTTGTTGCCTTTAAATAGATGCCCCGACTTAATTGAAGTGTTTTAGTTAATAACATAAAAATAACAAATTGGAACTAGAAAATGATTACAAAATAGAAAAAAAGCCTGGGAATGTCAAGTGGTTCTTAAGAATATCAGATAAGGGAGCTCATTCAATGATAGAACAAGAAATACTAGAGCGATAAGCTGAAAGCTACATAGGACTGAAGTTTTTTAGACTCTACATTTATCAAAGTATTGGGTCAATTTTGTTGTGGACATCAAAACTATCTCAAGAAAAAGCTCAAATTATTACACTGCACTGGAATTTTAGTTTATCCATTAAGATTTGCAGGGAGCAAAACAGCAGCTTCCTTGTTATAATGCTGTTTGTCCTAATGAGGGGAACTTAAGGGAGGCAGAGAGAGAAGCACATACTGTCTTATTTCAATATGAAACCCAAACAGCAAGCAACTGTCTCTTCTACAGAAGTGCAACCTCAAAGAGTTCTGAGAGTTTGTGCTGTATCACAGCTGGGACCTTGTTGTAGTCCAAATTAGTGTGTGTTCCTCAATATCCTAGGGGAGGTTCAGATATCCTTTCAATCATTCTCCTGGAATTCTGGCTTCTGAGAATTTGATATGAAATGGAAATTGACTAACACGAAGAAAAGACAGAAACTTGGCCTAAGGCCAACCATTTTCTTTCCTTAGTACAGGGTAACCATATAACTTATTTTCCAACTTGGACAGACTCCGAAGGGGACTCTTTTAAGAATTGTGCCAGGACAATGGGAGTCGGTAGCAACTGTCCCAGGTAAATGGAACATACACTCGGTTTAGTCATAGAGAATCTATGTCTAATATATTGTTTCTTTAGTTTTTGTATACCTTAGTAGCTAAATATGACTAAATGTAGCTAGTCTTTATAAAGTGTAAGCTTTTTATTCTTTAATACTCTGTGGCTTTGTGAGACAATTTGGTGTCACTTAGGCCCTGTACCTCTGAGTTTACTGAGAATAAAAACTCATGATTCAAAAAGTTAAACAATCGTTAATGAAGTAACTCCAAAGAGCCCTAAGAGATCACACACATATGGATTTCTACTCTATAAGTTTAATTATTCATAGTACAGAGTGACTTATGAGAAGCCTCATGCCTCATGAATGATGAACATTGAATCTGTTCATAAATAATAGATTAAACTTTAAATCAACAACCATTAGAGAAAACAGAAATGTATTATGGTGAGTTTCATTCATATATATATCTGCCCTTTTCTATATATTTTAATTAAACCAATTTAAGTCATAAATTCTTCAATTATAATTCAGGCATAGGTTCTTTAATCAAAAACAAAAGATAGTCATCTGGCATTAAAAGAGGAAGAAGGAAGTGATCACTAACAGCTGGAATCAATGGTCATATGTAAATATAAACCATGGTTCTTGGGGCCACTGTTTGTTTTTGTTTCGTGTTTTTTTTTGCCAATATTGAAATTGTCCTGCAATGTCAAAGTCATCTTTCTAAATCTAGTTGCTAATACTATGGCATCCTTTTTTTTGCTATTCTTAGTATTGTAAGAATGCGAACTCAGAACCTATTAATAGAAAGTCTTCCCTTTGGAAAACGGAGCTTAGACCCAGAAAGGAGGGTGCTGCATTACCAGCTCTCTGCTCTCCTCCTCTGAACAGTCTCTCCCCTAGGTTTCCCCTCCTCCTCCTCCTCCTCCTCCTCTCCCTGCAGATTGGTCCCTCCATCTCTTCGCCATTCTGACCCCTTTAAATTTCTTTGTATAGAATTTTTTTAATAAAATTTCTTTTTATAGCTAGAGTCCTATTTTTTTCCTCTTTATTTTGGGCCTAATCTATCAATTATTAACATATGCAGTTTTTCTAATGTGGGAGGAACAAGATTGCTCATTCATTCAACACATTTTGATTGAGAGCCCACCGTGTTCCAGATGCAAGGATCAGCAGTGAATAAAAAGAGATAAAAGTCCCTGCCTTCATGAATCTTAAAGGACAAAAGAAAGCCGCTCTCAGGTTCATCAAAAGAGTGTAATATATATATAACAACTCTTCCTAGTACTAAGGTTAACTACCTTTATCTTCTGATATTCATTTCATAATATATGCTGTATTTATGTTACATATATATGTAAATGCATAGAAAAGTTTGGGAATAACAATAAGAAAATAGGTTCATTTTGCATGTGTGTGTTGTATATGTGTGTAATCATACAATACATATTCAGTAATTGCTTTTGGCATTTAATAGTTTTTTTTTCTTGGTTTTTCATCAAACAAAATATATTTCCCTATCAGCACATATAAATTTATCTCATCATTTTCATGACTGCTTAGTGAAGATGTGCCTTGTACCTATTGTAGGACATTCAAGGTTGCTTCCAAATTTCAGTGTTTTGGATAATGCCACACTGTCTTGCACATATCTTTTGCAAAGATGTCAGGATTCCTGTGGGATTGATTCCCAGTTGCTAAGTCAAAACAGATGACTATGTTACCTATAGACAAACACTGCCTGTTACAGGATGTACCTCAGCATCTGGAGAAAAATGCAACTCAGAGGAAAAGTATTGGGTATGAAAGAAAAAACTTTGTACTAATTTATATAGGGTATGGCTGTATTCCTCCTTTATCAGAAGCAGAAGTCTGTGTTGTCACTTTAACAATGGAAAATAAAGGTACAGAACATAAGAAATAATTGTGTACATTTAAGGGGTAGGATTAAAAAGGATGGAGAAACTGGGGGCAGGGAAACTTTTCACTTTTCCCTTCTATGCCATTTGACTTGTTTATAACAGGTAGGTATTCATTTTATTTAAAACTAAGTAAATTTTCATAAACTATATGTAAAAAAAATATTTTCCCTGTATTCTCCCAGTGAAAACCATAAGGCTTCATTCATCCAAGAGAAATGACAGGTTTGGGGTTTTTTTGAATAAAGTTTAATTAAAGAACTGCTTCTGAAAACTTTAGGGTGATAGGAGAAAGCTTGTCCAAGTAATCAACTTTTCAAAGTCAAGAATGAAAAATAAATTTAAAATGCTTGTCAACTTCAATCCTGATTTCTTTTCAAATCAACAGAACAGTTTCAAGTTGAGGACAGTTATGTAAAGAGTCAAACACAAGGAGTTATTGGTAAATCAAAATTAATTTTGTTAAGTTAATTAAGCAACTTTCTTCCCTGTATCCCATACCTCTGCTTTGTATACATGGCTCTTTTAGTTCCTACTTTACCTCCTAGGTTAATTTTTTTTTCTGTCTTGGTTAAGAGGTTCAGAAGCAACTTCATGAACAATGAATAAAAACCTAAAAATGATTTGTTTCATGGTAGTCTGTATGATTTAGCATTGCAAGGCTCTAGCTTGCTTTACAGCTCCTGATCCAGCAAGTTACATAACTTTTGGCTTAATTTCTAAAGATTAACTGTTTATGTGAAGTGGCTGATATGGTTTGCTGTGTCCCCACCCAAATCTCACCCTGAATTGTAGCTCCCACAATTCCCATGTGTCATGGAAGGGACCCAGTGGGAAGTAATTGAATCATGGGGGCAGGTCTTTCCCATGCTGTTCTCATGATAGTGAATAAGTCTCATGAAATCTGATGGTTTTATAAAGGGGAGTTTCCCTGCACAAGCTCTCTCTTGCCTGCTGCCATGTAAGACATCCCTTGCTCTTCCACCATGATTGTGAGGCCTCCCCAGCCTCGTGGTACTGTGAGTCCCTTAAACCTCTGGTTCTTTAAAATTACCCAGTCTCAGTTATGTCTTTATCAGCAGTGGAAAAATGCACTAATACAGTGGTGGAGAGAGAAGAGCAACGGAGAGAAGAAAGTCCTTTAAGGAAAGCATTTTGGCCTTTCTCCATCATGTCCCTTGAATATAGATTATGTTGGTAGGGTATCAGCTGATGTATCACAATATTTGTTGGGTGATAAGTGGATAATAAAAAGTGGATCATTTTCCTTTAGTCAGGAAGATCAGGTGAAGATACCTAAATCCGGGGTTAGTCCCAAACTAAACTCGTCCATATAATATATTCATATCCTAGTCATTCCTAATTATTACATCCCTGTCAGTCCTGGCTTGCTCTGAACCAGGTCTTTCTTCACATTTAAATTTCACACCCACTCCCCACCACTCAACCCACCCTCAGGATATCACCTCTCAGGGAATAGTAGCTAATTGACTTTCTAACTGGATTCACAATGAAATGTTAATGGCATATTTACCTACTTTAGAGAAAACATGCTTTTAAAAGCAAAAAAATAAAAAAAGAAGAAAGAGATATCTATACAACAGTGCCTTCATCTGGATGAATGGAGGTGAAGATTTCAGCCAGTATTCATTGTTCTGAGGGGAAGAGAGTGGCAGTATTTTCTCCCAGGCCTGCCTGCTGCTTTGGTACTTAACACTGACATTTCCAATTCTCCTACTTTTTATTATTTAACCTCCAGTGTCTCTAGGAAAACCCAGATTTCCATTTTGATCATATTGATGTTATTCAGGGCTGTTTTGAGCCCTTGTGCTCTTACTTTTGGCTACCCCACATGCATAACATATCAAACAAATTAAAATCCACCCATATCCTACATTAAATATAATTTATATTGCAATTATAAGAGTAGAGTTGTAGCTGACTAGTTGATGTAATGTTATTTTTATAGATAGCTAATTAAACATTTATTAATTTCCATTTTGCAGCTTGCGTTTGTGGTTTGGAGCCAATACTTTAAAAATCTTACAATCTATTGGCACTGGTCTCCAGTGACTAACAGATAAAATGGCCTTGCTGATGCTAATTTAATATAGGAGTATATTTTTAAACTCTTACAAAAAATAGAGCCATTTAAAATGTTTTGCCTTTCTAATGAATGCATCCTTTTTTCTTTTTTCTTTCTTTCTTTTTTTTTTTTCTTGAGATGGAGCCTTGCTATGTCACCCAGGCTGGAGTGCTATGGTGTGATCTTGGCTCACTGCAACCTCTGCCTCCAAGGTTCAAGCGATTCTCCTGCCTCAGCCTCCCAAGTAGCTGGGATTACAGGTGCCCGCCACCACACCCAGCTAATTTTTTGTGTCTTTACTAGAGATGGGGTTTCACCATGTTGGCCAGGCTGGTCTCAAACTCCTGACTTTGTGATCCACCTGCCTCAGCCCCCCAAAGTGCTGGGATTCTAGAGATGGGGTTTCACCATGTTGGCCAGGCTGGTCTCAAACTCCTGACTTTGTGATCCACCTGCCTCAGCCTCCCAAAGTGCTGGGATTACAGGCATGGGCCACCGTGCCCAGCTGAATGCATCCTTTTTTCATAGCAAACTACCTTCCTGAAATCTCTGTATCTATCCTAATTCTCTAATTTTTGAAAAATTATAAAGTACCTTTTTTCATCACAGACAATTCTCTTCTTTATTTTCACATTTTGATATTTAAGATCTAAAGTTACAGTCTTCCTGTTTTAAGGCAATTTCTTTAATTTGCTATTTATTATCCACTTTCCATTGGATCATCTCTTTTAAAAAATCAGTGCTCAACCTTTGATTTCTAAAAAGATACTTTGTGGTCTGATGAAGCCTCCAACCCCTCGACTATAATAGTTCCTACAGAAATTGTTTGTGTCCTTCCATTTCATGTTTTTCCCGACTGTATTTTTTTTTTTTTTTGAGACAAAGTCTTTCCCCGTCACCCGGGCTGGAGTGCAGTGGTGTGATCTTGGCTCACTGCAACTTCCACCTCCCATGTTCAAGCGATTCTCATGCCTCGGCCTCCTGAGTAGCTGGGATTACAAGCGTGTGCCACCATGCCTGGCGAATTTTTGTATTTTTATTAGAGACAGGGTTTCACCATGTTGGCCAGGCTGGTCTTGAACTCCTGGGCTCAAGTGATCCACCCCCCCTTGGCTTTCCAAAATGCTGGGATTACAGGAGTGGGCCACTGTGTCCAGCTCTGACTTTAATTCTTACTAACATGCAAATTGCAGTGTACCATATCACCCCATTTTGGAGTATGACACACGAATGCATGTGTGAGATGCTCTGAAAACCCCCAAACTGAGTACAAAGTAGTCCTTCTCAAAACATGGGCACCCTGGGTTCACAGAGGTCAGAATTTCTCATATCCTTCAAAGTTGGGGAGCATTTTGGTAGAGTCTGAAAACTGTTCTTTGGTTAGTTGAAAAATGTCTTCCCTGCATATTTTTAATAAACCTCCATCTCTTAACTTACAGAGATAAAAATAAAATGGTTTTCCTTCTCTCCTCCTATGTCTTATAGTCTACTTGTCATCCAAATGAAATAAATGCACTTCCTTATTTTCTTAGTAGGCAAAGAGTAAAAATTTCATACTAGGCTAGTTATTCTGCAAAAAGAGAACATTTAAACAGAGGTTAGTACACAGTGGTAAAATCAGTAAAAGTTTCAGTGCTTACATTAGAAAAACAAATATTTATATCATTGAACCTAAAATTTGCTTTCTAATACAATGTTTTGTGGTCTGCCTAAATGACGGCAATTGATTTCAGGATGAATCAAAATGACATGAAGAAGATATTAAAGAAAATATTTTTTTGTTTGTTTCTGTCCCACAGTCCTGAAGGCAAAAATGAATTGTACTCTTCTTATACATATTGCTGCTTTCAAGATTTCCATTTTACACCTTTGATGGGCCTTAGTTTTTGGGTTGTCTACAAAGTCAAGATTCTCTTATTTGGAAAACCTGAATATAGCCTTGCAGTACAAAGCACTGGTCATGCTGTCCACTTTCAGAAGATGGCATGGAATTCACAGCAACAAGAAATGTTTTGGAATGCTGGCAAAGGAGCAGAAAACAGTGTCCTCCCCACACATTTAGAAAAATAAAGGTACGGAGGACATGGCGTACTACTTATTAAAGACTTTGAAAAACACCACACCTCAGTAAACATTCCTCAAGAACTGAGGAAACACTCTGGGCAATGGCTTACCTCAGTTCCCTCAATTCTGGTTTGAGTGAATGGGACAATAGTACAGACACAATGCCAGCTGTGGAAGCAAGAGAGCCAAGGACACACAGGCTCACTCTGTAAACAAGGCTAGTGTCCTGCTTCAGGCACTTTGTGTTGTTTTGTCATCCCAAGAGGCGTTTGGGATTTGCTGAAGACTCTGCTAGCTCAACAAGTCTTGGTGCTTTCTTCTGTTTCTGAATTAAACACTTAGTTACTTCCTCTTTTTTGACCATCGGAGCTCCTGATTGGGCTTTCTGTTTATCTCCCCATAAGCTGATATAAGCTCAGCTGCCCCTGACACTAGTTTCTTTTCCTCTCTCTTTTTAGTTGAAGATGCTAATATTATCATCTTCAGTGACAGTAACCAAATAAAATCAAATATTCAGCTTATGATGGGCCAGCATACTGCCATTCCCTTTTGCTGTCTAAATGTATCTGATATTACCATGGAGAGGAAATGATCTACTAAAAAGGTTCCCAAGTCGGACATCATTCTGGATTAATTCCTATAACAGGAGATTTGCACTAAACTGGCTTCTCTTCTTCAGTGTGAGAAGCAAATATTCTTCCTGGAAGCCATTTTCCTGAATAACTAACAACCTGTTCAACTACCTCCAGCCCCTTTAAACACCATTATCTCCTACTGAACTTATGCTGGAGTTTTGCAAAAAGCTAGTGAGAGATCCATTCTGTCCTCAGGTTTTTCCAGAGCAGTGGTTCCCAAATGTTGCTCCACTGACCAGCTGCACCAGAAATATCTGGGAAGCTACAAAGAAGATTGATTCTAGGCCCTCATTCTGAAGAATCTCATTTAGTATGTCTGGGTGGAGACCAGACATCAATGTTTTCTTAGGTCATGCTAACTCATTGTAGGCTATTTAGGTTGGTGAAAAAAAAAAAAAAAAAAAAAAAAAGCAAAACCAGCAATTACTTTTGCAGCAACCTATTATCAACTAAAGACCACTTCTGATTGTCTACCTCCCCGCCCCTCATTTCTGATTTCCCTTTTTATGAGTCATCTACGTGTCTCAGCATCCTTTCTCTGTTTCATCACTTGGATTGAGAACATCTTTCAGATTTGCCACCCCAGCTTCAACTTCTAACATCCTTCCAGGACATGACTTGTGATCATGGCTACTTTGGTTTTATCCTTTCAACTCTTCCAGTCCTTGGTTGACCCCCTCCTGCCAGAGAAGAAACATCAGACACAAGTAACTAACAGGCAAGGTATTTGAAGCATGCACCAGTGCAATTGCTTGATTTGCTGTGCTTACAAGAAGCCTTTATGCAAAGGCCTTATGAAAATTACTTATAAGTGATACACAAAAAGTAATTTACTTTTTATTTATTTATTTTTTGAGACAGAGTCTTGCTTTGTCGCCCAGGCTGGAGTGCAGTGGCACCATCTGAGCTCACTGAAACCTCCGCCTCTCGGGTTCAAGGGATTCTTGTGCCTTAGCCTCCCAAGTAGCTAGGATTACAGGCACCCGCCACCATGCCAAGTGAGTTTTTGTATTTTTAGTAGAGATGGGGTTTCATCATGTTGGTCAGGCTGGTTTCAAACTCCTGACCTCAGGCGATCCTCCCACCTCAGCCTCCCAAAGTGCTGGGATTATAGGCTTGAGCCACTGAACCCGGCCACTAAAAGTAATTTAAAAAGAAGACCTCAACTATCAACTTTGGGCTTCAAAAAGTGCATCGTCCCTGTATCTTGCCCTAGCTTAGTTGCACTGTCTTCTAGGGTGGATATATGAGAAGGATATAGGCTGGTGGCAACTAGGCAGCTGTCACACTCTGAAGGACAAGCACAAGGAGGCAAAGCAAGGAAATTATCTGTGGTTATGTGAAGCATAGTTCCAAAAGATTCTGCCATGCTGTAGACTGCTGAAAAGCAAGACCAGCACATAGACTAACCTTATGAGTAACAATTCATGCTGGGCACGCTTAGTTAGAGGCAAGTTACAAGTCTCCCTCAAAGGATGAAAGCAAGCAAACAAGAAGAAAAGCATTCATTTAGAAAAAGAATAAAAATCAACCAAACCAGGCTGCAATATACATTTCTTTGGAATTTCAGGCTGTAGTCTTATAGCAAAATGTTTAGAGTATATTGGCAACTTTGCCCATATTATACAGCTGATTCTGAAGATGAAAGTTCAGCTAGAAAACAAAATTGTTTGGGTACACACTAATATGTTTTCAGTGTTTTGAAACAGATTACAAATAATTAGAAAAAAATCCTAATGGTAAAAGTTTGAGTTTATTCTACATATAGATATTTTTCAAAGGTTCTTTACAACTCAGAATTTCCTTCAGAAAAATGGTCTGGGCTGATACTCTGCCATTGTGAGTGGGAGTGCATTTTATTAAAGTCCACTTGGTCAAGTGTCAGTGGATGACCTTGAACAGGCATGATAGATATAACATGGTATCAGGGGAACCAGCCCCCAATATTTCAAGATAGGTTCTTTTCTATTTTCCCTAAGTGTCAGCCAGTCTGACAAATAAAGAGAAAGAGTACAAAAGAGATAAATTTTACAGCTGGGCCTCCGGGGTGACATCACATGTCGTCAGGTTCCATGATGCCCCTTGAGCCACAAAACCAGCAATTTTTATTACAGATTTCAAAAGGGGAGGGAGTGTACGCATAGGGAATGGGTCACAGAGATCACATGCTTCAAAGGCAATAAAATATCATAAGGGCAGAAGGGCAGAGCAAGATCACAAGGCCAGGGCAAAATTAGAATTACTGTTGAGGTTCCATGTCCCGTTGGGCATGCGTTGTCATTGATAAACATCTTAACAGGAAACAGAGTTCGAGAGCAGACAACCGGTCTGACTAGAATTTGCCAGGCTGGAATTTCCTAATCCTAGCAAGCCTAAGGGCACTGCAGGCGATCAGGGTGTATTTCATCCCTTATCTTCAACTGCATAAGACAGACACTTTCAGAGTGGCCATTTTAGAGACCGCCCCCTGGAAATACATTCTTTTCCCAAGGCTATTCCTTGCTGAAAAAAGAATTCAGAGATATTTCTCCTATTCACTTTCTGTAAGAAAAGAATATGACTCTGTTCTGCCCAACCCCGCAGGCAGTCAGACCTTATGGTTATCTCCCTTGTTCCCTGAAAATTGCTGTTATCTTGTTCTTTTCAAGGTGCCCAGATTTCATATTATTCAAACACCCATGTTTTACAAACAATTTGTGCAGATAACTCAATCATCACCGGCTCCTGAAGCGACATACATCCTCAGCTTATGAAGATGACGGGATTAAGAGATTAAAGTAAAGACAGGCATAGGAAATTATAAGAGTATTGATTGGGGAAATGATAAATGTCCATGAAATCCTCACAATTTATGTTCAGAGATTGCAGTAAAGACAGGCGTAAGAAATTATGAAAGTATTAATTTTGGGAACTAATAAATGTCCATGAAATCTTCACAATTTATGTTCTTCTGCCACGGCTTCAGCTGATCCCTCCGTTCAGGGTCCCTGACTTCCCGCAACGATGTGGGCCTGGAAGGATTCTTTCTTTTTTTTTTTTTTCTGAGGCAGGGTCTAGCTCTGTTGCCCAAGCTGGAGTGCAGTGGCTCTATCTCAGCTTTCTACAGCCTCTGCCCCCTGGGTTCAAGCTATCTTTGTGCCTTAGCCTCCTGAGTGCTCGGATGACAAGCATGCACCATCACACCTGGCTAATTTTTGTAATTGTAGTAGACATGAGGTTTTACCATGTTGGCCAGGCTGGTCTCACATCTCTGGCCTCAAGAGATCCTCCTGCCTTGACCTTCCAAAGTGCTGGGATTACAGGTGTGAGCCACTGCACCCAGCCATAGAAGCATTCTTTTAAGCAGGTCAGTTGCTCTGCCTTTATTTTCTGCCAACTTTTTTCTCAGTTCTATATGATGAGAAAAAAGTGATGTTATATCCTTTACCAACTCTCTTACAAGGTATATTCCATAATTGTGTTTTAATGTGGTTTTTATTGGCATACAGAAGGGTACATAAACCATAAATATGTAGCCTAATAAAGGCCTAATATTTATGAACTCTTACTCTTATAGTAGAGACAAAGTCTTATTGTATTGCCAAGGCTGATCTCGAACTCCTGGGCTCAAGCAATTCTCCCATTCCAACCTTCCAAAATGCTGGGATTACAGGTATGAGCCACCGCACATAACCCAACAAGGTAAAAAAAAACCTCTTGTAATCACCACCCAATCAAGAGAACATTACCAGCATCCTAAAATTCCCTATTGTGTCCCATTACAAACACTACTCAAGCTGCCTTTTAATGCCACAGATAGTATTGCCTGACTTTGAACTGCGTATACAAGGAATTATATGGTAATTCCACATCTGACTTCTTCCACTTAGTATTCTGTTTGATTCAGCAATGCTGTTGGTGCTAACAGTTAGTACATATTTTAAAGTAAAAAGTAGTCTTGGATGTGTAATATGCAAGTATGTCTGTCAAAAAAGACTAAGATTCTGTTAAGAGCAAACAATAGTAAGAAATATTGTCAGTAATTTACTTATACCCAATATGATTCACTTATGTACTTTACTTGCCTGGCTGTTTTAGGTGTTTTTTAACCTTTATGTTGAAGTAAAATATACAGAAAAGTATGTATATGTATACAGCTTCATTAATTTTCTCAACTGAATATACCTGCATAACCACTACTCAGATAAAAAGCTGAATATTATCAGCACCCATAAAACTTCCTTTTTGGCCATCTTCCAGTACCTACTTACCCCCAAGGATAATACTATCTTGAATACAACATAAAGTAGTTTTGCCTGCTTTTAATTTTGTGAAATGACATCTTGTGGAATATACTCTTTTTTTTTTTTGTAAAACTATTCCTGTTTTTTTTGCATGTAGTTACAGAATATTTATTATTATTACTGTGTGGTATTTCATTATATGAATATACTATCATTTATTTAGTCATTCTATTGTTAAAATAGGTGGTAGAATGGGAATTGGGAAATTTCCAGTCTGGGGCCATTACAAATAATGATGCTCTAAAGGTTTATTTTGGTGCAGATATATATGCATTTCTGCTGAGAAAACTAGAAACTAGGAATCTACCTAGTAGTGAAATTGTTAGGTCACAGAGTACTTTTACGTCCAGTTTGGTGATTACCAGAGTCTCCAAGCTGGTTGTATCAATTTATGCTTCTACCATCAGTGTTTGAGAGCATTCTAGTGGCTCTATAACCTTGTCTACATCTGGTATTATAACCTTGTCTACATTTGGTATTGTAACCTTGTCTACATTTGGTATTATAACCTTGTCTACATTTGGTATGTAAGTTTGCATAATATGGGGGCAGTCTAGTGCTATCTCACTATAGTTTTACTTTGCATTTCCCTGGTTACCAATGAGATAATCAAATATTCATATGTTTCTTAGATATTGATTTTTGTAATGTGCCTATTCAACTAAAAATTTGAACACACTACCTGTTCTCTGACTTGTAAGAGTTCTTTATATATTCCAGATATAAGATCTTGTGGGATAGATAGATATTGATATAGATGCAGATATGCAGATATGTATACCTTTGTGCTCTCTTAATAATCTGTGTTTAGAATTTTCATGTAACTCCGTTTATCAATGATTTCCTTTAAGGCTAGTGCTTTATGGATCCTATTTAAGAAATCTTTGCCTGTCCCCAAATCAAGAAGATATTTTCCTATGTTTTCTTCTATAAGCTTTAATGTTTTACCTTTCACATTGATCTCTGCAATATACCTAGAACTGATTTTTGTGTGCAATATAAGGTAGGAGTCAAGTTTCTTTTTTTCCCCTATATGCATATCCAGATGCCCCAGTACCATTTACTGAGAGACAGTACATTCCCCTCTACTGTACAGTGCCACCTTTATCAAATCTATAGTATCCATATGAATGTGAGTTTATTTCTGCAGCCTCTAGTGTGTTCATTGGTCTATTTGTCTATCATTACACTTTGCTTTTACTACTATTGCTTTAAAATATGTCTTAATATCTGGTAAAGTAAGTCCTCCAACTGTATTCCTCTTATTCAAGAATATTCTGGCTATTCTTGGCTCTTTACATTTCTATATAAGTGCAAGTATCAATATTTGGATCCTCTGTGGGTCTATTTCTATTTTCTGAGTTTTTTTAATTGGTTTTCTGTCAAAATTATTCAATGGCTTACCATGGCCCAGAGGATAAAGTCTAGGTTTCTTATCATAGCATGAAAGTTTCTTTGCATTTCCATGATTACTAATGAGGCAATCAAATAGTCATATGTTTCTTGGATATTTAGATAATCACTTTTGTAATGAGCCCATTTGAATCCTTTTATCATTTTTTAAAAATGAACTTTTTTTTTACCTTTTCTGATTTGCAAGACTCTTTTTTTTTTTTGGTTTTGAGATGGAGTTTTGCTCTTGTTGCCCAGGCTAGAATGCAACCGTGCAATCTCGGCTCACTGCAACTTCCGCCTTCCGGGTTCAAGCAATTCTGCCTCAGCCTCCTGATTAGCTGGGATTACAGGCATGCACCACCACACCTGGCTGATTTTGTATATTTAGTAGAGAAAGGGTTTCTCCCTGTTGGTCAGGCTGGTCTCGAACTCCTGACCTCAGGTGATCCGACTGTCTCAGCTTCCCAGAGTGCTGGGATTTCAGGGGTGAGCCACCACGCCCGGCCTGCAAGACTTACTTTTTGCAGAATCCTCTCTTCCTATTACCCACCAGTTGTCATTTCCCCATATGCAGTATAATTTTATGAAACTTATGGTAAAACTATACACATGTTATTTTGGTTATTCTGCTCTCTCTATTGGAATATCCATTGCATTCCTTCTTATGCTGGTTAACTCCTACTCATTGTGAATAATTTAGTTTAGTCCTCACTCTTTTCCAGAATTTCTTCACCGAGCCCCTGCCCTTAGGAGGCTTCTATGCCACTCTGTGTTTGTCTCTACCTTAGAATTTACTTTACTAAATCGAAGTTATCCTTTTACATGTCAGCCTGATTTTGTCTTTTTCATATCTGTGCACCATCACTTGGCACAATTTCTGACTCATGTTAAATATTGAAGACACTTCACATTGATGGCAATATCCAATCTAGACAATTCTTGCCCAAGACCAGCTTCTGAACAACTTGAGGTTTTATTTGTATATTTGTTGCAGCCGTTTTTATATTTGATAGTAATTATTTATTTAACTTTTTATTTATTTTAAGACTGAGTCTCGCTCTATCACCCAGGCTGGAGTCCAGTGGCATGCTCTCAGCTCACTGCAACCTCCTCCTCCTAGGCTCAAGCAATTCTCCTCGTGCCTCAGCCTCCTAAGTAGCTGGGATTACAGGCGCTTGCCACCACGCGTGGCTAATTTTTAGTTTTATTTATTTATTTTTAGTAGAGACAGGGTTTCACCATGCTGGCCAGACTGGTCTTGAACTCCTGACCTCAAGTGATCCGCCCGCCTCGGCCTCCCAAAGTGCTACTAATTTTTGCATCCAAAATGATTGAATGATTGTCCCTAATAATTAATAACATGTGAGACTTTGTGATGCTAAAAGCTCCTGGCTTTCTAAAGAAGCTTGGGCTGAGTCCAAGTAGAGACTTCTCACTTGGAGACACTTAGCAACTTCCCTTTCTGGCCTTCAGGATTTCTTGTCAGCCTCCCTTCTTAGATCCCCATAGGACAGTCTAAGTCCAGCTGCCCCTCACAAGAAGCTTGGGCTGTAAGTCCAAATTCAGGCTCCTCATTTGGAGAGAGTTAGAGCTCCACTGCCTCAAACAGTGTATTTCTTTAGGAGATTGTCAAGCAGGAGAAATGCTTCAAGCAACATCTAATTATAATGGAAATGAAATGAATGACTTAGCTTCCCACTCTTTACTGCATTCAAATGATACCCAACACATTTAAGTGCTGCTCCAAAAGCTCTTTTATGCAAATTATTTATATAATCTTTCATCAGCCTTAGTGGACTGGAATGAAATCCTGCATAGGTAATAACAAACTGTTGCTGATCACTTTGACATCAATGAGATATAATGTCATCTTTTCTCTGCGGTTACATTTGCATAAGTGTTATTTCACTTACATGTATACGTTGTGGGGGGTGGGGAAATCAAGTAGGAATACATTGTGCCAGCAGCTAGAAGTGGATGTTTCTTGTAGCTGAACTGGATTCTCCCAAAGAAGTGTTTCACTGAAGTGTTTGCTTCAGAATGGCTCTGTTCTGCTGCAGTGAGAAGAGACTTCCAGTGAAAACATTTAATTAGCTCCCAATTTAGACGGCCAGAATGATCAGTCAGCCTGTGTTTTGGAACCTGCATTTGTACATTCCTTGGGATCGGTAAGTGAGTTTTACCCAGCGGATGTGGTCAAATGTGAATAGTTTGTATGTAATTCACATCAGATAATAGGTTTTTCTCCAGCTCCTTGTAGGACAGCGAGAAAGGGATTAGGAAAAAGTGAGCAATATAGCGGTAATACTTCTCTGTCTTTTCCGCAACCAATAATAAAGGTATCTAGTCTCAGAAGTCACAGAGACTAGGAAGAATATATGGAAAGTGAGTGAGCAAGAGTCAAATTCAAGGTAGTTTAACTGTTTTTACTCCCTTTCAGGGTAATCGTGACTTGGGTAGTGGCTTTAGACACACTGAATATTAAGTAATTTTTTTTTAGCTAATACAAATAAATTGCTATGCTAGAGTTTGTGTGTGTGAATGTGTGTGTTGTATGTCTGTGAAAAATTCCACTCCTCAGTCAAGCTAACCTCCCTGTTTATTTCTGTCACATAAATTTAGCCTCCTTTATCTGTTTGGTTCATGATGGGAATCTTTTAATCAAATTCTAGACAGTAGTTATAAATTAGCCTAATGAGTTTATAATACTTCGCTAAGAGAATATCTTCAGCTGTTCTATTAGGTTAGTGTAAAAGTAACCGCAGTTTTTACCATTACTTTTAATGGCATAACCTGCAATTACTTTTACACCAATCTAATATATTCCTTCTGGTGAAAGGGACTTTAGGAAGCCAAGTGCCTTTGGATTCTTCCCAGCCTAGTTCTTTCTCCTTCACACAACTTCAAATTTATCTGTCATTTTTCTAATCCTAGCATTTTATGTTCTAAAAATAGCAAATAGTTTATGGATCCCTGCATTGTCTATGACATTTCACATTATTGTGCTTTTGACCATGAACTTTTCTTGCCCGGCTCTATTGGGGCAAAGGGCCTCTCCTCTGAGTTCGCTTCTATGGTCATGATTAACACAATGCCTGGCAAAGGAGGTTCTCAACACATTTGTGTGAATGAATACATAATATCAGCAACATATATTGAATTATCTTCCTTGTGTCTCTGTTTACTAGAATTTGCCCATCTTGAGATCAAGGACTCCGTTCTATTCATGGTATTCATATTTGTATTCCCAGAGTTCAGCTGGAAGCCTGGATAGAATATGGAGGGTGCTTAAAAATGATATGATTACAGAACAGATGGGAAACATTTTAATACCTTGGAAACAACTAGAACTAGGCTTCATTCTGGGGGCAATACCGCTTCTTTGAAATATTTCCTCATGTCAGAATTTCCCAAGACACTGAAGCCAAGAGCTGACGGATGAAGATGTGTCACTGTGGAATGTGACTAGTACACAATTTTCTCATGTCCTCCCGCCTCAGGTGATGCAGCTGGTGAGAGGGAAAGAGTAGGCGATTTACAAAGGATATTTGCCAGTAAATACAACAGCCTCTCAGAGCTTCAGGAGATGAATTGACATAATCTGATAAAGCATAAGAGTGTGAAGGTTTTCATTAAGAATAATTTGTAGAAGAAAGTTTTGCTAATGTCAAAGATTTGTGGGGAAGAATCGGAACAGAAACAAAGTAAACAAAGGCTTCTGTTGGTGAACGATTTGTATCGTAATAGTCCATCAATTGAAACCCTGTGTTTCCTTTTCAAATTTCATTCTTTTTGATGCGTACAAGTGAGTTAAAGCAAGGACGGAAAGAAACACACATGTGGGCAACATGGCTAATTAATACATAATTGCTTTGATTCATATGTCCATTCATGCAGAGCTTATTTTTGTAAAATAAACTTTATGAGCTTTGGAATTGGCAATGAACTCTTAAGTTGAGTGTAAAAGATAACATTCTTGGAAAACTTTTTGAGACATTCTAGTCTGTGTTTCAAAAATGAATATGAATAACAATGAGAAGGCTTTATTTAGGGGAACCTCATATCTCTGAAAGTCTATATTTTTTAAATGGCCTGGAAATTTGTTTCTTTGTTCTTTATCATTTAGCAAAACAGAAAGAATTTTATTTCTTTGGATTCTAAAATGTAATACCCTACTTATTGTCAGATGCTCAAATGAGCACTGGAACCTGGGTCTCCACAGAAAATAAGGGGGGAGGACTATTAAAGCCAAAAACAAAGTAGTCTGCAGCGAAACAAAAGACAAGTACTTCTGAAGAATAAGCCCTCTGAGAAAACCAAGAGCTAAGTGAGGACATTGCTATGGTGGTGTGGGTGCATAATAAGAGATGACGGAATAAATGATCTCATTGGGTTTCTGATATCTTGGTTTTCTGGGTTATTGTAATAGGTTATCATTATTCTGAAGCAAGCAATCTTCATTTTTTCTTACTTGCATGGGAAACACAATTACTCATAAGCTGAGAATATCTGCAGAAGCTTGAAAGTAGATGTATCAACTACTTAGGACTACTTGATATGCTTAGCAGAAAGTTATTGCAAGTTTTGGCGAGTCTATTAATGCACACAATTACAACACAAATCCCAGGTTTTGATTTGTGCTTCAGTAAATTCACACTCATATCATACCTTTAATATGCATGAGTTTAAAAACAAGACAGCCAGATAGAATATAAATTGACCTGATCATCAGTAAACTTTAATTATTTTCTTAGGTTTATTGCAGATTCCCTGAAAACATTCTAATTAGTGTCTAAATACAGAAAATTGAACTGGTGATAGCATATTGGCCATCAGTGTGAAAGAAGGTATCATTTCTGAAATTTTCTCTAAGAAAATTTGTGTATGCAATATAAATAGAGTAAAAATAAAAAGACCACCTTTACTCATTTAGGTAACTTACAAATGGCACATTTAAAAGTTTACTCCAGGCAGGCCTAATCTAATGACGTAGAAGTCTACATAGTATCACTGGCTTTACAGAGTATACTTTGTCTTGGTGCTCTGAAATCTTACCCTCTTGCAAAGTTGCCTCCATTTCTCTTTTCTCTTTTCCTCACTCCATTCTTGGTCCTGTAACGTTGGAAAGAAAACTGTCTCGTATTAATTCATACATAGCTTTTACTCTCTCACCTTCCAGGGGCACTGGCAAAATCAAAATTGTTTTCCCTGCATGGGAGATGAAGTCTTCTCCCCATGTAAACAGAAGTGGGAGCTCTGGCACATCCTTTGACTTCCCTGAAAGGATGGAAGCTTGTTTATATAACTGTGGTCTCTGTGCCTGGAAATGGTGGCATTATTCATGCCTTTCTTTACAGAAGGCAGTGGTACCAACATTATGGGAGAATTAGGCATTTTCTCCTGACTTTGCCTAATTGCAATGCCCATAAAGTCACCAAAGTGTCTTTCATGCTGTAGGCATTCCAGGAGTATTTGCTGAACTTAACAGTGGATTTATTTGTTTCTTCATCAGTCTCTATTCCATTCATTTCTATCCAGCTGCAGACACCATTAGACAAAGTCCATCTTTTCTCCAGTCGGCCTGTATTCAGTGTGTCTGAAGAGAGTTATTTGCTCAGGATTCACCCTCAGCTTTGCACGGGTATTTTGATTATAGCTCTGTTCTCAATGTGCCCACCTATACTCTAGGTGTGGTCCTACCCTGAATGCCAGCCTGCTTTGCTATGACCCTGATGCCTCCACCTATCTTTTCAATACACACTGGTATTACATGTAGTCCTTCTCCAAATTGATCGGACACCCAGGACAAGAATGTTGTCCCCATTTGCTCCTGTGTACTGCTCTGCTGTTCTAGTCACCTAGGAGATCAGGAGTCCTGCAGTATTGACATCTATCTGAATGCTGCCTAGGTTTGGACACACATTTGTTCTGGCTTCTGTACCCCTGCTGGGGCCAGCCCTAAAGATAGACTGGTTTCCTTTAGCTTAAACCCACAGCTTTCAATTTATTCACTTCCACACTGGTCTGCTTGCATGAGTTAAGAACATATAAGTCATCTTTTTGTTTCATCTTCATATCATCTTCATCATCATCATCATCACCATCTTTGTCAACTTTACAGTTATAAGAAAAGCCCTCAGCAAATGTCAGCTGTTTTTTTTCCCCGGACCTCTAAATGACCAAATGTATTTTTAAAACTCTAATAAACTCCTTAGTATCACTGCTCAATAGGTGGCATTAATCCCATATTTTTCTACTCCACTTTCTGTTATTATATATCACAGATTTTTGTTTGGAAAGATCATCCTGATTTGAGTGTAGAGATAGAAGAAAGACAAGATTAGGGGCAGTGAGGCCAGTTATGAGGCTCTTTAAGGATTCTAGGTAAGAGATGGTAGTGACCCAAAACAGGAAAAAAGACAGTGGTATTATAGAGAAGTAGAAAGGCTTAAGCAGTAAAATTAAAAAAAAACTGTATTGATTGGATGTGTGAGGAGAAACAGAAGTGACATTTTTCTCTGTGGTTTGGACTACTGTTTGGTTAATTAAATGATTCCATTACAAATAGGAGAAATGGAGAGGATTAGGCTCTTGGGTTCAGGGACAAGATGTCTGTGGGATATTCAAGAGCAGTTAGATAATTGGAGATATGTACTTTGTGCTCTCAATACAGAACTGGACTGGAAATATATTGGAAGCCATCAGCATATAGATCATATGGAAACATGTGGAAAGATAAGATCATCTAGAGAGACTATATAATGGAAGAGCTAAGAGAGCCTAGAACTGAGCATGGTAGAACACCAAATTTAACAGATGTTCAGAAAGATTAGAGCCTCAGGGAGACTGAGATTAGCATGGTCAACATTCATTCAATAAATGTGACTGGTAAAACCCTAAGCATTACTGAACCTTTATCAAACCTTGTGAAAGACCCTCAAGGAAAAATTAAAACTGGACATTAAAATAAGGTAGAGTAGTAATAACATGATCCCTGCAACCCTAACTGAGGCATATCCTAAAGCCATTTTAGAATTTCCAGGCTATTATCAGCAAAAGAATATCTAGCTTAGAACTGCAATTAAACAGGGAAAGGATAAGGAGAGAGCTTTAGAGTTAATTGTACAAAAGGTCTGAAAGAAGGAATAATAATTAGTCTGAAGGGATGGTAAGTTATTTAATACTCTTTGGAAAGAGAGAGCTAGATTGGATTGGTTAATGAGCAGACAAGTAGAGCTAGCTTCCTCTGGCTCTTTCTGGGATTCCCATTACCTCCAGAGAGGGAAGGGGTGGCCAAGATGGCATGGCGGAGGTGAGGCTGGGAAGGTGGGAGCACCTTCACAATCATGACTGTAACATCTTAAAAGAGAGTTACGTCAGTTCTTAGCCTCAACATTTCCTGACTCATTCTTAATACTGGGACTTTTGAGGGAGGGGGGTTTTGTTTGATAAACTTTATCTACCACTTCCTAAACTTAAATAGACCACTGATATGATTTGTTTTTATAGACAAATAATTACACTGTACCAGTCTTGGGTGAAAACAAATAAAATTTTACAGTGTTTCTAATAATGCTACAATGATGCAGTGGGACTGGCCTAGCTGGAATGATGATGTCACAACAGTGATGCTTCTCATTTATTCAGTATTAGCAGGTGCCAGGCCCTGGAGCAAATATTTTATGTACATTCTCTCAAATCCTTGTAACTTTACACATAATCTTCACTGCTAAAGAAAAATAGTGCCTACATTTACATATCCAAGTATATTTGCTTCTAATGTTACTTATCTTTTCATTGTATTTTAAGGTAATTAATAAATATCAAATTACTCTAGCCTTTAACATGATTGGTTGAGTCTATATATAGTTGCTAACATATGTCAAAGCTTATTTTAATACGTTAGTTTGTGCTTGACTGTCAAAGGAGATCGTTCCACCCAATTTAGTTTAGGAAAATAATCTTTCTCTAAACCTATTTGAACACAAACTGAAACTTTATTTCTTTAAAAATTTTGTAATGTGACATAAAGGTGTTCTGTGTCTGGCTGTTTTGAAGACATTCATGATTCTATGAAGAAAGATCATTAAGGAATCACCAAATCAATGTTCTTATGATTGCAATTTTGGATTATGCTTCTTTAATATTAGAAAGTTTTATAATCTACTAACTAGGGGGTAAATTCCTAGGAGAACAAGCTGTTGCAGTTTTGATTTATTGTATAAACTTGTCAAACTCTCTTTAAGAACTATGAGTTATATTGATAAACTACATAGGTTTCTGTTTATACAATTTTTCTTGATTATAAAGCACTATAATCTTTGTGGCTTTGTTTTGGACTCTTTTATATATTTCCTTAAAAACAAGAAGTAGACAACGCTGTTGCATACGTGACCAGGCTGCATTGAATTTTAGGGACCATCTCTGTTTCCACGGGGTCCAGCGTGGCTTTTCCATTGTCATCAGTGTGTGCTCCTGACATTTTTACTAGACCAGGTCTCCAGATTCATCACAGATCCTATCCCAGCCTTTTGCAGGTGTCTGAAAGGAAATAGCAAGATAAAATTAGGTTACCCTCTACAATGAGATGAATACATTCTCCTTGAGACCACATTTGATGAATATCTTCATCCTTTCTTATTCTGCTGAGTAATAGTCTCTATAACCATAGCTTCAAAAACCATACACTGATGATCCCAAAATCTACAGAACATTTTCATCTTCTGGTTATATACATATCCAGGTTGCCTATTGACATCCCACTGGACGATTGTATTTGTCTGTTTTCACACTGATATAAAGATACTATCTGAGAATGGCTAATTTATAAATAAAAGAGGTTTAACTGACTCACAGTTCTGCATGGCTGGGGAAGCCTCAGGAAACTTACAGTCATGGAAGAAGGTAAAGGAGAAGCAAGCACCTTCTTCACAAGGTGGCAGGAGAGAGAGAGAGAGAGACGCAGGGGAAAAAGCTACTTTTAAACCACCAGATCTCATGAGAACACCCTCACTATCATGAGAACAGCATGGGGAAAGTCACCTGCATGATTCAATCACCTCCCACCAGTGGCCTCCCTCGACATCTGGGGATGACAATTCAAAATGAGATTTGTGGGGGAACATAGAGCCAAACCATATCAATGATCTGTAAGTAACTCAAACTCAACATGTCCAAAGTGAACTGCTCACTTTGTCTCCAAATCCTCAAAATTGTCCTTTCCTTCTCATTTCAGTTAAGGGCTTTCAAAGTCACCTACTAACTTACTCATAAGAAGGAAATTATCTGTTACAATGCTTTTGGTTGTAAGTAACGGACATTCCTGACTCCACTAGCTCTAATTGTAAGGAATTTATTATCTCATATAATAAGAAGTCTGAAGTTAGGATATTTCATAACTGGTTAATTCACTGGCTTTATGTAATCATCAAGAACATAGGTACTTTATATGTTTCCATGTGGCCATCCTTGGCATATGTACCTCTTCTGTAGATTAGTTGCAAGCTGACTTCAGCAATTCCAGATTTCACATCTTTAAGACAATATCCAAGAACAAAGAAGTGTTTCTCTTGATTATGACTCATTATAAGATTAAGACAATTTTTACCCCAGAACTAAGCTCTAACTTTTTGTATCTAGCATGGAAAGTGAAGTCTAGGAAAACAGAAAATGTATTTGGTAAACATGTAGATCGTCTTTATCTTGGTTTTAATATCATTAAATCATAACTTATGACTGGAGATTCCTACTTCCATCCATAAAAAAGTGCCTGGTAGCACATTTACCATTTTACCGTAAATAACTAGAAAGCAGAGTAAACCCTGTATCATTGGAAACAGGCACTGGACAATGGGCAGCCAGAACTGTGACGTCTGAGAGAAGGGAGACAAAGGAGGTGAGCTCAGTGAATGTACTTGTTTCCTGCCTGAAGGCATTTGCTACGTGGTGCATGTAGCAAGACCTCAGAAAGAACTTCAGCCTTGCAGAGTAGAGGAGTAGAGACTGGACTTCAGGGAGGCAGAGACAGCAGAAATTTGCAGAGCAAACCACCAGAGAGGAGAATGCTATGAGAGAAAGACACCCACATTTCTGCATTGGGGTCCTGTGAGCCTGTTGCTGAATACTGAATTGCATGCGTAGGATAAAACTCCACAAAACTGGGCAGAAAACAACCAGATGACAGGGAAGCTGTAAGACGAACAATTCCTAGAGCTCACATATAATTCATGATTGGGGTAAAAGTTTGTCCATCTTTATTTATCTGAAGCAAGTGTAGCAAATTGATCTAATCAGGCCATCAGGAGTCATGTGCTAAATATTCAGAGTGTCCATTCTAAGGGCTGAATGCTATGTTGTAAGCTCTTCAAAATGACAAGTCTCTGAGAAGGATCAGATATGATCCTTCTCCCATTTGAGTGTACATGAAGAAAAACAAAGATAGGAAGCTGAGTTGGGTTTCATGGTTAACCCTGAACTTCCTTGCATGATCTAAGCAAAGCGCAAATTCATGCAGTTTTGTTTGTACTTAAATTACGTGACGCACCTCTCCAAAGTTCTCTAATCCTCACCCATGCTGAGAGCCACGTGCAGGGTCGTCCAGCTAGCAAGAATAAATAACCATTCAGGGCCTTTGGCTTTCTGTGTGTGTGAGTCACGGAGGGGTTCTTGCTGGAGTGTAAAGAAAGAGAAACACATGGCAGCTCTCTAAAGCTTATTTCTGGAAACCTGACAGGAGGGAACAGATACCCATTGTTCAAAGCCTGTACAGTGTTTGGAGTCTGGAGTGGGAAATGCATGCTTAGTGAAGACCAAACCTTTGATGGATCAGAAATTGAAAAGACTTGTAATCAAACTGAAATTAAACCGGTGGTGACAGAGTGTTTTTTAGGTGAAAAGACATAGAGACATGAGAGCAAGTAAAACAGGGGTCAAGATCAAGGAGTTGCCAAATTCAATTGGATCAGGAATTCTCATAAGAAAACAAAAACAAAACACTGGAGGAGACCTGATTTTGCCTGCCATAGACTTGATCATGTCCGTGAGGAAAAAAAAAAAAAAAACATCAGTGCAAATCTTTTGCTATAAGTGATCTACAGCTCTATTCCCATATGGCAATGGCCACCTTGGCAGTACAACATAGTACATAGAATTATCAAATCTTAGCCTGCCAAAGAACTCCATAATACTGACATCTTTCTTTGAAAGCTGTTCATGCCTTAAGGCTTTTTGGATTCTGAACATCTAGAAAGCACTTGACAAAAAACCTAGACCTAGTACTGCCTTTACCTGCACATAAGAGAGGCCCCTGCTATTGACTGCATATCACAAACACATGACAAATACTTTTAGTAAAAAACACATGAGTGCCCTTACTGTGGATCCAGTCCTCAGCACTGGCACAGCATGACTTATAACCCTAACCACTGCTCTTGTGACTAAAATGGTTCAGGCTCCAGGGAAATGCTTCTGCCTATCTCATGCCCTGTATCCTAGAAAAAGTGATTGTGTCTGTGCTGTTGCTGATGTAGAAGAGAGAAACTGTTTTGGAGTAGAGGCAAGATTTGAACAGCAGAAGCCCTTAGGTAAGAGAACAAGAAAATATTAAGTAACTTGTCAAATTCCTCCTCTCTAATAATATGAATGCAATTCATTCTTTCATAACAAAGTCTTGTTTCCAAGTAGTGCTGAGCCATTTTCTTACTCAAAAAGGAAGTTTTCTTACTTCTCTTCACGTTCCAATTGGTGGCTCCAGAAATACGCACAAACTAGTGTAGTATCCACAACCATCATATAACGTGGCTGTAGAGCATTCCACAATATTAAAAATTCATATTACTCTTAAATTTGTTTACCTTTTTTATTAGTCATGCCAATACCATGGGACTTCAACAAAACAGCTAGAAATGCACAATAAAAATTAATGCACCTGTCTTCGATAGTTTTCTGGCCTTCAGTCATATAAAAACCATAGATTTATACATGCTTCCAATTCTGTCATTGTGAAAGTATATATGTCAAGGAAGAGAATCAAACATGTTTTTATAGTGTGTTAGCTTGATTAGTAACTTAAATATTAAGACATATGGTATGTTAACCTCTAATTTCACTCTTACCTTGAGCCCTGCCACCCTGAGTCCCAGGCCTGACCTGACCCAGCACTATCCAAGTTACCGGAGCTGGATGACTTGGCTTACTAGTACTGACATTTCAACAAAGAAAAAAAGTGGTGTCCTCCCAACCTGACAATATCTTACTTATTCACCCAGAAAATATTGTTAGATGCCTTAGGAGCTGGTAATGTCATTTCCTGTCTAAAGAAGATTTTCTTTTCTTGGAAAAATTTGTCATTTTTATGTTCTGCCTCCTACAAATTGTTGTCACTGCAATTTCTGTGTTGTAAGTTGCAACATAGAACATGTAAAGAATAAATTCTGGTCCTATATAGAGAAAGGCTTAGGGGAAACACCTTTTGCAGGTCGCTTCTTATGTTACAATATTATGTTATACAATATTATATTACAGACTATTATAATACTTTGTAATAACTCTACCTCTCATTGAACAGGACTCTAGAAATATTGTTTTATGAATTGTGTGTGGGGATAAAACAGGATGTCAAATGAGTGTGTTTACATGTATACACATACTATACACAAGTATCTATATTAGATATATATGTTTATAATGAGTTTTCTTCTGTAAACAAACTAATGCAATGAGAGAGGAGAGAAATAACAAAAAAATGTAAATCTGCATTGGGAAGTGATGTAGTGCCCTGGAAATTTTTCTGTAATATTAAGTAAAAACCATCTATTCAAGCAAGTTGCCCAGAATAGAGAGAAGATGGTGCTTGTCCTTAAGGGCAAATGACAAAGAGGGGACCCCACCCTGAGGGAGAGTCCAGCAGCTGGGATTGTGAATCCATGTCTCCTGCTACTTCTCCTTTTACTACTGAGATGATCAAATAGTTGAATGAGCGACCCGACACTATGTTTCTCATTACAAGACACTTGCTTCAGGTTCCAGGAGGCATCCCCTTCTCTCCCTTTTTCTTACTGTAAGTCCAGAACGATTTGCACCTGGGATGCCACTTGTTTTTATTCTCAGTTATTTCTCAACTAGTCTTGGGATAAAGACCTATGCCTTATCTTCTGAAGAAAAGAAAAGTTAAGGAATCTTGACTAGCACTTTGAGATCAAGCTCAATAAGTGTTGCCTATAAAACCATAACTTTGAGAAGATCACTACTAAAGATTCTATTTATTCCTAATATATGGCAGAGACTTAGGAGAAACCACTAGGAGAATGAAATCCAACCTGTAAGAGAGAGTATGACATACGGCTTTAAAAATATGGCTGGTTTTTTTTCATTAAAATGCTATGTGAAACTTAGTATGTCGACAAAATAATGGAGTCGGGTTTTTGATGGACATAGTAGCACTGGACTTATAACATCCAAGATTTCTTAAAATTGCTTTAAAATTAATTATATTTTGAGAAAAATTAGGTGAAGGTTCACATCATTGGGAGATAATTATAGACACCCTCCCTTAAGTGTTGCAAAACCAGACTCCTGATATCTATGATGCCATCATTCATGTAATAGAGAATATCATCACTTGGCTTTATTACTGTTTTCCTATTTCTTTTACTTGTGTATTTCATAAAGCCCTTTGAAATGAAAATCCCATTGTAGAGTTGTAAAAGTGAAAATAATCTTTAAATAAGATATTCATTGTTGTTATGATTTTTCTTTCCATCAAATTAGAATTATGCATAGTAATTATCTTAGCCCATTTAGGCTGCTGTAACAGAATACCATGGACCGGGTGGCTTATAAACAAAGGAAATTTATTTTGCACAGCTATGAAGGCTGGGAAGTCCAAAGTCAAGGCACTGGTACATTTGGCATCTGGCAAGGGCCCCCTACTGGTCATAGATGGCCATGTTCTCATTGTATCCTACATGGCAGGAGGGGAGAAGGGGGAGCTCTTTGATGTCTCTGTTACAAGAGCCCCAATCTCATACATTACTTGACTCTCATGATCTAATCACCTACCAAAGGCTCCATCTCCTAATATCGTCACATTGGGGGTTAGGGGTTCAACTTATAAGTTTTTGGGGGTATACAAACATTTAGTCTATAACAATAATGAAAATCAGTATTTTCTCCTCTTCCAGGTTTTAATATCAAAGCTCCTATTTTCCCTCCATCTTGTCTCCCTTTCTCTTAAGTCGTTTTATGCAGTCCTTTGTTTCTGATTCTCAATAGACATGTCTTTAACATTAATTTATGTGTCCCGAACTATTTTATAGGTCTTTTTATTAATATAATTTTTTTCCTACATAGTTTGGTTCTCACTTTCAGAGGTTTTCTATCAGAATTTCCAGTTGGCTAATTTCTTTATGTTGATGAAAATCCATGTGGTTGCTTTTATGTATTCAATTACAGGGCCTTTCTGCCAAATCCAATCCCTTCATTCCTTACCTCCCCATGCCTACTGCCAAATGGTGGTCAATTAGTATATTTTACCCATAACTTGAATATGGCTATCAAAGCTAATTAATCTGCTTGACCATTTGGCTACCCAAGTTTCTATCTCAGCTCTCTTCCTCATTATCCACCCCAAACGATCTCAGCTCTTTTCCCCATTATCTTTCCAAAACTATGCCAGGTTTGACAAACTTATTAACCAAAAAGAAAATACTTAATTTTAAAAAATAACTGCATGTCTAGATTGGCCTCACTAGTCTTGGCTGGAGCCTTGGAGAAATTTTATCTTCTCCTTTCTCCACAGAGTTACTTTCATTTAAAAAAACTAAGCTCTTCTCCAGACCATTTCCTCCAGTAACTCCATTTTGACTTTGGAAGTCAAGCAGGTTGAACTCTCATTCTCTTCTAATCCTCTCACACACTGTTCCAGCCAATAAATCTTGATTTTACTTTGGGTTCTCCTGATTCACCATGGGAATGGAATTGGGTGAAAAAAAAACCATTTCTGATGCTTTTTTCTTGGATTTTTTTTTTCTCTAAAGTGGGTCCTCATCCCAATTCAGTACTCTCTCTTTCTCTCTTCTTTAGACAGGTTTCCATGTGCAAGGCTCCCGCCCAGACCAATGATACTGCTTATCTATGATTGTCAAAATGCCAGCTATCACCAGTAAAGAACTCCAGGTGGCACAAATACTATGACCTGTCTCCTAACAGATCTCAGGAGGTATTCCATAGACATCAGACATCTGTGTCTTATGTCTACAGTTTAATTGTAAATCCCCAAAGGACAGAACTGAGCCTGCTTCTTTGGTTTTCAAACAAAATGTCACATCCAGTGATATTTTGAAAATAAAACTTTGGCTCATAAATTTTAGAGCCAAGCATAGGATGCTGACAGGGCCCTACCCAGCCAATGGGCAGCAGCTTGGTGACTTCTGATCTCATTTTTACTTAGAAAAATTTCTCTAAAATCAATTTAGAGAGTTATGATCAGCACTAAAAAATAAATAAAATATAAGCAAAGGGAAAATATCCCAGTGAATTACTCTTCATAAGGATGAGGATTGTTTTGGGAAATGTTTTAGTATATGTGCACTGTGTCATAACCAGCATTTTGAAAACCATTGTGCTACAGTGTAAGGACTCCATAGATGCTTGGTTTGGGGTCATTTAAATTGTCAAAGGAAGAGTGGAGGTAAAGATTTGTAAAGGAGCCTCTCTGTAAAATGATGAGGGTCTTTTTGTGGCTCCTGATCTTTGACCCATCAGTCTCAGAATGAGGTGTAAGCAAGCCATTAGGTTGCTGCATGAGTCTGGTTGGGCACCTCCTTCCCTCATTTTGAACAGTGAGATTAAGCCACAAACTCTCTGAGGAGGTTCAAATGCTGATGTAAGTCTCAGAGTGAACACAACCTATAAACCCTACTATGAGTGTCAATCATGTAAATGGGAAGTTAATTATGATTGACATAAACTGCTAGGTTCAACAACCTTCAATTTATTTTTTTAATGTTAATGGAGTGCTTCCCCTGTGCCAGGATTGTGTAGCCCGAAAATACAGAGTTGAATGAGGCACAGGTTACAACTTAGAAGAGCTTATGATCTAATACAGGGGTTGGCAAACTACAGCCTGTGGGCCAAATCTGGCCTACAATCTGTTTGCATAAATAAAGTTTTATTGGAATTCAGCCAGGCCCATTGGTGTATGGATTGTCTGTGGCTGATTTTGCACAGTCACGCACAGTTGCAACAGAGACCATATGGCCCACAAAGCATAAATATTTACTGCTTGAACCCTTACAAAAAAAGTTTGCCAATCTTATCTAATGTTGTTTAAAATACATTTTTGTCTGTAAGATTTTCATATGCAAAAGTGACAACTATATCAAGAGCAATGGAATATTTTCCTTACTTTCATGACTGAACAACATAGATCACCGGTCTGATGGAGCAGCTTTAAGAAGATTCAAGAAGTGGCTCCAAAGAAAAACACTGTGATATTAATGAAATATTTCATGTTTTTCTGCCTTACACATACATAATTACCCTGACCGGAGCATGGAGGTCTGACTGCAAAGTTCCAATATTATCACACAAAAAAATTATAGGGCTAGCTAAATCAGCTGAATACTAGATCAGAGATCACCAAGGAGCTACTCATTGGCTGAGTGTGGCCCGTTGCCATCATACACTTGTCCTCAAATCTTGACTCTAAAATTTTTGAGACAAAATATTTGAAATTAACTCAATTTCACATTAAAATAGAGTTTCCCATTTCTCTTGAAAAATCACAATTGAACAGCACTAGGCCTCCATTTCTGCTTGAAGGTGACCCACTGGAGAAGCAGTTTCCACATTAGGACCAATGGGGTGTCCATGCTGCAGATTACTCCAATTTCTACCATTCCCCAAAGTGTTCTTGACTCAACATTAAGCATTGCTGGCCATTTAAAACATGCATAGGTTGTTATTTTCCTCAGTAAAGAACTTTCTCAGTAAGCGTTCTCTTTTAAAAGTAGGATAACTAAAGATCAAACAAGAAGATTATGTTTAAAAAATGAATTTTCTGGCCAGGTGCAGTGGCTCATGCCTGTAATCTCAGCTCTTTGGGAAGCTGAGGCGGGTGGATCATGAGGTCAGGAGTTCAAGACCAGCCTGGCCAAGATGGTGAAACCCGGTCTCTACTAAAAAGACAAAAATTAACCGGGCGTGGTGGTGGACACCTGTAATCCCAGATACTTGGGAGGCTGAGGCAGAGAATTTCTTGAACCCAGGAGGCGGAGGTTGCAGTGAGCTGAGATCACACCACTGCACTCCAGCCTGGGTGACAGAGTGAGACCGTTTGAAAAAAAAAAAAGAATTTTCTTACATTCAGCAGGCCCTTGGTATCAGCAGGGTGGGGATAAGGGTGAGGTTTGGGGAAGGGATTGGTTCTAAGACTCTCCCCGTAACACCACAATACACAGATTGTTCAAGTTCGTTGTATAAATGTAGTATTTGCATGTAAGGTACACGCATCCTCCCTATATTTTAAATCACCTCTAGATTACTTATAATACCTAATACAATGTAAATGGCATGTAAACTGTTATCTTACTTTTTTAATTGTATTTTTTTATTGTTGTATTATTGTTTTCAAAAATATTTTCAATGCAAGGTTAATTGAATCTGCTAGTGTGGAACTGTGGATATGAGAACTGACTGTATTTAATATGCAAGCAAAGGGTATGCAATCTGCAGCTATTCTGCTCACTTATGTTCTTTCCTAGACCATGTAGATATGATAGTTTGAGACTAGTGTCTTAGACCCATAAAGAAAAGCATCTGGACAAATATTTGGATTTATTTTAGTGGTTGAAACACAGGATTGAAGAAGCTTGGAAACGAGTGTTGGAGGGGATCTGGGAGCTCATCACATCCAAACCTTCATTTTAGCAATAAAGCATCTGAAGCTTCCCCCACATCCTAGGAGAAATGATCTGGTGAAAAGCACAGTGTGTCAGCAATCAAGGCCAACTCTCTAATTCCCACTCCAGGGGTGCTGAGAAAATGAGACCAATAGAGTGATAAAGAATTCCCCTGAAATAGCTGGGCAACTTGTAGGAACCTGTCAAACTTCTTCCTCCAGGGTAGCACAAATTTTAATTGGTGGTACCTAGAACAGTTTCCATTCTTGTGAAAAATGGCATCTGATCAATTTCCTCACTTCCAGTAGAGGCCGCCTGCTGTGGCTGCATTTCTACTGGCCAGTTCTTATTGGCCAGCATCTGCCTTCTTTTCCTGTGGAAATAAAACTTACGGGCAGGAGAAAGGACATATTTGGTAATGTTACGCTCCTCAGCTTCCTGCTCCGGCTGTCTCAGCTGCAAAATGTCAAGGGAAAAAATATCCCTCCAACTTGGAATGAATTCCAGACAGACCCTGATGCCTGCAAATTTGTCAGAGGGAGCCAAGTCCAGAAAAGCAGAACATGAAGAAGGTTCATTATTTGACTTCAAGAGACATTCAAATAATCAGACACTCTGGTATTTATGATTTTCCCCATTTCAGATGGTCTGTAGTTCACAACATTCCCCTCCCTTTACCGCTGATTCTGAGCTTCCTTTTACGTTAAACCTCAACAGTTATAAAAAGACTCTCACATTACTTGTAAGCCGCAGGCACTACTAGGAGACACTCTGTTCACACAAGGCTGTTTAGGGCTGGGGAAGGGCAGCTCTTTTTGATTATTAGTCTGGGGAGGCCAGGCCAGGAAGTCAGGCTCACTTCACCTTGACCGCGCCACTGGAGTCCTCATGTAGCTCCCAAGTCTGTGCCAAGGCCTCCTGCCACTCACAGCACCAAATGCGATGATCTTTACTAAAAAGCACTTATTTCCGTTGCCTTTCTTATTCATTTAGGCTTTTCTTTTCATGGGGGGCAGTGGCGGGTGGAATAGCCAGTTTATCCTGACATCCACATTCTGAATATTCCACCAGGACTGTTTATAAAGTTGAGTTTGGGGGGATCTTCATCTTTCTCCTGGCATTCAACCCATTTTCTGTCTCCTTTAGAACTGTTGCCACATGCTGGCAAAAAGATAAGGAAACTGAATTTGTAATCCAAACCTTGTTAAATTGCTGCATACACATTTTCCCTTCTACTTCTTGCTCTCTGTTTCTAAATGCCATGCTATCTGTTTGTACTTAGTCACCTTAAATCCTTATTTGGGTTCTCCAACGGGCACGAAGGCATCCAAATATCAATTTTAGTAACGGGTGGAAGTGCCCACATGAGGAATGGGATGTTCAGTCTTAAGATGTGGTCTCTATGAATAAGGGTCTTCATTTTTTCTTTTCCTAAACGGTCCAGCTCCTCTACGCTGGTTTTGATCCTCAACAGTCCAAGGTTTGTGCTGTTTCCATGGTGATCATCTGTTAGGTCATAAACATTAGATTGTGGCATCACTGAATGAGTCAGTTGGGAGGAAGCTGGGCTGGAAATACAGCTGAGCGCCTCTATTGACAGATGGATGCCTTCTTAATCACAGCCTGTGTGGGTAAAGGGAAAGCCTTGCCTGGCCAACCCCTCCCACTCCCATTCCCACCCCCTGCATTGATTCACAAACCTGGACTCCTCTGGAGGAGGCTGGGAAAGTCCATCCCCAGGGAATACCGCTTTTTTCCTCTTCTGTGCCTCTCACAGGATACCCACACGACTAGGAGGAGGCAGAAAGTGAACAGGGAGCTCTTATTACTTTTTGTGTGTCAGCAAGGTAACCCTGCTTTCATTTTCTTTTCCAAATCCTAAACGTTTCCCTCTTAAACAGTTGATATTGTTAGCATTGTTTGTTTCTCAGTGTGTGTCCATCTGCCTTGTCTGTAAAATGGGCATAATAAGAGCTCACCTTTCAGAAAGCAGTGGGTACGGCTAGATGGTATAATTATGCTCCCTTTCATCTGTTTTCCCTATCTCTACTAAGCACCAGGTGCTATTGGAAAAATTACCTTTTTATCAGATTTTTACATATTTAATTTTAGAAGAAATAGTTTAATAGTTCTAAATGTGGGGTTTCAGAGAGCCCTATGTCAAGAGCCGCTGTACACTAGGTTGCTAGGAGACTGGACAGCCAAAGAAACAATGCCCTTTCCTGTGACCACTATCAAGAACTGCTCAGGATTCCTGCCAGCCTGTTAGCCTTTATCGTTCAGTCATTTTAGACCTCAAAGAGAACATTCCATCAAGGGATCAGGTTCTATCATCTCACTGGAATGCAATGTAAGACCCCAGAAACTCTAGTACAAACAAATTTACTATGGCTCAGATTAATAATAGATAGTACTTGAATGTGTGCCCCAGTTGCGTTCCCTCTCTGCTAAGGATAGGATAAATGAAAATAAATTGCAAATTCAGTAGGGAGATTCAGACCAAACATAAGGAAGAACTTCTGCCATTAAGGACATAGAAGATGTGAAGTTTGCCCCTTGGGAAGTGTTGTTAAGATTAGCCTGAAAGAGCATATTTGAAGGATGAAGATGCAGCCCTCACTGGCAATGGAGGGCAAGGCGATATGATTTCCTAGGTTTTCTTCAAGACACAAGATTCTCCTAGTTGTGGAAAGTGACTCTGTGCATTACTCACCACTATTAAGATTGTTATTCATGATCAGGCCTGAGTGAAAGCCAGGCTACTCTTACATAACAAAGGCAGATTCTCAGTGTTGGAAGATAACTGAGGAGCCATTCATTTCATCCCTCTTCTTTCACCAGTGAAAAATCAGAGACACAGAGCATTCATTGCCACATGGCCAGCAGAAGAGCTGGGCCTAGGACCAGGACCCCTCAGGCTTTCTCTGCTGTGTGCTGTACTACACCACATTTTCACTAATAATATAGATCTATTTAAAACAGCTTCATCTCTGGACCACTGCAGATTTTACATTCTAAAAATGCTTTTATAAGAATTCTGTTTATGACATGAGCAGCACCGAAGCAGAAATCTGAGGAACTCTGGGGATTGGTGTGGCTAAAGATCACAATTTAGAAGAATAGTTTAGGCAAAGCACAAAAGAGGAAATGTTATTTATATGAGCTCATTTCTACTCACCAAAAAATTTAAAAATTAAACTCAAGACCCAACAACTTTTTCCTTTTCTTAGCCCAACAGGAGAGGCTTACACATGTATCCCTTTTTCCCAAATTTGTGAACTTGCCTGATATGTAGTCTCAAGTTTATAAGCTTCCCTTAGAAAAAATTCTATTTCATTTCTACAAATCATACTTCTCTCGTTTTATAATCCTTGAAATGGATAGTGCTGCCTCATCTTAGATGTGGCATTCAACAGTTTTAATTTCTAAGTTATAAATTATTTTTTCTTCTTCTTTTTTAAAAATCTAAGAGGCAAATCTGTCTATTTCACATAAGAAGCCAGTTGAGTTGCTCCTCATGCTTTCCCCAGGAAGCTGCATCTGAAGGGCTTCCTCATCCCCCCGCTGTGATCACAAGTTACGCCTCACAGATTCATTTCCATATGAATGACTTCAGGAGCCAGCATTTTTAATAAATAGGAAGTAAATTATATTTAATGACTAAATTCTCACCTAAAGTTGGTACTGATATTATGATAACTCTATTGTGCCCTATTTTGGTCTTTTAAACTTCTGTGCTGTACATCTAAGACAATCAGAATTTCAGTAGACTCTTCGTGCAGTCTGAGAAGGCGATATCCTAGCTGGTTTGATTTAAGGGGCTCCAGAAGACATTCTTATCCCACATATTTCTTCTGCTGATCAGTCAGCAACTGAAATTCCAACTAATGGATTCCATTCTTCCAGTTAAGATATCATCTCCAGAAAACTGTACTAGTTGGCATCCAGCAGTGCCCAAGTATTATTTAACCCATTAGAACCTGTGACTGCATCACCTTTATATCCTGGACCTCAGCCTGGAACAAAGGAGAGCTACACTTGGATACTAAACAAAAGTGGTCTGGATAGATTATGCTGGGAAAAGAAGCCTGGAGTGGGCAGTACAGTGGGAGAACAAGGTAAGAATCAGGTAAAAGTTGCCAGAAAACGCTATCACTGAATCACAGCTTTCTCTTTACTTGTTTTGGGGGACTGTATTTGTATTACTTGTCTCTCAAGTATCCATAATATATTTATTTACTTTCTCAAAAGTCTTTACTATCATTAATCTATTTGGATTTTCAAACTGAGTCAGAAGCATACATTATGATATCATTAACTTGAGGGTATGCTAGAACCAAAATGTCCTTCTAGAATAAATGTGTATTAGAGTAAGTAAAAAACTTAAGGGGAAAAACAGGAGAGCTACTACTCAACTTTTGTGGTGGTTTACATGTGTTAGGTGAGGCAAGAAAGAGATAGAATGTAAAAGAAAAGGAAATTTAGGTCATTTTTTAGGCTAAGAAAAATCAAGTTGGGGGTATTCAAGGACTGGAAACACCAGTACAAAGCTAAAGATACACGTTAATTCCAGGGATCGTGTCTTAGAAAAATATAGTAGTGGTTATAGAGATAGGCTGTTGAGTGATGACAATGCTAGGGCCATAGGAATGTTTCTGAAGAAAGCAACATCCTTTATCTTACTATCGTTGGAGACTCTGATTGTATGGCACTTTTTTTTGATACTACTAGAAAATTATGCAAGACATCTCACAGAGCAGAATCAGACTTGCAGCCCATGATAAAACAGAAGACCATCTGTAACATCAAAGAAATACAGAAGATTTTATGGCTTGCTGTTTGTTTACCTATAAGGGAAATGCCTGAATGCCTGAAGTATATATTACGTGTAGTTTGGCTCCACTTGAGAAAAAACTTGGATTTCTAACTTTTATCAAAGAACGCATTGTCCCTGGTCCATATTGATTGATGAAACACAGAAATTTTCCATTTATTATTCACTTTATTATTGCATTTATTTATTTTTGCCTATGGTTTTTTTTTTTTAATTTCATTACACATGTTTTCACGCAAGCAGTGAAATCGCTCCTTATCCTTGGGAGAAAATGACAAGAAACGACAGCCACGGAATCTTCCTCTGGATATGGGAACAAAAATAGCTCTCAGAATAAATAGTGGCCACACCGAGGTAACTTCTTCATGAGGTGACTTGGTGACTTCACAAGATAGGCCCCACCCCACCCATATGGGATGAACACCATCTGGGCTGACCTCCTCTTTTGGGGTCTGTAATTACTGTACAAAGATGCAGGTGCGTCTATGAAAGCAAACTTTGTCGAGATCTCAGTGACACATTCTGCTTTTCCAAATGACCTCAATTGGCAGTGTGTATTAGAAAGAGTCATGGAATGTCTCTGGAAAGATACATAGGAGACCTAGTGACATTGGATCCTTGTGGGTAGGGAGACACTGTGTAAGTGCATCAAAGAGGCTGACTTTTCGCTGTGCACTCCTTCAGACCACTGGAAATTCGGAAATGTATACGGTGTGCATGTATTACCTCCTCAAAACTAGCTAGCTACCTATCTACCTACCTACCTACCCACCTACCTTCCTACCTAGCTAATTAATTAGCTAACTAAGTTAATAAGGTGTTAAAAAAAAAAAAAAGAAAAGCCAAATAACTGGAAACACTTAGATCTTCCTCTGTTGCTGTTTAGCCGACTGTTCAATTTAACCCTTAAATAAGTTATTTCCTCTGAGTTTTTTTTTTTTCTTCCACAGAAACTCTGCACCTAAGAAACACTGGTTTCCTTGTTCTTCCCCAAACATGCCAGGCACATCCCAGCCTCAGCTTCTTTGCAAAAACAATTTCCAATGCCTGGAAAAATCTTGTTTTTGTTATCTCCATGGCTTGCATTTTACTTAGTTTAAGTCTTGACTCAAATATCACTTTCTCAATAAGGCCTACCTTGACTGTCCTATTTAAAATTGCAAACTTAACACCCCAGAATTCCTCATCCATTTTATCTTTCATAGTAATGATCTTATTTGTTTTTTTTGTTTTTTTTTTTTTGTGATGGAGTTTTGCTCTTGTCACCCAGTCTGGAGTGCAATGGCATGATCTCGGCTCACCGCAACCTCTGCCCCCAGGTTCAAGCGATTCTCCTACCTCAGCCTCCTGAGTAGTTGGGATTACAGGCATGTGCCACCAGGCCTGGCTAATTTTGTATTTTTAGGTGAGATGGGGTTTCTCCATGTTGGTCAGGCTGGTCTCAAACTCCCGACCTCAGGTGATCCACCCGCCTCGGCCTCCCAAAGTGCTGGGATTACGGGCAAGCCACCGCGCCTGGCCGTAATGATCTTCTTTTTAAAGTACTATATAGGCATCTTAGTACTTAACATCTTTTCGTCTATACCAAACTCTAGAACCAAGCTCCATGAAGGCAAGGATTTATCTTCAAATCTTTTGCTCTCTGTTACTTCCCCCAGCACCTAAGTAGTGCTTAGCACTTACAGCTTTTCAAGAAATAATTGCTGAGTAAATAAAAGAACTAATGAGTTTTGCTTTCTAAATTTTTTATTCTTGATTGAATATTATTAAATGATTTGAGACTGACACATCTAGTTTTTAATTTGATGATTATTGTTAAGTTTTTCGAAAACAGACTTCAATGTTTATTTTGAAAATAAATTCAAGAATAGCATTTTCTACAAATGGCCAAGAGATATATGAAAAGATGTTCAACATCACTAGTCATCAGAGAAATGCAAATGAAAACCACAATGAACCTCACACCCATTAGAATGGCTGTTATCCAAAAAGCAAAAGATAAAAAGTGTTGGCGAGGATCTGGAGAAAAGAGAACTCTTGTACACTGTTAGTGGGCATGTAAATGGGTGCAGCTGCTTCGGCTGCTATGCAAAACAGCATGGAGGCTCCTCAATAAATTAAAAATAGAACTATCATATGATTCAGCAATCCCACTTCTGTTATTGATCCAAAAGAATTGAAAGCAAGATCTCAAAACGGTAATTGAACTCTCACGTTCACTGTGGCATTATTCACAATTGCCAAGGCATGTAATCAATCTAAATGTCCATCGACTATGAATGGATAAAGAAATGTGGTACATACATACAATGGAATATTATTTAACCTTGGAAAAGAAGTAATCCTGCCATTGGTGACAACATGGATGAACCTGGAAGACATCATGCTAGTGAAACAAGCCAGGCACAGAAAGACAAATATTGTGTGATTTAAGTTATATGTGGAATCTAAAATAGTCAAACTCATAGTAATGGAGAATAGAATGATGGTTACCAGGAGTTGGAGGGGGTGATGAGAGAAATGGGAAGTTATTGCTCCAAGTGCACAAAGTTTCTGTTATACACAATGAATAAGCCCTAGAGAACTGCTGTATAGTGTAGTGTCTATAGTTACGAGTACTGTATTACATACTTAAAAATTTGGTAAGAGGATAGATCTTATGTTAGGTGTTCCTATCACAAATAATAAAGAGGGTGAGAGAAAACTTTCAGAGACAATGGATAGGTTTATTGCATAGATTGTGGTGATGATTTCACAGATGTGTACTTATCTCCAAACTCAAGTAGTATACATTCAGTATGTGCTGTTATTTTTTGTCAGTTATACCTTTAAAAAGTGGGGTTTTTAAGTGACCTTCTCTAGTTGTGAAGTACACCTTCTTCCACTTGGCAACTCATCTGCCTAGCCCATATCCTAATCTTTGTTAACAGATCCTTAACATCTAGATTATTGTTTTTAAGATATCATTTTCTGTTGATCAATTTTTAACTTTGGAGGATATCTTTAAGATAATCATTCTCTTTTGAGCAAATGTATCATCATTGTTTGAATGTATCCATGTTTACAAGCTTTCAACACTCATCACCTGAAACAGGTTTCGTTTCATCAACCAGAGTAGTCAACTAGCGACTTCAACCAGGAGGAAACCTAAACATAGGGAATTAGGCACCAAAAAAGTCCATTTGAGGAGTGAGGGCTAGACAAAGCCGCTGTAACCTTTGAGGAATTCAGAAAGTTGCAAGAATCATAGGAAACCACCCCATGACTCTTGATCTCAGCAACAGCTGTGGCACTAGGGCAGGTTTTCAGCAGATTTCCCAGAAGCTGCTGTAAAACCCCATATCTGTTGTCTGTTCCATTCCCCACATTGCCCACTACTGCTAAAAAGGAAATAGCAGCTTCTACTTCTCCCCTTTCTGTAGAATTTGTCTTTCCCCACGTGCTGTAAATTATAAATGAGCAAAGGATTTCCATTTTCAAACCCCACAGGTTCCTCCATGTACAGATTTCCATAAACCTCAAACCTGAAAGAAATAGAAAGCAAATTGAATTCCTCCTCAAAAGTCTACCAGTTTGTTTCGGTGGTCACTGCTACTAAGTTCTACTGATGTGCACATTCTGTAGGTAAACCCCAGAGATGAGCACATCATGTTCATGTCTCTCTTCCTTGATGACCATGGCATGCTCATCCAGATTGTCTGTTTTTACTCCCAACACAGTAAATATCATGGGAGGCAATCCTAAAGTTACAGAACATAATTCACATAATATTCCTGTACCATAGGTTAAGAAAATGAGCACATATTTTTCTTTTAATTTAATAGTTGTCCCATATTGGCCAGGCATGGTGGCTCATGCCTGTGATCTCAGCACTTTGGGAGCCCAAGGTGGGCAAATCACTTGAGCCCAGGAGTTCAAGACCAGCCTGGGCAACATGGCAAAACCCTGTCTACCCAAAAATCACACACAAAAAATTGCCAGGCATGCTGGTGCACGCCTGTGGTCCCAGCTATTCAGGAGGATGAAGTGGGATGAAGTGGGAGGATTGCTTGAGCCTGGGAAGTCAAGAGTGTAGTGAGCCATGATTGAACCACTGCACTCCAGTCCAGGTGACAGAGAGATCCTGTCACAAAATAATAATAATAATAATAATCCATTATATTTCTTATAAGTCCCCTCTCTACCTCAGTTGCCTTGTCTATAAGAGGAGGATATCATTGTACTTCTTTCATAAGATTATTGTGAGAATTACATGGAACTTCATCTGCCTATCTATCTACCTAGCTATGTATGTATGTATGTATGATGTACGTATGTATGTATATATCTATCTATCTAGAGTTTGGAAGAGTGCCTGGACCATTGTAAATGCATAGTACAAGATAGCTACTATTATTACTATTGCCATTGTCATCATAATCATCCCTCTTTTCTGTAAAAAGTAATGGGTTTATATGTCAGATAAATATGTTGAACTTAATTCTCTTTATGTGTCCCCGAACCTATCTATGCCTTTTCCATGGTCTCTTCATGTGAAAAGTGTGGTTCTTCCCTGCTTAAATATGAACTTGGCCATGTGACATGTTTTGGTCAATAGCATACGAGCAGAAGTGACAATTTGCCGGTTCTAAGCCTAGGCCTTAAAAGCTGTGTAAGTGTATTTTCACTTGCACCTTTGCATTTGTGTCACTGACATGAGAAGATTCCTTTTAGGTCGCTCCTGCCCCTTCAACCTGGGTCCCAGAATGAATACACATAGGCTAGAGATGCATTGGTCAATTCACAGAATCACAGTGAGAAAAAAAAGCCACTAGCCAAGTCCAACCTAAATCATCTGAACCCCATCCTTCCCACATAGGGGTAAGCAATAAGTAATTGCTGTTTAAAGCCCCTGAGCTTTGGGGTGGTTTGTTATGCAGCAGTGGTGAACTAATACACTTTATTTCAGATGCACCTACCAGTGACTGAGTCAAATGATGACACCTGCTCTTCAGCCAAGTCATATTGCATGTTTTGCCCAAATGCTGGCCATGACTCTGTGAACATTGCACAGAGTAGTGCTGCAAGAACTTGAGTGGGTTTGGAGAGAGGCAAGGATCAGTGCCAGTTTCTGCCTTCTGTGTTTTTGCCGCCTTCAACAGTCTGCCAGCTGGTGCAGCTGCACCTTTTGGACAAATGATATGCTATCCTGGGCATTAGCCTAAATGGTACCACACATGCAAAGAGCCACAGCTGCTATTTGTTGCGTTTCTTGCTATTCTTGGCTCTGTTGCATTGCCTAAGGGTGGCATAGGTTTCTACACACGAAGCATGGCTTTCCAAGATTCATAGATAGAACTTTGATCAATACAGCTACTAATGATGATGACTGTCCGTGGGAAAATAGGGTAAAATCATTTCTAAATAGCCTAAGATTGTTTTAGAGTAAGAAGAATGTAAATTAATTAATCCTATAAACATGCATGCTATATCATTGTATGGTTTGTCCTTCCAGGAAAAAGCTAAAACCTCACCTATATTGTTAATATAGATATTTTTTACATTATTTAAATGAGTGAATTTTTGCTTCCTTTGTTGGTTTTGCATAAATATATTCATATTAGCATAATGTAGATAAATCTCATGAATTAATTATTCACTAAATCAAATTTAAAATTAGTTTCCATTTCTAAGTAAAAGGTTGAGTTGTTCCGCATGTGTTGTGTGGAATAATTGAAAATCATTATTAATTAGTACATGCTGCTGGTGACTGAGATCCCTCTCAAAAATTTCTGAGCTTGGTTTGAAACCTAAAAATAAGAAAATAAGAATAAACATAAGTTCAATCTACAATCCATAGAAAAGACATTGTATTTCTAGTCCTTTTAAAACTCAACCAAAAGTCTTTATTTATTTACCACATTTGCCAGTACAATGCAGATGGGAAAATGAATAAAGGAAGAAAAAAAATTATATATGTGGCCCAGCTACAGGGCCATACTTTAAGAGAATGGAACATAACCCTGTTTCAGAGCACTCTTAATGAAAATATAGACAAATAAATGTATAGTGTAGTTGTTCTCGACCCGGGTTGCAAATTAAGTACGTGGAGAGCTTTCCAAAATTATTGATGCTGAGCTCCACCCAAGATTTCTAATTTAGTTGGTCCTGTGTGGGACCAAGGAATTGGTACTTTATGGAAGCTCCCAAGGGATTCCAATGTGTGGAGTTAGATACAGTAGTATTAAGATATTTTGAAATCATCATAATTCCAAGAGGATGCTAACATGGTTACAATGACTACTTTCAGGTTTCTTCAGAGGGGGTTCATAGAAGAATTGACTTAAAAGTAGAGCCTTAAAGGAAAGAAGCTACATCATGGAATGATGTGGAAAAGTATTTTTCTTTTTAAATCAGTTACATAATTTGGGTTTTCTCAAGTTTTGCCATTTTAATCAGCAGAATTTAGATTAATTAATTTGTGAGATGCTTATCTTTGCCTATTAATTTCCTCTATTGATATTTTTACTTGCTATCAATTGGGATTGCTTTTTCATATCTGTCTTCTTTTGTAAAATGATGACTTTAGTCAGAAGTGTGCTGGAGCAGTTTGCAGAGCCTTGCAAAATTGATGGTGCTTATCTATTTCCAGCTCTATGTTCATCAATGCCAGGTTGGTAGATTGAAATCAGCCGTGATAAAAGTGTTTACACTATGGAAATTGGCAAATACTAAAAATCATCACATACTCTCTCACCCCAGACATGATCAATCATTCAATAGTACACAACTGATTTCAGTGGAAGAGAGTTATGGTACATAAAGATTTTTAGTTCTTTATGTTAGATGTCTTAAAATTATAAGTCTCAACTTTCAAGTATCTATTAATCTCAAAAAAATTAAACCTATATTTTACAAGAAAGCCTCTTCTGTATTTTTTATTGTATTTCCTTTTGAATCCCCCTCCCCATTTCACTCTTACCACCTAAAACAGAAACTCCTACATCTTCTATGCTCAGAGGAGATTTACTTGTGTTAGCTTAAGAATCATTTTATGTTTTCTCATGCCTGCCTTCATACCACCCCATACCACAGTTTTCAGGTTTTAATTTAAGCTCCACAGCAGCCCTTTTCTGTTTGATGAGAAAAGATAACCAAGAAAATAAATTAGGAGTCTTATGATTGACCCTATTTTTTTGTTATTCAAGGAAACCCAAAATGAAGCAAAATAACAAAAAAATGCCAAGGAAAACATTTTCAGCCATTTCAATTACTGTTTTAATTGGCTGGGTCTGGCTGCTAGATTATCCTGTAATCTCTACAAGAATGTTATTTGGAAAAAGCTGAAATATGCCCTGCATGGAAGCCACATCCATCCCTTCAGCACATTCTAGTTGGAATAACCTTCTCTCAGCATACTGGAATCATATTGGAGTAAAATTGGAAGTTCCTGGAAAAACTTAATCCATAGATTATATAAAAGCTGAATTCACTATCAGCATATTATTCAAAAGTCTCAAAAATGTAGTGTGCCTGAATCCAAAATAAAGAAAAGTAATGATATTGTGATGTTTGTATAACAAATACCTTTAGACAATGTGCAGTTGTGTGTGCCCATTTGTATGTGCCCATTTGTGTGTGCACAACTGGGCATGTGCTTTGACTGTGTGTGTCTGTGTGCATATTAAATAACAGGACAATAGAATGAGGAGAATGTTTGAAATTATTTGAATGGTTTCATAAAAACTTCTTGGGATGTGGGATGTGTTTTACTAAGATTACACCAAGAAATGGCACCGGCTGCTTATCAGACTTGTGGGTTCAAAGAAAGGAAATCTTTTTTGTTTGTTTTAATTAAATGGGTCTTGAAAACATTGGTATTAAAAATAGATGATTACACCCTCAGATTGCCATTTTGATGTGTTTTCATACAAGTGGGATAAAGAGCTACTGTGCACGTTAGTTTAAAAAGACTATTTGTAGTCAGGTTCTACACATGGACTCTAGAAAATGCACACACACAAAAAAAATATGTGACTCTGGCAACCAATTGGTTTTTTTACCCTAGACTGGTCTCCTTTTTGAATTTGGATTGTTTGGCACAATATTGAAATTATGAAGTTTAAACTGACATCAAATCCTGTTGCATCTGTTTCTTATGTTGGGACAGGACCACTGTGAAGGAGCACACCATTAAATATCCATGAGAATGTGTTCCAAGGCTGACCTCTACAGCACACATCATCTGTCCTCTAGAGCCCCAGCTTTGCAGAGGTTGAGCCCTGGAACAGCAGCAGCAGCACTCTCTGAGAGCCTGCTAAAAAGGCAGAATCTCAGGCCCCATTCAGACCACCTGGATCAAAATCTGCAGTATAACAAAATCTCCTGATATGATAATATTGGAGAAGCACAAGCCTAAATTATTTTGACTATTTGTTTAGAAGTGAAAGCAAATAGGTATATCTACTCCGTGTCAATATCAAGAATCTTATAGAAACTATAGTATTTGCTGGAGTATTTATCATTAGCTTTAAGTATAAGATACTCTGCGGTGTTTCAGCAATTAGTAAAAACACCATCCATCCATCTTTTCAAAAGTTGCATTGCCAAGATTATTAAACCTGTTGTATGCACTAAAAGATTGCAATGACTATGCAGTTGTAGTCAGAAGTTGTGTTGTGGCTGCTCAGAGTAATTACTTCTCTGAGAATCTATTGTGGTGTCACAAAGCGGTGTGGAAAAGTTTGTTAATACTTAACATGGTTCAATCACTGGAACTGGTTCCAGTGCGCATATACACTGATCAGCTTTTATACAGGAGTCTGCATCAGAGAAAGAAGTAGCTAGCAAGGTCCATTCTGCATGACTTAAACCATAATGGTGCTAATTCACTAAAAATTCACAAATCTGATTAATCTTTAGATCTGAAGTTACTGAGAGAGAGGATGGGGATAGAAGGAGAGAGAGAGAGGAAGAAAGAAAGTGAGTTGGGAGAGAGAGAGAGAAAAATTGGAGTAGGAAGAGAGAGGAGAGAGAGAAGAAAAATCCACTACCTAAGAATGATGATGATGATGATGATGATGATGAAGAAGAATGTGATTTCAAAACCCTCTCCTGTTTCCAATTCTTCAAACACTTGTTCCTACTTATTGGACTTCATTACAGCCAACTGCAGTCTGAATAGAAATAAACACAAAACTATATACCAAAACTACTCTGAGTGTCTGAAAAAAATGAGTCTGATCAGTTAAATCAAGAATTCTCAAAGCCTGAAAGTTCTGTATCCTTCTGTTTCAACATTAAAACACTTTCCTCCTAAGATCCATGACACAAGGAAAGCTACAGCCAAATGCAAATCTTCATTCCTACATAGTGCTCTCCTGAGTCCCTGCCTTCTTCCTTACCTTGGTGAACCTTCAGAACACCCTGGAAGGAAATGGAAACCACCATGTTATCTCCCAGTTCTTCTCACTCCCTCCCCAAAAAGATCAGCCTGGAGTCAGTTCCCAACTTTCTAACTTCTGGTTCCCCTGAGCTCTCCAGACCCAAGGAGTCCTTCTTAAACAACTTGCCAACATCCAACTCCATCCTCAAAGAGAGGAAGACCCTCCGAAAGGCCCAGGAACCTGAGCAATGCAGCAGTTAGAGCACAGGGCTCCAGCAACAGAGAGATCAGGGTTTGTGTCCCAGCTTAGTAGCTTGGTGGCTTTGGACAAGATAGTTCTTCTAAGTTTTTTTCCTCTATAAAAAAACCCCATCTATTTCAGAAAATGTGAATACTAAACAAAGATTGTACAGTTCAAGTTCTTAGGAAATGTGTATAATAAATGGTAACTCCTCTTTCTCCCACACTACCTCCAAGTTTCTTTTCTCTCTCCCCTTTCTCTCCTTCAGTCTTTTCCTTCTCTCTCTTTACCTACACTAATTTCCCTCTTCTACCATCACCACTCTTTATGCTCAAGCCCAAAATGCTCACAAGCAAAATATCACAAGCCAAAATAATGTTTCAGCAAAAAAGAATCACAGATCCCCAAAGACCATGTGTCCACAGGGACCATCAGCTATTTCTTATATTTCTGGTTAATGATCCGTTTACTTCTATAACCTATAGTTTTCTCAATTTCCCATGAGCATTTGTGATGCTCAAGCTTAATAGCATCTGGCTGAATGAACACAACAACGCAGAATGAATACTTCAACTTCCCTCAATCTTTGCTGTTTCCAATGAAATTGTATGGCATTATCAGACTTGAGTGTAATTCTGTTATCGCTCCTGTATCTCTTGACTTCTTCGTCCCACACAGAGACTTCCCTGTAAAGATTAAGTGGAGTGTGGAATGAGACTGAGACATTCACAACAATGCCTGAACCTCTTAGCAACCAGAATTCCAATCGCAAACTGAACATGACAATCCTTTAAAAGTCCACATGCTTTTTAGCACGTTGTTGTCCCCTTTTAGAGTAGCGCTTTTCAACTTCCTGTCCTGGCATCGAGTTGTTTAAATCAATGACCATAAAGCGTATTGGTTCTAATAATTCTTAGAGTACTGAGTTGTGAATGAGTTAGTTTTTATAATATCAATTAAAATGATTTAAAGTTTATTCTAGTGGTAGTATTTCTCTCAGTGCTGTGGTCTGAATGTGTCCTTCCAAAATTCATATGCTAAAATCTAACCTCCAAGGTGAGTGTAGTAAAAGGTGGGACCTTTGGAATGTCATTAGGTTATGAGGGCAGAGCCCTCATGGGTGAGAATATTGTTGCCATTATAAAAGAGGCCTGGGGGAGCTTGTTCACCTTTCCTACAATGTAAAGATGCAGTTAGAGAGTGCATCTTTGAAACAGAGAGGAGGCCCTCATCAGACACTGAATCTGTGGTGCGTTGATCATGGACTTCCCAGCCTCCAAAACCGTGAGCAGTAAATTTCTCTTGTGTATAAATTACCAAGTCTAAGGTATTTTGTTATGGCAGCACAAATGGACTGAGACTGTCGCTTGCATTCTGATGTGCTTTGCAGGAGAGAATGGAGTTGCAGCTGACTGCTCAGGAATTGTACATCACCAGTAGCTTCTGTCTCAGCTAAGTGTGGGAGACTGATACTGATGAGCCATTAACAATGGTGGAGATTCTGAATCACTGAAGCACTTGATAAAAGAAATGTCGTGGGTGATGTGAAAATCCACATATGCCCATGAGAGTATATTGAGTTTATAAGTGTTGTTGCTTAGTGTGTCACAGAGAAGTTTATGACAAACTATTTTGGAGTAAGAAACAACACAGAAGAACACAGTTTCAGCCTGAAATGGCTTATTTAGCCACTGACCATCAGAAACAATTACTTTTTACCTTAACCTAGATTTGTGATAGCAGGATGCATTGAATTCCTTCACTGAAGTGAAACCTTAGCAAATCTTTAAGTAGTACTCTAGAGTGACAAAAGGTGTTTACATTTACCAATGTAAATTTCTTGTGGAGATAAAATTTTTATTCTTCTTGAGTCACAAGACTGCTCAAGAGGGAACCATTGTTTGTTCTACACTGCTCTGTTCTAAATGTTTGTTCCCCCAATACTCATATGTTGAAATTCTAACCCCCAAGGAGATAGTATTAGGAGGTGGGGCCTTCGGGACATGATAAGGTCATGAGGATGAAGCCCTCAAGAATAAGATTCATTGCCTTATAAAGAAAAACCAGAAAGATCCCTCATTTCTTCAATCATGAGAAGACACATGAGCAGGAAGACGGCCAGCTATGAAGCAGGTCGTGGGCCCTCGCCAGACACTGAATCTGCCAACACTTTGATCTTGGATTTCCTAGCCTGCAGAACTGTGAGAAATAAATTTCTTTTCTTTATAATCCACTCAGTCTAAGGTACTTTGTTCTAGCAGCCTGAATGTACTGAGACATAACACTCCCTTGCCGTTTTATTGTTGAGAAAGGAGGAAGGGTAGGTCTTTGATTGTTGAATAAGGTGGGGAGGAGAGGACTTTTGGGGTGAGCACCATGTGCTTATTGCTGCTTGGAGTGGATTCTTTCTCACCCTCTATTTATGTGTTAAATGGAGAAGGATGTTATTGGGTATGTGGTTTTTAGCTACATTAAAGTAGCTTCTTTGGGCTGTGTGAGAGACACTAAATACCATTTCATAAACACTGAAAAAGAAGTCTCTCTTTAGATAAACATTTAGCAGAGCAAGGATTTTTGAGATGCTAATTAATACCTTACATTTTTATAGAGCATATCCATTTTATACTTTGAAAAATACAATTTTATATAACCTGACATGGCAGCCAAGACGCAGAAAGCAAAGTAAGAGTCACATTCAGTGAGAGTAGTATTCCTACAGCAGGAAATAATTATGGTCAGCAATGTGGGAGGAGAGTGATCCCAAAGTTAGCTGACTAGAGTGGATTAAGTTCACATCTGGCTAATGAGACTATCCAAAAATGAGTCTGGGAATGCATGGAAGCATTCAACAGTGCTGTCATTTTGGTCCTTGTGAGCCTCAGCTGGCAGTGTTTCATTGGTGCATTCATTATGACATCATTTTATGGCTGAGCAATTTGCAGGCCAAAAAGACCTGAAACTCCCTGGGGTGAAGGGAAATGCCTCAGACATCCATGGTCTTGGATGCTCAATGAGTAAACTGGGATTTTTAAGCAGTTCCTAGGGCTTGAGAAATAGTTGGTCAGAACCCAGGCCTACACCCTCTTGCCTGAGCTGTTTCAGGGAGGAGTTGGATACATCTACACATCCCATACTGGCCCCACATGTCCCTAATACATTAGAGCAAAGAAGACTAATATGACAGGAGATGTTGCCATATTGAACTGAACTCTTTAATGGAATATGCTGATGTGAGGAGCCTAAAGATTAAGACCCTTTTGCCTTGTTTCACTGATGCCAATTAACACCGTGTCATAATGTTGGCATGCATGAGACACAAGCAGTTTTACTCTAGGAAGAGAAATAAATTCAAGAATTTTCTTCCTGTATATATAAGCCTTCATATGTTGCACTATTTTAAGTATTATACGGAAAGATGCCCTTCAGCTCTCTTTCTTCACACACACACACACACACACACACATACACACAAACACACACACAATCACCCATCCTGGACATCCTATCTACTTTCCTGTATTGACCTCTCATAACTCTCAGAATTTTGCATGTTATCTAAAATAGGCTTACTTCTGTCCATCATACCTTTATTCCACATTTCCACTACTGCCCCAGCCTAGTATCACCACGCTCATCTTCAAGACAACTGAAAAGACATGAAAAGCCTCCTTCAAGACAATTGAAAAGTTGGATATTTCATATCCAACTAGACAATGACTCTGTCTCCTAGCTTCTAGAAACTTGCTTTTGCCTCTCTCATTCTACATTCCATTCCATCTTGTGTTATCATCTGAGTACATATGCAAAGATATGGGGTACACACTTAAATGTATGTTAAAATTTGGAAGTGATTTATTAGCTGTTATCATAGGCAGCTTTGCTTGTGAAAGACAAAGCTGATCTGTATTTTTTATTTCAATTAACTTGGCTTGTCTTTGTGTGACTGAACACAGCTAATCAAAATATTATATGCATACATGTAGAGTCAGGTAATATAAAGACCATATAGAGAAACTACTGTATTTGCAAATTGATCATACTACTATAGTCCCTTGCTTTGGCTATAATATCCATGGATGTCAAAGTCAGAGATATGATTTACTAGAGGGCTCATGAGTATAATGCTTTTTTGTCTATTGGAATTGTTCTAACTAAATCTAATCAGTTTTTGGGGGTGGTTACATGATGTCAAGTTAGATATTAGCTGAACATAAATAAATGAATGGTATTCTTTACTTATATACATATCATTAGTTCTATATCAACATGTTTAATTTATCAAACTTAAGCAGAAACTGTGGTTCTTTTGGCAGCTACTAATTTGCCTGTCTGCTTCTTCACAAGATGTATATTATTATCTTATGACTCTGTCCCACATAAATAATGTGAATATTACTTATTCCTAATAAGAAGCACTCAGTTTTAAAATACTGCACACTCTTTCAAGTATTAACTTACTGTTATATTTGTAAAATATAAATAAACCTATAGTAATGTTATAAAAAAGATGCCTATTTTCAAAAGCAAACCAAGAAATCCAAGTTTTAGCAAGGTGCTCATTCTCATATTGAATCCAAAATTTCTATTACAAATTACAGTCTAATTTAATGCCTGCTTTAAGAAAAAATATTGTACCAAACTAAGGTTGCTTTAAACAATATGTGAAAAGTTTAGTGTCTCTTGTAGGATGACTGCAATACAATATTTAATTTTAAAAGATCATGAAAATGAGACAAAAAGCAGTTAATACTTACAGTGCCAGTCAAAGCCATTTTTATGCTATTATAAATTGCCAGACATATTTTATCATTTAAAAAGTGTACATGTTTTAGTGACAAGTAATGTAGCATATTAAAAGAACATGGCCTTTGGCTTTAGACAAACTCAGATTCAAATTACAGTGTTGTCATTTAATAGGTTTGTGCCATTGGATGACAAAACTTCAACCCAACCTCAGATTCTTCCTCTGTGGAAAGGGACTAAAGATAATTTTTAAAAAAGCTATAGTGACATGTTCAATGAAGCACTATTCATAATAGCAAAACTAGAATACAACCTCAGTGTTCAATTCCAGTTGTATTCATCAGTTATTGTCAATTCATGTAAAAAACCATCTCCAGGCCAGGCATGGTGGCTCACGCCTGTAATCTCAGCATTTTGGGAGGCCAAAGCAGGTGGATCACGAGGTCAGGAGATTGAGACCATCCTGGCCAACATGGTGAAACCTCGTCTCTACTGAAAATACAAAAATTAGCTGGGTGTAGTGCCTGTAGTTCTGCTGAGGCAGGAGAATCCGTTGAACCTGGGAGGTGAAGGTTGCAGTGAGACGAGATCGCACCACTGCCCTCCAGCCTGGGCAACAGAGTGAGACTCCATCTCGAAAAACAAACAAAAAAAAAAACCCATCTCCAAACACCATGGTTTGCAACAGCAAGCATTTATTCCAATGCTCGTGGGTCTGCAGATCAACTAAGATTAGCCTACCTCGATGAGGCACAAATGGGTAACTCTGCAGTGGTGGGGCTTGGCACCAAGGCCCAATTTGGGTTCAGGTTTGTTCCATGTATGCTTATTTGGGGACCCAAGCTTAAAGGATGGCAACTACCTATGGTGAATCATCAAAGCACCAGAGACAAACTAATTAGGGTAAGCACAATTAAGATCTCTGCACAAAATCCATTAACTTCCATTGGTCAAATTAAGTTCCACAGCCAAGCTCAATATAAACAGAAAATCTTCTATAGTCAGAGGGGAGGGAAGTAAATATGTGCTGCACAATTATCCTAATGTCACAATGGCTAAGTAGTAACTGATTTAATGATTAAGTACATTCATATGACTAAAGGCTACTTATCCATTAAAAATGTAATTAGAAAAAAATGACTGGCAGAGTAGTATTCTTATGATCTACTTTCAAGGAAAAAAGTAAGCTATCAAAAGATACATACACAGAAAATTATTGAAAGGATTTGGAATGAAATATTACCAGTGGTTACCTTTGAGCAATGAGATATTGGATGATTTTGATTATTTCCCCTCTACACGCTTTTCAATGTTTTCCAAGTCAGCTGAACTGATTACATATTATTTTTGTTATTTTAAATAGTTAATTAATAAAATGTTCTTCCAACTTTAGAAAAACATAAACTCTTATTTGAGGCAATAGCATCACCACATTAATATGGCTCAGATGAGAAAAAAAGTGAAAGTATGTTGTGATTATAAAGCATAAAGCCAATATAAGGGATTTAAAAAAAATAATTTAATTTATGTCTCGAATTCCAGCATTCTATATTTTAAGTGTTTCCTGGGAGCATGAAATATGTCTTTATCTCATCCTCATTCTCAAAAGATAATTTTAATGTGTATAAGATTCTAGCTTGACATTAATTTTCTTTCAGAGCTTTGAAGATATTATTCTGGCATCCATTGTCGTTAATGGGAAGTCTACTTCAGTTTAATTTTCATTTGTTTGAAGTTATTTTATCTTGTGTCTCTTTTTAAGATCTTTTTGTCTTTGGTGTTCTGCTGTTTCATTGCAATATGTCTAAAAGTGTGTGTGTGTGTGTGTGTGTGTGTGTGTGTCTGTGTGTGTTTTATTCTACTTTATGTTAGCATTTGTTGGATTTCCTGAAACTAAAGATTGCAGTCCATAACAATACTAGAAAATCCCACATCACTAACTCTTTGAGTATTTCCTTGTTCCCATTCTCTCTCTCTCTTTCTACTTCTGAAACTTCGATTACCTTCTCTACCTTCTGTTTTGCTTAACTGTCTTTCCTATTTTCAATCTCTTTCTCCCTATATTATATTCTCAGGAATGCCTTTATTTCCAGACTGATCATTTGGTTCTTTTTTCAAATCTACCTGATGATTTCTGAAAAATCTCTTATTCTTCATCATCTTACTATGTTCTTACATTTTTGAAAGATGAGGCTGATATTTACTTCAAAGTATATATGTGCCTTTCCAAAATCTGCAACATTTTGAGCTGGAATCATCAGGTTGACTTTTCTTTTCTGGTGATTCTCATTCACATTTGCTTGCATTGTCTCAATCTCCTGAGAACATCCTTTCTTAGTTCATCAACTAGGGATGTCACCTTTTGGAGACTTTTGATTTGAGGCTGTTTCTTTGCTTTTGCATTTTCCCTTGCACAGACCAGGCTTTGTTTCTACTCTGTCCATGCAGTTCTGGGCTACCAGGAATGGCAGATGTCCTCAGGGCAAACAATGGCTTTTGAACTTGTCTACTTTCTGGAGTCACACCTTTTTTCATTTCTGCCCATCAAGATTTTTTTGACTTGTTTATCAGACAATAAAACAAAAATATATTATTTTACAAAACTTCATTCAGTATATTTAGGCATTGTTTACTGGAAGGGTTTTTTCTAAACAATGATCCTACTATATTTTCAGAAGTAAACGTGCCTAATCATCTCTTAAATTATCTTCTTCCTCTATATGAATGAACACCTTTCATAGAAATGCTTTGTGTTGTGGATGTCGAAATCCCTGACACCTACTATAGTACCAGACACATATAAAGAATAAGGAAGTGGTGAAACCCCGTCTCTACTAAAAATACAAAAAATTAGCCGGGTGTGGTGGCAGGCGCCTGTACTTCCAGCTACTCGGAGGCTGAGGCAGGAGAATGGCGTGAACCCGGGAGGCAGAGCTTGCAGTGAGCTGAGATTGCACCACTGCACTTCAGCCTGGGTGACAGAGCAGGACTCCATCTCAAAAAAAAAAAAAAAAAAAAAAAAAAAGAATAAGGAAGAAATTAATGGAATCAATTATATAATCTTAGAGCATAAGGTCTTTGAAAACTATAAACCATTTTAGAAATACAGGACATTAGTACTTCCCCAAGGGATTTAGAAGTCATACTAAGTTTTTATTTTACCATAAAGGTTCCTAAATGAGATTTCAGAGCCCAGTGAACATTTTAATTATATGAGAATTAAACTGTCAAAATTTGGCTAAAAGTCTATAATTTATACATAACCAAATATATTTTTTAAAAAATTTATGACAATTGGCAAAAAGATTACGTTTGATATTAAAATATTATGTTTTAGTCACCTTGCTCTTTTACTTAATTGTGGGACCCAAGGAAAAGACAACCTATGGGTTTCTTTATCCCTAACATTGATTTATTTGGTAAAAATGTTTTGCCCTGTACACAAATGAGCACGTATAATAGAGGATAACAAAAATGACTCATGCAAGAAACTCATATATTTTAGGGAAACATTTTAGGCCTGGGTCTTAAAGGAAGACTTGAGGCATAGTGATTTATTTTCAACTTTAATCTGCTGTTTATGGCCTGATCAAAAAAAACTTGTTTCCATTTTTCTGTGCTTTTCTAAAAGAATATTCACGATACTTGTAAAGCCAAGCATTTAAACACAGAAATGTGAAATTTTCCATATGCTTTTGCTGGGGGATAAGTATGCTTTTTTAAAACTCCATTGATCAAAATTCCTGGGTAAAGAGCAGACGTGTGTATGTGTGTGTGTGTGTGTGCATGTGTGTGTTGTGTCTACTTGTGTATTTACTCTTGTTTGTGGTTCACATATTTTGCGGTTCAATTATCCAGTTTGTTCCCTCCCTTCTAATGAAGTCTTGCATTCCAACTTCATTGCAGTGTGCAGTTCGTCTGTGTGGTTTGCTTTTTCTTGCATCTGAAAATAATTTGGGAGAAACAGAAACATAAAATTTGATTTAACCTGAAAAATCTTTTCTTCATTTCTTTCTAAAATATGACCAGTTCAGCCCTTTCTATATAAGGATAAAGAGTCAAAGTCAGGCTAATCCAGGAAAAATGTGAGCCTGAAGTGTTCCTCAAATCCGATATTTGAGCAAACCAATCCCAAAATATCCAAGACTTATTCCTTGGCTCCGAGAACTGCAACATCATAGGGATGGCTTTTTCCCACTATTGGCAGTTCGTTTGCTTGTTCACACTTTGCCATTGAGGTTTTCTTCTCAAGATTCTTCTCGAGAAAGATAGAGTTTAACTATAACGAACACTGTATTCCTAAAGTCACAAGAGGTGCTAGTCAAAATTATTTTATTTTCAGGCATCTGTGCAAGATATTTGAACCTGGAGGACTGTGCTCCAAAATTATACCAAAAATAGAAAACATTTTTAAAATTATGGAACATCCAATTCAATGAAATACCACCCATGCATATTTACAAAATTTTAAAACTATGGTATGTGTTTATTATAAAGTTAAATGGAAAAGTTTAGAATCTAAAATTATATGATGCTACATTAGTACAACTATGTACAACTATTAGTACAACTAAACAGGAATATGAAAATAAATCAAGCAAAAACATACCATTAAAAAACCCTGTTAATTAGTCATTATCTTTTTGTTTGGAGAATATGTGATTTAAAATCTTCATCCATGTTTGAAACTCAATGAGTATTAATATTTTCATGATTTTTATTTCTGTATTATTGATTTATGTATTTATTTTGAGGTAGCAGTGTGTTAAGGCAGAACAAGTTTCCAAAGATCTGTGTTTTAATTATATTTTTTACCATTTACTAATGAAAGCTTCATATTTTTATCTATATGGTTTAAATAATACATCATCCTAAGACTGTATGTCAGTTCATCTCTTCTTCTGGTGACTCATTGAAAAGTATCTTTTATGTACAAAAACTATATATATATATAGAGAGAGAGAGAACTAGATAGCTATTTAAAAATGTATTTGCATTGATAGATGTCACAAATCAGGTGTTTCACTTTGACGTTTCATTTCAGACAGAAGTGCTTGCCTTGGTGATCCAAAAAAGGCAGGATCTGGCCGGGGGCAAGGTGATTATTCTGTCTGATGTGGAGAATAAGGGCCAATTTGTGGTATTGACAGAAGAATGAAAGCAAAGTTAGGGTAGAGATCATCTCTTTCACAGGTTTCTCTGCATTAGGTTCTCCCAGGCAAAGGCACATTTCTCTAACTTTCAGATGTTGCTTTAAATTCCCAGCTTGTGGTAGGCATTAATTCATCATGGTAAAGCCTCATGTGAGATTATTCACCAAGTAACTGAGTATATTTTCTCTGAACCCAACTTTTCACATCATCACAGTCAACTTAGTTCTAAAACTTTTTTAAAAACATGAACATTTCTAGAATTTTCATCTCGAATCTATACCCATCTGATTTTTCAATTGCCACAATCCAGTTGAAATCACCTTCAATCTATTAGAATTTGCATATTTTTCTATTTATTATTCTTCTTCAAGAGAAATATTTTCCCTCTAGTCAAAGGTTGATGCCTTCTGGTACCTTCAAATAACATCTTCTGTGGATGTGATTTCTTAGAAGTTTTTTTGAAAGATGTTATAAAGCCATGTACTGAAAACCACAAACATTCTCCTCCAACATAGTGCAAATTATGTTATACCAAAGCCTCATGAACAGCCTACCTGTTTAAAGTATCCAGTGAAGAGATTTGACAGTGGTTTGTCTATGAAGTTTCAACCTGTGCCATTTAAGGCAAACCAATTGCATTAACTGCTCTGAGAGGACATTTGTCTTGACCACTCTCGTTGCATTTTTAAGGAGAAAGTCATTTTTGAAGCAGTAAACATCCTTGTGGGCATTGAAATTAATATGGAATCATAATCATAGCTCCCATAATCATATGGGAACTTGGATACTTGAAAGGCCTGAAGCATCAGTCAATCTGGAGGTTCAGATGAGCTATTCAAAATGATTATGGACTTTTTATATTCTAGTCAAATGTGGCTGATGAACAATATTTTAGGGGAAACAAATATTGTTGTATATTATTAAAGTTTTTAACAGTCTGTGTTGCAAGTAACTGATTGGCCCAGCTTGGGTAATGGGCTCTCCCACTTGATCCACTAGGAAGCATAAATCTCCAAAGCAAAACTGAGGTGTTATTACCAAATGAAAGGGAAGGAAGATTAGAAAGGCTGAAAAAGATAAAATTGTCCAGTCCTTTTTATTTTATTTATTTTGCATGTTCCTTAAATCAGAGCCAGTGAGACATATTTATAAAAAACAATGGCCTTTCCCTACAAACGCTGGTTATTTAAAATATTTGAACTCTTCTTTCCTTCCTACCTTCCTTCCTTCCTTCCTTCCTTTCTTCCTTCTACTTTATTTCTGCCCTTCTACCCTTCTTTCTTTCTTCCTTACTACCTTCTTTATTTCCCTTCCTCCCTTCCTTCTATCAGGGCCACAGTGTCATTCTAAAGCACAATACTGAATATACAGCGCAGGTTCAAGTTAGCAACTGAGACTCAGAATCCCAAAACAAATCACTTATCAGAGCTTTTCAGTCTTGTAGCTTGCTGTAAGGTAACTTAGATATCTGTGCAGAATCATGTTATTCTGTTTTATATAATAAAATAATAAGTGCCTTCAAAATTTAAAAATAAACAGATTTTCTCCAATTACGGGTATTCTCTCATAATTTCTTAAAACTCTGTATTCTGCAGTAATAAAACAACTATAGAATTAGGAAAGGACTTTTAACTGAAAATGTTGTGGAGCTGGTCTACAACTTTTGGTTTGTTTACTGTGCTCAGGATTGCTCTTTTATACTGAATAAAGACATATTTCTTGCTATTAAAATTAGTCAAAAATTATGTCATTGCATTAAAGATATGTCTTTTAAGGTGGTTCTCCCCAGAGCACTAGGACTTTTGTGTTTCTCAGGTGAACATACTAGAGAATTTTTGTGACATGGCACAAACCCTTTCCCAAAAGATACTGATATGGTTGGTGTTAGGAGTCATGTTCTCTTTGCCCACCATTCAGTCCTTTACAAATTTCACAAGAGAAATATTTTCTGTTTTTCTTTTTATTCTCTTGTGAAAAACATTGGCTGAAAAGCCAGCTGGTAATGTACATGTCTTATATATTGGCTGATTATCATTTGCCATTATCTTTAGGTCAGAAGATGCTATATATACATGGGCTGGGGGACTTGTCCATGACTATGCATCACTCATCCAGTAGAATCCTTCAAGGATAACAGGTTAAACGTGATTGTAATTAAGATGATTTTCTTTCTATTCAGACAGATGTATAAGGAGACCATTTTATACTCAAGTAATCAAGTTAATGAATCTGATTTCAAATAATATCTTTAAAATGAAAATGCTCATAGAAGGAGTTAGGAAAGTTCAATCAAAATTGTCAATAAGAGAAGACTTCTACTTCTGAGAAGATGGAGTAGACATACATCTGCAAAATGGATAGACTTTAAAAGAGAAATAGACAAGACTACAATTATACTTGAAGGTTTCAACATCCCTTTCTCAGCAACTGACAGAACTGAACAAAAATTCAGCAAGGATATAGAAGAATCAACAACACCATCAATCCACAGACTCAAATGAACATTTGTAGAATACTGCACCCAACAACAGCAGATTACACATTCTTTTCAAGCACTCAGGGAATATATATCAATATAGACTATATCCTAGGCAATAAAACAAAAGGCAACAAATTTATAATAATTGAAATTACATAAAGTGTATTTTCTGATCACAATGGAATCAACCTGGATACCAGCAGCAAAAAGATATCAGAAACATTTCTAACCACTTGCAAAATAAACTACACATTTCTAAATAGTCCAGGGATCAAAGAGGAATTCTCAAGGAAAATAAAAAATAAATGGAATAGAATGAAATTAAAAATACAACATATTTAACTATTTGGGGCATAGTTAAAACAGTTCTGAGGGGGAAATTTGTAATACTAAATATTTCCATTAGAAAGGAGGGAATGTGTTATATTAGTCATCTAAGCACCTACTTCAAGAATCTCAAAAAAAGAAGAGCAAAATGAACTTAAAGCCAGCAGAAGAAAGGCAATAATAATGATGATAGCAGAAATAAAGTTTAAAAGAAAAACCAATGAAACATAAAGCTGGTCCTTTGAAATGGTCCATAAAATTGACAGCAGTTTGACTGATAAGAGAGATTGACAAAATAAGACTGGCAGAGAAAAAGAAAGGCAACACAAATTACTAATATCAGGAATAAAGACCTTAACGACCTCAAAAGGCTTATAAGGGAATATTACAAATGACCTACACACATAAATTGGATAACTTAGAAGTGTACCAGTCTTCAAAAAGCACAGGCTACTACAACTCACCAAATATTAAACAGATAATTTAACTAGTCCTAAAACTAGTAAGGAAATTGAATATATAGTTTAAAAATCAATTATACAAATGTTTAAACAAAAAGTAATGCTAATTCTACACAATCTTTTCTAGCAAGTAGAAGAGGAGGAAATAACTCCCAATTAGTTTTGTGAAGCTAATATTATCCTGATACTAAAACAAGATGAAACAGTATAAAAATAAAAAATCTAGAACTATATCTTCCATGAATGTAAATATAAAAATTATTAACAAAATATTAGCAAATAGAATTCAGCAATATATAAAATAATTACACACCATGACCACACAGAGTTTATTTCAGAGACACAACATTGTTACAATATTTTGATATTAATCAAAGTAGTCCATCATATTAATAGGCTAAAGAAGAAAAATCACACGATTATATCAACTGATACAGAAAAGGCATTTGACAAAAATTTACCACCCATTCATAATAAAAACTTTCAGAAAATGAGGAATAGAGGGAAACTTCCTCAACTTGATAAAGAGCATCTACAACTAACATTATAAATAAATAAACCTCAATCTAACCTTCACACATTATATAAAATGTAAGTCAAAATGGGTAACAGACTTATTGTAAAATGTAAAACTATAAAAGCTTTAGAAAAAAGACATAAGAGAAAAGAGAAAATCTTAGGAATCTAGGCCTAAGCAGAGAGCTGTCAGACTTGATACCATGATTCAAAAAGAAAAAAAAAAGTAATAAATTTGACTTTATCAAAATTTTAAAAACTTTTGCTTTAAAGAAGACCCTAATAAGATGCTCTAAAATTAGGCTACTGACTGGGAAAAAAATTTCAAACCACATATTCAAAAAGAATGAGTATCTAAAATATATAAGAAACTCAAAAACTATTTTAACTAGGGTGAGATGGTATCTTATTGTAGCTTTAATTTGCGTTTCTATGATTATTAGTGATGTTGAGCCTTTTTCCATATACCTGCTAGCATTTGTATGTCTTCTTTTGAGAAATATCTATTCAGATCATTTGACTATTTTTTAATTAGGTTATTAGTTTTTCTGCTATTGAGTTGAGTTCCTTATATATTCTGGTTATTAATTACTTGCAGATGGGTAGTTTGCAAATGTTTTTTTTTCCCATTCTGTAGGCTGTCTCTTCACTTTGATTGTTTCCTTTGCTGTGCAGAAGCTTTTTAGCTTAATATGATCTCATTTGTCCATTTTTGCTTTGATTGCTTGTGCTTTTGAGATCTTACTCAAGAAATCTTTGCCCAGACCAGTGTCCTGGAGAATTTACCCAATGTTTTCTTCTAGTAGTTTCATAGTTTCAGGTCTTAGATTTAATTCTTTAATCTATTTTGATTTGATTTTTGTATATGGTGACAGACAGCAGTCTAGTTTCATTCTTTTGCATATGCATATCCAGTTTTCCCAGCACCATTTATTGAAGAGACTGTCTTTTTCCCAGTGTATGTTATTGGCAGCTTTGCAAAAAATTAGTTGACTGTAAGTGCATGGATTTATTTCTGAGTTCTCTACTCTGGCTATTCTGTTTTTTTTTTTTATGGTTCCATATAAATGTAAAGATTATTTTTTCTGTGTCTGTGAAGAATGTCATTGGTATTTTAATAAGGATTGCATTAAATCTGTAGATTGCTTTGAGTAGTGTGGACATTTTAACAATATTGATTCTTCCAATCCATGAACATGGAATATCTTTCCATTTTGTGTATGTGTGTGTATCTAGATGCTGGTGAGGATGTGGAGAAAGGGGAACACTTGAACACCGATGGTGGGGATGTAAATTAGTACAGCCACTATGGAGTGCAGTATGGAGGTTCTTCAAAAAACTAAAAATAGAACTATCATATGATCCAGAAATTGCACTGCTAGGTATATATTCAAAAGAAAGGAAATCAGTATGTGGAAGAGATATCGACAATCTCCTGTTTATTGCAGGACTATTCACAGTAGCCAAGATATGGAATCAACTTAATGTCTATCAACAGATGAATAGATAAAATGTGGTACATATACACAATGGGATATTATTCAGCAATAAAAAAAGAATGAAATCCTGTCACTTACAACAACATGGAATAAACTTGTGGACATTATGGTAAATGAGATAAGCCAGAAACAGAAAGACAAATATCACATGTTCTCATTCATATGTGGGAGCTGAAAAAAAAGCTAATGGAACTAGAGAATAAGAATAATGATTATTAGAGGTTTGGAAGGATAGTTGGGAACAGGAGATAAAGACGGAATGGGCAATAGGTACAAACATACAGTTAGATAGAAGGAATAAGATCTAGTGTTCACTTGCACAACAGGGTAATTATAGTTAATAATTTATTGTATATTTCAAAATAACAAAACGAGTGGAACTGGGATGTTCCTTACACACAAAAAATGATATATATTTGAGGTGATAGATATCCCAATGACCCTGATTGGATCATTACACATTATTTGCTTGTACTAAAATATTACATGTTCCCTACAAATATGTACAACTATTATGTATCCATAAAATTTTTTTAAAAAGAAAATAAAACAGTATAAAATAAAAAAGTAAAAAACACAGGTGAAATAAATTTTAGTAGCATATTTTTTGATCCAATATATCTAAATATTGTCATTCAACATGTAATCAGCATGAAAATATTGATGAGATGTTTTACTTTTTTTTTTTTTTGCATTCAGTCTTGAAAGATGGGAAGATCAGGAGCAGTCTGGAGTCATGGTATATGAATGAACTAGTGAGAGTGGGCACAAAGTCTGAAGATCTTTGTGGTGCAGCTAATGTCTAAGGGAGAATATACCTACCCTAGAAGAGACATTAAACAACCAGGTAAGTGGAGTAGACAAAGTGTCAGCCAGTCAATATCAGCCATACTCTGTCATCAGAGACTTCAGTGTTTGGACAATAAGCACATGAACAGAGTAAACATGGTGTAAGGGATGCAGGTTTTGCATGGGCCCCACCAATTTACTGAAGCTGTTATAACTTCTGTCACTGCCAAATGTCCCAGAAGTAGCAACAGAGACCAATACTAAGCCCCCAATACAGCACTATCTCTTCAGGGGATCAACCAACCTGGTGGCAAGTTAAATACATTGGACTTCTTCCATCCTTGAAGGATGGAAACATTAATTCATTTCGAATTAATGCTTTTTGAATTTATACGTATTACAGGTATGGTTCTGTGTTTCCTGTCAAAGAACCTCAAACAGCACCATTAGCCATGGGATTGCAGAGAGTTTAGTCCATCAACAGGAGATCTCATATAGCATTGCATCACACTAACACAGTAGTTCTTAACCATGGGCAATTCCTTATCTCCCACATCCCACCCCCAAGACATTTGGCGACGTCTGGAGACAGTTGTGAATGTCAGAAAAGGGAGGATATTACTGACATCTAGTGGCTAGAGAGTTGCTGCTAAACATCCTATAGTGGACAGGACAGCCTCCCTCAATAAATAATCCACCCCAAAATGTCAATATGCCACTGTTCTGAAATTCTGGACTAAGAGAAACCTCTATTCTGTTTTCCATAATGGCTGTATTGATGTACATTCCTGTAAACAGTGTAAAAGTATTCGCTTTTCTCCTCATCCTCACTAATACTTGTCTCCTGGTTTTTTTGATACACATCCTAAAAGGTGTGAGCTGGTAAGTCATTGTGGTTTTAATTTGCATGTCCCTGGTAATTAGTAATGTTCAGTATTACTTGTCAAACATTCGTATCTCTCTTTTGAGGAATGTCTACTAAGGTTCTTTGCCCATTTTTTAATCAGATTTTTTCTTGCTGTTGAGTTGGATCCCGTATATACTTTTGATATTAACTCCTTATCAGATATGTACTTTACAAATATTTACTTCTATTCCATAGGTTGTCTCTTCATTCTGTTCATCGTTTCCTTTGTTGTAAAAGAGACTCATTTTACAGGAAAAGAGGTGCAACAGTGGCTGGATGATTATAAGATCAACTGTTCCTATTAGAAACTACATCATCCAAAAGAGGCTGCCATTGAAGAGCAATAAAATAGTTCATAGAAGGCATAGGTGAGGCAGAAGCTTGAAAATGATACCATATAAGGATAAGAAATCATATTCCAAGATACAGTCTATACTCAAGTCTCATGACCATTGTATGGCACTGTGCTCCATTATTTAGATATGTGGTGCTCCATTGGTTACACATGGTGGCAGGAATGAAGAGTTGAAAATAGCAATATGGCCATCTTCACGATATTGATTTTTCCTATCCATGAGCATGGAATTTTTTTCCATTTGTTTGTGTCATCTCTTATTTCCTTGAGCAGTGGTTTGTAGTTGTCCTTGAAGAGGTCCTTCACATCTCTTGTAAGATGTATTCTTAGGTATTTTATTCTCTTCGTAGCAATTGTAAATGGGAATTCACTCATGATTTGGCTCTGCTTGTCTATTGTTGGTGTATAGGAATGCTTGTGATTTTTGCACATTGATTTTGTATCCTGAGACTTTTCTGAAGTTGCTTATCAGCTTAAGGAGTTTTGGGGCAGAACCACAATGAGATACCATCTCACGCCAGTTAGAATGGCGATTATTAAAAAGTCAGGAAACAACAGATGCTGGCAAGGCTGTGGAGAAATGGGAATGCTTTTATACTGTTGGTGGGAATGTAAATTAGTTCAACCATTGTGGAAGACAGTGTGGAGGATCTAGAACCAGAAGTGCCATTTGACCCAGCGATCCCATTACTGGGTATATACCCAAAGGATTATAAATCATTCTACTATAAATACACATGCACACATATATTTATTGAAGCACTATTTGCAATAGCAAAAACTTGGAACCAACTCAAATGCCCATCAAGAATAGCCTGGATAAAGAAAATGTGGCACATACACCCCAGGGAATACTATGAAGCCATAAAAAACGATGAGCTCATGTCCTTTGCAGGGACATTGATGAAGCTGGAAGCATCATTCCCAGCAAACTAACACGGGAACAGAAAACCAACCATTGCATGTTCTCACTCATAAGTGGGAATTGAACAATAAGAACACATGAACACAGGGAAGGGAACATCACACTCCAGGGCCTGTTGTGGGGTGGGGCATAAGGGGAGGGAGAGCATTAGGACAAATACCTAAAGCATGCAGGGCTTAAAACCTAGATGACAGGTTGATAGGTGCAGCAAACCACCATGGCACATGTATACCTATGTAACAAACCTGCACGTTCTGTACATGTGTCCCAGAACTAAAATAAAGTAACATTTTTTAAAAAAAAAAGAAAATAGCAATGACACATGGGGAGTTTCTGCTTCCTTTTTCTGAAATTCTGAACTCCATGTGTTTAGTGGTCTTGGTTCCTACCATGGGAAATATCTATCAGTGAAACATAAGCTATGATTTTGGCCTGGGCACTTCAGACTCCATATGCCAAGGGGCCAGTTGGCAAGGGGGGAATACCATATTGATAGAAACAATTGAGCTGATCATCAGGAGAAATGCTGTTATGACACACTGGGGCAGGGGAGGAACATATTTGGTACTTGATTATCTCATGGCAATTCTTTGCCCAGGTTTAATGATAAATTGACAAATACAGTAGCCACAATCTAATAAGGGCTTGAGGACCAGATGTTTAGACAATCAGAGATATGGGTTTGGGTCATCCAACCAGGTAAGCCACCAAGACCAGGTGCTAGCTGTGGGAGAAGTGATTCTAGGATAGAGTGTAGAAGAAGAGGACAATAAATTATCACAGATGTAGCCTCAAGCCCAACTGCATCAGTGAGACATAGCGTTTCTCCATTAACTTTCCCCTAGGAAGCTTACTGCAGGAAAGAAATCCCTCAGAGTCCTGAAGATACAGCTTTCGGAACTTAGGTGAAGCAAGAGGACTCAAAGTGTGCAAGAATGGACAGTACAGAATGCTCTGCTACACTGCTCAGATTCCCCCTTCAGGAAGGAAGGACAAATTCACTCAACTTCTGGGAGCATTGATGGTTGAGCTCTCAGCCATCAGAACTTTTTGGAAGTCGCCCTCTTCTGAAAAGAGGCACATTGCCCAAGATATTTCCTCCTCCAGAGCGCAAGCTGCACCTGAAGACTGATTGATGTGGGGTATGATGGTCTGGTCTCCTTTCCCCATCTAAAGGACTGTTGTAACCTCAGGGCTCTCCTTGAGGTTTCCTTAGTTCTTATTACTATGTTGCAGTCCAACTTCTTCTTTGGCCTAATTCTACTTTCCTCCCATTCCCCAGTTGTTGATCCTGACAGCAATTTCCCTCCACATTTCTGTAAACTAAGCATGATCTCAGAGTCACCTGACCTGCAACATTATTACATACACTATAGTCTGTGCTCTTAAAGATTTAGTGAAAGCATGCTGCTGAAGCTTGCCAGAACTTCCCTTCTTCCACTGAAAATTTGTCTGTTCATAGATATACACCATTTGTTCTCTTCTCTACTTTGGCCAATTATCTTATGTTTGGGAAGGTGTTCTGCTAGAAGACAAAATAGCAGTTCTTAGAACTAGAAAGAAAAACACATCAAAGTCTGTCCTTTCTTATGTTCTATCTACAACAAATAACCCTGTGATAAAAAGGATGATAGGAAATATAAGTAGTTTGAGTCCACCAAATATTTGGTTGAAGTATTTGGGTATGAAATACAAACTCACTCGATCTGGGCTCAAATTCACCAGCATTTCTTTTCTTTCTTCTCTTTTCAGAAACAGACTTTATTTATATCAATGTTAACATCAATCACATAACCATCAGGAAGGCTATAACTTTGACTTTTTTTGTCCAATAGTTGGGCCAAGTTTTCATTTCTCTTATTTTACTTTTTATTATTATTTTTTTGAGATGGAGTCTTACTCTGTCACCCAGGTTGCAGTGCAATGGCGTCATCTCAGCTCACTGCAACCTCCGCCTCCTGGGTTCCAACGATTCTCCTGCCTCAGCCTCCTGAGAAGCTGGGATTACAAGTGCATGCCACCACACCCGGCTAATATTTGTACTTTCAGTAGAGACTGGGTTTCACCACGTTGGTTAGGCTTGTCCCAAACTCCTGACCTTGCGATCCACCTGCCTTGGCCTCCCAAAGTGCTGAGATTACAGGTGTGAGCCACCGTGCCCGGACCATTTCTTTTCTTATATATCAGCCTATGCCAGGGGAGAAACTGGCTGAGGTTAAAGGCTAATGTCAAGTACTAACTGAGCAACAAATGGATAACCTCAACAATGCAATATCCTGGTCGAAATTGTTAGTGAATTTTTTTGGCAGACCTGAGATCTATGTATCTCCATTCAACAAGTAAAGGTAGGCTATTTCCTTAAATGCAAATTCCTATAAAAAAATCAGAAGTATATTATGTTTTGAAAGTTAAAAAGCATATGACTTTTTAAATGTTTAATAAAATTCACCAGTGTACACCATCATTTTCATTGAGAAAAGTTCCTAATCATGAATTCTATTTACTTAATAATATTATTCAATATTTTTCTTTCATTTTTGTTAATTTGATTTGTTATGGCTTCTCAAAAAAGCTTGTCCTTTTCATCTAATTTGTTCAATTTATTTTCATGAAACTGTTCACATACTTAATCTTTCATTCCTTGTTATGTAACCAGATTTCCATCCGGTACCGTTTACTCCGAGCCAAAGAACCAGAAGCCAAAAGAACTTCCTGTAGCATTTCCTGAAATACATACCTGCTGATTAACACTTTTCTACGTTGACAAGTTATATAGTTGTCTTTCATTTAGTTTAAAGATGTTGTTCCATTGTCTTCTGATTTTCATTGTTTCTGATGAGAGGTCAGCTTTGTTTCTTATTATTGGTCCTCTGCATTTAATGTGTAATATGTCTTTTCTTCTCTTGCTTTTCAAATGTTCTGTTTAATTCTGATTTTCAGCAGTTTAATATAATGTCCATTGCTTGTTTTTTGCTTAGATTCCTGAAATTATGTGTGGGTTTTTAAATAAAGTTTGAAAATTTCTAACCATTATTTGGTTAAGTAATTTTTCTGCTTCATACTCTCTCTTTTTCTCTTTCTAGTACTGTAATTACAAACTCATTCTTTTGCTATTATTTCACAGGTTGTTAATATTCTACTTTAAAATTTTAAAGTAATTTTTATGGAAAATTTGATCATAATTTTTAATAACTATAATAGAAAATTCTAAAAATTCAAAAGGTAAGCCATATCAACAATTCACATCATACCTATAGAAATGGCAATTTTGGTCTATTACTTTCCAAACCATCTACCTTATTTTCTTTCTTATGTCTTACGCTGGCTATGACTTGCAGCCTATATGGTTCAGTAGCAATGATAATATCCTTGTATTTAATTTATCCTTGTATTTAATGTATCTTAAGAGAAAAAAAGTCTCAAATTTCATGATTAAGGATGCTGTTTGTTAAGGTTATTGAAATATATGTTCAAATGATTTCAGGGAGTTTCCTAATTTTGAGTATTTTGCCATTTTGATATAGATTTTGAAATTTATTTTTTCCCCTAACTACTGGGGGGGAAATGTGGAAAAATAATTACTAGTGCTATTCTCCAGGCATTTCAAATTGTCTCTGTGTCTGAACGCATGTGGAATTTCACTTCTTTGTCCCCTGGAAGTAAGGTTGGCCATGTGACTTGCTTTGATGTATAAAGTATGAACAGAAAAAATGTGCTACTTCTGGGCAGAAATTTTCAGAGGTAGCATGGTATGTGTCACCAATTTCCCTTTTTCTGACACAGTGACTATGTAAATATGTATAGAGATGTCTCTTCTGTCAGTCTGGATCCCTTAGTGACTGCGATAAGCAAAGTCTTATTGCCAGTGTTCATTGAATGAATAACATGAGCACATACTTGATTATTATGGTAAACTACTCAGATATTAGGGTTGTCTATGCAGAATAACCCATCCTTTATTTTTCTTTTTATGCTAAACCATTCTTTTATTTAAGGCATTAGGACTTGATCATAACATATCACTTAATATTTTTTATTCTATAGCTTTAAGTTTTATTCTACAAATCCTTTTGTTGATAATAATTATAACTTGAATGTAATCTGCTTTGTGTTCCTAGGAGGAAAAACCAGGTAATCAATACAGCTTAGAGAATACTTTTATTAAAAAACTTTTCTTTCTAAGAGTAAAATGAGTGAAAGAAAAATAACTAAATATATAGTCTCTGTCCTTGTGGGATAATAGTTAAGAGAGTTCATTAGAAAATATGAAATAAGCTCCCAAAGATAATTCTACATGGACCATGTGAGCTTAGAGTGAGAAAAGGAAAGAAATCTTTTCCAGAAGGAGTGATCTAGAAAAACTTTATGGGAAAGGTGACATATAAACTGGGTTTGAAAGATGAATAGAATATTGATGAGGAAATTCTACACAGCATCTAAGTAAATATACTGTGAGAAAAGTGTAAGCAAGATATATAAATGGAACAGCAAGTCATACAGTTTGACTTACTTGTAATAGCAGAGTAAATATGTAGAAGTGTGAATTTTATTTTAAAACATCAAAGATTTTTAATAGAAGAGGCATTTTGTTATTAAGAAGATAATTAATATTGCCATTATATTTAGGACGAATTGTAAAGGACGGATACTAGAGGTCATCAGAGGTTTGGGAGGGGTGAGAGTTTTTCATTGTCAAGGTGAGACAGCGAGGGTCTGAGAGAGGAAATAAAAAAGAAAAAACAGCTTTGAGTTTTGTTGAGCTACAAGGTTTACAGATATTTATATTTTCACCTATGACTTAGCATTTGAAAGCCTAACAGTCTTCTTTTTTGTATATTGCAAGCCATATAAATAGAGTCTATAACTAGACAGACCTTATTGGATAACCACCCAAAATGTAATATTTTATGCTATTGAACACTGACTTAATATGCTAATATTCAACACTCAAACCAAAAGTGAAAACACAGATGCCTGAGGAAAGAAAAGTTGGCAGCACAAACTAGTGGGAACTGGGTAGGGTTTTTCTTGGCCTTCTGCTGCACAATAGGCAATTGTGATTCAGGTGTATTTGTTTATTCTGGTAGAAATAAATTCTCCCACTAAAACAAAAGTGCCATTATAAAGAGCTAGACAAAATCAACAACACCCGTCTTTGCCGTGTCTTGTATGACTGTAAGGGGTCACATTCAGGAATTGTTGATCAGACTTCCTTTGTCTCTCTCTTTTAAAAAGGCATTTTGCAAATTTAATACTTTTCCATGTTCTAAAGCATTGCTTGTCCACGGGAGAGGGGTTGGGTGTCAAGCAAACGAGGAGGGGCTCTAGGGGTTTCTAAAGTGGTCACTTCAATAGTCATTTCATAACATGTTTGTCGGCATGTCTTTCTTCCAGTTCTGATTTTGTTACCTTCTCTCTGTTTTCAATGTAAACAGCAGTACAAAGTGAGCTATCTTCCTGCTATTCAAAATAAATACTTATTTGGGTAAAATTTATAATGTTAGATTCTACTTTTAGTCAGGAAATGCAAACAAAGCTTGGAGACTGCTTGTTCCCTGACCCCAAATTCATTCCATGTTGCTATAGCATCACCCCTGAGAAAATGGGCCTGCCTGTTTTCCTCCCCATAGACAAACTCAATGGGCTTTTGTCAGCTCTTGAATTATAGCATTAAAATTTAAACAGTAGGGATTTAATGGAGGATTATTATGACACTCCAGTGCATTCTTTCTGTTGCCATTAGCAACAACCCCAAGAATGAAGTAAAATAATTGTTTTAGGAGGTGCTGTTTTCCTAAAAGATGAAACATCTGCCTTACATTCTTGGAGTTACATAAACTGATTTGTGTGTGTGTTACTTCTAACATGAGTAGAGTATTGGTAGTGTATACCAATCCAATGATTTAAGGTATTTTTTTCCCCTTTTAGTTCAACCAATCTACAAAGGCCAAAAATATTTTCACAGGCCCCCAAAAGATGAACTCCAATCTGCTGCCCCTAAATGCATTCTCCACTGTCTGGAAGATGTGCAAAGGCAACGGCACAGCGTTCTCCATCTCAAATCCTTCAAAGTGCTGTCAGAATAAAAGAATCCCCACCAAAAGCCCCAGGGAAATCTATCTGTCTGTATGGTATGGTAATGACTGAGGTTATTCCAGATAGGATTCTTGGAGAAACTCAGCTATTGAAATCTAATGAATGGAACTGAGAATTTCTTGTTATAATACTGTTTCTTTGATTGAATATATCCTTGCATATAAGAAGACATAAAAATAAATAATAAAAACAAGATATTGTTTGAATTTTTGTTTGATTATATAATCTGAGAATTTTTCTGGTAAGTAATTTTGCATCTGGATTTATTTTCTCTGCCAGTCACTTGCCTTTCTAGTTTTATGTCATTTTTATCTCTTTCCTATTTTAATGTCAGCACCTAGGTTCACATTAAGGATTGCATTTTTTTAATCACCAGGGATTACAACAATTTATGTTCCTTTCCTAGCTGCCAAAATACAGATATTTCCTTTCTTCTGCTATATTCTTGCTGGACAACTCCTCTCAAAATATTTTTAACTTTTTCTCTTTGAAGTGAATTTCAGTTCATTGTAGAAATAATACAAAATGAGTAACAGGCAATACATAAATGAATAGTCCTTTGGATTTTTACCACCCAGAGATAATAGTTCTTAATCTAAGTGTGAGCCTTAATCTATAGCAATGAAAATTAGTCTTACTTTCACCAAAGCCATCCAGGGTTTCCCTATCCTCTTCTGTAGAGGCAGCCCTATTACCAGTGTCTTGTGTTTACTTTCAGAGGAGTACATGCAAACATCTGTATATATGCCATTTTTACAGGAAAATGATAAATTTTACATTTTTCAGATCCTTGCTTTTTCATATAACAATAAATCTTGAAATCAGTATAAGTCCCAGAATTTGTATAGGGACAGTCTTGTGGGACTGGAGAGTTGGGACGTTGAGGGAGGAGACTAAGGGGTTTGCCTTCAAGTTGCCTTTGCTAAGTAAGCAACTGTCATTTGTTATGTTGTATATAGCTGGTCAATAAATGGCAAAGGTAATGAAACATGCTTTTATTCACACTTTACAAACACAGAGAAAATAGTCACTGTTCGTAAAGATAGAAATTGTTAACACTATTTTTATTAGGACGATTAGCCATAGTTTGTATAGAACTACAAGTGATTTCTTTAGAGAGTTCCTCAATGAGAGATTTTTAAGTATTTCCTTGTCATTTGCTGTCAAAAACAATGTTGCAGTAAACATTCTTGTAAACATTACTTTAGGCACACATATGAATATGCTGTTTTACAAATTAGTAGTAATTGAATTACTTAGATGAAAACATTATATACATAGATGTTCACCTTCAGGGAACCAGACCAGGCATTGAGGTCCCTACTGAGCCAGTGATATTGCTTTCAGAAGCAGAATGGAGGATACAGTTTCCCTGAGAAGTCAAGCTGTCATGTCTCATTTAATGCCAAGATGCTGCTGGGACCTTGCTTTTGAATATATCATTTTATTTGACAAGTGAGGTTTATTGAGCCTTTCTTACTTTGTTAGTCATTGAGGCCCACCCAAAAAAATGGGAACACCAGGCCAGAGAGTCACAAGGTTTCCATGGGTCAGGTATTTAGCTTTGCCAAGAGCCCAGCAAGTTACTAGCTACTTTTTTTTTTTTAAGTAGCCATGTCAGAGAAGTTAACCCCATATCCCAAGGGCCCCTCAAGGTAGAGGTTGGCTTTATTTGCCCAGGACCCCAACTGACTAAGACTTGTCACAAAGACTTGAGCTCAGAGGTGTATTGAAGTTGTGCATTAGCACTTTGCATGCAGCTCTCCTGCGATCAGGAGAATCCCCTTGGCACTTTTGGGATGAGGAAGTACATTCAGATGTAGAAGCTACAACAGTACGCTGAACTGGTCCAAAATTCCTCAACGTACAAAGTCACATTAATTTCCCTTCTTCACTGTGAACCTGGCCCAAACTCCATTCCTTGAATCTAGTGCCTGCTACCCGCACAGTATTGGGTAAGATGGAGACTTGGGCAGTTTTATCCAACAGAGTTCCAGCATAATGAGATTGATGAATATGGCCTTTGGTCTTTCTGGAGGGCAGGGAGACTTCTCTTTAAAGCAGCTGAAGTCAGGGTGGAAGGGAAGAGAGAAATCAGAGCATATCGAAAGAGAAAGGGGCTCTATGCCAATAAGTAAGGCATTTCAATCAGTTTGAGCAGGTTTTGAGCAGGTGCTGGCTTATGGCTCAACCAAAAGAACATTTAATGATTTTAATCTGCCCAAAGCTCTGTATTGAATGGCAAGGTCTCCACTGCTGACATCATTTATTTCTGCTTTGGGGACTCTTTGGTTCATCAGCCACGGCCTCATTGCCTTTTGGCTGGGGCTGGAGGGCTTGCTGCCCCGTTGTCATAGTTACATTTGCTCATCCACCCTCCCAGAGGAGAGTGAGCAACAACCAAGGTGCCATTTGGGCAGTTTGTTTCAGTCCTATCTGTTACAGCTTATCCTGTAAAGATTCATCATCAGGAAGGACAGTAGGGGACCCTTACTATGCTCCCTTTCTCTTGCCCAGCATTTGGTATCAGGTCCCAGAGAGCCTTGTCATATTCCCAAACCTGGCCTGCAGGACTCTTGTCTTTTCTTTTCCTGAAAGCCACACCTAAGTCAGCTTAACAGTCTTAACACCAAAACTGTTAAGAACTGTGAAGGACCTGATGTGTTCTCTAACTGCAAGATAACGAGCTAGTCTGCCACAGCTTTATGGATTTAAAAAATGGCATGAAACTCCTAAATCAAAGACAAATGACTTTATTAAGGCCTGGTAAGCAGCATGAACATCAGCTTATGTTTGTGGGTTCTCTTTTCTCCCAAACCCTGTGAAGGTGACCCAGATGGGCCCAGATATAGCCCACATATGTAGTGGTTTACACTCCAGGAGAGGAACTCTCTACATAGGGAATATGAATATTTTATAATGAGCAGTAAGTGTCTCTGTCCTTTGATCCAGAGGGAGACATGATATTTTTTTATACCAGACAGCAAGCATTCCTGCTCTTTGTTCTAGGGAGAGACACTATCTCTATCACTCAAGGTTATTCATTACCCAAACATCCTTTAAAAGACAATCTAGAAGAAAAGACAGTCAGTGCATCTTTTCTCAAGATGTGTCAAAATGTGAGAGACTTGTGAAGAAGTGTTTCTGAACACATTCTGTGGTTGGAATGTACTTACATGTATTCAAATACTACGACCCCCACCATTGCTGGGTATTCTTTTATTAAAAACCTGTACTAGCTGATGGAATAATCCAAATGTGATGTTTATTTCTATTGGATAATTTATCAGGTTGGATTATTAAGTAGAAGTAGACATGTTTAATTTTAACATATTTTGCAAGTTTTCTCTACCAAGAACCTATTAATAACATTTCAAAGAAGTATGTCCAAGAGTGACTTACTTCCTATTGTGGAAAAAAAATAACTGACAAGCCTTATATTCTTTAACCTAATCATTCCTAGGAAAGTAACTGAAGGCAGACACTATAGAACTTAACTAGAAGTTTAATAAAACACATTAAATATAATAGTAAGACAGTTGATGCAGCTGCTTTGAAAAGACAAAGCTTCATATAGCCATTACATCTTATCAGATGGATAAGAAAAAGTTGGGAAATAGTATAATGCCTGTTTCCATAAAATTTAAGAAAAATCTACATTTAGCCTGTATCTTCTCATCATGAAATTTGAGTTTTTGTCTAATTTTATTCAAAAAGGACAGAGTTTTTTGTGTTATTAAAAGACTCCAAGGACTTTTTGCTTGTAAATCCCAAATTTATGACTTTTAAAAATAAGAAATCACACTTGTTAATGTTTTTTGTAAAACACTATGTACTCTTGTTTTTAATTATGCTTCTGGTATGAGATTGAGGTGGCTCACCAGTCATGAAATAATTAACTTACTCTAGTACTTCACTGATTTGCTCTGCAACTTCCATGGTAGTAGCTTGAATTTACTTAGAAGCATGAAAAACACAACAAGAACCTTTATTAAACATTCTACTACTATGTAATCTGGTTTATATTATATACTGTTTTATACTATATAATCACAATAAACCTCATGATTTAACATATTCAGTTTTAACAATCAATAACTATTCAAGTTTTTCTCCTTTAGCAAACTGTGTCAGCACTGGACATTACTGCTCGTAAATTTCTAGTCATTTCTACTGAATGAGAAAGAGTATTATGGTATTAATCCACTCTGGAGGAAATTCAGGTCCTTGGTGTTTTTATTTATTTATGTCAGTCGAATATAAACTCTGATCAAAGATTACAGCAGAAGGAAATTGGCCATCATTGGTGAGATTCAATAAAATCAGCAAGCAATAGATATGAATCTCAAGGACTATAGATATTGAAATTATTAGATGTAGGACATATGTATCAAATATTTTAAAAACAGAAGGTAAAAATATTTTAAACTACCGGACAGATTTAAAAAAAATACAACTTTAAAAAATGAAAATATACTCTTAAAAATTAAAAATTTGGTGGGTGATTAGATTAACATGAAGTCAGGAAGTAAATTAAAAGTTTCATCAGAAAGAAAATTAGAAAGGCAGCACAAACACACAAAAAATAAAATTACTAAAGAGTGGTTAATAGATAAGGAAGATGGAAAATGAGAATCTAAACTTTGTCTTATCAGAGTGTATTTGTCGATTCTCACACTGCTGTAAAGACATACCTGAGACTGGGTAATGTCTCAGGTTTAATTGGTTTAATTGACTCACAGTTCTGCAGGCTGTACAGGAGGCATGGCTGAGGAGGCCTCAGGAAAATTGTAATCATGGCAGAATGCAAAGGGGGTGCAAGCACATCTTCACATGGTGGAGTAGGAGACAGAGACGGAAGGGGGAAGTGCTACACGCTTTTAAACAACCAGATCTCATGATGAGAACTCACTCGCTATCATGAGAACAGCAAGGAGGAAATCTGCCCCCATGATCTAATCAGCTCCCACCAGGTCTCTCCCCTCAAAATAGGGAATTACAATTTGACGTGAGATTTAGGTGAGGACACAGAGCCAAACCATATCAGTCCACCCCTGGCCACTTCCAAATCTCATGTCCTTCTCACATTTCAAAACACAATCATGCCTTCTCAACAGTCCCCCAGAGTCTTAACTCATCCCAGAATTAACTCAAAACTACAAGTCCAAAGTCTCATCTGAGACAAGGCAAGTCCCTTCCACCTATGAGCCTGTAAAATCAAATACAAGTTAGTTACTTCCAAGATACAATGGAGTTACAAGCATGAATAAATGCCCTCATTCCAAGAGGGAATATTTTCCAAAACAAAGGGGCTACAGGCCCCATGCAAGTGTGAAACCCAGTGGGGCAGTAATTAAAACTTAAAGCCCCAAAAGAATCTTTAACTCTGTGTCTCACATCCAGGCCACACTGATGCAAGGGGTGGGCTCCTAAGGCCTTGGGTAACTCTTCCCTGTGGCTGTGCAGGGTAAAGCCCCTGCAGCTGTCTTCACAGGCTGGCATTGAGTGTCTGCAGCTTTTCCAGCTGCACAGTGCAAGCTGTTGCTAGATCTACCATTGTGAGGTCTGGAGGATGGTAGCCATCTTCTCACAGCTCCACTAGGCAGTGCCCCAGTGGGGACTTTGTTTGGAGGCTCCAATCCCACGTTTCCCCTTTGCATTGCCCTATCAGAGGTTCTCCATGAGGGCTCTGGACCTGCAGCAGACTTTTGTCTGGACATTCAGACATTTCCATACACCCTCTGAAATCTAGGCTGAAGCTCCCAAACCTCAAGTCTTGCCCTCTGCATACCCACAGGCCCAACACCATGTGGAAGCCACCAAGGTTTTGGGCTTGCACCGTCTGAAGTAATGGCCTAAGCTGTACCTTGGCCCTGTTTAGCCACAGCTAGAGCTGTAGTGACTGGTATGCAGGGTGCCAGGTCCCAAGGCTTCACAGAGCAGCAGGGCCCTGGGCCTGGCCCAGAAAACCATTTTTTCCTCCTAGGCCTCCAGGCCTGTAAGGAGAGGGACTACCGTGAAAGTCTCTGAAATGCCCTGGAGGCATTTTTCCCATTTTCTGGACTGTGAACATTCAGCTCTTTAATTATGCAAATTTCTGCAGTCTTGAATTCCTCTCCAGAAAATGGGTTTTTCTTTAATAACACATGGTCAGGCTGCAAATTTTCCAAACTTTCATGCTCTTCTTCCCTTTTAAACATAAGTTCCACTTTCAGGCCATCTGTCTGAACACATATGACTGTACTCTTTTAGAAACCACCAGGTCATATCTTGAATACTTTACTGCTTAGAAATTTCTTCCACCAGATACCCTAAATCATCTCTCTCAAGTTCAAAGTTCCACAGATCTCTAGGGCAGGGGCAAAATGCCACCATCTCTTTGCTAAAGCATAGCAAGAGTGACATTTTCGCCAGTTTCCAATAAGTTCCCCATCTTCATCTGAGATCACTTCAGCCAGGACTTCTCTATTCACATCGCTATCAGTATTTTGGTCAAAACCAACAAGTCTCTAGGAAGTTCCAAGCTTTCCCTCATCTTCCTGTCTTCTTCTGATCCCTCCAAACTGTTTGAACCTCTGCCCATTACCCAGTTCCAAAGTCACTTCCACATTTTCAGGTATCTTTATAGCAATGCCCCACTTCTCTGGTACCAATTTTCTGTATTAGTTTGCTCTCACACCACTATAAAGACATACCTGAGACTGGGTAATTTATGGAGAAAAGAGGTTTAATTGACTCACAGTTCTGCAGGCTGTACAAGAGGCATGGCTGGGGAGGCATCAGGAAACTCACAATCACAGTGGAAAGCAAAGGAGAAGCAGGCATAATTGTCACATGGAAGAGCAGAGAGAGAGAGCAAAGGGGAAAGTGCTACACACTTTTTTTTATTTTTATTTTTTGAGACAGAGTCTCTCTTTGTTGCCAGGCTGGAGTGCAATGGCATGATCTCAGCTCACTGCAACCTCCGACTCCCTGGTTCAAGCAATTCTCCTGCCTCAGCCTCCTGAGTAGCTGGAATTACAGGCACATGCCACCACACCCAGCTAATTTTTGTATTTTTAGCAGAGACAGGGTTTCATCATGTTGGCCAGGATGGTCTTGATCTCCTGACCTTGTGATCCACTTGCCTTGACCTCCCAAGGTGCTGGGATTACAGGTGTCAGCCACTGTGCCTAGCCATGCTACACACTTTTAAACAACAAGATCTCATGAGAATTCACTCACTATCACAAGAACAGCAAGGGAGAAATCCACTCCCCATGATCCAATCACCTCCCATCAGATCTTTCTCCCAACATTGAGAATTATAATTAGACATAATCTTTGGGTAGGGACACAGAGTCAAACCATATCACAGAGTTTGAGAGGAAAATAAAAGTTATGGAGCAGAGCCAGCTTTTGAAAGGTAATGACAAAGAATTTTCCAGAAATGATGAAAGATAGTCTACATATAGAAGAAGCACAACATATACCAAATTGAATAAATAAAAATGAATCCATAACCCTGTACCTTCCACTAAAGCTCTAGAGCTCCAAAGCAAAACTCTTTAAAGTAGATTAAGAAAACAAACAAATCACCCAAAAAGAAGCAATTGAATTTAACAGTAGGTGTCTCAACAGCAGCAACCGAAGCCAGGACACAGTGAAATGATAAAATTGTCGACCTAGAGTTGTGTAACTAGTCAAATTCTCTTTCAATAATAAGGGCACAATAAAGACGTGAACATAAATAAGAACTTGGAGCTGTCATCACCAGCACAACTTCAGTAAAATAGCTTCTAAGGTATGTTCTTCAGCACAAAATAAAGTGACTCTAAAAAAAACACAGATACACAAAAGCAAAAAAATTGGAAAAAATTATGTTCAAAATAGGCAAACTACTGGTTAACTGGTCAGAACAAATAAAAGGGAGATAGAGTCAAATAAATAGTATTAGGAATAGAAAAGAGAACATAACTAAAGATAAGGCAGAAATTAAAGAGGATCAAAATATGATGAAACTTTACATTTGGATGTAGGAAAATTAGAAGCTCCTGAACAAAAGTAACGTAAGAAAAGAAGTATCTTACAGCAGTAAGATTAACTTTAGAATATTAAGAATAATCTTATAGCAATTTAAAATTTAACCAGAGTTTTTGTTAAAAAATATTTTACAAAGCTAACAGCAGGCCAAATAATTCAAAGAAAAAGATTTACTAATTTTTGCTAATGTATTACATCATTCCAGCCTTGTAAAGATTCTTCCAGAAAATGGAAGTAAGAAGTAAAGAATCCCATTTCGTTTTAAAAGCCAAGTATGATCTTAATAACAAAAACAAGTATATTATTGCTGCTGTAACAATTTACCACAAACTTAATTGTTTAAAACAATACACATTTATCATCTTATATATACCTCTAGAAGCCAGAAATCTGCTGATCTCACCAGCCCAAGATTACGGTGTCAGTAGAGCTATCTTCCTTCCTGTAGCTTAGGGTAGAATTGTTTTTTAGAAACTGCCCACATTCCTCAGCTCATAGTCTTCTTTCTTCTTCAGAGCTAGCAACAGTGGGCTGAGTCTTCATACTCTTTGGTTCTCCACAACTGGGAGACTGCTATGTCAATTAAGTGTGCTAACTCCCACCGGAGGCAGAAGAGTTATATATATATACATTTCATAGTTGTATATAATTGTATGTTATAATTATATATACTCATTGTAATAATATAATTTCATAATTTTAATTATAATACAGTTATATATTGACATATAATTATATGTATTTTACATCTTTTAAAAAATAAATATATATATGTATGCTTGAGTGCACAATTCATTGTGAGGCCTTACACGTCATCAGTCATGTAATTTATATTCAACCTAAAGGTAGTAATAAAAGATGGGAGGTAATGAACCACAGTGATGGCCTGGGAGCCTGTTCTAGTGGGTCCAGAGTCCTTCAGAAGCTGGTCAGTGGGGCGTCAGTGCCTCTCTAGGGCAAAGCCTCAAGCGGCAGCCACCTAAAGTTGAGAGAAGTCCTCAGAGTTCTCACAGGCCTCCAAAGGCATCTTGAACAAGGCTTTGTCCTGGCTGCTTTTATGATCCTTCAGAGATGGGTCTATTTTCAACGTCTTACTACTTTCCTCTTTCTACTGGTTCATTTCAGTGATATCAGGCAACAGCAGGAATTATCACCTCAGTCCGTTACATATATATTTATCACTTGAGAAGAGGGAGACTACTTTACTGTGGGCTCAATGCTGCTTGATATGAGTGACTACATTTTGAGACATTAGGTGTTGAGGACAAGCCCCCAAAATCTGGCCATAAACTGGCCCCGAAACTGACCATAAACAAAATCTCTGCAGCACTGTAACATGTTCATAATGGCCCTAACGCCCAAGCTGGAAGGTTGTGTGTTTACAGGAATGAGGGCAAGGAACAACTGGCCTGCCCAGGGCAGAAAACCGCTTAAAGGCATTCTTAAGCCACAAACAATACCATGAGTGATCTGTGCCTTAAGGACATGCTCCTGCTGCAGTTAACTAGCCCAGCCTATTTCTTTAATTCGGCCCATCACTTCATTTCCCATAAGGGACACTTTTATTTAATCAAATATCTATAGAAACAATGCTAATGACTGGCTTGCTGTTAATAAATATGTGGGTAAATCTCTGTTTGGGGCTCTCAGCTCTGAAGGTTGTGAGACCCCTGATTTCCCACTTCACACCTCTATATTTCTGTGTGTATGTCTTTAACTCCTCTAGCGCCGCTGGGTTAAGGTCTCCCCAACTAAGCTGGTCTCGGCAATTAGGATCACACATTATTATGATATATCAGAAATGTTATCTGCTTTTAAGAACAGGTGTGATTAGAATGGACCAACCTGGATAATCCAGGATAAACTTCCAAACTCAAAATACATACCTCATTAATCACATCCATAAAGACCCCTCTTGCCAGTAACATAGCATGTTCCCAGTTTCCAAAGATTAGAATGTGGCCAACTTTTGTGGGGCCGTTATTCTGCTGATGGCACTTAACAAGCAAATGTGAGAAAGGAAAACAAAGGACATGAACATACACACAAATTTATTCTAAACAATATTCTGACAAAAGAATATTTTGGGAATCTTAATCTATAATGATATTATTATCAAGAAATTCAATATTGCTAAATATCTCGGAAAAATCTATACATCTAATTACTCTATTTAGAGAAAAAGTGAGACATATAATCATCTCAGTAGATAGAAAAAATAATAGCTAAAATTCAAGAAATATTAATAATCTTAAAATCACTTTTAGTAAACTAGAAGTAAAAGAGGATTTCCGTAATCTGATAAAAATCCTCAACAGAAAATCTACATCAGACATCAGCCTTTGAGGCAAAATAGTAAAAGTGCTCCCTTTAAAATCAGAAACAAGGAGCGAAAAAAAATGGCAGATAGGAGGCAGGACTAACTTGCAGCTCCCACTTGGATTAACAGAGCAGCATGTGGAGCTCACATCATGAATTTTGCTCCAAGAACTACCATAAGAACATACCAGGAAAGCTGAGAGAATTCACAAATCGTTTGAAGGAAGCGGAGTGCTGCTGCAGGCCCCTGGAGACAGCTGAAAAACTATGAGTGCCCAAAGTGTGAAAGTGGGATCATTGGCCCCGGAATACACACCCTCAGTGGGGAGCCTGAAGCTCCATATCATGGGAGAAGGATTTGACGGTACATGTTGCTGAGACAAATTTAGAGAGCTGAGCAAAATACAGGGTTAGAAATAGCAGCAAGAAAAGCCCTATGAGCTCTCCCGGTCAGGGGTCCTTGGGGAGGGCTGCCAGAGGAACTAGGAAAAGACCATGGGAGAATACAACTTCCAGCTGAACTTTGTAAACATTTTGACTGAAGGCAAAGTTTCCCGGACAGAACCTGGGGGAGGGGTGAATCGGAAGTACAGACACAGCACAGAGGCCATGGCAGGCAGAGAGGCAAGACCTGAAACCCTGCCTACTTTCTCAGCTAGGAGGAGGGTAGCCTGGGGCAAGTTCTCAGCCTTGCTCACCTGCTGCCTGGAAATAAACTTGGTGCTGTTGATGGGGCATGGTGGGAGGGAGACCAATCTTTTGGGCTGCGTTGGAGCTGGGTGAGGTCTGTGACTGCCTGCTTTTCCCCACTTCCCTGGCAACCTGCATGATGCAGCAGAGGCAGCCATAATCCCTGTGAAAACAACTCCATTGGCCTGGGAACCACACTCCCATCCCCCACAGCAGCCAGAGGAAGCCCCGCCCAAGGAGAGTCTGAGCTCAGACACACCTAATCTTGCCCTCACCTGATGGTTTTTCTGTACCCACCCTGGTAGCCAAAGACAAAGGACATAATCTCTTGGGAGCTCTATGGCCTCACCCACTGCCTGATCTCTATACTACTGCAGCTGATGCTCTCCTGAAGGTACCACCTCCTGGCTGGAGGCCAGTGAATACAAAACTAGTGAAATAAACAAAACTGCAACCAAGGACCCTCAGAGAGTCCACTTCACTCCCCTGCCACCTCCACTGGAGCAGATGCTTGTACCTATGGCTGAGAGACCTGAAGATGGTTCACATCACAGGACTCTGAGCAGGCACTCATCAATTGTAGCCTGGAGTCCAGTAGCTTCTCTGGGTGGCTAAGTCCAGAAAAGAAATAGCAATCACTGCAGTTTGGCTCTCAGAAAGCCACATCCCTAGGGAAAGGGGGAGAGCACCACATCAAGGGAGCACCCCGTGGGACAAAAGAATCTGAACAGCAGCCCTTGAGCCCCAGATTTGTCTACACAAAAGAGAAGGAGCCAGAAAAACAATTCTGGTAATATGACAAAACAATGTTCCTTTTTAATGTGACCCCAAAGGTCACACTAGCTCACAGCAATGGATCAAAACCAAGAAGAAATCTCTGAATTGCCAGAAAAAGAATTCAGAAGGTCAATTATTAAGCTAATCAAGCAGGCACCAGAGAAAGGTGAAGTCCAGCTTAATGAAATAAAAAAAAGATACAAAATAGGAAGGAAAAAATTTTCAGTGAAATAGCATAAATAAAAAACAGGCCAGGCACAGTGGCTCACACCTGTAATCTCAGCACTTTGGAAGAATGAGGCAGTTGGATCACCTGAGGTCAGGAGTTCGAGACCAGCCTGGCCAACATGGTCAAACCTCATATCTACTAAAAATACAAAATTATTTGGGCATGGTGGCACATGCCTGTAATCCCAGCTATTTGGGAGGCTTAGGCAGGAGAATTGCTTGAATCCTTGAGGCAGAGGTTGCAGTTAGTCAAGATCATGCCATTGCACTCCAGCCTGGGCAACAAGAGCAAAACTCCATCTCAAAAAAAAAAAAAAAAAAAAAAAAAGCAAAAGAAAACAATCACAATTCCTGGAAATGAAGGACACATTTAGAGAAATGCAAAATACACTGGAAAATCTCAGCAATAGAATTGAATAAGTAGAAGAAAGAACTTCAGAGTTTGAAGACTAGGCTTTCAAATTAACTCAATCTAACAAAGACAAATAAAAAAGGATTAAAAAAATGACCAAAGCCTCCAAGGAGTTTGGGATTATGTTAAATGACCAAACCTAAGAATAATTGGTGTTTCTGAGGAAGAAGAGAAATATAACAGTTTGGAAAAACATATTTGAGGAATAATTGAAGAAAAACTTCCCCAGTCTTGCTAAAGATCTAGTCATTCTGAAGAAAACTTCCCCAGCCTTGCTAGCGATCTAGTCAACCAAATACAGGAAGCTCAAAGAACACTGATAAATCTATTGCAAAAAGGTCATTACCTAGGCACATACTCATCAGGTTATCTAAAGTAAAGATGAAGGAAAGAATCTTAGGAGCTGTGAGGGAAAAGCATCAGGTAACTTATAAAGGAAACCCTATCAATTTAACAGCAGATTTATCAGCAGAAACCCTACAAGCTAGAAGGGATTGGGGCCACCTCTTTAGCCTTCTTAAACAAAATAATGATCAGCCAAGAATTTTGTATCCAACATAACTGAGCTTCATAAGTGAAGGAAAGATACTATCTTTTTCAAACAAACAAATGCTGAGAGAGTTTGCCACTACCAAGCCAGCACTACAAGAACTGCTAAAAGGAGCTCTAAATCTTGAAACAAATCCTTGAAATACACAAAAATAGAACCTCCTTAAGGCATGAATTTCACAGGACCTATAAAACAAAAACATAATGGGGAAAAAAGGTATCCAGGCAACAAATAGCATGTTGATAGAATAGTACCACCCATCTCAATACTAACATTGAATACGAATGGACTAAATGCTCCACTTAAAATAAACAGAATGGCAGAAGGAATAAGAGTTCACCAACCAAGTATCTGCTGTCTTCAGGAGATTCACCTAACACATAAGGACTCACATAAACTTAAGGTAAAGGGGTGGAAAAAGATATTCCATGCAGATTGACTCCAAAAGTGAGCAGAAGTAGCTACTCTTATATCAGACAAAACAAACTTTAAAGCAACAGTGGTTAAAAAAGATAAAGAGGGACATTATATAATGATAAAATGACTAGTCCAATATGTGATATATATCACATTCCTAAATATATATATACCTAACATTGGAGCTCCCAAATTTATAAGACAATTACTAGTGCACCTAAGAAATTAGATAGACAGCAACACAATAATACTGGGGCACTTTAACACTCCACTAACAGCACTAGACAGGTCATCAAGACAGAAAATCAACAAAGAATGGATTTAAACTATACCTTAGAACAAATGGACTTAACAGATATTTACAGAACATTCTACCCAACAATTGCAGAATATACGTTCTATTCATCAGCATATGGTCTGAGATAGACCATATGATAGCCCACAAAATGTTCATCGGGTCAACCATGAAATCAAGATGGAAATTAAAAAATTCTTTGAACTGAACAATAATAGTGACACAACTTATCAAAACCTCTGGGCTACAGCAAAGGTGGTGCTAAGAGTAAAGCTGATAGCCTTAATTACCTACATGAAAAAATCTGAGAATACAAATAGACAACCTAAGCTCATACCTCAAGGAACTGGAGAAACAAGAACAAATCAAACCCCCACCCAGCAGAGGAAAAGAAATAACCAAGATCAGAGCAGAACTAAATGAAATTGAAACAAAACCAAAAAAAAAAATAGATAAATGAAACAAAAAACTGGTTCTTTAGAAGGATAAATAAAATTGATAGACAATTAGAGAGATGAACTAAGAAAAGAAGAGAGAAGATCCAAATAAGCTCAGTTAGAAACAAAACAGGAGACATTACAATCAATACCACAGAAATGCAAAAGATCATTCAAGGCTGCTGTGAACACCTTTATGCACATAAACTAGAAAACCTAGAGGAGGTGGATAAATTCCTGGAAATATGCAACTGTCTTAGATTCAACCAGGAAGAAATAGAAATTCTGAACAGAAAAACAAGCAGCGAGATTGAGATGGTAATAAAAAAACTGTCAACAAAGAAAAGTTCAGGACCAGATGGATTCACAGATGAATTCTACCAGAAGAATTGGTACCAATCCTACTGACACCATTCCACAAGACAGAGGAAGAGGGAATCCGCATCCCCCCTCCCCACAAATCATGCTGTGAAGCCAGTATCATCCTAATACCAAAAACTAGGAAAGGTCATAACAAAAAAAGAAAACTACAGATCAATATGCCTGATGAACATACATGCAAAAACCCTTAACAAAATACTAGCTAACCGAATCCAACAACATATCAAAAAAAAATCAGATAATCCACCATGATCAGGAGGGTTTCATACCAGGGATTCAGGGATGGCTTAACATATGCAAGTCAATAAATGTGATATACCACATAAACAGAATTAAAAATAAAAATCACATGATTGTCTCAGTAGACTTAGAAAAACATTTGACAAAATCCAGCATCCAACTGTGATTAAAACCTTCAGCAAAATTGGCATAGAACGGACATACCTTAACCTAAGAAAAGCCATCTATGACAAACCCTCAGCCAACACTATACTGAATGGGAAAAAGTTGAAAGCATTCCCCCTGAGAACTGGAACAAGACAAGGATGCCCACTTTCACCACTTCTATTCAACATAGTACTGGAAGTCCTAGCCAAAGCAATCAGACAAAAGAAAGAAAGAAATGCATCCAAATCAGTAAAGAGGAAGTCAAACGGTTGCTGTTTGCTAATGATATGATCATATAGCTAGAAAACCCTAAAGACTCCTCCAAAAAGCTCCTAGAACTGATCAGTGAATTCAGCAAAGTTTCAGGATATAAAATTAATATACATAAATCAGTAGCTCTGCTATACACCAACAGTGACCAAGCTGAGAATAAAATCCAGAACTCAACTTTTTTACAATAGCTGCAAAAAACAGAAAACAAAACAAAACAAAACAAAAACTTAGGAATATACCTAACCAAGGAGTGAAAGACTGCTGCAAGTAAAACTACAAAACACTGCTGAAAGAAATCATAGATGACACAAACGAATGGAAACATATCCCATGCTAACGGAAGGGTAGAATCAATATTGTGAAAATGATCATACTGCCAAAAGCAATCTACAAATTCAATGCAATTTCCATCAAAATATCACCATCATTCCTCACAGAACTAGAAAAAAAAATCCTAAAATTCATATGGGACCAAAAAAGAGCCTGCATAGCCAAAGCAAGACTAAGCAAAAAGAACAAATCTGGAGGCATTACATTATCCAACTTCAAACTATACTATAAGGCCACAGTCACCAAAACAGCATGGTACCAGTATAAAAATAGGCACATAGACCAATGGAACAGAATAGAGAACCCAGAAATAAAGCCATATACTTACAGTCAACTGATCTTGATAAAGCAAACAAAAACATGAAGTGGGGAAAAAACACCCTGTTCAACAAATAGTGCTGGGATAATTGGCTAGCTACATGTGGGAAAATGAAACCGGATTTTTATCTAGTTTATCTAGTTGTATAACTGTATACAAAAATCAACTCAAGATGGATCAAAGTCTTAAATCTAAGATCTGAAACCACAAAAATTCTAGAAGATAACATCCGAAAAACCCTTCTAGACATTGGCTTAGGCAAAGACTTCATGACCAAGAAACCAAAAGCAAATGTAACAAAAACAAAGATAAATAGATCAGACTTAATTAAACTAAAAAGCTCTGCACAGCAATGAAAACAATCAGTAGAGTAAACAGACAACCCACAGAATGGGAGAAAATCTTCACAATCTATACATCTGACAAAGGATTAATACCCAGAACCTACAAGGAACTCAAACAAATCATCAAGAAAAAAACAAACAATCCCATCAAAAAGTGGGCTAAGGACGTGAATAGATAATTCTCAAAAGAAGATATACAAATGGTCAAAGAAAAAAGAAAAAATTATCAACATCACTAATGATCAGGGAAATGCAAATCAAATCCACAATGCAATACCACCTTACTCCTGCAAGACTGGCCATAATAAAAAAATATATATAAAATAATAGATGTTGCCATGGATGTGGTGAAAAGGGAACATTTTTACACTGCTGGTAGAAATGTAAACTAGTACAACTACTATGAAAAACAGTGTGGAGATTCTTTAAAGAACTAAAAGTAGAACTCATTTGATCCAGCAATGCCATGACTGGATATCTACCTAGAGGAAAAGAAGTCATTATACCAAAAAGATACTTGCACAAGCATGTTTACAGCAGCACAATTTGCAATTGCAAAAATACGGAAAGAGCCCAAATGCCCCATCAATCAATGAGTGGATAAACAAATTGTGATATATATGTATACACACACACACACACACACACACACACACACACACACATATGTATATATATATTCAGGGAGAGGGTGGGAGTGAGTGAGGGATAAATACATATTGGATACAATGTACACTACCTCAGTGATGGGTGCACCGAAATCTCAGTAATCACCACTGAAGAACTTATTCATGTAACCAAACACCACCTATTCCCCAAAAACCTATTGAAATACACAAAAAATAGAACTGGGAAAAAAATCAGAAACAAGAACCGCACTCCCATTCAGCATGGAATTCTAAGACAGTCAAATAAGACAAAAAGAAATAAAAATTCTGAGGTTTGGGAAAAAAACTAAAATCTTTTTAATTCACAGATTGAAAAACTCAAAGGAATCCATAGAATTAGTAAGACAATATAGCCAAGTGCTGAAAAAAATTAATATACAGAAACTGTACACTTGGAATAAAGAGTTGGAAATAGAATTTTAAAATAAACACCATTTATTATATTAACACAAAATATAAGATGTGTAAAAACATATGTAACAAAAATATAAAGAGTTCATGGAGGAAACTTTTCAATATTATTGAGACATTAAAAGAGACATAAATCAGTTTAAAACTTTGCCACTTTCAAGGAAGACTTGCTATTACAAGGAAGTCAATATCGCCAAATTGCATACATGCAATTTTAATTTGAATTTCATAGAATTTTTTAAAGAAATTTGAGAATCAGATTCTGATATTGATGAAAGAAAAGAAAACCCCAAGATTAGTTAAGCGATCCCTGAGGAAAAAATAGTGTGTGATTTCCCTAGGAGACAGTAAGACTTTTTAAAAAGCCATGGCAACGCCAGTGTGGTATTGGTTTGCAAACAAAAAGGATACTGATAGTAGAAATGAGAAAGTAGAAATAGACCCATACACATATGGAAATGCTGTGATTGAGAAGGCAGAACAATGGGAAAGTTGGGACCACTCAATATATGATGCTGGTTGAGTGGATTATTCATTTTAAAGAATATGAAACTAGAACCTTATCATACACAATTTCCACAAATCAATTTCAGATTGATTAAATTCTTAAATTTGAAAAAGTAGATTACCTAATTTTAGAAGAAAACAAGGAGAGTTTCTTTATAGTCATGAGGCTAGGAAAAGATTTCTTCAACAAGACACAAAAAGTACCAACTAAAAAATACAAATTTAATAACTTTGACTCATTAAAATGAAGAATTACCATTAATTATAAGAAACCACAACAAGTAAAATACAAGCCACAAATTAGAAAAATATATCAGCCATATATTAACAAAAGATAAAAAAACCAAATATCTCCTAATATCTTCTAATAAAACTCTTAGTGGCTATAAGAATAGACCAACAACCTAACAGAAAAGCATCAAAAGGCATTTTTTTTTCCAGAGGAGAAAGACTAGATGATCAAAAGTATACGGAAGATGTTTTAATCATTAACAATGCAGTAATGCAATTTAGCAATATAATGGAACAGTTTTATATCCACTAGATGGGCAAAACTTAAGTATGACAATGACTGCCATTAACAAGGGTGTGAGCTATAGAAATTCTTATCCACTGGTGTTAGGAGAGTAATTGGAAAACACTTTAACCTTGCAATATAAAAGTAATAAGCACACAATACTTGCTCCAGCTGTTCCATTGCAGGTTATCAGCTAGAGAAATCTTTTCACATGTGTCCTGTGTCTTGACACAGGCACAGTGATTTAGGTAATGGTATTCATATAATAAAAAATACTTGAACGCAAATGACCATGAACAGAAAATATAACTATTAGTTAATATTAATTGTATATTTAATAGTTACATTTTCTGTTCATGGTCATTTGCGTTCAAGTATAGTCACATAATGTAATATTATACAGGAGTAAAAGTGATGAAACTTTGAAAAACATGAGGGGGAAAAAGTGGCAAAAGGTTACACATGATATCATTCAATGTTATGAGGTTCCAAAACAAAAACAATTAAACTATACTGTTAAGGAATATATTTTGGAAGACAAACAAAACAAAGGAAGTATAAACTCAGTATTCTGGAGAGTGCTTACCTCTTGGGACAGGAAAATGAAATACAAAAAACTAAAGAAGTATATATAAGTAGTTCCAAAATGGTTGGCAGTATTCCAGTTCATGAATCTGGAAATGTTTTGTTCTTATTTATTTCACTATTATGCTTCATAATTTATATATATGTCACATATAGTTTATATGTGTTAACTATATACAAAGAAAACTTTAAGGCTAGGCACAGTGGCTCATGCCTGTAATCCCAGCACTTTGGGAGGCCGAGGCGGTTGGATCACCAGAGGTCAGGAGTTTGAGATCAGCCTGGCCAACTTGGTGAAACCCCATCTCTACTAAAAATACAAAAAAAAAAAAAAATTAGCTGGGTGGGGTGGCGGGCGCCTGTAATCCCAGCTACTCATGAGGCTGAGGCAGAAGAATCATTTCAACCCAGGAGATGGAGGTTGCCGTGAGCGGAGATCACGTCACTGCACTCCAGCCTGGGAGACAGAGCAAGACTCCATTTCAAAAAAAAAAAAAAAAAGGAAACTTTAGAAGTTATGTATTACAAATAAGAGGAATTATATTACACTAAGACAAAACACAGAAATTATAATGTTCTCATTGTCAGTGATAACCATGGTTAATACTTTGGCATATTTCGTTTTAGGACACACACACACATTTCCCTTGTCTTATTTTTCTAAATAGAATCACATTGTTTAGATTATTAGGTATTTTCTCTTTTTGCCAATACTATCATGTGAGCCTTTCTTTCCTTTTTAAAATAGTACCTTAAGACATAATGTCTAAGGGCTACATTATTTTCTATTATCTGAATCACCATAACTTAAATTTATCCAGCATATCAGTTTTGATGTTGCATTCTATTATTCTTGCACTGTTGTGACTGTGATGAACATTCTCAAACCTAATCCTTGGTAAATATAACCTTGACTAGTCCCTTAATATAGACCTCTAGAAATGGAATTGCTGAATCAAAGTATACAGATTTAGGAGGTCAAATTGAGCCTCACTTTAGACTGCATCCATAAGTATGTCACAACTTCCTCTCTTCCACATACTGTGGTTTTCAATACCACAATGCAGATTTTGGGAGGATTAATGAACCTATTCAATGAAGAAATCAACATTCTGTTCCCTCGTGTTTTTTCCTCCTTCTTTTATGTTCCTCTTTCATATACACAAACTTATGTATACATCTATCATCAAGTATTGGGAGAAAATGTACAAAAATAAAGAAGGAAACTGGCCGGGCATGGTGGCTCACACCTGTAATTGCAACATTTTGGGAGGCCAAGGTAGGTGATTCACTTGAGGTCAGAAGTTTGAGACCAGCCTGGTGAACGTGGTAAAACCTGGTCTCTACTAAAAATATATACAAAAATTAGTCAGGCATGGTGGCACATGCCTTTAGTCTCAGCTACTTGAGAAGCTGAAGCAGGAGAATCACTTGAACCTGGGAGGCAGAGGTTGCAGTGAGCCAAGATGACACCACTGCACTCCAGCCTGGGCAACAGTGAGACTTTGTCTCAAAAAAAAAAAGGGGAAACTAATACCATAGGGGAGAAAAGGATTATTTTTATGAAAGGAGAATTTAAAACAATCATCATCCTCAACATGATCCAGAGAATATTTTATCAATAAAACAAAAACATGCTGCTATGAAAAAAGAACAATCAGAAAACCAGAAGATTTCTTAGAATTTAAAACTATGCTTCTATAAATAAAATATTTTAAAACTATGATTATGAAAATAAAATTATTCATAAAGGGGCTGAGAATAAAATAATCCTGGTATTATACCTCGTTAGTGATCTGGAAAATAAAGACACATCAAGGGAAATCTCCCAGAATGAGGAGCAAAACACAAAGAAATGAAAACAAATGAAGTATTGAAAGTGTTTTGGATGTTAAACTACTAAGGTAGTATTAATAATAAATAAGCTGTAGGGTAGCATCAGTAATAGGTAGTGGAATATAATATCTAAATATTTGAATAAAAAATACAGCAAATATATTCATCTTACACATTATAAATATGTTAGTATATCCACATGTACGTGTCCAATTGAAGAGTTAAGTTGAGCAATATCACTAAATCTCTATCAAAAGACAAACTTCATTATACAATTATTTCTCAGCATTGTGGAAATCATATTGGTTCCTAGAAGTCACCAGATGGAAATTTATGTGGGCTGGAAGTGTGGTGAACATGGAGTTCATGCATGCTCTAACACTTTTGTGATTATAGAAGAGCAAGGCTTTTTTGGGTAGGTATACACAAGAGATAGAAAGGTCATTTGGGGTGATGAGTCAGTTTTTCCAACTTCCTGCAGGGTTGACTTTAGATTTACAAGGATTCCACATAGTTTTCATCTCAAAACAGTATTCCTTTTTAATGGCTTTAAAATCAAATAGCACAGAGAATTTCATTTGAATGTCAAAATCCTTGTAATGCATTTTTTGTTAATATGTAATTTCAGTGTCTGCACATGGATTTTTCTTAAGGACAAATGCTCCATAAAAGATTTAAATGTTCACTTTTCGGTCCCAAACTCCTAAAATAGAATCCCAAACACCACTGAAACCTGACAGAAATGGCAAGAGGTCAACTAATATCTGTGCTTTTAAACCACAGAGACACGTGATTCAGTGGAAAATGCACCTTGGCCTACTCTCACTCTTAGCAACAAGAAGTTAGGTTGGTAGCACACACCATTTCTGACAAAATGAGGATAACTAAACCACTGACTAAAGTTGCCAACTCCTGAAATGGGGATTAGGTTATGGAGAAAATAAAAATATTAGATGAAGTGACCCTGATAAATACTGACTTTCTGGCAACTTTGGATCTCTTCATGCTAAATAAAAATACGAGGTTTCCTAAGTGACACTTGACCTATGAAGTCATCTTCAATAACGTTATAATACATTGGACAAGAAATGCAAAACAAATGAAACCTCTAACAGAGCCAAATTATTACAACAGCCTTTGACTAACTCTCTCCGTATTATGCTTTCCTTTTGCCAACTACCACCCACTTCCTCAGTATGGTTTTCATGGTTTGTAGGAATTTCAAGCTGTCAATGTCATAAACCTACAGAATAATAATGACCACAAACAAAGTATAAACAAAATACAAACATAATGCAACATCTTAATTTGGGAAATAGAGGTTAAAAATAGCATAAAATACAAACAATAGACAAATTTTCTTGTTTGGGTTAGGTGTATCGAATTATACACTGGGAATTCTAATTAGTATATTCCAACTCATTTCTGACTTATAGTAAGCAAAAGTCAAGGTCTAAGGCTCCTCTGCATGTTTATTTCTCCTGTTTTAAACTGGGCTTAGTACACTTTATCATCACATTCTTCTATAGGAGGTGTAAATACAATAATCCTAGGCTCTGCAGAAGTATATCTCTAAGAAAATAATACAACAAACAATATAAATTTTGATTGTGTATATAGAACACTATGGCTCAGTACAACTGTGGTATATGGAAGAGAGAATGTGAATCAGAAAAACAATGCATAGTCCCTATACTCAAAGGAACTTACCACCCAGTAAAGGAAAAACACATGTTCAAAGAAAGTTCCATGATCTTGGGTGTCAATACAGGTGAAAATAGAGAGAGGAGGAGGAATACTAGCTGTATACTGGTCACAGAATAGGTTTTAAAATTCAAATGTGATTTTGGTATGAACTTTCTACTGTCATGATAGAATATTCTTTCAGGTCTGGAAGAGCAGGTCTCTTTTAAATACTGAGCTATGGTACAGTTGACAGAGGATGCTCTTCTAGGTTAGATTTCAGGAAAGCCAACTATGCAGGAAGTCATCATGTATTGATAATTTATAGTTCCAACCAACTGATGTAATACATAGCTCAAGAAAATGTCTTCACTTCATTTACATCAAAAGTTCTGACTTTATCTAATATTCACAAACTAATTGTTAGAATTTATCAAAGAAAAATAATCCAGTACACTTTTCTTTTGATATCATGGAGACTGTGTGGTTAACTGATTGAACTCACCTTTCAACGAATTGCGGTTTTGCAGAAACATGATGCTGGCTTCATAGCCCTTCTTTCTTTTCCAATTCAATTTATGATTCATTTTATGGTTATGAGAAGGAGTAAACTAGCCCCATGTATCAATGGCTTAACCATCATTTCTTTTCTGATAATCAGTGAATAAACTGAATAGACAGCTGACAGGACTGCAGGAAAGGATATAAAAATGCAAAATGGCGACAGAAGACGGCCTGTGTTCTTTTCTGTTGTATTTCCCTGTTCCACATGTTGTATTTCCCTGGGCAAGTCACTTCATACTTTAAGAGGGACACTTCTTGAATGTAAGATAGCCAACATTCCTCTGGCACCTCCATATATTAAAAATAAATTAAATTAGCACAGGATGGGAGAAAGAGCCTTTTTGTTTTTGTGTTTGTTTTTTAATCTGGAGGGCAGAAAAACCTGTGTCCTAGGTTTGGTTCTGCCTCTAGGTAACTGCATGCTACTAAATATGTCTCTCTTTCTATTTTAAATATGTACCTCTATCTTATTTGTAAAATAGTTGTTGGACTAGATGTTCTCTCTAGTACCTCCTGGCTCAAAGTTTTATTACTGAAAAAAAAAATAGTGCCTCTAGGCTTCTAATTTAAATGCCAGGTTTCCACCTGATGTAAATTCAACTGTCTGGGTTATAAGCCAACTACAAAATAAGGTTTATAATGGAAACAGTTAGTGACCCTTGGCAGCATCAATGCTAACAGTTCCCGCTATAATATTCAGTTACCGCTCATATCCCTGGGCAGCGACTGATGTGTTATGTAACAGTAACTATTGCAGGATTACCCAATCCTTTCACACAACCCTAATTGCACAGTCTGCTTGTGGCTCCTGTAATACCTAGTTCTCTTCAATGACACCTTCCAGGGTAGATGTGGCTGCCACCACCAAACCCAGTTCTTGATGGTTTAAAATAACAGTTATGTGTAACTTGCAAATACCACCCTTTTTAGAGTACATTATTTTTGCTTTTCCTTCTGCTTCTTTCTAACTGGCAATGACTTCCTGCCCAAAATGACCTAGCACTAGGAAAAATTCTAACAAATAATAAAATGCTCCAGTACAGGTACAGTACATACTGTGCTCTGACTTACAGCACAGACCGAGTGAGAAGCTTCAGCTGGAAATATCCAGAGGAAAGGAAGAGGGAGATGATCCACGTTAAATACAACAAATTCTAAATTAAATAGCATTGGCCCTATTTTTTTGGCCTTTGCATTTAACCTGTACTTTCTTTATTAAATATAAATGTTTTAACTCTCAGCAAAAAAGGGCAAATTTAGAAAATGAAGCATTTTTATAACAGAATTAATATGGAAAGTAGGTAAATATCAGATCTGATACATAAAAGAATAGACATTTCAAGATGTGCATATCATCTGAAAGTTTAGTAATTAGAAACAATTTAACCACATGTTCCTCAAAATATAACAATCCAAGAATATATTTCTCATAATATAATTTAATTTTTACTGCTTCTAATATGTTTATATTTCCATTTTAGAAAGCACAGATAAGGCCGGGCGTAGTGGCTCACGCCTGTAATCCCAGGACTTTGGGGGCCAAAGCGGGCAGATCATGAGGTCAAGAGATTGAGACAATCCTGGCCAACATGGTGAAACCCTGTCTCTACTAAAAATACAAAAAGAAACATTAGCGGGGTGTGGTGGTGGGTGCCTGCAGTCCCAGCTACTAGGGAGGCTGAGGCAGGAGGATCACTTGAATCTGGGAGGTAGAGGTTGCAGTGAGCCAAGATCATGCCACTGCACTCCAGCCTGGTGACAGAGCAAGACTCTGTCTCAACAAACAAACAAACAAACAAAAACAAACAAACAAAAACAGAAAGCACAGATAAATGGAACAATAAAATACAAACCACAATAGTAACAATGTGTCAAATAATCCATTTTTTCAATGCATGTTTACATTAACATAACAAAAGTCATTGTATTTATTAATGTTACACTGTTTTTATCAATGATTGTCATAAATATTTGTTTAAGTCCTTTGTGAATAATATTTTAAATTGTATGTATTTTATTAATCATAATACATTCATGCATTTTCTCCTTGTTTGAATTTTATTTTGTATCCAAATTTTGTCAGTATGAAAAATGATGCAAACAAAAATATTCTTTTGCAAACATTTTGCCTGTATGTCTGGTTATCTTATTTCTTAACCTACTAATACAGCTTAAGCTGCATTCCTGAAGCTATTTATATAGATTACCAACTACATCTGAAAAATAGAGCTAATATTTAAAATTTAGAATGATTTTCTATACATTTGATATTAGCCTAAAGGCCTATACATAAATGGAAATTCTGGTGCCCAATTAATGGTTCACTGTGAAGCCAGAAACTAGGCAAGTTAGAAATAAAAATGAAACTGTTGATGTGATGCAAAATATTTGTATACCTGGGTACTTTATATTTCAAAGCAATGTTTTAAATATGCTAAATTCTAAAAAAAAAACTATGTAGAAAAAGAAAAATCGTTTAGTTATATGAATTGTGTTGAATAAAAACAATAGCTTATAGTAAGATCTATAAGTGACAATCATGATATAAAACAAAAACTGTTACTGAAACAAGAGAGTTCCCTGACCCCCCACTTGCAGGGTATGAGATGGAGGTGTCGCTTCTCTGTTTGGTGGCTGCCGCTGCTCAAACCTCTTACAGGAGGGGGAGCATGCAACTGGACGGGTGCAGGAGCCCAAGTGGACATGTGTTACAGTGTGCCCATTTAGCCTTGCCATCTGTGGATGGCTTAAGTATTAGCCAGCTCAGTGGACCCTCTGCCTTTCAGCAAGGACAGACGGCCAGTGTGACAGCTTTCTGTATCCTGAGCTCTTGTCCAGCATCCTGGAAGAATCAGGTGTCACACAGACTTGGAGGATGAATGCAGGGCTTTTAGTGAATAGTTGAAGAGGCTCTCAATGGGATGGATGGGGAGCTGGAAGGGAGATGGAGTGGGAAGATGATCTTCCCCTGGAGTTTGGCCAGTGGTCAGACTCCTCTCAGTGCTCAGTTGCTCCTTCTCTTCTCTCTTTCTCTGCCAGGCTGTGCTGCCATTTGTCTGCTTGTCTCCTCATCTTCTGATTCTGGAGCCTGGGGTTCAGGGTTTATATGGTTACAGGATAGGGGGTGTGGTGGGCCAAAAGGCAACGTTTTGGGCATGAAAACAGGAATGCCTGTTCTCTGTTAGGGCTATGGGAATCCAGGCTTGAGGGTGGGGCCTTTGCTGGGGAATCACCCTCTTCTACCCAGTATTTCCCTGTCTCCTGTCCATATCATTAGAAAAATAGGAACTTCCCACTACCAAAATCACATATGCAGCTATTCACAAACCAGTCTATTGTCTTTTTAAACATTCTTTCTGCTTTACAATGAAAGAGATGCTTCTCATCCATCTGAAGCTCATTTCTCCATTTATTGTCTGAATTCCAGCTCTTCCCTGCCTTCAGGAATTTTGCTGTATTGATTGTTTGCCTGTGTGCTGTATCTAAAGTTCCTCACCCTATATGGGAGTTTTTCCATTACCATTTTAATTGTGTACAAGCCTCTTCCATTTTTAAGATTTTTCTCAATCTCTAGTTATTACCTTATCTCTTTCCTCCCTTTTGACAGACAAATAGTTTTTTAAAAATTAAGTTCATAATTCTGACACTTGCTTATTGTCTAATAAAATCTCAATTCACTGTCATATGCCTTCTACTTCCATTGTTCAACTTCCCTTGTTACCTCCTTGGTTTTCCCATCCTTTCTTATCTCTGACCAATCTTTTTCTGTCTCTTTGTGTTTCCCTTCCTCCATTTACCTGCACATAATGATGTTTCTCAGGGTTTTGCCTTGTTTTGTTTTTTTTTTTTTTGAGATGGAGTCTCGCTCTGTCGTCCAGGCTGGAGTGCACTGGCGCGATCTTGGCTCACTGCAAGCTCCACCTCCCAAGTTCATGCCATTCTCCTGTCTCAGCCTCCCGAGTAGCTGGGACTACAGGCACCCACCACTACACCTGGCTAATTTTTTGTATTTTTAGTAGAGACGGGGTTTCACCGTGTTAGCCAGGATGGTCTCGGTCTCCTGACCTCGTGATTCGCCCGCCTCGGCCTCCCAAAGTGCTGGGATTACAGGTGTGAGCCGCCGCACCCGGCCTGGGTTTTGCCTTTTAAGCCTTTTCTGATTCTACTCACTATCCCTGGGTGAGCTGATTCACTCCCATGACTTCAAGTATCTTTTATAGGCTGATGAATCCCACAGCTTTATCTCCAGCATAGATCTATCTCTTCAGATCCAGAACTGTATCTCTCTCTACCTATTGTTCCAATCCACTTGAAGATTTCTCAAATACTTCAAGAACATCTTCAAAACTGAATGCAGGACCTTCTTCGGTTTTTTAAATTTTTTGGAGAGAGGGAGGTCTTGCTATGTTTCCCAGGCTGGTCTTGAATTCCTGGCCTCAAGTGATCCTCTCATCTTTGAAGTGTTGGGATTGTAGACATCAGCCACTGCACCTGGCCTGATCTTCCTCTCAATCTCACTTTTCCTCCTGGATTTATTTTCCCTCAGTGAATAGTGCCATCATTCATCTGGTCCCTCAAGGCAGAAAGAGAAACTTGGACATCATTCTGCACTTATTTCTCCTTTATACTCAGTTCTAGGTGGTTTTGGCCTATATGTAATTATCTGCAGGTAGCCCCCACCCTGCAAGATTACACAGGTTACAGTTAAATGCCTGTCTATAACCCAAAAATATTATTATCTTTCCCCATCATAGCCTGCATCTAAAGAGATGGCCAGATACTGAAACTCTGCCCATTGAAATACTCAAATCCACTTTTTTTCTTTTGGGAAGAGACATACAGTCAGTTATCAGTGGAAGTATTAGCAGATCCAGATTATCTACCCTGAGAGCCAGAGAGAACTGTTAGATTTTCAGTGGCCACAGATCACTAAAACATTCATGTTATTCTTAATGGCAATGAACGAAAGTCCAGGCTATGGGGCTGCTGAGGTTATGTCCTTTCCTGCGTATCAGCAGGATTGGTCAAAGACCGTCCTGTATCAGCTAAGCTAATCTCAGTTTTAAACTTGCTAGTTTTTACTACAATGCTTCATTTGTGTCATAGTTTATTACTTTCTGTCTTTGAATTTTGAATACTGCATTTGTTAATGAGACATTATCAACTTTGTAATATATACTAGTAAACTTTTTTATCATCCTTAGGTATACTTCAATTTTTGTTCACAATTGTATATTCCTGTATGTACCATAGTTTTACTTTTCTTTAAGCCTGCTGCTGGAGCTGGAAAATCTCCATTTACATCTGTCTCAAAAAATCTAGTAATTTATCAATAGCATCTTTAAAAAGTGAAATTTACTTTTATGTTAAAAGATCATGTCTATCAGTTTGCTGGGGAAAAAATATTGATCTTGAAAAGCAAATAAACTAAACCTACGAAGGGATCAAAATATATTTCCATCATCAGTAGAATTGAAGGAAGACCCTGAGATGCTAAGATGCCCAAGCCATTCTTGTCAGAGGTGCCCAGTACCGGCACTTAAGAAGATGGCCTTCTCTGCATGCCTCAGGTTTGACTCAGCAACTGACATTTGCTGGCCAGGCACTGGCACACCAAAGTGTTCACTGAAAAAAAGTTTCCAGACTGAAACCCTGTAGCTAGGATCCCCTTATCACAGCAGCTCTGGAGAAGAGCAGGTAGTGTTTATAGGGCCCATGCCCTGCCTGTTCTTTACATACCCCAAGATATTGCACTTTAGTGCTTTCAATGAAATTTGTATTTTTATTAAGTTTAAAATAGACATGCAAAGATATTGCCTGTTTCCTCCTAATGGGCTGGACTTGATCAATGAAATTGGCTGATCATGACACATTTGGGCTTTCTAATGGATATGGCTTTAAAAGAAGGTTTGTTTTCTGCGTGTGTGTGTGTGTGTGTGTGTGTGTTTGTGTGTGTGTAGAACTCTTTGATTTTGGTGAATTGTATGGGAACAAGGAGAAGAAGAACTGATATCTGGTAGTGAATTGTTAAATAGCTAGGGTACCCAGTGATAGAACCAACTGGAACATCCCTATATCATGATTCTGAACATCTTTGCCTATTTTTTATTATATGTGTTTTATTTTTAATATATTAACTTTTGTGAATTCATGTAAAAGTCTGCTCAAAAGTAACACTCAAAACCAGTAAAATATATATAAAAAATTGTGCTGTTGACTAAAATGAAATTGTTACTTGGACTTGTAAAATAAAAAATAGACACACTCCATTTAAGGATAAAATCCTCTGTGGGAAACAGCCCAAACACCAACACTCACACTAAATGAGCTATAGTTGGTAAACTTTTGCCCTTGTTTGGCACTGATCACATGTTCCCAAAAGTTGTATAGCCTCACAGTGGAAATTAGAAGCAAACTAGCCTTAGACATTGGGTGATTTTCAATTATTTATCCAAGTGGAAAAGCACATTTTTAGGGCATGACGGACTGAAATGTAAGAGCATACAGTACAAACTGTACACTAATAAAATTTTGTGTTGAGTGTGGGTTGGAGTCATTAATTCTCATGGCTAGTCTAAGTTATAATCACATCTTGGGGTTTTTGTTTTTTCCCTTTTTAATAGTTAAAGGATAACCTTCTATTTTGTAAGTTTAATCTTAAAAACTTTAGATTCTAGGGAAAAAAGTAGAAATAGTAATCATAATACAATAAAAACATCTGAATAAACCTTTGGCAAATGGAAGGCCATTTTCCAAATGATGAGTCAGAAGTCTGTCATAATTTGGACTAGATTTCTGCCTTAGACAGTGGTCAAAACAAAACAATAACCACCACCAACAAAAGACACCAAAAAATGATAATGTATGTTCACTGTCCAGCACTATTTAGATTTATCTTTGCATAGGATTAAGTATGTCTATCACACAAAGAGAAACTTTAAAGAAAGCTCCACAACCAAAGCCAGGATGACATCAGTGATAAAAACTCTTCCTTCAATCATATCAGGGCTCATAGCTTACAGTAATATCATGTGAGTGCAGCAGCTGACTCAAATAACCAATAACCCCACTATAGTTCAGCTGCTCTGACACTGTTTCAAGACAGTAAGATGAAGAAGAAAAAAAATGACGTCCCTCATATCTCATGAGCAAAGCAACTCCTAAACATGTTAGGGTCAGTTTCTATACAGAGAGTAGGCTCCTAATCCACACCATAGAAGTTAGCTTCTCGAGGACTAAATATTTCCTTTACTTTACCCCAATCACAGGGCAGAATATCTTTTATACTGAATTTCTAAACAAAATTTATTCAATTAATGTATTAGTCTGTTCTCACACTCCTGTAAAGAACTACCTGAGACTGGGTAAGTTAGGAAGGAAAGTGGTTTAATTGGCTCAGTTCCACAGGTTCAACAGGACGCATGACTGGGAGGCCTCAGGAAAGTTAACAATCATGTTGGAAGGTGAAAGGGAAGCAAGCATGTCTTACCATGGCAGAGCAGGAAAGAGAGAGTGAGGGGGCATGTGCCACACACTTTCAAACAACCAGATCTCGTGAGAACTCACTAACACTAGATCAGCAAGGAGCGGTGTCCACTCCCATGATTCAATCGCCTCCCACCAGGCTCCTCCGCCAACACGTGGGGATTGTAATTCGAGATGAGATTTGGGTGGGGACACAGAGCCAAAACATATCAATTAACTTGCTGAGAATTTTGGAAGTTAGGATAAAGTAGACCTTAGACCTTAAAATAACTCTAGAAGAATTTTTGGAAGACCTCTGTAATAGGGTATATGACAGACTCAGATTGAAAAGATCACTTAAATCAAGAAATGGTTGGGACATAAATAAATTCATACAGCACATAGACTGAGTTTATTCTTTGAGCCCTGTTCTTCCACTACTTCTTAAGGTATAGTGAATCCTACTTCTCAGAGGCCTCATGAAGGCAAATGAAACTCTTTAGATTCAAGTATAAAATATCAAATATTGTTGGTTAATAAATTCTGACCTCATTGAGATGCTATTATATATATCTACTATGCCATGTTCTAGGGATGAAAGGGTAAATAAGATAGACACAATTCTGGCCTTCATGGAAATTTTAGCTTAGTGTTCAGTAAATTTTTCTAACTTTTTATTATGGACATTTTCAAATATAACACACATATTGGAAGACTAGTTTAAGGAGCCCAGCGAGTCTCTTACTCACTCTCAATAATTATCAGAATGTTGACAGTTTTGTTTTATCTATACCCCTATCCACTCTACCCCATGCCAGCCAGGTTATTTTCAAGTAGATCTCAGCCATCTATCATTTTATGTGTAAATATTATAGTTTGTATCTCTTAAAGATAAGAACTCCCTTAAAAAGCTATAATATCATTATTGTACCAAAAAACTTTTAATATTACTATAGTTGAAAATTCCATATTGTATACTTGAAATTTGCTAAGCAAATAGATTTTCAATGTTCTCACCACACACACATACACACACACACACACAAACACACACACAATGGTAACTAAGTGAGGTGATAGATGTGTTGATTGTGGTAATCATTTGACAATATATACGTATATCAAATCATCATGTTGTATATCTTTTTTTAATTTTATTATTATTATACTTTAAGTTTTAGGGTACATGTGCACAACGTGCAGGTTTGTTACATATGTTTACATGTGCCATGTTGGTGTGCTGCACCCGTTAACTCGTCATTTAGCATTTACTTGCCAATTATATCTCAAAAAACTGAAATAATTTTTTTAAAAAGGACAATAATTTTAACAATAGTTACTTAATAGTATAAAAAATGAATTATTGTTTATACTTACCTGTTTGTTTCATACACACACACCCCTCTACACAGTTTTATACTAAGATTGACATTAGATTGGTAGGTCTGTTACATTTCTTTTCATTTAAAGCTTCTCTTTTCTTAACTGTGTGTGTGGAAGAAACACAATTCCTTATCCAGTAGAGTTTGCACTGTCTGAATTTTGCTGATTGCAACCTCATGATGTAATCTGACATATTTTTCTTTCCCTTAAATTTATCATAAATTATTAATAAGATCTAGAGTCTTGGTCAGATTCGAGTTTGATTTTTTTTCTTCTTTTTTGTCAAAATCTGTTCATGAGTAGTGTTTATATACATATGTTTAAATATATAAATACATACATTTATATATTGTTTAAATATATACATTTATATGTATATATGTGTATGTATATATTTAAATAATATTTTTAGATTTTTATAACAAGTACCTTTAGAACTCAAAAATTAAAGGTAAAGATAAGGTTAAATGATACTTATACCATCATGATGTGTGGTCCTGCCTGGGCCACAGTTCTTTATCAATATTAAAAACTCCTCCAACTCTAAAAGTTCAGGACTGTGAAATCAGTGATCTCAGTCTGAGATGACCATATGCCAAAGCCATTTACTAACATACTTTAATTGCCCAAAGTCAGTTAGAATGAAAGCCTGACTTTGATATACAATCAGGTCCATTCTCAGCAGGCTGGAAACATCTCAGATAATCGAAGCACCTGCATAGTTCCCTTTGTCTTTGCATATTCTAGAACATTATCTTGCTCTAGCTCTTGTCCCATTTCCTAAAATCTCACTTGCTCAATTCTCCAAATTAGTCTTGCTAAGAAATTCCTTTTTAATAAGGTGAGGATGTCTAGCAAATAAAATAAATACAGATATTTGAAGTCAGACTAGTTATTTTAGTACATTAGAAAGTCAGCATCAGCTTCATTATTGCATTAATTTTAAATAATCTTAATCCAATTCTCATTTTATGAATAGGCCTTTGGTAAAATGCACCCATTTAAGCCATTTAATAATTTGGAACTTTAAAATATGTATTTATCCCTACTGGAAAATATTAGCTTTCCAAAATGCCTTAGTTTTAGAGTTTCTCATTTTCATGAAAATAGTAAAAATTAACAAATATCTATAGATATAAAACACAATCCAGTCTCCCACAACTCCCAGATGTTGCAGCCATCACTTTCTAAGGGCTGCATAAGGAAGCAAATTCACTGAATTTACTTCAGACCTGTCTTTGCATCCAGTGTCTTCAGGGCAACATTACTTCATAGGTCAGGGGTCTGCTATCAGGGAATACACAGCGGACATCCCACAGGACAGAGTAGCCAGCAGGAATGCTCGCAGACATCTGTTCAATATGTGGGTAGCTTACAGGCTTGTTTATATTAAGAGCTCTTGCTGCTGGACAGCAGAAGTAACTCCTTTAGAATCCGTTCCCATAATAGTCCCTAAGGCAATGACGCACAGCTGTGGAAAGGAAATAGGCTCTTTAATTTGTTAACCATGCCCAGAAAAGAAGAAAACAAAATGCTCAGATGAGACTATAAAGAGGACTTTTAAGAGTCTTCCAGAAACAGCTAAAAAAGCAGTACAAACATTCCCCCCCAATCACATAAGATGTATATATGTGGCATGTTTGTTCCTTAACAAATGTCTAATCTTACATTTGAATTCCGTGAATTTTTTCTCTTCTTCTGACTTTTCAGTTTAACGTTCTCTTAATGATCATACTGTCTAAAGATTCTGATCCCATAAAACCCCTGTATCCTTATTGCTGAAAAGCATACTGCTGAAAGATCCCATTTGGAAAAATTCATATGGTCAGGGAAAATGGGCCTGAACTAGCTAGAAGACTGATGTTAAGAAAAGGACATCATTTCCTTAAATGAGGGTCCCAGCGTTTGGAGCAGCAAATTGTATCTTTTAATCCAACTCCACCCTATATAAAACACTTTCCCAAACCCATTTTTAAAAAGATGGTTTCTGATTTCTTGTGTTTTTAATGCCCTTACTTTGGTTATCAGAAATATTTCAGGCTGGGTGCAGTGCCTCATGCCAGCGCTTCTGGAGGCTGAGGTAGGCAGATCACCTGAGGTTAGGAGTTTGAGACCAGGCTGGCCAATGTGGTGAAACCCCATCTCTACTAAAAATACAAAAATTAGCCGGCCGTGGTGGTGCATGCCTGTAATGCCAGCTACTCAGGAGGCTGAGGCAGGAGAATCACTTGAAGCTGGGAAGCGGAGGTTGCAGTGAGCCGAAATCACGCCACTGCACTCCAGCCTGGGCGTCAAGAGTGAAACTTGGGCTCAATTAAAAGAAAAGAAAAGAAAAGAAAAGAAATGTTTCAAATATGTGACAATTAAGTATCTGGAACCAAGACCCAGCTACCCAGCTCTATCAAGTTCTACCAGTTTGCCATACTTGCTTCAACTTTTAGGGTTTTCTTTAAAGCAATACTTATTACAAATATGATTGGGGTTCCCTCTCTACCTCTCTCATGTCTTATGTTTTCCTTCCTCCCTCTCTAACTTCCACAAGATAATCACCAACCTGAATCTGATTATTTATTTTTCTCATGCATGTTTACATTATTATAACATTATTATAGCACAATGTCCAACACTGCTTGGCATGTTTTCATATTTTACATAAATGGTATCATATTGTATGTATTTTTTGGTAATGTATTTTCTTAATATTGTAATTGAGATTTAATTAAATTTTCTTTTCAACTTTTATTTTAAATTCAGGGAGGGTATGTGCGGGTTAGCAACCTGATATATTGTGTGATGCTGAGGTTTGAGGTACAAATGATCCCATCACCCAGGTGCTCAGCATAATACCCAATAGTTAGTTTTTCACTGCTTGTCCCCCACCCCAGTAGTCCCCAGTTTCTATTGTTCCTATCTTTATGTTCATGAGTACCCAGTATTTAGCTCCCACTTGTAACTGAGAAGAGGCAGTATTTGGTATTCTGTTCCTGCATCAATTCACTTGGGATAATGACCTCCAGCTGCATCCATGCTGCCACAAAGGACATGATTTTGTTCTTTTTTTATGGCTGCATAGTATTCTATGGTGTATATGTACCACATTTTCTTTATCCCAGATTAATTCCATGTCTTTGCTATTGTGAATAGTGTTGCAATCAACATATGAGTGCATCTGTCTTTTTGGTAGAATGATTTATTTTCTTGTGGACACATATATCCAGTAATGCGATTGCTTGGTCATATGGTAGTTCTGTTTTAATTTCTTTGAGAAATCTCTAAACTGCTTTACACAGTTGCTGAACTAATTTACATTCCCAACAACAGTGTATAAGTGTTCGCTTTCTCTGCAGCCTTGCCAGCATCTGTTGTTTTTTTAGGCTTTTTATTAACAGCCATTTTGACTGGTGTGAGATAGTATCCATTGTGGTTTTGATTTGTATTTTTCTGATGATTAATGATATGAAACATGTTTTTCATATTTTTTTGGCTGCTTGTATGTCTTCTTTTGAGAAATCTCTATGTCTTTTAAACATTTTTATGGGGTTATTTATTTTTTGCTTATTCAACTGTTCAAGTTTCTTACAGATTCTGGACACTAGATCTTCACAGGAAGCATAGTTTGCGAATATTTTCTCCCGTTCTGTAAGTTGTTTGTTTACTCTGTTGATGGTTACTTTTCCTGTGCAGAAGCTCTTTAGCCTAATTAGGTTCCACTTGTCAATTTTCATTTTTGTGTAATTGCTGTGGAGGACTTAATCATACATTCTTTCCCAAGGCCAATGCCCAGACTGATGTTTCTTAGGTTTTCTTCTAGGATTCTTACAGTTTGAGGTCTTACAATGACACGTTTAATTCATTTTGAGCAGCTTTTTGTATATGGTGAAAGGTAGGAGTCCAGTTTCATTCTTCAGCATATGACTAGTCAGTTATCCCAGCACCATTGATTGAATAGGGAGTCCTTTCCACATTGTTTTTGTTTTTGTTTATTTTGTCAAAGATTGGATGGCTGCAGGTGTGTGGCTTTATTTCTAGGTTCTCTTTTCTGTTCCATTGATCTATGTGTCTGTTACTGACACATAGAATAGTTTTTTTCTAGTTTTATGAAAAATTTTGGTAGATTGATAGGAATAGTGTTGAATCTATAGATTGCTTTGGGCAGAATAACCATTTACATTATGTTGATTCTTTCAATTCATGAGCATGGAATATTTTTCCATTTATTTGACGTAAGTTATTTCTTTTAGCAGTGCTTTGTTCTTCTTGGTGTAAATATATTTCACCTCCTTGGTGAGATGTAGTCCTAGGTATTTTTTTTTTTTTTTTGGCTACTGTAAATGGGATTGTATTTTTGATTTGGCTTTCAGCTTGCATATTATTGGTATGTACAAATGCTACTGAATTTCATACATTGATTTTGTGTCCTGAAACTTTACTGAAGTTGTGTATCAGTTCCAGGAACATTTTGGTGGAATCCCTAGGGCTTACTAGTTGTAGAATCAGGTCATCCATGAAGAGAGATAGCTTGACTTCTTTCCCTATTTGGGTGCCTTTTATTTCTTTCTCTTGCCTGATTGCTCTGGTTAGCATTCCAGTACTACATTGAATGGGAGTGGTGAAAATAGGCATCTTTGTCTCGTTCCATTTCACAAAGGGAATGCTTCCACTTTTTGCCTGTTCAGCATGATGTCAGCTGTGTGTTTCTCATAAATGGTTCTTGTTATTTTGAGGTATGTTCCTTTGATACCTAGTTTCTTAGGGATTTTTATCATGAAGGGATGTTGCATTTTATTGAAAGCTTTTTCCACATCTATTGAGATGATCTTTTAGTTTTTGTTTTTAATTCTATTTATGTAGTGAATTGTATTTACTGATTTGTGTATGCTGAATGAAACTTGCATCCCAGGAATAAAGCCTACTTGATCATGGTGAATTAACTTTTTGATATGTTGTTGAATTCACTTTGCTAGTATTTTGTTGAGAATTTTTACATCTATGTTTATCAGGGATGTTGGCCTGCAGTTTCTTTATTCATTGCATCTTTGCCAGGTGTTGGTATCAGGGTGATGCTGGCTTTATAAAATGAGTTAGAAAGGAGTCCTTCCTCCTCATTTTTTGGGGGATAGTTTCAATAGAGTGGGTACCAACTCTTCTTTGTATGTCTGGTAGAATTCTGCTGTAAAATCTCTCTGGTCTGGGTCTTTTTTTTTGGTTGGTAGTTGTATTATTACTGATTCAATTTTGGAACTTGATATTCATCTTTTCAGTGTTTCAATTTCTTCCTGATTCAATCTTGGGAGAATGTGAGTTTTTAGGAATTTACCCATTTCCTCTAGATTTTCTAGTTTGTGTAATAGAGGTGTTCAGATAGTCTCTGAGGATCTTTGTGTTTCTGTGGGGATCAACTGTAATATCACCTTTGTCATTTCTGATTGTGCTTATTTGGATTTTCTCTCTTTCTTTTTCTTTGTTAATCTATTTAGTGGTCTATCAATCTTATTTACCCTTTGAAAGAACCAGCTTTTGGATTCGTTGATCTTTTCTGTATGGATTTCTGGGTCTCAAATTCATTTATTTCTGATTTAATTTTAGTTATTTCTTTTCATATGCTAGCTTTGGAGTTAGTTTGTTCTTGTTTTCCTAGTTCCTGCAGGTGTGATGTTAGATCTTTATTTTGAGATCTTTCTAGCTTATTAAGTTAGGCATTTAGCACTATAAACTTTCCTCTTTACACTGCTTTTGCTGCATCCCAGAGATTTTGGTATGTTGTATCTCTGTTTTCAATTACTTCAAATAATTTTTTTACTTCTGCCTTAATATCATTGTTTACCCAGAAGTCATTCAGAAGCAAGTTGTTTAATTTCCATGTAATTGTGTGGTTTTTAGAGATCTTCTTAGTATTGATTTCTATTTTTATTCCATTGTGGTCCAAAAGTGTGATTGGTATTATTTCTATTTTCTTTTAATTTATTGAGATGTACATTATGGCTGAGCATGTAATCAATCTTGGAATATGTTCTGTGTGCAGATGAGAAGAATATATATTCTGTGGTTGTTAGGTGGAGTATTATGTAGATGTCTATTAGGTCCAATTGGTAAAGCATCAAGTTTAAGTCCAGAATCTCTCTGCTATTTTTCTTCTTTGATGATCTAATGCTGTCAGTGGGGTGTTAAAGTTTCCCACTATTATTGTGTGGCTGTCTAAGTTTTTTCATAGGTCTATAAATACTTGTTTTATGAATCTGACTGCTCCAATGTTGGGTACATATATATTTAGTATAGTTAAGTCTTGTTGAATTCAATCCTTTATTATTATGTAATGCCCTTCTTTGGTTCTTGTTGTTGTTGTTGTTGTTTTACTGTTGTTGGTTTAAAGTCTGTTTCATCAGATATAAAAAATAGTGACCCCCTGCTCTTTTTTGTTTCCCATGTGCGTGATAGATCTTTCTCTAATCCTTTACTTTGAGCCTATGCGTGTCATTACATGCGAGATGGGTCTCTTGAAGACAGCAGACGGGTGGGTCTTGTATTTTAATCCAAATTGCCTCTGTGTGCCTTTCAACTGTAGAGTTTAAACCAGTTAAATTCAAGGTTAATATTGTTATGTGAGGTTTTCACGCTATCATAACATTGTTAGCTGGTTGCTTTGGAGTTTCTATTGTGTGGTTGCTTTACAAAGTCTGAGTGCTATGTACTTAAATGTGTTTTTGTTGTAGCAGGTATTGTTCTTTCATTTCCGTGTTTAGAACTCCCTTAAGTATTTCTTGTAATGTCGGTCTAGTGGTAATGAGTTCTTAGCTCTTGATTTTCTGGAAAAACTCCTTATGTAGCTTAGTCTGGTGAGATATGAAATTATTTGTTGAAATTTCTTTTCTTTTAGAATGCTGAAGATAGCCCCCCAATCTCTCCTGGCTTGTAAGGTTTCTGCTGAGAAGTCAGCTGTTAGCCTGATGGGGTTCCCTTCATATGTGATCTAATCTTTTTCTCTAGCATCCTTTAAGATTTTTTCTTTAGCATTGACCTTGGACAATCTGGTGACTTTATGCCTTGGTGATGTTCATTTTGTATATTATCTCACAGGTATTTTCTGGATTTCTTGTGTCTGGATGTCTACCTGTCCAGCAAGATTAGGAAATTTTTCTTGAATTATTCCCTCAAATATGTTTTCCAGATTGTTTATTTTTTGTTCTCTCTCAGGTATACCAATAATTCATGGGTTTGGTAATTTGCATAATCCCATATTTCTTGAAAACTTTGTTCATTTTAAAAATTCTTTTTAAAAAAAATTTTGTCTGACTGTGTTACTTTGAAAAACCAGTACTCAGTCTCTGAAATTCTTTCTTCTGCTTATTCCAGTCTATTGATAAAAGTTTCCATTGTATTTTGAAATTTCTTAAGTGTTCAATTCTGGAAGCTTTGATTGATTTTTTAAATAAAATGTTTATCTCTCCCTTCATTTCCTGGATTGCTTTAGTAGTTTCTTTGTATTGACTTTCAGTCCATCTTGGATCTCATTGAGCTTCCTTGCAATTGATACCTCGAATTCTTTTTCTGTCATTTCTGAGTTTCCATTTTCATTAGGGACCATTGCTGGAGAGCTAGTGCAATCCCTTGGTGGTGTCACTACATTCAGCTTTTTCATGGCGCCAGTATTCTTGGGCTGGTTCTTTCTCATTGAGAGACACTGGCACTTCTAATTTTTGTAATTATTTTCATGAGAGTAGGACTTTTTCTTTTTTCTTTCTTTTCCTATAATATTATGTTTTTTCTTTCTCTTTCCCTTTCCCCCCACTCCTCGGGGGTGCAACTATAGAGAATACAGGGTACAACCTTTTGGCTTTGCTTCTATGGCACTTCTTTATTAGGTTTTATATTGGGCTGTGCAGTTTCACCTATAAGCCAGTAAACGGTCCTTATAGGTAAGAGTCAGCTACAGCCAACATAGTTAGGAATATACTTGATCCCTATTTACTGTCAGAAGCTCTCTGTTGCCTCAGGCAATGGGCTGATTCATAGAATGCACAGTGGTGTGATCTCCCTGCTCAGCCCCAGGGTGTGGGAACAACAAAGGGTGGGGCCAGCCTGGGCAGGTCCACCTTCAGGTCCCCTGATGGCAGGCACACGCACTGGCACCATGGGAGAATCCAGTGCATGGTCACCAAATGCCTAGAGGTGTGCCTAGCCATGGAACTGGAAAACCTCTCTGTCTCCAAGTTCTCCACACAGGAATGTGGAATGTCCTAAACCACTAACCCGGGAGAGTGTGTGCTCCAGATGCCTGGAGATCTGCCTGGGTGTGGAGCAGATAGAGGGCATCCCCTTCATTAAACTCTCTGCATGGAGAGATGCGGCAACTCAGGATCATGGACCAGGCAAGCAGGTGCTCTGAATGTCTAGAGATCTGCTTGAGTGTGTAGTACAGACAGACCCCTTGCACCAGAATCTCCATACTGGTAGGGTGGGGTGGCACAAGTTGCTGATTTGGGCCATCTGGTGCTCCAAATGCCTGAAGATCTACCTGAGTGTAGAGCAGAAAGAGCCCCACTACACCATAATCTATACTCAGAAAGGGCGGGGTGGCTCAGGCTGGTGAAGCAGAACAGGTGTCTCTAAATTCCTGAAGATCTCCCTGGTCATGAAGCAGAGAGGGCCTCCCCACACCAGAATCTCTGCACAGGCAGGGTGGGGCAGCTCAGGCTGCTGATCCAGATGAGTGGGTGCCCCTGAATGTCTGGAGATCTGCTCAGGAGTGGAGTGGAGAGGGCTTTTGCTGCATAAGGTCTCTGCACAGGAGGGATGGGACAACTCAGGCTTCTGGATCAGGCAAGCAGGTACTCTGAATGCCTGGAGGTCTGTGTGTCTGGGTGTGTAGCATAGCAGTCCCCCCTGAACCAGAATCTCTGCACAGGAAGTGTGGGGCACCTCAGACTGCTGATCTAGGTGAGTGTGTGCTGCAAATCCCTGGAGATCTGCATGGACATGGAGCGGAGAGGTCCTCACTGTACCATAATCCATGCCCAGGAAAGATGGTGCAGCTGAAGCTGCAAATAAGTGCAAATGAGCCAGGCAAATATGTGTTTTGAATGCCTGGAAATCTGCCTGGGCATAGAGTGGAGAGGGCCCTGCTGCACCATGACCTCAGGGGAGCAGCCTGGGACACCCAGAAATGGCACACACAGATCAGTTCCAGGTCCCCAAGCTGCTCTTGGCTGCAAGTCTTGCTGCTCGGGAGAAATTGCAGCTGTAGCAGCTCTCCTCCTGCCCCAGGCTTGTGATAGGAAAGAATACAATTCAAAAACCTACTGCTGGGGCACTTTCCACAGTCCTGGTTGTGGAAGCCCCTATGCTGCTCCATAGCAGGCGCTCCAATCTCTGGCCTGAGATTAAAATGCCTGCATGACCATGCTGTTGGGTCACCTAAGAGTGGCTGAATTTGTATGTTCCCAAATTAAAAATGGCATCCTCTCAGTCCCAGGTCTGGGAAAAGACCATGTCTTTCCCTCACAGCATCTCCAAGCCTCTCCCCAAGTTAGCTCCAGGGCCTGGGAGAAACAAAATGCTCTTTCTCGGCCTGGGTTGCTCAGATCTCTGGGGGAAAGATGATTCACAGAGGGAGGCTCTCTGCCTCTCTCACATACTTAGGCTTTACTGACCTTTATCAGCCAGACACCATCACAGAGGCTGTTTGCTAGCATTCTCCTCCCTGGGATCTGGGGTGTCCTTCATGATTCTGGTGGGTCTCTGTTTTCCTTCTTGAATTAAAGCTCATAAAGTTGATTTTTATCTACTATATTGCTGTTTCCAAGGGGCTGAGTCATGCTGAAAGCCTCTAATCTGCCATCTTGGAAAAAACCCAGTCAAGTTGATATATGCAGCTGCAGTTCATTCATTTTCACTGCTATGCCATATCTATTACAAGATTTTTTCCACAATTTATATGTGTAATGTTTTCCTCTTTTTTTGCTATTACTCAATGATGCTATGAACATTTTCATAAATATCTCTTTGAATACATAAATAAGAGATTATTTAGTTTTCATCTCTGTTTAATATAACCAAACTACTCTTCAAAATGGATGTGGCAATTTACATTTCCACTAGGCTTCAGATCTTATCCAACACTGGGTATTGTCAACAATAGATATACTTTTGTTAATCTGATGTGTATTTTTTAAATTTTAATTTTTTGCTAGCATCTTTTTTCACAGTACTTACTGGATTTTAGCTATTGGATTCTATTCAAATCCATCACTTGGTTCTGCTATATCTGTAGAACTTATTCTTTATTTCTGTAGAGTAATCCTTTGTTGGATATCACAGTTGTAAATGCGTACTCCAAATTGTAGATTTTTCAAAACTTTGTTCACAGCATGTTTTTTATTTCTGGCTGAATAGAGGTTCTTAAAATTCATATACTCCAATTTATCTACGGTGAAATCCTCTTCAATCATGAGTCATGAGCATATTCTCTTAAATTTTCTTTCAACAATATTAAGTTCATTATACGACTTTCTTCTTTTAACTTATTAATATATCCTTAATAAACGTTATATTTAATTTCCTAATACTTTATTTAAATTTTCCTCTCTGGTTCACAACAAGATTTGTCCATGTAGTTGACTTTTCTTGTGCTATCTTTTTTGGCTTTGATAATAAGCATAAATTAATCTAATAGAACCAGTTGGATAATGTTCATTTCTTTCACAGTATACACATAGTAGAGGTTATTTGTTCCTTGAAAGTTTTATAAGTTCACTTATTAAATTTTCTAGCCTTAATGTTGGAGAAAGGGGTCGGGACACTCTAGAATACTGAAATAATTGCTTTAATTGTGCCAAGGTTTAATAGTTATTATTTTTTAAGTTTTCTTTTCCTTCCCAACATAATTTTTGTTAATTCTTCTATAAATTATGCATTTTATCTAAATATTAAAATGTATTGGATGGAAGTTATTAATAATATTCATAAATGATTTCAAAAGTTGCCATTGGATCTATAATCATGTCCTATTATTATTTTATTTGTTATTTATTTATATCTTTTTTCCACTTTATCAGTCTTGTAAAAAGAACCAGATTTTAGTTCCTGATACTATTGTTCCTTTGTTTTCATTTTATGAATTTTTGCTTTTACATATGTAACATCCTTTCTCCCTTCTTTCAGCTTATTCCACTCTTTTTCTATTTTCTTGAATTAAATCTATATTCATTTAATTTCCAAGCACTTTTATTTTCTAATAAATTCATTTATCTTTCCCTTTACATATTACTTATTAACAGTTTTATTTTCACTCTCATTTTAGAGAGAGAGGATCTTGTTTCCTTTCTCCCTTTACCACTCTGTCACCATGTCTTCTTATGTGATAGTTTGCCACTTCCTCCACTAAAATCAAGACCCAGCTTATTCAATGTCAGTCTGAGGCTTCTGCTCCAAGGTATGATTAGGAATTTGCAGATCGAGACATGAAGAGAGAAGGTAGCTCTGCTCATTACCTGGTCTGAAGAGACCACAGTTTTCTACAGAGCCACAGCCCCTGGCAAGAGGCTAACAAGAGGGGACACATGTTTTTCTTTTCTTTTTTTTTTTTTTAAGTGTGGTTTTCCAGAAAATAAAGATACTTCCATTCCAGGAACAATCAAGAATACAGTAAAATCTGAAATCATTTATATTTACCTTTCTGATAAATCATTGGTAATAATACTCAACAGGTTAAGAAAATTACTTATTCCTTCTTATGAAAAATTGATACACAAAAACCTTTACATAAAAGAGAAAGAACTTGAGGGGAAATAACCCACATGAAATGGTAAATTATTTGCCTTAATGATTCCTGTTATGCTTCTCCAATATTCTGTAGATATCTGCTGATCATTAACCACTTGAGTGGGATGACAGGGCATAAAAAAGAGAGCTAGAGCTCGAATCCACTGCCAATTGAAAATAGCCACTGACTTTGGGTGCCTGTGATTGAAAATTTTTTTAAAAGTGATTTCTAATAGTAAGGGACACGTCATTTACTTGGTAAACTAAAATATCCTTTAAACCACAATGTATGTGAATGAGGAAATAAAACGTTTTCTTTAGAAAAAAAGCACTTAAATATAACTCTTTGGGTTATGGCTATGCAAAGGATGCCAACAGAAATATAGAAAATAAGGATCAGTATAATTGAGAAAGCCAGGGTGTGAAAAGGACATCTGTGTTAAAAAAAAAAAAAAGACAAATGCTGTGTATTCTCACTTACATGTGGAATCTAGAACAACTAAATTCATGGAAGCAGAGAGTAGAATGGTGGTTCCTAAAGACTGAGTAGGAGGGGAACAGGAGAATGTTGATCAAAAGATACCCAGTTTCATTTTAGGAAGGAAGAATAATTTTTTTTTGTGATCTATTGTGCAACATGGTGGCTATAGTTATTAATAATGTACTGTGTATTTCAAAATCACTGAGTAAATTTCAAAGATTCTCCCACAAAACATGATAAATATTTGAGGTGATGGATATGTTAATTGCCTTGATTTAATCATTCCACATTTTATACATGTATCGTATCACATTGTACTCCATAGTACACAGTATAGTAAAAATACAGTATTATAATCTTCTGGGACCACTGTCATATATGTCATTGGTTGTTGGTCAAAATGTTATTATAGGGTACATGATTGTATATTGTGGCCCATCACTCAGGTAACTCCTACAAGATAATGTTACAACTGCAAGATCTGCCTTTCCTGTCATTTAATTTTTCTTTGATATGTTCATTCTCTTTATCTTTTGTGGTATGTTCAGTAAGAATCCCTTGGCTTAATTTTCTACCATATTGATTTTTCTATATAGCTTTTTAAATATTTGATTTTAGCCTTTTATTATTGAAAATTTCAGATATATGTTAAAATAGAAATAGTAAAACCCATGTACTTACCATTAAATTATCTTCAACAGTTATGAACAAGTGACCCATTTTGTTTCATCTACCAGCACTGAATTGATTTAGCTTTAATTTTTATGATCTTTGTTTAATTATTTTTTATGAGTTAAATGTTCACTTGCCGCATTCTGGGTTTTTCAGATATGCATAATATGTTTACCGTACTTAAATACATCGGCCCCCTTTTACTGTATTCTTAAACGTTTGATGATTCTTGATTGTGCTCTTCATTTTATGGCTGAAATTTCTGATTAGATTGTCTGCTGCATATTTGCATAACCCAGGTAAGGGTTAAGGATTGTAATGAGCTGCTGGAATTTGTGCAGCAGTGTGTTTGAAAGATGTTCTTGAGGGTGCAGAATGTGCTACTGGACCAAGTGCATCAGCAGCAGGTCTCCTGGGTGTGAGTACACTCCACTTCTCAGTCTTGCCAACCACTTGGAATTCTGCCTTATTTCTCAGACCCAAACTCCCACATGCTAGTGCCTGAGGATGCAGACATCCTGGCCGGCCAAGAAGTAACATACTGGGAGTCTGTTTTCCTAGATGCTCTTGCTATGATGCCCAGTTAATTACCCTGAGGATGACCACTGCCTCTGTCTCCTCTGCATCCACCTCCTCTCCAGTGTCTGCTCCCATTATCTGCCTAATGCTGCTCTGCTTCTATTTGCTTTCTATATTTCAGGCATTTTCCCTAGATTCTAATCAGTGAGATGTTCCCTTTCTGTTGTTCTAATGTAGTTATGAATTTTAATGATTGACTTTCGTAGGTGCCATATGGGAGTGAATAAGAGTTTGGGCTCTGGCCCTGCGTGGTGGCTTACACCTGTAATCCTTTGGGAGGCTGAGGCAGGTGGATCACTTGAGATCAGGAGTTCGAGACCAGCCTGGCCACCATGGTGAAACCCTATCTCTACTAAAAATACAAAATTAGCCTGGCGTGGTGGTGCACACCTGTAGTCCCAGCTACCCAGGAGGCTGAGGCACAAGAATAGCTTGAATCCAGGAGGCGGAGGTTGCAGTGAGCCAAGATCACGCCATTGCACTCCAGCCTAGGTGACAGAACAAGACACTGTCTCAAAAAAAAAAAAAAAAAAAAAAAATTGGGCTCTGGACTCAGGCTGCCTGGTTTGAATCTTGGCTCTGCTATTTCCTAACAAAGCATCTTGGTGCTCTATCCTTCAAGCTCAGCAGCTGGAACACTGAGCATAACAATAGTAAATGCTCAATAAATGTTACTTATTGTTATTATTATTTGGGGTGGACATTGCAACATGTGTTCTTTATGTGACCACTGTGCTACTTATCACTTCTTATGTGACCTTAGGCAAGTTACTCAACATCCTTTATCCTCATATTTTAATTAGCAGATGGAGATAACAATACTTTTCTTACTAGGTTAGATTACCATGAAGACTAGAAATAATGTGTTTAATTGAGCAAGCATCTCCACAATTTTTCAGTAAATTATAGTTCTTATATTACATAGAGATCCTATTCTGGCTCAGATGACTAATCTTTTGGAAAACACAACTGTCCCTGAATTGACCTATGACCAGTCATGATCATCAGATGGGAAGATTATTCTGATAGATGAGCGCATTATCATTTAACGCTCCATGTATCAGTTTATTTGCCCAACTGGAACAGCTTTCCTATCATTATTGTGGGGTATTTAAGACTGGCACAATTTCCACCACCGTCAGATAGGGTATTACTCTGCTTTAGCTGTGTCAGCTCAAAGTAGTGGGACTCAGGCTGTCACAGTGAAATTAAATGGTGGCCTGGAACTATAACCTATAAATTAACATAATTTGCATATACACAAAAAATAAATAGTAGGAGGTATAGCTTTAAGGCAATACATTTCTAGGTCTTTAATTTCATTTGTACGCTTCCTTCACGTAATTTGCGTGAGGACCCAAGAAACTCTGATGGAAATGAAGCCAATATCGTCCCTCCTTTTCTTTCACTATTACCCCTCTCTTTGTGATTGTCAGCTTTTCTTTTTATTTTTTTGAGACGGAGTCTCTCTGTCACCCAGGCTGGAGTGCAGTGGCACGATCTTGGCTCACTGCAAGCTCCGCCTACCAGGTTCACGCCATTCTCCTGCCTCAGCCTCCCGAGTAGCTGGGACTACAGGCGCCCACCACCACGCCCGGCTAATTTTTGTATTTTTAGTAGAGACGGGGTTTCACCGTGTTAGCCAGGCTGGTCTCGATCTCCTGACCTCGTGATCCGCCCGCCTCGACCTCCCAAAGTGCTGGGATTACAGGCGTGAGCCACCGCGCCCGGCAGTACATCTAGGGGTATATACTTCTAAGAAGTTAAATGGACAGTTGGAAACAATGGTGCCTCTGGGTAACACCGTCTTGCCAATAAGGTAGTTTAAATGCTCTACTTTCAACAAAATTGAAGAAGAACTTAATCAACCCTTTATCCAATGAATCATTGCAATTCTATCAATGACAAATAATTATATGATAAATGGCATCCAAGGAGCATTTGAAAGAGTCGTGATTATTTATATGATGAACTTGTTTTAGTATTTACATCTATGAAAATAAAAAGTTGAAATAGAATTGATACTGAGCTCTATCCAGCAATAAACAATATTCATCTATGGATATGTGACTTAATGAAAACAGGAAAAGCTCCATTCATCTCATTAAAAACTGCATTTCTGACAACATTTTACTTTTGTCTTAATAATTATCAACATTTTAATATATTTTATATTATTTAAAAGGTTTATGTTAACAATAATTGTCATGATAATGCAATCTAGGCTGAAACATTTACAACATAGAGCCTCTTCCTCATATAAAAATTGAAAACTTTTAAATTTCATCTTCATTCATTAAAAAAATATTTAGTCAATGTCTGCTCTGGACTGAGCCCTGTTTCAAATGATAAGTATTTAACAGCAACAAAACAGAAAACACATTTCTGTCTACATGGAGTCTGCATTCTAGTAGGTAAAGATGGAAAACAACCAAATAACAAATGCATATATAACTTAATGGCAGAGATACATAATTTTGTACCAGAAAAACATAGTGTGTTTAATAAGACTTTTAAAAGCATAAAATATGTTACATTAGGATAATATTCTGTGAAGAAAAATAGAATGAAAAACATGAGTCCAAGGGGTAAAAAAGAAACATTAAAATGAAAATCTTGATCATGCATTTTAAAAATAGATGATGCTAAAGATCATATGGCTACATGATCATATATATATCATATGGCTTTATACTTATATTATATGATATTTTCTTCATACTTACATTTATCATATTATATATAAATATATATATATATATCATATGGCTTTAGATTTCATTGGAATATTAAAAACAGTGATAGAACAGTGTCCTAAAATTATTTTATTTCATTCTTTACAATACACTGGAAATCTTACTCTTAAAAAAAAAAGGAAAAAACTGACTATCTTCTTTAAGATACATAAAAGAGAACATGTGAGCAAATATGAGGACCACTGGACAGAATGCACAAATTCTTGTCTTGTTAAGATGTTAACATCTTATCTTAAGAGGATGCTAAAGTATAAAGTAATGTGTAGAACCTAGATTTTATTAAATCAATCTCTCTTAGGTGATAAACATTACCTAAGCAATAGAGTATGAATTTATGTTAGCTTTTTCTAAATGTTTGCTTTATATTTTATGTCAAAGCAAATAACTTGCGTGAAAGTTGAACACCAAATGTCTCCTTAAGAACTCAGTGAAAGAGCAACTCTTTTTAATGTTTCAAAAAAGCAATTTTTAAAAAAGTGCAAGAAGCAAAGCCTGTGAATTTTGAAGGTACAGATAAGTTATTGAGAAAAAATATTTGCTTTTGTAATGTCATTACTATTTAGATTGGAAATGACACCCAGTGATAATAGAAAATGCTTTGTATAAACAGAGGACACATTCCTCAGATTAAACAGCTTCTGAGACTTATGATGCTGACAGTAATAAAACTTTCTAATATCTGTTATAATTCTGAACATCCAGTACTGTAATAAGCTGACTCTTCTTGTTGCAGGTTTCTACTCAACCATGAGAAAACTATCATGAGTGAAGCAAGGAGGGCTTGTCTCCATCTAGTGGTCAGTATAATAATATTAAGTATTACTATTATTCTAAAATCAAAATATGTACATGTTATTTTCTTAATTGTAGTGAAAAATGATACTAACCATAATAGTACTGTTATTTTCTAATCACATATATCAAACTTGACAAGTAAATAATCCGACAGAAGATACATAATCTTGAAGTAGACATATTGAAATACATAGTTTGAGTACACTGTCAAAAGTCCGTGAAGCTACTTCCCTGCTGCAAAAAAAAAAAAAAAAAGAAAAGAAAAAAGATGAGAACACAGGAGAGTAAGGATGGCCTCAAAATTTTATATTCTGACGTATTTAAACTTTTTAAAAAATCACCCAAAAGAAAAATGTTTGGCCTTTCAGGGGAGAAGTTCTTCTATAAACTATGGACTTAATGTGTAAGCAACTCAGAAGAGGGGTCCACCCAGAACAGGAAGAAAAAAAGTCTTTGTTTTCGATTAGACCATTTATGGCACAATCAAAACTGTGCATAGTTTTTCAATTGAACACGTGGAGCTAGAGAGTAGAAGGATGGTTACCAGAGGAAGGGTAGTCAGGGGCTGAGAAGGAAGTTTGAAAGGCTAATGGGTACAAAAAATAGAAAGAATGAATAAGACCTAGTATTTGCTAGCACAACTGGATGAATATAGTGAAAACTAATTTAATTGTACATTTTAAAATAACTAAAAGAGTATAATTGGCTTGTTTGTACATAGAGGATAAATGCTCAAGATGATGGATACTCCATTTACCCTGATGTGATTATGAAGCATTGCATGCCTGTATCAAGATATCTCATGTAAATTATAAATATATACAACTACTATGTACCCACAAAAATTAAAAATTAAAATTTTACAAAACTGTATATAGTTTTGTTTTACAGCCTAGAAGTTGTTTGTTTCAAGGGCCTAAAATATGTGGCAAAAGGGATTTTTTTATACCTACTTAAAAATTTCAAAATATTGAAAATGAAGGCAACACCATCCCTTTACTTTCGTTAGCAATAAAAATAGGTTGATCTCATGTTAATTTTTCCAGATTAGGTTTTTTTTTAATATCATGGTATATCAAATGTCATCCTATTAGCCTCCTCAGATCTTTGGCCAGTTTTCCCTTGGCACCAATCACCAGAAGGAAAATACAGGAGATTAGTCAACAGAATAAATTAATGAGATTAGAGGTTTGCTTCAAATTCAGAAAAGGACTTTATATTATGCAAAAAGGTAACATGGTGTGGAGTGATGATACAGACCAGTTAACATTAGCTCATTACATTAGTAATGGTGTCATATACAGACTGTATGAGGCTTTTCATGTCATAAGAGTGTTTATTTTATAAGTTAAACTTGGCTTGAATAATTAAAAGATTTCTCACCACTAGGACAAGTTTCCAATGCCAACAGATCACAGTCAATGACTTCTGTGATTTCTTCCTCCCTCTGGGAAACTGGAAACTGTTGCAACTTTGTTAGGAGAAAAATGTCTAGGCATATTTGGGAAAACCTTACAAAGAGCAACTCCCAAAAGACAAGTATAATTTCTATTGATAAAGAGAAAAGGAGACAAACATCATGTATTTAATTGCCACAGAACATTCTATTGTGAACATTGTTCTACTCACAACCTTTTGTATCCTTTTTCCTTGAATCTGGGCTTTCTCTATGACTCTCTTGAAACCACTGAAATACTGAGGAAGTCATGCTGTGTGATATCTGAGCCTTGGTCAGAGAAGGTCTCACAGATTCCATCTTCATCTCAGAGTGCTCTCCACTAGCCTTGAGCCACTAAGAAAGAAAGAATTCTCCAGTTGAGCATTAGGGCTTAGAACACAACCCACTGTATAAAAATCACATGGAGCACCAGCATCTCCCAGTCAAGCCCCATGCAAATTCCTAACCCATGAAACTGTAAAATATAGTAAAACGATTGCTCTGTGTCACTATGTTTGAGAGTTGTTATACCAAAGTAGTTAACCACAACACTTAGCTTCCATTTATTCACTTTCTAGGTCTCAATATAGATTTCACACCTTTTGAGAAGTCTTTTTGGACCCTATTGTCTGGGTTAGATATCCCTCTGGGTACTGCCTTATCCTAGCACTTTACATATGGTGCTATAATTGTCTGCTTATTTTGTTTGGGCTTAGTGAAAACAAAGATCATGTCTGAATTGATTATCTCTCCACTCTCAAAAGCAACAATGCCTGGTAAACATGGTAGGCAATAAACAGACATGACCCATTGAATCACCGAATGTGTTTCTTATATAAGTAAACACTGATCTCTGGCTTCACTAGGCAAAAGCCCCTCACCTGTTATACCATTTGACAATCAGCTTCCAATAAAGGCAGCTACACAAAATATATCTCACCAAATACATCTCAGCAGTGTGCCCTGCATAAGCCACTTGGCCACCTAAATTATTAGAATAAATGGAGGATTGAGAAATAGATCTGGGCAGTGAGAAGTTCTTTTCCAAATATTTGTTTAATTCCATTGTTCTGGGTTTTGACCAATCAAAGTTTAAGTAGATTTGGATCAGTGCTATGCTCATAGCTTTTATGGATAAGAAGAATACTAAGACTATGAAAACTCATGATCTATTTTCTAAATGAAGACAAATGCCCTCTCTTATCCTATAAATAAGACATCTGTGAATTGGCAAATGCTAGCACAAACAAGTTCATTTTGTAACAGTAAAACTGTCAAGAACACGATTAAACTGAAAATATACAACTAGGAAAATTTTACAAGATGCAGATGTCGTGTAAGGCAATGAGTCAAGCCAAATGACCCAAAAGATGTAATGGGCAGAGATCTTTACAAAATGAATAAAAGATCAGAGCAAATGAAATACACAGACACACACACACACACACACACACACACACAAAATAAAATGGCCCTCATTCTTATATCACTTTGAGTTCCCAGAATCACCTGAAAAGTGAAATAAGCTTGGAGAAGCATCTGCCCTGATTAAAAAGTCTCCAAGGAAAAGTCTAAAGGTACCCAGGTACCGACTCTGTCCTTCTCAGATAAGAGCTTCAGCTGGTCTTCTAAACTCTCGGTGGTTCCTTATAATTTCTCATAAGTCCTACCTCGGTGGTCTTCTATCACTTTGAATCTTAGTAGCCACTCTGGGATAAATGGTATTATAGTTTCCTAGTTAAATGGATAAATGGTATCAGAGCAGCTCCCAAACATTGCTTTCTTTGTTGCATTCTTTAGGGAATGAAATTCCAGTTTACTGTCAACCCATTTCAAGATTTATTTTTCTTACAACATATTCCTGTAGTCTCATGCATGTAGTCAAAACTCCTTAATTTAAAGCCAAGGGCTAGAAAGTTTAACTACACCACTCAGATTCACATAGCTAGTGTCAGCAGGAATTACCCGCTATTTTTTTTTTCTTTTTTTCTGAGACGGAGTCTCTCTCTGTCACCCAGGCTGGAGTGCAGTGGCATAATCTCGGCTCACTGCAACCTCCGCCTTCCAGGTTCAAGGATTCACCTGCCTCTGCCTCCTGAGTAGCTGAGATTACAGGCCTGTGCCACCACACCCACCTAACTTTTGTATTTTTTGTAGAGACAAGGTTTTGCCATGTTGGCCAGGCTGGTCTTGAGCTCCTGACCTCAGGTGATCCACCCGCCTCAGCCTCTCAAAGTGCTGGGATTACAGGCATGAGCCACCTGCTAATGTTTCTTAATCATCCATTTGACATTTTACTCATTTCACAATGAGACCCAGATACTCAAACTCCTGAACCACATAGAAAGTAAAATTCCCTCGAAGACGAGGCATAATGCTTTATAAATCCTGTGTCCCAAATCACTATATATATGTTCATTGAGATACACTAACATTCCAAAAGATTTGATTTGCATTCTAAGTGACACAAAAAGAAATCGAAAGTATTCCCAGATAACCACAGCCAAAAATGGCCTTATTTTTCCCAATGTATATATTTCTCCAAATCAAATACAGCGTTCTTACTTCCAGCAAAAGGGTAAAAAGTTAACCAGGAATAAAATGATTTTAAAAAAATGGAGTTAGGAGGGAGGGGCTTATTTTCTTCTTCCACTTAAAAAAAATAGCAGCAAGGGGTCAATCTTTTGGATAACAAGAACAATATTGAGGGAAATGGCCACAATTGGAAGAGATAAGAAAAAGAATAAAGTGAAAACCCTTTAGTGAAACCAGATATATAATTGAGTACAGTTGTGCTGAAGAAGGGCTCCAGCATAGTTTCACTTAGTATATCTCTTTGAGCCTGCCTTTGCTTTCCCAAATTTAACTCCAGCATAGTTACACATATGGAGATATGGCTACGTGTATGAAGTATACCTAAATATATGGAAATAAGCTTATAAATGTATTGCAAACACATCTACACAGAAGTTACATATACATAAGTAATTTTATACATTTCTATCTTGTAGAATTTGGATAAAGACAAACTGATGTTTCAAAAGGAGGAGCAACAAAAACTTTGAAAAGCATAAAAGAAGTCTCAGACTTTCTTCTTTACTAACATCTGTTTTTGTTTGGTTGGTTGGTGAGTGGATGAGTTGGGCCTTTTTTCCACTTTTGGGCACACTTTCATTTAAGAGAAGAATAATGCCATCCCAGGTGTGGCTCTTGAGATAATTTTAGGTTTTCCCTAGTCAACAGTAAGTAAAAGTGGTATGAGAAGTGATGTGTATTAAAGATACTCTGCCACCTACATGCCAGGAACTTTATTTCATGCTTTAGTCTTTCTTTTTATTTAATCTTTGCAACATCCTATAATATATGTATTTTATTATTCTCAATTTACAGATAAGGAGCTTGAGGCTCAGAGAACTAAAAAATGAACAGTTTTTAAAGAGATTTTGAGGAGAGACTTCTGTTTTTTTTTTAATTTTCCCTGAGCAGAATTTTCATTGAATCACTCACAAATCTCTTCGTAAGTTTTCCTTTCCTTTATGCAACAATTATACTATCTCTTATTTTATTGATTTACCCAACAATTATTCATGTATTACCTTCTATGTGCCAAGTACTTTTTGAAGCACTGGAGAAACAGGAGTAAACTAAACATGGAGCAGGGCTGTAAATCATGCTGCTATAAAGACACATGCACACGTATGTTTATTGTGGCATTATTCACAATAGCAAAGACTTGGAACCAACCCAAATGTCCAACAATGATAGACTGGATTAAGAAAATGTGACACATATACACCATGGAATACTATGCAGCCATAAAAAATGGTGAGTTCATGTCCTTTGTAGGGACATGGATGAAATTGGAAATCATCATTCTCAGTAAACTATCGCAGGAACAAAAAACCAAACACTGCATATTCTCACTCATAGGTGGGAATTGAACAATGAGAACACATGGACACAGGAAGGGGAACATCACACTCTGGGGACTGTTGTGGGGTGGGGGGAGGGGGGAGGGATAGCATTGGGAGATATACCTAATGCTAGATGACGAGTTAGTGGGTGCAGTGCACCAGCATGGCACATGTATACATATGTAACTAAACTGCACATTGCACACATGTACCCTAAAACCTAAAGTATAATAATAATAAATAAATAAATAAATAAATAAATAAACATGGAGCTTAATTCCAATAAAAAAAGATGAATTAAAAAAACAAATAAATAAAACATATAGTGTGACAGATGGTATTAAATACTATGCAGAACAAAAAATGGGAAAGGCAAATATGGAGTGTCAGAGTGCAAGGAGAATGCAATAGATTTGTCAAGGAAGACCTCATCAATAGAGTGAATTTAAGAAAAGGTGACTAGGTTTTTTAAGGTTTTATTTTATTTTTAATTAAAAATGATGGTATATATTTATGGGTTACAATGTGATGTTTTGATACATGTGTACATTATGGAGTGATCAAGGCAGGCTAATGAGCATTTCCATAGCCTAAATATTCGTCATTTTTTTGTGGTGAGAACATTTAAAATTCTTTTAGCAATTTTAAAATGTAAAATAAGTTACTGTTAAACATAGTCATCATGCTATGCGATAGAACACCAGAACTTATTCTCCTTATCTAATTGAAACTTTGCACCCATTAACCAACATCTCCCCTTTCCCCATCCACTTCCCTCCCTGCCCAGCCTCTGGTAACCACTATTCTTTTTTCTACTTCTATAAGTTAGACTCTTTTAGATTCCAAGATGACTTTGAAAAAGGTGCCAGCATTACTGATATCTGCGAGAAGAGATTTTCAGTTAAAGAGAACAACTGGAATAAAAGGCCATACCAGGAGAATGCCTGGTGTGTCTGAGGAACAGCAAGAATACTAGGGTCACTTGAATGAGGGAAGGGTGGGGAAAGCTGCAGAGAGGCTATGATGATCCGATCATACAGGGCCTTGTAAACTTTTGTAAGACCTTTAGATTTGGATTCAGTGAGAATGGAAGCCACTGGTGAATTCTCAATGGGGATATAACACTATCTGGCTTGTTTTCAGTGGATTCCTCTGGATGCTATATTAAGATCAGCCTATAGGGAAACAGGTAGATGTTGGGTGACCAGACTAATGGATTAGTTTGCCTGCTATATTGAGATTATGTTATAGGGCACTGATATGGCTTGGCTGTGTCCCCATCCGAATCTCATCTTGAATTATAGTTCCCATAATCCCTACATGTGGTGGGAGGGACCTAGTGGGAGGTAATTGAATCATGGGGTCAATTACCCCCATGCTGCTGTTCTCATGATTGTGAATTCTCATGAGATCTGATGGTTTTACAAGGGGCTTTACCTCCTTTTGCTCAGCACTTCTCCTTCCTGTCATCATGTGAAGAAGGACATGGTTGCTTCCCCTTCTGCCATGATCGTAAGTTTCCTGAGGCCTTCCCAGCCATGTGGAACTGTGAGTCAATTAAAACTCTTTCCTTTATAAATTTCCCAGTCTTGGGCAGTCCTCTATAGCAGTGTGAGAACAGACTAATACAGTAGATTGGTACCACAGACAGTGGGGTGTTGCTGTAAAAAAATGTGGAAGTGGCTTTGGAACTGGGTAATGGGCAGAGGTTAGAACAGTTTGGAGGGCTCAGAAGAAGACAGGAAGATGTGGGAAAGTTTTGAACTTCCTAGATATTTGTTGAATGGCTTTGACCAAATTGCTGATAGTGATAAGGACAATGAAGTCCAGGCTGAGGTGGTCTTAGATGGAGATGAGGAACTTGTTAGGAACTGGAATAAAGGTGACCCTTGCTATGTTTTAGCAAAGAGACTGGCAGCATTTTGCCCCTGCCCTAGAGATGTGTAGAACTTTAAACTTGAGAGAGATGATTTAGAGTATCTGGCAGAGGAAATTTCTAAGCACCAAAGAGTTAAGAGGTGACTTGGGTGCTGTTAAAAGCATTCAGTTTTATGTATTCACAAATATATGGTTTGGAATTGGAACTTACATTTAAAAGAGAAGCGCAGCATAAAGTTCAGAAAATTTGCAGCCTGACAATGTGATAGAAAAGAAAAACCCATTTTCTGAGGAGAAACTCAAGTCAGCTGCAGAAATTTGCATAAGTAATAGGGAGCCAAATGTTGACCACCAAGACAATCAGGAATGTCTCCAGGGCATGTCAGAGGTCTTCATGGCAGCCCCTCCTATCACAGGACAGGCCTGGAGGCCTAGAAGGAAAAAATGTTTTCATGGGCTGGGTCCAGGGCCTTGCTGCTTTGTGCAGTCTTGGGACTTGGTGCCCTGTGTCCCAGCAATGGCTAAAAGGGCCAAGGTACAGCTTAGGCCATGGATTCAGAGGGTTCAAGCCCCAAGCCCTGGCAGCATCTAGGTGGTGTTGAGCCTGTGGGTTCACAGAAGTCAAGAATTGAGGTTTGGGAACCTCTGCCTAGATTTCAGAGGATGTATGGAAATGCCTGGATGTCCAGGCAGAAGTGCGCCTTAGGGGCAGAGCCATCATGGAGAACATCTGCTAGGGCAGTGCAGAAGGGAAATGTGGAGTGGGAGCCCCGGCACAGAGTCCCTACTGGGGCGCTGCCTAGTGGAGCTGTGAAAATAGGTCCACCATCCTCCAGACCCCAGAATGGTAGGTCCACTGACAGCTTGCACTGTGTGCCTGGAAAAGACATAGACACTCAATGCCAGTCTGTGAAAGCAGCCAGGAGGGGGGCTGTACCCTGCAAAATCACAGGGGCTCAGCTGCCCAAGGACATGGGAGCCCACCTCTTGCATCAGCATGACTTGGATGTGAGACATGAAGTCAAAGGAGATCATTTTGGAGCTTTAAGATTTGACTGCCCTGCTAGATATTGAACTGCATGGGGCCTGTAGCCCCTTCTTCTTCACCAATTTCTCCCATTTGGAATAGGTATATTTTCTGAATGCCTGTAACTCTATTGTATCTAGGAAGTAAGTAACTTGTTTTTGATTTTTACAGGCTCATAGTAGGAAGGGACTTGCCTTGTCTCAGATGAGACTTTGGACATGGACTTTTTGGTTAATGCTGAAGTAAGTTAAGACTTTGGGGGACTTTTGGGAAGGCATGATTGTGTTTTGAAATGTGAGGACATGAGATTTGGGAGGGTCCAGGCACGGAATGATAAAGCTTGGTTCTGTCCCTACCCAAATCTCAAATTGAATTGTAGTTCCCATAATCCTCATGTATATGGGAGTGACCCAGTGGGAGGTAATTGACTCATGGGGGTGGTTACCTCCATGCTGCTGTTCTCATGATAACAAGTGAGTTCTCACAAGTTCTGATGGTTTTACAAGGGGCCTTTCCCTCTTTTGCTCAGCACTTCTCCTTCTTCCCATCATGTGAAGAAGGAGATGTTTTCTTCCCCTTCTGCCATGATTGCAAGTTTCCTGAGGATACGCTTCCCAGCCATGCTGAACTGTGAGTCAATTAAACCACTTTCCTTTATAAGTTACCGAGTCTCTGGCAGTGGTTTATAGCAGCATGAGAATGGACTAATACAGGCGCCACGTCAGAAATAGAGAGCCAGTGTGACTTTTGTGATTCCTTTTCATCTCAGCCTTCCCAGCTCCTAAGACAGTCTCAAACAGGGTCCATCAAAGCTGCTTCCAGCAGTTCATGCAGCCCATTCTCATAATCATAAGTAGGAGATTTTTATTTTAAAACTATCATATGTACTACTTGCTGTGGAAAAGCATGCTCTATCAGCTCTTGCTGAATTCTGCAATTACTCATTTCCTTGTATCTTCATATACTCTTATCTGACCTTCATTATTTTGGTAGCCTTTTCTCCTTTTTTGTGCCTTGCAGTTTCAAGATGTCCCAGAGCTATATTAAAGATGGAGAGTGGTTTTTGTTTACCATTTTTCTTATTGTGAGTGATCTCCTTTCAGTGGCTATTTATTTCTTTCTGACAATCTGGGCTTCCGTAAGTGATCACTTTTCCTTCTATTTGAAAAACTTCTAGCATTTATTGTAGTTCAGATTTGCTGAAAATAAATTCTCTAGCTTTGATTTTTTTGGTCCTATTTTTATTTTCATTCTTTAAAGTTATTCTGTGTTCTGGGCTCTATTTTTCTAATGTGAACTCGGTCTTCATTCTTATTGATATTTTCTTGAGTGTTATATGTTCAAACATGACTTTATCATTCATGTTCAGTAGTTTGACTATGGTGTACTTAGTTTGGGTTTCTGCTATATTTCTCTTGCTTGGAGTTCACTAAATATGAATCTGCTGAGAGTCACAGATCTCACACACTGATCAGTTTTTTGTCTCATTTCTTCTTTTCTTTTTTTTTGCATTTCTTTCTTTGTGCTTCAGTGTGGATAAATTCTATTCACTTGTCTTTAAGTTCACTGACCATTTGCTCAGCTGTGTTCGGTCTACTACTAAGCCCCTGAAATAAAATCTTTATTTCTGGTATTGTAGGTTTCAATCTTCTGATGAATTATCTCATTTGCTCATGCATCTTGTTTACTTTTTCCCATAAAACTCTTTAACATATTTGTCATAATTATCTTTTAAAGGCCTTGTCAAGTAATCCAACATCTATGATACCTGTGAGTCCATTTTAATTGACTGATTCTTTTTTGGATTTTGGATCACATTACCCAGTTTATTTGCATGTCTTGTAATTTTTCTTGAGACATTTTGTGTTATTATCTATTTAAGCTATACTTTCATTTGGCCCACAGCTTTAGTTTCTTTATTCACTCCCAGAGCCTTTCTGCTCTTGGTCTTTTCATTTGTTAGCATGTCTCCCCTTGCATTTTTATCATATGCATATTTTTTGAATGCCTCTTGGAAATAGTGAGCTACTTTATTGTGAGATAACCCAGGCCCTGGCTCACAAAGCACTTGCAATCTAATTGGAGTCTTAAGACAAACAAATGATTCAATTCTTCTATGTTTAAGAAATCTGGCTCACAACAGTGAAAGTTGAAATTATATGTGTAACAGTAGTCAGAGAAGTTATTATGAAGGATACAGGACTTGAAAAGTGGGTTAGATATTGACCAATAGAGAGGAAAGTGAAAGCACTTCTGGCAGAAGGGACAAAAAACAGAATGGATAAATATAAATTAATATGATATCTGCAGGTGTGTAATGAGATGAATATGATAAGAACAGAGGTCATATGAGGCCAGAGAAAATTACGATGAAAGAAATTTATTTTTTAAATGATCTTTTCCTTCCTTTTAATCTTTTCCCTTTATAATTAAATAACAGGAGTAATATTGTCTTCTCTATTCCAGTACTCCTACTATTCCAGTACTCCTATGCGAAGAGCTATCAATGATATTTCCTGCCCCACTATCTTTATATTTGAGCTCTATGCTCAATAACCTAATCAAAATATAATTAGGATGCTTTCCATTTTTGGTTTGACTTTTCCTCACCACCAAAGATTAATTCTTATCTCCATTTTTTCAAAAAATGACAGAAAAGTGGGGGAAAAGTCTACCAAATGACTGTTTCATCTCTGAGAAATTAAACACCAGTAGGAATAAGTTTTCAGTGAATTGATTAATTTATTTACCAAATCTACCAATCAATACAGTTGAAATAATTGAAGTAGCTATGCAAATAGCAGTAAACCATGAGACCCAAACTCGCAACTCTTTTTTCATTTTGTCAACTGCCAAGATAGAAATTATTTTCTCTTCCATAAGTATGAGCTTTAAATTCTCAGCTCTGTTGGACTTCTAACACATCAAAAACCTCATCTGTATTCTACAAAGAACAAATAATAATCACAAAAAGTATCTGTTCTGTGGTAAAAGAAATTCCTGACAGGTTCCTCCCTAAATAAAAATAAATGGACGGACTCCCATAAAATTTATGTGGTTAACACAGAAATAGTTGGACTACATTAATACCTCAAAAATGTCTGGTTAAAAACACAAGAACCACACTGGGATAAACTTCTTATTGATGAGATTTCTCAGATCATGGAATCCCCATCAAGGAAAGTAATGGGAGGCTTATCACTGGAAACTTTGAAGAACAAATGAGACAAAACAGTATACGGTAAAAATAGCAATTATATATAACATGGAGGCCCAGAGAAAAACTCAATTCATCTCCCAATACTGAGATTTTCAGAAATTCGTGTAATACTTATATTTTTGCTTGCTATCTAAAGCTTTCTTCAGTTCTACATTACCTAGGCATATATGGCATCTGTGGTTTTGGTTCAGTATTTCTGACCCATTTGATGATTGATAATTATTGAAATGAAAACAAAATGTTCTTTTGTAGAACTCACTGACTCTTAAGTCCTAGGGTTCCAGTGGTGTGCAGCATTAGAGATGGAACTCTGCCCCTATTTCCTATCTATCCAATCTACTGTAGGGCGAAAGGCCTATACTTGTGAAGGGCTGCCTGGGATGAGGCTGCTTTCTGTGACCTTGGAAAGTGAATTAGATTGCCCAAGGATTGAAATCATAACCTATTCTTCATTAACTTCATGCTATTCATGCAATAATACATAGGACTAAATTGCTAGTGCAAGTATAAAATAGTAGTGGTTAAGACATCTGGGTTGTATTTAAATTTGAATAATTGTCATAACTAAGTTTAATCATAACATGAATGAAGTAAGAATATATTGTGGAAGTAAAAAATGACTTTGGAGATGCAAATAATAGTAATAATGTGCTATAAAAATTATATATTTGACTAGTGATCTCGTACTTAAAAGTAGAAGGTAATGTTTTATGCTCTTGGAGTTATTTAACCCAGGGACTTCTACTCTGCCTGGATGCTTCTACTAAATAGACTATAGATGCTTTCATAAGAAATATGACTTAGGCATACCTCTAATATAAGCATTTAAAAATGTTGTTTGTGTCATCTTTCAATCTCTTCTTCCAGACTTTGGAAAAGTGCCATTTCTTTATATATCCATCCCAGATTCCCACTTGGTTCTTTTGTATCCTTTGAGGACCATTTAAATCTGCAATGCCTAAGTAACAGAATTCAGTGTCTGGTTTGTTTGCTTTCTCTTTTTGCCATATATTTAAAAAATAGCATATGGAAATGAAGCTAAAGTAAATAGGATGAAAGAAATGTATTCTCATACTGATATGCTAATGAATATGAAATAACTTGGTTATTTCATATAGAACTAGCTAGTTAAGGCTATCTAGTACCTTCCCAAAGCCACTAACACGTCACTGGCCACAATTTGCATAATCAGGAATCTCTAAATGTATAAACGTTACAGAAGATTTCTGCAAAATAGTATGATAGATCCGATTTAATTGATCATAAACTTTCATAGCTTCATGCCTATGAATGGAATGATTGGCAGAATTTTACACCTTATCAGTTGCATTAGTCAACCTAGCTTGTGTGGATCTAGTGTTTTGCATGTCTTTTCTGTGGTTGGCATATGATTCTCTCAACAGCTGTTCACCATAGCTATGAGTCACTGATGTGTCCCATGTGACATTTATAAATGTCTTGTGTTGTTCACAAGACATTTATAAAATTCAGCTGTGGTTCATGTATCACTGATGTGGTCTACACGTGTCTTAAAGAGTTTTTTTCTTTCCTTTTTTTTTCAAGGAGGGACTCATTTGGAATTCCTTACTCTACAAAGTTTGGGGTTTTCTGAAGGTTTGCAACATTGAAGAGAACAACCCTGTCATACTATCAGAGGACAAACTACAGTCTTTGATGGCAGGTTGGCAAGGGTACTCTGTCCCTGGAGTCATTTTATTATCTGACTACTGTATTCTGCCAAAGACACTGAGACCACCTACCTGCACATTGAAAAACACAGCTGAGATCTGTCTTTGTGACCCAGACAGATGCCCTCTAAACTTCTCTCTGTTCTGAAGGAAAACATTGCAGCCCAGGCCAGATGAAAACAAGCACTTTTCCCCCCACTTTTTCTGTGGGAAAGATGAGTTGAAACCAAAGTTAATATATTTGAAAAATCTAGGGGAAAAACAGAACAGATTTTTAAAAAGCTGTTTCTTTACCCATCGGTATGCTATTTGCAGGAGTCTTACAAAGGAAACTACTGTTGGAGTGGAAAACACTGAGAGAAACCCATGTTATGTGAGACTTTAATTCCCTGGAGCTGGGAAAATGAAAGAATCAGGTCCCTATATTCTTGGACTGTTGTCATTAGTTACCAAGAATGTTTATTCAATTGGTTTTAACCATTTCATTAGGAATTCCTTTCATCTGCTAGATATAGTTAACGCAAGGCAGGTGAAGCTAATTTTATAAAGCAGTATTGTTACATTATATGCAACAGATTTCTGAGTACAGATAGGAAGAAGAATCGATTTTTATCTGCTCATTTTTTAAAAGATATTTTTCACCAACCATATATCTGTACTATTATTACAACAATGCAGTCAGGCTACAATCTCAGTGAATCAATGTGATTTATGTCGTAATGCTTTCTTCTTGGAAGGGTATATTTGGCACAAGATAACTGATTTTAAGCAATAAACTTACAGACTCTGGGCCAGTCTTGTGAAACCGTTGGCTAGTGCAAAGCTAAATCACTTATAATTCCCACCTAGAGCCTCATCCATTTTTTAAAATCACTAAACTACTGGCAAATTCATTTTAACAAGATCAGAATAAAAACTGCTAGGATATTCAGTATTTTGCATGATGGACCTCTCCTTTCCACCAAGAGCACAAATTAGTTTCTATCAGATTAAACAAAATGATTTAAAAGAGTAACTTTTAATCAGTGTTTTTCTAGCTTGTGGCATATAACTCATATTAAGAAACACATTTTACATCAGATTCCACATATATAATCTGAAACAAATTTTTCAGGGAATAATACACATGCTTATAATTATGTGGTGCTCTTTAATATGTTCTAGTCTACTCTACTGTATTAATGTAAATTATGTCATAATTATTACTACCTATTTTTGTATCATGAATAGTTTGAAATACATGGCTTTAGATAACATTCACTCTGGAGCTGAAAGCCTGGCACAAAATAAAATTGTGCCTAAATTGATTAGTAATAAACCAATTATTATTGAGTATAAAGCCAAGCACTTTTTAAATTTATTCATTAGCCCACAAATCTCCATAAAAACCATGCAAGTATTTTATAAATGAAGGGCATAGAAGAGAAAATATCATGGCAAAGTTTTCATAAATAGTGGCAGAACTTTGATAGGCATCCAGAACTACTCATGCTTGAACCACAAAATTAACATCTAAGCAGAAGCCTGGGTCTTGGGTCATCTTCTAGACCTGGGAATATTTAATTGACCTTAGACTCTCCAGATTACAGAGGATATTTAGAAAGTCTTACTTGGTTCTGAGAAAATTTCCATATCTCTAGAGTATTTGTAGCCTTCTCAATCCTCCTTCAAATTGCTTATGTCCTTCAATGGGCAAAGAGCTAGACCCCCAGTCCACCTGGTGGGATCTGCACATCAAGGAAGGGCATGGGAGAGTTCTTTCCCTGAGATCGGCCTTTGCATAAAAGTTAGCTCATTTTAAGGTCTAGGGGACTATGTCTACTGGATAACTTATTCTAGAACTATTAGAAGGGAAAATCTGACTGTAATAGAGACCTATGACCAAACCTGGGGTCAAGGAGGTGTGTGGTATCACAGCTTGGAGTCTTTTTTTTTTTTTTTTCCAGCAGGTGGAGCGATCCTAGCACCAAATTAACTCCAGATACATAAAGAGAGATTCACAGATGCAGTTATCCTATGTAAAGGGGCTCAAGTTTGTTTGACCACTGGCCTCTGCAATGGATTTGGAACTGTTAATAGCCAATTCTTCAACAATAGTCTTTTTACTCCTATTAACAGATGGGGCAGCAATAAGTAACTTAAATTTGTTGAGGAGCAACTTTATTTTGATGTCCCAGAGTTCAGTGAAGCAAGACTGTATTCTCATAGGCTGCCTGACTAATGTGTTCTAAACACAACAAACTAATTGATGAGCAAGAAATTCATTGGTTCACATAGTGGTCAAAATGATTAGGTAATTTAACAGAAATAACTAATAAATTGCTTGATTATTTAACATAATTCTGAGTTGTCAACCAAAATAGCAAAGCCTTTTTTTTTTAGGGGCTGAATCTTGCCTTGTCATCCAGGCTGGAGTGCAGTGGCATGGTCGCTCAAGTGATCCTCCCACCTCAGCCTCCTGAGTAGGTACGACTACAGGTGCACACACGACCACATCCAATTAATTTTTAAAATTTTCATAGAGATGGAGTCTCACTGTGTTGCCCAGGCTGGTCCCAAACTTCTGACCTAAAGCAATCCTCCCACATCCATCTCCCAAAGCACTAAAAACAGCAAATCTAAATAAAGACCGTAAACACTGATGAAAGGACAAATAAGAGCACAGTGCAGGCCTAGCTGTGGGGCCAAAAAATGAGATGTGGAGCTCTGATAGGCAGGCAGTTACTACAGTTTCTTTAATTCATTTCTTATTTTGGGCTGGGAAAAAAACAAAATAAAACTTTCATCTTAAGATTTTTTTCAAAATCGTGTTCTTTGGAATGTCTAAAAAGAATTTTAAATAATTTAATATCATGACTGTTCTATGTTTATCTTTGGGAAAAAAAAAGTATTCAAACTGCTAAATTTCAGGACCATGGTTTTGTGATAGAACTACGCTCACACATGGTCTGTGCTCTCGCCTTCCTAGAATGCAAACTCTATGAGGAAAGGATTTTTGTCTGTCTTTTCTTGATGCCATATCTTCAACAACAGGGCATTTTCCTAGGAGGATTTTTACCAGCTACTTGTAAATTCCAAATGGCTACTTTTTTAGTAAAATCTTTTAAATCATTGAAAAGTTTTACAAGTCTGTTAAAAGTTTTTAAATCATGCCTTTTAAAAAACACATAATTCTCTTAGGTGATCATTATTTTCTTTGTTTGCTTAACAAATACCTGAGTTAATATCTACAAATGAGCTGAATACATACGCTGCATAATACTCTTTCAAATATTTAAAGAAGTTAAGATCATCAGACCCTGTACTTAAAGATGCTTAAATATTCTTTGCAACTTTAGAAACCAGGGGTCTGTTTTTTGAGAAAGTCTGATAACGAATTTGTATTTTTGAGGTAGTTAGCAAAAGTTATTATTGAACAGTAATTCTTGCAGCGGTTGTAAATCGTTTTTAAAATGGCTAGTGATGAATTAATATAAGGTACCTGATCCAAGTGACTAAACTATTCCCTGAAGGAAAAATGCTCATCTCTGAGAGATATTTTCCTTAATTGGAACTTGGTAACAGTGCTGTTCTTAGACACAGGATTTTTAATTACTCAAGTCATTGATCAAGTAGAAACAAGTCTGTGTATTTATTGTAGAGATGGAATATTTTTGACCTACCCAGGAAAACAACATCCTATACCAAAATTATTCTTAGAGAGGTAAACTGATCATGTCATTTGTTTGCATTTAAAGTTGTAAAGCAGATCCCTGGAAAAATCAAAACAAAAGCCTGTTTATACTAACCACATAATTACAATAAAAGATTTTTATGAAGGCCTAGAAAACAATTTCTCTTCTAATTGATATACATCTGCATACCCTACATACACTTGATCTGAAGGTCATATAGATCTTAATAGACGCACCCAGACTTTTAGATTCTGTTCAACTCATTTGCAAAGTAGGTTAGAGATTTCTTCTGACCCCTGAAACCATTGCTAACTTATGAAAACATTTGCTTTAATAGCAAATTCTGTAACAAAAATGTCTTTAAGGTGTGTTTAAGTCAACACTGACTTACATTTCAAAAAAAGTGTATATGTGCTATAAATAGATTTATAGGCTATTTATGTGTGTGTGTATATGTATGTGTAAGCTATAGCTTTATGTTAATTTATATATGTATGTGCATATATGTACATATGCTATAAATAAATATATGCTATTTATATGTATGTATGTGTTTGTACATACTGTAAAATTAGCTCTGGCTTTAGTAAATTATATATCTTTTCATTTCAGCAAAAGTGATGAATACAATCTTTGAGTGAACTAATGGAATACATCTGAGACGAGTTGAAAATCTGTTGGGTCAAGTGGTTAGTATGCTGATTTGTATATATAATTATGTGTATGTGGCATAATTTTATAAATACGTTTACATGATGGGGCAATCATTGCTTTCCCTCATACACTATGCTATGCTGCTGAACAAACTTCAGCCAAGACATTTTGTTCTGTAAATTTGGTTTTGCTGTTCCTCTTGTGATATCACCAATAAGTTGCAAAATACTTTTATTCTATCTCCTAACTACTGCTAAGAGACAATATAGGAAAATCTGAAAAACACACTTAGGATATTGGAGGCTAAATGCTACAAAATACTGCAATTGAAAATTGCAGGGAATATCATGTGTATTCCCTGTTGTGTCAGTGTTTCTAAACCTACATTTCTTTCTACCAGGCACTGTATTTTAACTTAGAAAACAGATCTGATAATTGAAACAGTACCGCTTAGAGACCAGAAGATCCAATTATTTACTAAAGGGTGTGTGGTCTGGAAAATCCGCAGATTCCTTTGCCTGTTATGTCATTCAGTGAAATGGTCAGTAATAGCTCTTTAATGTCAACTCATAAGAGGTTCTTTGTGCTGATGACCACACTAAATGGAGCAAAACCGAAAGATTTCTCTTTATAATCATAATCAAACTCCAATCTCATCTTTTTTGTGATGTTTTTCCCTCAATTATCCTTGATCTACCTTTTCACCCAGATATGCTGTTGATATGTGCTATGCAATTTTGGTACTCTGCTATGCAATTATGTTCCCCGATTCACAAATGGCTTGTAATATCTTCATCTCTGCCAGCTCTCAGTGAGCAATAACTGCCTTTCATTTTTCTCACGTCCTTCAAGATACCAAGTTTAAGACTTAGAACACACCAGGCCATAAAAGAAATATTTGCTTTTGGCTCATTAGCTTGAAAACATGACCTCAAAAGATACTCTTAGGATCAGATGATTATAATAATGGCACTTATATTGCTGATACTTACTAATGTACTTTTCTTTCCCCCAATTTAAAGTATCTTCTCATTGGTTCACAATAAGCATCCACCAATAATGAATTTCTCACTGTAAGTTTTAACAGGTCACTTGGACCTATTGCCCTTTCAAAGAACTGTTTTTAAAAGGATTCGGGAATGGAAAGCAAATTTATGGAAATATTCAAGAAACTTCACATAGTTAGCATTTGTTGAGTGGTTATGAATCACTGGGTCACAAGCAAGGTATGTTTTGTATATACAAAGAGGAGTTGGATTAATTAATCTCTAAGATCTTTCCCAGCTTGTAACATTATGACACCTTCTCTTATTGAACAGCAAGGACAAATCTCAGATGCCACTAAGGAGTAACTTTAGATTAAATATATTTGTATGTATCTGTAGGTCTATGAAAACCATGTTTAACAGCAAGGTGACATTTTAAATGGCAACTTTCCATTTTTTTTCCTGAGCCAGTCAACAACAGCACAGGCAGAGGAAGGGTCCAGGCTATCCTCATTTTTTCATTGATGAAGGACTGTCTGAAAAACAGTGTTTACAAAAACATTCCTATGCTGATTGTCTGCATCCCCCACAGGGTTCAAGTGAGGGGTCTAAGAATTTGGGGAGGGCAAAGGCAGTGATGGGTGAATAAATCCTTTCTCACCATTCTAGAGCTCATACTCAATAAGGCCACTCTTCCGTGGGAGGTGGAAAGGAATCTGATGGTGCCTGTTTGTTTTGGCAGCCTGTTCCCTGAAGATGCACACATCCAGAGAATGACAGAAAGCCGTTTTTCCAGGCCAAGGCTAACTTCTGTTTCCATAACACTGTGGGAAGCTGAAAATGCAAGCCACACAGGCTTGTCCCCAGTCTGTGAATAAACAGCATCCTGCTTCCAGAGATATCGTCCCTAAGTCACCTTTCATTCATTGAAGATTCATTTTAAAAATTAGGAAAATAAGATGCCAAAGAAATCAGTCTTTAAAAAAAATGCCAATGATCCACGTTATCCAGGAGATAAAGACTTTCTTAATCTTTGTTATCATCAACATTAGCAAAAGCAGAGGCAGCAAATGACAACAGAGCATCCAGATAACTTTATTAGATACTTTGCCACCTCCAGAGTATTGATTATCTCTGTCCCTGATTTTTATGAACTTACTGTTCTGAAAGCCCAGGTTCAAATGCCCCCCCAAATTAGTTCTCTACCCCCCCAAATTAGTTCTCTACCCATCAATGAGCATAGTTATGTTTTAGTGACATAATCTCATGGTTTAGAATTCTTTACAAATCACCTGCTCAAATCCCTCATTTCTCAGAACATAAGGGATAACAATAGTCTAAATTCAGAAAAGACTTGAAGCAAAGAAGTTAAGGACGTCTACATTAAAGTGTACATGAGTATTAGCAAAGTCCTTTACATGAAATGTACAGCTGCCTACAAATCATAAGCACAATAGCTCAAGAAACAACAGTTCTGGAAAACAATGTTAACAATCCAGCATTAATTGCTTCCACCTATTTCTTTATTTCATTTTTTCTTGGAATACTCTGATTTTTTTCTTTTATCATTGCTATTGCTACTTGATTAAGAATGCACATTACATGTGTTCACTGTCTTCTTAAACCATTGATAGAAATTTCTGGTATTTTATTAGCAAAGTCTCTTTCAAACCTTCTGCAGACTTCTGTTAGTTTCAGATTAGTAAGTAGGTACAGGTCTTTGAGTAGGGCTTTCTAACCTTTTACAGAGAGTGTATTAGCCACAGAAGTCTTTTTTTTTCTCAATAAGTGTATAGAAATAAAAATGATAATAGCCAGGCTTTTGTCAGCATTAAATGCCATGCCAAGCACTATACTATTTTATGTACATTTGCTAATTTAACCTGCAAAACAAACTTATAAAACAGGTACCAGAATTATTCTCAGTTTAAATTAGACATGAGGGTTAAGTAACTTACCTCTGCATAAAGGGAATACATATAAGAGATGAGATATATTGACATATAGGCATAGAAAAACTAGTGAAAAATGATACATCTTCATGATGTCACATTTAATATTTTCATTTTTAAAAAAATGAAACACAAATATTGATTATGGCAGTATGGTGGACTAGACTTTCTGATCAACTTCCTGCTGTAAAAAATTATTAATAAAATGTTGGGTAAGACAAATGATCAATAATTTGGCTATAAATTAAAGGATAATTAGAGGTCAAAACGTAGATAAAATATAAACTAGAGGAGTAAGCTGAATGCTGCTTTTATCTTGAAGGTATTTGTTAAAATCCGGTGGTTTTGAGCTTAATTTCATGGCTTCATGTGTGCAGAGGACAGGAGATAAAACCCAGGTCCTATTCAAATTATAGACCAGAATGTACTCTCCCACTCTGCACAAAAATAGAATCCCAAAGCTTATGCCTTCAGTGGAAGGTTGAACTAGAAATAAGACTGTTTAAATTTACTCTGGGGACTGCACAGAAAAACACCTGCCCAAACCTTCGTACTACATAGAGAGACAGAACATTTTCCTTGAAAATTTGTTGTCACAAGTTGCAGTTTACATGGTTTTGCAAACCACTTTTACACCAATGAGGTAGTTTTGGGAATCCTCAAGTTAAAACTGTAAAATGGTACCAGGTTGGCAATGTCACTAGGCACCTAGCAAAAGCAAATCCAGACTTTCTCTGGATGAACTCTTGAAACTCAGACCCCAATTAATTCCTTCTCCTAATACTCCAAGAAATGTGAATCAAAAATAATAAAATACAGAAGGACACAACCCATAATGTGTGTGAGCCAGGCGCAATGATAGACAGCAGACTCATGCTGGTAAAAATTACAGACTATAATACAAAATAATGTGCTTCATGTTCTAAAAGTGATTAAAAAAAAGTAATGCAAAATATGATCCAAGACAGTATAAAATAACTGTGAAGCACAATTCCCAAAAGTAAAAATTTAACTTCTAGAAAAGCACCAAAAATGGACATTAAACACTTAATAGTCAGTTTTAACATTGGTGTTGAATGGATTTTAAGAGAGACTTGAAAAAAATTATGGAAACAACGTAGAGAAGGAAGAAGTAGAATATTTGAAAAAAGTTCAAGAGTCATGGAAGATAAAGTGAGGTCTAACACATATTAAATTAGGTCATAGAATTAGTGGTGGAGGAGAAATATTTGAAGGAATAACGGCTAATAATTTTTCAGAAATAAAGAATAGCTCCGACCCACAGTTGAAGAATCCAATTAGTCAAATGAATTCCAACAGGATAAATAAAAAGAAAACCTCATCTAAATATATCAGAGTAAAATTATGAAAAAAAACAAAAGTAGTGAAAAGATTTTGATCCTAGTTAAGAGACAATTGTGTGCATACACTTGGTGAATTGTAAGGTATGTAAATTTACCTCAATGAAACTTATTTTAAAAATCTAGCTAGAGATAAAAGAAACTATATAAATGAATGCCAGTTAGATTGGAGCCAACTTAAAAAACAGCAAAATTAAAAGTCAGAAGAGAGTGTAACAAAATCCCCAATGTGCTGAGAAAAAAATAAATATTAGCAGAAATTTACAAAAACTTCACAAATAATTCGAGGATGAAGATGAAAAAAATAAATTTTTAGGCAAGCAAAATCTAAGACAACTTCCCACTAACAGAATTTCCTTCACATTCAAAAGTCATAAGATGTAATTCAAGAAGAAAGACAATGATCCCAGATGTAAATATGTAAGGAAAAATAATGATTAAAATGCAAGCAAATATATATGTAAATCTAAAAATACTGATTTACCATATAAAATAATAATAATAAATCTTTCTGGAGTTTAGAAAACATGATAAAAACCAGAAATATAATGCATTCAAGGCAAATACAAAATACGAAATAAGAAAGCAGAAATGAATCCAAACATTTAAATAATAATAAAAACTACATGTTAAGTAAATGCTCCAATATAAATATTTTCAGGTTGCATTAGAAACTAAATCCAGCTATATATAATAACCACAATGATAATATAAAGATAAAATATATACTAGGAAAAACTAATTACAATAAAGCTGATAAAGCTACATCAACATCAATCAATATGGACCTCGTGAATATTTATTGAATAAGGATAAAGTAATTCATTAATAAAGAAGAGATATTAATGCTAAACTTAATTTCACCTAATAATATAAACCAAAAAATGACAGAAGTACAAGGAGAAATAGATAAGATTTCCAAAATACCAGATTTTAATACACTCCTGTCAGCAATTGATAGTAAGAAATAAATCAGAAAGAATATATTTGAAGAACTCTATTAACATAAATGGTGTCATAAAAGCATACAAAATACTTCACACAACAAATAGAGGATACTTATACTTTGAAAGCAAAATTTATGAAACTTGACCCATATTGGGCCTTAAATCAAATTTTATAAACATCATAGGATTGATCTCAAAGTTGCAGATAATATCTATACCCTAGAGAACTCTTGCATTTGTGCATCACCACCGTGAAACACATGCAAGAAAGTACCGTTTTTAATACCAAAGACACTGAAAAAAAAAGTTTCCATAATCTTCAGTATTAACCAATCAATAACTTTGGTTTCACAAAATGAGAGATTACTGTGTAGCTGTGAAAATAAATAAATTTAGCTATATACCTATATATATATCTCAAGAATATAACTGTGAATGAAAAAAAGTTTCAGGTGAATAGATCAAGTATGATGTTATTCACATAAAATTCAAAAGCATGCAAAACTTAGCTATATATTAGAAAAGGAGAAAAACCATATGGTAAAGTGGAGCATTCGTTATCTGTTGATGCATGACAAATTACCCCAAAACGGAGGAGTTAAAACAGAAATTACCACCCATTATCTCTCATAATTTCTGTGGGTCATGAATTTGCAGGAGGAAAGGAAGAACACTGTTCCATGATGTTGGGGGCCTCAGTTGGAAGACAGAGTGTTGATGTGGAGTCATATGGAGACTCTTTCACGCCCAGGTCTGGTGCTTCCTGCTGGTCTCGGCCAGTAGGTTAGCAGAAGATTTCAGCCTGCACATGGCCTCTGCACGTGTCCTGGCTTTTTCACAAATGAAGCCTGGGTTCCCAGGGCAAGCATCCTGAGAGAAAGGGCCAAGCAGAAGCTACCTCCTTTTCATAACCTAGCCTCAGTAGCCACATAGCATCATTTCCCCTTACTACATTGACTGGGGCTATCACAAACCCCGGCCCAGATTTAAGTAACAGCAGCCATAAATGCAGCTCAGTAGTTAACTTCTGCTTGAAGGGGAAAGGACATAGCATTCTGGAAGGGCTATCAGAGGTCTTCTTAGGTAACGGATAATGTTCTATTTATAAACTGGGGGAGAGAAATCCTGTGAGTATCCTCCCTGCATTTCTTCTCAAACTTTTCAAAACTCATCTTACCATCTCCATTCCCTGCCCAAACCCTCCAAGGAAGCACCATTGCTGTACAATTAAAGCTCATCAATCTTATCTCTTACTATCTTACATCTGAGTTTTATTACTGTATATGAAAATTTCAAATTGTAAAAAAAAAGTAAGCCCATATCAATTATGATTTGATGTTGCTGACCCCAAAGTTGTTCCATTTCATATTGATTTACATAAATCCTTGGCCTTTTGTGTCTGCAACCTATATTTGTGTATTTGGCTTTGTTCTTCTCACTGTGGCTGCTCTGCTTCGTGGTGCTTCTCTGTGTATTCCTTGAGAGTGGGGTCATAAGAATAGTCCCTGCAATGACGCTGATTCTTCAGGCCTTTTCTGGAAATTAAAGAGCAAAAATCTGCTTTGCACATTTGAAAAGCTGTAAATAATTGTTCAGGCTCTGGGTTTATTCAAAACACTAACTTCTTTTTTTTTTTTTTTTTTTTTGAGACGGAGTCTCGCTCTGTCACCAGGCCAGAGTACAATGGTGTGATCTCCGCTCACTGCAATCTCTGCCTCCTGGGTTCAAGTGATTCTCCTGCCTCAGCCTCTGGAGTAGCTGGGACCACAGGCGTGCACAACCGTGCCCAGCTAACTTCTGTATTTTTAATAGAGATAGGGTTTCACCATGTTGGCCAGGATGGTCTCAATCTCTTGACCTCGTGATCTGCCCACCTTGGCCTCCCAAAGTGCTGGGATTATAGGAGTGAGCCTGTACCCAGCCAACACTGACTTCTAATTTGTAAAATTCTTCAAATGGTGTTGGACATAGAAGCTTCTACTAAAAATTTTTAAGGTGTTTACTTCTCTGAATTGTGTATGTGTTTTTCATCATTTCCCTAAAGGGCACTTTTTCCTGGTTAGCACTGCTTGTGCTTGGCACTCACCTTGGCTAAGAATATATTTCTGAATTGACTTTTCTGCCAGAACATATTCCTTATGTTCCAGTCTTTCAACAAGTGTATGTTGTGCAATTTTTACATGCCAGGCACTGTGCTAGGCCCTTGGTATTCTGCAGTAAACAAGATTTACATTTTTTCTACCACTATGAAGTGTATAGTCTAGTGATTATACAGGAAGCTTTGGTTCTGTCATATTAAATTTTTAAAAGATTATTTGGTTATTGTCTTGAAAATGTATAAGAGGATTAATTCCCTTTACAACTTTCTACTTACATTTTCTTAATGGTAGTTTGGTTATCTGATCCATTTACAAATATGGAATAGAACTTAATGAAGAAAGCACAGAAAGTAAAAGAAAAGTAACAAATAATAACACTAAGAAGTTAATAAATAGGTCAAGATGGTTATGGTTAGCAGTTAGGCAGCCATTTCTTCCCTGGCTGAACATTGCAGTCCCTGAGATGACTGAAGTCAAATGGCAGTCATGCACTTCATGTTTCCTGAATGTTGTGCATTTGAAATTGGAAGTTTTGGCTTTCTTTGTTTTTTAGAAAATTTTATTTTCTACCAACAAAGAGTAAATATGATATTGGATAAGAATTTGTCACAATTTATAACGTATTGATTGATACCTTTTGATGCCAAAAGGCTTTAAGGTGAGCTGGTCATGAAATGTCTGGAGATATTCACAGCCACAAAGATGATAGAGTCCATGCTGCAAATATTTGCAGGAGACACATAACATATGCACATCAGTTGTACAAACAAGTAAAATAACTTAAATAATTCTCACTTACTTATGAATCTTCACTTCTCAGCTTCAAATAATGCTTCTCCTCTTACTTCTAAATACTTTTCCAAACAATGGAGAGAAACAATGATATTCCATAAGACTGATTTGTTGCAACAATCATATATATCAGCTCTTTATTTCTTTTCTGGGATTGCTGCAAAACAAGTGAAGTCTACTAAATTTTGTGATTCTCAAGAAACATTCCCTTAGGCAAAAATAACAGTAAAACAAAATAAGAAAATCTTCTTATAAATCATTACTTGACTGGTTTTTCTCTCCTAGAAAAACTAAACTCAGAAAATTGATCTGAATTCAGTATTTAAGCCATTTTTCATATAAACATACTTTCCAAGTAACCTTGAAGCAATTTGGAAGATAATGCTCCCTCAGTTTTCCAAAGAGTTTTGTAGAAATGTTAGCCTTCTTAAACTGAGGTACATGCCAGTTTCTCCTAATTATCTATTTATTTTTATATGCCATGTGTGAGTTGTGTGTGTGTGTGTGTGTGTGTGTGTGTGTGTATGTGTGTGAATGTACAATATTTATTTATAAAATCACAACGTAGATCTGAGGGAAGAACATGGACAATTGATTTTACATTTTCTACTCCTAAATCCTACCAAAACATCCTCCCTTGCGCCCTATTCAAACACTGACAAATTACTTAATAACAAGAGCATATATTTGGGGTGTGTTTTTATAGTTACCACATCAGTGTCAGGAATAAGAAATATTATCAGGTATGTGCCTTCCAAAAATACCACATTATCAAAAAAAATATTGTACCAAGTAGGTCAACCATTCATTAAAATCTGGGGTAACAGCAGTCACGAACTAACGTCAAAAAGAAGTGGGTCTGGCATAGCATAGAGAAAAACACAGTCTCCAATAGGCCAAACACTGAAATTTGGATAATGGAAGAGGAAATGGCTTCCTCTTGAAGTTTTTTTTTTTGTGTTTTTTTTTTTTTTGAGACAGAGTCTAGCTCTGTCGCGAGGCTGGAGTGCTGTGGTGCAATCTCGGCTCACTGCAACCTCCGCCTCCTGTGTTCAAGTGATTCTCCTGCCTCAGCCTCCCGAGTAGCTGGGATTACAGGTGCCCACCACCATGCCCAGCTAATTTTTGTATTTTTAGTAGAGACGGGGTTTCACCATGTTGGCCAGGATGGTCTCCATCTCCTGACCTCATGATCCGCCCCTCTTGGCCTCCCAAAAGTGCTGCGATTACAGGCATGAGCCACCACACCCAACCTAAGTTTTTGTTTGTTTGTTTGTTTTGTTTTAATCTTTAAGCATTCTTTCATTTAACAAATATTTATTAAGCATCTACTACATTAAAGACACTGTTCTGGGCATTAGGGATGTAACAGTGACAAACAAGCCACTGTCTACGTGGATCTTCCTTCCTAGTAAGAGAGATAGAAAACAGAGAGACAATAGAACATCAGTTAGTGTTATGCTGCAATTACACATGACCCACCTTAATTTTAAAGCCTATCCACATCATCGTCACACACGTCAACAATAGCATTGGCATGACCACCTTCAAATAATGCTTACTCAACACTTATAGGAATAACCACTAGGCCACATGACATACAAAACAAATTAAAAGATAGTATCTCTGTATTCTGGAGGCTATCTCATGCAGAGGTAATTGGCTTAAGTCAAAAGAGGAACATCTCATTTTTACATAAAGTTAATTTATAGTCAACATTGGGTATAATAGAATATGGGGCTATAATTATTGGAGGGTTAGGAAGTGATACGTAGATTTCTTGTTTCAGTCCATGAGTCATAAACTGACTTATTCAAGTTTTCATCAACATAGGAACAGACTTATTTAACTCACAGACTTATTTAACTCAGGGAGTTGTCATAGATGTTTTTCCCTTATTCAATTACTCTGAGAACTCTTAGTTAATCCAATGGTTGACATGAACAAGACAGACTCCTTCCTGGAATTAAGGCATAATCCCCAGGAGACACTTGTTGTTCTCATCTCTGCTATCTTGCTTGAGAGGAAAGCTCTAGAACAGGGGCAGGGTACCATGATAACCTACAGCAGAAAACAGCATAGCTGGGTCTCATGTGCACTGAACCTGGGAACCAGAACCTAAACCTTCTACCCTTAGTGTTCCACATTATGACCTCTCAATTCAGATGATAACAATTGGTAGACTTCTTATTTAAGATACCTGAGAAACAGTAAAATTAGTAAACAATATGTCTCCATTTGGGCAGTCTTTTTACATCAGATGATATCACAGGGTGCTGGTCAGACTATAGATTACTCTTCTTTTGGTCAGGTGTCAATGCATGACCCAAACAAATTTAGCAGTGTGTCTCATGGTTCAGGTTGCTTCCACTAAATGCTCTGAGTTGGGGAGATTCTCAGGATGAGGTAGTGAGCAGGAGAGGAAATGAAAAATGTGAGTATCCCTATTAAATGGAATATGTTACTTGGAATCAACCACAGAATAATCTGCTGCATTATCAGATTAATTAAATATATTACATTGGAACACAGGGTCCCAAGGCATTGGGAAGGAGAGCACATGAGATTAGTTGAAGGGAAAGAGAGTAAAGGAGACAGGGGTATCCAGACAGCCCATGTTTGGGGGCTATGGAAATGAGTGACTCTGGGCATATGAAGATATCAGTAAGAAGACTCGGGCTTCTGTAAGAGGAAGGAGGGACTTGATGTGGTGGAGTATAGTTATCAAAGTGGGATGACATTTGAAAATGACATTTTCCTCTTTCTTAATTTTGCCAGAGGTCAGCCCTCTTTTTGTAACACAAAATGGCGAATTTTGTTTTCATCTGAATGCAGTCTTAATGTTCATGAATAATCTAGAAGTAAAAAGATGAGAGCACAAAATGCAGAAGCCAGCAGAATCCTTCCAAGGCTGAAGGAGGAGTAAACAAATGCTAATAGGAATGAGCTGAGCACATCTCCCCAAGCCACATGGTCCTTCCCGGGCATACTCAAAGACTCAACTGCTTGTCTTCCACAGGAAAGGGGTACAATGCCTGCCAGCAAAACTGCTTACCCTGCGCTCTACAAGACCCCTCTTCCTTACCAGAGGGTCCAGCTCAGTGCTCAAAAGCACAAGGAAAACCAAACGGTTTGGAAAGAAAAGTTGTTGATGTTTCTTGCCCCCAAAGGTCCTTCAAGCAGTAAATGAACACACACAATCTGTGTTTATTTTCTTTTAAATATATTTTCGAAAATATTCTGTGATCCAAAATATGTGTTTTCAATCTTGCTTGCCATTCCCTGGCCATGAGTGATGTATTTTATCCATATTCATAATCATGCACAAATTTTCTATTCATAGCTCACTCTGCAGTATCAATTCTGGCGGCAGGCGGGATTTCCTTGTGCGGCCCGCATACGGTGATCCCTTACCAGAGGCCTGGCTCCACATCAATGTTTGCATTCCTTCAGTGGCTCAGGTTAAATGTAAAGGAATGAAGTACTTGGGTCTTCCTGCAAAAAATTAACTGCATTTACATGTCCGGGAAGGATAGGACAGTGTGTTCTTAAACTCTTGCTAGCTTCAGGAATGTCTAACCTGATTTCCTGTCATAAATATTTCATTACAAAAAAGACTTTAGAAATATGCCAGTTCAAACTCGGCACAGACCCTTCCCACCAGCTCTTTGCGGCAGCGGGAAACCAGCTCCACAGTGCCCGGTGCCGAGAGGTCACGGGCATCCTTACTGCCTTCCTCTTCGTTCTCAGTGTGAGGAAAAGCCATGCCACCTGGGGGTTTCTTCTGGGTGGTAGAGGTAGAATTGTGGGTGGCACCCCAGTGTGTGTGCAGAGCTTGGAGAAGAGGCATGTTTTCTAAAGGGCAACTTCAAAGTTGTCTCACAGAGGAAGTGTCTGTCCCCACGTCCACCCTTGCTCCATAGAACAGGCCTTTGATTTCAGGTAGGAATCTTGGTTGGATTTCCCTCCTTTGAGTGACTGCTGCCAGCCCCTTTTCTTTGCACTTTGATGAGGTGACACTGGCTAATCACAGGTTCCTTCTGGCACCCAAGTTTGAGGGGTACCAGGCAGTGTGTGCCTGCGGGCTGATATCTGAGATGATGTGCCTTTGGAAGTGAGTGAAGCTGCCTCCTAGGTTGAAGCAGTGAGGCCAAGCCATGTCACATTTCAGAGTTCTTCACTGAGTCACCTCTTCCCACTTGGCATTGGTTCCTGGGACTGCTAAGTGAACTGAAACTGAGAAGCTATGAAAATATACACAGGAGAGAGAGTGTGAGGAAGGGCATGTGCTGTTTCTCTGGGGTCCAAAGTCATAACTCTCCCTGTTCTCTTGTTTTTGCTTTTCCTCATTTGGCCCTCCTGCCCCACATAAGATATGCTCCTGCTTCCTTTGATTTGCTGTTCCTGGGAAAGCAGTATAAACTTTGGGAGAGGAAGCAAAGGGATATGTTTAAATCCACTAGGAAGCAGCTACAGAGCACTCCTTCTTTCTGACAGTTGATATTCTTCCGACGGGAAATAGCAAAATTTGGGTGTTTTTATCGTATACTTCTCAGATACAGTTCTCAGGCTTCCCACAAGAGGAACTCAGGAAGATCCTGTTTTTACTATTAAACTTGGTTCATTCATGTAGAGTTGTTGCAATGGCTGTTTTGAGTGCTTTTAAACTGACCAGCATAAAGTTAATAACATTGACCAAGGCCAGCTGTGTCAACAGAGCTCAAGAAATTATTGAATGGCTAATTCTTTGATGATATTTTATAATTCTTGTATAATGATGTGTCAGTAATGATCATAATCAACAAGTAAGTGAAATGTTGATCTACGTTTTGTATAGACTGAAGACAACTTCATCAAAAGCCCTCATATTACTAACTTGAGTATGTGTCTCTTTCCAGAACAGGCTTACATTTTGCAACAGTCATCAGTGTGTACTCAGTCATGCATCTACGAAAGGATCAATGTGCACCTACATTTTTCTGGGAACTGTGTGATAAACAGAGGATACAAGGAGGGAAGGCATGACTTTCTCCCTTAGCAGATAATACAGATGCGGAAACCAATAGCTATGACACAATTCTATAAATCTAATTCTGGAAATGTGTTTAAGGTGCAGTAAGAGTAAGTGGTATATATCTAAGTCAGATTGGGAAGTGGGTGTCAGGAGTAATTTCTTTTTAGAATAGAATGGTAGTTGAGTCCTGAATGATGAAAAAGATTTACCAGGCCTGGATGGGGTAGAAATTGTGGTGGGCTGTTCCCACTCACCACCATGGGATATGCAAAAGCATGAATGTAGGAGTGGGAATTTGAAGAATCCATAGTTTGCTAAAATTGGAATATTGTACATACTTTGGGGATACCAGGAGTTAAGTGGAAGAATTAGGTTAGGAGAGGTGTTCATGAAACTTTGATGCCACTCTGTAGAATTTGTGATCCATGAATTTTTTTCACCTTCCTGGGGAAGCCAACCCAACATTTTATCAGGAGAATGATGCACAGTTTTTATCTTAGAAAAATCATTTAGGCAGCGACATTGAGGACCATTAAGAAGAAGAGTGAGGCAATACGAGCGAGAGGACCTCAGGGATGCTATTAAGTAGCTACAGAAATTGGGCTTCAAAAAAAGAGGAACTCTAAAGCTCTGACGGGAAAATATAAAGTTCTATGTCTAGTTTGAGAGAGGCATAGGTACATGAGTGAGGGAAATGTTAAGAACTACAGTTAGTCTATACTCTACCTGCAGATTAACAATTTAGCCTTCTACAGTTTTATGGATGATGACAGCAGACAGAAGTCTCCTGGATCAGAGACAAAATATAATTTATTACTCATAGCAATAGCAGCAGCCAGAGTATCTGCATTTTTTGTGCCAGTTTCCTAAGGCTCCACGTCCACAGGGCATTACAAAAAAAAAAAAAGCTGGATGACACTTGCTCACACAGTAGATTTTATTACAGAAAAAGAACTCTGAGTTTAGGGAACCCAAAACTTTCATCGTGGCCATTAAGCATGCCTGCCCTTTTCTCTAGAGGGATATACTCTCTCTATCTTCCAAGACTGAACGCAAATTTCCACTTTGCTACAGAGAAGGATACCATCTCTATCATCAAGGCTCTTCATTCTATAGATATCCTTGTAAAGATGATTTACAGCAATGTGTCTTGCTTGCAAGACTTGCAGAAATTGGAGATACTCATGAAAAACTGTCTCCGAACAAGAAACTAGAATGACTCCCAGTTCTGTAGCATAAACAACTGTGGCAGCACAGTAGGAACAAGAGGAGAAGGTTTGGTTTCATGTACGTATCACAGCTGAAATGGTAAAGAACTGACTTAATTCTTGTGATACTGAAACTTCTCACAAGGTAGAAATACTGGATTGTATATGACAATGATTAACCTCTAAGTTTATACAGAGTTTAGGGTTCTGTTCTCTATACTTCAGTAATGAAACTTCTTAATCCATACAGCCTTTTCTGGAAGAAATTCAGAACTATTGCCAGTTTTGAACTGATGTCCAGCTTGAATAGCCTGATATGATACCGGTTCTTCTTGCCTTATAAGAAGAGTCAGTGAGACTAGGAGAAATCATTGCAAGGGCAGAATTAGCAGGTAGCAGGAAATGCATAATTTAATCTTTGACACACAATATGGGAGATGTTTCTCAAATTTTCCCAGACCAAGGATCCTAACAGTTAATATTCTAAAGACTTTTCTTAACCACTTGGCATCCTCTATGCTAAAAGAAAGAATACTGAGTTTATAATAGATTGGACTATGGTTTGGGAAACCCTAATATACCATTCTCAGTCCTACTGTAGCACTGATTTCTCTGAATTATAACTCTGAATACAATAGTTCATCGCTTCCAATAAACCAAACATTTCTTAAAGCTAGGGAGTATCTTATCCATTTTCTAATTTTTCCCATGCTTATCATGATTGTGATTATGTTATACGGATTATAGAGAAGTCAATTTATTTTAAATGTAAATTTTGGAATTTAATTTTTGCATTTTTAAAGCTCTTTTGTCCTGTGTAGTATGCATCTTGAATTCCATCCAATGAATCAAATTATCTTCAAAAATTAAGTAAAATGGCTCAAGTTGTTTCCACTAGCAAGATTTAGAAAATCTTATTTATGTGCCATTAATATTTTATTCTCAGATGAACAAGATTTTCCTATATGAAAATATTGAATCACTCTAATCCGTATGTTCCTTCTTAAAGTCATTAACGGATTTGGCTACTTTGATGGAATAATAGGTTGTTTTGTAAAGAAAACAGTGACATCATTATTATAATCTGCAGATTAAGAATAAAATTTTAGTTGCTTTGAAATTTAACAGCCTAATTAGCATTTGTTTTTCTGTTAGCCTTTTTAAAGATACAATCTGTTTACACATGTTAATGTTTTGCAGTTGCTATAGTTTGCCTGGGTTCCAAGGCTTATGTCACTAAGACCAGTACAGCTAAGTAAAGTGATTTTAGTAGTACACAGAGAACATTCAGTGGCTTTGTATACCACTAGGACTTACATCTGAAAATCCAAGGCCTAGAGTTTTGCCATAGGATGGGATGGTAACCATAAAATTTGACAGCAAAGCAGGAGACAGTTTTTAAATGCTGGATTAGAATGATTTGGAACAGGGTTATGGAGATTTATCAGGATTTTCTTAAATCAGTAGTTCCTTACTAAAGGATTCACCTATTATATTGGTTTGGTAGGGCTGTTGTAACCAATTACTACACATGGTACTCTGAATGGCTTAAACAGCAGAAATGTCTTGTCTCACGGTTCTGGAGGCTAAAAGTCCAACTCCAAGGTCCCAGTTGAACTAGCTCCTTCTCTGGCTGTAGGGAAGAATCTGTTCCATGCCTGTGTCCACTTCTGGTGGTTTTGCTGAAACCTTTGTAATTCTTTGTCTTGCAGACACATCATGCCTATCTCTGCCTTGATGTTCATGTGGCATTCTCCCCGTGTTTGTGTCAGAATTTTCTCTTCTAATAAGGGCACTAGTCCCGTTGGATTAGGTCCCACCATAATGACTTCATTTTGAATTAATTACTTCTATAAAGACCCTCTCTCCAAATAAGGTCACAATCTAATACTGAGGATTAGGAATTTAACATCAGAATTTGGGGGGACAAAATTCAACCCATTAACAGACATTAATACCAAAATCCCCACTTCACAGCTGAACCACTTTGAGCTCATTTGGTTCTCTTCTCTAAAACCCTACATCTCTTTTGATGACGTACATTAGCTAATGAGGAACAAATAATACTCCAGTGAACTCAGTTGATTGAAAAATAATTTCCTCCTCAATTTTTATAATTCAGATGGTCAGGCACCAGGGTTTTTGGGTTTTGAGTTTTTTTGTTTATTTGTTTTTAAGACAAGCAAGTACAATTCCAATTAAAGTGAAATCACAGTTTTGATAGCAGCAGGAGGCAGACAAATGCCTAGGCAGGTAGGGGCAGGTCCCCAGTGAAACCCCACCTCCAAGCCAAAGACAGTCTAAAGCCTGAAAGCCAAGCTACAAGTCAAACTTCCTGTTTGGTGTGCTTTCCTGTGATTGATCCCCAACCTTCACCTATTTCACATATACCTACCTTTCCCTAATTGGTTTTTACACTGTCATACCCACTTTCGAGTGGTGCCTTTAACTTTTTTTGCATACTCACAAGCCAATCAGCATATACTACCCTATTCTGAACCCATTAAGGCCCTGGACCCAGCCATACTGTGAGAGAGACCATCCCCACACCCCCTCTCTGCTGAGAGCTGTGCCATCGCTCAACAAAATTCTTCTCTGCCCTCCTCTACCTTCAATTGTCAGCATATCCTCATTCTTCTTGGATGTGGGACAAGAGCTTAGGAACCGCTGAATATGAGTACATGCTATAACACAGGAAGGCTGGGGCATGCCCAGCCAGTCATGAGCTGAGCCAGTGTGCAAGCCAGACTCGGCCCTGGCAGACCGAGTGCATGGAGCACTTCTTGTGACAAGTAGTGTGACTGAGGGAGGCCCAGACAGGGGTGTCCCTGGCTGGAGTTTCCTGGCTGGCAAAGTGACCAAGAAAAATCCTGCATCCTTTCAGTGCATTACCATGTCAGCTTCCTTCTAGAATATCAAACATCAAGTAAAAGATAATAAATTATTTGCTTAGTTGTGTGTCAGAGTGCCCAGGACTTTACTGAGCACACACCCCCTCCTTGGTCAATATCAGTTAACTATTTAAATGTAGCAGTTATAAATCCTAGGCCCTAGAAATAATCTGTTTCTTTATTATGTACAAATCATGCTAATTCCCTTACAAAGTCTTCATCCATTGCATCAGAAGGAAATTCTATCTGAATGGGATTCTAATGTTCTTGTACAGATACATCTTGCTGAATTATCCCCACTGGATCTGTCCAGGGAGACCTCTTTCTAGTTCAGAAAGAAATTCTTCCTGTCTTCATTCTTCTCCAAATAACTCCTTATGATTTCAATTCTTATTTTGAACAATAAAACTTTTACCACAATATACTCAGGGCCTCACTCATGAGCAATTATAAAACTTTTTTCCTTTCTTTTTGGACAAAATGATTTTGGCATTCAAATGTTCCAAAAAGTGAAAGATATATTTATATTTTAGACTTCTAGTAAATTAAAGAAAGGGAAGAAGACAAGAAAATTAACTTCCCTGAGGACAGAGGTAGATCTGGGGAATCTACCTCTCTATGCACAGTGAGTTGCTGAATGATTGAAAACAAGTAGTACTTTATGAACATTGACATAGGAAAAGCCCTCAAGTATCTTGAGGAAAAAGAGGAGTGGGGGAAATAGGCAATATATTTTAGTTCAAAGGGCCTACGATTTGAAATGACAAGATCCATATTCAAATTCCTGCCATGCAGTTAATTGCTTCTTTACCCATTATAAGCCTTATTTTATGCAATAGTAAAACTAGAGAATATCTTGGTGTTCTTCCTACTTCACGGTGCCAGCAGACAGCTGCCCTTAATTAGCTAAGGTATGTCATCAAAAGAGATGGAGGGTTTAAGAGAAGAGAGCCAAATGTGCTCACAGTGGTTTAGCTGTGAAGTGGGGATGTTGGTATTAATGTCTGTTATGGGTTGAATTGTGTTCCCCAGAATTCTTATGTTAGATTCCTAATCCTCAGCATTGTGACATTATTTGGAGAGAGGGTCTTTATAGAAGTAATTAATTCAAAATGAGGTCAGAAACATTTTAGCATTCTTGTGAGATGTAGAGATAATTTATCTCAACGTATCTTGGCACCTACAAGTACTTCCCACATTGGTAGCTGTGTTATTGTTTTGTTATTGCAATTATTGTTTTACATTCTCAACAAGTAATATAAAGCTTGGCACAGAGTTGCTGCTTAATGAAAGTTTAACTATGGGAAGCTTCTGCTTTCTCATGGTTTCTATCAGGTAGTATTGGTCTACTGAACACTGTATTTTAATGTTTCATTATAAGACACTGTCGTACACAAAACAATGCCTCCCCCCAAAGATTTCCATGTCCTAATCCCCAGAACTTGTGAATATGCTACTTTATATGGCAAAAAGAACTTTACAAATATGATTAAGTTAAGGATCTTGAGCGGGAGATTATCCTGGTGGGCCCATTGTAATCACAAGAATTAACATAAGAAGGAGACATAAGACTCAAAGTCAGAGACAGAAGAATGGCAGAGGCAGAAGTTGGAGTAATGTGCTTCAAAGTGGAGCAAGGGGGCATGAGCCAAGGAATGTAGGAGGCTTCTGGAAGGTGGAAAAGGCAAGGAAATAGATTGTCCTCTAGAGCTTCCAGACTCTAGAGCTTCCAGAAGGAACCAAGCTCTGCCAACACCTTAGTTTTAGCCCAGAATACCTATTTCAGGCTTTTGAGCTCCAGAACTTTAAGATAGTAAACTTGTATGGTTTTAAGCCACGGAAGTTCTTGGTAATTTGTTACAGCAACAGTAGGAAACTAGTCCAACCCCTTAAATGACTTCAAAGGTCTCTGTCTAAAAGCAATTAACTAGAAGCTTTCCGGGTGCTGAGAAATGTTTTTCTATGAAGCTAGGCATCTTAACCTCCAAATCCAGAGATCACTGGGAGTGCCAAGTTATGTAATGCATGCAAATAAAAAAGAAATTTGCTGCCTGGTATATAATAGATGTCTAATAGTAGTCATTTTAGTTATCATCATAAATCTGCTAATATCCCGGTAAGTGACTTCACTATGGAAGATATAAACCAGCCAAAATTGTGGCTAATCTTTGAGATTGTACAGCTACAGTCCACTGCTAGTTTCTCAAGCACATTGATCCAGTGTGAAAAGCCTACCCCATGGGAAATTAATGGTACTGCATCTGCACTCCATGGTACATCTTCATCCTCTAACCATTTTGCTTTTTGTAATTTCATCTAATACAGCTTGGTTTGGCATGACAGAAGACCACAGGTAACACTGAAAGAAGAGAGATGCTGTTCCAGAGCACAGAGGACAACAGGCAAGACAATTCATGGATGGTACCAGTGACGGCAGAGTAGCCAATGAGAGGGAAGAAAGCTATATGTAGGCAGTTCAGTAGGGAAGTTCTGAAGGGACCAGGAGAACGTGTTCAAAATCCAGTGATTATTTTGGTAGATTCTTATAGAGTCAGCTATCAGTAACGTTTTGTCACCAGCTTGTTGAATAAAGAGACTCAGACCCAACTAACAAACAGTGGAGTAGGAAGAATACCAAGAGAGTGTGGTATCCTGGAACCCACGTGAAGTAGGTGTGAAAGAGACGATCCACCATGTCAGATGCTGGTGATAGGTCTCATGAGCATCCCGCGTGGCTGCCTGAGATTTATAGTTGCTACACTGGAGTAAACCCAATTCTTATTTCATGTAAGTACAAATTTTATATCCAGACAGTGCTAGGTATTTAGGTATTATACATATTCTAGCACATAAGTTATTCTCTTTTTCATAATATTTTCTCTCTCCTAATTGTGAGGGGGGTGGCAATGTGCCGAACTTTGTCTTTCACCTGTAGTATTAATTCATCCCCACTCTATTACTCCTCACATCCATGATACACTCTATACCCAAGTTCCTATGTACATTTTGCTTTTTCCAAATAATACCCCCACGTACTTTTCAACCTTGTGTCCCCTTTCTAGCTAGCCATCCTTTAACCAAGCTCAGGTGTCTCTCCCTCTCTCCCCTACCAGATTAGCCTGCTTTCTTCTTTATTTTTGGCTAGCATTTATCAAGGGCAACTGTCTGCTGGCACTGGACTACTATTTTCCATACATGATCTCAAGTAATACTCAAAACAACCCAAGTAGGAAAGTCATGCTATCATTCCCATTTTACAGAAAAGGCACAAAGAGATAAATAATTTGCCCAAGGCTCACTAACTAATAAATAGTAGCGCTTGGCTTGCAGTGCAGGTCTGTTGAATGATTCCAGAGCTAGGAATCTTAACATCTATACCATCTTCCCCAACCATTGCTCCATCCTTTCCCCTCTCTCCCTCTCCACGTCCTGCCCAGAGGGTAACACACTTCCCTCCGCGCACCTGCACCCCTTCCTTCCTGGCACTAGTGTGCTTCTATAGTACTTCCCATGTTGTTTGTTAGACAGTTTTATGTCTGCCTCCTTGTTAGAATTTGAGTTGCTTGAGATCCATCTTTTCTCTTTTCCTCAATAGTATATTCTCTGTGCATGGTATAGGGATGGATACATACTAGGTTCTTAGTGTTTGTTGACATGGATCTCTTCTCCAGAGCAAAAAGGCTTACTATGTGTTCTAGGCATAATATTCAGCTTAATAGCAAGGTGGTCTCATCATATACAAATGAATATAGTAATAAGCGGTTCCTGCTCATTCTAGTTTTACCATGGAGGCTTCCTGGGATGACATCATTTAACTGTTGTTTTTAAAGCTGGATAAAGTCATTATGAAAAAAAGCAGGATAAACTGATTTTAGCTGATGTTTTGATGCAATTGATGCTATCAGTAAAGAAGTGCTAATTTTACAAAACAGAGTACAGAATAAGTATGTGAAATAAGGCAGGATGCTCAGGGGATGTCTTCCATGTTTTGATTCTTATGCAACAGTAGATAAACTACTAAAATCAACAGTTCTATTGAACAGAGGGCTGTTTTTAAAGTAAAAAAGGAGGGCTGTTAGGAGGGCTGTTTTTAAAGTAAAGAAGGGAAAGGTGCCTATATATTTTTGTGTCTCAGGCAAGGACTTCTGGTCCATTATTTAAAGGGTCAGCATTTTAGTTAAAACTTTATCAGGTGTTGGTGAGATACTTCTGGATCCCTATCCCTTAACTGAAAAATAATTTATGCACCTTTATTTGCTAATATGTGAATCATATTCAATTTTTTTATATCTATTATGGTAAAATAGGCTATGTGAAAGTTCTGTAGACAGAAAAACCAATTTCCATTGGTCTTGCTTCCAGACTGGGTCTTGTAAGGTGCACCCACCCTGAAGGGCCCCTTCCTGCTCACAGCCCCACTCTGTGTGATGGTACTGTGTGCCCAACAGGCATCAACTCTACCCATGCGAGGCCATGGCACTCAGCATTTTTGTTTCAGGAGTCACACTATCTTACAAAAGTAGAAAAATATATTCAAATTCTACATTTTGGACCCTTCAAAGAATATTGCTATGGATAGATGAGTTTTGGTTCTAAGAGGGTATTTTCTCCCCGAAGTACTACTTATCGGTTTCAAAATGATTAGCTAATTTGAACAGAGATCTTTCCATACAGCATTTTATGCTTTCTTCTTCTTGAACCAATAGTCAAAAGTGGTTTGATTTTTTTTTCATGATATATTGTCACCAGCATGAACATTTCTTAATGAACTCTGGTGCAAGGTTTTGTTTTTTCTAGGGTTCATTAAAATTGATAAGGATTTGGGCTCTTGCGTTAAGTGACCCGATGTAAACTCATTCCCTGCTGTGAATATAGATGTCAGTGAAAGCAGATCTGAATTTCTTTGGATTTGGAAACCACTTTTGTCTACAGTAACAACAGAGAAATTGTGTAATACAATAATAACAAGTACATGCAGTGTACGTGCTAATTAACGGCAAATACAGTTGAGATAAGGGTCAGCTATACCCTCCCAAGAATACTGTACCTGTTCTATGGTGCTTTGATTTAGTGCATATTTTATCTGCTCACACGCTGTTTTTCCCCCACCTTGTTTATAACTGTATTTCAAATATATAAGGTTGCCAAACAGATGAGTTCCTTAGTAGATTAGGTGCTGATGCAATGAGTTTGTTTATATTATAACTGTACAATTATGTTTATCTACAGCATTCAAATGAGAGCTTGTGTCATGCAGTGGATAAGAGACCAGGCCTAGCTGTTTGCAAATCCTGACTCAGACACTTAGCAGCTGTGTGCCTTTTAAGCAAGTCATTTAACCCTTGTATGCCATGGTTGTCTTATCTATAAAATAAAGATAATAGTAGCACCTAACTCACAGGGTTTCTGTGATGATTAAATATGTAGAGTCCATACAATGATGCCTAGCAAACACTAAAGACTCAGCTAATGCTGGTTTTTGTTAACATTGCTTATTGCAAACGGGATTGTGAATCTCAGTGTTAAATTGAGTCACTACAGGTACTCAATATTCATGTCCCATCTATAATTCTGCTTCCTGCAAAGACCTTTTCCTAAACATAATGAACCCTCTCTTTAAAATACCAGGGGAACTTTGATCTACTTTTCTTTTGGTGCTTATGTTGCTGTACCTACCACATAAGCAGTCATGACAATACTGGCTCATTTTCCCAGTGGGAGAAAAACTCAGGAGAGGGCAAGAACTATAGTATCCATTATCCACTCTTAAAGCACTGGCATTTAAGACCAATCAGAAACTAGTATCGAACTAAGAATAAATGAATATTTATATATTAGGCAGCTCTTTCACTCAAAAGTGATACATAAATTGCTTCTTGTGGAATGCCCGTGTAATGATAATCTTACAGAGGAGAACTTGCCCTGGGCATGCATAATGTTTACCATGAAGATAAAGTTTTCTAAGTGCTTTTTTGGACTGGCTTACTCTCAGAACTGCAAACCAGTAGAAAAACCAACCACTCCAAAGAATGTGACTTTCAGTAAGAACGGCAGGGCTTTCCTTTCATGCCCAAACCTTTCTCTGGGAAAAGGAAAATCAATACCCTGAAGGGGATTTTCCAGGTTTGTTTTCTCCAATTTTGCCCTGCTCGGGCAACACATGTTGACAGCCCAGATGGAAAATGTTGAAACACTCAATAAGTATGCTCTTCCAACTACATCAAGCTAAAGCCTGTGGGATATCCTTTCGATATAACTATACTTTTTCATACTCTTTCAATTCTCTCAAGTTAAGGAGAGAGAAATGTGAATTAAAGGTATAATACTTATCAGTGATAGGCAGTCTGTATGAATCATTGCTTATAGATTTTAGTCCTCGAACAGTTCACATTCTGTAAAAATACTCATGGATTCTTAACTCGAAAATGTTTTATGGTTAAAGGAGAAAAGTTGCACGCTGTAGGGTGTATGTATTGTGTGGTTACTTCTAAAAATAAAAGTCATCTTTCAAGACACTTTAGAAAAACAAAAAAAGGGATTCCTATCAGTTAAAGAGGAAGAGATGCCAGGAGGAGCATTGTTGTTTTGAAGAAAGGGAGGAACTCAGCCTCTGAAGAAAATACTACAAGTCCATCCCAATTTCTTAACTTACAAACACCTCCGACTCCCAGCTCCCACCTCCACTGCACCACTTCTCTGCTTTACCTCCTCTGAGGCTGCACTTTACGCTTCTAATCTCTATTATTCCCTCCTTGCTACGAAACAACCAAGCTAAACTGGACTCTTCACACCACCTTGTGGCAACATCTAAAAACTTGGGATTTTTGTTTGTTTCTTTTACTCGGAAGTACTTCCAAAAGTCTTCATGATATAGTTTGGCTATATCCCCACCCAAAATCTCATTTTGAGTAATCCCTATAATCCCCATAATCCCTACGTGTCAAGGGAAAGACCTGGTGGAGGTAATCAAGTCATGGGGGCAGTGACCCCCATGCTGTTCTCGTGACAGTGAGTGAATTCTCACAAGATCTGATGGCTTTCTAAGTGTTTGGTAGTTCTTGCTGAGTTCATTCTCATTCGTGCCACCTTGTGAAGAAGGTGCCTTGCTTTTCCTTTGCCTTCCACCGTGATTGTAAGTTTCCTGAGGCCTCCCCAGCCATGCTGAACCGTGAGTCAGTTAAACCTCTTTCCCTTATGAATTACCCAGTCTCAGGCAGTTCTTTATAGCAGTGTGAAAATGGACTAATATACTTCATGTAGCTCTCCCTTTTCTAATTAAACAAGCTTTTTTTTTAAAATGGTATATAACTAAAATTTTCCTCATCCCATTAAATGGTTGAATATATACTATTTTGTACTTCAGTAGTATGGGTTCTTGTTAAGGATGACTTATCATCATTGGTATTTATGTTCTTAGTTTTGTCCTACCGATTAACAATGAACTTCTATAACATAAACTTCATTTTTACTTCAAAAAACTTAAAACAGAATTACCATCGAATCAACAAAACAATGATAGCTTAAAATATAGACAACAATAATAATAGGAAGCACAAGGAAATTAGCTGCACTTCTGCTTTTGTACACAAAGACCTCTTCAAATAGTCTGTAACAATCACAAGTCTGCTATTATTCCTCTCCCTTCCAATAAAAATCCTACACACATTTGATATCTCCCAGATCCTGCTTTGTTTCCAAAGATTCAGTAACTTGAAAAATATATGGTGTGTCCTAGTTGAACACTAAAGTCTTTGTACAAGAGCATGGGTGTTTGAAGACTTATTACAGCATTTGAATCAGGTTCAAGATAAAAGGGATTTGAACAAATCGTTAAAGGCATGAAGGCGTCCATGGATAAAAAGCAATGTAAGCTTCAGAGAAAATAACAGAGATTTCTAGATTTGGAAGAAAATTTCCAAACTCTCATTTATTAGTGGAGGAGATGAAGAAACATAACAGGTTACACATGGCTTATTAGTAGCGGTGTGGGATGAGTCAAGATCTTCTAATCTCCAATTTATTGGACCTTCCTCCAACAGGGAAGGAGATTCTTGGCATCTTGAAATCACACCAATGACAGGAAATAGGACAGTGACAGTAATGGTCCCCTTCTAAATCTAGACTTACCTTGCTGCATTGTTCTAAGTTGTTAATACACAGATTTCTGTATAGAAGAAGATCTTGGAGACACAACAGTTCTAATCATAAAGGTAAATACACCAGATCACTTTGTCCAGCACTTCTAGATGACTCGATGAATAAACGACAAGGGCTACTTTTGGCTTTCTCGCCAGCCACACAAGCATATTTCAGCAGATCATTAGACTACACATTAGTTATGAATGAGTTTTCTGAACCTATTTTATTCTTGTGCTTGTAATAACTGTAGGCTCAGTCCTTCAGTCTGTACTGGAAACAACTGGAGCAGGCTCAGAATGAAGCTCTTGATGGATAACACTCCTCTTAGCACATCTCATTTCCAGCAAAGTCTATCTTCCCTGTGACTCTTACCTGTTCTACTCTCTCAGTCATGGATGTCAATGAAAAGTCTACTTAATGTAAGTAGAACATCACATCTGATATTTATAATATTGAGCTAAGGAGAATTTCCCTCTTATAAGTAAAAATTCTCTCTCATTTGAATTATGACACACTGACCATTTCTTTTTGTCTCTCTCTCTCTTTTTTTTTTTTTTTTTTTTTTTTGAGACGGAGTCTTGCTCTGTTGCCCGGGCTGCAGTGCAGTGGCATGATCTCGGCTCACTGCAACTTCCGCCTCCTGGGTTCAAGTGATTCTCTTGCCTCAGCCTCCTGAGTAGCTGGTATTACAGGTATACGCTACCATGCCCAGCTAATTTTTGTATTTTTAGTAGAGATGGGGCTTCAGCATGTTGGCCAGGCTAGTCTACAATTGCTGACCTCAAGTGATCCACCCACCTCATCCACACTGACCATTTCTTATATGACTCTTGTATCTGTACTTGAGGGGTAAATGTTGGGAAAGATGCAGGGGCCTTGGGAATCTGGCATGCCTCCCAACCATGTGGTGTTACATGATCCACATCACTGTTGTTGAGCACAAGAGAGACAGACATGTTGGGACAGCTGTCATTGTGTGATGTCAAAGAAGGGGTTTGCTGCAGGCTTTGGCTTGACATGCTTTGAAACATTTCTCAGCTTTTTGGAAGCATAACTATATTTTCCATGTATAACAGATCCATTTTTTTATTCTGAGAAAATGTGTTATATGAGAGAGACAACATGGAAAGCTTCCTATGCCTACAGGATTCTAGCTTTTTTGAATTTCTATGATCAAGTTAGGACCTGAGCCCCATCCAGAGAACAATCATCACTAACACATTATATCATTGAGCTACTAATCTTTATGTAACATAATGTGTCTAAGCATTCAGACAACAAAAGCTGAGGTAGTACAAAATAGTGGCCAAGAGACTGGCCTCAGGGTCACATCATATAAGTTTTCCAATATGTAAAATTGAAAGACATGTCTTTAGGTTTCTTGCAAATATTAAATTATATAATGCAAGTAAAGTACTCACATTTACTGACGCAGATGGAGTGTTCTAAAAATATTACCTACAGTCAGCATTACATGATGCCAACAGCCAGGATTAAAAGTGGGAATAAGACAATAATCCAGATTTTGTTAAAATGATTAGGGATATTAAAATATTTGAAATAATTTGATTAATTGATTTTTTTTAACTTGGAAGAACACAGACTTATCCTTAAGTTACCTTTTTGAAACACTTTATTTCACATAAGGTGCCTAGCAAAGAGCTTTGCATATAGTTAGGAACAATTAATGTTTGTAAAATGAATGAATGAATGCATGATGTGTTGCTATCCGTCACACAGCATATGATTTGTTCTCTCAAACCCCATGCAAAAAATACAAAGACATGTATATTTAGCCTCCATTTTCCTGAGGACATATGAGAACCATAGGAAGATCTATTTGTATGTAAGTGAATAAATTTTCTTATTTTCCTGGCCCTCATTTATGTGAATGTGGTCATTCCTAGTGATAATTATGTTAGTCATAATGCTAATATCTTACTTTTGTAGATAACCTCACAGTTTTCAAAGAACTTTTTTTTTCAAAGCATTTTCGTCCACACACACAAATGAATATTTCATTTAGACTTCAAGGGCAAAGTATAGGTAGGAATCATTGTCGTTACTTTATAGGAAAGAAAAAGTATTCAAGCAGGTTGTGACTTGTCTAAGGTCAGAAAATCAGTAAATAAAAGGAAGAGAAGAGTGTCCACATATGGCTGGCGCTTAAGACATGCTGAATGTTTGCATGGATGGATGGATGGATGGATGGATGGATGGATGGATGGATGGATTAGTGGATGGATAGATTAATGAACCTGCTGTAAATATTCTAAGTCTACTGCACCAAAACAAAGGGATTAGAGTATTGTCTTAGTACTTGTGTCTATTTCTAGTTTTTACATCTTTTCTATGTGTTTATGGTAAAATTATTTACCATATTTGATTAGCAAGTTAATCTATATACATATAATTATTGACACCCTACTATTCACTAGGCATTGGTGAGTAAACAGCTGTGAGTGAGAAAGAGCCTCTTCAAGGTATTTATATTCTGTTTGGTGACTGGAGAGCACAGACAAGAAACACTATAAGAGACAGTGACCCATGGCCTAATATCTGCTGTGGATTTCAGGCAGAGGAACAAGCTGCAGACAAGGGACCCTTGTCTATCTAGTCCATTAATTTAGTGGTCAACTGTAAGAATGGTATTTGTGAGTTTCGAAGACACATACAAAATCATACCTACATTGAGGAGAGGGGAATTAAACTATGTTATTTATATGTTCAGTAGTAAACAAGGTAAATAAATGTATGTAGAAAATATACAAATTTATATACAAAAAATATACAACAATGATAATAAAGTGATCAAAACAGAGCATGTCAATGAAGTGGCTAGGGCTGTGAAGATACAGGCATTTATTTACTACATAGCTTAAGAATTAAGGCACCAGACTGAAGATTCTCAAAGGCATTTAATACAGTTCCACTCAGTTCAACATATATTGACTGCTTATTACTGACCAGACATTGAATCTAGGTCAATATCATCAGTATCTTTACAAACCCAAAGCCTAGCATGCAGTGTGTGCACCACAAATGCTTTCTGAGTGAATAAAAGAATGAATGAATGAAACTTGATGGCCCATCCAAGGAGCTGAATCAGAAACTAAATTCAATCATGTTTTTCATTCTGATTCCATTTCTTATATTAACTATTTTACTTATAGATACTTGCACATTTCTAGCGACCCAAGTTGACCTTAGCTATTTCCTTGCTTGTTTTTTTTTATTACTTTTGTAATAAATTACTATAATCTTAGTAGCCTAGAGCAACACCCATCTATTACTTCGGTTCTCCAGCTCAAAAGCCCAGGTGAGCTCAACTGGGTTCCCTGCTTTGAGTTTGTCAAGTCTGAAATTAAGGTACTAGCTGGGCTGGGCTCTTATTTGGAGGCTCTGGGGGAAGAATCACCATCAAACCTTATTCAGACTGTTGGCTGAATTCAGTTTCTTGCCGTTGCAGGATTAAGATCACCTTTTTTCTTGCTGATTGGTAGCTAGGAGTCTTTTCCAGCTTCTGGAAGTAATCCTCAGCTTACCCTCTCCGTCTTCAACCAGCAATGTGAAGTGCTTCTCGCAGAGGTTGAATACTTCTCACGCTTCAAATCTCTCATCAAATCTCCCTTCTGCTCCCAACCAGAGACAACTCTGCTTTCAAAGGGCTTGTATGATTACATTAGGAGCATCTGGATAACCTCCCCTTTGCCACATAAGGTAACATAATCACAGGAATAGCAGCAGGGTGCCAAAGTCATATGGGCCACCTTAAAATTCTGCTTACCATATTCCCCACCATCTCGCACATCCCGAAAATTATCAAGTCCTACAGACTCTCACATTCTCTCCTTTGCATTACTATTACATACAAGTGAACAAAGTGGGTTGGTGCATTTACCATTAAGTGGGAGTGACTAAAAAATGCATGTCTGCCTAGGCAATAACCCAATGTCAGATTTTCAAGAAAATTCTAAATATCCAGAATTGGAGAGAAAAGTATCTGTATTTTGACATATATATATTTAAACTCTGCAGATCAAAACAAACATTTCTGCCACCTACTTTTTTATTTTTTGAGACGAAGTCTTGCTCTGTCTCCCAGGCTGGAGTGCAGTGGCACAATCTCAGCTCACTGCACGCTCCACCTCCTGGATTCACACCATTCTCCTGCCTCAGCCTCCCGAGTAGCTGGGACTACAGGCGCCCGCCACCACACCCGGCTAATTTTTTTGTATTTTTAGTAGAGACGGGGTTTCACCATATTAGCCAGGATGGTCTCGATCTCCTGACCTCGTGATCCACCTGCCTCGGCCTCCCAGAGTGCTGGGATTACAGGCGTGAGCCACCGCACCCGGCCTCTGCCACCTACTTCTAACCCTGGGTTACCAGTTTATATAATCTCTGTGCTAGACTCTGCACAGATTTTGTTTAGCCCTTCTTAAAACAAGGGTTCTATCTCTACATCTCCAACGTCTGGAATTTCTCTAACACCTGTTAAGCCCTCAGTTAATGTGCATTTAATGAAGTAATGGTTATATTAACTTTCTGGTTAAAATGGGTTTATGCTGTATATTATCTGCCTTTCACAGGAATGTAATGAGAATCTCATATTTTTCATCTCCTTAGCTAATGCTCATTGCACCTGATTTAGGACCGCAAGAGTGGGTGTATTTTTTAATGTTTATTTTTAATTGACAAATAATAATTGTACAGATTTATGGAGTACAATGTGGTGTTATAATACATATATACATTGTGGAATGATTGAATCAGACCAATAAAAATATTCATTACCTCATATACTTATTTCTTTGTAGTGAAAACATTTAACATCTACTCTTTTAGCACTTTTGAAAGGTAAAATATATCATTATTAACTATAGTCACCATACTGCACAATAGATCACTAGAACTTATTCCTTCTGTCTCACTGAAACTTTGTACCCTTTGACTAACACTTCCCTCATCCGTGTTCATCCACCCTACCTCCAGCCTCTGGTAACCATCACTCTTTACTTCTAGGAGCTAGACTTCTTAAGATTCCACACATAACTGTTATCATGCAATATTAGTTTTTCTGTGCCTGGCTTATTTCATGTAGCATAATGTTCTCTAGATTTAACCATATTGTCATAAATGACAGAATTTCCTTCTTTTTAAGGCTGAATAGTATTTCTTTTCCCACTCATTCATTGATGGACACTGTGGTCCTTTCCGTATCTTGGGTATTGTGAATAATGTTGCCATGACCATGGCAGTACAGACAGCCCTTCAACATACTGACTCCCACTCCTTTGCATACATACGCAGAACCAGGATTACTGGATCATATGCTAGTTTATTTTTAGCTTTTTGAAGAACCCCCATACTATTTTTCAAAATGGCTGCACTAATTTACTACCAACAGTGTACAAGGCTTTCTTTTTCTCTAGATCCTCCCAATGCTTGTTGTCTTTCTTTTTTTTATGATAGCCATTCTAACATATGTGAGATTATATCTCAATGTGGTTTTAACTTGCATTTCCCTAATGATTAGAGGTGCTGAACACTTTTTATGTACCTGTTTGTCATTTGTATGTCTTCTTTGGATAAATGTCTATTCAGGTCCTTTGCCCACTGTTTAATTGGATTATGTGTTTTCTTGTTATTGAGTAGTTTGAGGTCCTTATATATTTTGGATATTAGCTGCTTATCAGATATATGATTTGCAAATATTCTTCCCAGTCTGTGGGTTGTCTCTTCACTCCATTGTTTCTCTTGCTATGCAGAAGCTTTTTAGTTTGATGCAATCTCATTTGCCTATTTTTGCTTTGGTTGCCAGTGCTTTGGGGTTATATCTAATAAATCATTATTCAGACCAATATTGTAGAAGTATCTCCATATTTTTTTTAATACTTTCATAGTTTCAGTTCTTATGTTTACGTCTTTAATGTATTTTGAATTGATTCTTGAATATGGGGTGAGATAAGAGAGGGTGCATCTTAATATGTGAGAAATAATATATGTTCTAGGAGCAAGAGCATTCGCAATATATAAAATATTTCCACCATTGAAATTGAGATTGCTCAGGGAACAAATCAGCCTTTGACAATATTTATATTCACATCATTTAGAGATTGGCCAAAAGTATTTATTCTGTGTGTGAAGCTACACTTTGAACTTCCATAATCCCCTGAGCTATCTTTTGAATACTTTAAAAATGACTTCTTCACTCTATCTGAAGCCCAGGTTTGAAAGTACATTATCAATCTCTTATACCTGAGGCATTTCTCACATGGTTTTTACCAGTGTGACAGTATTGTCTGATGATATGTTTAGTACTAACTTTGAAGCCTCACCCAAAATTTAAGCATTGTATGTTCTCAAAAAATAAGGTGACCCCAAAATCATGGTCAGGTGTTAGAATGGGGGAAGGATTAGGAGCATGAATAAT